>NC_086175.1:107758072-109058905 GCF_023053635.1 Elgaria multicarinata webbii | reverse complement strand
TGCTGATTGGTGGGACTTCATTACATACACAACTCAAGATGCGACAATACAAGTCCCAGCTGCCTTTCAAAATTTGTGGTTTCAATAAAGTATATTGATAGCAAATTGAACTTACCTGTATGAGCTCAAAATTATTATTATTTTGTATATTTCTGTATCTTTCTTGCTGAAGTTAAAGAACATCATAACAAAATGTCATGTACGGTTTGGTATATTTACCCATGAAGTTGTATTAAAATTGTTTGTAAAATTGTTTTAATATTGAAAATCAATTTTAAAAAAGCTTGTAAAATAAATAAATAAAAAATAAAGGGGCCGCACTCCTCTGGATCTTGCTGGTCTGGGCGCCCAGGCTGAGCAGCGGCGGCGGCTGGGTGGAGGAACTGAGCTGAGGTGCTGAGAATGAAAAAGGGGCTGTACTGTGTGCGGCCACTTTAAATGGGAAGCACCCGCCACAGGCTTGCCGAGGGAGGGAGGGAAAAGAGAGCGAACGCCTCTGTTTTGCAGCCAGTGTGGCGGGGCACACCAAGCAGGGTATGTCTCTTCATTAGCATTTTGGTGCTTTTGAAACATTTCAATTCCTCGTTAAAAGGACTCTTCTTAAACGGTATTGATACATGTGTGGATTCTTCCCCTATATGGCTTGGGACCAAACTACTTTCTCCCATAAAAATGTCCCTGGGTTTTAAGACCTTCTGGAGAGGCGCTTGAGCACCCCCCTGCCGCCCCCTTGCTTCTTAACGCCTCCTATGCAGTCCCACCCACCCCAAGGGGGCGGTACTGCCCACTTGGGAACCACTGTTCTAAGGGGGGGGGAAGCCAGGGAGGGATAGGCAGCAGCGGTGGCAGCTCCCCCACCCCACGATCCATATAAACCCTGTGTTTGCTCCTTGGCTTGGGAATTACGTGGTGCAACCCTGCAGAAGCAAAACCGCGGGGTTTGGGGTGCTTGCAGCGCCAACGTGTCACCATCAAGGTAGTCCCCAGGAAAACATGATTGATTTCTAAGCAGGCTTGCCAGACTCAAGGCCAGAGACATTCATATATTTTAAAATTTCCTGATGTGGCAGAGGATAAATAAGGCGGCCATGGCTTCTTCTGCCTATTCCTTCCCTCACCCAATTGTTTACCCTCTTACTCTTCTTGCTTTAATTGATCAGGTCTCCGGGGAGGAGGGGGGACGCATCAGCATGCTTAGGGGAGTCCTGAGGTTTGCAGAAGTAGGGCAGGGAGTGCTAAGAAAACAACTAAGGTGGTAGTGGGACCCCAAATAGCCCAGTGAAGATGCCTAGTAGCCACGAAATGAAGAAAAGAAAAAAAAAACCCCAATGCAAGTCAGGTTGGAGAAGGGGATGGGAGAGTAAAACGTTCTTTGGAGGGAATAGGGAACGGACGCATTTTAAGAGGAAGGTGACATTTTGTTACCCTTTCTCGGGTCTAATCCCAAAGCTTTGTGTGTACACGGCCCATCACACTTTCTGGAGCTGTGTTGTACCTGATGTACCGTGGAAGTGCACTGCCCTCTGTTGCTGACTCACAGGAGTAGCTGATCAGCAGTGGGCAGTTCCTTATTTGTGAGAAATGCAATGCAGTTTCCAGCATTGTTCAGGTACACAGTTACAAATAGAGATTTAGGGCGCAATCCTATGCATGCTTAGACAGGAAAAAGTCCTACAACTTCCGGCCTAGCTGGCTGGAGAATGCTGGGAGTTGTAAGACGTTTTTTCCTGTCTAAACATGCATAGGACTTCGCCCTAAATGATTCCTAACCTAAGAGGAAGTCAAGAAATAATAGCTTCAAGTCACTGGGGTGGAGGAATCCAACCCTAGCACTGATGAGAAAGTGGAATAAATGAGCAGAGCAAGTTATGATGTCCCTTACACAGTGCCCACTTTTGGACGATCACAGGAATGATGGAACCCTTTGTGGTTTCTCCTCCCTGCCCCCGTGCATGCTGTGCACATGACCATGATCTGCATAACTACCCACGATGAAGCACTGGTTGCTGTGTGGCACAACAGGAGTTCCTTCTCACCCACCCCATAACCCCTATGTACTGCAAGCCATGGGTTATGAGGTGGGGAAGAAACTAGTCCCAATTCGTCACAATACGGCAAACCAAGCTGCATCATGGATAATTATGCACACGCAGGGGTGGGAGAAGAACCCACAATGAGTTCTTTCACCCTGCAATTGTCTGAACCTGACCTGTGTGCTCAAACTACAAAACAACAACAATGATTTAGATGTAACATAATTCCTTGTGCCTCATGGCAGATGACTTTTAAAGGTCACTAGAAGATCAGCAGATCTTTATTTCTATGAAGTCCATGCAGCTCCCTAATACAACAGAGCTCATGTTACACAAATCTCAGGAATTTGTAAGTCTAGGTTTTTTAAATTTACTCTGTGTTGCCTCTGGTCTGTATTAATCCAGAGTAAATTATACTTTTTTTATGAGTAGCTCTATTTAGGCAGTTATACTGCTGCTTCCAAGTAACCGTTCACGTATCTTTAGTTACAAACATTAACACAACTTCATTGAACAAAACTTCAGGATCACCAAATGAGAGTTAGGCTGCAGGCCACTAAATAAAGACTTCTTGTATGGTAGGGTGCCCAAGTGTCCTCTTTTACAGAGAACAGTCCTCTATTTGAAGGGCTGTACTGTTTAATTCTGGTTTAAAGATAAAGAATCATAAGAATTGTTGTCTATCAACAATGTAGCACCTGGACAGTAGGCAGAAGAGGCAGGCACACAGGTCATGTGGTCACAGTCTTCCACACTATGAGACTTTCTATATTTCTATTAAAATTAAAATTATTATTTCTAAATTTGCATATATATCAGTATTTGCAAATTTTATGCAAATTTGACCTGTTGTTATTGTTATGAATGTCCTCCTTTTCAGCCATTATAAGCAACCACCCTAACCCACCTACTGGAACCAGTGCAAAACCAACAGTTAGTCAGTGGTCAGCCTTCCTCAAAGAGCTCCTTCAGATGGGGGAAATCACATTCCCTTGCTCTGCTTCCTGCATCTCTTCCACTTCTGCAATGAGCTGTAATTACACAGAAAAGAGAGCAGAAAGAGAGCAGCAACCACATGGCTTGTACAGCCTTAATGCAGTTTAATGGGACAGTGCCTTCTAGTGGTCATTTTCTAGTGCAACTTCTCCTGCACACAGCAGGAAATATCAATAAGTACCGAGGTATTTCAGAAGAGTCGGGTTTTCTGAGGCTTTTTTTTAAAAAAAATAGCTAAAACTGGAAAATGGAGCGGGAGATGCGCAGGAGGATCACTGTGCCATCAAAATGACTCGCGAACATCCATGAGTGACCAGTCATGAGCATGCTACAAAACGCTTGTTTAAAGACGCGATATGCCATGAGTCATCAGGGTTGTAAGAATGACTGTTGCCCCCTTGTTTGGAAAGAATTCTTTGGACTTTTATCCATGGAACCCCTTTCCCCTGCTGCTACTATAACCATCAAATGCAATTTTAGCTCACCCCTACTGCAGTAAAACGGATATTTTAAAAGTCTGTAACTCCACCATAGCTTTGAACATAAAATACTGTTTTCATCATGTAAGTCAACCAGGTTGTAACAACTTCTGCATCAGATGACAGATAAGGCATCCCCCGGAGTCAGCCCTTTGGCGAGATTTATTACCAGTGATTGCTCTGCGGAGTTAAGCAAACTGTTTTGCAGCTTTTCTGTCTTTCCTTAAACACTTAGCACATCCTCACAAATTAGCCTTTTATCCTCAACAGAACGGTCAGCAGTAGTTTATGTACATGCTGTGCGAATGTGCTTTTCTTCCTTTTTAGTGGAGCTTCCAAGGGGTATAGGGGACAGACGGACTCCTAGCACTACCAATCAAAAGACAGTGACCTGGTTTATTTCTTTCTTTGTGACATTTATATACCACTGAATATAATAAAACCTCTCAGTAGCTCACAATATTAAAATACACGACATGACAGACCATTGTGGGTCAATTTAGCCTCGAGAAGCTGCAGCATGTGGCAGCCACCATTATGAATAAGCAACCCCTGATTGGGAGTTGTCGAGCCATGCAGCACAACACGGCCGTGGTGGAGGTTATTATATCCCATGGTCTGTTTTAGCATTTACCCATGATAGGCTGTTGTGTCATGCGAAGTGGCTCACTGTGCAGTTATTCTGCGTTTTCCTCTTTAATATTTTTGTGGGAAGAAAAAAGATGGGAAAGCTGGTTGGAAAACATAAGAGGGCTACAAATGGAAGAGAATTACACTCTGTGAAGAGTGAACAGGGAAGGAGCCAGCATCGCCACTTGCAAATTCTCCCTTGCAAATCTCTTCTCCCATCCCAGCATTTGCATCACAAGGTAAACATGGAGCTGGGAACCCAGTGTTTCCCTCACGTCATTCCATGCTAAATTTTTGTTGAAATCAGCAGGACTTACTTCTAACCGAACGTGCTCAAGTTTATGCTGCGTGTCTGAATGAGACAGAGATTAATTCATGAAGGTTTCTACCGATCGTTCAATACAATCCAGATTCCAGGAGACTTGTTAGAGAAACCAATAGTGTGCATTTGCTGACGGGAGGGGGGTGTTATTCATCCTTAGACTAATGCATGTATCACAGCCTCCATTCTACTTAAAAGAGTGGGGGGAAGTACAGGATGTGGCTTGGCTCACTTGCTCAAGTCATCCGGGGTTATATGATCATCGTTCCTGGCATGAAGCACCGTTTTCAACTGTTTTTTTTTTCCTTTGCGGCATACTGTGCCTTGGACTGTGTTTATTTTTATGGGATCCCAACGCAGCCAATCACTCACCCGTTCCTTGGGATCCCCTAGGGCTAAAGCAACACTTTGCCTTGTCAGCCTGCAGCGGGAGACGATGATCCAGACACAGCAGATGCAGGATAAATTCCTGGAGGAGAAAGCTATCAATGGCAATTAGTTCTGGTGGCTATATGCTACCTCCAGTAGCAGAGGCAGTACGCCCACGGACACCAGTTGCCGGGGAACATGGGCGGGAGGGTGTTGCTGCACTCATGTTCTGCTTGTGGGTTTCCTGTCAACACCTGGTTGGCCGTTGTGTGAACAGACTGCTAGACTAGATGGATCCTTGGTCTGATCCAGCAGGGCTCTTCTCATGTCCCTAAGACAAGCCAAGGTTTCCTGTGGTGCAGCTAGCTAATATTAATCCTGGATTTACTGGTCCCCCAGACCCCTGCTTTCCTGTTGCCATTACTTCAGCTGCGATAGAAGAGTGCAGTTTTGCATTAGAATCATAGAATAGCAGAGTTGGAAGGGGCCTACAAGGCCATCAAGTCCAACCCCCTGCTCAATGCAGGAATCCACCCTAAAGCATCCCTGACAGATGCTTGTCCAGCTGCCTCTTGAAGGCTTCTAGTGTGGGAGAGCCCACAACCTCCCTAGGTAACTGATCCCATTGCCGTACTGCTCTGTCAGGAAGTTTTTCCTGATGTCCAGCTGGAATCTGGCTTCCTGTAACTTGAGCCCATTATTCCGTGTCCTGCATTCTGGGAGGATCGAGAAGAGATCCTGGCCCTACTGTGTGACAGCCTTTCAAGTATTTGAAGAGTGCTATCATAACTCTTCTCAATCTTCTCTTCTCCAGGCTAAACATGACCAGTTCTTTCAGTGTCTCTTCATAGGGCTTTGTTTCCAGACCCCTGATCATCCTGGTTGCCCTCCTCTGAACACGCTCCAGCTTGTCTGCGTCCTTCTTGAATTTTGGAGCCCAGAACTGGACGCAATACTCTAGATGAGGCCTGACCAGGGCCAAATAGAGAGGAACCAGTACTTCACGCGATTTGGAAGCTATACTTCTATGCATGCAGCCCAAAATAGCATTTGTCTTTCTTGCAGCCACTTCGCACTGTTGGCTCATATTCCGATTGTGATCTACAACAATTCCAAGATCCTTCTCATTTGTAGTATTGCTGAGCCAAGTATCCCCCATCTTGTAACTGTGCATTTGGTTTCTATTCCCTAGATGTAGAACTTGGCATTTATCCCTATTAAATTTCATTCTGTTGTTTTCAGCCCAGCACTCCAGCCTATCAAGATCACTTTGAAGTTTGTTTCTGTCTTCCAGGGTTTTAGCTATCCTACCCAATTTTGTGTCATCTGCAAATTTGATAAGCGTTCCCTGCACCTTCTCATCCAAATCATTAATAAAAATGTTGAAGAGCACTGGGCCCACAACTGAGCCCTGCGGTATGAAGGGTATGAAGACGAACATCATGGCTAAACAACTTGAGGGAATAGTATAGCTGTACTTCTATATAATTATTTGAAGCAGCAGCATCAAAACCAAAAATAGCTGTAATGATAGCTAACCTCGGATAGGAGAAGGCATCCTAAGAAGAAGGAGGTCTGCATAATTCCAACCAGCAGATGGCAATGATATTACTAATGGCAGGAGCCTTGTGTCATTTCTTTCCTCTCCCTCTCTTAAAATGGAAAGCATATGGCTGTCAGATTTATTTTGCTTGATACACAAGGGAGACAAGAAGCCAAAAGAGCTGCAAAGCGGTTGGATGGGGGTGGAATGGGGTGGGGTGGGGTTGGGGAAACACATATCTTCAAACAAAGCGCTAGACAGCTATAACATGCAGCATGCTTTTATGTGAACTATAGTTCTTGCTGCTCAATGTGGTATGGTTTACTTGAGTGCAGAGTTGCCAAGTCCAAATGACCTAAAGTGTAACTTTCTCTTTGAAGCCCTTTTCAAGAATCTTCCATTGCAAACAGAACATTTTTAATGCTCCTAAGCATTCATTTACTAATACTTAGAAAAGTTGCTGCAGTCACTTAGAGTCATAGGATAGAGCAGGTTATAAATCAAATCTATAAAATTGCCCAATCCACATAGCCCTGCTAAACTGGTTGGCAGGACCAAAATGGCTTAAATAGAAGTGTTTCAGTTTGACAGGGTTAGAGCAGTACGACAATGGAACCAGTTAGATAGGGAGGTTGTGGGCTCTCCCACACTAGGGGCCTTCAAGAGGCAGCTGGACAACCATCTGTCAGGGATGCTTTAAAGTAGATTCCTGCATTGAGCAGGGGATTGGACTCGATGGCCTTATAGGCCCCTTCCAACTCTACTATTCTATGATTCTATGATATCTACCAGGTGTGTCAGGGAGAGCAAGTAAGAGGGATTGCAAACAGTCTGGAGGGTGCAATTAGATGTCAAACCCCTTTTGACAAATCCAAGACCCAGGCAGAAAACTCATGCCGAAAAACCCGTCCAAGGCAAAGCATGCAACTGTGGGGGGAAACACCTGAAATGCACATTCGAAAAGGGAGGAGAAGTAGAGAAACACTGCTGATAAAGGCAGGGTAAAGGAACATTTATAGTGGATTGCACAGACTGAATATGAGTCAAGAGTGGGGTGCAGTGCCAGCCTCCCACGCACGCGTACCCCATTTCCCTCTGAGGGGTGGGTGTGTTTCGCGGGAGTATGGGAGCCCAGATGATATGGCAGCCTGTGTTGGATCTCTGTATTTTAGTGCTAACAAACCCAAGAAGTTTTAAGAAAGTGTCTAAATATAGGTGGTAAACCAATGGAAAAGGACCAAGGAAGATTGTAAGGAACCGGACGGGCGTATCCTGGGGGAAAGAATCAAACCAGGAGGCTGGTTTTCTACTGAGGGTTTGTTTGTTTTTCTGTGCATGAAGATGGGCAATTTTAAATATGCATGAATTTAAACTGATGAACTGCAAATACACGGCTTGCAAATGGCCTTCTCTGGATCTGCACAGGACCACAACTAATCCCAGTGACAGAAAGGCAAGAGGATAAAATGGCCTTAGAGGCACCTTCCAGCTCTATTATTCTATGATTCTATGATTTAAATGCATTGGCCACTTGCACTGGAGTGATCTCTGGGCTACCTCACACACATTTCTCCAACTTGGGTGTACACTTGTTAGGTGGGTGGGAAGAGGAAATGTGTACACTCTCAAGAGCCTATTTGGCTGGGTGTACACTCTTTGGGAACCTTCATTTAGAAAAGCCAGTGGAGGCTGGAGGCTCCGATGTCAGTGGGGTGGTGAATCTGCTCCGGGTTTCAGTTAGAACCAGCCAGATTTCTAAAGAAGCCACCTTGGATAGCTCCTTTAGAGTTCCAGACTCCGTTGGGCAAAGGGTTTCTCAATGAGCATACACCTGACAAAACAGACACTTGTATGAGCTGCACACATGATAAGTACACATGGCCTTGAATGGGGTTCACCTGATATGGCCCAGAAGACGTTCATTCAATTTTCACAAGTGAGAATAAACTGACACATACATTGCAATTCCTGTGGACTGTATTTATTTCTAGACAATCTTTTATCCCCCTTTTCAGAGAGGATACCATTGTTTAAAATAGTAACTACAATCTAATATAAAACAATAAAACAGTTTTTAAAAAAGACAACCAACTCAATAACGTTTTTGACTAAAAAGGAGCCAAAGGATTCATTAAAATAGAACCATCTTCACTCCTCCCTACATGCAAGGTCTGGAGGACTTGCTTTGCATCGCGTGGAGAAAGCGGATAGAGAGAAAAGCCCTCTCCCAAGCTGAACGGTGGAAGAGACAGGACCGATAAAAAGAAGTGCATCTTCACGCAACACATAGTTCAGACAACACAGTAAGCAACGGCTAGGCCACTAACCCTATTGCAGCAAATGGTTAGGGAGCGTTTTAACCGTGGTTATGTCTCCACCACGGTTAGGAATTGTTCACACAACACACTAAGCCATAATGTTGAGTTCAAAATGCTTAACCACCATGGCTTAGTGTGTCCTCTGAACAGGGTCATTGTTAAACGATGGAATTCTCTGCCACCAGCTGCAGTGATGGCCACCAACTTGGATGGCTTGAAAAGGGGCTCAGACAAATCCATGGATTAGACAAGTTCACTAATCAATATGGCAATACATTCTGTCCCGTATCAGAGACAGTATGCCTCTGTATACGAGTTGCTGGGGAACGCGAGTGGGCTAGTGCGATTGCACTCATGTCCTACTTGTGAGCTTCCCACAGGCAGATGGTTGGGTATTTTGTGAACAGAAAGTTGCACCGGGAGGGAATCTACACGTCGTACTGAAGGCGCACGCAAGCGTGTGTGTAGATCCTGCTGGAAGAGGCGGAGGAAGAGGCGGAGGAGGAGGCAGCTGGGGTATCCGGCCGTGTCCTTGCCGCCGCTGCTGCCGCTGCCTACCACCTCCCCGCCGGCCTCCTGCTGCCGACACCCACCCCGGCTTCTTCCCTCCTCACCGTGAGTAGCTGGGGTCAGCAGAGGCTCTTTTGCCAGCAGCAGGAGGCCGGCGGGGAGGTGATGGGCGGTGGCGGCAAGGACGTGGCCGGATCCCCCAGCCACCTCCTTCGCCGCCTCTTCCAGGGCAGGATCTACACACGCGGTTTCAGGTCGCACTGAAGGCACTTGCGTGCGCCTTCAGTTCGACGTGTAGATTCCCTCCAGCTGAACCCTTGGTCTGACTACCATGTTTCTCTTTTTTCTTTTTATGTCCTTTGGGTGGACATTCCATGATGTAAAAGTGACCCAGCTCTTTTGAGTAGGTCCACTTAGGCGTCCACCAACATTTACACAGTTTCCCTTAAATCAGAGTGTGTAATCAAATCTACAAAGATCCACCAGAAATAAGCGAAAGCTTACTGGGTCACCGTGTTCATTTTCTCTTTCTTTCTCTCTCTGCTACAGTTCTGCAAACAACAATTACAGACTGCATGTCATTCGCTCAAGTAGCTGTGGTAAGTGTTGCTACAAATTTAAGAAAATAATAGCACAGCGTCTGGACTGACCCCTTTTCAAATGAAAGTTAAAAAACCCATCTTCCCCTGGCAGGAATAAAAGGCAAGAATAATAGATGAGTCACTGGGATTTCATTACTCTTTTGTAGGGTATTGTTGGCTTGACATTTCCGGCAAGTGGTAATGTTGTTACATCTCGTAAAGGGCGATGTTTCTGAAGAACTAGAGTGCTTTTAAGGCTGTCATATGTGATAGACCACAGACGGTCACTGACAAAGTGTCTGAGTAAATAAGCAAACCTGCTAGGCTAGTGTGCTAACTCCATCTTCCCCGTGGAGTTATTGCTGTGCAAAGAAAGGCCTGCTAAATAAAAATTCAGATCAATGGAGTGGTGTGGATACATGGACAGCTATTCACGAGCCAGAAATGCTCTTCTTTTCCTGGATCCAAACAATGATCCACCTAACCCAACATCCTCTTTTTTCCAACAGTGGCCTACTTGTTCTCACTGGGAAGCTCACAGCTGGGGCATCAACAGCCCACCCCATTCTTTGTAGCTCTAAATCTCTGATATTCAGAAGTATACTCAGGGCCAGCATCAAAAGTAGGTTCGGTTGGGCACATGCTAAGGGTCCACACTCCAGTAGGGGCCCACCGACAAGAGCCTCCTGGAGTTGCTTCTCTTTATTATCATTGCAACCCGTTTGTTCACCTGCCTCTCAGTCTGACCTAGACAATAGGGAGGAGGAGGGGGAGGAGGAGGAGGAGGAGATGCCATGGCCTACTTGCTCACTGGCTCTCTGTCCATCAAGCAAGCAAGTGGAAACACTGCTGAGAAAGAGCAGCAGCAGCTGGCGATAATGGCAGTGAGAAAGTAGAGGCTTGCTAAACAGAAATTACTGGATATAGACGACCAGGAGCTCCAAGGAGCTGCATGGGGACCATGTTCCCTTCAGTCATTGGGCCTCCCAGGCCTCCCCTGTAAAGATGAAATGCCCTACTTAGGATGGTTAAGGGTGTAATCTTATCGGGGCAGTCACCAGCCTCGAAATCAGAGGCTGCTGACTATCCTAAACAGGGTGGCTGGAGTGTGGAGGGGATCCTCTCCTCTGTGCTTCAGCCACCCTGCATTTTGCTTAGATGAGTGATTCCGCATGTCTAGATGCAGCTTCGGGGAGGGAAGGAGCCCGGAGTTCTGATAGGAAGTTGCGTAAAGCAACGTCCACGGTCTCCTCCCTGCTCCTGAGATCGCTTCTTTCCCCTCATCTCTGCACTCCATTTCTGAGTTCAGAGATGGTTACTGTGTTGACTATGAGGAGGAGGGTACTGGGGAGCATGGTTTCTGGATCCCAAAGTCAGAGCCCTGCTTCCGACCTTAGTTCACCGAAACTGAACAAGCCCATGTCCCCCCAGATGCTCTCTAGGGGCCATAGGACTGCTCTTTAATTATCCCTAAATACAGAAAGGCATAAGAACATAAGAAAAGCACTGCTGGATCAGACCAAGGGTCTATCTAGTCCAGCCCTCTGTTTACACAGTGGTCAACTAGCTGTGGACCAAGAACCTACAAGCAGGACATTAGTGCAACATCATCCTACTGCCCATGTTCCTCAGCAACTGGTCTACATAGACCTACTGCCTCTGCTACTGGAGGTAGCACATAGACATCAGGACTAGTAGCCATTGATAGCCTTCTCCTCCAGGAATTTATCCAGACCCTCTTTTAAAGCCATCACAACATCTTGTGGTAGCAAATTCCATAGTTTAACTATGCACTGTGTGCTTGCGCTGCCTCTTCTAACAACAAGGTTTGGAGAAGCAAATATTTATGGTGTCCAAGAATGTAAACCCTACTGCATTCCTAGAGATAACAGTCACACAGTCAGTATAAAAAGAACTGGAGTCACCCACTTTTACTCCATGTATCGCTCTTGTAGTTTCTCTAGGCTGTCTTCACATTAAACAAGGGGTGAAGAAACTCAGCCCCAGGGACCAAACCCAGCCCTTCTTTGTTCCCCAAATGGCAACAGACCCTTCACCTGGCTCCACTTCTCTTTCCCCAACCACCAGTCATTTGTTGGTTTCTTAACTTTTGTGCAGTCTGCTCCACCCCTGTTCTAAAAGGTTGAAATACTTCTCCTAAAGTTTTGTTCCTGGCATTAAGAGCTTTAAACTACCATATATGCTAACACCACTTCTGTTCCTCCATGCTCAAGCAGCCAGAACTGCACCATAACAGAGTTATTAGCAGACACAGGGCAATGCTAAGATTTACAGATGCTCAAAAAATCTTTAGATTAAAAACATACACAACAACAACAACGAGGGAGACACATCCCCCGCCCAGCAACAGCTCCATTGGAACTCATAGCTTTATCACACCGTTATACTGTGCAATCACTGCAAATTGCATGGAAAGAACTCTGAAGTTTTCCAGTTTATAATCTGCTTTGACTGTGAAGTATTCCCATGCATCCTGCTTTAATTGTGCTATAAAGCCAAAAGACCCGACCTATTTTGCAACTACTTTTGGAGCAAATCATTTGTTGTTTTCTGAGCGGCCACTGGGGGTGCAGGAGCAGGATTTGATACTTTTAAGCTTCAAATTAAACAAATCTTACACCTGCGTAAGTTTTAAAGATAAAGACATCAAAATTGGCACAGTAATAGATATTACGGAGAGCTTTAAGCATGCCAAATTTGAATTGGATTGGGTCATCTGTTGATTTTTTATGATTTTTTTATATTTCCCCCCTTGAAATATAAAATATCCTGGTATGCAAAGGATCTTAGGAGCACTGCCGCCTGGGATGTGATTTAGCTAACAACAACAACGATAGCTTTGCGCTGTAGGGGATAATTCGAGAGAAACAGGTATGTGGGATGAAGCTCTCAGTGGCACAGTATACTGAGGAGCTGAGGAGGAGGAGGACCATATGTATCTTTAACAGTTGTATTGCAAGAGGAATTTCAGCAGGTGTCTCTACTAGAGTGACCAGATACAAAAGAGGGCAGGGCTCCTCCAACTTTACCTGTTATGATGAAGAGGGATTTCACCAGGTGCTGCATGCATACAAATGACACCTGCTGAAATTCCCTTTTCTATACATCTGTTAAAGAGACAGGAGACCTGTCCTCCTTTTCATATGGTCACCCTAATGATGACGATTAATTACATTTCTATACTACCCCATAGCTGAAGCTCTCTGGGCGGTTTACAAAATATTCAAACATGAAAAGCGATATATAAAATTTAAAACCATAAAAACATACAACAGACAGTATACATAAAGGCAACATACATCTAAAAACAACTTTGAGTGATCAGCCTAACCTAAAAAACAGATCCAGAATCGATTAAAATCTCATCACATGCTGCTAAATGTTTGGGAAAAGAGAAAAGTCTTGACCTGGCACCGAAAAGATGCCAATGTTGGCACCAAGCAGGCCTCATCAGAGAGACCATTCCATAATTGGGGGAGGCACCACTGCAAAGGTCCTCTCCCGTGTTGAGAAAGGAAGTGGGGAAGGTGAAATAGAATGGAGTAGATGGAACAGGAAGACAGAGAAACATTCTTATATAAGCTAGAGATGTCATAAGAACCTAAGAAGAGCGCTGCTGGATTAGACCAAAGGTCCATCTGGTCCAGCACGCTGTTCACACAATGGCCAAGCAGCTGTTGATGAGGAACCCACAAGCAGGACATAGGTGCAACAGCACCTTCCAGTCCAATGTTCCCCAGCAACTGGTATCAAACTTCTTTCAGCCCAAGGAGCAAATTCCATTTCAGAGAAGCTGTGTGTGTGCTTTATTCCAGTGGTGGCTGGGGGTCAAAGTCAAAAGGGGAGGAGCCAAGATATCAGCCATACATGAAGAAGCCAATGGCCTGGTTTAGCCAACAGGCTAAACCATGCTGCTTAACCACAAAATGGTTAACGGAATATGTCTATTGTTACTGCTCAGGGATTTAACAAAAGAACACAGATGTTCCCTGATGGCTGAAAATCCCTCTCCAGCCTTGGGATGCAATACCTACAAGAATTTGCAAATGTGGCATCCTCCAGCTAGTGGGAGAGAATAGAAAAATAGTTTGAAGTGGACAGTCATCCTCCCTAGTTTGAAAGGAAGAGTGAGAAAGAAGGCCAAAATACTCATTTGATGCAGGAAATATGAAATCGGAGCTCACAACACCACCCCTCCCTTAAAGCAATCCTTGCTGGGTCGGTCGGTATCTTTATTTATATAAGAGCTATATGTCACCTTCATGCAAATAAATAAAATGGACCTTAACAATAAATTAATTGAAATAACATCCATTAAAAAAGCCAGAAACCCAGCAGGTACAATACAAAGACACCATTGAATGACAGAGTCAGATAAAAACGCAGCAGTTGAAACTATTCCAGCAGCCAGTATTTCCAGCTATTCAGCCCCATAGATAACCACAAAAAACAAGAATGGAGCAAACTGAACTAGAGCCAGGGTAAACAGGCCAGACTGGGGCCCTTTCTACACCTGCCCTTCCCCCCCCCCCCCGGGGATCGTCCCTGTGCATCCAAATGACACACAGGAGATCCTGGAAGCAGGATCCCTCCATTTTCCTGGGATAATCCTCTGCATTCCACCGAAACAGCCCTTACTAAGATCACCAATGATCTCCTTACTGCCAAGTCTAAAGGCCATTATTCCGTTCTTATTCTCCTTGATCTAACTGCAGCCTTTGACACGGTTGATCATGATCTTCTCTTAGATTCCCTTCATGACCTTGGATTTTGTGGCTCTGTCTATAACTGGTTTGCCTCCTATCTAGCGGGTCGCTCTTTCAGCGTGTTGACTAATGGCAGCTCGTCTTCCTCCTTTCCCCTTTCAGTAGGGGTTCCGCAAGGCTCGGTGCTTGGCCCGTTGTTGTTTTCCTTATACATGTTGCCCTTGGGCAAGCTTATTCAATCTCATGGTCTCCAATATCATCTGTACGCCGATGATACACAACTATATCTGTCATCTCCGGAACTTTCTCCTGATGTTCACGATCGTATCTCGGCATGTCTTTCAGATATCTCAGCTTGGCTGCTTCATCGTCGCTTGAAGCTTAACATGGCAAAGACTGAATTGCTTGTTTTTCCTCCTAAACCTTCTCCTCATCTCTCATTCTCTCTTACTGTCAATGATGTTACGCTTACTCCGGTCAAGGAAGCTCGTAGCCTTGGCTTTATCTTCGACTCCTCGCTCTCCTTTATTCCTCATATTGAGGCAGTAGCTAAATCTTGTCGATTTTTCCTGTATAATATTGCCAGGATTCGATCATTTTTGTCTGTCTCTTCTGCCAAGACGCTTGTTCATGCACTGGTTATTTCACGGTTGGACTACTGCAACCTTCTTCTCTCTGGCCTTCCTTCTTCTCACATCAGCCCGTTGGTTTCTGTTCACCACTCTGCCGCAAAGATCATCTTCTTAGCACGCCGCTCCGACCATGTTACTCCGCTTCTGAAATCTCTTCATTGGCTTCCAATTCACTTCAGAATCCAATATAAACTTCTCCTGTTAACCTTCAAAGCTTTTCACGGTCTAGCTCCTTCCTATCTCTCCTCTCTCATCTCACACTATTGCCCCACTCGTGCTCTTCGCTCCTCTGATGCCATGTTTCTCGCCTGCCCAAGGGCCTCTACTTCCCTTGCTCGGCTTCGTCCATTTTCGTCTGCTGCCCCTTACGCCTGGAACGCTCTTCCAGAACATTTGAGAACTACAAGTTCAACCACAGCTTTTAAAGCTCAACTAAAAACTTTTCTTTTTCCTAAAGCTTTTAAAACTTGATGTTGTGCAGACTTCTACTGTTACTTTCTACTGTTAGTTTTTCCCTACCCTGTGCCTGCTTACCCTTCCCTGTACCTGTTGGCATTCTCTTCCCCTCCTTATTGTTTTACTATGATTTTATTAGATTGTAAGCCTATGCGGCAGAGTCTTGCTATTTACTGTTTTACTCTGTACAGCACCATGTACATTGATGGTGCTATATAAATAAATAATAATAATAATAATAATCCTTAGGTCTAGAAAGGGCCTGGGAACGGCTTTCCAAAGGGTAGCAGAGAAAGCACTAGAGCAGAGGTGTGGAAGCTCTTCCTGGGGCTGCGTTCTATTGATGGGTGGTACCAAAGGGTGTGGAGGCCAAAATACAAAGAAAACCAGCCTGTTTTAACTTGGCTCTTACAGCCACTAACAGAAAGCCCCATCACATCTAGGTCAAACACGCGGCTCCCTTTGCTTTTCTGTCCCCTCCCTGACTTCGCTTCTTGAAAACAGGAAGTAATTAGTCCCATTCAGTCCGATAGGAGAGAGCAGCAACCGAACTTAATGAGGGTTTTTTTGTGGCATAACAAAAGCCAGAAGGGGCAGAAGACGCACGAGAGGCAGAAGACGTCATGTGAGCAATCTGTGAGTAACGAGCATGCAGTAAAACACTCGTCGGATGGAGCTTTAAGCCTTAGGAGAGGCATTTCAACATTTTAGAATGGGGAAAAACTGCACAAACCATAAGTGATTGGGGGAAATGGGATGGCGCTTGAGGAGGGGTGTGTGTCCATCTGGAGAACACTGGAGGGACAGATTAGGACCATCATTATTATTATTATTATTATTATTATTATTATTATTATTATTATTATTATTTGTGCTCCACCTTTCTACCAAAAAATGGCACCCAAAGTAGCTTACACATTTAATTAAAACAATAACAACACATTAAAATACAATAAATCACAACAATTACAGGGGAGGGATACAAATTACAAACAGCACCCAATCCAACGGATTCACTTATAGACTAAGGAAAAGAAAAGGAACCTCTCGTGCAAGCACTAGAGTCATTACTGACTCCTAGAGGGATGCCTGCTTTCGCTGATGTTTTCTTGGCAGACTTTGTAGTGGGGTGGTTTGCCATTGCCTTCCCCAGTCACGGTTACCTTTCCCCCAGCTAGCTGGGTACTCATTTTACCAACCTTGGAAGGATGGAAGGCTGAGTCGACCTGAGCCAGCTGCCTGAGAACCAGCTTCCGCTGGGATCGAACTCAGGCCATGGGAAGAGTTTTGGCTGCAGTAACCGCCGCTTACCACTCTGCACCACACAAGGATCTCATACAGACTAAAGGGCTCCTTAAATAAAGTGGTTGTTGCCTGAAAGGACAACAATGAGGGAGCAAACCTAGCCTCCCTCAGGAGGATGCTCCACAGTCTGAGAGCAGCCACTGAAAAGGCCCTGTTTTAGGTTACTACCAAATGTGTCTCTTAGGACAGTGGTCTTGAGAGAAGGGCCTCTCCAGAAGATCTTAGGAACCAGGCAGGCTCGTATGGAAGAAGGTGGACTTTCAGGTAACTTGGTCCCAGCTTTAGAGGTTAGAACCAGCACTTTGAATTCCGCCCAGAAACAGGATGGTAGTGAGTGAATCTGCTGTAACAAGGGAGTTGTGTGCTCCCTGTAACCAGTGCCAGTCAACAGTCTGGCTGCAGCATTCTGAACCAGCTGAAGTTTCTGAACAGTTTTTGAAGGCAGTCCCACACAGAGTATGTTCTAGTAGTCCAGATGGGATGTAACTAAGGCATGAGTAACCATGACCAGATCAGACATCTCTCAGAACAAGCGCAATTGGCACAGTAGCCTCAGCACTCCTGGCCACTGCCAAAACCTAGCGCAAATCTACACCTTGTATGAAATAATTTCAATCCCATCATGGTAACACTATATCCCTCTTGCACATGTATACCTCGTAGGACATGCAATGACATTGGTTGCAGTATTTTGGATAATGTGGAATAAAATGAAAGCAGTATAAGGGATGTGTCATGGGCCCCAACAGTTATCAGTGCACTTCAATACTGCTATAAAGCAGTCGTGTAGATCTAGCCCTGGGCATCCAGGTTTAGGGACAAGCCCAAGGGTATACCCAAATTATGAGCCTGTGTCTTCAGGCAGAGTGTACAGGTTGAATTCCTGTTCCCTGATCTGCCTTTTGACTGACCAAAAGCAACCCTGCCATGTCTGGATAAAGCTTCAATTTGTTTGTCTTCATCCAGTCTGTTACCAACATCTGGCACCAATTTAGAACCAGAACGGCTTCCTTGGATTTAGCTAGAAAAGAGAGATAGAGTTGGGTGTCTTCAGCACACTGGTGGCACTGAATCCCACAACTCTCTTGCAGCGGTTTCATGTGTATGTTAAACAGCATGGGGGATAAGAAGGAACCCTAAGAGTGCAATCCAATATATTTTTAGACAGAAAGAAGTCTTCCTTTTTTATAGACATGCATAGGATTAGACCCCAAATAGTTTTTGTTTGCTTGAACCTTGTAACACATTGAAATTGTGAGCATAACATTCATTTTCATTTTTTTCATTTTTTTCACTCCACATAAGCACGTTTTTTATTGAAGATATTCAAAGTGGTTTATAAAAAGGAATAAAACAACAACAACTAGAAGAAGCAGAAGCAGATTAATGAACAAGACATTCTAAAAGTTAAATCCTTATTTTGTAAAGTATCTCCAGTCTAAATTCTTAGGGATGTTGCAAGCTCAGTTTGTGAGTCAGTCTAGAAGAAAATAAACAAGTCTCCATGGTGACTAATTCCTGTGGGATAGTGGGAAGGCAAGGGGGGGTGAGTAAAACCACCATATTCTCCACATTCAACCATTTTTCACGTCCTGTTTTGACAAAGCTTAGTTTGGGGAGAATTACTGGACAGTTTCTCCACTTTCCCCACCCCTGTAGCTGAATGTTCAGTGTAAATAAACGGCCTCCCTATGCTAGAACACCATAATCCCTACCCAACATCTGTCATAAACCACAACCAAGGATCTCCTGAAAGTTCCTCAAATAGGTTAAACTAACATAAGCTCTAGCAGACTCACCCCATGCAAGAATTTCCGTGGTGGAAAAAGCCATTGTTTTTGGCTTACACTTTCCTCAGGAGTATCTCTACTGTAGCGCCTTTACAACTACAAGCTAAATCAGGGTATTTGAACCTCTTTCAGCCTAAGGGCCAAACTCCAGTTTGTAGAAGCTCTTGGGGGCTGCATTCCAGTTGAGCCCGGGGCTGCGGAAGGTGTAGCTGGTTCCGTGGCTTTTTCCGGCTGTTCACTTACTCGTGAGTAGCCAGGAGAAGCCTCGCACTGGGCACAGCACTCCATAGGAGCACTGTGCCCATCTGGCCCAGGGGGGTAAAATCACGGGGGGGGAGAGATGGGGGCCGGGGGGGGGGGGAAGAGCGGACCCGGCGGGAGAGATGGAGGGGGAAGAGCGGAGGCAGGGTGGGGAGATCACAGACCGGGGGGGGTGGAGGGGGCATCGGACACGGCAAGCGGGTGATCGGATGGGTGGGTGATGGGCATGGCGAGCGGGCAGGCGGGGGGCATCAGACATGGTGGATGGGGGGGAAACGGGGCCAGGGCAAGCAGATCGGGGATGGGGGAGAAGAAGAACAGGGCTAGGGCAAGCAGATTTGGGACGGGGGGGGGAGAAGAATGGGCCAGGGCAAGCAGATCGGGAATGGGGGGGAAGAACGGGGCCAGGGCAAGCAGATCGGGGATGGGGGGGAAGAAGAACAGGGCCAGGGTGGGGAGATCGCGGCCGGGGGGGGCAGAGGGGGCATCGGACATGGCGAGGGGGGGGGCGGACGAGGGGGCGAGCAGGGAGCGGACGAGTGAGCGAGGGGGGCGAGCAGGGGGGTGAGCGAGGGGGGACGGGCGGGCAAGTGAGCGGGGGGCAGACGAGCGAGCAAGGGGGAGAGCAGGGGGTGAGCGTGGGGGGAGTGGACGAGCGAGCGAATGGGCGAGTGGGGGGGGTGAGCGGACGGGCAATCAAGCGGGCGAGCGGGGGGAGCGGACTGGCGAGTGGGGGAGGCATCAGACATTGGGGGAAATCAGGGGCAGGGGGAGCGGGGAACTCTGTTTTTTTTTAAAAAAGCGTCTTACCTTTTCGTTGGTGCGCTCCTGCGCACATGGCCCTTTAATTTTTAAAAAAATGGCTGACGCGATGGGGCTTTCCCTTACCGCGTCACGTGTTACGTCTAGCTAGGGGCGACGGCGCACGCTAGCTGCAGCGCGGCATCGCCCCTACTCCCCACTGGATTACCAAGTAGGTCTAGCAAGGCCCTGAGTCAGACCCTTGGTCCATCTAGCCCAGTATTGTTGACCCTGACTGGCAGGAGGTCTGCAGGGTTTCAGGAAGGAATTTTTCACGCCCTACCTGGAGATGTTGGGGATCAAACAGAGACCATCTTCATGCAAAGCAGATGGTCTACCACTGAGCTAGGGCCACTCCCTTAAACTGACTAGTACAATGGCCACTTACACATGGCCAAAAAAGAGGAAATGCATATTTGTTTATATTTATCAGGGCTGACCTGAAACATTTTGATGTCTGAAGTGAAAAACAAGACGGTGCCCCACTCCCATTCCATGTACAAAAGCTGACTGGACTGGCAGATGAATCGGCTTTCAACAAGGACGATGGGACAGTACCCTCCACTGTATCTGAAGGAAGCAGGTAATTTAACAGCCACAGAATCGGCCATATGACATACTGGTTTCTCCTTTGACACCTTGCTGCCATCTCCTAGCATCTGCTGCCTGGCATGACTGCTTCACTCTGCCTAATGGTAGGGCCAGCCCTATATTTATTTATTTCCCACCTTTTTTTCCTCCAAGGAACTCAAGGCAGCATACATAATCCTCCTCCTTCCCTCTATTTTTATCCTCACAACAACAATCCTGTGAGGTAGGCTGGGGCTGAGCGTATGTGACTGGCCCAAAGTCACTCTGGTTTTCCATGGATGAGTGGGGACTAGAACCTGGATCTCCCGACTCCCAATCCAACACTTTAGCCACTAAACCACACTGGCTCAGTTCGGACAACACAATAACCACTGGTGGTTTTAGTAGTCAACTGTCAGCTGGATGGTCAATGGCTGGTAATTGTATTGTCTGTCGGACAAAAAACACCCCATGGTTGACTTTTTTCTAAAAAAAAAAACCCACTGGAGAAACACAACTGGCTACAGAGTTGACCAGTCACACAACTGGTGATTATTGTGTTGTCTGTCAGACTCAGTGGACTATTTTGCAGGGTTGAGTGGGCTAACTTGGCTGGCTACAGAGTTCCCGGGCCAGAGTGGCCAAAACCACACCAGCCACTCTGCTGCAGCTGGCACAACTTGCAGAGCTGCTGGGCTAACACCGGGAGGACGGGGAGAGGAGTGAAGGCTATGTCAGTCAAATGCCAGATTGACTATTAATCCACTCAACACGAGCCTCAACCACTCCACTGGGGGCATGGCAACATGTCGTGTGGGGAGTACCCGCAAAAAACCCACAGGAGTTACTTCCCCCCCCCACACACACACAGTATTGACTAATGTGCTGTCCAAAAGCAGCCACTGACTTTCAATTATTTATGTCCCATCTTTCAGGATGCAAATCCTTGCGAGGCAGCTTTATTAAAATCATTAATAAAATCATTATTAATGATTTTATTATCATTAATAAAATCACAACAAACCATGTTTTAGAAGAAGTCACAAGCGATGGTGACATATGGCCATGTTGGAGAGAGGGACAGTCCAGTCAGAGCAGGCTCTGAGGTGGTCTTTGCCTGCCTGGAATCCTACCCACAGAGCAGTATTGGTAATGGCCCCCTAGCAGGAGAGGAGAATCCAGCTGGAGGAGGCTGTGAGATAGTCTTCGCTTGCCTGGTTCCTTGTCTTCTGGGATCCTTCCTTGCCACAAGACAGATGATGGTAGATGATCCAGAGAGAGTCTGGCTGGAGCAGGCCCTGAGATTGTCTTTGCCTGCCTGCCTGCCTCTTCTGCAGTCGTACCCACAGAGCAGTTGGTGGTAATGTAGTGGGTGGGGACAGTCCCATTGGAGCAGGCTGAGGTTGTTACCTAACAACTGACACCTTCTAAAATTCCATCTTTAAGGTGCAATCCTATGCATGTTTAGACAGAAAAAAGGTCCTACAACTCCCAGCATACCCCAGCTAGCTGGAGTTGTAGGACTTTTTTTCCTGTCTAAACATGCATAGGATTGCGCCCTTACACAACTACTAAAGGTGCAGGAGCACTGTCCTCTTTTATATCTGTCCACCCTCTCCCTCAAATCTCCTTTATTTATTTAAAATATTTCTAGGCTGCATTTCAAGGCAGAAGCCCTCCTGGTGATTATGTTTTGCTGGGACGAGGTTGAATTGGAGAAGCAAGGCAGGTCCATTATGCGACCTTTATGATGCTGCCTCATCATTGGCAGCCTCATCATCAGAGCCAAAAGATGCAGTGATGGCCACCAATTTGGACGCCTTTAAAAGGAGATTGGACAAATTCCAATCTTATGGATAACATAAGAACACACAAGAAGAGCAATGCTGGATCAACCTAAGTGTCCAACTAGTCCAGCACTCTGTTCACACGGTGGCCAAGCAGCTGTTCACCGGGGACCCACAAGCAGAACACGATGCAACAGCACCCTCCCACCCATGTTCCCCAGCAACAGGTGTACATAGACTTACTGCCTCTGATACCGGAGGAGAAGGCTATTAATGGTGACTAGTCCTGATGCCTCCAGTAATCAGAGGCAGTAAGCCTATGTATACTACTTGCTGAGGAGCATGAGAGGGTGGGTAGTGTTGCACTCATGTCCTGCTTGTGGGTCTCTTGCTGACAGCTGGTTGGCCACTGTGTGAACAGAATGCTGGACTAGATGGGCCCTTGGTCTGATCCAGCATGACTCTTCTTATGTTCTTAAGGCAACTCCCTTTTCCCCGAACATAACCATGTGCAGGAGTTACATGATGTTCAAGCCAAAGACTTTTACTGTGCAAGCCATGAGTGTCCTGTACACTGGTTTGGATGCTATATTGCAGCTGTACAATTAAGCATGGAACTTTAGTTCAGTACTCTGACCTCTCTTCTGTTTTAAAACAAATTGATCAGACTTAAATTGTGCAAGGAGATTTGAGGGAGAAGGTGGACAGATACAAAAAGCACAGGGCTCTTTCACTTTTAGTAGTTGTGTAAGGGTGCAGCCCTATGCATGTTTAGGCAGGAAAAAAGTCACAAACCCCTAAATAATTATTAGGTCATAAAGATAGATGTACCCGGTATGAAGAAACTTGTACCATTCATCTAGGATTTCTCAGGTTTGTATCTACTCCGTCTTTGGAACATGTTATCTCATATGGAAACTTTAATGGTATTCAATGCACAGCTTGTACCCCCCCCCCCCCACACACACACACTTTCATTAGCACAATTTGGTCATATTTGTGAATGTTTCATCCATAAATGGCGCACAGTCAAATAGATGAGATCAACTGCACTATAAAAGTGTCCGTTGTAATTTAAAATCAGAGCTGCAACAAGGGCACATATTTGCAGGGCACACATACTAAAAGAGCCCAAAGGGGAATTCAAATCTAAAGGAAAAGCATTCATTTCATTTTTCAAACTGAAGTCAAGTAGAGGTCACACTAAAGAAAACTTCCTGTTCTGCCTGCATAAAGTTTTGCAATAAAAGTTCTATGGACTGGCAAAACAACATTTGCAGATTCAGTAACTGCTTTCATAAGACTTGTGTATTACACATGTTTGTTGTAACAGTCCCTGCAACTGATTGTGAAATTATTATTAATTCTATTTTTATCCCACCCTCCAAGGAGCTCAGGGTAGCATACATGGTTCTTTCCCACCTATGGCATCTTCACAAGAACCCTGTGAGGTAGGCTAGGCTACGAGTTGGTGACTGACCCAAGGTTATCCAGGGAGCTTTGTGCCCAACAGATGGATTTGAAACTGAGGGCTCATCTACACCAAGCAGGATATTCCACTATGAAAGCAGTATATAAAAGGCAGGAGCCACACTACTGTTTTATAGCGGTATTGAAGTGCATTGACAACTGTTGGGGCCCATTGACCCATGCCATATACAACTTTCATACTGCTTTCATAGTGTTATATCCCGCCTGGTGCAGATGTGTCATGAGCCCAAACAGTTGTCAGTGCACTTTAATACCACTATAAAGCAGTAGTGTGGCTCCTGCCTTTTATATACCGCTTTCATAGTGGAATATCCTGCTTGGTGTAGATGAGCCCTAAGTCTTCATGGACTTAGCTCTACATTCTAACCACTACATCAGACTGGCTTTTTTTTTTTAGTGAAATTGCTCTATTTTTTCTTTAAAAAAAACCCACTCATGAAAGGAAAGGTCTAATACCCTACCCCCTCATGCAGGGAACATGCAGGAAATTCATCAGCAATTCAATGGTATTGGTGGGTAGCACTGATCAGGAAGCTAGTAAAGATAGAGGAAATAAGTTCTTCTGAAGGAGGAAGTTTCTAATGAAAGACACATTAGCCCTGGAATACCTCAATAGTGCTTTGCAAGTCCATACTGGATAGGCTGGTGTTGCACTTATGTTTTAACATTCTTTTAAACTAAGAAATACTGCCACATATCGGGTATGGAAAAAAGCTGGGAGGATATCACAATGGTGGTTGGAACTCTGCCAGTGGCAAGAAGAACATCTGGTCATCTTGGTGCCAGTTGAGAAGCTTGATGTGGTGTCATGGTATCTATGGGGATACTGGGAGCCATTTAAAGCCCAAGCTGGGAGTAGCAGCTGCTGCTCCTGGTACCAGTGAAGTCCCTTTCTCCATGCTGGGAGAGGCAATAACAGCAGAGAGGGGGGGAAGCAGGGGGGGTGATGACATCAGTGGCTGTGACCACCCCCTGGTATGATGTCATCAGGCCTGCAGTGGGCCTCATGGCAAGCAACTTAAAAAATTCTGTACTCCTAATGTATGCCTATGTACTTTCGATAAGGAGGGAACCTTAAGCTGTGAAGTGAGCAACCAAAGATTGGTAGAGTAGGCCATGACAGAACTACCGTTACCCTTTTCCAACAACCTGTGTTTGCTGTTGGTGTGCATGGGTCCATTATCACAGCATACACGTCACTCTAAAATGTTATTGGTAGCTCTGCTTGCAGTGCTGAGCCCCTGCGTCTGCTGTGAAAGGAAATGCACGCACACTGCGCCACCGCATGGAGTCCTGCCCCTTACTCTGGCAGCTGGCACCATTTTGTAGGGTGCATTCCACAGGGCTGTTTAGACAAACCAATCCAGAGCAGCAATGGAGCCTGTGCCACACCAAGCAAAAAATTGTTAGATCAGTCTCTGAGTATAGCCCAGCAGCCTTGCCCAGTTTCAGTCCTCCAGGTGAGTTGGATTGAAACTCCCATCATTCCCAGACAAGATGGCCAGGTTGGCTTGCAATATTGGGAGTTGCTGTCCAACCGATCTGGAGAGCATTAAGCTGGGGAAAGCTGATCCAGAGTTTATTCATGATGATTTCACAGTCTCTAATTCATAAAATCAGACATTGTAGATATTTATGGGTCACTGAAGCTTCAAGTTATATAAAGTATTAGTGAATATGAATTAGTGAATTAGCTTCACATGGGTTGGAATATCCCATAGTTTGATACAAGGAAATTTACATCACCGTCAGAGTTGGATACCTTGAGCTGGTTCAGATGACACGGCTGGCTCATCGTGGGTTATTTAACCCACAATGAGCCAGCTGTGTCATGTGAATCCACAATGAACCCTGGTGTGTGTGTGCCAGGCATGTGCAGCTACCATTTTGAATATGTACCTCCCCTCCCCCAACTGGGGTGATCAGGATTGCACAGTGTCATGCAAACCTGGTCACCATAGGTTATTCAAGGGTTAAACAATCCTCACATAACTCTGCTACTAATTGGGGGTTATGCGCAATAAGCCCACAATGATCCATCTGTGTTGTGCAAACCAGGTCATTGTGCCTGCCTCTTCCCAGTAAACCTATGCCTGTTGGTACCCCTAGGCACACCCCTGCCATGGTGCACCCTGAAAGCCCCCTGGAGGAGACATCTATGCACTTAATTTTCCTGAGGTGGGGCTGCCCCACAGCAGTAGGCAGCCATATAAGTCTCTCCCTCAGCCTACTTACTCATCTCCCAAGCTTCAACCTGTATGGACTGCAGAGCTATGTACTGGTTAGAGGTGTTTCTCCCTAGTGGCTGAAGACGTTACTGCAGGCTTCAACCACATGGACACATTTAAATTAATGTAAATTAATTAATGTGCTTTAAAATCAAAATAACCCTGAGGTTCACACCCCTAAGGCCTGCTAAGTATGGATAGCAAGTTTGAGGTGTCTAGGTTTCGTGGCCTTGTTGCAGATGGGACAGGCAGATGTGCACATTCTTTTATTATTATTGATACTGGACATAGTTTGATAGAAAGTTCCCTTAGCACCCTTTCCTTTTGTGCTTTGTCCTAGTAGGGTGCCTCATAGTGTTCCATGTAGATTCCTCATGCCAGTCTTTTCCAGATTGAAGAGCAGGGGGAAAGATTGCTATTAACTGTTTAACTGCCGTTTCTCACCCAAAATTGACTTTTACTTCAAAATAAATAAAAGTGTGAAACACCTCCCCAGCCACCAATACATGTTAACATGCATTATTAGGGCCAAACTACGTATTACGCTAATGGCATATAGCTGAGGCTGGACTCCAATGGAAACTTTTTTAAAACAGCAACAACACACAGGATGGGGGTGTATTTCAGAAGAAAACGGGGCCATGCACGCTTACGCCGGAGTTTAAAAAAAGGAAAGAAAGAAAAAGACACGTTTCAGCTACACGCTGCGCGATTAGCGTAACGTGTAGCTTGGCTCTTAGGCCCTGCGTTCAGCACGCGACGTCAAGGCGGCATATGCTGAGGACTAGCCCCATGGAATTGGTTACGCGTATGCTAGGCGCCCTCCATCCGGATGTGGCCATGGGACCAATGACTTACGAGACCGGGAAGAACCACAAAGGGCGGAGATGGGTAGGATGATCCATGCCGCCGGGAGGCCAAATGGCTCATGGCTGGGTTTCTAGGTCAAGGCCCACGGCCAGCTCTGCGGCCCTTAGGTGGTCACGTCCCCTGGGCGAAGCAGCCCTCCAAAGGCAGAGCTGCTGCCGCCGCCTCCCCCCTCGCCTCCCCTCCTCCCTTGCGGCTCAGAGGCGGAGCTACGCCGTGGTGCTTTTCCCCTCGGCCCGGCAGGCGCCGCTTTCCAGCCCTGACTTTCGCCTCCTGCGTTGCGGTTGCTGCTGCTGCTGCTGCTCCTCTCGCTTTGCTCCGCGTTCGCCGCCGTCATGGCCGTCTGGAGCGGCGCCGATCCTAGCCCGGCCGGCTCGGTCCGGCCCAGCTTGACCTCCGTCTCTTCGAGGGAGCTGCAGAGCCTTCGGACGTGCAACTGCGAGATGGCGGTGTTGCCGCTGCGCCAGCTGCTGCTCCTGCAGCCCGACTTGTTCCAGCTGCAAGGCGACACCGTGGCCGTGCTGAGCCCGCCGAGCAGCCAGCCCGGCGGCGGCTTCACGCTCATCAGCGACGGCTCCCTCCACGTGGACGGGCAGCAGCATTGCAGGGTCACCGGCTACTTCAAGAGGTAACGGGGCTCTTCCCACCCACTCTTCCATTGCGAGGTGGCAGCCTTTAAAGGTCTTGCCGGGGGATAGTGGGGTGGGGGGCTTATGCAGATTTTTGCATCTCGGGAAGGGGAAATTGCCCCTGCTGAATTGCTGCCTGTCATGCGGCTGGCCAAGGCATTGGAACCCCGCCAGGGAAAATAAAGGTGTTCCAGCCTTCATTGTGAGTCCAAACCCTGTTCTCTAATTTAGATCAGAAGCAGGACTAGTACTTTTCCAGCTGCTGGAGCTGGGATCAAATATATAAGATCTCTGGATTGATGAAACTTCAGAAGCAAAGTAGCCTGTTAGGAAATGGCCAGTGGCAGTGATGTG
The DNA here is from genome assembly GCF_023053635.1 of Elgaria multicarinata webbii. Taxonomy (NCBI): domain Eukaryota; kingdom Metazoa; phylum Chordata; class Lepidosauria; order Squamata; family Anguidae; genus Elgaria; species Elgaria multicarinata. Next base: position 109,031,226 of record NC_086175.1, on the reverse strand, counting down.
TGTGTGGTGGTGATGACGGGGGTGATGATGGGGGAGGAGGGATGTTGCTGCCTTTTGGCTCATGGTGGTGAGATGCTTTGTTATGGCGGTAGGTTGGGAAAGAGAAGAAGCAGTTGATGCCCACTTGTCCTCCCTTGCTTTTTTTTCTTTAAGCATTAGATGCAAATTACTCCTGAGCTAACTTCAGTAGTAAAAGAACTTCATTTCAACAAGAACTATTCATGTTGTCACCTGGCTGGGGAGGTAATGCTATTTTGCTGTTTTTCTGCCAGGCTGTAATTCCACAGGGCAGTACTTTTCTTAAGGCTGGAATATGTGAGGAGAACATAAAGGGGTACATTTGAGCATGAGCAACTTGCGTCTTCTTTCCTTCTCTTCTCCCCACCCCAACACAACTACGCATGAAGGCTAGCTGTGATCACTGAGTGATGAGCTATAACATCTCCTGTAGGTTTGAGCCTCGGCTGCTCCCTTCTTGGAAACTGAAGCACTGGGAAGGCCCATCAGGTATTCCCTTGCATTAGGTAAGGGAGAAGGGGAGGTGCTATCTTTGTAAAGAATGTTCTGTTTTCAGGGTAGTGGACTTCATGCTTGTGGGATCTAGTTTATTTATTTGTTACTAGACTCCTGAGGTTCATTAGCTGAAGGCAAGTGCAAAATACTGGCTATGGGGACATAGCCAAATTACCCACAGCACTCTGTACATTTGATGGGCTAATCTATTAGACACATTTACATTTGCATTTCTAGAGATCAGAGACCCACAAGTCTAAAACTGGCCAGCAGACCTGCACAAAGACTAATCAAAAGCAACCAATTACTACTCCTATTAATTTCTAGTCTGTTGCCAGTCAGTGGGCTCATCTACACCAAGCAGGATATTCCACTATGAAAGGCGTATATAAAAGGCAGGAGCCACACTACTGCTTTATAGTGGTATTGAAGTGCACTGACAACTGTTGGGGCCCATTGACACATACTATATACCACTTTCATACCTCTATATCTTGCTTGGTGTGCCTCCTGCCTTTTATGTATCACTTTCATAGTGGAATATCCTGCGTGGTGTAGATGAGCTCAGTGTTTCAGGACAGCAATTTTTCCAGTCTTATCTGGAGATGCTGAGGATTGAATTTAGGACCTTCTGCTTGGAAAGCGTATGTTCTACCACTGAGCACCACCCCAGACCTAGCATCCAGAGTTCATCCGGTAAATCCTGATTCACCTTCTGCTCATCCCTGCTTATCCCACTCTTTCAGGATTTTCCAACAGTAGAGTAACATCATACTCAGCAAGTCAAGTGGAATCCTACAGTAACAAAAGCTTTAGCCGTCACAGCTGTATGGTAATTTCCCTGTACGGCAGTATCATCTCCCTGGATTAACAGATGTTGGGGGCAAATTCAGAATGACGTTGTTCCACATGCCTTGTTTGTGCATGTCTCAGAGGCTGCCATTGGAAACAGAATTCTAGCCTAGATGAACCTTTGCTCCCATCATGCATGGATATTTGCATATCCTGCAGTAATGCCATCGGTAAACTACCAGTATGTAGTAGTTTACCAACCAAGCCCTGTCATTAAATGTTTGTTAGGATAGGGAGGCAGTGTCTCATGCTAAAAACAAGGAAAGGTCTCGTAGGACCTTAAAGATTTAACAAAGTGTCTCTCGTACATTTTTATTCCACTGATGATGAATTGAGGCGAAGTGCTATGATGTCTCTGAAGTGGAAAAGTTGGTAAAAGTATGGGGAAGAAGTAATCCCAAAGAGCAGACGACTTGTCTCTCTAACGCTGCCTTGTGTATTTGTAGTGGTTAATGGTGCCTGTGTCTGAAACTCTGGAACAAAACCAACCTTGGAAGCACACAAAATGAGCATAACTAGATGACTGCCAAGTGAGAAAGATGACTAAAAACAAAAATGTTAGCTCACGACTTGAAGCCCTGGGAGAGCATCTGTTGCATTTTTGGTCAATTTTTAAAAAGAAAAATGTGACACTTATAGACTTTCTGCCAATTCATTTCAGTGTTTTTTTTAAAAAACACTTATAATTTTTAATAGAGATTATAGTAAAAAGAAGAGCAAAATAAGCAAATTGAGGCATCATGTCTGCTGGATGTGACATTTTTGGAAGGGGAAGTATGGCCGAACTGTCTCACCTCTTTCTCTCTGATGCAGCCAAGGGAAACATTTGCTTCTACTTGCCCAGTTTAATTGTCCTGAAACAACTTCTGTTTGCAACCCTGGAAACTCTCTTGCATGTAGGCCAGCCAGTTCAGACCTAGGATATGTAAAATAGCAATACTTTGCATTTACATAGCATTAGAGTGTTCAGTATTACACTCCTTTCTTAATGCTGGCAATTCTGTAAGGTAGACCAGTAACAGAAGTAGTAGTATCAATAATGGTAACATGTAATCATTATTATATTGCAGGTAGGGAGGCTGAGTGGCTTTCATAAGGCTGCCTGCTAAGATTCTGGCCAAGGTGAAATAAAAACTGGGCACTTCTAGACTTTTGTCCTAGGCTGAAGTCCTATACTTCCTTACCTGTCTGAGTTGCGCTGTTCTATTACAGCTCAGTCTTATGCATGTCCCCTGTGCATAGGGTGGCTGTGTAACCTTGGTACTTTCACCAGCTCTTGATATTCAGTTATACTAGGACCTTTCCACATTCCATATAGTAAAGTAGAGAGGAAAAAAGAAGTCGCCTAAGTGTTATTCGTAGTGGTACCACACTTGGAGGATTCCAGCACTGCAGCCAGAATGCTGATAGCTGGAATTAATTATTTATTTCAGTCTTCCCTTGACTCTCCACATGATTTGGACTACATTTCCCATCAGCTCCAGCCACCGTGGCAGAGTTGATTGGAGTTGCAGTCCCAAAATTGGGAGGACTAGAGAAGGCCGATTTATGTATCCAATTCATTTTATATGCTGCCTTTCTGCCATCAAGCTATTTATTTCTTAATAAGAGACATGATAGAAAAGGAGGAAGGAATGAGGAAGTCAGAAGGAAAACATTATTATTATTATTATTATTATTATTATTATTATTATTATTTATTTATTTATATAGCACCATCAATGTACATGGTGCTGTACAGAGTAAAACAGTAAATAGCAGGATCATGACCGGCTGTCATGATCATCGCAAGGAACTAAATGGCAATTAATCCCAACAGAGTGGTTGGAGGAGGCTTTGCTATCTCCCCTCTCCTTATGATGCAACCTCAAAAAAGAATTGCTGATGGCCTGGTGGTGGTGGGGATCTCCCAGTATTACTGAATGTCAAGAAGGGCTAAAAAGCATAAAAACAGAGGAAACTGCAATAAACCCTTAGACCAGCCTTCCCTAACCTGGCATTTTCCAAATGTGTTAGACTACAGTGTTAGACTAGTCACCCAACCAGATCTGGGGATTATGGGAGTTGTAGTTCAATACATCTGTAGGGCATCAGGTTTGGGAAGACTGCATTAGACCAACGTTCCATCTGATTTGGTATTGTCGATATCAACTTGGCAGTGTTTGTGGAGGATTCCAAACAGGAGTCTTCACCAGTGCTACCTGGAGATGCAGGGGACTGAACCAGGTGCTTTCGCCATGCAAAGAAATGTTCTGTATCTCTGAGCTACGACTCCTCCCTCAAGGCACAGGTAGTGGCTATGTGAATCTGTTCTTGCAGAAAGCCCTGGGGAGATTGGGGAGAGCACATCCCAGCCTCCAGGAATGTTCTGCTGTAAATGCAGTGTTCAACTTGTGATCTGAACACTGGGCTCTTTCTCTCCCCCCCCCCCCACGCAAATAGTAGACACAGAAGCCTAATCTAGACTGCAGAGGGGTATAAAGGGCCAAAGTCCCCTACCCCACCCCACCCCCCCTATGCTAGAGTCCTGATTTTTTCACACTGGCTGTGTGCGCTCAAGGCCAAACCATGTCACTAACAAAACATGTAGTTTGTCCTAAGGTATGGGAACAAAACTGATTTGAACTGGGTGTGGGGCAGTGTCTGGAATGTTATCTAGAGAGGGTTTGGCGTCTCTTTGATATAACTGTGCAGTTATATTTTACTCTGAGGCAACTCATCTGATCTGAGTGATTGTTTAAAAGCTGGTTGCTGGGGTTTGGCTGAAACCCTGTGCATGTCTGTGTGTCTTTTTAAGAAATGTCCAAAATAAGGTTATGCTTACATTTTAGGGAAATCCAGTATTTTTTTGCAGGGACTGTTTGCTGAATTTGAACATCCCAAATTCCTTTTACAGGGTGAGGAGGGTGCATGTGGGGGGGGGGAAATAATGTAATGTGGCATTTTTTCCTGGCTCAGTATTAAAAAAAACTAATTGGACTTCCACTATTATTTAGAACAAGGATTCAGAATGTCAGGTGTGGGGGTCATATCTGGAATGCTTGGGTTCCCAATCTGGCCAACGAGGTCGCCCCCAGATAGTCCCACTCCCTTTCCAATGACTACTAATCATTGGTGGTTTCCCAGTTTTTGTGCTGTTTTTCCTCATTCTAAAATATCAAAATGCCCCTCCTAAGTAAGGCTTAGTGACTGGCAGTAAGAGCCTTAAGTTAGAACAGGCTTGTATTTTTGGCCCTGCCCCTTTGGCCCCACCCACTGTTGGAATGCGCCCCCCCCCCAGTTATTTCACATGGAATTCAGCCCTCAGGCTGAAAGAGGTTCAGCACCTCTAATTTAGATTTATGATGTACTAAGCCTAACCTTTCCAGCTTTTTCTAGAAGATGGATAGAACATGTACATCAGCACATAAAATGCACCCATCTATCTCACAGTCTGCCCTTTTTCTCCCTGTTTTATTTATTTATTTCATTTCTATACCACGCAATAGCCGAAGTTCTCTGGGTGGTTCACAAAAGTTAAAACCATAAGTACAGCATAAAATATAATATGAAAGCTTAAAACCACAACATAAAACTGAATGCACCCTATGTAATTTCAACTTCCTTGCCACAAATGGGTTAATTCAGTGTTTGCATGGCTATACCTAATGTGTCTCTCCCTGCTCCTTGCAGATCATCCACTGATCTGCATAGGTTCTGTATGATAATGTCCCTGCAGATCTAATTTATATCACAGCAATATAAATATTTACCTTAGTGTATTGGGAACAGGAGATGAAGAATGAGTGGAGGAGGAAGAGGAGGGTTATTTCATCAAAATCCTTAATTGCTTTTGTAATCCAAAGTAGTGCACAGGGATGAAATAGGGGTATTGGAAGAGATTAACTTAGATGTGGGCTTGCTATAGCAGAAGTTGCAGCAAGTCCCCCTTAACAAAATCCAAAACAGCCCTGAGCTACCCATTTTGGAAGATGAGTCTACAGATGTATATGCATATTTTTATAGGCAAACTTGACTATTTGGGGGAAAGGACATTCATTAAAATAAAACAGGTTAGGAATTCATGCATGGTTACTGGTGATATTGCTGAAACATTAGACCTTCTGTCTTCCTAGGTAGCATTTTCAAAAGCAAGTAGTAATTTGGGTTGTCCAGTGCCTTGGAGCTGCCATTTAAGAAATTACATAATCTTAGCATGGACTAACTTATGGCTAGCACATTGCAAATTAATCACTTTCAGCAGATAAACAGCATGACTAGTTCAGCCAGAACAATGACTCATGGGCGCATGCATACCACCCATCTAATTTTTCATGCGTGTGTCTAGCATCCCGCAATACCAGCTTACATGTTCCAACCACCACATTAGGTAGGAAGAGGAATCTGGCTTTGCTTTCTTTCTGCCTGTGTACCTGCAAGACACTAGCAATTCTAGTTGTAAATTGTAACATCGCTTCTAGTTGAGGGGCTATGTAGTGTGTTCAGCCATTAAGTGAAACATGTTTCTCTAAATGGCTGAAGACATGTCACGTGTTGTGGAATGGAATAAATGTGTTCTGCTAGAAAAAACAGCTTTGTCTTAACAAATGATGTGATAATTTATTACATTTTGATACTGCTCCATAGCCGAAGCTGTTTGGCCCATTTACAAAGATTAAAAATTATTAAATACAGTATACAAAGTTTAAAAACCATTTCCATAAAGGCTGTTTCCATGTCTAAATCCAGCCTGAACCCCATCTGAAATGGATCCAGATTATCAGTCTCACCCAAGAGTGTCAGGAACTGGTTTGCATCCACCCACTCAAGGACCATGCCCAGGAATTCAACATTTGCCACTGGCCTATAATTATTAAGATTTTCCAGGTCTAGGAATGATTTCTTCAGGAGTGGTCTCACCACTACCTCTTTCAGGTGACCCAGACCATTCCCTCTCGCAAAGAGGCATTAATCACCTCCTTGACCCAACTGGCTGTTCCCTTCCTGCTGCTTTTTTAAGTCAAGAGGGACGAGGATTCAATACAAAAGTGGTTATATGAACCTGTCCAGCCACTTTATCAACATCCTTGAGCTGTACCAACTGAAACTCATCCAGGAAAACTGGACAAGGCTGTGGTCTAGATACCTCACCTCATTCACCTTCTATAACACTGGAGTCTGAGTCCCAGCAGATGCAAGAGCTTTTATCCTGGAAGTACCTAGCAAATGTATTACAGCAGGCCTCAGATGGGGGGCAGCATATAATAGTCCCAGGATGACACTGAAAATTTCCACTGGATAGCAGATAGAGGTAGCAACATATTGGCTGGGTTTACACAACATGCTAATCCACCATGAGCTATCATGTTGTCTGAACATAGTGCATTTTCCACAGGGTGGCTTGTTAACCATTCAGTGTGGTTTATTTTTCTCAAACAAAAGATCTTAAGAACCCATGGCTTGTTGTTGAGTTGTTCAGGATTGCTAACAAGCCACAGGGTGGTTAACAAGTTAACGAGTAACCTTACAGAACCCACGTAGTGTTCAAATATAGCATGATAACCCACCTTGCAGAAAACGTGCTGCATTCAGACAACACAACAACCCACACTGTAGAAAACGTGCACGATCACCCACGGTTCAGCAACAACCCTCACTGGGTTAACGCGGCTTCTGAATCTACCTCACAATAGGCACACACTGGTGTTTTATTTATTTATTTATTTATTGCACTTCTATACCGCTCCCATAGCCAGGGCTCTCTGGGCGGTTTACAGGAATTCTAAAATTAAGATAAAAACGAGTATATAAAATTTAAAATTCTAAAACACAGAACATGCACACATAAAGCATTAAAAACCATTAAAAAAACTAAATGTAGGTGATTAAGATGGATTGCATCCACTAAGAGTTCTTCTCCATCGGCATTCAAGCTGTGTCCTATTTTGAGCTCTGGGGTAAAGGGGGCTTGTAAATGACTATGGCCATAAACTGTTGGTTTATGTTTATATAGGCTGGGAGCCAAAGAATTACTTTAGATGTATAGTAGGGCAGCCTTCTGCAACATAGTGCCCTTTAGATGTGTTGGACTAAAACTCCCATAATCCCCAAATAGCTTGTTGGAAGATTATGGGATTTGTAGTCCTAAATCTGGAGAATGCCAGGTTGGAGAAGGCTGATCTAGCATATGCATATTTTCTCTGCATTATCTTTACTCCAGTTGGGGGTATTATTAACGAAGAAAATGTGTCCGAGCCAAAGTGTCCATGGAAAAGAATTGCACGGATCTACCTTATGCTGGCTTAAGCATTGGGGTGAAATAAAGTCGAGTATTTTAACTTCAGACTGATTTGCTTAACTTGGTGCTAAGGGCATTTGCGTATATTGGTCATAATTTCATTTGTGCTTAATGAGCTTTGGCTATTGGGCAGTATAGAAATACATATATAGTACAGGAGTCCTAAATTTGTGTGTTAACTCTTTTGAAAGATAACACAAAACTAGCTCAGTCAGGCTAATCAAGGTTTAGCTTGGTTCACAAATTGTGTAGAAGACACCCAGGACGTGAGCAATGTCTTTTACTAAAGTTTTGGTGTCTGAAATCATGAGTGAAACACCCTCCAGATGTTTTGGACTCCAGCTCCCATAAACCCTAGCCAGACTGGCTAGAGGTCAGGGATAATGGGAGTTGTAGTACAAAATATCTATAGAGAGCACTATATTCCCCCCCCCAGCTTCACCCACTCTTTATTGATTTAGAACAGGGTTGCGTAACAAGTAGCCCATAGGCCATGGCCAATTTTTTCTCTCCTCCCCACCCCCAAATGGTCACATTAACATCACAGAGTACTAAATGGGTCAAATTTAGCTTCAAAACAAGTTAAAATTGGCCCGTTTAGTTCTCTGAAGCACTAATGAGGCCATTTGTTTTGTAAAAAAAATATTTGAGGGTGCCCTGTGGTGCCCCACACAGTACAATATGTGGGGCAAAGGGGGTGTCCTCTGGTTCCCCCAAATTTGCCAGCTAATGATTTAGAATATTTTTAGGCTGCCTTTAAGAGCAAAAAAAAAGCCCTCCCAAGGTCACATATATGATGAAATCCCATGCAATGGCAGTGGGGATGATGGAAGATGTAGTCCCAAACTTCTTGAGGGCACTAGGTTGGAGAAGACTGGCTTAATGTATAAGGCAAGCCATGGATCAAATTTTCAGCAGCTCATAAATCTGTGCTTCTCCAGTTTGCTCTTGAGCTGTCTACTTCACTGGGCCTACGCCAGAGTAAGTGGTTTGAAGATTGTGATTGGAATGAAGTTCAAATTAATCTCTCAGTAGAAGCAGAAACTTAAACTCCAGAACACATGGATTTATTAAAGGGAAAAGGTGACGCATCCTTAACCACAGCAATACCCTTTTTTATGATGCTGTTTTTGTTTTGACAAACTTCAAAACTTAAAAGGGATAGTCTTCAAAACAGGAGATGTGGTAATTCCTGCTTCATGACATTGACTGGGTTCTTCAAAACTAATAGTGTGGCTGAACTTCCTAGCTCAGCCCTCCCTGACCTAGTGCTCTCCAGATGTTTGGGACTTCAACTCCCATCAGCCTCAGCCAGCCTGTCCAATGGTCAGGAATGCTGGGAGTTGTAATTTAAAACATCTGGAGGGCATCAGGTTGTCAAAGGCTGTCCTAGATAAAGATTGGTTCTATTTCAATAGTCAAGCTAAATTCCATGTAGATGCTGAAAAACAAGCAAAATAGTAAGAAAATTTAATTTAAATTTAATTTAACATTTAATTAAAAATAACACATTTAATCAGGCCACAGACTAATTCTAGAATTGAGTTTCTTGACATTTTGAGGTCTGTTTCTATGTACTGCAAAAGACTGATTTACGGAGACCATTATATATAAAAGTCACAGATGAAGAATGTGAACAGAATAGAGGGAATCTGTTACCCAGCGCAGCCAATGGGCAGGGATGATGGGAGTTGGAGGCATTGAGTTGTCTGTCCATTGACTAGAACATACTTCTGGTGTTTCTTCCATGTTAGCAATTGTTCTCTCTGTCCTTTCTAGAAGGAAAGGAGGAAAACTTCAGTTTTTGAAACTCAGTATTTCTCTTTGGCTTATACCATAAGCTGTATCATATGAAATTTGAGGGGGTCTCATATTTTGCACCCTCACTTCCAAAAATAGGAAATGTGAGCGTTCTTTAAATGGTAGTTTGCTCTGCAAAGGGTTTTTGGAGTAGCCTGTTGGTCTGTCTATAAGGGACTTCAGAAACAAGCATATAGACTATACCAGAATCACAGCTATAGCAGTCCAATTCTTGCAATCTAAAACTCAACCCTACTGCTGTCTAATTCTTGTTCTCTGTCAGATGAGGCAAAAATGGATTTTGCCTCAGGTAGCTCGATATAACTTAAGATGCACTCCACTTGCAACTATACCCCTTGCACTAGTACGTGGTGGAAAGTTAAGGCGATGGATTTAGATTCAACTTGTGTGACAGGACAAAGCTAAAATGGCATGGCCTCACTATTCCCTAATACAAATTGGTTCCCCGTTGGTGCCTCTTCCCCTTTCTCCATGCAATTGTTCTTGCTCCATTTATATTTTTCTGGAATAAGGAGAAGGATCTGCAGTTCTTTTGGGGAGGAAGACAAAGTGCCTTTCACACCAGACCTGGTACTTGCAGAAAGCAAATCTTCTGCCCACCAATGTATCTACTGCTTCTCCTTACTCTTCTCCAGCCATCCATTTGCAGTCCAGATGTCTAACACACAACTTTCTTCTCCTGAACAGGCATGTAGAACTGAACACCCATTATGACTATAAAAACTACAGAGAGGCTATACTGGGTCGGCCGCTGGTGTTCTTCATTAATGTCAGAACGAAATATAATTCTTCAAGAGGTATGTGTGGCTTCAGCTATCTTTAACATGTAGGTATTGGGACTGCATAGCTTACAGTAAAGAACTAAATAGATAGTTGGTGTCAAGTGACATGGTTGAATTCAGATCAAAGGCCAGATGATACCATTTTCAAACAGACAACTATGGTCTCTAATATTACAATAATATAATATTATTACTCTATTAATAGAGTAATAATATTACAATACTATTACTCTAATAATATTGTAATATTATTATATTGTAATATAATAATATTACAATATTATTATAGTACAACCTATAAAAGTGCCTTCCTTCAGGAGATTCACAAATAAAAAAAGATGCATAACTTTGTAATGCTTGCTAGCTTTGCAATGTGTGCAGCAACCCATAGGAGAGAAGAAAACGCTGGCAAAACAATTTTGTGTGCAGTTGTTAAGGGGCAAAAGACAATAGCTCTCTGGGGTGGAATTCAGGGGAGGGGAATGGTCTGTCTAATTAGATGAGAAGAGCATCTGAACTATTATGCTAATGTGTAGTTCTATACAATAGTAATACTTTCCAATCCATTATTAGAAAAAACATACGCTTTTGTTGTGAATACTCGACATCCAAAGATGAGAAGACAGATTGAAAAGAGCATGAACAACATAATATCTTCTGTGATTGGAGAAAGCTATAAACTTCGGGTGAGTTATTTTTGACCTTCAAGTCGTTTTGGCTAATTGCAAGGGGCAAAGGACAATATCAGGGGTAGGGTTTGGAGGAGGAAGGGCAACCTAGCTACTTCCTTTAAAGGGTGGGCCCTGCCTATCTAGTGGTTATTTATTGATTGATTGCATTTATAGCCCGCCTTTTTTCCCTCCAAGGAACCCAAGGCGGTGTTCATAATCCTCCTTTCCTCCACTTTATCGTGGAGTCTTAGTATTTAATCTTTTTCTTGTGTTCTCAGCATTTAGCCCTTTTGTTGGGTTAACAGAAAATAGAAATTTTTACAAAATTTAAATGTCCGTTTATTAAGGTTTTGTTTTTATTTTTTATCAAAGGGATATAAATAATACACCCACCTACACCAGGATCCAGAACACTTCAGGCATTTTTACTGTACATTCTTGGCCTGGGTGCTTAGCGCTGAATAATGGCCTGCAAGGAGCCGCAAATTGATGTTTTGGGCCATATCCAATGATAGTCTAACTTAAGTTCTATTCATTTCAATGGGTCTACTTTAAGTAGGACTAATATTGGAGGCTATAATGGGCTGGATGAGGGCTAATAATGCTGGTAAGATGAAAGCTCTGTGGATTGGTGGTTTCCAAATCTGGGAATTGGGTAAGCGACCTGTCCTGGATGGGGTTGTACTCCCTCTGAAGGAGCAGGTGTGTAATTTGGGAGTACTCCCAGATCCAACCTTGTCATTGGAGGCTCAGGTGGACTCTGTGGCCTGGAGTACTTGGGGCCAGCTTTGCCTGATCTGCCAGCTATGACCTTTCCTGGACAGGGATGACCTAGCAACAATAATGCATTTGCTGGTAACTTCCCAATTAGACTACTGCAATGCACTCTATGTGGGGCTTCCCTTGAAGACAACTTGGAAGTTGCAGGTAGAGCAAAATGCATCAGCTGGACTGCTGACCAATGTGAGACATATATTATGGTGGGACATGGGAGAGGGCTTTTTCTGGGTTGTGGAATGCCCTCCCCTTTGAGGCCCAACTGACCCCGACGCTGGCTTCATTTCAGTGCCAACTTAAAATATAGCTTTTTATCAAAGCCTTTGAAGGCTAAAGCGGCACATAGTTTTAATTGTTTTTAATTGCTTTTAAAACTGTTAATTGTTTTATACTGTTTTATTTTATCTGTATGACACCCTGAGATCTCAATGATATAGGACAGGATACAGATGTTTAAATAAATAAATACAACCCAGTGCATTTATTTATTTAATAAATAAATGTGTGTCGGATTGCATTTCTGAATTAGCACTCTGTTCACTTTGAAGAGAAGGCATTCAGCAAGCAAGTCTGTAATGGCAAGGGAAGTACATTATATTATCTGTGGGAGACATACCCTCTTCTCAAGTTATAATTCCACTGTCTGGACAAAAATTGCCAAGCAAACCTGTCTATACCACCATAAACTCCAAAATATAATATAAATGTAAATGTTTTGCAGCACTTTGCTTTTTGTTAGCTCTTTGACCTACTGCCCTGCAATTACAAATAATACTTTGCTCTTGAGGCATCCTTGAGTCTTAAAAATCTTTTAGTTTCAGACAACGTGCTAAACCAGAACTAGGCCACTAACCCATTTGCAGCAAAAGTTTAGTGAGTGTGTTTAAACTATGGTTATGTAGCCACAATGGTTAGGAATGGTTCACACAACATGCTAAGTCGTGGTTCACATGACATGCTAAGCCATAATATTTAGCTCAAAGTGCTTAACCACTGTAGCTTAGCATGTCATCTGAACAGGGTCAATCTAACATTATTATATGAATAGTTCTGTTAGGAAAAACAAGCAGCATAATTAGGAAGACCGTATTGTATTTGATGCATATACCCTAGTTCTGTTTTGCTTGCCAGGCACTGGAACCAGCTTCAGCTTCAGCAGTATGAAGTTGCTGCTAGTACCATGATAGCGAACAGAGCAAAGCATAATGTGCGCTTCGCTTTGGGATTTGAAAGTACTTGTGGTTAATCTTGCTTCAAAAATGGCTTTTAGTTAAACTTGGAGCTTCTTAAGCATGACTGTGGGGGGCAGAGCATGACCTTATACTTGCATTTTTGTAAGCATAAAACCTCTTGAGTGCTAACAGTTCTAATGTTGTGCAAAGCCCTCCTGGGATGCTGGTTTTAAGCATTTTATTTTAAAAAAAAACACCTGTAAAATATGATGAATTCAAGAAAGAAGTTTGTTTGTTCTTTCTGATGACCACTTTTGCAGGCTGGTGCTGGTGGCAGCAACCAAATGGGATCGCTCCGATTTTTGGTAAACTTTTTGTCTGGCAAATGGAATCTGTCCTTGTTTGGATTGTAATCCAATGATAAAACTGTCGTGCAAATTAAGGTAGCCAGATTATACACCAGGTTCCTTCTCCATGCCACGTAGTTAAAACAATAATAGTATATCTGATGCTTTAAAGATATAACAATTATTGTAGTTTGAGACACAAATCTCTTGAATTTAATAACTAGGAGTATTAGAAGCTTTCTGTTGGTACACAAGATGTTAATATGCTTTAATAGAGACCCCTCTCTCTCTCTCTTTTTTTTTTTTTTTTTACAGTTTGATTTTCAAGACGTTGTAAAGAGGTTTTTTCCTCCAGGAGCCCATCTGGTTAATGAAGAAAGCTTGAGTTTCTCCTACGAGTTCAAATCTGATGCTTTATTTGATTTCTTTTATTGGTTTGGGATCAGCAAAAACACAGTTTCGGTGAATGGGAAAGTTCTTAACTTGTCCAGTAGCAATCCAGAGAAGAAAGAAATGATAACCAAATTTCTGGATAAAATGAGTGAACCAAATCTACGTTCAAACAGTTTTTCAGACCGAAAGTTCAGTGTTATCTCCAGAGGTAAGTTGGTAACCTGTTAAGTACAAATTTTTTTTTGCTATGTTGTTCACTGTCTGCAAAGATGGTTGAACCCTTTCTTCTAATCCTTTATTTTGATATAAATACAAGCAGGTTGGACCCTGGAAAACTTCTAGATCATAAGAGTTTGACATGTGATTTTCAAAGCAATTCTTTTCTCCAATGAAGGCAAAGGCAGAAACACTCTGTACTTCTCTCCCATACTTTTCTCTCTTGACTTCTGCATGTTCAAGAATCCACTTAAATCTTAAAACCCTTCTTCATATTTCATCACTTTTCCTGGCCCATATATCCACAGCCTTCAGAATTCAACTTGTCATTGAACAACTCTGCTGCCACCCCTGAATATATGCCGTCATGGTCAACCTTAATCTCCTCTTTCCTCTATTTGCTATTTTCACCCCTTCACACATTCCTTTGAACATCTTAAGATACGACTCTTTCTTCCTCTTCTTGCAGCATCAGAAAGCTACTTGTCTTTGAAAGCTTTGGCCCTGTTGGTTGCTCTGTCTCTTCACTAAAGTGCCCCCCCTCCCGTCTCCCTTCCTTTGGGAAGAGTCATTTTCTCAGTGTTCCTTGTTATTTCCACAATACTGCTTGGAAATACATTTTTAAAACTACCCATGTGACCATCAATGCTAAATCCTTTGAAAAAATAATAAAAGCTGTGATTCTTGGGAGGTAACAGATATTCAATATTTTCATGCCTGCTTGGTTTTGTTTTTCATTAGAATTCTCAGATTTTCAGTCTTCTAGCCAAATATCACATGCATTTATATATTAATTTAGAATATTTTTGGTTCGTCCTTCTACTCAATGAGCTCATGAGGCGACCTTCAATAAAAAATACTAAGAATAAAATGTACAGACATGCATGGCTGTCTCTTTATCCTTAAACTTTGTTTCTTCTGCTGTCTTACAGCTTCAATAGATGACGTGTTTAACAGCAACCTGACACCACAATCATCTTGGACGGAGTCCCCTTTCACAATGTGGACAATTTCAGCAGTTCAGAAGACTGAAGACAGATCAAATACCATAATCTGACTTTCATAAGTTGGAGAAAGATACATGGAAAAAGAGGAATTGCACCGTAATGAAATCATCCCTATCGCAGAATGCGCAAGGAGTTACTGAAAGGAAGATGTTCTCTTTTGCATCTCGCTTTAAATAGTAGGCTATTCTTCTGCTTCCTTTGATTCAGGAGAAGCCTCTTCTGAGTCTTGAAATGGTACATGGAGAGTTGGTTCTTCACTTGGCACAAAGAACTTTTTAAAGCATAGGGGCTTTCTTTTGGTTTCTGTTACACTTAAGCATGTAGCTAGAGTGATAGAACAATTTTAAACCTAGATTATTAGAGTGGTTTTAAAAAACAACTCCCCAAGTTTTAAAAGGTCACTGATATTTTTTAAATAATTACTCCAGTGCTTGTCATTATTTTTGATGTCAAGTCTAAAGGAATTCAAAATTGCTTTTAAAGCTCAAAATGTAAATCAAATATCTACCTGATAGGATGTTCCCTTTCTTCCAAAGCACTTTGGAAGTCTAGTGAGAGGATCTGGGAGAATCTAGTATTACGTTTTCTATGTGTGTTTTTCCCTAGTGTTCTCTGAGGTAATGATCAATGAAGTTGGGAAGTTTTACTGCCTTGGTAAAATGCCATATTTCCTTGGTACTACTGTTTGTACCAGTGTTAAATTTTAACAGAAAGATACTAATCATGGTAGGTCTTCTTTTTTTAAAAAAAAACCCAACATTCCTGTATCAGTTCCTGGGGATAAGTACCTATTATTGTTTTGAAATAACTTGTAATTAAATTAAGGTTAACCTTTAGAAACAGATGAAAGATGCATTACATTCTTCATTAAAGCTTTACCCATTAGCACATTTCAGTCAGTGAAATCATTGGATTATGGATTAGATCCAGACTTAGTCATACTTAGAGTAGATCTATTGGAATAAATGGGGTTGAAGTTATTCAAATGGGCCTGCTCTAAGTATGATTAAATATAGATCTAACCCTATATTTTATAATTTCTACCCAGTCTTTAACTTCCTGTCAAAGGTGCATTAAAGAAATTGTCACAGCATTGGTAGCTGTAATCAGAATTCTTCACAAGTTACCTGGAAATGGAACACAACTATTGCTCCAACTCTTTAGTTAATGGAAAAAGCCGCTTACTCATACGGGGTTGATGTATGTGCGAGAGATGGGAAGGCTTTCAGCCAAAGCAAAGTTAAGTTGGTCATCTATCCACACTGCTACATGATACTGTTTGATAAAGGATAGAAAAGGCTACATCAGCCATGCATGAAGTTTCCCATTTGGTTTCAATATAATTAATGTCAGTGTGTATGATACCTTGTGGCAGTGCAGGCGTGACTGACTACAGTCACACTGGCAGATGCTTACCTGGCTGAGAATATCTCAGCTGCCCCTTTCATTTGTAGCACTTGGACACTTTTATTATTGTATATTTTTCCTGAGAACTGTGGATTTTATTTTTAAAAACAGAAACTCAGTTGTCCACTACTGCTGGAGTTTCTGATGACTGGCCTTAGCAGGTTCCCTGTTCCTAGGAAGGGCTGCCCTGTTTACTTCTGTTGATGGGGCATCGCTTTGTGCACAGAGCTGCCCCCGTCAGATCAAAATGGGCAGCGTCTGCATAGGAGACTGGGAGAAATGCCTGTTCTCTTCAGACACTAATAGAACTTGTGAACATAATATATACATGGAGATTATGATTCAGAGATGAATGACCTTGGAGTCTAAAGAATGTTTATGGGTGCAATCCTGTGCATGTTAGGCAGGGAAAAACCCCTACAACTCCCAGCATTCCCTAGCTGGCTGGACCATTCTGGGAATTGTAGGACTTTTTCCCTGCCTAAATATGCATAGGATTACATCTTTAATCCTAAACACTCCAGAGAAGCACCCCAACAACAATCATATACTTTCAACTAGCAAATTTGAGTGGGCATCTGGTGAATATTTTACCTTTTCTCTGTGCCATGATATCTGAACACCAACATGGAAATGCTGGCCTTGTTTATCTTAACTGTATTATGCTTGTGCTGGGTAAGACCATGTTGGAATGGAATTCTATGGGACTGGAATGAAAGAGCCTGAAAGATCTCCTCATACATTCCTTGGCTTTTGGCAGCATTATATTGAATGTCTGCATTCAAAGGATGTTTGATAATAGTCATCAGTCTCTCTTTATATATTGCCTATTCAGTGCCTTCGTATGTCTTTGTTTTACAATAAAGGAAGATTTTAAAATGGATGTCTTCATTTCTTCCCCCTCCTCAGGTATCTGTAGATACTGCATACAATGTAGCAAGAAGTGGGGTTTATTCATTAACTCTTAATCAAAATGGAATCAAATTCAGTTATCCAAAAAAAAACTTGGTTTAAGAATTTTAAGGACTTTCCATGTTCACTCAAGCTTCAAATTGCTGGCAAGTTTAGGTCTTTAACAGATGAGTTATCTAGGCTTCCAGTTTCACCATTGTCTTGGAACTGGATGGCTGTTAGTGGCAGAGTGGTGAACATTAAGTCCCAGATTTATCTGGGACACTTCAGCAAAGTACAAAATGCTAACCTTTTCCTAAAACATTTTCAGTAAGTTTTCTTTCATTAAGTTGCATCATATTCCACTGTTCTAGCAGATGAGTGACCATGACACCAAAAGCTAAATTTAAGTAACTGATTCAATTCTGTCTGCATGATGTCAAATTCACAGCTTGTATCCATCAGTACTGGGCACAAAGAAAAGAAAAGAAAAGAATCCTTGAAAAAATATGTTAAGAGTGTTTCAAGATTAATGTAGTAGCTAATTGACTCCATTATGTAACCAAGTACACTGTACTGTTCAACAAAGATGGTAATCCGACACACTGTAGACCTTCAAAAACATGTTTTCACCATGGTGCAATGAAATATTGCAATGGCTGGCTGAATCATCGCTTCAAAGGGAGATTACTCAGATATTAATCATGCTTTCTGACCGAGTGCCGAGAACTATCCATTCCACTGCTATATTCCATTACTGCAATGTGTATCATATATGCTTCTGAATGTTAGTGCTATGATGACTATTGTCCAACATGAAAATATCTTCCAGATCTAACAGTCTTAAGATAAAACCAGTGTTAGCAGATATATGTGAATTCTCATCTGTACAAGAATCTGAGAAACTCCACTCTGTGGCAAAACATGACATTTTCTTCTTCTTTTCTAAGGCCATTGTGATTCTCCAGCATCAGCAGAATAGGCGGAAGAGGGCCTCTTTTATTCCGTGTGGGGAAACTGCAGGCAGCTTCCAAAAGGGAATTGGGGAAGCTGAATGGAATTGGTTTGGGTTTGGTGAGACAGCAAAGAAAGTGAAATCCTCTTTAAGTTAGGTGTGCTGTGAGGGGCAGCAGATATGCCTGGTGTGGCTTGTGTTTAGGTGAAGAGGGCAAATTGCTGAGGATGTGGCAGCAATTTATTCCACCAAGCTACATTTTTTAAAGGTAATGTAGTCTATGGTATGGCTTGAGAGAACGAAGGGAATGAAAGAAGAAGCTGCAACGAGTTTTTTCTGTCATTCTGCAACAAATGCATGTACACATCTCCATCTGAGAGTTCCGAGAAAAGGCTGGGCCTTTTGAAGGTCAGGCAACAGCATGTTGAACATTGATCTGAACCATGTTCTCTGCTATAAACGACACAATGAAACAAGATTATAAATAGGATTATAAATACTTGAAACTCCATAGTGCTTATATCTGAGAGTATCCATGCCCTGGATCTTGCTATAAGATACACAACACCAGAGAAAACTAAAGAGTCCTATAATCTGCATATAGAAACCAGTAATGCAGCTGGAGTGATTTCTTGAAACCAAGACACTTTAAAGTATACCAATGGACCCGCAACAAGACATTGTAGTGTGAGTTCAGCATTCCAGCCAGTCATGCCCTTTCTAAGAGATTCCATTCCACACTCATGCCTCCTTTGTTTTTGGTTGGTTGGATTTTTTTGCTTTTCAAGACACTGACCATTCTGTGTCCTCATTTGGCTGTTGGGGAGGTTCCCCCATAGCATTTAAAACTTATTTTGGATTGCTACAAACCTTAATATTTCTCAAAGGGTGCTGATAGTTCCCTTTTTATAGTAGCCCTATTTTGTATATATATAATACAGTTGGCACTCAGCTGAGTTCATTATTAGAAGAAATGATTTCTCATGGTTCTCTTTCACCTGCCCCAATACCAATTCCCAAGTAGTCCTGCTAGATATCAGAGTTTATATAGATTATGCCACTTTTCCTCCATCATGAAAGTCTGTCTGACAGAGTGCAGCCTAGGATGGAGGTCAATTCCCTCAAGTAAAATCTTGAAAGGATGAACTCATTTGGTTTTACCCTGCAAAGCTCACTTGAATCAGATGGTCCACAGAGTGGTATAGTAAAACACTGAATAAGATTTTGCAGAAACATGAATATTAATGACAGTGACTCAAATATCAAATCAACACTGCATGCATATTCAGTTTATGGTAACCTATTCTTGAGCTGCTAGAGGGCCGCTACCTTGTTTCAAATGCCCAGTTCTGCTTAGGCTTCTCTCCAAAACCAGGCCTTGCCATTGCCCTAGGTTTTTCTGGTCGTCCCCTTCCCCTGGCCCCAGCAAAACCTTTGTTTTTAATAGCAGCATGAATACCAAAAACTCCACAGACAAAACTTTTCCTATTGCAGCATCTTCATGCCAAGAAACAGACCACCCATTAAATTTCTTCCTGGCATGCAGTTATTAAAGGAACAGGTATCCTCTCTCTCTCTCTCTCTCTCTCTCTCTCTCTCTCTCTCTCTCTCTGTGTGTGTGTGTGTGTGTGTGAGAGAGAGAGAGAGAGAGAGAGAGAGACCCACCACTTAGGGTGCCTAGATAAAAAGAAAGACAAGATTCCTATAATAGCAGAATAGAAAAAGGAATTTTGGCAGATTTATATGTATGTGAGCAAGCCATTGAGAGATTCCACTGCTCTAAATTCCTTCATTTGAATCTATCTGAAGCCCCAAATTCCAGGAAAGTGGCACATTACAGCAAAACCGAAAAAGTCTTGTGGCACCTTTAAAAATAACGGATTGTAGCAGGAGCTTTTCTGGACTTGGGTCCTAAATATTAAAAAAAAAAGTATCATCCACACCTCTATTACATGTTTGCCTTCAACGTGTGTCACCGGCTTTCTCTTTATGGAAAAACAATAGTCCTGTGATGCCTTAAAAACTATTGCATTAAGGGTGCAGTCCTGTGCATGTTTAGACAGAAATTAGTCCTACAACTCCCAACATTCCCCAAGAAGCACGAGGGGCTGCGGAATACTGGGAGTTGTAGGGTCGCCTTTAATCTGGCATAAATTTTGGTGGATACCTTCCCTCGGATGCATTGTTAATTTGAGGCGAACACTTCACGCATCTGATGAAGTGGGGCAGCGCCCATCAGAGCTTATGACACAACAAATATGTTCATCTTTTAGACGCCACAAGGCTCGCTGTTGCTTTTGGGCAAACAGACTTAAAGCGCAATCCTATGCATGTTTAGACACACCAAAAATGCCCTACAACGCCCAGCATCCCTCCTGGCCGGGGAATACCAGGAGTTGTACGATCTTTTTTCCCTGCCTAAACACCCATAGGATTGCGCCCTAATACGGCTACCATTGCGTATGGAAAAGGCAAGAGACGCCAGCGTGAAACCCGCACTGCCTCGCTGAGGCAGGAAGGGTGTAACTTGCTCTCTCCTTTGGTCATAATAACAGCCTGGTAGCGGGGCAACCGGGAAGGGAGGGCAGCGGTGGCAGCGGCACCATTTCCATTTCCAAGCGGCTCTGCCTCCGGTCTCGTTTCTTTCCGGGGGCAACTTTTACACGCCGGCAGAAGAGGGGCTGCGTTTGGGGAGCACTTGGCCTGAGCATGGAGCCGTCGGAGCGCGAGAGAAGCTCTCTCCTCCCGCCGATTAATGGGAGGGCGGCGGCGGCGGCGGCGGCGGCTCCTGCCTTGGTCCCCGTTGTCCCTCCCCGCTGGAGACCCAGGTCAGCTCGAATGGCACCGCCTGCTGGTAAGAACCGTTCCCGCGCCTTGCTCTGAGGGAAGAAGCGAGCTCTAGAATGGCCATAGCGCGCAAGGGCGCAAGAGAGCTTTTGTAAACCGCCCAGAGAGCTTCGGCTATGGGGCGGAATATAAATGTAATAAATACATAAATAAGGAACACAACCGGCGCGTTGGCCATCAAGAAGATTGCGTCCTCTTTGTTCACCTTGCCAGAGAAGCCTGCAAAACGCAGGGCAGGGGCAGGGTTGGGTTGGAATGAAATGAGCCCAGGCGGGGAGAGGGGGTTTGATTATGCAACGCGTAGTTGGCATGTTTCGTATATTTTCATAAATACGGTTGGAATATTTGGGATATTTTGTACAAGCTAGGAATGGCCAGGCTTTTGGGGGCAGACAGAGTGTTTTCGCACTAAATTCAGACCTATGAGAGCCGCTGTGGTCACAATGTTAGACTACTCCAGGGCTGGGGAATCCAGATGTTGTTGGACTCCAACTCCCATCATCCCTGATTGCTCGCACTAGTCAGTACTGACAAGAGCTGGACTCCAACAACATCTGGAGGGGTACAGTTTTCTCACCACTGGACTAAGATTTACAAGACCCAAGTTCAAATTCCATGAAGCTCACTGGATGACTTTGAGCCTTACTTTCCCCCTGACTAACCTGCCTCACAGGGTTGTTATGAAGATAAGATAGGGTGGGGAAGGCCGCTATGAGCTCCTTAGATGAAGGCCAGGGTAGATATGTGAATCTGGAAAGCTTCAGGGTGCAATCCTATGCATGTTTAGACATTTTTTAAAAAATAATAACCCTACAATTCCCAGCATGCCCCAGCCAGCAATGTCTAAATATGCATATGATTGCACACTTAAAAACACAACTTTGTTTATTTAACTAATAGAAATATATGCAAATGTCTTCCAGCATATTGCTTGTGCCTGTGTCGCAAGTCCGAACCCTGAAATTTAAGGGTACACAAAGCCCTTTGAATAAGAGATAGTCAGCAAGGGGGAGATCTCTTCTTATCAACTAACCTCCACTGTTTCACTCTTTAAAATTTGTCTTGGGGTTGGTTTTAAAATCGAAGAATTCCTGATTCCTTGAATCAGCTTGAGGGACTAACCTGGGTGCTGAAAAACCAGCAGAAGGGTAAAGGGCAAAGATGTGCTTCCTTACATTGATCTCCCTTTGCAGATTACAGCCTGGGTGGCTGCTTTAAATCAGGCAAAGAAAACATACAGGGGCGTGGGGGGACAGCACATGATTAATGTCATGAGTAATTCGAGAGGGAGTCCCAAATCCCTATAAGCCCTAAATCAGCAGCCCTAACAAATGTGCAAATTCTTTTCAAAGACAGAAAGCTCTGTAAACTGGTATGACTACAGCATGAAATATGTCAGGGGTAAGTAACCTGGTATCCTCCAGATCTTTTGGACTACAGCACCTATAAATCCCAGCCAGCATGGCCAATGATTGGGGACTACGGGAATTGTAGTCCAAAAGCATCTGGAGGGCACCATCGCTTCTCCGCCCGCACGTTTGTCCGTTGTTACTTCCTCTTTTGAAAGAGGAAGTAAACAACTTGCATGTGGCCCATTCAGTGGGCCGTTTTGATTGCACTGCTTCTCCTGCACACAACAGGAGTTAGTGGCAACTTCCATCTTTAAAAATGAATTGGACTTATTGGGGTGTCTTTTTGTCACATGAAGAAGGCTAGAAGGAGTGGGAGGCAGACAACGACGTGAGAGGGACCCGCGAAAATCCATGAGAGCTTAGTAATAAAACCCTTGTCTGATGGAGCTCTGTGAAAGGAATGAGATATGGCCAATGTAAACCCCAATGGAGTATCCATTTGCAGATGGGTGGGCTGGGTCACCAGAACAGTTAGGATTGCCAGCTTTTTCTGTCAGACTTCCAGTGCTCATAATAGCTACATTCAAGGCTGGTGCCAGAAGCCAGCACAGTGAGGCGTCTGCTGAGGCCCACATCCTAGCAGGAAGCCTACCGCCAACTTACAGAGCTTCCTGGCCCTGCTGCCTTTCTGTCTTGCTGTTGCCGTCGGTTCACCTGCCCTCCCCCGGCGTGCAAGCAGTGGTAAGGGCAAGGAAAAGGAGCAGCGTCTTCCGTTTGCCTTGTGCTCTCTGTGTGCTGAGTTGCAAACTGAGTCCACATGGAGAGAATAAGCCAAGTGGGCAGCAGTGACAGAGGCAAAGAGGAAGTGACCCACTCAGGACATCTTGTCCAAGGGCTCCCCGGAACCTGGAGCCAACAGTGTCTTTTGCCTGGAAAAGTTGTACCAATTGAATTTCTGCCTCTCGGGTATCTGTTATAGGCTAGGAAAAGTTTGTGACCATCTTAGAACAAATGGGATACTAATCTAGGACTTTGGTTCTACCCATTTGCAAATCTTGCCTTGTAGACAAGAACATTGCTTAATTTTGACCAAATGCACTTCTTTTACATCGTGGACTTGGCGCACAGTCTGTCTATGGGTGTAATCCGTTCAGAATTAAGTACTTCTAAATCCAATTGATTCACAGAACAAAACTTTAATTTATTTAATTTTTTTGAAGCATAGGTGAGAGAAAGTTTCTAGAGGGATCACCATCTTAAGGTGACTTTTATTGTGCAATCACACACACATGGAATTTTACAGGGGGTCCAGACATCATCAACATCTTCAATTTGTAGCCCATGTATTCCCACTGCTTGTTCTGTCTTTAAAAAAAAAAAAAAAAAAACAGGGGAAAAAATCTTTAAAGGCAGAAACCTATGCATGTTTCGATTAAAAAAAACTACAACTCCCAGCATTCCCCAGCAAACATAGCTGACCAGGGAATGCTGGGAGTTGTAGGCCTTCTTTCAGTCTAAACATACAAAGGTTGGCACCCTAAGGAAGAAAAGACGGAATAGCTGCACAATGTCCTTGGACTGTTAACGCTTGGAGCCATCTGTTTGGAAGCCTCCAGAAGCAGTTGCAGCAAAACAACAAAGTCCCTTGTGAAGGTGATCACGTTTTTATGGCATCTTTTGTAGGGTGACCATGTGAAAAGAAGGACAGGGCTCCTGTATCTTAAAAAGGGAATTTGTATCGAAAAGGGAATTTCAGCAGGTGTCATTTGTATGTATGCAACACCTGGTGCAATTCGCTCTTCATCACAACAGTTAAAGCTACAGGAGCCCTGCCCCTTTTGTATCTGGTCAAGAGGGCAGGGCTCCTGCAGCTTTAACTGTTGTGATGAAGAGGGAATTTCACCAGGTGCTGCATGCATACCAAGGACACCTGCTTAAATTCCCTTTTCTATGCAACTGTAAAGATACAGGAGCCCTGTCCTCCTTTCTAGATGGTCACCCTAGTCTTTTAAGCCATTCTCACTGTTCATTTTGCTCTTAAATGGATGGTTGCTATAAATCCATAACTGGAATAATGTGAACGGGCTCTTGCCACGTTGATTAAAAGAATAACAATTATTTGGGTGTTGTCTCTTTAAACCAAATCAGAATGAATCCAGAATGTTGCTTTCTATAAGTGCCAGTTGGCAGCTTTTGAGAGAGGAAAGGAAATGCAGAACAGGAAGTTTCGTGAACTGGCTGAACAGTAAGGGTGTTTTCTGTATCCTTAATGGAAGGATAAATGAGCTATCATGATAATCGTGCAACTAGCTGGTCATTATTTTAAGCAAACAGTCAGTGCCCTGTGGGGGGGTGGGATTCAGATAAGGAGCATGATGTGTGTGAGAGGAAGGTTTTGCCCCACTAATAGCGCTAATCTGGGCCCCACCCCAGGGGGCTGCTGTTTGCTTTGGGAAGAATGTTCTCATTGGTGCCAAGAGACTTGGAATAGTTTTAGAGAAATAGCTGAACTGTCATTTTTCTCATTATTGCTTAGTAAACATAAAAAAAATCAACCGGAGAGTGTTTAGAATTTATAGCACTTACAGATACTGTTTTCAGTAGGTAGCATAAAATGGGATCCTTATGAATCGACCATGAAACACGATTTTGTCTTTAAAACTGCAACAGACCCTGATGCAGATTGGTAAGATGACACTGATTTAATGAATTTAAACCTTTCCATCAGATTTGGAGGTGGTTGGGGGGTTTTGGTTTTGGTTTGTTGACATCTTAAACTCCTTTTATTATTGGGCCTGTTCAGATAACACACTAAACCGTGGTTAGGCCACTAATCGTTTTGCAGCAAAAGGTTAGTGAGCATGTTTAAAACGTGATTATGTAGTCACCATGGTTAGGAATGGTTCACACAACACACTAAGTTATGGTTTAGACAACATGCTAAGCTATTATGTAGGGTGACCATATGAAAAGGAGGATAGGACTCCTGTATCTTTAACAGTTGTATTGAAAAGGGAATTTCAGCAGGTGTCATTTGTATATATGGGGAACCTGGTGAAATTTCCTCTTCATCACAACAGTTAAAGGTGCAGGAGCTATACTAGAGTGACCAGATTTAAAAGAGGGCAGGGCACCTGCAGCTTTAACTGTTGTGATGAAGAGGAAATTTCACCAGGTTCCCCATATATACAAATGACACCTGCTGAAATTCCCTTTTCTATGCAACTGTTAAAGATACAGGAGCCCTGTCCTCCTTTTCATATGGTCACCCTATATTATGGTCTTGCCCTCCCTGGCCCCAATGCTGCACCAGGCACAACTAGAAAGAAAACAGCAACTTTTAAGAATGTTTGTTTAGGTTTTATTCAAGTTAATTGTTCTTTCGATTGAGAACGACTGCTTTCCCCCCTTTCTATTGTCATATTTTCCTCCATTGGTCTACTACCAAACTAGTCCTATAATGGCACTTTCCACATCAAAAACTTGCAGAGTAGGTTGAAAATATAGCTTTGCACAGCAATGTAAGGTGTCCATATGGAAAGGAGGACAGGGCTCCTGTATCTTAAAAAGGGAATTTGTATCGAAAAGGGAATTTCGGCAGGTGTCATTTGTATGCATGCAGCACCTGGTGAAATTCCCTTTTCATCACAACAGTTAAAGCTTCAGGCGCCCTGGCCCCTTTTGTATCTGGTCACTCTACTAAAGAGGGCAGAGCTCCTGCAGCTTTAACTGTTGTGATGAAGAGGGAATTTTATCAGGTGCTGCATGTATACAAATGATACCTGCTGAAATTCCCTTTTTTATTCAACTGTTAAAGATACAGGAGCCCTGTTCTCCTTTTCATATGGTCGGCCTAGCTATAGGCCAAACTACCTTTTATGTTACTCACACTTTTTAAAAGTCTGTGCTTAAGCAGGCCTCTCTTATTTTGAAGGAAAAGCAACCACATGAACTCCTCTGATCCAGAACGTGCTTCTGAGCTGTGCCATTTTCCTGCCGAAAATCACACCCACCCACCCCACACACAATTGCTATTTGCCCTGAAAGTTGTAGTTTACTGCAAACAGCTCATTTGGGGATGGAAATAAATAGCAGCCAGGGGTGTGTGATTTTTGGTGGGAAACCAGCATGAGGGTTAGAGTGGCCATATTTCCTGCTTTACAGAAGAAAGTCCTTTGCTTGATGGGCTGCCAGAAAAAGCCCTCTATTTGAGGGGCTCTCGAATCCAAGTCTGGTTTAAACCAGGGGTAGGCAGCCAACCTGGTGCCCTCCATATGTTTTGGGCTGTAAGTCCCAGTCTGGCCAAAAGTCAAGGATTATGGGATTTGTAGTCAAAGACTTCTAGAGAGCACCAGTTGCTTACCACTGATTTAGATAACTGAAGTTTTATTGCATTTGTCTGTACTGTACTGTACTTAAAATAGGAGCAGAATAGGTTGGAAGATAACTGCGAGTTTAATTTGTTTAAAGGTGCTGGATGTGATTGTTTATATGGCTTCTTGTAGCGCCAGAGCAGGGAGAGGACATGTCATTCCCTTTCACGTAGCTGAACCGACTGGAAGGAATATCTACAGAGATGAGTTCTGTTGGAAGCCTTATTCCAAGGCACAGCCTATAAGGAGTGGGTCCGCGTCAGGAATAAGGAGAAATAATCCTCAGCCTGGAGATGTAAGAAATGCAGTTGTTGTCAACACTCATTTGAAATTCCCCCTTTTTTTTACAGCTGCTTTTTCATCCATGTTACATGTGCTTCACATTCCATATCGTATTGCAGTTTCATTTTGGAAATGCTCCTCAAAGAGGATAGGAACTTAGGAAGTTGTGTTATTCTGAGTCAGACCATTGGTCCATCTAGCCCAGTATTGTCAATACTGACTGACAGCAGCAGCTCCCCAGGGTTTCAGGCAGGATTTTTGCTGCCCTACCTGGAGATGCTGGGGATCGAACCTGGGACCTTGTGCATGCAAAGCAGGTGCTGTATCACTGAGCCGCAGCCTGTTTCTATAGGGGAGGAAGAAAGGAAAGACTTAGCAACAAGAAATATGCAGCCCCACCCTCATTGAATCCAACGAGACTCTAAAAGGTGGTGAACTTCTTTCATCCCAAATTCCATTTTGGGGAAAGGTGGGCCTAAAATGCTGGCATATTTTAGCTTAAAGTTCTTACTGCCAGTCACTAAGCCTTAGGAGAGGCTTCTCTTCCGTATCTGAAACAAGCTGAAATTACATGAAGAAGATAGCAGCGACTACATGGCCCATACAGTTCAATGGGAACAGCGCCCTCTAGTGGACGTTTTATAGCGCCACTTTGACTGCACAAGGCAGGAAATCCTGACAAATACCGAATTATTTCAGAAGAGTCGGGTTTTCTGTGGCTTAATTTATGACGCTTAAACAGGGAAATGGAGCAGGAAACACACAGGAGCTGATGTTGTCAAAATGACCCGTGTACATCCATGAGTGGCCAGTTACCAGCTTGCTATAAAACACTTGTTTAAAGAAGCTCTTAGTCAAACAACCAAGGCAGCTGTAGTGCTGAATATGCATAGTGCTGAATACGCACATAGTGCACATGTGACTGTGTGCACTGCTATTCTACTGATGTACAAAATTGTACCCATTTATGTTATTGTACACATACTAGCAATGAGCAATATTGCATATGCTTATTCTACATTGCTATTAATGTGCAATAGTGATGAGCAGAAGATAGATCTCAATGCACTGTAGACTTTTAAGTCATCCCTGTCCAGGAAAGGCCAGCCATATACATGCACTGCTAACTTCCCGATTAGACTACTGCAATGCATTCTACGTGGGGCTGCCCTTGAAGACAACTTGGAAGTTGCAGCTAGTGTAAAATGCAGCAGCTAGATTGCTGACTGGAGCATTTCATAGAGACCATAGAACACTGGTCTTAAAGGAATTGCACTGGCTGCCAATACGTTTCCAGTTGGAATTCAAGGTGTTGGTAACAACATTTAAAGCCCTACATGGCTTGGGATCACAATACTTGAGGAAGTGCCTCTCCCTATATCTGCCTGCCCAAGACCTGAGATCTGTTGGAGGAGCCCTTCTCTGTGTCACACCAATGCAAGACATATGCTATGGTGGGACATGGGAGAGGGCTTTCTCTGTTGTGGCACCCCGACTGTGGAATACCATCCCCCTAGGGGGGAATCTACACTACTGCTTTTAAAGCGCTTTGAAAATGGTTTGAAACCTGTATATGCAGTGTGTCCTGGGCCCCAACAGTTGTCAAAACTGTTATAAAGCGCTTTAAAGCAGTAGTGTAGATCCCCCCCTGGAGGCCTGACTGGTGCCGGCACTGGCTTCATTTCAGTGCCCGGTTAAGACATGGCTTTTTAACAAAGCCTTTGATGGCTAAATCCACCAGCCTGCACACTGTCTTGTTTTAATTGGATTTTACTGCTTTAAAATTTCACATTGGTTTTAACACATTAATGATTTAATTTGTTTTAGAATTATATATTTATTGTTCTATTTTATATGTATAATTTTATCTGTATGTCGCCCTGAGATCCTTGTGATATAGGGTGGGATAGAAATGTTTTAATAAATAAATAAATAATCAGCAAAGATTATTTGCTGAATCAAATAACATAGCATGAATCAAATAACCTTCTCTCCTTAAATTATACTGCTTAAATGAAGAAAGCTTTGTGTAAACAGGAGTGGAAGTTTGTGTGGAAGGACTGTAAGGTCTTCACTTCTGATACTCAAACCAAATTCCTGGGCTCAGAATGTTTTAATTCAAAGCGAATGTCTTTTACTTGAGGCTCTGGTTGGTGAATTTCAGGGTTCTAGTTTTAAAATTAAAAATATAGTAAATCCCATAAGCCTGAGGTATCCCCCACCTCCGCAGTACAACATTATTAAAGCAGGAGGGACCTCAAGTGGAGTAGGAAAGTAGCTAGGATTTGCAGAGTTGGAAGCAAAACCCCACACGAAAGGAAAGGAAAGTGATGTCTATTGCTAGAGATCATTGCAAAGGTAGATATCTATAAAATCAGGCTTTAAAAAATCAAAGCAGGGAATTAGTATCTAATGGAAGAGATAAAATGGCCAAAAGGGAGAAGTGCTCACGTTCATAGGTATCTTCTAGAGACAGAAAAAATCAAATTGTTAAAGAAAAAATAGTATTAAAGTTGAAGATCTGTTTATGTGAAATACATTTTTAAATCCAAATTTAAATTTTAATATGTAGTCTTTTTCTTCTGTGTGTTCTTAGCGTTTCCTGATTTGGCAAATGCCTCGAGAAGAAACATTGTTACCTACGGACAGCGTTTCACCTTGGGCAAAACCTGTTACTAAACAGGAGGTTGAGGAAGTACTAAAACAGCAGTACAAAACAGCATATGCAAGAGATTATTTAGGGATACAACCAAGTAAGGACTTTAGCTTCCCCTCCTTCTTTTGAAATAATGTAATAAGGATCATGTTGAGGTTCACGGCTCTTTCATGTTTCATCCAGGGACATAACACAGCCTATTTTGTGGCAAGAAAGACAGTATTTAGCTTAGGTTCTATATGTCCTTTTCCATTCCCTCCACCTATGAGCAGAAACACTGCAGAGGTAAGCAAACAATATGCATTCCCACTTCCTAGCAAGTTAGATTAGGAGTCCCCAACCTTCTTGGGTCAGTGGGCACATTTGGGCACACTGTTACAAAATGGCTGACATGGCGGCTTGTCCATTCATAGAAAAGCTATCATGGTGGACATGACCAATCACAAAACACTCATTTACAAGAAAGCAAATTGGTGAGACTATAGGAAAAGTAACTTTCCCAAGAACCCAAGTACAAGGTAAAGGTGAGGTCTGGGTGCCACAAAGGGCCGCACTGAAGGCGGGGGGGGGGGAGAGGGGAGGGGCATTTGTGGCCCATCCCTGAACTTGGGTTCTGAATCAAGTTTAGCTACAACTGAAGCTGTTCTGCTTTAGGCTAATTATGGTTCAGTATCCGGTTCGGCCAGTTCAATTCTTGTACATGTAAAGACATGTAAATATAAGACATGCTATTTATCACTCCCACACAGTCTCTTGAACATCAATTTAAATAAATAATAAATAAATTATTAGTCACATCATGAAACCAGGATCCTACCACCACCGTTTTGCTCAATCACATTCACACACCACCTATTGTGATGATGCCCTGAGTGCCTCGGAGGAAGGGTTGGATAAAAATGTAATAAGTAAATTGTGGCATAGTCAATATAGTTTGAGTTATGAGCAATAGAAGTCACACAGCCTATAGTTTCAACATACTAAATCAGTTTTGTGAAGGTGGTACCCCTGTCTCCTTGATCTCATCTGGCATTTGTCAATCAGTTCATCTATCTATGAGATACAATGTGAACCGTAGGTAGTCTGCCAGTATTGTAGGAGCTTTCATTGTTTCCATGTGGACTACAGTCCTGTTAGTGACTAGGAACACATAGGACTAACAGAGCTATCCCATACAGGTCTGCTAAGCCCGTCATACGACAGGTGTAGAGGAGCAATCTGGTGAGGAGGTTAGTGGTTTTTGGCCCCTCTGCTAGGCCGGAAGCTCCTGGCAGTTATCTTTCTTCGGAACTTGGAGCTTCCATAGAAGGCCGCAGTTCCAAGAAATGTCACTAGATGGCACCAGAGGGCAAAACCTAGAAGTGGCTTGGAGGCGCCCTCTGGCCTTCTATCTTGGAACTTCCCTAGGCGGCAGTTATTTTTCTTGGAACTTCCATAGAAGGCCCTGTGAGCTCAGAATTTTAAAACATGCAAATAGGAGAGAATGCAGAGGCAGTGGATTGGCCTATAAGTGCAAATAGGAGAGAACATGCAAATGGCCTATAAGTGCAAATAGGAGAGAACAATAGGAGAGAACATGCAAATAGGAGAGAAGGCAGAAGCAGTGGATTGGCCTACTGGTTGGCGATGTCATTGTGACATCACCAACCAGTAGGCCAATCCACTGCCACTGCCTTCTCTCCTAGTTGCATAACTGGCTTGGAGGAGGCCTCTGGACTTTTATATATAATGTAGATAAGTACCATGCAGGATCAGACCAAGGGTCCATCTAGTCCAGCACTCTGTTCACACAGTGGCCATCCAACTATTGACCAGGGACCCACAAGCAGGACACAAGAAGTAAGCCCTGTTGTGTTTAATGGGACTTACTCTCAAATATAGGTATATTGGATTGCAGCATATCTGGGTTTATGCCATTTCCTTTTCACCTGATTCTCCCCCCACCCCAATGCCCTGGAAGGAATTGATTAGATCCTTATATTTTCTATGACATTACTGTCTAACCTTTACAGGTGCTGCAAAAGTTAGTGCACCTGCACCTCCAGATTGGAAGAAATTAGTCCCAAGACCTCCAGATACTGAATCCAGGCATCATTATGGGCCCCAAGCCCATGCTTCTGACTTAATGGACTTTACTTGGAAATATGGATGTAATGCAAAGCGCCACATTCCAGTGAAAGGCGCTGGTGAGAATTACCTTTGGGCACAACAACGTGTGAAACTTTGAGTTTGTTGGGTGCAACTTGTGGAATTTGGTTCATTGAACTCCATTTCCTTGCCAACTTAGGCATTCAATACTCTCAAGGTCACCTCTGCTTACATATTCCATTAGGGATCCTGAGGTTTCCCTAGAAAATGAGGAAATGGAGTCTGGTACTCGGAAGGGTCACTTTGACGCGGTGGAAAGTGTGTGGAAATTAGAGTGCAGTTCTGTGGCCCCTAGATGGTAAATGACAGATTATGGAATAGGGATGGGCAAACAAGCGAAGGCAAACAAGGATTCTCTGAACATCGTCTCGCTGATCATCTCATGCCCAATTCCAGTTTGTGATTGCTGCTTGCTTTCTGCAAATGGGAGATTTACGCAAATTGACTGAAGTTTGCACAAATTTCCTGCATAGACTAAAGCAATGCTGATTCAGCCCGCTGAGCGAATTTACGCAAATTAGGAAATTTGCACAAATTGAAATGGGAATCGGAAACGAGATGAATGTAAGCAGGTTCTCAACAATTTGTGAAAAACTTGCTCCTATGTTTTGTGAGCAAAACTGGATCCTTATAAATCCCTACCATGGAATGCTGGGGATATCCCCCTCCGAGGAGGAAATCTTGAGTGGGAATCCCCCTCCTATCTCAGCTCGCTCCTCCCTGCTGCTGTGGAAAGCTCTGCCGTGGATGGCTCCCCCTGAGCTCTGAGTTCTGACTTCGGAAAGAGGATAGAGAGGGAGGGATGGGGTGTGTCTGTGAGTGCGGCAGGGAAGGATGAGGAGAGGCCATAGTTCTGCTAGATCCAAAGGCCTTTCAGCCACCATCCCTGCCCCTGGCAAGGTCAGTGTGTTAGATGGGGTCAAAGGGCCATCTAACAGTGGCTCTCAACCTTTTTTGCTCCATTCCCCCTTACACCATTGTTTAGAATATAATTCCCCCTTCCCAAGATAATCTAACTCAAAAGGTACATTCCAAATAATATGCGTATAATATTGGAAATCTTTTATTTTTTTCTATATTAGTCCCATTTAAAGAGGCAACGCAAAGCATGGCCCTTTTTACATTCTCAGCTCCCATGCTTTGTGTTGCCCCTTTAAATGGGAAGCTTGAAACTTCTAGGATTGTGAGGGAGGGAGGGAAAAGAGAGCAAAGGCCTGGCTTTTGCAGACGACATGACACTTTTCTGGGACATTTTTACTAACGTGTAGGAAGACATAATCTACAGGACATCATACTTTGCTGAATAGTGGTCCCAATTCCCCCCCCCCAGAACCCTAAAATCCCCCCTCCTTGTTGAGAACCCATGATCTAACTCAAAAAGGCTTTTGGGAGGACAAAGAGGCTAAAAAAGCCTCCAGCCCTGCTGAGTTCATGCCGGCAGAGTGTTGGCTGCTCAGAACACCGTGACGTCACAATGCCCCATCAGCGAGGTGACTATCCTGTAGGATTTCACCTTTAGAGTTAAGAGGAGCTGAATATGGACTTCCTCAGTTTTGGAACACCCTCTCCAGGGAGATATGTACAACCTAACCACTGCTGGCTTTTAAAAACACACCCTGAAAATGTGTGAATTCCAGCTTGCTTTGTGAAGGCAGCGTGACCTGAAAGTGGGTTGAAAAATATTTTCAAGAAATATAATAATATGGCAGAGGAGATGCCAGGCTTTTTCTCACTCAGATGCTGCTGCTTCTCGTGGCCTGCCTCTTGCAGCTCCTGATGACTCTATGGAAAAAGACTGAGGCTCTCCAAATCGTATGCTCTCTTCCCTTGTTTCTCCCACTAATCTCATTTATTTTATTTATTTATTTATTACATTTTTATACCGCCCAATAGCCGAAGCTCTCTGGGCGGTTCACAAAAATTAAAACCATCATAAGACAACCAACAAGTTAAAAACACAAATACAAAATACAATATAAAAAGCACAACCAGGATAAAACCACGCAGCAAAATTGATATAAGGTTAAAATACAGAGTTAAAACAGTATAATTTAAATTTAAGTTAAAATTAAGTGTTAAAATACTGAGTGAATAAAAAGGTCTTCAGCTGGTGATGAAAGGAGTACAGTGTTGGTGCCAGGCGGACCTCTCTGGGGAGCTCATTCCACAACCGGGGTGCCACAGCGGAGAAAGAAGGAAAAATCTCACAAGTTTGTATCCTGGTAGCAAAAGGATTGAGCTAGCATGGATGAGCAGTATGACACAGGGATCTCTGCTCTCCTGCACTAGGGCCTGGGACCCAACAATGCTGCCTCTCCCGTTGCCATCTGAGCCCCTGTCCGGTGCTGCTCCTGCTTGCTGCATGCCACCCTCCCCAGGACACGTTTTCCCCAGTGACAGTTATGGGAGCCAATCCACTCCTTTCTCTATTTTGTAGTGGGCAGCTTCCATCTTAGATTTCAATGCCTGGAGTTGTGATGACGGCAGGGGATGCAGCAGCACTGGGCAGAGATCTTCAGGTGGACAACCTGCCACATCTTTGCAGGCACCACTTTCATGGCCTGTGAGCCAGAGCTTTCCAAACAAAGAGCATCAGAATCTAAGGGGCATGGGTGAAAGGGAAAGATAGAGAATGAATGACTCCTACTTGGTGCTTCACATGTCTCTTCCTGGCTTGTCTTCACAGTTCCTTCGGTGTCATTTGCTCAAATCTGGAATCATGAACACACTAAACAGCTGTCCACGTACCAAAGAGATTTTGGGACAGATTATCTTGATGTGGTATCAGTTTTGAATTCTCTAGACCCAGAAGAAGTTAAAGCATATGTGGATAGAGCCCCTAATCCAGGTAGGTGAGAGAAAGAGAGAAACAGGGAGTTTCTCACCCCAAGCAACATCACCCCAAGCACTGGTGATGCTAAAAACGCTAAGACTTCCTGGACATCAAACTTCATTTCATATGTGTGGCAAGCATTCTGATCGTTGCATTTGCAAAATTCTTGTTGCCTCTGCATTGCCTGGCTAAAAGAACTACTCAACAGTTCTGAGGCATACAGTATGCAGTATCAAACGCTGTTGATCCTGGGTGTTTGTCTACCTGCACTGTAAATAGGGAAGACGGCAGGACCAGCATAAGTTGAACGGCTGACATGCTCCAGTTACTCATTATATTTGCATGCTCTCCTATCACCAAGGAGAATTAGACCGGTATAAGTGGGGCCCTGCAACAAAGTGTTGCAGTACATCCCAGGCGTATGCATTACCTGAGTCTCCGGCTGAGGGAGTTGGAAACAAACATTGGCTTCAAACACAAGACTCTCAATGCTAACTTTATTAATGTGCAAATGTGTTTATATGTGTTTTGGTTTTAGTTTTTGAACATTTGGAAGTAAAACCATTCTGCATGCAAGTCAATGGTGCACGAGGCTTCTTCATGTAATTGGGTTTTGGATTTTGGCCTGGGAGGAGGTCCGAGGGGGCAATTTGCATAGATTGGCTATTGCTGCAACCTGAGAGGTATGGGAGGTTTTTGACTGAAGGTCCAAACCAGCTTCAGGCCTACCTCTGGCCTGCATTATTACCAATGGACTACACTGCAGGGCTGCTGTAGCTACTCTCTCAGCACAGGCCTGTAACTTGCAATAGGGGTATAAGTGAACAACACCACAGGATTGTTGCATGCTACTATCTTGGCCCTGGGTGCAATGTGGGGATAAAAGCAATGGATAACATTGCAGAGTTGTAAGCAACTCTTTCCACCTTCAGGCCAACTCCTAACCTGCGATAGAAATTGAATACCTCTGGGCAAGACTGCTGGATTATTGTCAACCAATTAGAGCCTGACCCTCAGTATTAAGTGTAAACCGCGGTTTTGTGAACCGCCCAGGGAGCTCCGGCTATTGGGCAGTATAGAAATGTAATAAATAAATAAATAAATAAATAAACTGTGCTGCAGGGATGTCAGAAGCAAAACTCTCCCAATTACAGATGCTTCCAACCTGCAATATGGAAACAATGGTCTGCATTTACTTAGGAATTTTCATTA
This sequence comes from Elgaria multicarinata webbii, assembly GCF_023053635.1. NCBI lineage: Eukaryota > Metazoa > Chordata > Lepidosauria > Squamata > Anguidae > Elgaria > Elgaria multicarinata. The sequence goes on along the minus strand of NC_086175.1, from coordinate 108,995,442 downwards.
GCAGGGGTACTTTTTTTAAAAAAAATATTGTTTTGTATTAAATAAGAATTAAGCTATACTTAATATGCTATACATATTTAGACGGGGGGAAATCCAGCTATGCTGACTGGGGAAGGTGGAAGTTGTAGGACTTTTTTCTGTCTAAATATGCATTGGATTGTGCCTTGAATAACTCCTTTAAAACTAAGTATTCAGCACCTACAGAAACCTAATTCACAAAAGGTGAACTCTCTCTTCCCCACCAGACAACTCATCCCCCAACCCATATCTTTTTCTCTCACACTTTCTCTCTTCCCAGTTCTCTCTGAAGCAATTCCAGCTGCCAGTAAGAAAATGTGTTATCATAAAGGGGGGGGGGGGGAATGTGGGAGGCGAAGGGAACCTCAGCGGGTACCAGGGAAGGTGTCCTGGGGAGCACTGTGCCCACGGGCATCGTCTTGGCTACCCCAACACTAATGTGTTGAACAAACGTTACAGCAGATAAATATGGAAGGTGCTTGAAAACTAAAGCAAAGCAGACCGACCACCTGAATTATGGGAAGGGTGAGAAGCACAGTGTTCAATCCAGAGGCGGTGGCAAATGACTACAGCTCACCCTGCAACAGAAACATTTAAAGCAGCTCCTTTTCCGGATGCATCTGCCATGTTTTGGTTTGCCCTGGGGCAAATTGCTCTTCACAGAAGAAGCAAGCAAATTCCTCTTTTTATCTTTTCTACTCTAAAGGAAGTAAAGGATTTCAAATCTGGATTGTAATCCTAGCATGTTGGCTTTAACCTACTTAGAGTAGATCCACTGAAATAAATAAGTTAGTCATGACAAACTTGAATTGCATTCATTTCAAGGTGTCTACTCTAAGTAGGACTTACATTTGATTTTGCCTGGGGGGGGGTCCCCCCCACACCTGCAGTCTATATTGGACTCCATCACACCTATTTTTTTTCCTCTTGTTTGTCTCTGTGTTTTTTACCTCCATTTCATAAGCACTGCAAGGGCTCCCTCACACACAGTCCCTTTAAGGTGGGTTTTCGCTTGTTTGCTTTTCCAGTCCAGCCTGCCCCTTCTCCTTCCTCCTCCAATTCATTGGTTGTGGTACTCTGATGGGCGTGAGCTCTTCCCCCCCCCCCTCGCTCTGGCTTTGTCATCTAGCAATTACTTTTAAGGTTTCATCTGTGCTCCATTTCTGTGGGCAATGGGGGGGGGGACAGTTGGAGCATTAAAAAGTCCATTCAACCGATTAACAAGTCCCTACAATGACTGTGCTGGAGGAGGAGACCCACTTCACCCTCCCCTTTCATCATCAAGACTCCATTAGCACACACCACCAGCAAAAGAAAAAACAAGAAGGGGAAATAATCCAGACATTCCCCGCACCAAAATAAAACGCAATAAAGGGGGGAAGGGGAGAGATGAGTGCAGGACAGGGACAACGTCATGTGAGTACCATGCTGCAAATCCACATACCAGGAATGGCGAGTGTGCGATAAATTGGGAGGAAATGTCCCTTTGGGGACAAATGGCAGCTTTGGAGAGGGGCTATTTTCATGAGGACCACAGCAGGTGAGGAAAGAATTATATTCTCCCTCTCCTCTCCTGCTGTGATCCCAGTAATAATCAGTTCCAGCTATTTCCATTTTTAAAAAATGCAGGTTAAATGCAAGTATCCATTTAGGGTGCAATCTTATGCATATTTAGACAGAAAAAAAGTTCTGCAGCTCCCAGCATGTGAGTTCCATGGGGGAAAGTTAGGATATACATGTAACAAACAAATCGTAAAGATCTTGTTGCATGGGAATAGGCTTATCTTAGAACAGACTAGCTTTCTAAAGCAATGAAGGAGGGAATCCTATGCATGTTTAGACAGAAAAGCATCCTACAATTTCCAGCAAGCCCCAGCCAGGGCATGCTGGGAATTCTAGGATGCTTTTCTGTCTAAACATGCATAGGATTGTGCTCTTAACGTCACATCTAGTGTGGCCCTTTGACAAGGCACTGTTTTCCTGTTCTGCTATGAAATAATTTCTCAGCGTTCAATTTTTCTGAATGTTCACGCTTAGTGATAACCTTTCTTTCCATTGTTTGTGCAGAAAAATCAATCCTTCAGAACTTCCTTGACAAGGTCAGTAGGCAAATGCCATCCCAGCGGCCGTCTTCTACAAAGAAGCCAGGAGAAAATCAAGTCAAATGCAGCTTATAGCTTTCTGGAGAAAATTCAGCAATACTCAGGGTGGCTGAATCACAATCGAATACCCTTACAGTCCCTCTTAAAAGCAAAACCACTTGAAGAGCTACAGCCAGTTTTCTTTTACTCCAGGGTTTCTTTTGCAATTATAAAAGACTATAGTAGTACTACCACCTCACTGACCTTGGAAAAATAGTATAGATTCAGGAACTTTCATTTCTATCACAGAAGATACTGCATGTTTATATATTTCAAATGAAATCTCTCTTGACCTGGTTCCTGTTGCATTGAAGATTTGATTTCTCCACCCTGTTATTTTCTCCTTGTTACAATGCAATTTTGAGAAACCGATTTAAATAAAAAGATGCAATGAATATAACTTTTTTTTTTAATATGAAAAGAGCATCCATTGTGGTTTTAATTTTGCCATCTTGCAATATCAAACTGATTTCTGAACATCACATATTTTAATTAGGACTGTGACCCTATTCAGTAAGTCAGTTAATTATATGAGTTTTACTCAATAAACTAAGCAATTACATTTGAATGGGAGTGAAAATAATACTTTTGAGGGTAAAGCATGCTTTGTTTTTAATGAAGAGGCATCCCCACCACTATGTGAGAGAAAGTGGGATGCCTCTTTTTAGGATGCAGCATTTACCATTACTTGAATTCCAAGAGCAGGGAACTCCTGGCCAATGGTGGGGGATGATGGGAGTTCTTGTCCAATCACATGAATGCAACATGTTTCCCTCCGTTGCTGAATTCAAAAGAATACTTAAAAAAAAAAAGCCGTTGTCTGATTAAGCATAACATTTTTAGTCAATCCAAGGTTTCATTTTAATCAATCTAAGAGAGGAATCAACGAATTTATTTATTTATTATATTTATTTATTTATTACACTTATATACTGCTCCCATAGCCAGGGCTCTCTGGGCAGTTTACAGAAATTCTAAAATTGAGGTAAAAACAAGTATACAAAATTTAAAACTCTAAAACACAGAACATACACACATAAAGCATTAAAAACCGATTAAAAACTAAACATGTGGGTAATTAGGATGTGCCGCCATATGCCTGGGCAAAGAGGAAAGTCTTAACCTGGCGCCGGAAAGATAGCAGCGTTGGTGCCAGGCGAGCCTCATCAGGGAGATCATTCCACAGTCTGGGGGCCACCACCGAAAAGGCCCTGTCCCTCGTTGCCACACTCCGAGCCTCTCTCGGAGTAGGCACCCGGAGGAGGACCTTAGATGTTGAACGTAGTGACCGGGTATATTCACGTCGGGAGAGGCGTTCCGTCAGGTATTGTGGTCCCAAGCCATGTAAGGCTTTATAGGTCAAAACCAGCACCTTGAATTGGGCTCGGAAACATACAGGCAGCCAGAGCAAGCGGACCAGAGCAGGTGTTATATGGTCAAACCTTCAGAAACACTGCAGCCCTAATTTTGATACGTCTTGCTCAACAAAATGCTTCTCCTTCCCCTGAGATTACACGTCCCACTTTGAGGCAGTACTCAATGCTGCCTGTCCACAAACAGGGCCCGCTGCCACCTCTGTTCTGTGACTGGCCAGCCCCACCGCTTCCACTGCGCAAGCGGCAACAAATTTTCAAGATAATTTTTGGAACAAATTCCTCTCAGCCTTACCATTTACCATAAATCTGTCTGCAAGAAGGCCAAACTCAGTTCCTGTCTAATTCTTGAAGTTATTAGCCAAATTTAAATTCCTCAGTTTTGAAACATGTACAACAAGCCTTCAGCTTGAGGTAATTGTAACTGAGATGTGGACTTTTTTTACATTTCTGAGTAATCCCCTCTGTTAATCATTCTGGAATGTCTTGGCGGGTGTCCATATTTTCTTTTAACGAGATACAGGAATAAAAATAGTTGAGATTGAAAAAGCCTATAAACCAGATTCCTGAGTAATACAAAACAGAACAGGACATTCTGGATCCACTTAGGGCTGTTTTGCACATTTGTTCATGAGGCAGAGAAGATATTGTGCAAAGTGGAATACCATGTGATTTTTTTTTTACACCATACCTCCATTTTTCATCAATAAAAGAAAAATAGATAAAAGCTGACAATGCAGGAAAACATTGCTTTTCTTTGGTAAAAAAAGTCATTTTTCTTGATCTCTCTTTTCTGCTGTCAGGATGTACGCTAATCACAAGATACAGTTCTAACTGCACTTCAGGGATTCGGAAATCAGGCCAATTTGGCCAGAGGTCACCTGCTCTGACTTGAGCTGAGGGATGTTGGAGAAATCCAGAATGGAAGCCAATAAGTTCAGATTTCTATGATTCTGCAGAAGCTCATACCCCTTCTTCTGGCTCCACCCTCTTCCCCCAGCATTGGTCATTTGATAGTTTCCTGGTTGGTGTGCCATTTCCCACCCATTCTAAATGGTTGAAAAGACTCTCCTAAGGTTGAGTTACTCCCAGTAAAAGCTTTAAGCTAAAATATGCTGGTGTTTTTCATGTTTTGGTCCTGCCCCTTTTGCCTTTATTTATTTATTTATTTCATTGATATACTGCCCCATAGCCGAAGCTCTCTGGGCGGTTTACAAAACTTAAAAACAGTGAACATCAAAAAGTATACAAAATTTAAAACCATCAAAAGCATAAAAGCAACAGTATCCATTTAAAAACAACAGTTCTGGGTTCCGTTAAAAACAAACTCAGCATATGTTGCTAAATGCTGTTAAATGTCTGAGAGAAGACAAAAGTCTTGACCTGGCGCCAAAAAGATATCAATGTTGGCACCAGGCGGTCCTCATCGGAGAGATCCTTCCATCATTTATTTATTTATTTATTTACAATATTTATATACCGCTTCCCATTCATAATTTCGGAGTGGTGTACAAATTTTGGAGCGGTGCCTTTGGCCCCACCCACCAGGTTCTCCAATATGGAATTTGGCCCTCAGGCTGAAGGAGGTTCTGCACCCCTGTTGCAGTGGTGCAGAGTTTTCTCACAGGCACAAGCCAATACATATCTGTCGTGGGACACTTGTACAACCAAAGCACACATAAAGCACGCCGAATTGTAACGGACAGAAAAGCTGTAGGGAAAAACCTAATTTTCTCAGCAACAAAATATTGTGTCTGGTTAGAGTGCTGATGCTAGGGAAAGTGGAAGGCAAAAGGAAGAGGGGCCAACCAAGGGCAAGATGGATGGATGGATGATATTCTGGAGGTGACAGACTTGACCTTGGGGGAGCTGGGGGTGGCGTCAGCTGACAGAAAGCTCTGGCGTGGGCTGGTCCATGAAGTCACGAAGAGTCGGAAGCAACTGAACAAATAACCAACAACAGAGTGCTGTGAAAATATAATTTTCATGCAACAGGTGTACTAGATTACGGGGAAGGAGGGGGGGTGGAGGAGATACCTGGTTCCCAGGGTGCCACTCCAGAGGGGGATTGAAAGAGATTTGGGAGCTGGGAGACCCACTGTAAGGTTCAAAGGCCTGCTCTTAGATATACTCAAGATCACCATCCTAGGCACAATTATTTGGGAGCAAGTCCCATTGAATGCAGTGGGACTTATTTCTGACACATGAGATTGGGATGTAAACTGCAAAAAAAGCAGAGTATTTTAAGGATATGTGCTGTGGTTGCTTTTGCTACACATGATAATCTGAGATGTGTATTTATTTATTTATTTCATTTATATACCGACCCATAGCTGAAGCTCTCTGGGCAGTTTAAAAATGTCAAAAACAGTGAACATTAAAAATAAATATACAAAAAATTAAAATCATCAAAAGCATAAAAACAACGGTATCAATTCTTGAGAACTACTGTGGTCTGAAACCTATAAGTAGAGCCCTGCAGCAACCATGCCTCCCTTGCATAATGACACACAGCCCTTGGGAAGGTGCTGAGCAGCTTTGCTATGTGCATTGCCAATCATCTCTGTGATGTTTTGGGACTTGAGGGAGGTGCAAAGAATGCAGTAACCTGAGCTGTTGCGGCACATTCTGAACAGGCAGACCTACCCAGCGGGCTCCGATCTTACCAGCAAAGTGGGCACATGCAACTGCCTTAGGGAACTGGGACCAGCTGAGGAATTGTACAATTCAGTAGTTTAAAGTGGGGCTGGGCTAGGCTGGCGTTTTGGTACCATCATGCCTCTGAGGAAAAAAGTGCGGCCAAGTTCTGCTTCAGGGAAGTTAGAAACATCCACGCTCAACAGGTAAGAGGTGGAAAACTGGGAAAGAAAATGTTCGTTCTCTCTCTCTCTCTCTCTCTCTCTCTCTCTCTCTCTCTCTCTCTCTCTGTGTTTACATACGTTGCTGGCTTTTATTTTTTATTTTTTAATAAAAGTTTTGTTGCAGTGCAAGGCCAAGAGTGGCTGCTAATCAGTATTGTTTGGAAGCTACATGCTGTTGTCAGGGAACCAAAGCTGTCGCTTTTCCTTCTGATGAAATGTAATTTTCTATAGCAGACTGCTCAGTTCCTTCTCTTAGCAATGATCCTGGCACATTTCTCTCTCCTCAGCATGTATATTTCACTTGCTGATGATGTTTCTGTGAAAAACACACTTTTTTTTAAACTTTGTTTGCTCAGCCTGCTTTGCTTGGGAACGTGCAGTGGATGATAATTAGCGCCACCCTCCAGAGTATTGGCTGACAAGGGAGAGTGTCTTGAAGTTGTTTCTTTACACACACACACACACACAAACACACACACACAAAGGCAAAAGTTTAAAAACATGCAAAAAGAGAGAGGAGAAATTTAAGAATAAAATAATATTTTTTGCTGCAGTGATTGCAAACAATTATGTTGTACTTTTTAATATAATAATTGTTGCATTAGTGATTCCTTACAGGATTTAGATACATAGCATTGAAGGGATCATATCACCCAACACCCTGCAAACAGCAGGCAGCATAACAAAAGCACCCTTGTGAAAAGGGGGGAAATCCAAATTCTTCCCTCTCTCTTGAGCAAGAGTAATATTCTGACTCAAGAAGAAGATTGGTTCCCATAGATGCTATTATGGCTGGTTGGCTGGCTGGGGCATGCTGGGAATTGTAGGACTTCTCTGTCTAAACATGCATAGGATTGCACCCTCAATTGCTTTAGAAAACTAGGGGGTATCTTCATGGCTCCAAGTTGGAGCTGTGTCCCTCAGAAACCCTGTGGCTTCTCCATCTCAGGGTGGTGTCGGGTAATCCTGATGCCAAGGAGGGAGCGAAGGGTTCCTGGGCAGCCATCCGGGGATTAGAGCTGCCCCCGCCCTCTTCCTGTTAGAAGGCGACCAATCACAGGCCACCTTCTATCATGCACCATACAGCCACACCTCCTGTGACTGGAGTGAGGCTTAGGGGCTGTCTTGACACCATCTTGTGCATCTTTGCCTCGCTCTGGAGAACAAAGGCGGGGTAAGTCCCCGACTTTTTTTCTCCACAGCTTTGGCAGAAAGCCCCAAGGTGGGTGCACCACTGCAGCAGCATCGTATAATTGATGCCGCGCCACCGTGCACCCACCCTGGGGCTTTCCAAGCATTTAGACAGCCCCCTAGTCTGTTCTAAGATAAGCATATTCACATAGAGCAAGATCTTCTTTATGATTTGTTTATTACAAGTATACACTACCGTTGCCCCTTGGAACTCAACATATAGCATACATTGGGTTCCTTCCCACCTAGGCAGTCTCCCATCCAGGTGCTGACAAGACCCAAATATGCTTAGTTTCAGCATGGTTTCTATCTCATGGGAATGCAGATTATGCCTTCCAAATCGTGTTAGTGCTCTGTCCAAGGTACATCCTACTTGAGCTTCTGTAAGTAATTCCCCACCTGCCCCATGTTATTAGTTATTGTTGCTGCAGACACCTGCATCATGTATGAAATGTTTTACTCTACTATCTGAATAATAATTTCCACTGTAGAAAAATCACGGAGGAGGAGACTCCTACAGCAAAGACTCTTGTGCTCCCCAGTAGGTATAACTGTAGCCCAGCAACATTTAAGTGTAAACATAAAATGAGTGCGACAACCAATTATACTATTCACCAGGTACTTTTAGAATGGATTTGCTTTTGTTTGTTTTTATCCTTCAGCTGAATAAACTGGCTTTTTTTTTTAACTAGGAGCACAGAAGATAGGCATGGTCAAAATCACAGAAGGTCCATACTTGTTATTTTATAAATCAGGAGTGCTGAACCTCTTTCGGCCCAAGGGCCAAATTCTGGTTTGGAGAAGCACTCAGGGGCTACATTCCAACGGTGGGTGGGGAAAATGGCAAATGGGGTGGGGCCATAATTACCAGCATATTGTATTTCATAAGAACATAAGAAGAGCCATGCTGTATCAGACCAAGGGTCCATCTAACCCAGCTCTCTGTTCACACAGTGGCCAACCAGCTGTCGACTGGGGACAAGCAGGACATGGTGCAACAGCACCTTCCCACCCATGTTGCCCAGGAACTAGTGTATACAGGCTTGCTACCTCTGATACTGTAGGTTGCACTTAGCCATCACAACTAGTAGCCATTGATAGCCTTCTTCTCCAGGAATTTATCCAACCCTCTTTTAAAGCCATCATCACATCTTGTGTTAGTGAATTCTATAGTTTAACTATGTGCTGTGGGAAGAAGTACTTAGAATCATAGAATCATAGAATAGCAGAGTTGGAAGGGGCCTACAAGGCCATCGAGTCCAACCCCCTGCTTTTATTTATCCTGAATCTCCCACCAATCAGCTTCATAGGATGGCCCCGGGTTCTAGTATTTTGAGAGAGGGAGAAAAAAGTCTCCCTATCTACATTTTCCACACCATGCATAATTTTGAATACTTCTATCGTGTCTCTCCTTGGCCTCCTTTTGTCCAAGCTAAACAATCCCAACTGATGTAACTTTCCCTCATAGCAGAGATGCTCCAGTCCCTTGATTATTCTAATTGCCCTTTTCTGCACTCCCCCCCCCAACAACTCTACAATATCTTTTTTTTAGGTGTGGTGACCAAAACTGTACACAGTATTCTAAGTTTGTTCACACCGTAGATCTCAACTTTGTTATTGTCAGTAACTAAGCCTTAGGAGAGGCATTTATTTATTTGCTATTGCATTGAAATACTACCCCATAGCCAAAGCTCTCTGGGCAGTTTACAAAAGTTAAAAACAGTAAGCATTAAAAACAGATATACAAAGTTTAAAAACATAAAAAGCATAAAAACATCAGTATCCTTGTAAAAACAGCTATTCTGGGGTCAGAAATGTTTCGAACACTTAAGAATCAGTGGTCAGAGGAAAGTGGGTGGAGCAGCCAGGCTGTACTCAGGGCTAGCTCCAGGTTTTTGAGGGCCCTTGGGTGACACACCCTCAATGGCTACTCTCCTTCAATTTGCCTGTTCAGACAATATGCTAAGCTATGTTTAGGGCTGCTAACCCTTTTGCAACAAGTGGTTAGTGAGCATGGCTAAACTGTGGTTATGTAGCCACCATGGTTAGGAAAAATGCTGTTCAGATGACACGTTAAGCCATCATGGGTTAGCTCAAAGTGCTTAACCATCATGGCTTAGTGTGTTGTATGAACAGGGCCACTAAGTCTACTTTCTCACCACCATTGTCACCAGCTGCTATTCCTCCTCATCCTCTTTCTCATCATTGTTACCACTTGCTTGCTTGACAGGCAGAGTGCCAGCGAGCAAGTAGGCAGTGGGAACCACTACTTCTACTAACCACCCGTTGTCTGGGCCAGAACAAGGGCAAGTGAGCAAACAAGTCGCAACGGTGAGGCGGAGGAGCAAGTCCAGAGGGCTCCTGTCAATGGTGAGGCATAGGCCCTCACCATTGATGCCAGTCCTAGCTGTACTTCCCCAATGCATGGACTCTACCCGAGACGTTGGGGGCCAGCTAATGTGTCTTTGGGCTCCCCTCATGCAATTCTAATCATGTGAGGGTTTTAATGCTAGAATTGGTCTCATATCAGTAGGGCATCTTGTTGGAATACTGTACGAGTAAGTGTGAAGTATCACAACACAGTACAGAAGTGTGCTTTGTCTTGCTGCAAAATAATTTCAAAACATTTGCTAAGCACTGATTCGGTCTCCTGCTTTTCCGTGCAGAGAAGAGGAAGGTTACTTCCCTTCATCCCCAAGCAGCTGCTCTGCATTGGCTGCCTCCTTTCTTTATTCACCAACACTCTTTTTTGTTTTGTTTTTATAAACAGCAAGATGCAGAAGCACAAAACAGGAACCGATATCTCAACTTGCCTTGCTTCACTGTATAATGAAAGGATATTGACTTCTGTTAAGTGGGAAAAGGAGGGGACTAACCCTACATGTGCACTTATTATTACACTTAAATATATGGAGATTTAATCTTTTCCAGTGCACGTTATTAAGGCTGAAATTAAGCAGAAATATATATGTGGCCTTCTCTCCAAATCATGGCCCTCAGCATATTCTAATATAGAAAATGGAGCCATGTGATTTGCTTGTATGATTGCTTGTGTGCGTGTGCGTGTGTGTGTTGCTGTTAGGCAGTTCCTTTGGAAATTGGAGCAGATACCTTTTCATGCCTCAATTTCCCCCCATTTTATAATACAGTAATAGAAAAATGTGGGGAATACGGCTGGAAAGAGCTGTGTTATTGTGTTTTGTAAAGTAAGCTTTGACTTCAGTTTGGAACAGAGCTACTGTTGCTTCTCCTGTTACTATTTCTACTGCCAGCAACTAATAATTAATGAACAATAAGAGCAATGTCCACATGGCTACCTTCCGCTGTTTGTCCTCCAACAGCATTCTGAATGAGCTGCGGGAGTCGACAGCTACAGCAGACCCTTTGTTCCGACGGGCTCAGACTTCATTAGGAGGCTTCCGGCTGCAAGCGGCATCTCCCGTTTCCACCAGCAGCTTCGCAGAAGCTCGGGAGGAGACACCCCAGCTTCCGGAATGGCTGCTGAAGGAGCTGCTGAAAGGGCAGCAAAGGAGTCACTCCATTGGACTCATGGAAAACATATCGGAGAGCGAAAGTGTTCATTACCATGTTGACCCTTCTAGAAGTCAATGGAAAGGAAAGGTAGAGTGAATTCTCTTGATGGGCGCCGAAGGGCTTTTGAAATAGTGCTGTGAGGGATTGGGTGAGGAAGTATGATAGTACGGTAATAGTAATAGTAGCAGAACACATATAGAGAGAATCTACTGGAAATTGCTTCCCTTCCACCTTTTTTGTCAGATGAAAATAAGTGCATTATGTCAGAGACCACCTCCCTGTATCAGGCTAGTTAGAGCTATAGGACACGTTACCATCACCATGGGGATGTCACAGAAATGGCCCTTGCAAACACAAACTGGGACTATGGCCCTTTTTACACTGAAGGATTATCCCAGGAAAATGGAGGGTTTGTCCCTGCCTGCTTCTGGGATCTCTTGTGTGTCATTTGGATGCACAGGGTTGATCCTGGGATGATCCCGGAATAAATGGAATAAATGTAGACATGCCCTATGATACTAAGCTGTGGAGGCTCTTACATAATTGTCTCAAATACTTGTAAATATTTTGGCTGGGACAGAAATCATTTGGAATGGGGAGGGGGCTATATGTGCTCCGACTATTATGGGATGTGGGTGTGGGGACTGTCATGATGAGTGTTCCAACTTCAAAATTTTCCACTACACCACTCCAGATTGTAGGTCTTGACACCAAACACAATAAAAATTATACCCCTTATAATTAATGGGGTATTTCCCCTTAATGGGGGAAACCGCTAAGTTTCCCCCCCCCCCCCCATGACATTGACAAATAGTAGAGAGTGGAAGTCCAATCCTTGGGTGCCTCAGAGTCCTAAAAAGGGCCTGTGATTATAATATTTTAATGATTCCATGTTGCTTTTTGTCTTGTCAAGATTGAGCAGCAGGTAACTCTTGAACAGCTTCAGAAGCTACATGCAGCCTTTCAGGTATGACCATCATGATGGAATAATAGTTATTTATTTATTTATTTATTTAGAGTATTTTTATCCCGCACTTCAGCCGAAAGGCTCTCGGGGCGGAATATATATATATATATATATATATATATATATATATATATTGGTGTGTATTATTTCACTGGAAAGAAACTTTTTTCCCTAATTGCAGTTACACAATAACTCCTTTTAAACTTTCGATTATGCTTTTGAATTTACAGCTCAGAATTGTTTTGCATGAATGAGGATGTTCATGTTAAAAAAAACCCTCATGCATATTATTGAGAGATTTGTGTTAGCCAGAGAGCAATGCAATCACTGCAGATGCAGCATAAGATGAGATAAATAGGAGACTGGATATACTTAAAACAGAAATAATCCTTGACAAGATTTGTGGGCCCAATAATATAGGGACAGGCCACTTTCACACAATCAAAAAAGAGAAAATACATTGCCAAAAAAAAAAAAAAAAAAACAGGACAAAAGAAGACATAGATTTGCATTAAGAACATAAAAGGAAGGAAAGGAACTTCTCGTGCAAGCACTGAGTCATTACTGACTCTTGGAGGGACACCAGCTTTCGCTGACATTTTCTTGGCAGGCCTTATAGCGGGGTGGTTTGCTGTTGCCTTCCCCGGCCATTATTACCTTTCCCCCAGCTAACTGGGTACTCATTTTACCGACCTCGGAAGGATGGAAGGCTGAGTTGACCCAAGCCGGCTGCCTGAAACCAGCTTCTGCTGGGATCGAACTCAGGCCGTGGGGAGAGTTTCGGCTGCAGAAACTGCTGCTTTACCGCTCTGCGCCACACGAGGCTCTTAAGAACATAAAGATCCACACTAAATCAGATGAAGGGTCCATTTAGTCCAGCATTTTGTTCACCCAGTGGCTAACCAGCTGTTGACCAGAGAACCACAAGCAGGATGCGAATGCAAAAGCACCCTCCCATACATAACCCCCAGCAACTGCTGTACATAGGCATACATGAGTCCCAGTACTGGGAAAAAGGCGGGATATAAATAAGAATAATAATAGGCACGCTGCCTCTGATTACTGCATTAATTTTTCATATGCTAGTTCATATGTTTAGATGTACGTTTAAAGATAATTACAATAAATTAAATTAGCTCTGCTCCTCTTCCAGTTCCTGTTCCTCATCTGTCAGCTCCTCCTGCAAATTTCTCTGCGTTTCCTTCGGTCTCTGCGGATGAACTGTCTACAATACTGCGCTCATCGAAGCCTTCCACTTGTTCTCGTGATCCGATTCCTTCTCGCGTCTTTATTAATCTTATTCCTGCTATCCTCCCTTCCTTGCTACATATTATTAATCTTTCTCTGTCCTCTGGTTCATTTCCTTCTGCTTTTAAACATGCTACAGTCTCTCCCATTCTCAAGAAACCTACTCTTGATAGGCTATCTCTGTCTAACTACCGACCTGTCTCTTTGTTGCCGTTTGTTTCAAAGATCCTGGAGCGTGCGGTCTACTCTCGCTGTCTTGACTTTCTTTCTAGTAACTCTGCTTTGGATCCATTTCAATCTGGATTCCGTCCTCTGCATTCCACCGAAACAGCCCTTACTAAGATCACCAATGATCTCCTTACTGCCAAGTCTAAAGGCCATTATTCCGTTCTTATTCTCCTTGATCTAACTGCAGCCTTTGACACGGTTGATCATGATCTTCTCTTAGATTCCCTTCATGACCTTGGATTTTGTGGCTCTGTCTATAACTGGTTTGCCTCCTATCTAGCGGGTCGCTCTTTCAGCGTGTTGGCTAATGGCAGCTCGTCTTCCTCCTTTCCCCTTTCAGTAGGGGTTCCGCAAGGCTCGGTGCTTGGCCCGTTGTTGTTTTCCTTATACATGTTGCCCTTGGGCAAGCTTATTCAGTCTCATGGCCTCCAATATCATCTGTACGCCGATGATACACAACTATATCTGTCATCTCCGGAACTTTCTCCTGATGTTCACGATCGTATCTCGGCATGTCTTTCAGATATCTCAGCTTGGCTGCTTCATCGTCGCTTGAAGCTTAACATGGCAAAGACTGAATTGCTTGTTTTTCCTCCTAAACCTTCTCCTCATCTCTCATTCTCTCTTACTGTCAATTATGTTACGCTTACTCCGGTCAAGGAAGCTCGTAGCCTTGGCTTTATCTTCGACTCCTCGCTCTCCTTTATTCCTCATATTGAGGCAGTAGCTAAATCTTGTCGATTTTTCCTGTATAATATTGCCAGGATTCGATCATTTTTATCTGTCTCTTCTGCCAAGACGCTTGTTCATGCACTGGTTATTTCACGGTTGGACTACTGCAACCTTCTTCTCTCTGGCCTTCCTTCTTCTCACATCAGTCCGTTGGTTTCTGTTCACCACTCTGCCGCAAAGATCATCTTCTTGGCTCACCGCTCCGACCATGTCACTCCGCTTCTGAAATCTCTTCATTGGCTTCCAATTCACTTCAGAATCCAATATAAACTTCTCCTGTTAACCTTCAAAGCTTTTCACGGTCTAGCTCCTTCCTATCTCTCCTCTCTCATCTCACACTATTGCCCCGCTCGTGCTCTTCGCTCCTCTGATGCCATGTTTCTCACCTGCCCAAGGGCCTCTACTTCCCTTGCTCGGCTTCGTCCATTTTCGTCTGCTGCCCCTTACGCCTGGAACGCTCTTCCAGAACATTTGAGAACTACAAGTTCAACCCCAGCTTTTAAAGCTCAACTAAAAACTTTTCTTTTTCCTAAAGCTTTTAAAACTTGATGTTGTGCAGACTTCTACTGTTACTTTCTACTGTTAGTTTTTCCCTACCCTGTGCCTGCTTACCCTACCCTGTACCTGTTTGCATTCTCTTCCCCTCCTTATTGTTTTACTATGATTTTATTAGATTGTAAGCCTATGCAGCAGGGTCTTGCTATTTACTGTTTTACTCTGTACAGCACCATGTACATTGATGGTGCTATATAAATAAATAATAATAATAATAATAATAATAATAATAACTATAATACATCTCACCACAGTGAAGACTGTGACCAGCTGACCTGTGTGTCTGCTCAGTGTGCTGTCCAGGTGCTAATGGTTGATGGGCAATTTCAAGGCCTATGATGCTGTCCCTTGTTAGGGTTCTGTATGTTTAAATCACACCAGGACAGAATCTGCACTACTGCTTTATAATGGTTTATAACGGTATTGACAACTGTTGGGGCCCAGGACACATTGCATATACCGTTTTCAAACTGCTTTCAAACTATTATATCCTGATTGGTGTAGATCTGGCATTGGACTGTACAGACCTTCAAACAGGGAGCTGTCCCCTGAGACAGAGCACTGTCTTCTTTTATTCATTCATTCATTCATTCATTCATTCATTCATTCATTCATTCATTCAATTTATATCTCATCTATATACAAAATACCCTAGGTGGCACATGGCCACCTGTCAGCCCTCACCTGTATCCTCTTCTTTCCGTACTACTTCATACTCCTTTTTTGTCCTTACCCAACTGCTGTGGAAGCCTCCCCCTTATCCTAAATCCCAACCATATGCTCAGCATCTGACACACCTTCGTATCATCAAACATGGTAGGTCCCTTGGGAGTTCTAGCTTCATGGGCTTCTAACAGTTCCTCTTGAGTGTGTTTTGGCTTCAACGTGGGGTGAAGGGAAGTCTTTCAGCAAAGTTGGCTAAACTCTCTACTAGCCACTTCTGAGTGAGTGAGACTGAATTATGGAAGAGAACAGGGTTGCCAACTGACTAGAAATAATGTCTTGGCCTCCTATTGTCCGATTTAAGTCTGAGAAGCAGAAATCAGCAGGTGAAGCTTTTCATGATAAGGAGCTAACAATTGTCATGTGCTGTTCGCTCCACATCAAACTGCTGTTAAGGAGACAGCTACAGGGCAGAATCAAAAATACGTAATCCTATGAATGAAATAGATCTGCCTTGTGATAATGAAAGCAGTCGAGAATACCCTTGAACTCCTGACCCTGTTTTTGGTGAAGGCAGGGAAGATGAAAATGTCTTTGTGCTTTATTTTTGCATTCAGCTTCGCTTAGACTTAAGAATTATTCAGGGGAGAAAGAAATGGCAGCAGAATGAAACCACGCTTTGAAAAGCTGGGCTACTGTCTTGTCAAGTCTACAGCTTTATAACACCACATTATGTTTTTCCTGTTGCTGTATCTGATTCCAGGAGTTAGAAATTAATGGGCATAAATCTCTGGATGTGGAAAACTTCAAATGCACCTTAAAGAAATGCATGGGATCACATAATGTAGTAAGTGAACCACTATTGGAAAATTGTATGGCAATAGTTTCATGGCAGTGGGAAGGGATAGGGTGGGTGAAGTTCTTCCAGCTTTTGCTTCCTAACATTTAGCCTCTGCCTCCCATACACAGCTTCAGATAGAAAAACAAGCATACACAGGTTCAGACAGAAAAACATCCTACAACTCCCAGCTTCCCACAGCCATCTCATGTCTGGCTGGGGAATTCTGGGAGCTGTAGGACTTTCCCCAACTAAACATGCATAGGATTGCACCCTTTATCTTTGTTGCTGCCACCATTTTTTGCAGTTCCCATTTACTAAACTGAACTGATCGATCCTTTCTAGGTATTGGCCCTGAGAAAAGTTATCTCATGAAATCTTGACCCTTTGCATATGGAAAGTTTATTATGCATGTTCTTTTGCCCCTACAGAGTGATGAACAAATAGAAAAGCTTTTCATGAAAATAGACTATTCTGCAACTGGCAGGATTCAGTGGGTAAGTGTGGTATTTTGGAACCTGTGGGACAATTGGATCAAAGGGGGGGGGAATGATGACATGCTAAGATGTGGCTGTGAAGAAGCAAGAAATGGAGAAGGATCTGTTGGAGATAAATAAAGCACAGCACACGTTGGAAAGGCGAAAAAGAGGATGCCAAATCCAGGTTCCCCGTGTTTCTGGGGCTGAAGGAGACATTTAAATGTATTTCTCTGCATCTTCTACCTTTCAGAATTTCTCCCAGAAAGGTAAAAGAAAGGGAGAAAAGTAACAGGGAGAGGGAAAGAATTAAACAGTCCACTTGCCTCCCTTGACCGCCTCGCAATGGTCCTTTGCCTGATCCGTGGGTTCTTTATCTGATAAAAGAAAGCCCTCAGAGGAAAATGATCATAGAAGTACTATTACAGCAGAATCCTGTACATGTCTACTCAGATGTTAAGGCTACTATCCTCTCCTACTATCCTATCCTATCCTATCCCATTGAACATCTGAGCAGACATATATAGGATTGCACCATCCTTCAGCTGTGGACACTGAAATTCTTAGTGGTAAGACAAGGGCCCTGCTTCTATAGTTTGTGCCTCACTCCTGCACTGTAAGATACTAACACTAGGTAGACTTCACTTGGTACTGCTGTATTTAAAATGGAAAATGGCTTAGGGGCAGCCTTCTCCAGCCTGGTACCGTCTAGATGTTTGGACTACAAGTCCCATCAGCCTCAGCCGGAATGGGTGATAATTGTAGATGATGGGAGTTGCCGTCCAAAACATCTAGAAGGCACAAGGTTGGGGAAGACTGACTTAGGGTGGTTCCAGACAGAGGATTCCTAACACGACCAATCAGAAGGCACTGTGTAGCTATCCCATCTTTTCTTCCTCAATAGATTTTTTTCTGATAAGCAGTGAGAAAGCGCAGGAGAGTTACAAATAGGAGATGATGACATCTGGACCCTCTGAGCAATTGCATAATAAAGCCCTCATCTGAAAGCACTGTTAGGTTACTCTTTTTTGCACACTTGACAATAACCCTTATTGAATACTGCGGCTCAGTTCCAAGACTTAGACAAAACCTGGATAGCCCTGAATGAGGGAGAGTGAGCAAGCACATTGGCTCGCAGCTACCCCTGACATAAACAACCCAGGGGTGCTCTGTCCCTGGCTTGTTTGTGACTTCCAAGCCTGGAACTCTGGGTTGTCTTTCCCCTAACAACTAAAGAGTTCTGGATTCAGATGTTATGAAAAACAAACCAGGGGCAGAATGTTCCTGGTTGTTTAGCTCCACCTGACTGCAGCAGGAGCTGGTGGGTGACCAGGAACCAGCGTGCATGCTTGCTCCCACTTCATTTTCAACAATCCATCGCACATGCGATGTGCAAACTGGTTCATGCATGGGACCAGACTGCCCATCTTAAATAAGAATAAGATTTGAGATCTATCAGACTGATTTTGCTCATTATTATCGTAAATCGCCAGTGTTAGTGAGATAAGTAGGTTGGAAATGTCAATAAACAGTCCAAGGTCAAAAGCCAAAAGTATCCATCAGAAACCAGGTCAAACAATACTGGGTTCAGGAATGCACCAAAGTGTAGTCAGAGTCTGGTCCAAGATCAGGTTATGGTCAGGCAAGGTTCAGAAGCTGGTATGCAAGCAACAAGGGCAAAGGCACGAAAGTACAGCCATTGCTTCCAGCACCGCTCAGGGGCTCTGACATGTCTTATATTGGGATGGTGGTGATTAGGAATTGCTGTTAGCTGCATTGGCCTGCAGCTGGCTTCTGCCTGTTCCTGTGAAGAGCCACTCCCCACACACTCCCAGGCTCAGCTGTTCCTCCTTCCCGCTCTATCCCAAGCTGAGGCACAAAATTGTTTTAAGCTGAAGCTTGAGCAGTGTAGATGTGCAGAAAATTTGGAAAGTTCGAAAAAGCTCAGGCTTTAATAGCAATTAATTTCCTCCATGCCGAACAGGCAGGCCAGCCCCTTCACCAGCGGGATGACAGACAGCCAATCGGTATGGAATGAAGGTGGGCCCCAGGTGCAGCCACACAATTAGGCTGTTGCCACCAGCAAGGAGCTGGAGGGAGACAGAAGCAGCCAATGGGGGGGGGGTGGCATGAGGGAGGGGGTGGAGCCACACCTCATGCAAATTTTGGAGGGGGGATTCACTGTGAATGAGCCATATTTGCATTATTCATGATCCTCTGTGTGATGAGGGGACTGAGGGACAAAAATATGGGAAAGGAGTAGAACTACTAACGCTCCTGGCGACATGGGCTAAGATATCAACTGGCTCTTTTCCCCTCTGTAACTAGCATGACTTCTGCACATACATGCAGCTGGAATGTGCTGAGCAGGATGGGGCATCTGCCCGATTGAAAGAGGTGGCCTTTTCTCTTCCTGCTACGATCCAAGAGATTCCACACGGAGAGCCCGTGCTACGCGTTTGTTCACTGTCTGATAGCACATTAATTACAGCCCGAGAAGATGGAAATATTTCCTTCTGGTCACCGCAGCTCAAGCTGAAACGAAGCAAGATGGTGTTTGTATGTCACATTTTCTCATTTTGTAGTTTTCAGGATTATTGATCTATTTATCTCAGTTTGCACTGCACACCCTGTCCCCTCAGGTTCAGGCAAGCTGACATTTTAAAACTTCCTCCTGATTCATTTGAATTTCCCAGTCAACCCTGGTCTGAGTGGTGGTGAGCTGGGACTGAAGGGCGTGTCGAACTGCATTTGTTGGTGTCATGTTTTTAAGTGTATTGTTTGCAGTGAGCTAGGGTGAATCCCCCCCCCCAACCCCCGGTAAGTATCTTAAGGGCATAATCCTATGCCTGTTTAGATAGAAATAATGCTGTCTGGGGAATGTTGGGAGTGGCAGGACTTATTTCTGTCTAAACTTGCATTATTATTATTATTATTATTATTATTATTATTATTATTATTATTTATTTATATAGCACCATCAATGTACATGGTGCTGTACAGAGTAAAACAGTAAATAGCAAGACTCTGCCGCATAGGCTTACAATCTAATAAAATCATAGTAAAACAATAAGGAGGGGAAGAGAATGCAAACAGGCACAGGGTAGGGTAAGCAGGCACAGGGCAGGTGCATAGGATTGCACCCTGAACCTTATTTTCACAGTTCCACAGATTGTTTGATTTCTTTCTACATAATGGAACTTTCATCTATTAGCTTTCAAGTATGTTTCTTTTTTGATTTCCAGTTTGATGTCATTTGTTCTGGATTAAAAACAGAGGAACAAGTCTTTACATTGGAGTAACATTACCAAGCACTACAAGTGTAACTATTACTATAAAGTCAATAATTAATAAAATAGAAAGCTGCAAAATGACTGGGTGGGGGTGGCATGAAAGATGCTTCTCACACAGGGTGTTATTTATCCTAGGGCTAAATTCAAAAGGACCCCCTCATACCCTAATCCATCTTGTCCTAATTTTCCTTAAGCCTTATGATATATTGTTTACAATATAGAAGCATTTTAGACACTCCAAATAATCTCCTTTTCTGTATGACTCACTAATGGGAGTTCCCTCTTCTATAATAAGAGGATGTGTGTCTGTCTGTCCATCTGTTCATCAACACCATAGCACCAGAATTGTGAAACCTAGATGCTTAAAACTTGGCATACATACTAAAGAGATCCTAGAGATGTGCTCCTTGGGGTTATTTTGTTTTTAAAGTGTATTAATTAATTTTAATTAATTTAAATGCTGTTTTAATGCTTTTTATGGTTTTAACTTTCTGTATATTTGTTTTTAATGTCCACTGTTTTTAACTTTTGTAAACCGCCCAGAGAGCTTTAGCTATGGGGCAGTATATAAGTTGTTGTTGTTGTTGTTATTATTATTATTTATATACTAAAGCTCTTTGGGCGGTTTACAAAAGTTTACAAAATGTAATAAATCAAGGGTCATCCGAGGGTCTGCTTCTGGTGGTTCCACATAGATCCATCCTCCGATTGGAGTCCACCAGGGGAAGAGCCTTCAGCATGGTGGCTCCCCTCCAGTGGAATTCCCTGCCTCTGGAGGTCAGGCAGGCAACAATTTTGTACTCATTTTGGCGCCTCCTGAAACATCTTTATTCCAGGAAGCCTTTCCTTAATGTCCATCCATGAGTCACTGTATTTGCTTCTTTTAAAATCTATTTTGAGTGTTTTATTCTGTTTTTGGTTCCCCCACCCCATTTTATCTTGTACACCGCTCTGAAATTTTCAATGGGGAGCAGTATATAAATATTGCAAATAATAAATAAATAAATGTATCCCATGTGGTTGAAGTCTGCAGTAACACCTTCAACCAGTAGGGACAGACTACCCTAACCTGCACATATTTTTGCAGTCCATTCAGTTTGAAGCCAGGGGAGAGGGACAGAGGGATAAGCCTGCCCTCTGCCCCCCTGAAGTGAGACCGCCCCCACCCAGGGGAATGGATTGGACAGAGCCCTCCCTCAAGGGGGCTATTGGGTTGCACCATGGCAGAGGCCATGTACATTGATGGTGCTATATAAATAAATAAATAAATAAATAAATAAATAAATAAATAATAATGCCTAGAGGTGGCAGCGGATGTGGCTTCACTCAGGTGGGGTGGGCACAATGTATCCAACTCTTACAACGGTGTAAGTTTACTTGAAGTGCACTGATGACACCCAACTCTACTTCTCCTTTCCACCTGATTCCAAGGAAGCTGTTTTGCTTCCTGTCATCAGTAATGGACTCAATGAGGGCAAACAAATTGAACCTTAATCCAGATAAGTCAGAGGTGCTCCTGGTCAGTCGGAGGGCAGATCAGGGAATAGGCATTCAGCTTGTGCTGGATAGGGTTACACTCCCCCTGAAGATACAGGTTCGCAGTTTGGATGTACTCCTGGATTCAGCCTTGAGCCTGGATGCCCCGGTTTCAGCAGTAGCTAGGAGTGCATTTGCACAGTTAAAGCTAGTGTGCCAGCTGTGCCCATTCCTAGAGATGTCTGACCTGGCCACAGTGACACACTGGCCTTAGTTACATCCCGTTTGGATTTCAGTAATGCGCTCTACATGGGGCTGCCTTTGAAGAGTGTTCGGAAACTTCAGCTGGTTCAAAGAGCTGCAGACAGATTGTTGACCGGGGCTGGTTACAGGGAGCACACAACTACCCATTACAACAGCTCCTCTGGCCTGTTTCCAGGCATAATTCAAAGTGCTGGTTATGACCTATAGAGCCCTACACAGCTCGGGTCCAGGTTATCTGAAAGTCCATATTCTCCCTTATGAGATCTTCAGGGGAGGCCCTTCTCTCAGTCCCACCACCATCACAGGCATGCCTGGTGGAAATGCAGGAGAGGGCCTTCTCAGTGGCTGCCCCGGGGCACTGGAACTCCCTTCCCAGAGA
Organism: Elgaria multicarinata webbii; assembly: GCF_023053635.1. Taxonomy (NCBI): domain Eukaryota; kingdom Metazoa; phylum Chordata; class Lepidosauria; order Squamata; family Anguidae; genus Elgaria; species Elgaria multicarinata. The sequence goes on along the minus strand of NC_086175.1, from coordinate 108,973,205 downwards.
AACTAGACTGGCTCCCTCCCTGGTCTGTTTCTGGAGACAAGCTAAAACTTTCTTGTTCTGGCTGGTCTTTAGGAAGTAGTCTGGACCTCTGTTTATGTGCTGTTTATATACTGGATTTTTTTTTAAAAAAAGTATTTTAAATATTTTTAATTTTTTTAATATTGTAGTATTTTTAATAATATTTTAATTTTTGTATATCTTTATCTGTCTTAACTGTACATGTTTTAATTTGTAAAGCTGCCTTGAGTCCAAGTATTGGGGAAAGTCAGGATATAAAATAAATAAATAAATAAATAAATAAATAAAGGCTTTCCTGTATCATACTATGATCTGTTCCAACCTGTGCAACCCTGGGTTCATTTGCTAGTCTTAAAATATAAGTTCCCTCCCTCCTCATTCACCCTGTCCTCTCCATCTTCCTGTATTCAAGTTATTTTTTGATAAATTTTCTTTTCATATGATGTGAGCCCAATTTGTGGTATTTGTGATTCAGGAATGATGAACAGTACTTAACTGATTGTCTGTTTTTAGGAGAAAACTCACAGAAGATCTAAGTGGTTGATGGATTTCACTGTCATGACACCATACAATAAATTAATACTGGGAACTGGGTAAGTATCATATGCACACAAAATAAAATTAAAGCCTTTCATCAGGATTTCTTTTGGGGTTGGGATTCACGAGGAAAAGCTACATAAACAAAATGGTCTGGGGCCTTGGCTGACATTGGAAAGTTGGTGCAGTGACTAAAGATGCAATCCCATACATGTTTAGACAGAAAAAACATGTATAGGATTGCACCCTAAGAATCTGTGCTATGACTCAAGGCCTAACTGGAGAGGGCAATCTACACACAATCTTCAGGGCGCCTGGAGTGCGCCTGCAGTGCGCCCCGAAATCGATGCTGTAGACGGTACCTTAAGCGTTCCAAGAAGAGGCGGAGGAGGAGGAGGAGGAGGAGGAGGAGGCGGCCCCGCATCGCCCCTCATGGGGACGGGGTGAAGAGTTGCCGGGCCCGACAGCTTTGCCGGGGAATCAGCTGCGTCCTTGGCGCCGCCCACCTGCCCACCGACCTCCTGTTGCCGGCGAAAGAGCCACCCGGGTCATAGAGCTCAGCGGAAGAAGCTGGCGGGCAGGTGGGCGCCGCCAAAGACGCAGCTGATTCCCTGGCGAAGCCGCCGGGCCCGGCAACTCTTCACCCCGTCCCCGCGAGGGGCGATGCGGGGCCTCCTCCTCCTCCTCCTCCTCCTCTTCTTGGAATGCTTAATGTACCGTCTACAGCATCGATTTCAGGGCACACTGCAGGCGCACTCCAGGCGCCCCGAAGACTGTGTGTAGATTCCCCCCAAGTTTTGTGATCAGATCTCCTGTCTCTTTACATTTTAGCAAATAGCAGCTACAGGGTCCCCTCAGTTTGGCTTAGGCCCATCAGGTGAGGAATTTTAACCCTGAAACCATTTTCTCACTAAAAAGTGTCTTTCCTAAGGTAACATAATAAGAGTTCTGATGGATCAGATCAAAGGTCTCCTTTGATAAGCATCCTGTTTCCCACAGTGGACAACCAGATGCCTCTGGGAAGCCCACAAGTAGTGCATGAAAGGGCAATAGCCCTCTCTAGTTGTTCCTCAGCATCTGGTATTCAGATCCTCCATGAATCTGCCTAATCCCCTTTTACAGTGGTCCAGCATAGTGGCGATCACCATATAGGGTGGCAGCACATCCCATCGTTTTACTATGCAACATATGAAGACTTCCTTTGGTCTGTCCTGAATCTCCCACCATTCACTTCATTGAATGACTCCAGCTTCTAGCACTATGAGAGGTAGCTAGTTTCCTCCACACCATCCATCATTTTCCGAAGCACTTTATGTCCCCTCTTACTCACTTTTTTTCTAAACTTAAAAAGCCCCCAACGTTGCAACCCTTCCTCTTGGGGGAATTGCTCCAGCAGCAACCCAGCTCATTTTGGTTGCTCTTTCCTGCACTCCCCGCCCCCCAGTTCTACAATATTATTTTTGAGTTGCAGTGACCAGAACTCTACACAGTAGTCCAAGTGTGATCAAACCATAGATTTGCATAAAGGAATTACAATATTGAAATTTTAATTTTCAATACTTTTCCTAATGATCATTAGCATGGAATTTGCCCTTTTCACATCTACTGCGCACCACTATTCAATCCATGATGAGAAATGTAACTGTATAACCCATGGTGGTAAAAGATTTATTATTTTTATTTTGTGACAGGGATCGTGAACTTCAGCTCTATGAGAGCTCCAACTTTGAACCCTACCTTCAGATTAGTGGTTTGGAAGCTGTACCTTTGAACTTGGATTACTGGTAAGCCATTCCAAATTCATGTCATATGTCATTTATCAGCAAATAATCATTACACATTTTTATGTATGTGGCTATACCTCACTGGAGGCTGGTAGCACCATTGTCAATGGAGTGGTGAATCCACTCCAGGTTTCAGTCAGAACCAGCCAGAACTCTAAAAGAGCCATCCAAGCTCTTTTAGAGTTCTGTTTGGAACCCAGAGTGGATTCACTGCCCCACTGACATGTGATACCTATATTACATGTATATCCCATTCCCCTCTTCAAGTTCAGATTAGTTTATGATGGACTTCTAAGCAAAACAGGCATTAGTATCTGCAACCCTCATACAGCTGCACTGCACTGATGCCTAGCCTGGGCCTCCTTGAGTTGGTTGGTTGCCTACTAGAAGTTGTCATTTTAATTTTCCTGCTATGTCCCAAAGCAATCTTAATGGCCCTGATAGTGTTTCATCTTCATCGATTGCCTGTTTGCTTCTGGGGTCAATTACGGTGCTGCTTTTGACCTTAAAGCCCTCGCCTGGTCCCACCTGGAGTATTGTGTATGATTCTGGGCACCACATTTCCCAAAGGACATTGACAGGTTAGAACAAGTTCAGGGGAGAGCAACAAAGATGATTCAGGGACTTGAGGACATGCCCTATAAGGCTAGGGTGAAGGAACTTGGTATGTACAGTCTGGAGAAAAGAAGACTGAAGAGAGACATGTTAGCAGCGTTCAGGTACATAAAAGGATGCCACAGGGAAGATGATCAAGAACTATTTTCCATTGCCATAGAAATTAGGAGCCGAAATAATGCGTAAAAGTTTTAGCTAGATTTCAATTAAATGTAAGGAAAAACTTCCTGACGGTAAGATTTGTTACAACAGTGGAGCTGTCTACCTATGGAGATTGTGGGTTCTCCATCTCTGGAGGTTTTTAAGAAGAGGCTGGACAGCCACCTCTCATAGATGGTTTAACTGGTTTTCCTGCATATTGCGGAGGGTTGGACTAGATGATCCTTGTGGTCCCTTTCATCTCAACAATTCTATGATTCTAAAATAGGATATACACATTTTAGCTTGTGCTAAAGCCTCAGGCATGATTACAGCATCTTGTTGAGATATGTGTTCAGTGTTCTTTTTCTGGAAGACCTTGAGAAATCCGGTACTCTTGGAACAAGACAGTTATTTTACAGCATACTTATTTTTCTTCCTTCCCTCTCCAATTCAGCTACACAAATCAGGATGAATGTATGATCCTTTATGGTGATGACCAGGTATGTATTTTAAAAACATTTCCTAAGAAAAAATTAGGCCTTAAAACTTAATGGGAGGGAAACCAACCTACAACAGGTGTTGTTTAGCCTAATGCCACCTGAACCTAATGATGTCATTAGCAATATTTGAATATTGCTGTTTATTAAATTAACTGAATCACACGAAGAGGGGAGGTTTAGCTGCAATCTTGACTACAAATTCAGTAGTCCAAAAACATCTGGAGGGCATCAGGTGGCCTAGCCCTGATTTAAAGGCACATTTGTTTTTCACAAAGATACTTCCAGCTGTACAGTTTTGTGCTGTAGAACCCAAATGGGAATGTACAAAGCAGAGCTGATAGGATTGCACAGTGCAAGTGACAACATTTTTATGAGGGTCAGTGAAGTAGTATATGCTCCAAGAAGTGCACCCTATGCAATGCCAGAAATGATGCTGGTTTGGAATTGTCCAGGTGTTCTAAGAGTTGTGTTGCATAACCTTAGACATTGCAAAGTCTTTTCTCGTAAATGCCCTGAATGTTTTTGATAAGCTACTGCCTGGATGCATCCAAAGTCTTGGTGACGTAACCTGAGAAGTACAGTGTGTGTAATGTTCAGTCAGCGTCAGAATCATAAGAACAAAGCCAGCAAACTGGAGGAAAATGAGGAAGAGCATAAGTCCACAATACTTTTTTCTATCTCTGCCAAACATAGTTGTTGTTAGGATGGATCCAGGGGTCCCTGGTTTGGTTTCAGCTGCTAAGTCCAACTCTGAGGCAGAACTAGAAGAACCCAAGACAGGCCGAGGGGGAGGGAATTCTCCAAAACTCTCCAGGAGTCAGGGAAGAATCTTCCCAGGAACTTATCAAACAGGAGGTCCAGGTTCAGAGATTGTCTCCCACTCCACCCTCGGGAACTCCACCTTTGTAAGAGGGGGAGGGAGGATCAGAATAGACAGATCCCAGAGTCTGCCTCAGGGTCAAGTGGGCAGAGTTGAGAGGAGGTGGAAGGTGGTCCGCCAGACTAGCTGCACATCAGAAGTTGAGTCAAGAGGAGGAATGTGGTCAAATCCTGTTGGGCACAGTGGGAAACAGTCCATTTAGTTGATAGGCAATTGCCTTGCTTTGTTGAGCTAATTAAATTTAGAGGATAGCTCCTAGCCTTCACAGTCACTTCAGGTGTAAAGAGGTGTGGTGTTTGTGCGTGTGTGTTTACTGAATAAAGAATTTGTGGATTGCACAGAAAATCTCTTTGCTATCTCACATTTTGGTGGGAGGGCTTCGAATCATGACAGCTGTGACCCCTTTTTATCACAAGAGGGAGAAAATCTGAGCCTTTTTCTCTAAAAACAGTGGCAAGGCAACCCTACTACTATCAGATGCCTTCCAAGATTTTACACACAAAAGACGCACAGTTGAGACCTTCATTGGAGTTTGTTTTCAGAAACTGAACAGGATCACACCACTTGTGCCTACATGTTTTGAATCCTTCCCCCCCCCTTTTTTTTTTTTTTTTTTTTTTTGTGCTACTGCAGGGATGTGTCAATATCTTGCTCTTATGCTCAGTGGGTGAGCTCCTAAGGCAAGTACTTATATTTTTAAAATTGAAAATTAAAGTAGGCACTCAGTCAATCATGCCGAATTACTGTGTGGCAAGGATACGAAGAAGTACACTTCCAGATGTCAAACTTTCCTAAGCAATGGTGTTGGTCACAAACCTGGAAATGAAACAGTAAGTAATGAATAGAAGATACACTTGTTTTATGAAGGTTCAGAGCTACTGTTACTGCTTCAGTACCAGTAGTGCTGTTTGCCATGTGCTGGTAATAAGTATGGATTGGTTAGCAATGAACTGATTGGCAGGAAGTGCGTTGTCCTGAAGCTATAATCCTAAACGCATTAAATTTGCTTATCCAAAATGTTCATTTCATTTATTTTATTTCTATACTGCCCCATAGCCAAAGCTGTTTGGGTGGTTCACAAATATTACTCAATGAGTAAGAATTACCCATTCTTACTCAATGAGGCTTACCTCTTCAGATGCTTCTAATTCATTTGCTATTAGTTTGCTTTTTTCTCTTTTCTTTCTGGAAACTTACACCTCATACACACACATAGGGCAACCCCGTTCTAAAGAGGCACAGTGCATGTTTGTCTTTAAGAGATTTGAGGAAGGCATGAGTTTCAGATGTGTAACTTCTCCTATGAAAGTGTCATAGGCATGAGAGAAGCTGTGCTTACTGAATGTTGCCTTCAGAGCAAATTAGAAGTCACTTTTGGATTCTGGCTGCAGGACAGGCCCTACCATGAGGCAGGTTGAATCCCCCATCCCAGGTGGAGGATCTGGAAGGATGGTACTTTAGAGGGTGAGGGAAATAGGTAATCCAATGAACCTTATTGTGCCAGCACTCACACAACATGTTGCCCCACCCCCTGTCACGTGGCTGAAATTCCTGTCATCCTTCCAGCCCTCCATTGCTTCTTCCTTAGTCCTCCCGGCCCTATCCCATCAGCCATTGCAAGTTCTGCTGGCTGTAGAGAAGTGGCTGGGGCACTTTCAGCCGCCCCTGCCAGAGAACTCTATGGGCTTCTGAAATAACGCACACAACACATGAAATTCAGCATCAGAGCCACACGACACAATAAGCAACCGGACTACAGATAAGCAATGGAGCAGTCCATTGTTTTTCTCTGTTGCTTAAACCGAGAAAATAGCGTGCGGTGAGTTGTGTGTCCGTTGTGTGTTTCTACCCCATGACATGATAAGCAACGCAACAGACGATTGACTCCTTATCCCCTCCCATTGCTTATTGTGTCGTCCAAACCCAGCCTCTGCGAAGTTCTCAGAGTAAGGCAGAGGATGGGCAGGCAGCTGCTTTGAAGAGCCAAGCCAATTGCTGTCCTGCCGCAACACATGAAAGTAGGTTTTTCTTAGGAATCTCTAGTTTCAATAGCATCAAATGTACAATAAATAATATAGTCTTCACAGATTGTAGAACAAAGTTCAGGTGTTTTCTATGGGGATAAATAGCCAATTAAACATCTGGTAGCATGGACATTCTATAATCTTCTCTCTGTATGTTTCAGAACATGGAAGAAGCTCCCCAAATTGGAAAACCTTCCTAATATTGGCCTTGAGGATGCTGCTCTTTCGCCAAATGTTACTTACATTCGTTGGAAAGTTCATGAAGATTGGATTACTCAGGTAAAAGAAAAAGTAGTTTCACTACAAATCAATATATCACAAGAGAAAATAAGGGATTATATTTGGGCTGTCTGTGTTAAAAGTCATGTTTAACAGGGGGGAAACATGATTTCTTCACAAATCAATATACTACAAGAGAGAACAAGGGATTATATTTAACCTGTCTGTGTTAGAGTCGTGTTTAACACTTCTTAAACACGTTTCATGTGTTACATGTCTAAGAACAGTGCCAAGCAATCACACTATGCATTTGCTCCTAGACCAAAACAATGGTTCAGTGATGAACATGGAGTTCACGTTTTGCTCCAGTTCCCATAATGTCTTTCTGGTTCTTTAAATTCAGTGATGAAAGCAGATGGCGTGTTTTCCCACAACTGTATAATGCTTTGCTTGCTGCTGCTCTGTACCTGTCTTTTCCATGCAACTTTTGCCACTGTACAAGACCAAAACCATCTCATCTGACATCACTGACTGCTACTTCCCTTCAGTATGGGTTTGGGATCACCTTGGATTGTTGAAAGAACCTCTGAAATTGACAGAATCTCCATTGTCTGCTTTTAGTGCAGCCTTACTCGACCTTCCCAGCAATGCCCATACTGGTTTGGAATGATGGGAATTGCAGACCTACATATCTGAAGGGCAATGGGAATGGCTGTTTTAAAGTATTTGTCGCTTTGAATATTATAGCTAACATCACTCCACAGTTCAGAGTTTTTTTTCAGCTCTGACAATTCAGTGGTACCCTGGAAATACCTGCAGTGGGAGACTCCAACATGGCGCCTGTCAGGACCGTTGTGACTGCAAACACCTTTCTTGGTACCCACCAGGCTCCCTACTATCCTGATTTTTATTTGCTTTAGATTTTTTTTTAAAAAAAATCCAAATATTTTAAGTGTAAGGCTGGCATACTGCAAAGTAAAGTGCTGCCCCGCCCCTGCCATCTTTTTTCCAATAATACCTCTGAGCCCTGCATTGGGCAAATTGTGATTTGGCATTTGGGGCTGAGACCATACCTCTGCCTCATTTTCTTCGTCAAGTTACTCGTCTCTGAGCCTCACCAGTTTGCCTTTTGGGAAATGGCTATTTTGTGATTGGCGACATCCACTATGGCAGCCATTTTGAGAATGGGCAGGCTCTTTCATGGCCACTATTTTGTGAGAGTGCCCACAACAGTCTCAAAATCCCAAAAGTGCTCACTCATCTAAAACAGTTGAGGACCCCTGACCAACTTTCCTCTTGTATTGTGATTGAATTGTTGCAATTTCATTGTCATAGCACTAAATAGTAGGGCTGGTAAAATACCAAAATCAGGTACACCTACCAGAAGTACTTCCATGGCGCTGTTTGTTTTCTTGTTCAGGGTTGCCAGATCCAAAGCCAGAGAACATTTGCACACCTTTAAATCTTCTCCTGCCCATTCTCTCCCTGGCCCTGTTATCCACAGGGAGAGGTATTTCAGCCTTTTAGGCTGGGGAGGGAGGGGGAAAACACAAAAGCTGAGAAACCACCCAATGGTCAGTGGTTGGGGAAAAGGGGGTGAGTCCACCTAGGAAACTGCGGAGGACTAGACTGGGACACCAGGAATGTTGGTTTTGAGGTTCTGCACCCCTGTTTTAAATAAATATGCATATGAATCATAGAATAGCAGAGCCGGAAGGGGCGTACAAGGCCATTGAGTCCAACCCCCTGCTCAATGCAGGAATCCACCCTAAAGGATCCCTGACAGATGGTTGTCCATTATGCACCATTATGCACCATTAAGGAATAACAACATTGTCCATCAAATAGAGACATAGATTTTAAAATGTTATTTGTACAAGATCCAGTGTAGCTAGAACATTAGGCCTAATCTACACCAAGCAGGATATTGCACTATGAAAACGGTATGAAAGCAGCATATGATATGTGTCAATGGGCCCCAACAGTTGTCAGAGCACTTCAATACCGCTATAAAGCAGTAGTGTGGCTCCTGCCTTTTATTTACCGCTTTCATAGTGCAATATCCTGCTTGGTGTAGATTGGGCCTTAGTCTTACATTGGGGAGGCCCACATCCAAATCCTTGCTCAGCTGGGCAATTTATCTGGCCTGATTTGTATGTTACACAACAGTGCAGTTTAGCAATACATAAAGAGCCTTGGTAAGATTTGGGCTTGCGTGTTCCCACCTCCCCTCCCCTCCTCTGATGTGGTAATGAAGAGATTGGAAACATCTGCTTCTGGTTTTAAACTAACCATGGTTTGTCATTATGTGAGAACTGGGAATTACATTAAGTTTAAATTCTGGTTTATTAAAGCCATCTTGAACCTTAGGTTTGATCTCAGCTTCTTTCAATAATCCATAATTAAACTAACTACAGTTTGCTGTTGTAGGTCATAACAACAAGCCATAGTTAGTTTAAACCTAGGGTGACCATATGAAAAGGAGGACAGGGCTCCTGTATCTTTAACAGTTGCATAGAAAAGGGAATTTCAGCAGGTGTCATTTGTATATATGGAGAACCTGGCAAAATTCCCTCTTCATCACAATAGTTAAAGCTGCAGGAGCTATACTAGAGTGACCAGATTTAAAAGAGGGCAGAGCACCTGCAGCTTTAACTGTTGTGATGAAGGGGGAATTTCACCAGGTTCTCCATATATACAAATGACACCTGCAGAAATTCCCTTTTTAACACAACTGTTAAAGATACAGGAGCCCTGTCCTCCTTTTCATATGGTCACCCTACTTAAGCTACCACCCAAAATGTTGTAAGCATTTTTGTAAAGAGCTCAGGGCAGCTCCTGAGCTCTCTACAAAAAAATGTTCTTTGTATGTCCATGTACCATTTCTTCCTTTTCACTTGTGAAGTTAATCTTCTATTATTGAATGTAGTGTGTATTTTTATATGTTCTATTGTAAACCAATAAGCCTTTACAATAAACAAACTGCTGCTAGTACTAATGATAAAGTTAAATTAAGACAACAGCAATCTCGGTACTTCCTTCCTCCTTGTGAATAAAACTGCTCCATGAGGCCAACAAAGGAGCGCATTTTTTTCCTAACCAATATGTTGTGGCATTTTGATAATATTATTTTCTTCCGTCTTTTTAGTTGAATTACTATGATTCTATTAAAGCAGTCATTTCCGCTTCAAGTCATGAACCTACGGCCTTAGTAATAGGTAATTATATCACTGCTTTTAAATCCAGAAGATTGTTGATATTTGCTTAGTTTATATACAGTTTCTCCTCTTCCTTCCTATGCTACAGTGTCGTAGTCACATTCCTGGTTCTTGTAGGTATCTGTCAGGAACAGTTTAGACACAAAGTGGGTGATAGACCTCCTTTTCACTGGTACCTTTTCAGTAAGCACTTCGGGATGTTCCTTAACTATTATTTTATTAAGACATCAGATGTAAAAATTATACTATTCTTTGTCAAAGAATGTGCAATAAGAGTAATATTTTGGTTTGTGGGTGGTAGTTTTGTACAACTGTTGTGCATTGCTCTATCAATATTTCCAGCTGATCCAGTATTTTCCCCCTATGAGTTTATATCTGAATAATAATTCCAAAGTAGGAAGGAAGGAAAGGAACCTCTAGTGCAAGCACTGAGTCATTACTGACTCTTGGAAGGACGCCAGCTTTCGCTGATGTTTTCTTGGCAGGCCTTATAGCGGGGTGGTTTGCCATTGCCTTCCCCGGCCATTATTACCTTTCCCCCAGCTAACTGGGTACTCATTTTACCGACCTCGGGAGGATGGAAGGCTGAGTCGACCTGAGCCGGCTGCCTGAGAACCAGCTTCCCCCGGGATCGAACTCAGGCCGTGGGGAGAGTTTCAGCTGCAGAAACTGCTGCTTTACCACTCTGTGTCATACGAGGCTCTTAATTCCAAAGTAACGGATATGTAAAAAGCTGCCATATGAGTTCCACGGTGGCTGTGTAGTATTTTGAAATAAGAAGTGCCCCTAATGTATAGATGCAAATTTAGAAATTTATTTTAAAGAAATATGCAATACATCTCACCATAGTGGGGGGCGAGACAGAGACCTGGGGCTTGTCTACATGCCCTGTTTAGCCTGTTCCAGCTGCACGGTGGCACTGTGTTGTTTATATGATGCAGCCACCAACTCACAGCCACATCAGGCTTCTCCACTCAAAACTGCGCTTTTTTGCGGTGTCGATTTACAATGATTTTTGAAGTTGCTTTGACGTCACCATGTTCTTTCCTCTGTCTGTTGGTGGTGGCCTTTCTTCAGGTTGAACTAGTGGGTGTCCTGGGGGCAGATTGAAGCCCAGTATAGGTCTGGGTAAGGCAGGTCAGAGAGTAGTGGGCAGGCTCGACAAACCAAATGGCCACGGTGATGTGGCTTTTCCAGCCTGCTAACCCACATGCTCCCTCCTGCCATCAGGATTCATCTTTCTTGCTCAGCAGCTGCGATACTGCAGGGTTTTGTGGGGACCAAGCAGCAAAATAGCATCATAAAGAACCCTGTGTTGACCTGTGTGTCTCTGCAGCCTGCTGTCCTTAATCTGTTGAAGGGCAATGTCAAGGCCCAGCTTTTTTCCTTCCAATGGTTCTTTACCTTTAAAATGGATTTAAATTAGATGGGCCTTCAAATAGAGGACTGTCCTCTGTAAAGTAGGACACATGGCCATCCTATTTTGTCATTTGCTGTATAGTATATCCATTATGAAGGCAGCTCCTCTTTCCTTCAGTGCTTAAGCCAGTCCCTACAATAGCACCTATAATTCACTATAATTGCCTGCTATTCCGAGCAAATGTGTGAAATCACATTTCTTCCTGTGAGCACGTTCTTGATGTCTGATAACCACCTTATCTTTGAGACCCTCCTATAGGTTCTGTAGTGACCACTGAAGACCAGAGCAGGATCTACACTACTGTTTTATAACGGCATTGACAACTGTTGGGGCCCAGGACACATTCCATATACTGCTTTCAAACCGCTTTCAAAGTGTTATATCCTGCTTGGTGTAGATCTGGCCCATATGTTTTCTTTTGCTTTACCAAGAACGTGAGGAATTGCACAAATCCAAGAACTACAAGAATCTCTCTCCCTTTTTCTTTAATGTAAAAATTACAGTAATTTCCAGTCCTAGAACACATTGCCATTTATTCTATATAACAGTGTTGCAGACAACTTGAGGTCTAAAATTGACAGTTTAATGAGCACTTGTGTCCTTCTACAGGTTGTGTTGTAGGAGCTACCAACGTTGAGCAACAGATGAAAGAAATAAAAGGACCCAGAAAAGATTCGAAGACAAGGAAACTGCAGGCTATCCTCGGAGCTCCCTCCCATAGAGCCAAGGGAGACCAGATTGTTTTTCGAGTCCACAAAGGAGTAAAGACATTTGCACTCAATAAAAAGAACAACCTCATTGTAACTGGCGGGATGGATCGAATCATCCGGATGTGGAATCCATATATGCCTGGGTAAAACGTTATTGAGCTATTCTTCAAAGGCTCTGATAATTGTCTTTGAGCACATCCATTCGCTTTCAAAACATGCACATGGTGCCTGTTTTATTTCTTTAGGACAGATTGATCACTGCATTTTTTTTAATGTTGAAAGATGAATCTATAATCTATAATGAAAGATGAATCTATAAACCACAGTTACATCAATGCTCTCTTAAGATAAATGAATTCTAGAACACTATCACTGGTGGGAGCGGAAATTTTCCTGCTGTTATTGGTGGTACAAATAAATCTGTGGTTGCACCTCCTGTTAGGAATGTAGAAGGCTGCCTTATACTGGGTTGGACTATTTGTCCATTTAACCCAATACTGTCTACATTAGGGATCCCAACTTTTTCAGAACAGTGGGCACATTTGGAAATTTGAGAATCTCCTGTGGGCATCACCACAAAATGGCTCCCAATGAGGGTGTGGCTAGGCCCATAATGGCTGCCATGGGGGTTGGCTAGTGAAGGGGGGTGGGAAGGGATAAATAGCAAGGCTAATGGTTGGGAGGGAGGGGGAAATGGAGTTTCTTCCTGGCCAACACAATCTTCTTCCGTCCTTACAGACCTTTCTCTTTTGCTCTCCCTCTCAACTCCCAGCCTCTAGCCTCACTATTTCTCTCATTATTTTTCTCCCTTCTCTATCCCTAGCCTTCTTCTTTCCCTCCTTTCCTAGCCCCCAGCCTTGCTCTTTCTCTCCCCTCTGCCTCTTTACCTCACTGTTTCTCCCCACTCCTGTTTCTCTCTCCACCATCACTTTGCCTTCACTTCTCTTCCTGCCTGCTAAACAGCCGATCAATGGCAGGTTCAGAAACAGGAAAGAGAACCTGACATCCTAAGGGTTTTCAAATGTTTATTTTAATGGTTGTTTAAATACATATTTAAAAATGGGAATCCTCATGTTGACCTCAAGGCATGGCTGGCAGTGGGTTATTGATATTTACGATGTTTGACTCCATCTAGTCTCCACAGCATTATGTAAATACCTGAGATGTTGAGACAAAAGCAGAATCATCACTCTGTGTTCTGTCATCCTTCTCACACACTATGACAGTCCTCACTCATTTTGGGGTGTGCTTTTTAATTGCAGAAGTATCCATTTTAATTCATGTCTGTATTTTATTACATTATATGTTGAAGCTGCCCATTGTCTAATGTTTTGATCAAATTGCAGAAAACCAACAGGCATGCTAAGAAGTCACATGGCTCCGATCTTCTATGTCTACATATCTGAAGAAGATAAAATATTTTCCATGTCAACCGACAACACAGTTAAGGTCTGTTTGTGTTTTGCATGTGCTTAGTTATGCTTGTCCCATCTCTGGTGCTTTTGTTTTTAGCATGTCACCGTTCTTTCTTCGCAGATATGGGATATTGAAGACCAGACATGCTTATTCACAGCTTGCTCAAAAGTCAGCAGAATTAAAGGAGAGATTAGTGCTTGCCACTACGTATCAGGCACCAGATCACTCTGTGTTGCTACGGATACACTGGCTGTTCTCCATCTAAGATTACGGTAAAAAACAACAACAAAATAGCCAGAAGTCACGGTCTTAGACAATCACACTAAAAAATGCACATGGAAAAGGTGTATTGAACATTTTGAGACTTGAGCACAAAAGGAATGGAACGCTTGAAACATTGAGTATATTTATTACCATCTCTTCAATTTTAGGTTGTAAGCTTCTAGGCAGGGTATCGCTGTTTTATTTGTATATTTTGTACAGCACCAAGTACATTGTTGGTGCTAAATAAATAAATAAATAAATAATCTTCTGCCAACAAGGGGTAATTTATAGTGCTAATATAAAACATTAATAAAAAATACAGCATTTTGTGAAAATGTAATTTTGGCATTTAATTTCAAACATTTTTAAAAATTTTCCTTTTGAAATTCAACTTGGAATTCAATCCTGGACCTAAATCTTAAGTCTTACTGCTTAATGTTAAAACAACAAAGAATCTTGTGGCATCTTACAGTCGAACACATTTATTCTGGCATACGCTTTCATATGATGCAAGATGAAAATGTTGACAGCAAGGGGCACAGCTGATGTAGAGGTGCATTCTGATATGTACCTGGCCCCACTGAACTTCAGAAATGTGTCTGCTGAGGCTACATGTCCTCAACTGTGACTATTAGTTGTCATACAGTTATCAAAGATTCTGTAGATCTCTGTGAGTCAGGGGTTGACAACACTAATATTGTTGAATGGTTGCTTCCAGGAATATTGTAAGGGTGCTCCAGGCGGAATATTTCAAGTGCTAGCTTCACTGAGGACGAAACTACTCATTACACTTATGTAGCTGACCCTGATACGTTTTATTTACTCTCATGTAAGCATATGCAGCCCTGATTCAGATTGGGAGCACTGCACTCTGGAAGGAGAGGATTTCATCTTCCCTCCACCTATTTTTTCTCAAAATTTCACACACAGAGGGGATTTTAAAAAGGGGGGAAGAGAGGGAAAATCCTCCAATGATTCCATTGGATGATTTTCTCCCTTTTTCTTTAACCCCCTCATGGGGGCAGGGTGGGATTTCAAGGGGGAAATGGAGAGGGGTTGAAATAATCCTACCCTGCCAGAGCATGTTGGTCCCAATGCAAATCAGGACCACACACTCTTACGAAAGAGTAAAAAAGAGAGATTAGTCTCAGCTACATGCTATCTGATTAGCATAATGTGTAATTTGGCTCTGACATATGGAGAGCATGCCAAAACCAATGTAGAACTCTACTAGTCTAAATGGCTGACCAGGGATGATCAGGATCAGTACAAATGGTAGAAATATAATGTAAACAAAAAGGATGGTTGCTTGTTGTCTCCATGTTAATTGTTGCCTCTTTTCCTTGAAATGCCCCCTAACTACATTTCCAGTAAGGTAACACCAAGTTAAAACCATCCTGGGGGAGCTACCATCCAGATATGCCACAACTGGGATGTGTGCACATGTGCTAAGTTGATATTCAATCACTTCTTTTATTTATTTATTTTATTTTCTCCATAAGGCAGATCAGCTCCAGATCCTTACTTGGTGACGTCTCATAAGAAACCAGTTTTGTGTTGCAAATTCAACAAAGTGTTCAGGCACGTTGTGAGCTGCTCTGAAGGTTCTGTAAGTGAAACAATACCGTAAGAGAGTTTTCCATATAGTTCCCAACTTTGAGTGGTGCTGTTTAATCAGTAAATTGGGTTGTCACCAAAATTGGCTCTACTAAGAGTAGACACAATGAAATGAATGGGACCTAAATTGGATTAAGATTGGATATGATATAACCCTTGGAAGACCTCGTTTTGAGTGCCTCTACCTTTGCAGGTAAGATTGATGATGATGTAGCACAGGGTATTCTCAGTACATCATTTAAATTGTAAAATTATGTGTGTGTCCACTAGGAATGCACAGCAGTTACCAGGGAGGGCCACCTCACACTTCAGCAAGACAAACTTCCTAGGGAGTATCAAACTTCTCCTTGTTTGTCTTTCTCATAATGTTGTTTTTATACTGTTTTTAATTTTGTATACTTTTTAATAATTACTATTTTTAATTGTTGTAAACCGCCCAGAGAGCTTCAGCTGGGGGGCGGTATATAAATGTAATAAAATAAATAAATAAATAATACTAGAACCCAGGGTCATCCCATGAAGCTGAATGTTGGAAGACTCAGGACAGATAAAAGGAAGTACTTCTTCACACATAGTTCAACTATGTAATTCACTACCATAAGATGTAGTGATAGCCACTAACTTGGATGACTTTAAAAAGGCAAATTCGTGGATAATAGGACATGCACAAGGAAAATAAATCCTCATCCTTCACAAATAAATCCTCATGCACAGTGAAGTCCATGTGTCTAGGCACAGCTGTTCCATTGCCTAGTTGGATTGTTTGAGCTGGTTCATCTGTGCATTTATTATTATTATTATTATTATTTATTTATATAGCACCATCAATGTACATGGTGCTGTACAGAGTAAAACAGTAAATAGCAAGGCCCTGCCGCATAGGCTTACAATCTAATAAAGTCATAGTAAAACAATAAGGAGGGGAAGAGAATGCCAACAGGCACAGGGTAGGGTAAGCAGGCACAGGGTAGGACTGCACCAATGTCTCTTTAAGGTATGGGCTTTTGGTTTCTGGCTATAATGTTAATTTAGATGCTTTTCTATGTATTGTGGTTGTGTTTTAAAGGTGGTGAAGGTGTGGGATTTTGACAGCGGAAAGCACTTGTTTGAATTTGTTGATGCTCATGGCAGTTCTGCAATCACTTGCCTCACCTTTGATACTAGCGGAAGAAGGTATGTTTCTCCACGTGCCTTTTGAAAATCTGATGTACATTTTAGGTATGTCCTCCCCTCCCCCTGCCCCTCCATTCATGCAAGAGGAATAATGGTGCATTTTCATCCCATTCCAGACTTGTTACCGGAGGAAGAGACGGCTGTTTGAAAATATGGAATTACAATAACGGGCATTGCTTGCACACTTTGAAAAGGGGTAAGCAGAGAGTCAGAGATAACAAGTCACCGGAAAACTTGTATTGCTTGGATGTTTCAATGCTGCTGCGCTTCTCTTCCCTGCAGAAGACAAATGGGACGAAGTATGTGACTGCACCTATGTGGAGGTCAACAGAAACAAGTAAGTGATCCACACCATAACCAGGCCTTGCCGTAAGAGGTGACATTTTAGGGCAGGGATAGCTAACTTCTGTAGCTACTCAGTTCTCCAGATAACAGTCTGAGAGCTAGACACAGAGGTGCAGCTAGGCAATTTTAGAAGATGGCTTAGGCCAGGTGCAATCCTATGCATGTTTAGACGGGTGGTGGTGGGGAACCTACAACTCCCAGCATTCCCTAGCCAGCATGGCTGGGTGGGGAATACTGGTAGTTGTAGGACTTTTTTCTGTCTAAACATGCATAGGATTGTGCCTTTAATGGTCTTGCAGAAGACCCCCTTTTGAAGGCCATGTTTCATTTTTTCATTGTGAAGCACGCATTTCTCCTCTCACCATCCTGTTTTACAACTGCTTCAACATTCCTGATATGTTAGAGCAAAACACCAAACAAAACCTAAAAAAAAACCCACAGTTTTGCTGAGCTTGATTTTTTAAAAAAACAACAACAACAACTCTATGTGCAGTTTTGCATTTTAAACTGTCTTAAATTGTAGCATCTGCTACCCTGATGTGAAAGCACCATTTTGTTATAGAAAGGGGAAATGTATCTTAAATGTAAAAATAATAAAATGACTGACTCTAACCAGGTACATTCCTAGCCAGCTGGCCTCTGACTATAATTAAAAAATAATAAGAAGAAGAATGAAAGGATGCCCCAGTGACCAGCATCAGTTCCTGTGGGCCTTGGCAGGTCCATGTTGGCTCAGGTCCTGACACCTGTCCTGTTTGCTACTGTACCAATAGAATGGGGGTGGGGAGGCACAAAAGCTGGGAAAACACCAACTGATGAGTGGTTGTGGGAAAGGGGCTGGGGCCAAGGGAAGGGGGTGAATTAGGACGGCAGGAGGTCTGGATTTGGCCTTCGCTATCCCTTTGATTTCCTGCATCATATAACTCCTCCAATCTCATTTTGTAAATTCTGCCTTTAAACAACCCCCACCTAATTGGGTCACTTATTGTGCATCACCTAGAACCTTATCTAATCTTGGTAAATATTAATTTATTTCTCTTCCAGGTATATCATAGGTGTTGGATGGGACAGAAGGATAAACATGTTTTATGTAAGTAGCAACACTGTATGCACAAAGCATCTTAGTATATCACTTTTAATTATCGAAATATGATGTCGTACCTGGCCCTATGATGTGAAAGCTTCCCACCCTCCCCTCGGAGCTAGTGCTGCTTTTGAGGGTGCAGTTTTATATCTGCATGACTGTGTTGGATTGTGACCAATGGGCACAATCACATTCTGTAGTTAACTTGGCAATCCTATTGTTCCAGCAAACTGGTGGGCAGCTTATATGAGTAAGCGCATAAGAACATAGAGGACTTCAGCTGGATCAGACCAAGACTGCTTCTAGCCCAACATTCAGTTCTCACTATGGCCAACCAGATGCCTGAGGGAAGTCCACAAGAAGGACAAGAGTACAACGGCACCCTCCAACTTGTGCTCCCCAGTATAACTTTGGCATGTCATACTTGGGATCCTTTGAACTCCCAGTAGCAAAGTTAAGAAGGAAACAACAGCATTACAAAATACAAGAATATAGCAACAGTGCTATCCAGTCCCCTGGCAAACAGGGCAACACCACCACCACAGACAAATCAGGTAGCAGCAGGCTAATGATGCCCCTATGCTAGCCATACATGGATGAAGCCAGTCCACTCACAACATCATCCTATTCCGCACATACACATGGCACAACTCATCCAACACTTGTGTGCCACAGTGTCTTCTATGTTAGCAACCGTTGTGGCACAGGCAGTAAAAGCCCAGAAACAGAGAGGCTCATGGGATTCCTGGGCACAGCAGTTCAAATCCCCTTAAACTATTCACACAAACACAGACTGCTAATAATCATTCTTTTGAATTATAAGCAGCGAGGACAGTATAGTGCAACACCGATGGAGCTTGCTCAGAGGACAAATGTAAAGTAAATTTGTTGATACTGCTAAGATGGTGATTCAAATTCTAGTGAAGGAACAATAACCATCCAAGGACAAGGATTCTTTTGTCAGGAAAGGAAAAGGATGAACTAAGACAAAAAACAGCACAAGCCACAGCTAGGGATGGATGAAACTGTCAGTTTCGTTCTCTATCCATTCTCATTTTTCCAATCTTAGATTCACTTCTTCCTAAACTTTGAGAATTTTGTTACGTTTGCATGAAAATTCATAAGACTTCTTGTATGCATTTTGCCTAATATGCACATTTATACAAGAAACGTCCCCAAACATATGCATTTTTGTACACATCTTTTGATTCGAGAGCTCCATTACAAAATTCAGAAAAGATAACTGAGTTTTGGTTCCCATAAGGGTACAATGGTACGAAATTATGCTTGCATTAAAATGCGACCTGTACACGTTTCTCCCCCATTCCTCGCCACAACTGCCTCTCTCATCGGAATAATTGGTGGTCATTCATGAATACAGCTCTGGTATGGGAAACGGATGAAGCAGATTTGAGTGCTGACAAGGGAATGGCAGACTTAAGGCCAAACTCCCCTTTTGTATATCTGGCCAGCAATAGTCATGTCAGAGACAAAAGAGAGGAAGAACCAGAACCCTCACCGTAACAGTTAAGCTGGCATAAAACTGACGTTGTTTGGATGTTTGTTACAGGATTCCACAGACAACTTCCATCACTTTCAGAAACCTCAAGCCCACTGGCTGGATGATATAGTAAGGCTGCGTCTCAGACTGCTTCAAATATAAATATGGTTTTAAATATTTTGGACATTACTGTTGATGTTGGGCATAAGGTACGGCGTTTGTTATCCTTGCAAGTTCAACCATGTAATACAAATAATATCAGCAGAGATCAGAGTAGCTAACCCGTCTATTTTTTGGCCAAAGCAATTTCACTTAATGGAAGGTGCAAAAAAGTTCCATATCCATGGACCTGGGGAAATTCATTCTTTGGTAGCTAAATCTCTTGTAAGTAAACAATTTAAAACCCAGTTAGAAAAGAAGAAGAAAAATGGGTCATTGCACTGTGTACCCCATTGTGCTACATTCCAGGAAAGAAAAATTAGTGATGGATTGGATATAATGCAATCAGGAGTCATTTCTTGATTAACAATACACCCAGAATTAGGCAATCCAAGTTCATTTGTTTCAATGTATCGCATTGCAACCCAATTCCTAATAGTTGGTGAATTCAGAGGTTTTATAACCAAATCCATCCCAACCGAGTTATATATTTATTATGCTTCTAGACTGCCCAATTAGCAAATGGACTCAGTAGAGCTTAGATGTCCTGTACCTTCTCATCATTGGTAAAAGCTGGTCCACTAAACATGACCACCTTATCTATTATATGGCAGGCTTGTTCTCAAGGACACATATAGGGTTGTATTCAATGTTAGTCCTGCTTAGAGTAGACCCTTTGAAATTAATTGAATTTAAGTCATGACTACCTTAAGATCCATTCATTTCAATGGGTCTAGTCTAAGTAGCATTAACATACATATAACCCATAGTTACCATTCAGACATTATATCAACCTTTATTTGCAATCAAAAGACCATTATTATAGCATATAAGTACATGTTAATAAAAACACATGATGGTACTAATCAATAGATTTAAAGAAATGTTCAATCATCTGTGAGTGGTGTAATGACAATAGCCAGATTCAGGAAATTCAGGCATTTTAAGCCTGGCAGTTGACCACCGTTCAATCTTCTGTGCTGCTGGTTTGCACGGCTTGAACCAAAGTACAACCAAAAGACAACAAGAAAACACAAAGCATGTGGAACATGGTGGTTTCTTTCACTACTTCCTTCCTTTCTTAACTAGAACCGGGGACACAAGGAAGATATTCTTTGCATTGCTCAATGTCCACCAACTCTCCTTGCCACCTCAAGTTACGATGGTGAAATTATTGTTTGGAATATGAACTCTGGTCACATATGCCATAAATTCCACACTCCTCTTGCCATTGCCTCTGCTGATACCAAAAGTAAGTTTACTGATCTTAAGAGTGTCAGGATACATTCGCCACATCAGTATGAATCATTCTGTATGAATCATTGCATATGGAATTGGGAAATGGCTGAGGAAGTTCAACGGTGAAGCCCCTCCCTAGTGGTTTTACAGTCTAAATAGGCCTGGTGAAGTTAAGACACACCAATTTCTCCCATACAAGGGTGTGATTATTATTGTTGTGTTATTGGTTTTTATACTTCCCTTATGTAATTATTGGTCATCTCCCAATTTACAGATGGGTGGGCAGGAAGTGACCATCCATCTGGTTACTTAAATCTAGACGTCTACGTTATTTGTCCAATGCAGCCTTTCCAAATAATATTCTGAGAAGATTTCTGTAGCAGCTTTTAAAAACAAGCTTTGGTTTACAGTCCATGTCTGGGAGTCAGGACTTTTAAATTATATCTCTGCCCAGCTTATCATACAGATGCCATTTGAGCTGCTGTAGCACAAACAGTTCCTTGGGTTGAGGCAGCTGTGCTATAAGCATAGGTTCAAGCTGCAAGCCATGCAGGCATAGTCATAGCTGAAATGCTTGCTGGGTTGCATTGATTAGAGGTGTTGGGTTTTGACAGTAGAGTGACAGTAGACTTTTAACTAGGTTAAAAGTCTGGCTAAGACAAGGAATTTAAAACTGAATCAAAAAGTCTGGCCTAAAAAAGGGAGCTTAGAAAAATCTGGCTTAGAAAAGTGCCCTGGGACTTTTTTATTGATCATATGTAAGCCTTTGTAGCTGAAGAGATGAGTAAAATGCTTTATATAAGTAAATAAAATGCTGAGGTGGACTTTCCTCACTTCAAACTGTGGGTGAGTGCATTCCAGTTTTGAATGCTCCCCACATCTACAAAACCCCATGCAAGTAGAAGACTAACAACTCAAGGATAAAGCTCACAGCTCTTTGGCTGCCACTGGCATTCTGTTTGTAAGGAGTTTTTGATATAAAGTACCATGCACAAATATAATAACTCACCTATAGTCTGAAGAGACCAAGGCCAGAGCTAGACCTAAGGTTTATCCCTGGATTGTCCAGGGGTCAAACCTGTTCATGTAGGTGACACACAGGGGATCCAGTGCTCAGTCAGGGGCGAATCCTGGATGATCCCAGGATAAACCTTAGGTCTAGCTGTGGCCCAAGTCTCATAAGAACATAAGAAGAGCCATATTGGATTAGACCAAAGCCCTATCTAGTCCAGCATTCTATTTGCACAGTGGCCAACCAGATGCCTATGAGAAGCCCACAAGCAGAACATGAACACAATACCACACTCCTTCTCATGTTCCACATCCCCTCTCATGTTCCACAATAGCACATTCCCTCTCATACGATCGGCATACAGAAGAATACTGCCTCTGATGCTGGAGGTAGTATATAGCTATCATGAGCGGTATATAAATATTGTAAATAAATAAATGACTAGTAGACATGGATAGCTTAGCCTCCATGTATCCTTTTAAAGTCATCCAAGTTAGTGGCCATCACTTTATCTTGTGGTAGCCAATTCCATAGTTTAACTAAGTGCTGTGTAAAAAGGTATTTCCTTTTATCTATCCTGAATCTCCCACCATTCATTTTCATGGGATGATGACCCCAGGTTCTGGTATTATGAGAAAAAGAGAACAACCTTTCCTCTACCCACTTCCTCTTCAATGGAATTGTTGTGAGAAGGGCATGATCATGTGGGCCGTTTGGAGAGTATGTTTTTGTAGAGTCTGTTCCTTTAACTACCTGTACAGCCTTGATTAGTTCCATGCTTCTGGAGGGTTCTTTGGCAATCCAGTCTTTAAACTGAGAGAAAGAGTGTTCTGGTGCTTATCACCTGTTGAAAACCCCATTTCACTCATTTGCCATCTTCCCCATTTTATTTACTTATAAAAAAGAGGGGTAAAAGATCCCACCTTTCCATAAGATTGTGCAAGGTGGCTCACAAAGTTAGACAACAATGAAAATTGTAATTGTTATACTTTTACAATAAAAGAATAAACAATGGTGCAAGAAAAATCAGGAGATTAAAACTCAGCAGTTTAATTTTGTAGCCCTTTGATGGACTGAATGCCTGATGGAACAACCAGGTAATGATGTTGCGTAGGAAGGGTAATAGCAAGGGAGTGAGACCAGACTCTCTAGGAGGGGAGTTCCCAAGTCTAGGCCAAGCAGTTGGGAAGGCCTTCACCTCCATCCCAACCAAAGGCAATTCAAATAAAGAATTTAAGTCCTCATAGATGTTTATATCGGACATAGACAAAAAGGTAGGAAGTCTTAAAAGGAGCTATAAAACAACGGGGGAACAATTCTTAAAAGAGGTACAAAACTCACATGGAGGAACACCTTTTATGTAGAAAGGGAATTGGGAATTTCAGCTTCTGAAATTCATGGAAAATGGAAATTAAATTTAAACTTTGGAAAAGTTGATGATGCGAATGCTTGGGTGTGGTTTACTGTAGCAAAATGAACGTGTTTTAGGGTTTAATGGTGTTTCCTTTGAATGAATGCATGTTCTGTCTTTGCCTTCCCCAGCTGTAGATGCAAGCGTTACTCGACTAATCTTTCTAAAGACTCGTGGGGTGAAATTTGAATCAGCCACAGCCTCTCTGGTTTCTAATGGACCTCAAGGTAGAAGAATGAAATGTGGTTGGTGTTGCCAATTCTAGACAATAAAAGGAAGAGCAACCCTATGTGGTGGGAGGAGGAATTGGAGTGGCTGATGATCCACCACTTTCAAAGCCCTGCTAGCTTGGGGTAGCTAGCACAGGATGTCGAGGGGCAGTTTTTTTCTGGGGGGAAAACCTGGTAGAGCTGTACTGCTTTGAATTCTCCCCATTCCTATTGAATCCAATGGGGGAGAAAAATGCCAGCTCCAAGTTGGTCTAGTTACTAGCCTAAAGTTGGGACCTCCTGGGGGACGATGGGGCTTTGGATACCATGAATTCAAGATAGGGCTGACATCAAGGGTAGGCATGATTGGGTACTTGCCAAGGGCCTAAAGCCCAGCAGGGGCCCACTGTCAAGAGGCCCTAGACTTCTCCATTGCAACTTGTGTGTTCATCTGCTTGTCATTCTGGCCCAGACAATTGCAGTGGTGAGAAGGAAAAGCAGTAGATGCCATGGCGTACTTGCTCACTGGCTCACTGCCTTTCAAGCAAGCAACTGATAGCAATGATGAGAAAGAGGATGAAGAGCAACAAAGATAAAATTAGTAGGCATGCATAAGGACAAGCACTTGCTGAAAAAGAATCAACATGGCTTCCACAAAGGTACATTATGCCTCACTAACTTTTTAGGGTTCTTTGAGAGTGTCAATAAACATGTGGACAGAGGTGATCCGGTAGACATTGTTTACTTGGACTTCCAAAAGGCCTTTGACAAAGTCTCTCACCAAAGACTTCTGAGCAAACTTACCAGTCATGGAATAAGAAGGGTTCTTTATGGATCAATAACTAGTTAAAGAACAGTAAGCAGAGAGTAGATGACCTGTGGATCTGCCGGCTCAGTCTGCTGTCCAGGTGCTAATTGCAGATGGGCAAATGCAAGATCCAGATCTTCCTTCTGATGGTTCTTTAGCTTTAAAGCAGAAGTACTGTGAAAGAGTGACTTTCACACTTTGATTTGAATTAACAGGCCAGTTCTTTAGCGACAGGCTTCTAATTCAGTCTTAATGCAACAAAGACTGCTAGAAAGAATTTTCTCTCTTATTTCCACCACTGAGGGCCCTGTGGCCAGTAATGGTGAGAGCCAGTGTGGTGTAGTGGCTAAGGTGTTGGACTGGGAGTCGTGAGATCCGGGTTCTAGTCCCCACTCGGCCATGGAAACCCACTTGGTGACTTTGGGCCAGTCACAGACTCTCAGCCCAACCTACCTCACAGGGTTGTTGTTGTGAGGATAACATGGAGAGGAAGAGGATTATGTACTCCGCCTTGGGTTCCTTGGAGGAAATAAGGTGGGATATAAATGTAATAAATACTTAATAAATAAATAAATAATCAGACACTCATGATTTGGAGACCTTTAGCGTTAGACTACTTGTATCCTCAAAAGGCCTTCTGGCTTCAGGATGATTGCTAAAACATGATAAGTCATTCACGCGGTCAAAGTAGCATGCTGAGAGCATGGAGTGAACGGATCTGTATGAAGTTCAAGACATAGTCCACCACTTGGCTGATTGCTTTTTCACACAACCAGCTAACAGCTTAGTCCCATTTACCACTCCTGGCCAAGTTTTGACAGACTTATAGTGGTGAAATACTGTGGATGATTGAGAAGCTTTCTGGGTATGGGATGTGGGCTGAAGCAACCTCATGATAGTTTCATGATGTACCATTAACTCTGCATCAGTCAACCTGTACGTTCACTGTGCTGTCTATAGTCATGTGAATGGGCCTTCAGACAGTTCAACTGCCATGAATGCTTGGTTACTACAAACACATGCTTTTGGGTGTCTTTTCTTTTTTGCTACCTAATCTTTCTTCCCACATTATTACAACTTTTTCAGGTTATCTGCATTTCTGGAGCCTGTTCACTGAAGATCCTCTTATAGCAAGTTTTACACCTGTAAGTTTGGCAGAAAACATCATTGAATTTAGTGATGCCCCCCGCCCCTGGCCTCTAGCCAGTTCTTAGAACTCTGTGTTGGGGAGGTTCTGTGCTTAATTGCAGCAAAGGTTTAAATTCTCTCTTGAATTTCTCTAGTTCAACACTCCAACCACCAAATCACACTGGCTGTTTAGGATGCTGAGAGGTAAAACAGAGCAGGACTCCAGTACTTTTAATAGTTACATAGAAGAGGGAAATTTTGCAGGGCAGCTTGATATACAGGGATAAAAAGGCTGCACCCATCAAAGTATCTTCTATGGCTCCCAACAGCCTCAGCGAGTATAGCCAGTAGGGATGGGAGTTGTAGGCCAAAACATCTGGAGGGCCACAAGTTGCCCATCCCGTTCTAGAGAGACTGGAGTGCCTCTGATAGTACAGATGTTGATCATTCCTTGGGCAAATGATTAGCTAATAATGTGGCTCGTCTTGATATGTGTTCCAGTCTAGAGGGAAATCTCTGATCAGCAGCATTGCTGTAACTGCAGATGACTCGTATCTGTATGCAGCAGATGAAGATGGGTATGTGTACATACACAACATCAAAGATTATGCTCTCCAGGATCCAGAACAAGATGCACCAAAATGTATGTGTGTGTGTAGACTGTAAATTTTAGCTTTGTAACTAGAACAGAATGAAGTCATTCAGAAAATAAATGCTTTTATTAAATAAATATTGTGCAGCAACAGTTCCCGACTATGGAACTCTCTCCCAAGGGAGGTCAGGTTGACGCCATCACTACCAGTTTTATATGGCCAGTAAAAACGGTTCTATTTTATTGGCCTTTTAATGGATTTTAATATCGCTCTGGCTTGTTTTAAAGAAGTCTTTGTTTCTACTTTGATTCTGTTGTGATTTTATCGTATTGTTGTTTGAAATTGGACATTCCTTTGAAGACTCTGCTGGGTAGAGAAGTGATTTATAAATATTTTTAAATAAATAAATATAAGTGGTTAGATCCAGATATAGTCATACTTGGAATAAACCTGTTGAAATCAATGGGTTTTAACTTAGTTATGATTGATTCAAGTACTGTTGATTTCAGTGGGTCCACCCATTTTAAAAAGCCAAATTTCTTTAGCTTTCTATCCTCCCTTTGCTGTATGCTGGGATTTGTCTTTTTTCAGGAGAAATCCCAGCATGACTCTTTTCTTCCAGATATGCCTTATATGAATTCTATTGTGTTCTTCTAGTAGAGAAATTTAGCATCTTTGTTTTTAGGTTACAGATTGAGTGTCAGATAGGACCTTTAACATACACTACAGTGGTTTTGCATATTAGTGCATATACCTGTGAATAGTCTATGCATAAACTAAGGTTTTTTCCCATTATGTTGCTGCAGATGTGAATCACTGGAGAGCTCATCTAAATCTAGTTCTATCGTAAGTATTAACCCTTAACAAAACAATGATTTGTGCTTATAACTGGTATACCACCTTCCCCTATATTGGGGTAGGCAACTTCTTTGATGTCCACCAAGACATCTTACTCCTCCCAATTTTTATTTTTATATTTTATATTTGCTTACTGGCAGCTGGGATTCCTTCAAAGTGAAGTGGGAGACTCTAGCTGCTGCCATCTTAATTTCCCATGAATGCCTCTGGGAAGGTTACTTGTCATTTGTGACTAGCCATGACTTCCCACCAACCTCCGCAGCCCATGGCAGCCATTTTATGGTTGTGCCCAGGATAGTATCTTAAATTTCCAAATATACCCACAGGCTGAAACGGTTGCCTATCCCTGCCCTATATATACACACAGCCAACCTTAAGATCTTCAGAAAAGACCTTGTGGGCCATTCCACGATCAACAGAATGTCGCCCTGTATCATCTCCAAAACCGGCCTTCTCAGTAGTGTTGTCCACCCTTTGGAACACTCTCCCCAGTATGATTTGGGAGGCAGAAAATATGGTGTGTTTTCAATACCTCCTAAAAACATACTTATTCATGCAAGCTTTCCTTGGCTTATTATTGATCACCGTAAAGTTGCCCCATTTCTTTTTAACTTATATTTGTTGTTGAAAGTCAAAATATTTTAGTGTTGTATTATATATGTATTTCAAACTGTGATTTTTAATATTTTTGTACGTAACCCACACCAAGATTTTACAAGATTAGGTGATATACAAGTATTACTAATAAAAGTAGAAATTAATTTATCTAACTATTTGTCATCTCTGGTTAACAAATAGATTAGAGATTATAGATGAAGATAACATCCTGTTATCCTGTTCCGTTGATCGAACTGTTCGTTTGTGGAGCCTTGATGGAAAATACATCGGTAAATGATACACTCATGGAACGTGAAGACCATGTTTCAACTTAAGTGGAACTGACATTTAATAGGGGAGAAATATGACAGCAGTAATAAAAGGGTGGATTTATACATACATATACAGTTATGGACTGTTATTATCAGTCAGTGCATTTTCACAGCACTGACAAAGGGATGTTTTGAGGGTGATTTCTACTGCTTGGCCTTGTGGCATTTTAAAGATTAACACATATATTGTAGAATAGGCTTTTTCATCAACTCCATAAAGTGGACTCAAAAATCAGGTGGAGGCACCTTCCATGAGCAGAGCTCTCTCATCAGTGGAAGGTAGATCCTGGATCCAGACTATGAGCTCCATTACACTGGGGGAAAACACGCTCCCTACCATCGCTTCTCCGCCCATGTTTTTGTTCCTCAATTACTTCCTCTTTCAAAAGAGGGAGTACACAATGAGCACCAGGCCCATTGAGTCCACAGTTGTAATGTTGCTGTTTCTCCTACACACAGCAGGAGAGAGCAGCAATTCTGTTTTTAAAAATACATTGGACTTAACCCAGGGTGGGTGGGGTGGGGTTGTCACAAAAGGAAGGCCAGAAGGGGCGGAAGGCATATGGGAGGCAGACGGCGTCATGTGAGGGACCTGAGCAAACTCTGTTAGTGCCCAGTAATGAGCGTGCAATAAAATGCTCGTCGGATGGAGCTTTATATTATGCTATGCTATCTTATCCTATATAAAATGTATATAAAGGCCAAGCAGTACAGTTGGTTTAGTCAAAACAGAATAATACCATTACTTCTCTGGAATTTGTACACTATGCCAGAGATAATTTATTTCCTTTTCTTAATGCTCACTTTTGATTGTACCTCTAGCTAAGCACTGAAAAAAAGCTAAAATTGAACTGTAATAAGAGTGCTTGCAGTCCAGTTACTTGATTTGGAAGCCACTGAAATAAATGGGGTACTTTTTTATTTTTCTCAGTGAGCTTCTTGAAAATAATGGGTTAGATCCAGACTAAAATAGTTGCATTTATGTCCCACTGAAATCAGTGGAACAAGTTGATTGGTCATGACTAAAGTCCAGTTGATTTCAAGGGAAGCGAAGCGCAACTAACTGTTGGGTTGGATCCAATGTTTTAGCTCCATAAAGGGAAGGAGCTTCTGTTCACAGAAAAGGAATTCTGGTCACAGGAGGGTTTCTTCTATGACCACAGCTCTCCTTCCTTGATCAGAAGCTCTTTCCATTAATGAAATTCATGAATCCTTTTTACAATGCTTTCAGTGCCTGTAGCCCAGTGGATGAAACCAAATTCTAAACAGTTTCAATGCAACCCTATATATGTCTTCTCAGAAGTAAGTCCCTCTGACTTCAGTAGGTCTTATTCCCAGGTAAGTGGGTATAGGATTGCAACCTTAAATGCATTCCTGCATGTGGCATTACTCAAAACCTGATCTCTTTCTCTCTCTCTCTCCCCCACATACACACACACGTTCTTTTGTGCTCATAAAATGTCCACATGCAAAGTATTGCAACAGGTTGCTTGATAAACTGCCCCACGGCAATTGCTGTTCACACCACAACTGAGTGTAAATAGGCAACATCCAATCTGTCCATGACAACTGAATGCCTAGGGACTCCTCTTAGGTATATAACACATTCTCCTGCAATAAGGGGTTGAATCCAGGATCTGCCTTCTATGGACGGAAGGGCTCCACATATGGAAGATAGTAGCCTGACATGGGTCCCTAGGTACTATTTCCTTTTAGAAACATTCTCTACAGCTATGGTTGTTTGCTGTCACCACAACTCTTGAAAGAGCTGTTTCCATGGAATGCTGTCTCTTCAATATATGTATTTAGAGATTCACCCCCTTCCTTTCTCCATAGGAACCTTTGGCCAAACAGAGCCTTGGGAAATTTTTACTCCATCCTCCTGGAAACATCCCATGGTTCCTTATGAAATTCTGATAGATCCACAAAGTATGCCCATTCACCCTGTGCTGAAAGACAAGTCCTCTGACTCACAAATCACAGATCCAGATAATGCCACTGAGGATGCTTCCACACCTAAGGTCTGTAGGTCAACTGCAAACCTATTAAAGTTGTGATATGGTGCAGTTTATAGGGGGAGGCATGAAGTACATTGGGGGGAGGAACCAGTTGCCCTCAAGATACTGTTGGACTCCAACTCCTATCAGCCCCAGCCAGCATGGCTCATAGTCAGGGATGGTAGGAGCTGTAGTTTGAGACCATCTAGAGGGCCATAGTTTCCCTACCCCTGAATGACATCCTTACCCATCAGGCTTTTTTAATGTATGCCTTCTCTTAGCCAAAAGTAAGTGCGACACCAATGGATGAACCAATTTGATTCATTTTGGTTTTCTCCTTCTCCAGCTTTTGTTGTTTCAGGCTATGTTTCCATTTAAGTGCTTTAGAAAACGAAACATTTAAAACTCTATGCCATGTTTCTTACCCGCCCATGGGTCTCTACTTCTCTTGTTCGGCTTCGTCCATTTTCCCTCGCTGCCCCTTATACCCGGAATTCTCTTCCAGAGCATTTGCGGACCACGAGTTAAATTACTGTTTTGAAAGCTCAGATGAAAACTTTTCTTTTTTCTAAAGCTTTTAGACCTTGACTTGATCTTACTTTTACACTGTTAGTTTTATTGTCCCCTGTGCCTGTTTGGTGCATCCCCTTCCCTTTCTTCTTATTTTTTTTTATTTTTATGATTGTATTAGAATGTAAGCCTATGTGGCAGGGTGTTGCTGTTTTATTGTTTTACTATGTACAGCACCATGTACATTGATCAACAACTCTATGTCAGGGGTGCAGGCACTCCCCAAGCCCTGCCTGGCAGGTGGCCCCACAGGAAAGGAAAAAAAGCACTAGAAAATGCACTAGAAACAGGTTCTACAGTTCCTTCCATAGAAGGCCCATTCCTCAAACATCCCTGGAGGAACCTAGGAAGCAGTGCTAGAAGATTCCTGCCTGCTTCCTAGGATGCTCTAGGGCAGGATGGGCAAAATGCAGGGCCATATGCAGCTTCTGTGACCTCCATGGAGGATTTATTTATTTTTTAATGAAAAAAATGGCATCTATACCTGCAGTGGAGCCCCTAAAGGGCCAAGTTTGGCTTGCTCGACCCTTTTGGCAGTCCATAGCAGCTATGGATGCCATTTCCCCCCTGATGTACATATAATGTTTTTCAGAGGTGGGATGTTTCCAGGGGCAAAAATGCCCCCTAGATTTCCCAGAGTTCTTTATCTCTGCTCTATGAACTGGGCTTCTGTGGCAAGAACCATATAGCCCATTTTGTGTGTGTGTTTCTTTTCCATCTCTGGTTGTATTTTGAAAAAAATTCCAGGTAACAGAGAATGGGATGTCAGGATCCTTCATCAAGGGTGTGGATTAGAGGAGGGAGAAGGCTAGGAGACAGGATTCCTGAATGGTTGAGTAGTTTGAGAATTAGATTTGAGTGGTGTGTGTGTGTGTGAGAGAGAGAGAGGGAGACAGACAGACAGACAGTGTTGTGTGTGTTTGCGTGTGAATTCTTAAAATGACATCCACTAGGAAGTACTCTACTGTACTCTTGTGTGTTTCCTACTTATCTCAAAAGGGCTTTTGAAGAAGTAATTCCCAGTGGATTGTGCTCTTGAATCCAGAAGTGAATCATAGACTAGTAGAGTTGGAAGGGGCCTATAAGTCCAACCCCCTGCTCAGTGCAGGAATCCACCCTAAAGCATGCCTGACAGATGGTTGTCCAGCTGCCTCTTGAATGAACTCTTCCTTCACTTGCTACTGCTCTATGGAACAGAGCAAAATTGATTAGAATCAGAGTTGGTTATAAGCAAGAACTTCCAGGGTAACAACATAGTTATGAACCGCTGAGAGATTCTTTTATATTCAGCGATATATAAAGGTTACAAATAAATAAAATATATACTCCCATCCCAAAACAAGATAAAATACCAGCAAAGCCCAGTGTTGTAATTCATAGTTGAATTCAGCAGCAGCTACACACACACACACACACACACACACACACACACACACACACACACACACACACACACACACACACACACACACACACACGCTTGCCATCTGCATTCACTGGGTGCTAAATGTACCTTTCCAGAATATGCAAAGCAATATGCAAATCCTGGAAGGGGAAAAAACTGCATTCTGTTAAACAGTTACATGTGCATCCTGCTGAAATTACAAGTTAAGAGCGATTCTTGCAACAAATAGGCATGTAAGTGAAACCTTGAGAAATGGATAACAACTTCGCAAGTGTAGTGATTAGAAAGTACAGAATGCAAACAGCCATTGTCTATTCATTTGCCATCTGCTTCAGCAATGGGTCCTTCACCATAATAGCTCCCCCAAACCCCCATGGTGGAAGGTGTAACAGCAGCCTGGATTGCTATCACTGTTCTGATGATGCTAAGATTTATGCATAATGTAGCAGCTGTCCTTTTTTCATCAGGAAACAAGCTATAATCCTCAGCCCTCCCAAGTTACTGTTACTGATGAAGATATTAAAGAAGAAATTAACAAGAGGTTTTATGCACAAGGTTCAAGCAGGAGGTAAGCAGAAACCTAGGCCTGCAAACATTTTTTTGCATTCTCAGGGAGTTTATTGTTCCCACCTGCAATTTCCTTTTTCTAGGCTGAAGCACGAACGATCCAAGCTTTTAAACAGATGGGTTAACCATGGGGGACCAAACACTTACCACACAATAAACTATTATGAAATTGACAGTTTCCCTGGCAACTGTGAGAAGCCCGATTTGTCCATTCTTGGTACAGACATTTTCAGTGCTCATTATCAAGGAACAGTTGAGCAGTGAGGCCCGGAGACCATCATTCGCCACATCACTGGAACAAGGCCTGTGCTAAGGTCCTGGGCAAGATCTACACGACGGCTTTATAACAGTTTTGACAACTGTTCAAGCCTATTTCATATACCATTTTCAAAAATGTTTTCAAAGTGTTATATCCTGCTAGGTGCAGATCTGGCCTGGGTGTCATTTCTCCTGTTGTTTTCTTTTTTTCTCTTCTCTAAATGAAACGGTGCTTAACGAATTTGAAGTTTGAAAGGATTTCTCCTGGCAGCTAATCCTCTTTTTTTAAAGCTAAGCATGGCATTGTTTTGCAGGTTTAATCTCAATAGAGGTTCTTATTGAATTTAAAGCCAAAGCTCTTCATAAGCAGAGGTGTCATTTCGGGTTTTATTGTAAGCGCGTGTGTAACTTCTACTCATGTGAGTTCTATGGGGCTTAATTAGAATAAACTTGCAAAAGATATATAACTTGAACAAAATATGTCTTTAGTAAACATCATTTTACAGAACTATGCCACTAATTGTCCTTCTATGTGCAAAAAAATAAAATAAAAATGGATCTTTTGCTTGTAACCCAGACCCACGTGGTTCTGTATCTCCAGGCGCTGAGGATTTCGGTAGTCCCTTTTGTAGATTTTTCTTTAATTTCACTGGGCAGTCCCCAATCAGTAACTCAACATTGTAGTTCAAAGTATTAGCCCTGCAATAATATAATTAGGGCAACTATCAAGGATGCAAAAAAAATGATTCCCCACCCCTTTGTAATTCTACTGTACACAATTAACAGTTCAATTTACCTTATACAAGGTGATAAGAGCCCATAATTAAACAGCAATCTTCTTACATGCAGCTTTCAGCAGAACAACTGGTTCTCTTTTTAGTTGTTTCTTCTCTAGTCCTCCCTCTGAGTGAAAGCCTCGCCCAAGGGACTAAACCATCTACTCCATAGGAGTTACGTGTGCGCATTGGGCAGGTTGTGGGAATGGAAGAAGAGAGGAGATTCAAAAGGGTCCAAGCCACCTCTCAGCTCTGTTCAAAGTTACATTTTTAAAAAAAGACAGTACTTCAATTGCATTGATTGCATTAACTATTAAAGTAGGGGTGCAGAATCTCTTTCAGCCCAAGGGCCAAATTCTATTTTAGAGATGATCTTGGGGGCTGCATTCCAGTGGTGGGTGGAGCCAAAACACACACACTAAATGCCAGCATATCGTAGGTTAAGAATCCAATTCCATGCATGTTTAAACATTCTAAACAGGCATAGGGTTGTGCCCTAGTGCCAGTAATTAAGCTTTACAGGAGCCATTTTAACCAATTAGAATGGGGGGAAAGCTGCTGGGGGACCACAAAACCATCTGTGGTTGGGGGAAGGGGGTGGGGACCTCTAGAAGCCTGGACTTGGCCCCTGGGGCCGAGGTTCTGCATTCCTGTACTATTATGGCAACGTTATCTACAAAGGAGCCACCCTTTAAAAAAATTGAAGTTAAGGGATTTGTTCTTTTGGCACACATCCAAACTATAGTCATTTAGCATATACAACCAGTGAGCTGGCCTAAGATATAGCTGCTCTTGAGGCATAATCTCATGGGGTCTAAAAAAATGGAGTTAAAAGTAGGAGTATCCTCTAAATGGTATCCCTACAAAGTATCTCATACAGCAGGAGTGGGAAATCTGTGGCTAAGGATGGATAAATCAGTGTCTAGATCTGGTATATGTCATTTTCACACGTATTCAGTCATAAATATGTTCCAATTTCCACATCAGTGCATATTTTTTAAACCATGCAAAAATTCATTTTTGTGCTCAATTTCCCCTAACATGCACATTTTGTATGCAATTTCCAATACTGTATGGAGTTTTATACATGATGGAGACCCAACTTCATGAGCCTCAGCCAGCATGCCCATGGTCAGGCTTGATGGGAGCGGCTGTCCAGCAAAATCTGGAGGGGCCCAAGTTGCCCACCCCCTATCCAGTTTTGCCATGGGAGGGAGCAGGGCCAGCACCAGACTCTAGTGGGCCCTTGACACAGTGCTGCTGATAGGCTTTCACTGCTACTTGCCCTGTTTGCTGGTCTATGGAAAGTCCTGACGTCATTTCTCCTACGCTGAGCTGACACCGGGCCTGTGTGGGAGATCAGGACTGCAAATTGCTTTCTCCTATATGAGCCTGCCCGAACATTTCTGAGGCTCTGCTGCAAGTCTTGCTGCTGTCGGATGAGAAAGCGCCTTTTCTATTGCAACGCTTAGAATCTGGCATAGAGTTCCAATAGAGGTTTGCCTGGCACCATCACTTGCTTTTTGGTAGGCCAGAAAGTTCTTTTCTAATTGGCTTTTGAGGATGTTGCTCTTAAATGAAATTTGTTGCTGCTGTTATGGAGCGAGTGCCTTAATCGAAACACGTTTTTGTGTTTTTTAAACGAAAGATTGTGAATTGTTTTACTGTGACATTTGTTCTGACTATTGCTCACTGTCTTGATTATGCTAAAGAAAGGTAGGATACAAGTGTTGGGAAAATAAATAAGACTTCTGTGTAGATGTTTGTTTGCAGACATGCTGTCAAAAGTCTATGTAACAAGCTGGTATGAGCTTTCTGATTCAATAGATTTAATTTTTTGCATTTTCCTCTAGTTTGATGAGCCAATTGTATTAGGAGCAATCTACTACTGCATCTGTATTTGAAACAAGAATGCAATCTTCATCTTTCTTAGCAAGGTCTTTCACTCTTCAGCAAACCTCTATATTGACATAGTTATCCAGCCTATTGTGCAAGTGTGAAACTTCATATTTTCTTTAGTTTGCTTTTCTTTTTTACTCATTTTTAGCCTGTCGCACATCTGCTCCTTCCTCTTTACCTCCTCAACTTAAAATCTGATTCATGCGCTTGTCTTATTTACTGCAACCTTCTTCCTGGTTTTTCCTTGAACCATCACAAAAATATTTCACTCAGGTCTTATAAATGGCCCTGCTTTGATTCGATTTTTCTCATTATAAACCTGCCTGCGATTTTTCTTCCTCCAACTCTTAGCATCTCCAACTGCTTTTTCTTAAATGACACCTTACATTCTCCCTCCCATCTAAAACTCACTGACTCTGTTCAGACGACATGCTAAGCCACCATGGTTAAGCATTTTGAGCTAAACATCATGGCTTAATGTGTCATGTGAACCATTCCTAACCATAGTTTAAACATGCTCACCAACCATGGCTTAGTATGCTGTCTGAACAGGCCCACTCTTGTGTAGAGCCACCATTCTTCCTTTCAATTCTTCTTCAGAACCTCAAAGGCTGGCATACCCCTTTAGGCCTGACTACTGAAAGGAAGCCTAACTACATTTGCCTTTGCCAGCCTGATACCCTTCAGATGTGTTGGATCACAGTTCACATCATCCCCCCTTTAAGACTAAAAAAGTCTTAAAGGTTTTTAAGACTTTTTTAGTACCGAAATTATTGAAGCTGTACAACTCCATATTGGAAGGAGAAAGAACACCAGAATCATGGGAACATTCATTCATAATTTTAATACCAAAACCAGATAAAGATTTGACTGTCCCTGATTCATATAGACCTATTTCATTAATAAACCAAGATGCTAAAAAAATTTCAACTATTTTAGCAAGGCGGTTGAACAAATTTATAGATGAATACATAGGGGAGGATCAATGTGGATTTGTAGCAGGCAGACAAATGCACAA
The DNA here is from genome assembly GCF_023053635.1 of Elgaria multicarinata webbii. Lineage (NCBI taxonomy): Eukaryota > Metazoa > Chordata > Lepidosauria > Squamata > Anguidae > Elgaria > Elgaria multicarinata. The sequence continues at coordinate 108,936,903 of NC_086175.1, read as the reverse complement.
TTTAGTGGGAAGTTTTAAATGTAATACAGGTGATAAATAAGTCTAAGGTTAAAGCTGGAATTTTGGCATTGGATATTTTTAAGGCTTTTGACTGTTTGAGCTGGCAAGCTTTAAAGACGGTGTAAAATAAAATGGGATTTGGAAATAAATTTAAAGCTATAATAGAACAGTTGTACTCTCAAAATACAGCTGTAGTGGTAGTGAATGATGGTGTGACGGATAAGATACGACTAGCCAGAGGGACAAGGCAAGGATGTCCACTCGGTCCTGTTTGTAATGGTAATGGAATTATTGGCGAATGCAATACGAGAAGATGAGGAGATTGAAGGAATAGGTAGTATGAAAAAAATTAAATTGAATATGTTTGCAGATGACACGCTGCTAACTATTAAGAATCCAATAGAAAAGGTGGAGAGAATTAAACAGCAATTGAGAGAATTTGAGGATATTACTGGGTTAAGAATAAACTGGTCCAAATCAGAAATGATGTTGTTTAATTATACTAAAAAGGAAGAGAAGGATTGGGAAGAAAAGGGAAGAGAAATGAGAGTTAAGAATCAGAGTAAATATTTGGGAATAAAAATTACGCAGAAGTTAGAGAGTTTAGAGAAAGAGAATTTAAATGTGTTAAAAAAAGAAATTTTATCAAAATTGGAAAAATATAAAAGATTAAATTTATCCTGGTTTGGAAGATCCTGGTTATTTCATTAATAAAAATGAAGATTTTAGCAAAGATTAATTTTGTGTTTAGGATGCTACCAATAAAAATTTCAGAATTAGAGATAAAAAGTTGGCAAAGTATTATAAATAATTATTGTAACGGTGATAAGAAAGCAAGGGTAAATAAAAGTAAATGGTATTTAAGTCAAAAAAAGGGAGGATTGGGTCTCCCAAATATTAAACTATATTATGTAGCTAACAGATTAAGACATATTGTGGAGGCAATTACAGGAATAGGTATGCTTTGAGGTGGATCCTTGCATTGAGCAGGGGGTTGGACTCGATGGCCTTAAGGCCCTTTCCAACTCTAGTATTCTATGATTCTATTTCCCAATGGGGCAAATTAATCACGACTTAACTTAAATCCCTTAAGACTTCAATGGGAACTAAGCGCAACTAATTAAATCTGGATGCCACCCACTGTTTATACTCTGAGAGATTTAAAATTCATGTACTTAATTTTCCCATTGAAATCAATGGGACATAAGTGTTTAATTTTGGCTGGACTCTGTCGTTATGCTAAATGATGAAGCTTTTAAAAAGTACTATGTGCTGTTAACTGTTGGCGTTTAAGCCCAAGGCAAGCAGCTACAGTAAAAACACACACATTACAAACACACAAAGCCAACATTTTAAGAACCATAACCATTTCGATGAACTTTATTAAAGCTCACTAAAGGCATCACAGGAACATAAAACAGGATCAGTGTATTACCTTCATTTGTCTTTCTACACATAAGAACACACTGAGCAAGAGACTAAAGCTTAAAGCAATTCTTCATGCTGCTGCACATATTTCTTCTCTTCTCTTCTAGCAAACATTTTGGACAATGGAACAAAGAACACTTTTTTAAAGTTGGTTTTCAGGTAGGCTTTTGATTGAATGCCTGTCAATGGAAGAAACATACCAAAAACAGAGAAGAAAGAAAAACTACCTTGGCATCTACAAAAGCTCTAGGTGCAACCCTTTTAAAGGAGCAGTACCTTTTGTAACAATCCCTTGATATTATAGCCGTAATTGATACAAAAGGTTGAATTCCCGCACAGAAGATTTTAGTAAGTGTTCACAATTCCACAGGAATCTGAAAGTTACCAAGGCAATTTTCCTTTTAGGATTATCACGGTCTCAACTTCTACCTTTTCCAATACATTCATTCCTCACATAATACAACAGAACTCTAAAATATAAATAGCTCCCCCAAACGTTACATTTCTCCCATATCCCATAATACACCGGCAGTCTTTTTCCACAATGAAATTATGCATTGAAATGCAATGGCCTAGTCCAAGTCCATGTTAACGGGGCTCTCATTCATGTGACAGCTACCATTTTGTTGTGCTGTCTCGATGTTTTTAATTTCTTCTTCTAAGTCTTCATTTTTATGAATAGAAGGTGAATCCAGCGACTCTTCCCGTTTAGGAGAGTCTACTTTTGGCTTCGGCTGAGTTACAATGGGCTCACACACACTGTGTAGTTCCTACAACAGAAAACATACATACTGAATGCATTTTGGGGACTAGCAAAAAGATAACAGCTGATTTCCTGAGCTGGTTCAGCAGTGATTAGCTCTGTAGACTGAAAAGCAATAGGTCCACTTAGGCCGGAATTAGATGTTATGATTTTGAAAGGCCAGAACTAATTACAGCACAAGCATATCTGCTGACAGAAAGAACAATCCTTCATCTTCTCTCTCTCTCTCCCCAATAATGTCTGATAAGACAAAATGTATCACAGCTATCATCAAGTGAAAACTTTTCCCACCCTCACATGAGATGGACTGGGGGAAGGAACTCTTAAATTCTATGCTAGGTATGAAGGATAGGTAAATCTGCCGAACTCAACTTCTTGTAGGTTCTCATTTTTCTTTTAAATTCCTTCCGTCCTGTTCTCTATCAGTTTGTGAATAAACAGGGTTTTTTAAACCTGCATGAAAATTCTGACATTTTTATGCACAATTTTAATAAATATTCCCATTTTGTACATTTTTTCTTCAAATGTATGCATTTTATGCAAACATTTTGATTTGCGAATTGCACTGCAAACTTCAGGAAAACATGGATTTCAACATTTAACTGCATTCTGGTTTATGTTGAGGTTTATGGAGTCCAAATTTGGTAAGTTTGCTCTCAATTGACAAACAAATGAATATCCCAGCCTTCCCTACTAGATACGGGCATCTATGCTTGTATTAATTTGCCCTGCTCTGACCCTTCGTCTTCAAGATTGACTAAAACTAGGTCTTCCAACTGGCAAGGTATTAGAAAACACATTCACTTTAGCTTTTCCTCCAGTGATTAAATCTGCCCTATGACAAACACTTACCCTCAGCTTTCCTTTGATTTCGGTAACACGAACAACAGGATCCTGATCAAAGCTCTGCTTTGCTTGGGCGTTCAAAATGTTGTTAATCCATTCCATCGTGTCACTGACACACTTCTCTACTTTGTTCATTTCACTTTCATCAATATGGATGTACTTCTCATCCTGAAATAGGGAGTTATATTATTTATTTAGTTATTTCATTTATATCCCACCATTTTTACTCCAAGGAACCCACAGCAGCGCACATAATTCTCTTCCTCTCCATTTTATCCTCACATCAACAACCCTGTGAGGTAGGTTGGGCTGAGAGTCTGTGACTGGCCCAAAGTCAGTTCCATGGCTGAGTGGGGACTAGAACTCGGATCTCCCAACTCCCAGCCCAACACCTTAGCCACTACTCCAGTATGATTACTGGTTATCATACTAATAAGACTTTTCATATGTTCCTCAAGCACTAAATATCAGGTAGGTCTTGCTATTCCCATTCATCAACTAAGGGACACCTTGCATATTCACATTAAAGTGAAAAAAGAAGTGTGAGTAATGTGTCTGGTTCCTCTCCTTCCCTCTCCTTTTGCAAAGGATTTGTGCTCTGTTCCTACATTGGGAGAACGTACATTCTGTGAAACAGCTCTAGAACTTGGCAAATATTTGCTTTTCAGCCTTGAGTTGAAATTTTTGAGAAGTCCCATTTTAACATCAGCCTCGCTAAAGCTATTTGTTACACAATCACTCTTGCAAAGTTTGTTACATCTTACCCCATTTCCAGACCCATCATTACTGTCCCTCGTGTAACAGAGGAGACTGGGCTACACCAGAAACCCCTTAATGTTCAGATACTAATGAGTAAATTATTGGTTACGTATAGGAAAGTTGAAAGAACCATGCCTGAGTTCTGCACTCCGCTCAAACTCATGGAAGAGACAGTCGCTATGTTAATTTGACTGAAATGATCAGTCAATATGGGAAGTTCTGAAGTTATGCTGGGCTTGCTGAGTCACAGTGGGCTGACAAACTTCAAATTAGAAAAAGGATGAGGACATTCATGTACAGCTAAATCTGGAGATGCAGCAGTATCGGCTCCAAACAATTCCTGTTAATTGCTTCTTTTCTGGGGGATCGGGGGAAGGGGAAGGACTCTTTTTGCAAAAATACTTTAATTCACTGGGCAGTATCCAACAGGGTACTTATGCGCCTGCCAACCCTCTTGCGCCCTGCCAATTCCTGCATGCTAGCAGTGCCCACTTGCACAAAGGAGAACCAAGCAAAAATACTTGTTTTGGGGCTCCCTCTGGGAAGTGTCAAATCTCCGATTTGAAAGCAGTGGATTCCACTTGCACAATGGAATTGGCAGGACCCACTGCTTGTGCAACACAATCTGTAGGGTGTAAGAGAACTGGCACGGGCATAAACGCCCCACTGGATTCTGCCTTAGAACTTTGAAATTTAGACATCAAGACTGCGGTTTATGACAACAGCATTTTTAAAGTGGAGCTGGAGGCAAATGGGTTAGGATGAAACAGGACGTCCCCTGGACCCCACAAAGCTGGAAAATTATGTTGCGTGAGATCAGATAAAAATGATTATCCGACCAGATTAAAATTGTGGTATTACCAAAGAAAATGAAAAACATTATTAGCTTGGAAGCCAAGTTTATTTACCTAGAACAATGTGTTTTTTGTTTTGCTGGTGCTTACAATTAGAGCTACTCTTATATATTTTAAAAATTGTTATTATCAGAATAACAGCAGTGATGGGGAGTTTCTTACCATTTAATATCGATGCTCATGCAGTGCTTTGTTAGTTATATTTGATACAACAATTGTACAAAAACTGATAAACTATCCAACAATAATTTAACTTGCACGTTCACTATTCAGAACATGCTTTATAGAAAACATTTTGTGCAGTCCCTACTTCTGTATAGTTTTAAGCAGAAAAAACAATCAGTTAATGTAGAAAGCATTTGTCCAATCTTCCAATTAGTGAAAACGCTCAGTTGTAATACACAGAAGGAAAAGAAAGTCAAATCGATTGGGAGTGAGATTACATACCTTGTTCCTGTATTCTTCCGTAATCCTGGCATAGTTTTGAGCCTTATGCCCTAGCTCATCCAGCAACTTCGGCCGCTCTGCTGCTTCTTGATACCTGATTTCAATGGGAGTCCCAAATTTCTAAAGAGATCAGAATGATTCACCATACATGTGTACTCAGAAGTAAGCCACAACTGAGTTCAATGGGGACTTACTCTAAGTTGGTATAGGATTGCAATCTTAGGGGGCAATCCTAGGGGCATAGCCATAAGCCTCCGAACTCTGATCTTCGCTTCCATGAAGCTCCAGCTCTGCATTTCAGCTAGTTGGGCTTTTTTTCCGCCATCTAACTGGGGCTCTGCAGAGTGCGAGGGAAGGAAGCTGGAGGATTCTTTAAAAGCCGGCCTCTCCAGTTTCCTCCCTTCCGCGCTCATAGAACTGCACCCTTTCCCTCCTCTTCCTAACCAGCAGGGGGATCAGACTCCTGGGTTTGAAGTCAGAGCCCTGTCTCTGATCTTGGAACCAGGAATCCAAACTATGCTATGCCTGCCCCCCTCGCCCCCGGATGCTGTCAATAAATATTTATTTAATGCTGTGCAGACTGAGTGAAATCTAATTCAGTTTCTCTGTGACTGGAAATGCTCTTGGGAGGGGTGCTATTCCCTCTTTCCCATGCATCACCCTGCATGCCCTTAAAACCTTCCCCTGAAGTTTGGGGGACCATCGAGAGCAGACTGGGGGGCACAGGGGGGAAGGGAGAGGGAGACCGTCCCGCTGCCTGAGTGAACGTCCGCTCGTGTGACATTCATTTCCGCCCAATATGGAAGTAGCCGTACCTTTAAGTCAGCCAGTTTGTCCATATAGACCTGTTTAGGTTGATCCTCTCCCTCCTCATACAGCCAATCTTCTATCTCTGACAGCAGTGTGGAGAAACTCTGGCGATCCTAAGCAAGTTGAACAATACGTTTAGTTATACAGTGCTACCTTACCCCTTGCTGCTTGGGAAGCTTCACAGAATGCAAAAGATATTAATGTCCTCAACTTTTCGTAAAATTAACTTACCAAATATTAAAGGAGTCGATGGGAAGGCTATAAAGGAAGACACTACACAGAAAGCAACAATGGAATCCTAAATGCACCTGGAAAATTAAGGATTTGCTACCTTCATTTTGTTGGTAACTGACTGCTTTAAAAAGGGGATTTAACAAATTCATGGAGGATTAAGGGTATCAATGGCTATTAGCCAGAGTCAGAGGTTGTGTGCCTCCAAAAACCAGCTGTTCTACTGCTTGTGGACTCCCCATAGGCAACTGGCTAGCCTATGCGAGAAACGCATATTGGACTAGATAGGCTTTTGGTCTGATCTTGCAGGACTCTTCTTCTCTTCTTAAGAGCACAGTCCTATGCATGTTAAGACAAAGAAATCGTCCACGCCCAGCATGCCCCAGCCAATTTCCCCCTATATAACATGCATAGGATTGCACCTTAAGAAAAGATTTCAGGCACAAGTGGAGAGTGAGAAATCAAGATGGCACCCTGGAGGAAGCAACTTACACAACAGGGGAACAACTACCCCAGAGGCCTGATTGCTCAATGGCTTAAAGAATGATAGCGCACCGAGGTGCAGCACCCATCCATGCCTAGTGCCACAGGTTGGTTACTTTGGTAGTGGGCTGAGCCTCTCCCATGTCGCAAAGTAGGCTGCCAGTAAGTGCGCTGTCATCCCAGCCACATCTCCTTTTGTAGGCCTGTCGTACCTCTGGATTAGCAACTGGAGGCCAGCAAGGTGCCAGACCTCAAGGCAGGGATGCAGGAACTGTTTTTGCTCAAGGGCTGAATTCCATTCAGAGAAGTTCTTGGGGGGCCTCATTCTAGGGGTAAGTGGGGCAAAAGGGGCGGGGCCAAAATACCAGCACATTGCAGCTAGAAGATCGTCCTACCAGTAATTAAGGGCATGTCTAGACCCTCTGATATCCTGGGGATCGCCCCGGGATCATCCCTGTGCGTCCACATGACACACAGGGGATCCCTCCCTTGCCCAGAGATATTGGCATACCCTTTTTTCATGTCTTTTCACATGGTCTCGGGATGATCCTAAGACCGGGAGGTTTGGCCTGCCATCACAGTTTCGTCCCAGCTCCTCGCAAGTAACCACAAGGAGCCGGGAGCCGGGCACAGAGCTCTTCAGGATCTCCGTGCCCATCGGGGGTGGGGTGGGGGGAGTGGAATTTTATTTTATTTTTGAAGTACCTTTGCGCTTGAGCGCTCCTTTACAATTAAAAAAAATCAAAATTGTGGGTGTGATGCCCTCCATCTTCCTGGGACATCTCACACCGCATGTAGACTAAGGGGGTGGTTATCGCAAGCATAATACCGCGAGATCATTCTCCCTCCCTCCTGGAAAGCCGGGAGGTCTAGACATGCCCTAAGCCTTAGGAGAGGCATTTCAACATTTCAGAAAGAGGTGGGGTGGGGAGAATTGCACAAATGTTATGTGGTGTACATAGAGATACTGCCTCTGATACGGGAGATAAATGATCAAGGGGCTACAGCAGCCTTCCTCAACCTGGGGCGCTCCAGATGTGTTGGACTACAACTCCCAGAATGCCCCAGCCAGCTGGCTGGGGCATTCTGGGAGATGCAGTCCAACACATCTGGAGTGCCCCAGGTTGAGAAAGGCTGGGCTACAGCATCTTTCCTATGAGGAAAGGTTACAAGATCTGGGATTGTTTAGCTTGGAAAAGAGGAAGGTAAGGGGGGGGGACATGATAGAGGTGTACAAAATTGTGCAGTGTGTGGTGAATGTGGATAAGGAGACATTTTTCTCCCTCTTGAATAATACTAGAACCCAATGGGGTCCTCCCGTGAAGCCTATTGAGGAGAGATTCAGGACAGATAAATGGAAGCATTTCTTCACACAGCACATAAACTATGGAATTCACCATCAGATTTCTATGTCCAGAGGGATGTCATTTAATTGGGAAAGGCATGCATCTGGGTTTTGCTTTGAAAATTTTTGGAAGCTCTGTCAATAAGCTTATTTTATACTATCTTGAAATTATCTGGAATACGAAGTAGAATTTAACTACAGATTAAGAAAGCAAAACATGGCTTGATAAATAATTACAGCATTTAACTTATATAGTGTAAACCGCCTTGGGAGACATTTCCTGATGAAGGGGTGTAGAAATATTTTAAATGAAAAATACCTTTTCACACACAAACTTCTCATAGGTTCCAGATAGCTTGTCCCTGAAATCATAAACATATTCTTCAACTGCATTCTTTGCATCATTCCTTTCCTTCTCCAGTTTGTCTTGCATGATCATCTTGCCCTGTTTGATTACCCAAAACAAGCAATATATTACTACATTAGACTTAAGCATCAGATTTTGAAGCAGTACAGAATTACACTTGACCAAAAGAAGAAGGTGGCCTTGTTCACACATAGGCCCCATTAAGAAGACACCTTAAACCATGGCTTTTACCACAGTGGTTAAGCCAGAAAGCCGGGCTGTGTTCAGAAGACATCTTAAACCATGGCTTGAACCATGGTGAACAAAGCAAAAAGCCTTATTCACCATGGTTAAAGCCATAGTTTAAGGTGTCTTCTGAACAGGCCCAAAGACTGACTGCATTATCTGCCTCAAGATATGGTGGTGTTTCCTGGGCATGCCCACGTAACAATCAAGAGGGAGCATGTCCTATTATTATTATTATTATTATTATTATTATTATTATTTATTTATATATTATTATTTATTTATATTTATATTTTATTATGATGGAGTTCAGCATCAAATAATCCCTTACTGGACACATTATCAGGTAGGCCAGCCCAATTTTATGTTAAATATTTGTTCAAACAACATTCCCTTGGTATCACTTCCTGTTGTCAACTTTTTTCAGTAGCAATGCAAATGAGGAAGCAATTAGTGACTTGATAGTGGGGTGATACTTTAAGTTAAATTTTCTTGTAAAGCTATATGCTTGGGTTGAGGATGTCTAGGTTTTATGTGATGTGTAAGTAAAGCAATTGTTTTTACACATTTCTAATGTTGGTCTCTTGACCACAGTAAAGAATATACTTATACTAATATTTCACTAACAGTGTTTAACTGTGGGATTCATGTATTCAAAGATCTTTCCACTATCAAGAGATCCCACTAATGTTACGATCCCATAAGATGCATTTCAAGTACAAGTTGATCAATATTCACACCTCAGTTTCAATGTACAAGTTGAGCAGGTCTTTTCCAAGCTGCCAGACCAAGTTAGCTTCAATAGGCAACTCAACATTCTTCACTTTTATCTTGGGCTTTTTAGCTTCTGGAGGCTGATCGCTTTTCTTTCCATTTCCCTGGGGTGGATTAGTAGAGAAGAACATTACATCAAAGAGCTACTGACAGGCGTTTTCTCAGAAAGCCCTTCTACGGAAGATAATACTTCACATCCCATTTTCTTGGTGCAATCTTAAAATTTTGCTGGGCTTGAACGACTTTTAAACCATCTGGCCAATATATGTCGCCAGAGCACAAATTGCATACTCCTTTGATGGGAGATTACTTTTATGTACAGTTAAACTGATTTATTTTTTTCTTCCAGCAGAATGCATTTAAAGGGTCACTCACTTTTTCGGCATCTGGGGTTTTGTTTTCTTCAGGGGGAGCTTCAGGAGAAAGGGCAGACTGTGACGTTTGCTGATCATCTGTTTGTACCTGGGACTGAGCTCCAGCCTCACCGTTGCCTTGCTGGAAATTCTTCTGAAATGGGAGCCCAGGCACAAAAGATGTGAGACGTTTCATTAAAAACCATTCATGGTTTTTAATGTTTGATACACCTAGGCTACAAAAGCTACCTTGAGAAGCTCTCCATACATACTGGCATTACGAAATGGATGCCCATTTGTCACTTGAGAGCACAGCCATATTAATTATCTCCCTGACATTCCCAGAGAGATGAGCCATTCTAATCCAGCAAATGGTATAATATATCACAATCTCTAACTATCCCCTTGAAGCTGCAGAATTACCTCTCCTCAGTGTCTAGTAGAAAATGCCTTATTTTACTTTATTTATATTATTTGTTACTTTTGTGAACTGCCCAGAGAGCTTCGGCTATGGGGTGGTATACAAATGCAAATAATAATAATAATAATAACGCCCAATAGCCAAAGCTCTTTGGGCAGTTAACAAAATATAAAATCCTAATATACAACCTTTTAAAAAAGTAATGCAAAACCTTAAAACGTTTAAACCAGAATAAAAACCAGCAGCAAGAAAAGATCTAAAAACACAAGAACACATAAAAAAGCAAAGCTGGAGGACAAAAAAAAATGGGGGGGGGGGAAATTGCTATCAAAATGACCACAATGAAGGTATCAGGTGAGCCTGAGGAGGGCATTCCACAACTAGGGTACCACCACTGAAAAGTCCCTTTCCTTAGTAGTTACCTGCTTCACCTCATTTGGTGGGATCACCCAGAAAAGGCCCTCTGGAGATGATCTTAGGGTTCAGGTAGGTATATATGGGAGGAGACACCTACTCAGGGGTAAGTATTAATGTGTAATTACTTTTGGAGTATTCCAAACATAGCTAGATGGGAATTCACCTTATGCCAGGTCAAACTGTTCATTCATGTAGGCCAGCGTGATCTACTTTGATCAGCAAAGGCCTTACACAAAGTCTCAAGCACACGCCTTCCACTTCACCTGCTACCTGACCCCGTATAAGTGGCAATGCTGGGGACTGAACTGGGACCTTCTGCATGCAAACGCATGTGCTCTACCACTGAGCTACAGTTCTTCCCCCACTATAGACGGTGCCTACTGCAGGCTTATATACTTCTCTCTGGGGCACCGAATGGAATTCTACATTAGGCAGATCATGCATCTGGCACCGGAACAATCTAGAATTAACACAGTTCAGGCAGGCAGCAAAGAAATTGTGGGCCTGTTCAGACAACAAACTAAGCCATGGTTAGGCAGCTCACCCTTTTGCAGCAAATGGCTATTGAGGATGTTAAACTGTGGTTATGTAGCCACCATGGTTAGGAATGGTTCACACGACATGCTAAGCCATTAGGTTTAGCTCAAAATGCTTAACCGCAGTGGCTTAGCATGTCATCTGAACAGAGTCATTCTTACTTACCCACCCCCAAACCTAACACATTTTTCCTATCTTATCCTGAAGCACCAAGTAAGCTAATTTTGTTAGAGCTCATTCTGGATGCGCCAGGTGAGGAGACCAACTTACCTCAGCGTTCTCAGGATGTGTTTGGTTCTGAGAATCTACTTCAGCTTCAACACTGGGATCTTCACTCTCTTCTATTTTCATCTGCTCCACCATAGATGCAGTTGAGACACTAAAAATGCCATGACTATTGATACGGACTTTGACCTTAACTTTAGTTTTCTCTCCATCTTTCGGAGCTGCAATATTCTGGATAACATATTTGCCTACAAACAGGAAAACGATCCTAAAGTGAGCACTGAAATCTTAAGGTTATTCAGCAAATCATGGCATTTTGGGAATGTCCTTTGAAGAACTAAAATAGGATTGTGCAATGCAAACACTAAAGAGGTCAGAGGAATCTCACACTAACCACAATTGCGGTCTTTAAAGTGTGCTTGCTATTTGTTATTGTGGGCAGTCAGTCAATGTTTTTACTCCTGCATGCTCCAAAACACCAGAAAACCTTTACCATTTGGCATTTATCATTGTATTTATTATGTTCACACCATTGTGTCATAAATATTTGTTTCTTGTCACAATAGTTACACTGGCTCAGTTCAGACAACAAGTTTCTCTGTGGTGGTTTTAGAACTCCATGGTGGAGTTTTTATAACACCATTGAGAAATGTGTTGTCTGGAGGAAAAACTCCACTGTGGAGGGTTTTTGTTTTTTTAGAAAACACTCCATGCTGAATATCCGCGCTGTGCAGAGGAGAGTTCCTGTACAACCGTTGTGTTGTGTGGAAGGCTCTGAAGTTTCCTGTTGCACTGAGTGGATTTTTCCCGCTGGCTAGAGTTCTCTAGCAAGAGTGGCGAAAGAAGGGAGTGCCGCTCTAAGAGAGCCACTGGGATTGTGGGTTTTTGCAGCAATAGCTGATGGGATACCATCAGGAAGACTGGGGGAGGAGAGACGGTGGAGGAACTGTCAATCAAACATCACACTGCCTTTTACTCAACTCCACGGTCACACAACAGTGGAATTAGAACATGTTGTGTGTTGAGTACCTCCTAAAAACTCAACCATTGAGTGGAATTTTCACACTGCGTTGACTAACTTGTCTGAACTAAGCCTTTATGTATCATTGGCACCTTTTGATTCTTCCGTTTTACCTCAATAACACTCAATAATAACTCAATAACCTAGGCCATCACCATACACGGTAATATTCAGAAGAATATACTACTATCACACAAATCCCAAGCCGCTTTCTTAATTTCAAATAACATTGTGGGTGACATTGCTAAAGTGCACCAGCCCAAAAATACTGTATGTAAGGCAGAGATGCAGATCACTCAATACCAGTCCAGTGTGCCAATATTAAACAACACCAAGACATTTAAAACTGTAAGAAACCAGGGTCTCTTCTTACATGGACAACCACTTACCAATATTTTTTTCAGGGTAAGGGACACCACTGGGCTCAGAATAGAAAGCTTGGAGTTCAAATGGGCCTTTTCGGTAAAAAGTCAAGACTTTGGAGAAAGGTGCTGCATGATGCCTGCTGAAAACTTCATGAATTCTACAAACAAAACAAAGCAAGGTGGTAGGTGGATGTGTTAGAAATGAATCTGGACTGAAGCAGCCTCATGTCAGATAGCAATTGATCTACCACAACCTACCAACTGTAAAAGAAGATGTGTTGTACATAGACTCAAATGCAAAAGAGTTATTTATTGACAGCCAGCATTTTGCAGAAATTTATTCAGCCAGATGAAATGATCTCTTCCTGATACATCATTTTAATATGCTTTTTAAATCTTATCTCTTTTACCGTTTATATGTATGTTCACCACTCTGGAATCTGTGTTAGATAATTGAGCGGTATATAAATGTTGTAAATAATAATTAATCTGAATTTATTCAGCCAGATGAAACAATCTCTTCCTGATATAATTAGAAGCACATGTTCTTTCCATGTCAACCTGGCAGGCCTGTCCCACCTCTAGCTGTCTACATTCAAACATGGCCTATTGTGCACAGGCCTAGATTGTGCAGTTGATTTCCCTGATAGAATATGAGAGTTGCCTACATGATATCAGCCTACAAATGTAAACTGCATATGTACTATCACCTAATGGACATCAGAGACAAAGTAGGCCTACTGGCTGGACCAAGGAGAGGAATCATTCAACCCTGTCTGCTATCAACATCTAAACTCCTGTCTATAAGCTACAGTATTTCGATACAATACTATTCTTTCTTTGAATAACTTCGGAAGTTAATGGAGCCCACCTACTGGGAGGTTCTTCTATGCAAACTCTTTAAGAGCACTAGAGAAAACACGACTCCCGTTCATTTCAAAGGATGCTGCACAACCCCACCCCCACCCCCCGATAGATTCTCTGCTCTCTGTTGCAAATATTTATCTTAACACACAAATGACGCAAGTGACTAACTGAAGCCTCAGATAATGAGGCAAGTAAGATCTGAAGCTTTTGATCACATCTACCAAATCATTCACATGTTTGGTAAAATTATGAAAGGAAGAGGAGGGCCAACTCCCCTGAGGTAAAATTACATCAGGCAGGACTGTTTAGGGACAAAAAAGGTGAGTAAGGGGAGACATGATAGAGGTGTACCAAATTATGCATGGTGTGGAAAAAGTGGATAGGGAGACGTGTGTGTGTGTGTGTGTATGTATGTCTTTCTCATAATACTAGAACCCAGGGTGATCCCATGAATCTGACTCAGGACAAATAAAGATTCAGGACACAGCATATAGTTAAACTATGGAATTCACTTCCACAAGATGCAGTGATAGCCACCAATTTGAATGGCTTTAAAGGTGGTTAGACAAATTCATGGAAGAGAAAGCTATCAATGCTTACTAGCCTTGATGGCTATATACTATCTTCAGAATAGGAGGCAGTATGTCTACATACATCAGTTGCTGGGGAATACGGGCAAGATGGTGCCGTTGCACTCATGTCCTGCTTGTGGACTTCGCATGGGCAGTTGGCTGGCTGCTGTGTGAACAGAACCCTCAACTTGATGGACCTTGGTGTGATCCAATACGGCTTTTCTTATGTACTTATAAGGAGGACATAACGGCCCTATTCAGAAGAAACCTTAAACCATGGCTTTAACCATAATGGTTAAGCCAGAAAGCCAGGCCGTGTTCAGAAGACACTTTAAACCATGGCTTTAACCACAGTGAATAAAGCTTTCTGGCTTAACACCATGGTTTAAGGTGGTTCTCAACACAGCCTGGCTTTCTGGCTTATCCACCATGGTTAAAGCCATGGTTTAAGGTGTCTTCTGAATGGGGTCAGTATGTGGTTGAGCCTGTTGGCATTACTACAGTAATACCTGGAAAGTTGGTCACAGCTTATAGGTTAATCGTGTAAGAGCATGCAACTTCAGGTTTTCACTTACCCGTCAGCATCTTCGGATTCTGTATTCCACTGTAGTGAGATTGGGTATGGAATTGCATCTGTGATAGAGATTTCTCTAACTTTAAAAGCTGGAGACAGAATTGCACACTAAAAGAAAACAATACAAAAAAACCAACCCTCTAGTTATTACCTTATCAATAGCTTGGATAAAACCATGTATAAGGTAGAAAGAGATGAACATTTTATTGGTTTAGCCAAACAGATTTGGCTAACTATTCACAACAGCCTTCCAAATATTTTGGATTTTAACTCCCATCAGCCCTAGCTAGTATGGCTTATTGTGAGGAATGATGGGAGTTGTAGTCTAAACAACTGGAGAGCACTAAGACTGCACTACAAAGCCTAATATGATAGACAAAGAGATAAGTTGACATGTAAAAGTTGCATTTGTAATTAACATCTGCTTATGACATAATGCTAAAGACATGCTTACTTAGAAATAAGTTCCACTTACTGACATGAAAGTTATTATCTCAGTGTTCTGCCGTTCTTATTTATTTTATCCTTACAGCCATCTCCATGGAGGAACAAACGTTCAGAGAGCTAAGCCAAGTTAGTCTAACAACAAAACGCAAGTCTTCTGTAACACTTTAAAAGGACAAAACAATATTGCATGGACGCCTCAGTTGCCGTTGCATATTTCTCTCTATTCCCATATAGACAACCTGGAAGCTTCCATACTAGAAGCGAGGGATTAGCCGTGCAGCTCAAGGATAACTGTCCATTTACAAGCCTGCATGTGACAGGAGACTTTCCCATCCTTACTATTTCCTTTTTCTTTCCCCCTCCCTTTTTTTTAAAGCAAAGCCATTTCCAGAGGAGGAAATTTAGAGCAAGCAAATGATAAGGAGAAGAAAGGATGCTCAACAACTTCACTGCCCACTAGTCCTCCCTTGTAATCATCTGGCACAGGAGGCTCCTCCCCACGGTAGTTACAAATGAATATTTGCCTAGCAAGTGCATGTTTTTAACCTATAAGGAGGAAAGATATTAGGTGGATGAGTGAAATTTACAGCAGAGGAAGGGTTTGGAGAAGGATTTAAGCACCACCGCCACTAGCCATTTCTCCACTCTAACACCCACCCAAGCTGCTTTCCTTTTAAAAGCATAGAACTGGCAATATCTGGGTTCTCACAACACAACAAGCCAAAGTACAGGTCGAGTACTTCAGGCTGAATATGGGTTGTTGAACTCTAGGGTGTGTTGTGCTGTGCTAGCAAACCACGATTTGTTAATCACAAAGAACCCACAAAGAGAATCATGGTTTGTTGTTGGGTTGTGAACTGTGGGTTGTTCATGGTTGTTAGCGCGGCTGGGTTCACATAACACAACAACCCATGGTTCAGTGACAACCCTTCCTCTGGCTTGTTGTGTTGAATGAAACTAGGTCAACCTCTGACATGTGTTTGCCGGAACAAAGGACCCATTACAGCTTGAACTTTCACACTGCTTCAACATGACCTCAAACACACAAAAATTCAATGGAGACTTTACACAGATTGAGCAGCAAATAACAAAGCATTAAGTAATCCAGTGATGTCTATGGACAACTGAACCAAATCTAGAATGGTCCATCTTCCAAGGAAGACGCACTTGCCACTTACATACCTGCAATGCACAGCCTCTTGCAACAGCTTCATCTGCGTTCAGTGTCGTGCTGACATCCTTGCCAAAGAACTTCCCAATCTTCTCTTTCACAGCTGGGATGCGTGTGGCTCCACCTACAACTTCAACAGCCTGCACATCATCCACTTTGAGTTGTATTTGGTCCATCAAGGAACGAAGAGGAATCTCTATTCTTTGCAGGAGATCAGCACACAATTCTTCGAACTGGGCCCTAAAATGGAAAACATTACAAAAACAAGGTCAGAAGTGCCTTTGGAGTTAACTAAGATGGCATGGCAATGCTCAACCTTGAAGTCTTTGCTGGTCAAAAACGAAGAGATTCCCCCGCCACCCCTGCACTCATGAACAAGGGACAAAATGGAAACAAGAGCTTACAAAAAACAGATTCATTTTAATGACCTAAGCATTGATACAGAGGTTGGGCAGACAGCTTACATCACGACACAAGTCATGGGAAGGGGAGAAGATGGATGACTTATGTCCTGGTCAGTCAAAGCACACATTGGCAAGGTTAAGGAAGGCGCTAGTGTCTCTCCACTAGGAACACACAGCAGTTACCAGGGAAGGCCAGCTCAGAATTCAACAAATCTAGCTTCCTATGGAACATCCATCTTCCCCTGTTTGTTTTCGTCATTATACTAGAACCTGGAATTATGCAATGAAGCTGAATGGTAGAAGATTAAAAGCATGTAGTTAGAAGTATGGAATTTGCTATCTTAAGATATAATGATGACCACTAGCTTGGATGACTTTAAAGGGGGATTGGAAAATAAGGCTATTAATAGCTACTAGTCAGAATAGCTATATATTGCTTCCAGTAACAGTTGCTGGGGAACATAAGAAGAGCCCTGCTGGATCAGACCAAGGGTCCATCTAGTCCAGCACTCTGTTCACACAGTGGCCAACCAGCCGTCATCCAGGGAACAACACAGCAGGACATGGTGCAACAGCACCCTCCCACCCATGTTCCCCAGCAACTGGTGCACACAGGCTTACTGCCTCGAATACTGGAGATAGCACACAACCATCAGGGCTAGTAGCCATTGATAGCCTTTGCCTCCAGGAATTTATCCAACTCCCTTTTAAAGCCGTCAAAATTGGTGGCCATCACTACATCCCGTGGTAGTGAGTTCCATAATTTAACTATGTACTGTGTAAGAAGTACTTCCTTTTGTTTATCCTGGATCTCCCACCAATTAGGTTCATGGGATGACCCCCACTGGGTTCTAGCATTTTGAGAGAGGGAGAAAAATGTCTCCTTATCCACATTCTCCATACCATGCATAATTTTGTACACCTCTATTATGTCTCCCCTTAGCCTTCTTTTTTCCAAGCTAAACAATCCCAGTTGTTGTAACCTTCCCTCCAGTCCCCTTAATCATTTTAGTTGCCCTTTTCTGCAGGATGCTCAGGTCTTGCTTGTGGACTTGCCATAGGTATCTGGTTGGCTACTGTGTGAACAGAATGCTGGACTAGGTAGGCCTTTGGTCTGATCCAGCACAGCTATTCTTATGTTGTTTAGTTCCCATGGAAAACTTATTATAATCTACTTCTTTCCAATACAATTGGACTGCATCAAACAGATTTCTTACCTATTCATCTTTGCAGATACATCTGTATCATTCATGAAGCATTCAATATTAAGTGGAATATCTGTGCTGTTTGAGCTCATTAGCTTTTTCAACTTTTCACATTCCTGATATAAACGAAGAAGGGCTCTTATTTTTGATTTCGGGTCCAATTTGTACTTGGCTTTTATTTCAGCACAGAAGTGATCCACTAATTTTTCATCAAAGTTTTTTCCTCCTAGGAAGGGATCAAAAGCTGTACCAAGCACCTGGTTTGAAGAAAAGAGTGCAATTTTAGTTGCCCTACAAAACATTATCATTCATTACTAAAATATTACAATTATTGATACAAAGGCTAAACAGACATCACTACTGACATTAGGAACATAGGAAGGTCTATATACTGAGTCAGGTCATCAGTCCATCTAGCCCAGTATTGTTGCTATGACCTGGGCTTGCGTGAAATAACAGTCATAGATTGTGAACTGAAAGCAGAAGTGATGAGTGCACCAGAAGCAACACACTCAATCGCTCCAACTAGATTTTGGCAATTTGTGGGTTAATTAACTCATGATTGCCGTTATGTGTGAACTGGGTCACTGACTGGCTGCAGCTCTGCTTCCCGGCAGGAGTTTTCCCAGCCCTCCCTCGAGATACTGGGGACTGAAACTGGGACATTCTGCATGCAAAGCAGATGCTCTACAACTGAGCCATCACTGCTCTGACCATAAGGCCAATGCCTGTAGACAGATACACACAAAGCTTCCAGTGCACGGCAGTCAATACAGGCAGAACCAGTTTAGTTTCCACAGATCCCATGAAGTTATTGAGGGATAACATGGAGAATGCACTCAAATCACGAAAGCATCATTCCAGCGTAACGCCTTGCCAGCATGAACGGGATTAAATTCTGTTATATTTCCATTAAAAGTTCTCAAACCATTTCTCATTTTTAAATACATAAGAAAGATGCTCTCTTTGGCTGAGCCAGCTGAACTTCCAGCCCCAGATGGCTACGGGCAACTTGCTTCCTGTTGCACACATGATGCTCAGACAGATGGGTGTCCGAGACACTCCTCCTGCCCCGGCTTTGATCCTTCTGCATCGATATGTGCGGAAGGGACCTTACAAACAGGTAGATCATGTATTGCCTCCTAGGCTCTGCTTACCTTCAGTTTACCCTTGCTAAAAGCACAGGCTGATACTTGAAATGCCGAGTGGCCCATATCTATGAACACCACTAATCGTGGTTTCTCTTCTGGAGCTGGAAGGTCCTGCTTGTAAATCCCATAGTTCAGAGACACTGTAAAAGAAAAATCATCCGTAGATGTTAAGTTGCTTACAGCTACATTACCTGAGCTAGAACTAGAATGTCAGTGGTAGTTCCCGGGGGTGGGGGGTGGGATACAATGGGCGTTTTTACAGTGGTGTGGCAGCTTAAAAGTTGTGCATAGTTGGGTAGCATGGTTAATTTTTCTAAAAGAAAAGTATAAAAGAAAAGGTGGATCCAGGTTGCCCTACCATCCAGCAACCCCAACCATGCAGCCTTGATATAAAGCAGGGTTCGGGTACCCTTTTTCCGCCAAGGACTGCATTTCCTTGAGATCAGAGACAGCAGTGGGCAGGGCCAGAGCCAGAAGTGGGTGGAGCCACCCACCCACACCCTCTCTCTCTTTCTACCACCCCCCTTTCTCTCTCCCCATTCATCCACTGGGAGAGGGGCAGACTGCTCTTGCCAGAGCCCTAGATTGATCACTGGCAGGCTTTTGAAATTAGATTGAGGGCCGTATATGGATTTATTTATTTATATTTATTTATTTATTACACTTATATACTGCCCCCATAGTCGAGCAATTAAAGCAACACATTAACCTGTAATGCTCTTATGAACTCCAGAAAAAGTTTTATGAATTTGCATATCTGTGGGAGAACATCCACGCCTGAAGAGTACAACTTTACCTTATGCTTTTACATCAATGCAGGTGTGGCTGTAATCATGCCATAGCTGCAAAATGTGAGAGGAGACCCTCATTCTACCTATGTGTGAAGTGAGCCTCATTTGCTCACCTGCCGTCATATCATTCATTAGTCTGAGACAATTCAATCCAACAACCTGAGCAGCATCCAGCAGAGACCTCCGTTCTGCATCAGTGAAAAACGATGGAACCTGAAGGAAGTGATTACATATCCGATTACCATGAGGGAAAATCCTGTTTTCAATACAAAAGCTATTTTGTATAAAAATCCAATCTCTTTGAGCTTATCTTTCTCATTTATTAGATAAAAGCCACAAGATTTCAGTGCAATATTCAGTGCAAACTATGATGTAGTTGGTTTCTGAAACACTTCCGATACAACTTTAGGGGTGGATCCGAGCAATTAAATTGCCACAAGGAATGTACTGGGAAGCTGGGAAATAAATAATAATGAAAGCTTAAAGCACAACTTCCTGCATATTGGAAACGGCTTAAAAATTAATGACACATTTCAATTAGAACCTGTGAGCAACCAAGATCCCAGAGCATGATTCAGCAGCCAGGCCTGTTCAGACAACACGGTAAGCCATGGCTAGGCCGTTAACCCTTTTGCAGCAAATGGTTAGTGACCGTGTTTAAACCATGGTTATTCAGACACCATGGTTAGGAATGGTTCACACGACACACCAAGACATCATGTTTAACTCAAAATGCTTAACCACCATGGCTTAGCGTGTTGTCTGAACAGGGTCAAAGACAAATTCTTGGCAGGGGAATTGAGCTGGAGCGATTATTAGCATTTACCTAAAAGCTAATTTCCATGAATTCCTCCATGGAAGATAATTCCATGCAGGAACGAACATGAAAAACACAGGTTAATTACACACGCACACTTTTGCTCCCTGACAGGCTGCTTTTTACTGGTATGGTATCAAGAGCCAAGATAAAAATATAGGGCCACTTAAGCCTCATACATGCATCTATCTGTATGGTGAGATGATGAAAATTGCATGTGGGAATTCACCCTTGGTAAAGACAGCAGGAAAAGAAATAATGTAGACAACAAAATAGGTAAGGGTCAGATACTCCTTGAAACTCCACTTGGTGGCTACAATAACCTCTTGGCAGTCAGAGCAGGGGGAACGGAGATGAGAAAAGAAGGAGGGTGGTTTAGCACATTACTGTTTACTAAGCTCTATTCTTAGGCTTTAAAAATGGTTTAATATAAAATAATAACAGAAAAAAGAAAAGAAAAAGACCAATTACAGAAGGAATTTAGCACACACACCAGAGGAAATTTAGCACGTACAGTATAAAAGCACATACAGAATTTACATTGTAATTATGAATGTCCAAATTCACATAGCGGTTTTGCAGAACTATAAATTTACATGATGGATAGCCGACAAAAATCCGTTTTGATTAAAGTCTTCATCGTAAACCATCAATGTGTTATAAAGACATGGTTTATGAGGAAGCCTTCATTGAAATGGATTTCTGCCAGCTATGCATCATGTGAATTTATTATGTAAAAGAACTGAATTAACTTGCAAATTCATAATTATAGCGTAAATATTCACCATTTGATTTATGTGTTATTGCATGTTACACCATTTTGTAATCAGCACATGGCAGATGTGCTATTAATTTATTTCATTATGTAAGCCCTACTTCTACTACCATTATATATTATTTTTGTACATTTGTCATTTGACTTTTTGTTCTCTTCTGTTGTATCCGAACTCTTTTTACAGAGCAATCCAATGGCTCCTAGACAGTTTCTGGGACACCATAGGATTCTGTGGATCATCTCCTCCAAAGCTGGAGACAGAGCTCCACCCTTGGGGTGATCCAATCATAAATCTCCCCCACCCACCTCGCAATCACTTGAGAAAGCTCCATGGGGGCTCCTTACTCATGGTTGGAGGTCTGACCTTGGGAAGAAGACAGGGAGGGAGGGCAGGATGGGGAGGGGAGAGGCCAAGGATCCACCACTTCCAAAGGCCTCCGAGGCCCTGGCAGCACAGAGCTCTTTTCAAAGGAGGAGGATGAGATTATAGAAGCCCCTGACATTCCTAGAGATGGAAAATTTCTGGAATTTTTGAAGCCATGGAAAAAACCTATGTTTTTCCCCCAGGCGAAAAAAACACAATCCAGAAATTTTGGGGGGATGGGGCAGGAGGGGAGAACAGAAATTCAAAGGGAAACTGAAAAATAATCAAACTTTTTTTTTGGTGCTCTTTACATATTATTATTATTATTTATTTATATAGCACCATCAATGTACATGGTGCTGTACAGAGTAAAACAGTAAATAGCAAGACCCTGCCGCATAGGCTTACATTCTAATAAAATCATAATAAAACAATAAGGAGGGGAAGAGAATGCAAACAGGCACAGGGTAGGGTAAGCAGGCACTGGGTAGGGTAAAACTAACAGTATAAAGTCAGAACAAAATCAAGTTTTAAAAGCTTTAGGAAAAAGAAAAGTTTTTAGCTGAGCTTTAAAAGCTCAGTTTTTAGCTGAGCTTTAAAAGCCTAACCATGGTGTCTGAATAACCATGGTAAAGTAAAATGTTTTTAATGCCTTCTTGAATGCCTGCAAGGATGGTGCATGGCGGACCGCTGATGAAAGTTTGTTCCAGATATTTGGGGCCACCGTGGAGAAGGCCCTCTCCCGTGTGGACACCCACCTAATTGCTCTCACAGGCAGGCAAATGAGAAGGGCTTCTCTTTGTGATCTTAAAGGTCGGGCAGGCTGATATGGGTGAAGGCGGTCATTCAAGTAACTAGGTCCCAAACCGTTTAGAGCTTTAAACGTAAAAACCAGCACTTTAAATTGGGCTTGGAAACACACTGGCAACCGGTGCAGCTGGTGCAATATAGGCATTATATGATCAAATCGCCTCGTCCCTACCAGGACTTGGGTGGCCGCATTCTGCACCAGCAGAAGTTTCCGAACCGTCTTCAAAGGCAGCCCCATGTATAGCATATTACAGTAGTGCAGCCTGGATGTGACCAGTGCGTGGAAAACTGAGGCAAGATAGGACCACAGCTGGCATACCAGCCTAAGCTGGTAGAATGCACTCCTGGACACCGCAGCCACCTGGGCTTCCCCAGTTAGCTCAGAATCCAGGAGGGCTCCAAAACTGCGTAACTTTCTGTTCCTAAATTTGTTTTATGTATAACTCAGCTTGCTCATAAAATTATCATTATCAAAAACTTTTAAAAGTAAACTCAAATGCCCAAGGCTTCATTATTTCCAGACATTTTACATCTCTAGTCTTTCAATAAAAGTGTTATTACATAGTTTCTGGAAATCATTTTGGAAGGACTAAAGGGCTGGATAACAATGTATAAATACTTTGTCTTAAATTCTAAAAGAAAATATTTCATAATTCAAAAGTGCTCAATTTTTCGGAAAAAAACAAAAATGGTTCTTGGAAAAGGCCACGTTTCTCTCCGCTATTTTTTTCCTGGGTTTTTCCAGGCCTTCACACATCCTGCCATTCCTTCCACCCTACACAGCTTCTGTCAATAGGGTATTGGATGAGCAGATAAAGACCAGCCATCTTTTAGGATTGTGCTCTTACCTGGAGGGGCTCTAGAGGTCCCCCATCCAGATTTCTGATTTGTTCTGCATCTACTGAGATACTCCCAGATCATCCCAGCTCTGTTTTCAGATTAAAGACCCACCAATATTCAAAGTTGTTCATAAGCTTGCTCAACAAAAAATCTAGACAAATTATTTAAAAAACATCTACTGCAGCATACAGCATCTCCATATGATGAGAGAAATCTGAATACATCCAAATGTAACTACTTACAGAAATAACACAATCTGTTACAGGCTTTTTGAGGTTATTTTCGGCAGTCTCCTTCAGCTTAGTCAGCAGCATAGCCATTATCTGTTCCACACTGAATAAATGCTCCTCTTCCATGTACATTACCTGCAGAAATAAAGCAACAGTAAGGCAAATATTACAGAATTTCAAGGGTGTAACAATAGCGTTTGTGTGAAATGAGCCACTTACTTTTATTCCGACACTTCCATTTTTCATTGGAACTAAACGGTAGCTCACAAGCTCTTTCTCCTTCTGAATAAAAGGATCGTTATACGTACGACCATGGAATCTCTTGAAGTTAAACACTGTGTTGTTGGCATGTGTAATGAGCTACAAGAGAGAGAGAGAGAGAGAGAGAGAGAAAACTAATGACTGTTGCCACCTTGATCAAAAAAGCCCAGTAACTACACAGGCAAATCTTATGTCAGCGATGAATGAAGTACAGACATTATTCAAATTCCATTTACCATTACTAATTAAAGGTATAACAAATTTGATGGGGGCAGAGACAGAGGGAAAGATAAAGAATTTTTAGTTTTTAATTCCATTTCTCCATATCCATGCAATGAAGGTAGGCTAATACAAGTACTGCATTTTATACTCCCCCATAGGAATGGGGCAGTTGCTCCCTGAAATATGGAACAATAAAATAGCTTCCAGGAGAAGTACAAAGTGTTGGTCATTACCTTTAAAGCCCTACAAGGTTTAGGTCTGGATTACCTGCGGGATCGCCTTCTCCCATACAATCTGCCCTGCACACTCAGGTCCTCTGGGAAGAACTAACTTTAGTCAGCCAAAACTAGGCTGACAACTGTTACCCAGAGGACTTTTTCTTCTGTCACCCCCAAACTGTGGAATAGCCTGCTGGAGGAGATTTGTCAACTTAACACTCTCTCTTAGTTTGTCAGCCATAAAGACTAATCTCTTCCAGGAGGCCTACCCAGATGAATGTTAAACCAAGAATTTGTAAGATCTGTTGATTATTATTTTGATGCTGTATTGATTTTATATGCTCTTTTAATTAATTTTATGTATCTGATTTACACTATATTGTACTAACGTCATTCCCCGCCTTGATCCAAAGGGAGAGGCAGGTAAGAAATAAATATATTAATTATTATTACTACCCACAGGGATACTCTTGGCAGGAGTGGAAAAATCGTCTTGGTCTTTCCAGTGCTTGGAAAGGAGACCTCCCGGGAACCACATGTAGCTATATCGAATTCCATGATGAGAGAAAGGTGGGATATCAGTGTAATAAATAAATAAACAAGGTAACAAAATAATCCAAACTTGTTTCTGTCTGCCTAGCCCAATCCTACATTTTGGTTGCTGGATATGCTAGGATATTATGGAATGCTAAGAACTGGTTTAGGGAGTTTGTATAGCATTAGCAGTTTACCTGATGTTTTAAAAGGACAACAACCAAAAGATGACAGGTCATTGCCCCATCTGAGAAAGGGTTTTCAGTCATCCCACGGTCAAATCCATGTAGAAAAGAGCCATGTGAAGGCTCAGAAAAAAACCCGAAATATCATGGGGGGAAGCCTTTTTCCCCCCCAACAAAAGACCGTTCCCGGAGAAGAAGGTTTTTAAAGAATTTGTTTTCCACCCCAGGCTTTTACATCTCTAGTGAAGGACCTATTCTGCATTTGCCTCTCAGTCCTTTTATCATTGCAGCAATCCATATTTGAAAGACACCACAGGTATTTTTTTTAACTCACAATATCATTTCTGAGCAGCTACTTTACTAATTTAAATGTCATTTGTCTTGCTCCTTTTCAGAAGACAACTTACTTGATTTTTGGCAGATACTCCAATTGCTCTGTTTTTGGACCCAAATGACACCACCGACCTGAAAAGAGATTGATTCACCAATGATTAATAAATAAATAAATACAAGAACAATTGCTATTGGTAGTTTTACAAAAATGACATGCAAAAGACACCTAAACACAAGAAATTGCTATAGATGGGCTTCTCCGATATCACGTGATGGTTGTAAAGACATGCACTTGTAAATGCTTTCATGATTAGGATGTGAACATTTATACCAATGCTTTATGCCAACAGTATTAATTTACTGGCCCAGTTCAGACGGCTCTTCGCGTCCTTCAATTCTCTTCTGAAGCCTAATCCGCCATCTCTCCCCGCCTCCCTGTCTGCCAACGACTTTGCCTCTTTCTTCAATGCTAAAATCCAAACTATACGCTCCGATCTAGCCAACTCTGCTCCGCTTCCAGCTCCTGTCCCTCACCTGTCAGCTCCTCCTTCAACTCTCTCGGCATTCCCTTCGGTCTCAGCTGATGAACTGTCTAAAATACTGCGCTCATCAAAGCCTTCCACTTGTTCCCGTGATCCGATTCCCTCTCGCGTCTTTATTAATCTTATCCCCGCTATCCTCCCGTCCTTGCTTCACATCATTAATTCTTCTCTGTCCTCTGGTTCATTTCCTTCTGCTTTTAAACATGCTACAGTCTCTCCCATTCTCAAAAAACCCACTCTTGATCGACTATCCCTGTCTAACTACCGACCTGTCTCCCTCTTGCCCTTTGTCTCAAAGATCCTGGAACGTCTGGTCTACTCTCGTTGTCTTGACTTTCTCTCTAATAACTCTGCTCTGGATCCCTTTCAATCTGGCTTCCGTCCTTTGCATTCCACTGAAACAGCCCTTACCAAGATCACCAATGATCTTCTTACTGCCAAGTCTAAAGGCCATTATTCTGTTCTTATTCTCCTTGATCTAACCGCAGCCTTTGACACGGTTGATCACGATCTTCTCTTAGATTCCCTCCATGACCTTGGACTCTGTGGCTCTGTCTATAACTGGTTCGCCTCCTATCTAGAGGGTCGCTCTTTCAGCGTGTCGGCTAATGGCAGCTCGTCCTCCTCTTTTCCCCTTTCAGTTGGGGTTCCGCAAGGCTCGGTGCTTGGCCCGTTGTTGTTCTCTCTATACATGCTGCCCTTGGGCAAGCTCATTCAATCTCACGGCCTCCAATATCACCTGTATGCCGATGATACACAATTATATCTTTCATCCCCGGAACTTTCTCAAGATGTTCACGATCGTATCTCGGCATGTCTTTCAGATATCTCAGCCTGGCTGCTTCATCGTCGTTTGAAACTTAACATGGCAAAGACTGAACTGCTAGTTTTTCCTCCTAAACCTTCTCCTCACCTCTCATTCTCCCTTACTGTCAACGATGTCACGCTTACTCCGGTCAAGGAAGCTCGTAGTCTTGGCTTTATATTTGACTCCTCGCTCTCCTTTACTCCTCACATCGAGGCAGTAGCTAAATCCTGTCGTTTCTTCCTGTATAATATTGCCAGGATTCGACCATTTTTGTCTGTCTCTTCTGCCAAGACTCTCGTTCACGCACTGGTTATCTCTCGGTTGGACTACTGCAACCTTCTTCTCTCTGGCCTTCCTTCGTCTCACATCAGTCCGCTGGTCTCTGTCCACCACTCTGCCGCTAAGATCATCTTCTTGGCCCGCCGCTCTGACCATGTCACTCCACTTCTGAAATCTCTTCATTGGCTTCCAATTCACTTCAGAATCCAATATAAACTTCTCCTACTGACCTTCAAAGCTCTTCACGGCCTAGCTCCTGCCTATCTCTCCTCTCTCATCTCACACTATCGCCCCGCTCGGGCTCTCCGCTCCTCCGATGCCATGCTTCTCGCCTGCCCAAGGACCTCCACTTCCCTTACTCGGCTTCGTCCTTTTTCTTCTGCTGCCCCTTACGCCTGGAACGCTCTTCCAGAACACTTGAGAACTACAAACTCAATCACTGCTTTTAAGACTCAGCTCAAAACTTTTCTTTTCCCTATAGCCTTCAAATATTGAGTTTGTTCTGACTTTACACTGTTGGTTTTGCCCTACCCTGTGCCTGTTTACACTTCCCTGTGCCTGTTTGCATTCTCCTTCCCTCTTTATTGTTTACTACAACTTATTAGATTGTAAGCCTATGCGGCAGGGTCTTGCTATTTACTGTGTTATCTGTACAGCACCATGTACATTGATGGTGCTATATAAATAAATAATAATAATAATAATCTACGGTGATTTTAGAACTCCACAGTGGAGTTTTTACACCATCGTTGAGAAATGTGTTATCTGGAGGAAAAACTCCACCCTACGGTGGAGTTTTTTTAGATGACACTCCACATTGAATATCCACGCTGTGCAAAGGAAAGTTTCTGCACAACTGGCGTGTTGCATGTTGTGTGGAGGGCTCCGTGGAGTTTCCTGTTGCGTTGAGTGGACTTTTCCCACTGGCTACAGAGTTCTCTGGCAAGAATGGCGAAAGGAGGGAGTGCCGCTCTAGGAGAACTGCTGGGATTGTTTTTTTGCAGCAATAGCTGATGGGATACCATTAAGAACACTGGGGGAGGAGAATGGGCAGAGGAACTGTAAATCAAACATTGCATTGCCTTTTACTCAACTCCACGGAAGCCCACAGTCACACAACGGTGGAGTTAGAACATGTTGTGTGGTGAGTATCCCGTGAAAACTCAACTGCTGAGTGGGGTTTTCCCACTGCACAGAGAAAAGTGTTTGCCTTATGCACCTGGCTTCAGTGAGGATTTCCTGGTTTCTTAAACGACAGTTTCCTGTAGCATCTGAATGAGGGAAGAGCCACTAAACTAGAATATTAGAAAGGCACAAAGAAAGACTTCGTTGGACCAGTATCATTACATCTAAACCGTTACGTCCAAGTTAAAAGCTGTTTTCCTGAAGCTATAAAAAAGCAATGGGAAATATATTTTCGAGATCAAGAATTATAAATCTGACACAATAGGTCAGTCACAGTATTGTTATTATGAACATGATACTGTGTGCCAGGGGTTGTCAAGTCATCAAAGGCACTGAAATCCAACCTCTGATTCCAGGAGATACCATCATGCATGTCCCTGTTTTTATGCTTTTCAAATGTCTGTAATTTGCTCAGTCCTCAAACTATGAATATGTATGATATACAAACAAACAATGATGCTCCCTTTTATCTTAGGAGAAACTGTTCTGCCCAGTAATTACAAGCCGTTGCTCCTTACATACCCACAAAACAGTATGTAGCATAATAATTTCTAAATTAGGAAAAAATATCAAATTATATACAAATCCTAGATAGCATTAATGATCTATTTAGCTGTAGATATATATTTCAATAGTTAGATTAAGCGAGTAGTATTCATCAGTTTAGGAAAGATAGGAAATACCAACAGGAGACTTGATTTAATTTATACCAGCCTTTTTTCTTGGTGGGTGAAATTGCCGATTTAAATAACCTTGGTTTAAGTCAACCCATCTGATCGATTCCGTTTTAAACTATTAGAAGTGTACATTTAATATGATTGTATTAAATGCATATTTATGTTGGATTATTTTAGAGACAAAATATCACTGGCATTTTAAAAATCAAGAAGTCAGTTTAAATAAAATGACTATGGAAAGATTATTTTTTTAAAAAATCATCAAGTTTTATCCACTCTACTATGGAACTTTAAGTTTCTGGCAGGAAGAGCGGGATGCAAATGCAATGTCAAAAACAGTTAGCAGTAGCAATCTGCAGAAATGAACAAGCATCCATATTAAGTGTCAGAAATTCAGCTACAGGAAATGAAACTACCTGTGATGATTTAAAACAGCGAAGTCTTTTGGCACCTTAAAGACATATACGTTTAATTATGGCATAATAAATTTAGTTATGGAATAGTATCAGCCTGTAATAAATAAATAAATAACAAATAAGCTTTCCTGCTCTAGAGTATCAGATGCAATGTGATGATATGAGTATCTTGGGATGTCCCTTCCAAATCAAGGATACCTCAACAAGCTTTGAGTGCAGAAAGGAGGCAGTGTTCTTAGTCTCCCGTACATATGAGTAACTCCAACCTTGTGGATATGTCAGTATAACCTTTCTCTCAAAAGACCCTCAAATGCCCTGGGCAGCTGCTGCTCACCCCATCGGAACCAGATATTCACTAGTTTTGCATCATCTACTATAGGGTGACCATACGAAAAGGAGGACAGGGCTCCTGTATCTTTAACAGTTGTATTGAAAAGGGAATTTCAGCAGGTGTCATTTGTATGCATGCAGCACCTGGTGAAATTCCCTCTTCATCACAACAGTTAAAGCTGCAGGTGCCCTGCCCTCTTTTAAATCCGGTCACTCTAGTATAGCTCCTGCACCTTTAACTGTTGTAATGAAGAGGGAATCTCACCAGGTTCTCCATATATACAAATGACACCTGCTGAAATTCCCTTTTCTATGCAACTGTTAAAGCTACAGGAGCCCTGTCCTCCTTTTCATATGGTCACTCTATAATCTGGGAAATCTGCAGAAGCTTCCAGGTCCTAGCCTCTGTAGGATCAGCCCTATCATGGCTGCTCAAGATCCAACTGGCCCCTCCTTCAAACTGCATTATTGTCCTCCCCCCACCCCATTTCCTTCTCCTGAGCATCAAGAAGCTGAAAGAAAACCGCATGCCGGAGGAGAGCAATGTACTGTGAGAAACCACTGCAGTATCACCTCTGCCCCTCCCTCTTTAATCAAGACACCAGAGCAAAGATGATTATCAACTCTCCTCCCCTATAGACCAACACCCACCATCGCTGCTAGAGGAGTGTGGGAATGATTTGCTTCTAGAATGCCCCCTTGTACTTCCCATGCATGTAGGTAGGAATGACAGCTGAAGCTTATAGTAGGAAGCAGCAATAGTGAAAATACTGCAAAGCGGAGCTCTCATGGGCAGAATACATGTGCTTGAAATAAGGAACATCCATCACACTCTTTGCAGCTGTCAAATCCTGGAAAGAAGAAAGATTGCTCTTGTGCTGTACACCTAAGCACATGGATTTGGGAGTAAGCCTCAATTTAATTCAGCTTGCTCCCCCTCCCCCGGAGAAACACCTGTCAGGATGTGCTACACAAATGCTATCCTAAGGCTGCGATCCTGTGCAGTTAATGGAAAAAAGCCTCACTGAAATTAACAGGACTTACTTCTAAGGAAACATGCTTATAGTCTTACTTGGAAGCAAACTCCACTGAAATCAACGTGGTCATGGTTAGGCCTGTGGGGAGGAAGGGTGGGGGGATCGCGGCTAGCACGATTTCCTCGTGGTGGAAGATACTGAGAAATCCCCCAACCCGCTTAAAAAACAAAGGGATATATTCAATGTTGGTCTATTTATTCCAATGGGTCTACTCTACGTGGGCGTAACGTTAGACACAACCCTTAAAGGCAAAGATTGTTACGCTAGGCGCACTTACTTATGAGTAAACCCTATTAAAAACTCAACATTCATAGATAGGGTGATTATATAAGTCTGCAATTTGTTTTAATTTTTGCGAAATCCACAAGCCCACCCCTTTCATGACTGAGCACCCCACCTCTCAGGGCCCACCGCCTGGAAGATTCCGCCTCCCCATCTCAGCTTCTCCTCCGGATCCTCCCGATCCCAGCCGCCTGTTACTTACGGAGTGCATCGGTCACTGAACTCGTTGGCCACCGTCTCTATGCCGCCGGCTCTGGCCACCGCGATGTAGCAACTCTGCGAGCCGAGGTCAAAGCCCACCACCGCCATGGCTGGACTCCTGCACCGGCCACTCCCGGAGGCAAAGCGCTCGCTGCTTGAAGCACTGCACCCGGCTGAAGGTCGCAGGTGGAAGCGGCTCTCACGCGCTGCGGGGACGATCCACACTCCGGTACAACCGCGCCCTCCCACACGCGCGGAAATCGCCGCCTCCGGCCAAAAGGTTTAAATACGACAATAGGCAGAAGTTTCCAGAAACTGCGACAGCTAGTAGCCGGCTCCACGTGCGGCTTCCGCTTCCGCCTTCTCGGGCGTTCTAGAACCCTCCCAGCCAATGGCAACGCCTGGAATCTGGAGATGTCTGTCGTTGTCAAGGCGACGATGGACGCCTCGCATTCCTAATCATTTGACGTTGCAGCCTGACGCAGGTGAGAGGCGTGGACAAGGGAGTTCATATAAGGGCATGCGCAGTGTGCTTTTGTCTTTTTTTTTTTTGTATTATTATTTGGAAAATGGGTTGGGAGGTAAAATTATTTGGGTTTGTAAAATATCCGCTCAGCTTCTGTCTCGGTATTCCTGGATATTTTGGGTAGAACGCTGGTTAATATTCGTTAAAATATTGCCACTGTACAAATTTCTTCGTTTCCTTTGTTCCAGTTCATTGTTGTTTTGTTTTGTTTTTAAAAATCATTCTGGCTTCTGCTTACCTTTAATTCTGTTTATTTTTTTTCTATAGCAGTAATCTTTAGAGTGCAGTTTTTATATCTTTTTTTAACCTGATAGTTGCACCCTTTAAAGGTGTGTCATGTAAGGCAGGCAGCCCTATTCATGTTTACTCAGAAGTAAAACCAGCTGGATTCAATGGAATTTACTCCCTCGTAAGGAATTTACTCCCTCATAAATGTGCGTAAGGTTAAATCCTGAGGCTATTGTACTAAAGGCCCTTACTAAGGAATAGGCCCTATTGCAGGACTTTCTTTGGTCTTGTGAGTGGGAGGTTGCTGTTGCACCCCTGCCTGTGAGGGCTTCCTGTAGGCATCTGGTTGGCCATTTTGCAAACAGTGCTGGACTAGATTTGCCTTTGGCCTGTTCCATCATGGCTCTTCTTATATTGGCTTTTTTGCTGCTTCCCCATATGAGAATATAGGTGATACACAATGTTAGTTCTATCTAGAGTAGACTCATTGCAATAAAAGATTTAGCTTAGTCACTGCTAACTTTAATCTTACTCATTTCAATTACATAGGACTAACATTGGATACTGCCTTATGATTCCACCACTTACCTGTGATAAACTCAATGATGTAAGTCCCATTGATTTTAGGTTCTGCTTTGAAGTTCAAATGCTCAAAGTTAAGTAGCTTCTTAATTAGACTGACATTTTGTAAACTTGTTCATCTCTGTTTTTACACTGAATATAATATTTTTGGGGCATGTCAATTACTCGTATAATACATCACTATGTTTATCAACTCAAAAATATGGAATTTATTTTGGCTTAATAATGAAAGATAAAAAAGCAAAAACATCTGAAAATTCTCTTTCCAATAGTCAAGAATTAGTGATTCTTTGGATTGAAGGAATTATTTACTGAGTATTGATGAACATCTCAAAATAACTTTATGAACTTTTATAAAATTTCCATTGGAACCTTGTTTTACTATGCAATTCTTAATTTTTTAAAAAAATTAATGCTCCTGCCCCCCTCCCAGAAAAAAAATGTTTAAAGCGTAGTTACAATACTAGGGGGAGCTCTAAGCATATGGAAAACACAATCATTCTTCACTTTTATAAAAACACAGCAGTACTGAATTAATAAATTTGTCCCCTTTTCGCAAGATTTTTAGGTAACTATATTCCTCTGATGGGCACCAATATTTCATCAGATCTAAGCTGTAAAACCTGCTTTCAGACTGAAATTAACTGGATGTCTTTGAGCATGGGCAGAGTCCCCTAGTACTGCAATTGAATATCCATTGTAGGCGCACAAATTTCTGGGATATGAGGACAGATCTTCCAGATCAAAATGTGCCTGCCAGGAGACTTGAATGTTGAAACTTTTTTTTTTTTGAGCCACTATTAACTTATACTTTAATGGCAGAGATGCAGTAATGCTTTAGTACTTGCTACCCATTTGGTTTTTTTTTTCTTTTAATGTCACGTTCCTTGCTGCTATACAGCTGCTCTGTTAGATTTGAGGGAGCCCTGGGCAAGATGCCCTTGGGATGTCCCCCTGCCTTATGCATCACATTGCGTTTCTACCTTACTTTATTCCTGCAGTTTCAGCCTTACTTTATTCCCCATCCCTGGCATTACCAGTCTTTTCCCTCCCCACATCCTCTGAGACCCTGGTTGCCAAAAGTATTTAAGCTCCATCTAAACTAGAATTCTTTTGAGCATTTAATTCCATTCTTGTCCTCAATGCTTTTGTACTAATCTTTTTGTGTTTCCTACTCTTGGAATTGCCACGTCCACACTAATATCCTTGTTGCATTATATTTCAGTTTTATTGATTTATTACATTTATATGCCACCGCATAGCCAAAGCACTCTGGGTGGTTTACAAAAGTTTAAAACAGTGAACATTAAAAACAAATACATAAAAATTTAAAACCATCAAAAGCATAAAAACAACAATATCCATTTAAAACAACTATTCTGGGGTCAGTTAAAAAAAAACCTCAGCATATGTTAACTGCCTGGAAGAAGAGAAAAGTCTTGACCTGGCACTGAAAAGATAACAATGTTGGCGTCAGGCGAGCCTCGTTGGGGAGGACATTCAATAATGGGGGGGGGCCCTCTCCCTTGTTGCTATCCTCCAAGCTTCCCTTGGAGGAGGACCTTAGATGTTGAGCGTAGTGTACGGGAGAGGCATTCCATCCGGTATTGTGGTCCCAAGCTGTGTAAGGCTTTATAGGTTAAAGTCAGCACCTTGAATCGGGCTCAGAAATGTGCAGGCAGCCAATGCAAGCAGGCCAGAGTTAGTCTTATATGTTTGAACCTTCTGGTTCCTGATACCAATCTGGCTGCTGCATTTTGCACAAGCTGCAGCTTCTGAACCGTCTTCAAAGGCCCCGTGTAGAGGGCATTGCAGTAATCTAACTTGGAGGTTACCAGAGCATAGACAAGTGAAATCATGTTATCCCTGTCCAGATAGGGGTGTAGCTGGGACACCAACCAAAGTTGGTAGAAGGCACTCTGCCACCGAGGCCACCTAAGCCTCAAGTGACAGATCGTTCTAGGAGAACCCCCAACCTACAAACCGGCTCCTTCAGGGGGAGTGCAACCCCATCCAGAACAGGTTGAACACCCACTATCCGGTCAGAAGAACCACCCACTAGCAGCATCTCAGTCTTGTCTGGATTAAGTTTCAGTTTATTAGCCCTCATACAGTCCATTGTTGCTGCCAGGCACCAGTTGAGCACATCCACAGCCTCACCTGATGAAGATGAGAAGGAGAAGTAGAGTTCGTGTCGTCAGCGTACTGATTGACCACACCCAATGGTTTCATGTAAATGTTAAACAGCATGGGGGACAAGACTGACCCCTGTGGAACACTATAATGGAGAATCCACAGGGCTGTTCAATGTTCTCCAAGCACCACCTTCTGGAGCTGACCCGCCAAGTAGGAGCGGAACCACTGCAATGCAGTACCTCCCACTCCCAACTCAGCCAGACTTCCCAGAAGGATAGCATGGTCAATGGTATCAAAAGCCACTGAGAGACCAAGGAGAATCAACAGTCATACTCCCCTTGTCCTTCTCCTGGCATAGGTCATCAAACAGGGCGACCAAGGCTGTTTCCGAGCCAAAGCCAGGCCTGAAACCCGACTGAAATGGATCCAGATAATCAGTCTCATCCAAGAGTGTCTGGAGCTGGCCTGCAACCACCTGCTCAAGGACCTTGCCCAGGAATGGAACATTTGCCGCCAGCCTGTAGTTACTAAGATTTTCCGGGACCAAGGAAGACTTCTTCAGGAGCAGTCTCACTACCTCCTCTTTCAGATGGCCTGGGACCACTTCTTCTTGCAGAGAGGCATTAATCACTTCCTTGGCCCAGCCCTCTGTTCCATCTCTGCTAGCTTTTATTAGCCAAGAGGGGCAAGGATCCAATTCGGAGGTGGTTGCACGAACCTGTCCAAGTACCTTGTCAACATCCTTGAGCTGTACCAACTGAAACTCATCCAAGAAAACTGGACAAGGCTGTGGTCTGGATACCTCACTAGATTCACCTGCTCTAACACTGGAGTCTAAGTCCTGGCGGATGCAAAAGATTTTATTCTGGAAGTGCGTAGCAAATTCATTACAACCGGCCTCAGATGGTTCTACCATGTTCTTGGGGCCGGCACGTAATAGCCCCCGGACAACTCTGAAAAGCTCCTCTGGGCGGCAGATTGATGATTTGATAGTGGTAGCAAGGTATTTTTTTGTTTGTTGCCTTCACTTCCCCTGAATATACCTTACTATAGGCACTTACCAGTGTTTGCATCCACTAGGAGTTCATCTCCATCTGCCCTCAAGCCATCTCCTATTTTGTTTCATTGCTCTCAGCTCTGGGGTATACCATGGAGCTGTACAAGCTCTACTCAGGAAAGGGCGCTCAGCAGCAATCATGCCAGCCGCCCAGGTTATTTCTGCATTCCACAGATCAACCATGGTTTCGACAGAAGCACCAGCCCTATCAGCCAGAAAACTCCCCAGTGTCCTTTGGAAACCATCTGGATCCATTAGTCTCTGGGGCGGACCATCTTAATAGTTCCCCCACCCTTGAAGAGGGGAAAAGCTGCTGTAAGTCTAAACCTCAGCAAGCAGTGATTTCACCATGACAAAGGGATTGCTGTGAGGTCCCCCACTTTCAGATCACCATCTCCATGTCCAGTTTCGAAAACCAGGTCTGTCCTGCTACATGCGTTGGGCTCTTAGGAAATGCTTCACCAGCAGTGTTCTCATTGACCAGCTTGCTCTCCCAAGCAATGCCACAGGCTTGCACCTCTGTGACTTTAAATACCTAGGGAGGGGAAGGGAGAAGGAAATACTAGCTTCAGCCAGGTGTCCCAGCTAGTAAATGGATCTTCTCTCTACCCATCTCTCAGTTTGGTTGCCTCCTTCCCTTTCCCCAAATCCTTACTCCCATTGACCTTTACTTGGTTTGCTACTCTGATGTCAGTGGCAAGATGGAGTAAGTAAGGGATGTTTCCTAGCAGTGCTGGAAAACTGCGTGTTGTAGTGCTCTTGGCACCTGGCTGAGAGGAGGAAGATGTTTGGAGAGAGATGGAAGGAAGGAGGTGCATTTTCCAGTTTGAATCTGTGCCAGAGAAGAATTTTGGGGGCTGTAATGCATGCTTCATACTTGAGTCAAGCGTAATGAAGCCACCAAGACTCATATTTTCAAGCCAGAAGATATGAGTGCCTGTGACAATACTACAAAATATATCAGCAGCACCCTGTGGGAAACATGAGAAATGGCTTTTCTGGTAGTGTGTTTATTTTTTCTTGCTCTAAGTAAGCTGTTGTGATTTAGTGTATTTTTCTGTACAGCTACCGTAAAGTTTTTCAGGCTATAATGATGCTTATAGCATTGACTTCCAACTGTACACATCTATGGAAACTACTGAAAACAGTATTCTCCAAATCTTCATTGCCTTTTTATTGCAACTGCAGTATGCAGTCCTTAAAGAATTTAAACACCACTGCATTTTTTTGGTTGGCTGTAATGTATGCTCTTGTCCTTGCACGGAGGATCAATCACAGACTGCCGGGTTTGCACTTTGCAGAAAGACCTTCCTATTCAAAAGTAATATATTACCTTTATCTCTTTCAGACAGAGCTGAGTGTAGAAAGTGCTTGAAGCATGAGAGCTTGATTGCCACAGAAAGCAATATGGTGGTATTTAATGTCCAGTGTGTGTGTTTGACAGAAGGGTGAATAGGCTTCTGCTGTGTCAATTTGCTAGGCGGCATATGAATAGCAAATCAATGTTTATTTTCTGAAACTGCATAATTCTTTTGTTCTAGAAAGAAGGGACATTGGTTGCTGGACTTCCACGGCCTGTCTCATGATTATATGGGAGTGTGGTTTAACTCGATTGCAAACCATTGGGCAAAATGATCAGAAAGTCCAGGATAGGAATGCAGCCCTCATGCACATAACAGAGGTATAAATAGAGCCTCAGCAGTGTTCTCCTTTGGCTGTAGCAGACTCTAATTGCAGTGAAGTCAGCAAACCTTCAAGCCTACCAATAGTTACCCAGTGGGGTTCAGGCTGTATCGGAGATAATGTAAATCCAGGCAGAAGTCAGAACACAGGCAGGCAGACAAAGCGGATCAGGCAACAACAACAACAGGCAATAACGAGCAAGAGATCAAACACACTAAATCAGTCAGGTACATTGTGCAGTCCAGAAGCAAGGTCTTTAGGCAGTCCAAAAGGTCAGGAAACAGAGCCTCAATCACAGGGCACAGTTCAGGAGAGAAGATACATGGGCAGGATGGCCAAGTTGTTCCAACACTGGCTGGGTTTTCCATGAAGGCTTTTAAGTCCAAAGCCTGCTCACCTCACCCAGAGCTCAGCTGCTGTAATGAAGCTTCCCTTTCCAGGGCCTTACTCCTGAGGAATCACTTTCTCCTGAGGAGACCTTCTTTGGAGGCAGGCACTCCTTCTCACAGAAGCCCTGCTAGCGTGTCACATGAGGCGACGACACTCCTAGGAGCCAGAAGGCTGGTCACCCTTTGCCTCAGAGGCAGAATCCCTTTCTCCTGATAGGGGTGGCCCTACAGCCATCTCCCCGAGGACTCAGGCTCCTGTGGGGCTGGTGGCAGTCCTTGATTTGGGGTGCCCAGGGTTTCTGGGGCCTCTAGATCTTCCTCTGAAGAAGATTCCTCCAGTGGGGGTGGGGTATGACAAGCAGTCCTCCAGGAGCCCTTACCAAAAGAAGTGAGGCAGGTGGCTACTAGAAAAAGCCCCTTTTCTGCTGTGGCACCCCTGTTGTGGAATGAATTTCCTAGAGAGGTTCACCTGGTGCCTATGTTGTGCTTGTTTCGGCACCAGGTGAAGATTTTTTATTTTATTTCCCCAAATTTTAGTTTGCTTTTACTCTGGTACTAAATTTTAAATTTCTTGCTGTTAGCTTCTGTTTGAGTATTTTATTTTTATATTGTAATTTTAAACTTTTTTATTGTATTCTATCTATATTTTATAGTTTCATATATTATCAATGCAATTGTTGTGAATTGCCCAGTGAGGTTCAGCTATTGATCAGTATAAAAATGCAATAAATAAATAAATGGAGTTCCAGCATGCACAAGCTCTGCAAATCTCTGGTGCATCTTGTCTTTAGGGAGGCCAGAAGACGAGACAAGAATAATTATTTTCACAGAGAGTGAAAACAGGAAAAGGCCACTGGATATAGATAAGGGAGCTGAAGAGAGATCATGAAGTCTTAAGCAGCAGAGAGCTGTTGGAATGGGTGGCTGCTTGTAACCCTGTTCCCTCCCAGGGCACGTTGCTCATAGTTTAAGACTATGGGGGGATCTACATTACTGCTTTAAAGCACTTTGAAAACATTTTGAAAACTGTATATGGAGTGTGTCATATACTCACTTGTCAAAACAGTTGTCAAAACTGTTGTAAAGCACTTTAAAGCAGTAGTGTAGATCCTGCCTGAGTGGTAATTTTGCCTCCATCTTTCTTGTCCTTTAACCCTATAGGGGAACCGAAGAGTTACAAGCCAGTAATCTTCCTGAGATTGAGGAAGCCCTCTATGCTTGTCTGTGTGTGCACCAATAGCCCACTCCCCTCCTCCTTCCTTGTAGGTACAGCTCTGATAGTGTTGTTCAGTGGTTAGGAAATATGGCGAAAGAAGAACCTCTCCTCTTGGATCTTGGTCAGAAACCTATACTCTACACCTCCGGTTTATTTATTTATTTATTACATTTTTATACCGCCCAATAGCTGAAGCTCTCTGGGCGGTTCACAAAAGTTAAAACCATAATAAAACAACCAACATGTTAAAAGCACAATTACAAAATACAGTATAAAAAGCACAACCAGGATAAAACCACGTCTAAATTAAGAAGGAATGTTTATGAAAGAGATTATCGAAGCAAGCAAGAAGGGAAGCAAATGATATTTTAAAAGTAAAATAATAATAAAAAAAAAAACGTTAGAAGGAACTTATTGTCCTATGCTAACTCTTGAGAGTACTTACTCCTATCTAGGATTCACAAGATCTTGAAATGCACCCGATATACTTAGTTGGAGGAGGCAGTGGGAAATTCAAGAAGACAGCATGCCCAGGTGACAGGAAAAGACAGTGACATTGGCACAAATAAACCTCTTCCATTTTATTAGGTTTGCCCAAAGGAGGGAAGGCAAGAAGACTACCCAGCTTCGTTCAGCAATCCAGTGCAGGGCAGAGAGGCAGAGAAGTGCTTCCTCTCACCTTCTGGGCTAGAAGGTGAAGCTAGGAAGGTGATAATTAAAAGAGGGGTGCTTTGCTCAGCTCTGAAAGAATGGTTATCTAAAAAAGGCTCCCTGGTTGTGGATTTGAAAGCCCAGGAAAGACATGCTTGCCTCCCAGGAGGCCAGCCACCTGGCCAAGTGTGTTTGTGGGGAGGGAAATAGACGCGGAAGGGCAGCACAGTTCGACACTGACCTTAGTGTTGCTGTCCTTAATGTACCAGCCACTTCTAATGTATCATATGATAATGTCAGTTTATTTACTTATTTATTATTTATTTATTTATTACATTTTTATACCGCCCAATAGCCGAAGCTCTCTGGGCGGTTCACAAAAATTAAAACCACAGTAAAACACCCAACAGTTTAAAACACAATTACGAAATACAGTATAAAAAGCGCAACCAGGATAAAACCACACAGCAAAGTTGATATAAGATTAAAATACAGAGTTAAAACAGTAAAATTTAAATTTAAGTTAAAATTAAGTGTTAAAATACTGAGTGAATAAAAAGGTCTTCAGCTGGCGACGAAAGCAGTACAGTGTAGGCGCCAGGCGGACCTCTCTGGGGAGCTCGTTCCACAACCGGGGTGCCACAGCGGAGAAAGCCCTCCTCCTAGTCAGTTCATCATCATATACATAACGATGCTTGGGCTTCATGGCTGCCTAACACTGATGGTGCTATATAAATAACTAATAATAATAATAATAATAACCAGGTTATCAAAACCATTAGGGTGTTTTCTGATGAGCTAACTGCAGGTCTAAATGGCTGCTATACTTTACAGGGAAGTCCTGTGACTCTCGGACTTTAGATCCTGTGCCTCATTAGATTGTTCCATTAAAACAGGGCTGGGGAAAAGAAGTGGGGAACCTCAGAGCCCATTGGCTAAATCTGGCTCTCCTGGGGTCTCAATCTGTCCCTTCGGAATTCCTCAAATGTCCATGCCTCCTTCCCATGGCCCCACCCACTTTCATTACCGATTGGTGGTTCCACAGCTTTTACAGTCCCCCCCCCCATTCTGAAAGGCTCAGCTAAAGCTTTGTTACTGGCACTAATAGCTTAAAGTTAAAATAATGTGGCATTCTTGGTTCCACCTTTTTTTGCAAGCGGCTCCTGATAGATTCTCCAAAATTGGTTTTGGCCCTTGGGGCCAAAAGTATACCAGGAGAAAGATTGTGAAAGTAGAAGGAAAAAACCAATTGCCATTGTTTTTGAACGGACAAAAGAAATTCAATTAAGTAAATTTGTCTACTTTGTTTTCAGTGTCATTGCTATACTTAGTTATGCTTCTAATTGATTTCCGGTTAATGTGTGTGCTGGGTGAAGGGTCAATAGAAGATTAAAAAAAGAAGATGCCAGTACCGAACAATTCTGATAAGGCATTATTATGTGCCATTGTGTTGTCAAAGTATTCTTACATTACTCTGAATTTGTAAGAAGCGTTTATAATAGATGTGCATTATCAAGAATTTTAGGATTAGAATATAAACTACTCTAAAATCTATCACTACAGTTTATTGGCAAAACTAGACATTATTTTATGTGCATGAAGTTCCACGTGAGATGGAAGTCGCATGAGACGCAGAAATAATATAAACTTGCCAGTGGTGTCAGAACATTGGTCCATCTAGCTCAGTATTGCCTACTGTAAAGGTGTTGAACCACTTTCAGCCCGAGGGCCAAATTCCATTTCAGAGAATCTATCGGGGGCTACATCCCAGTGCATAGTTAAACTATGGAACTCACTACTGCAAGATGTAGCGATAGCCACGAATTTGGATGGCTTTAAAAGAGGCTTCTATACATTCCTGGATGAGAAAGCTATCAATAGCTATGTGCCACCTCCAGTATCCAAGGCAGTATGCCTATATGCATACTGGGGAACATGGGCGATACTGTGTCTTGCTTGTGGCTTCCTGCTTGATAGCTGGTTGGCCACTGTGTGAACAGAATGCTGGACCAGATGGAATCTGGGTCTGATCCAACATGTTCTTGTTATATACTAAAATTCTTAAAGTTTACACTTGGAAGGAGGTATTTAGAAGGCAAGGCCTAGTGAAGGGGGTTTGAGAGCCATTGCAATACTAGCACACCTTTACGTTTTCCCACTGGGAAATAATAACTGCAAGATGTAGTGATGGCCACCAATTTGGATAGCTTTAAAAAAGGGGGGAATTCCTGGAGATGGCTATTAATGGCTACTAAGCTCTGGCGTGGGCTGGTCCATGAAGTCACGAAAAGTCGGAAGTGACTGAACGAATAAACAGTCCTGATGGTGATGTGCTACCTCCAGTATCAGAGGCAATATGTCTGTATAGACTAGTTGCTGGGGAACACAGGTGGGGAAGGTGCTCTTGTACCTGTGCCCTGCTTGTAGGTTTCTGATTGACAGCTGGCTGTGTGAACAGAATGCTGGACTAGATGGACCCTTGGTGTGATCCAGCATGGCTCTTCTTGTGTTCTTAGTGGTGGATGGGCCCCCAAAATCCAAAGAAAATAATAATAATAATCATACCACAATATTTTAGTGTAAAGCTCTCACTGCCAGTAACAAAGCCTTAAGAATGGAGGAAAAACTATCTCAAAGTCAGGAAACCACCAAATTATTGGGGGGGGGGGGCTAAAGATGTAGGGCCAGGGAAGATGTGTGACCAGGGCATGGCCGTATGGGAAACCCCAGGAGGGCTGGATTTAGATCCCAACTCTGAGCTTCTGCACTCCTGCTCTACTGTGACTGGCAGTAGCTCCAAGTTAGAAGGCTTTCTGAGCCCTGGTCTACTTAAAGTCTAAGATGTCTGCTGGGATCGATTCTGAGAACAACTGCTTTACTTCTGAACAATGGCTCCCTTTCCGCATCAAATGATATTTTTGCTTAACTTGCAGAAGAGTAAGAAACCTACAAACATTTTTTTAAATAGTAACTCAACACCTTTTCCTGCTGGGTTTTTTAAAAAATAAAATAAAAATTGTATCAAATGTATCATGGAAATATGCATCAACTATGCCCTGAATTCTTCACACTTAGATGTGATGCCAAAATTATCATCACCATCATCATGGACCTTTCCCAAATCTTTAAAGCACTACTTATTTGCAAACAAGTGTCCTAGAAGGCTTGTTTTCCTTGACATGGTACCCTGTATTACAAATAAGGCACATGAATAATTTACAAATGGAAATATCTGCAATAGAATATAAAGCTATAGAAGGTCAGACAGGCATTTATTGCTAGTAGATAAATGTTTACGATTATTATCTTTCACATAGGTAATGCTCCCAGAATGCAAAGTTAACCTAAAAAATGCAATGTGGTGCTTCCTACATTCTGTAAAATGCACAACAAATCCAATTCAACAATGGATTTGTTGTGCGTCTTAGAAATTGCTGTGCCTTGCAAGAAAGTAAGAGCTTAGAATGGGATGTCTCCACCGCAGCACTAGTACAGTGCTGAATAGGCCTATAAACAATACCATTAGAACAGATTCAGATTATTTGTTTTATTTTGTACATGTATATCCTGCCTTTCTTCCATCACGTAATTCAAGGCAAAGTACATCAGCTTTTCCCATCCTGGTGCTCTCCAGATGTGTTGGACTACAACTCCCCGTAGCTGGGATACTGAAAGGTACCAAGTTGAGGAAGGTTTCTGAACATGGT
The DNA here is from genome assembly GCF_023053635.1 of Elgaria multicarinata webbii. Taxonomy (NCBI): domain Eukaryota; kingdom Metazoa; phylum Chordata; class Lepidosauria; order Squamata; family Anguidae; genus Elgaria; species Elgaria multicarinata. The sequence continues at coordinate 108,893,529 of NC_086175.1, read as the reverse complement.
GTTCTGTTTGTGATGTCAGAATTATTCTTAAAGCGCTAATTTTTAATTTTCTCTATGTGCTTGATTTCAAAATGAAAAGGAGTGCAATAATGGAATATTTAACAGACATTCTCTGTCAGCTTGTACAGGTCTACTCAGAAGTAAATCCTATTGGTCTCAATAGTATCTTGTTTTTAAATTGTGCACCACCCAGAAAACTTTTGGTTATTGGGCAGTTTAAAAATGAAATAAATACACACCCATGTAACCGTGAATGGGATTACAGTCTGAGGCCAGCATCTAAAGAACTTCATGATAAGTTCCATATGCCCAAGTGAACATTGAACATGTGTTTGTTAACCAGCTGTTCTTCCTGTCCCATGGCAAAGTTCCTTTGAAACCAAGGGACTTTGTGATATGGCATGGGATCTTCTTCAAAAAGAAAAATAAAGAAAATATCATTGGGCATCTCCAAAAGTCAGTCTTTGGATCCCAGTCAAAGCCTTGTTGCAGGAAAAGGAATATAGTAAATAACTGGAATATCATTTTGGATGGATTGCTAGAGGATTGGTGTTATAGATCTAGGAGCGAGGGATTGACATTTTCTGTTTTTAAACTTCTTTTTTACAAGTGTTTCCCAACCAAAATGACTGATAGGGTGCCGCTACAAGCTGTTTCTTGCTTGCACAATTTAGGCTGTCCAGCTGCTTGGGGTAATCAAGGATCCTTCTCTTCAGCTCAGCTCTAGAATAAAATAAATTTAAAGGACGGCACTTGGATGTTTTTGCCCAGAGCCCACAAAACACAGAATTTAACAAAACCTTCTGAACACAAGGGGTAGCTTAGCAACTGTGCAGTGTTGCACCTGGGGAAGGTTTTAGTTTAGTTCCTTTCATAGAATAGTAGAGTTGGAAGGGGCCTATAAGGCCATTGAGTCCAAACTCCTGCTCAATGCAGGAATCCACCTGAAAGCATCCCTGACAGATGGCTGCCCAGCTGCCTCTTGAATGCCTCTAGTGTGGGAGAACCCACAACCTCCCTAGGTAACTGGTTCCATTGTCATAGCTTTCCCAGTGAAGTGTTATCATCAATAGAAGGACTAAAATGTCTCACAGCATAGTCCATTCAATGGGGTACAGCACACGGCCTTCTTACATTAATACATGACCATTTGCTAATGCGTGAAAGTGCTCTTTGGAGAGCTGACCACATGAGGTCTCCTGTTTGAAAAACAACAAAACACACTTTGCCAAGCCCAAAAATGCCCCACCGCCATGTAAATCCAAAATACTTTACACCAGCCATAAAAAGGTCTAATCACGTGCTAGATATTGTTTTGAACATGGGTGCAGAACCTCAGGTCCAGGGGGCAAAACTGGCCTTCCTGAGGTCCCAAATCCATGCACCCCCAGGATCCCTAAATGGCCATGCCCCCTTTCCCAGCCCATTCCCTCCTGAACACTGATCATTTGGTGGATTTCTAGATTTCTTGCAGTTCTTCCTCGATTCTAAAAGGTTGAATTGCCTCTCCTAAGCCTTAGTTCCTGACAGTAGGAACATTATGCAAAACTATGCTGGGATTTCAGCCCTGCCCCCTTTGCCTCAGGCCCTGCCTACCACCAGAACACAGACCCTGAGAGCCTCCCCAAAATGGAATTTGGCCCTCAGGCTGAAGGAGGTTTAACATTCCTAATCTGAAAGTCTGACTGATGGCTTTTGGTTATTGACTTAAAGAGGATTGAATCAATTAATTCAAGCTGTTTTATGTATACTCTAAATTCAGGAATGATGGTTTAGGTAAAATAAGTGCACAAAAAGGTCATGGGTGTCCAAGATTTGCTCTTCCTGTCCTATCTTTTGTTGTTGTTAAGTATTCCATTGTGCTCCTAAGGATCTCTTCATTGTGTTCCTAAGGAATAATACTCAGATCCTCATTTTTTTAAAAATAAAAGATTCTAATATTAAAGGCCATTGATAAAACAGAGTGGGCTTTTAAAGAGTTCACTTTATTTGCATATACAGCACCTTTCCATTTTAATATTTAGTCTTTGTTTTCCGTTCTTTTCAGCACACCCAAATGTCTAAATATATAACAACTAACCAAAAAGGCAGCAGTTGAACAGAGAACAAGACTAAACAATGCTAAAAAGCACACAACTACATACAAAGTCAATTGTTTTATACAACATAAGTAAAAGTTTTTTATAAGACAGATAAGTCAACTGAGTTGTTTTTCACAAGTCTGATAACAGGCATCCAGTGTTTATCCTGTTTCGTTATATACTAGACTTCATCAGAAAAAACAGTTCCATTATCGCCGTGAACAAGCAATGCCGTAGGAGTATAAGGATTTGCAGACTTTAAATAGTCATTCTGTACTGTTTTTAGTTAAAGCCCTCCAAAAGGAGGTTTTTCTCAATCTCCGGCAAGTGACCCAAATGCTTCAACAACAGCAAGTACTGTAGACAAATATTTATTTAGGAGAAAAGGAAAATAACAAGGGAAGACAACAATCACATACACAGAATTCCAGATGAAATGAATAAAACCAATCTAAGTTGGCTAGCTACAAATTACCAACTTGAGAAAGGTCTTGTGTTTCAGAGCATACGCAGAGCACAGATGTTGCTAGAAAGACTCAGAGAGCAAACTTTCACATATTTATGGGACTATGAGATCAATTAAATCTAGACCTTTAGTGGAGGCACTGTTGTTTTGCCCAATGGGGTGATATGCTTCCTTTGTGTTTGCTAACAGAAAAAATATTTAGAGGCTAGGTCCACCTGCTTAATGGCTCTGAACTTACACATCAAAACGTTTGGACAAATCCAGCTAAGAAACAGCACTGTGAAACAAAAGTTAATGTCTGGGTGTTTATTTAGAGATAAAGCCCAGAATGTATACTTCATTCTGGCTTCAAGGTGGTGTGTGAAAATCCCAAACACATTAAGTGGCAATGTTGAGTTACATCACAATATAATAGCAATGTTGGGAAGGAATTTGGCATTGAGAGTGCTGAATAGCATTGTCTGGAGAAGTTGCTAAAATTAAAGTAGCAGGATCTATTTTTAATGACTGAAACAGTAGTTGTTTGTGTAGTTTTCCAAATTATTGGTCAGTGAATACAATCAAATATATACCTCCATATAAAATGTTTACATGTGAAGTTTGAAGTATGTGGGATAATGTTTAAGTGAACTACACTGATATCACCAGCTATTTTGTACATGTCATTCCAACTACAGTTAAGTTCCTTAATGGAAACCCCTGGTTCATCGCACTTCAAACACAGTGGGCTATACGAAGTATCTGTGCATATCTCTTTGGGCTATATACAGTTTCAATTGGAAGACGGATTTTGTGCGGCAGACCAACTTGCATCAGGTAGGAAGGATGTCTTCTTCCTGTATCCTTCTATAAAATAGTGACAAACCGTGACTTAAAAAGGTTGAAGCAGGCAATAGTGTGACTGTTTCAACATCTAACATACTGATCAGACCACGATAATTCATGATGCCCCTTATGCTTATTTCCAAAGAATGAAGCAGGAAAAATAATGGTGTATTGTACTGTCACTTTGTTGTGTGTTTATAAAGAAAACCTTCTAAAAGACATTAAGATTTTTTCCATCCTCACATGGTAGGAATGATCCTGCCAAAGTCACATTTTTTTCTGTACTATTGATTTCAACAGGACAATAAATCATGTGCTTAAATCTTTTCCACTGAAATGAATGGGACTCAACAGCCAATACCTCACTTAGCTCAAGGGTTATTATTATTTCTTTTTTATCCTGCCTTTTGCCCCTTAAAATGTTGAATTTTGGCTGGACTATGTCATTGTACTTGTTCTTTAATGCCTTCATTGTCACAGAAATGTTTTCAACAGAAAAGTAGAAATTGGTATGTCATTAGAATTTGTCTTAAAAGCCATTAATGCAGTACTTACCCATGTAAATTTTGATTATTCTTTTTACTAGTGATAGATTTTTCATTAATATTTAAACATCTACTTTTCTGTTTGCAAGCTATTGCTTGACAACTAATAGCATATTATTTTCTGTGGGGCAAAAATGCCTCAGAAAGGAATGGTCTGGAAGTTTGTACCAAAGAGGGTAAGGGATGCATACTTACCCTGTTCCATAAAAAGTTCACATTAAGCAAATGAAACATCTCTTAGATGCAGTACTGTTGTATTGTTGACGCACCTTAATAAATAATTCTTCTGCGATCTGTACATTAAAACTGAAATTGAAGGACAGTTTAATAATAAGACCATAGTTCGAGGATGAGACCATAGCTCAATGGTAGAACATGTGTGTTGCATGCGCAGAATGTCCCAGGTTCAATCTCTGGTATCTCCAGGTACGGCTAGGAAAGAACATAAGAAGAGCCATGCTAGATCAGACCAAGGGTCCATCGAGTCCAATACTCTGTTCATACAGTGGCTAACCAGCTGTCAACCAGGAACCCACAAGCAGGACACAGATGCAGCAGCACCCTTCCAGCCACGTTCCCCAGTAACTGGAGTATATAGGCTTACTGCTTCTGCTACTGGAGTTTGCACTTTGCCATCAGGACTAGTAGCCATGATAGCCTTCTCCTGTAGGAATTTATCCAACCACCTTTTAAAGCCATCCAAATTGGTGGCCATCACTATATCTTGTGGTAATGAATTCCATAGTTTAACTGCTTATGTGCCATGTGGTGAAGGAATCTTGCCTGAAATCCTAGAGAGCCAGTCATCAACAATACTGTCTTAGATGGGCCAGTGGTCTGACTCAGTATAAGAGAGCTTCCTATGACACTGCATGTTAAAGAAATTTGGCTTTTAAAAAGAAATTCATAAGTCTTAGAGCACAATCCTATCCATGTCTATTCAAATGTATGCCCTATGGGATTCAGTGGGACATAATCCAAAGTATGTATGGGATTGCAGCGTTACAGTGTAATCCTATGCATATTGTCTTAGAAGTCCTTCTATGCTCAGTGTGACTTGTTCCCTGATAAGTATGTATAAGATTGGAGTTTTAATTGCATAAAAGTGCAATTATGTATAATAAGTCAGCATCAATATCGTAACTCATTTGTTTATGTTGCTTTAAGGAGCAACACTATCTGTCTGTTGTAGTTTATTAACTTTTATCAACCATTAACTGAATTGTCATGGTTCTATGCAGTTGATTGTGTTAAGTATTGTAATTTTCTCTTTAATTTTCTGAGCTTTCAGTGAGACTATAGTAATGTTTTGAATCTGTGAATTATTTTCCTGTAGGTGGTAGTAAATGCAAACAACATATTCCATGGTTCCTATTAGGAGAATTGGATAGCCAGAGGAAATTTATTATCACTGTAGTCTGGCGTGTTTGGAAAGCAGGCATAGCGTTTAAGTATCAGAATATCTTGAATTATGAAGGACTTTTCTAAATGGATTAATGTGGAATAACTATTGCCCCTGGTTCTGTATGCAATCATTACAATGGGATTTAAGAAGACTCTTTTTGAATCCTCCTTAATCAATAAGCTTATACATGCAATAAATGCACATTTGTGAGTCACAGGGAATCATTATACTTTTGTTCCCCAAATATTGTTTGAATAATACATTTTCTCAGTACTGCTGTCTCAAATGGTAATTTTGCTACTGAGAACCTGTGATTTCCCCCTGCCTCCCAGTTACGATGTCTATCACAATTGTTAGCACTGTGAAAAACATAATTGCTTATAATATTTGAAGAGGTGAGCAGCACAATTCCAATCTGTGAAGATTTTAAAATGTAGTCTTGTTACATTTTATTAAAATGTTGCTAAATGCTCCCTTTCTGTATTGCTCAACTGCAGAAACACTCATAACGGCTCTCTCACATACATATTCTCAAGTGTACATGCATGAACATAAACAAGGCTACATCCTTTCCTCATAGAAATCCCTGGTCATATAATGGATTCAAAGTTTCAGCTATGTCTTGCTTTTTCTCCCTGATGTTTTAGTTCATGCTTGCACCTGAAGCAACAGTAAAAACATGGCTATTTTCCCCTACTACTTTTTAAAATGACACATAGAGATGCATCCCCACTGGCTTCACAGTAAGGCTAGCTCTGCTGAACTATCTGGTTGTGGTGATAAAAACAACAACAGTGAAGGTGAACCATGCATCAAGAGTGTCCTTTGGCAGAACTAGCCCTCACTCAGATGTGAAGAGAGGACATTGCATGATTGAAATTAACAGGTCTAATGTATTTAAGTCTGTTGGACTGTGGCCCAAATCTGGTTCATTATTAATTCGAAAGGCTTGTTGTGTGTGTGTATTGGATAGATAATAAAAGTTTAAACATACTCAAGATAATTTTAAAACAGATTACCTCTTCTGACATATTCTGGTTTGATTAAAGAAATTACTACTGGTAGATGAACCCTCCTAAGTTTGATTTGAAAATGGCTCAGTATTTATAAGCTTTCTTGGTGAGGTTCAGGAAGAACCTGCCTTATTTTCCAAGAATTCCCTTGCTGCTCTTAATATTGGTGCAGATGCACTTGTGGAATTGTATACATGTACATTATCATATTGCCACCTGGGAAAGATATGGCACCAGGCAGTCTTCTTTCAGGCAGGGCATTCCCGCAACAGAGGGCCCACTTGTGAAAAGTTCCTTTCTGTCATGGTCACTAGTTGTGCCTCACTAGGCAAGTCACCATAGTTCATAGGGTTTCACAGCAATCAATGAGATTCGGAGTAAAAGAAGTGTAGGAAAGGGCTGTAGTTTAGTGGTAGAGCACATACTTTGCATGCAGAAAGCCCTAGGTTTAATCCTCAGCATCTCCAGGTAGAGCTGGGAACGATTCCTCCCTGAAACACCAGAGAAAAACTGCCAATGTCAGTGCCTTTACTCTGACCCAGCATGGCTCTTCTTACACGTTCCACAAGATTTGCTCTTGTTTTAGGGCCAGAGTTTTGGGGAGGAGGCAGGAACAGCAGCAACAAAGGGAATAGGGTTCATTTTAAAGTGTTTGTTACGAATTTGACTAGAATTATTAGATTGTAAGCCTATGCGGCAGGGTCTTGCTATTTACTGTTTTACTCTGTACAGCACCATGTACATTGATGGTGCTATATAAATAAATAAATAAATAATAATAATAGAACCACACACAAAAATAGAGAGGTCTACAACTAGAGCACTGAACAATTTTCAGTGGCCTACCTATGGCCTGATGCTTGGATTCTTCTTCTTCTTATTATTTATTTATTTATATAGCACCATCAATGTACATGGTGCTGTACAGAGTAAAACAGTAACCCAGATTAGTTATGCCTTAACTGTTAAGAGATCCTGAGTGTGCATTCCCCCCCCCCCTTTGTACATTAAAATCAGTCGATAGACCTTGGGGACTCCAGTTTTTTAAAAAAGAAAAAGTAGACCATTCAAGAGTGAAGCTAGCCTACATCTGGGTCAAGAAACCCCCTAAATTCTCTCTCCGTCAGGTTCTGTTCAACCTCGCTTCATTGAACGTTAATGGGCATGCGGGGGGTGGGGTGGGGGGAAGAGAGGTTGCTACTTTTGCGTTAGAGGTTGTGGGTATGCAGAGAAGCGGGAAGAGCCATTACGCGGGCCAAAACAAATGCGTGTTTCGGTGTTTAAAAGAGTGAAAGTTGAACGGGTGGGGGGGGGGGGGAAGGAGAAATAAAGGGAATCCTTAGCCGCTCAAGAGCCATTGATTTGAGGCGGGAGAGGGGCTACTCCGAAAGGATCGCGTCGCATCTGTTTTGTCTCTGAGGAGAGCCGCGAGCGGCCTTTTCTCCCGCTAGATGGCGCCGCTGCCTCCGCGACTCTCTCTCCTCTCTCTCCCTCACAGGCTTCCCGGCGCCCGGTGGCGGCTGTTGGGCGACGATCCCATCCTGAGGCCGCTCGGAATCGGCTCCGCTCCGACAGCAGAGGCGGCTCGGACGGGCGTCGTTTCCCTTCCTCGCATCGGTGAAGTGGCCGGCAGGACGGCCGCGGCCAGAATGCCGCGCGAGGAGGAGCGCGGCTGCCTCCCGACGCCCCCTGCTTTCGCCGCCTGCTTTTTCCTCCTGTCGCTTTGCACCCGGGGTGAGTAGCAGCAGCAGCTCGGGTGTACCGGGGACATTTTGTTGCTCTCTGCTGTTGGGGGGTGGGTGGGAAGGGGGGAGAGAAACTCTCCGTCTCCTTCGCTTCCCTGGCGGGAAAAGAAGAAGTGGAAGAGCTGCAGCAACAGCAAGTCGCCCTCTGCCTGCCCATGAGGGGAACCGGATACAGCGGGAGCTTCTCCCTTCCTTGAAGTTTGTTAGTGGGATGGGCCGGCGAGGTGGCTGGCGAAGAGCGGAGGGAAGCCACCTCCCCTTCGGCCCCTCGGCAGCGCCCAGCGGTCCCTGCTTCTCCCGCCTGGTGTCCGTCCCTCTCTCCCGTCAGGATTTAAGCCCGCCGGGCTGACTTCGAGGTTCCGCCGCCAAAGAGTCCTATCGCGAAGCCCTTGTTTTTCCTGAGACGGAAGACGATTATTTGGGGGCCCCGGGAAGAGTCTGAGCAAGCAAGAATCGCCGCTGTGTTGACAAACTCCGGCGGGGCAGCCGTGTCAGTCCGCGGCGGCAGATGTGGAGGCGAGAAAGAGAGGGAGTCTTGTGCGGAACGCATTTCATAGTGTGCAGAGAAGCCTGCTTCTTGGGGAGTTTTTCCTGAGGAAACGGACTTTCCTTTAGTCCGTGAACGCTTCTGACACACACACACACACACACACACACACACACACACACACACACACACACACACACACACACACACGGTTTTTGTGTGTGTGTGTGTGTGTTTTGGAGAGGTTGAGCGCCCATAACAGACGCCACAGAGCCTAAGATCGCCACCTTCTGCTTCACGACGATTAGTCCAGATCCAGAGCGATGGCCAAGCCGTTCCCGATTCCAAACTCGGTTATTAATTCAATTCAGCCGCTTGACTCCACCTGTAAGCTTGCATTGGGCAGGGTAGGGGACTAGATCTATACTTTTTTATTAGTGTTGAAGTGCGCTGGTAAACGTTTTTCTAGCATTATTTCCTGCTCTCTCTCTCTTTGTATTATCCAAAAAATAGCAACAGATGTCGTGTGTGCTACAAGGCATAAATGTGCAAGGAAGATATAGCCTCACCATGATGAGATCGTATCCCTATGATGGCCTTGTTCAGAAGATGTCTTAAACCACGGCTTTAGCCTCAGTGAATATGGCAAAAAGCCTTATTCACCATGGTTAAAGCAATGGTTTAAGGTGTCTTCTGAACAGGGCCAACATGAAGTGTAGATCTGGCCCAGCTCTCTGGGTCCAAACGTGAGAGGGTGGTTTAAGGATGCTTTGCTGAACACAATAGGGAATGAGCTCCCAGTGGTGCCACAAGGGTTGGACCTTGGGGCCAAAGTCCAGGGCCCAGCAGCCCCCCCCCCCCTGCTCCCGGAAGTGAAAATGACCATCCCGAGAGTGCCAGGGAATAAGGGTAGCAGAAACAAACTTTATTGTGTTCCTGAAGTCATGATTGTGCTATGATTTAAGTGAGCGGAAAATGCAAGACGGCACCTGCTCAAAGCTGCCGTTTGCTTGTTTTTAAATCGGGGTTGGCAAACATTTTAATATATAAGGAGTATAGAGGTAGTTGTAAAGCATGGAATGGTATATTGCAGGTGGAGGGGGAAAAGAAATGTTAATTATGTGCTCCACAACTGAAATAATATACAAGGCCATCTAAAGCCCCACCCCTCCCTGACAAGCATTAGGTCCAGGGTCAAAAATTACCTAATTGCATCGCTCTAAGCTCCACTGAATACAGTGGGATTTACTAATGAGTAAGCATATAGGATTGCACTGAGTAGGTTTCTTTTTTAAAAGGGGTTGTTAAAGGGGCATTTCCTCAGAGGAGTGGCCCATCCTGGTAGAGTGCTGATTCCATGGCCAGGACTTGCACAGTTGTGCGCTGCCCACGTGGTTGGTCATTTTAAAGCCAACCATGTGGGAGGACACCCTGGGGAGTGCCAGGAAAGTTGTCCAGAGGTGCAGTGGTGCCTGCAGGCCCCACATTGTCTACCCTTGATATACCCTATTTCTTCGATTCTAAGACACACTTTTTTCCCCATATAAACATCTCTAAAAATGGGGTGCGTCTTAGAATTGCGGGTGTGTCTTAGGTTTTTTTTTCTGTTGGTGGTACTGAAATTAGTGTGCGTCTTACAATCGATGGCGTCTTACAATCGAAGAAATACGGTATGGCATTTTCCCCTGCTGGATTTTTTTCTGCATTTTATCTGGTAAGCATATTTGATGTCAGTGAAATAGTGAACCTTAATTGCTATATTATAGGAAGCTCACTGTGTCTTGGGGGAAATGGGGGCAGGGCTGGTGGCAAGAAAACCTCATTCACTGTTTATAAACACTAGGCATGAAGGACTGACACAGGAGTATGTGCAAGTTGGGATCTTAAGTCTGTTTCAGGAAGCACCAAGTCAACTCTTGTCCTAGGTGCTGAAATGAAAATCATGGCATCAATTGATTATTTCCCCCATCACCCAAGGTATGCTAGACGCAGAGAATCCATGTGTTAGTAATCTACGACATTTAAATGTGTCATATAACTATAATGACATAATATTTAGATTTTTCAGCTTAATTCTCAAAACTCATAACACTAGCAAACCTTGTTTAGTTATATGTCATAGGGCTTTTCCTGCTACGTGCAGCAGCAGTCAAGAGAATTGATATAAAAGCAAGAGAAAAAAGACTGATTGATTTTATTGTTTTATTGCACCTGTATGTCTGTGTATCAAAGATCCTGAACTTTCTGAATAATAACAAAAAAGTAAATTGTTGAAATGTATCAGTAATAGGTTCAGAGTGTGGTGAAAGTAGATTAAAATGGAATACTGGGCAGGCAGATGCGTTTTCATTAAATAATACATATATGGAATCTCTCATGATTGCTCTTGTAAAAATAAAAATGGCAGTTATAGGGAAAAGAAACAAAAGCTTTGGAGCAAATACATTGTAATAAAAACTCGCCTGACTCCTTGCAGGGAAGAAAATTGTCTGCAAATGAAGAGCTTCTCTATTGGCATTCTCAGACTTGGCCACATTTCTTTCTTAAATTAAGAAAGTATTTGCTATATTTGGAGAGTCTATCTGGCAGCATAGCCCTATGTCTAGGTACACCAGAAGAAAAGGGAGTTGGACATGCATGATTAAATAATAATTTAAAAAGTCATTAAAGAAAGTGTTTGCCACTATTGGGTCTCCAGTACTGACAATCAACACCAAGGAGTGAAAGAGCTGGTGGTGAAGTCTCAGTAGTAGTGTCACAGTTAATTTATTTAATATTTATATCCCTCTTTTCAAAAAGATTTTCCCAGATTGGCTGTATTCCTGTAGTGATGGCTCCTACTTCACTGTGCACACACACAAAAAGGAGTTTCTACATGCAGCAATGCACATCCATGCCTTTCTTTGCATGGGGAATCTCCACAATGATGCCAGGGATTAGAGCTTTTGGGGAATGTCCACCTTCTGAAGTCACCTGGCTCCCAATAGATGAGCTGGAGAGCAAACCAGCCTCTCTGGGCTAAACAGTTCTCCACCCATAATGAAACATCCTTCCCAGAGAGACCTACCAGGCTGTTTCATTGTCCAATTTTAGACAACTAGTTAATACTTTTGTTTCAACAGGCTTTTAAAAAGTGTGTTGTGAATGGATTCTTTCCTTATTCAAACTCTTCTGGTGTACTGTGACATCACACTGCTTTCAACAGAGATCTACATCTTGATCTGTTGTTGGCAATGGTGAACACTGAGTATGTGGTGCATAGTGCTTTAAATATAATATGGGAAGGAAAATCAGCCACCTGAGACATCTTGACTGGACTGGCATTGTATTTATGTTAGAGCTGTGCTGTGACTGAACTGGGGTGGGGGGTGGCTTTATGGGCATCTGTAGTTCCAGTATACTAGAAAATGGTTTGAGGACACATTGTGTTGCTATGTCATTAAAAGCTAAGTAGTTCTTAAAGAGGTCAGCACCTGGATGGGAAACTCTTTGAGATACCCATGTTAAGGTACTCTAAGCTTCAACAGAATATATGCAAATAAATAAATAAATACTATCTTTGCAGTGGCTTACCAGAAGAATTTAATAGAAAGCTTTTAAAATATTTCAGTGGTATGGAAGCAGCTTATTTATTTCAAATGATATGTTTAAAGCAGCTTTCCTCTTTTATTGCAGAATGAGATTTCATAATAGTCTTCTACTGGCACTTACAAGATGGCACTCTTAAAATGGCTCTTTGCTTATTGAAAAGGAGTTTTTCATTTCCCTTTCCATCTCCTAGTGGCATTCCCCATCCCAATTTGTGCATTGCAAACAGTTTAAATATAAAAATGGAAAAAAAAACCTCTTACTGGAAATGTGTGAGCATAAAGTGTTATCTGGCAGTAGGTGAAAATTGGCAAGTCTGATCTCTTCTTTTGATTCTTATTTCTATTTCTGTTATCTGGGGAAACAGACATCATACGACTAAAAATGGAGAGGTGAAAATGCAGCATATCTGTAATAAGAGATTCCCTTTACTTTTAGCCCAATTTTCTAGGGCGGTAGCAGAATGGTTGTTGATATTTTGCTAGTTAAGGTGAGAATTTCTCTCTGAGAACAGATATTTAGCTGTGCTAGATCAAACCAACTAAACTTCTCAGCAAGCTTGAAACATTCTACATTATACCTGCCATAGTAATCTCAAAACAGGGAGATAAGTAAGAGAAAATCCAATTCATTTATTGTTTTTCAAGGCTGGTTCTCAAGAATATATTAAGATTCAAGGAATAGTTAAAACATTGCTTTTGATCAAACTTTGAAAGATTTCCAAGGAAAGGAAAGTTGAGGGTGCTGTCTTGTAATCTACTACAAATGTATACCATTTGATGAACAGAAGCTGGCATTAAATAGTTTTTTACTTGTGGACTACAGACTATTGATAATGATGTTCTTATTATTTATATAGAGCCCAACATTTTCTAACCAGTATCCAGAGATGAAAAGATAAGACTGTCTGGGATCACAGGCTCACAATTTCAAATGATACACACAGAAAAAGAAATAGGGAGAGAAGAAAGCATATTTGGGTACCAATTCTTGGAGCTACATAATCTCAGCGGTTTCATTCGTTTGATATACAGCGGGGGGAAGCAGTCTCAGAGATGATAGACACTACCACTAGCCTTTGCATTTAAATGGATACTGTTGTTTTTATGTTTCTGATGGTTTTTAAATTTTGTATACTTTTTTAATGTTTACTGTTTTTAACTTTTGTAAACCGCCCAGAGAGCTTCGGCTATGGGGCAGTATATAAATGTAATAAATAAATAAATAAATAAGTGAATGATAATATCTAGGGGGAGGCCAGTAAACCCCTATGAGTGCAGTGGTGCCCTTCCATTTGTGAAGAAGCATTTGATCCAGCACAAGCTTCCACTAGTGGAAGAAGAAGGGAGGTCATTATTACCTATTCCCTCCTTCCCATATAGCCTTCTGTGCCCTTGAAAAACTGCTCCAGGGGGTTGGGGGATCCACCAGAACAGTATGGAAGGTGGCATGATTGGTAGGAGGGGGAATCTGCAATAATCACTTTCTCTTCCATTAGCAGGCCTCTGCTTGATCAAAGACTATTCCATGAATGGAAGGACATCATTGGATTCAACCCTTACGTATTTTCTCATTCCTGACAAAATAGGGGCCAGGTACTTTGCTACTAAGTTCCCTATTGCTTAAATGTCAGTAGTAATCTCCACACAGTAATCATACATTATCATCCCCTCTATTTCCCATGTTCAGATATGACTGCCTTTGCTTATTTAGTCAAAATGGCACAACTCATGCCACAAGAGGAAGAAAGCATGCTTGGGTGAACATTAAGGTTTTCAGAAATACCAAAAAAAAAAACCCTTTAAGAAAAAACTATTGAGTGGGAGAGAATCTCCAAAACAGCCCTGTGTGTACTGAGAATGCTGTGTGGCTGTAGGATGCTAACTTGACTGGAAAGAGGCAGGACAGAAATCCAGGAAGTAGGGACAAAGGAATAAAGTGTCCCTGAAAAGGGCATGCTGGTTGGCTGGAACCCTGAAACATTTTCCAACATTTTGTTGCAGTTCCCACTTGTTTATATGAATAGTAAACATAGTTGCTGAGTTAAGATGGCTATATAGTCAAAATATGGCTACTGAGAAAGAAGAGGGGAAGTATCAGCATCCTTGGGGGAAACCGAATGTTTGTAGAAGTAGGAAACATGTTTTGGAAAAAGAACATAAAAAGCCAAACCCTCTCCTTCAAATACAGCACAATGAAGAATGAGTGTGCTCAAGAGCCACGGAATGCTGACTGACAGGTATGGGGAGCAATGGAGTATCCTGAAAGAAGCCATGGCTATCTGGCTGAAACACTGAACATAAGGACTCCACACTAGAACATTTCGTTACAACTCCGAGTTGTGCTTAATATTTGGGATTTTAATCCCTGAATTAAAGGAATTAAAGGTGCAATCCTATGGAACAACTCGGAGGCTTATGCAGAGCAGGAGCAGCAGCAGAGGCAGTCTTCCCCTCCATGTCCTCCCTCCTCTACGTTTTTGCTAGATGAGACTTTTCACCCACCTAGCTGAGGCATCAGGGAGTGGGGAGGGAAGGGGGCTGGGGAGGCCTGGAGGTACGGCATAAGCTCACACCTTCCCTCACCACCCCGCCCAATAGCACACTCCTTTTCCCTTCCCTTTGCAATCTTGGAGAGGCAAGCCAGTGCGGATCTCTCCATGCCGGCTGCAAGTAGGCAGGGTGGGGAGCTCAGACTCCTGGGTCCATGGTCAGAGCATTGTTTGGGTCTATGGCCCTCCAGACTTTGTTTAGAGGCCATAAGATTGCTCTTCCCATTATCTTTTAATAACTTTAATTAAAGGGATTTCAATGCTATATATATTTAACTGGGAACAAGCCCTATTATTTATTTTGTAAGTTTCTTACAAAAAAAGGTTTGATCCTATACACATTTTACTGGGAACAAGCTCCATTTTTTATTTTGTAAGTTTCTATATATTCTAATGTATATTTGCCTTCATTAATATTCTAGGACAGAGCATTTATTTCCAGTATATCCAGAGTTAGTAGTTCACTTGTATTCCAGTAACTAATAAACAGAGTCCTTGTGTTGTTGTTTCTTTAAAGCCTGTATTGAGTTTATCTGTCCATTCCATAACAATTTATAACTGATAATCTTGTTCATGAACATAACATTTTTGTATCTTTTCTATTGGTAATATTGATGGTATATGAACTGTTCACCAAGCTTTTGCCAACAAGATCTGTGCTGCTATTAGCATAAACATCATCATATAATCTCTAAGCATCTGATGTTAATATTTCCCAAAAGTATAGTAACAGGAAGTAATTGTAATTCCAAACCTGTAATTTCTTTTATACTACTTATAATTTCATTCCAATACTGTCTAACCAGACTACAGTACCATCATCTATAAGTAGAAGTTTATTTTCTACTCCTCCAACACTGTGTGTTACCACTAAAAACTATCTAGATATTTATTTATTTATTTATTTATTACATTTCTATACCGCCCAATAGCTGGAGCTATGTAAATGGATATGTAAATAGATATGTAAATTGTGGTATAATACAACATGTAGATCTAGGGTTGCCTGCAATTCAGTCCAGGCAGAAATAACTGTTGGCTTTTCTGTCTCCCTCTGCCCTAAGAGAAGAATGGCAGAACCCTCAAAAGCATGCTAGGATCCACGCTTGGGAGTAGCTTGAATGATAAGATAACCTTGGATCTTGATAGATCTTGCCCCTTTTCTCCTGAACTCAAGTTCACGAAAAGTTTGCTCTCTTAGTTAAATATTCTCAGGCTATTTCAGTTATACAGATCTAAAAGCTTCATCTCATCAGTCATTTGGGAATATTTTTTAAAGTTAGGTAGTGCTCTCAGTGTTCCTGTGTATTGAAAGACTGAAAACAGATTCCAGCTGAAGTTTTTAATTTAAGGAATAAAACATTATAGGAAAGGAAACGTGGAAAAGAGAGGGGGAAACAAGGATGTAATTAATAATAACCACTAGGGTTCAACTTTGTGAATTGAACCATTGGAGCAACAACTCCGAGGAATGAGGAACAGAACTGCTGGCTTAAAGAAGGGAAAGAGTCCATATATTCTTGACAACACAAACATCACTGAAGCAGCTATCCTATACCCACTTACCTAGAAGTAAGCCCATTAATGTGCTGTGAGAGAAAAGCTATAAATAATTCCTTACAGGGTTTTTTCTGTAGTGTTGGAGTTTTAAGAAACAGTTGACCTCTTCTCTGGGCTAGCTATGTGTAATACTCGATTTGTTTCAGGGTTCACAGGTATTAATATTTTATAGGTTCTGTGCTGCATGACATATTTAAAAGTTATGATGAGACAGGCAGCATTTCTTTAGTCTCAGCTGCATATTTAAGTTCACATCTCCTTATATGGCCTCTCACTTGCATGCAAAATGAAAGAATCCTCTATACCATGTTTATGTAGACTTTCTGCAAAGGAAAACATTTTCCTAGATAATACATTATTTTCTAGACAAATATAAAGTTTCTCCAAAGCAGCATTTGTGTGTTGACGTTGAAATTGCAATTTTGAAAATACAGGACATGGAGTTGGCTTGCAGTTTGCATATGCAAAATATTTCTTCTGTGAAGCTCAAAATGTAATTAAGGCTCTTGCAACTTGATCCAAAGCATGTTTACTCAAAAGTAAACCCCATTCATTTTAGTGGGACTTTTGCAGTACATATATTTAGGAATGCAGCCCTGGATTCTTAACTAGTATTTCAAGGATTTTCATAGTAGATTTATGGTATAAAAATGTAATTAGAGGGTAATTGACAAGATATGGAGGCTTTCCAAATGATTTTCTTAGCTTTGTTCCTATGCTCCTATTATCTAAATCGCTTTCATGTTCTACTTAGGCATAATTTGTCAAATCTGAAATGAGCTAACATTAGGTTATATGTATGTTCTTAAGAGTCATGAGGGAGGCCTTTCGTAAGTATGCAACATCTAGTTTGACTTTAGTAGCTTTGTGGGACCAGGTTATTTGCTTAGGGGTGTGCTTTGGATTCAGATTAATCCTGAGCTTTTCTGGCAAATTTAGACAGATTTAGATTCATCTAAAGCGAAGCAAGAGCCCTCTGAATTGCCCCCAAAAGAATCTGGGGCATCCTGAAGCTCTGAGCTATTCAGAGAGGAACTGAGATACAAACATACTTGTCCTTGGGCGTTACTAGACGAGGCTCTAGCGCGCGTTACCTTCCACAGTCACGTCGAGGCTTCCAGATGACGTTCACGAGGATCCGCCGTTATCCTGCGGTGAAGCCTCTTTCTCCCGACTTTAAAAAAGTGAGTTCTAGTGCGCCTTTTCCTGGCGTCCCGCGGTAATTCGGAGTAGGTGTGGGAGGATGTGAGGTCACTGCGGTCCGCACTGGGCAGGAAAAGGCGTGCTAAGGGGGAGTGGTCAGCGGCTTCGGTCAAGCCGCCTCCGCCATTTGCGCGCAGTCCGCCAGCTGGGGCAGCGCGGCGGAGCGGCTTTTTTTT
Organism: Elgaria multicarinata webbii; assembly: GCF_023053635.1. Lineage (NCBI taxonomy): Eukaryota > Metazoa > Chordata > Lepidosauria > Squamata > Anguidae > Elgaria > Elgaria multicarinata. Next base: position 108,875,884 of record NC_086175.1, on the reverse strand, counting down.
TTTACTCCCCCAGTGACAGTTTGCGCAGGAACGGAGGAACGGAAAAGTGGCTAGTGTGCTGCTGGGGTGTGTGGGGGATGGGTGGGGGATGTGCGCCTGTTCTAGTGGTTTTTTTTTATTATTTCCCCAGTGACAGTTTGCGCAGGAACGGAGGAACGGAAAAGTGGCTGGTGACTCCTTGCGGTGGGCAGCTACCGTGGCCGCATAATGGCGGTGCTGTACGCTGCCTGTTAGTGTGGGTACCAGGCTGGCAGAGGGCAGAGCTGTTTGTGGGCTGCTGCCATGGCTACGGCCAGATGTGGGTTGGCTCCTTGGGATGGGGCAGAGGGCACAGAGGCGATCATCACCGCCGACACCTCAGAGGCATGATGGGAGATGTAGGCACAGAGTGGCCATGCAGACGATTGACCTCGGGTCATATGACACCCGCCACGACCCCCATCAGGAAGTGAGCGCATCAATGTTGACCCTCAACAGCACCAGCAGCACTTCAGCTGGCACTGGCACTGACGCCGCCGCTGACGCTGCCGGGGCCGGCATCGCTGACGGCTGCGCAAGTTTGCGGTCTTTCGGACGTGCGCAAACCGTGCAGCGAGCGAAAAAAAAAGCCGCGGCAATCAGGCCGGTGTGGCTGCGCAACCGTGCTCGCGGCGGCAGCAGCACAACCAGCGCAAACTTCCGCCACAAATCGAAGGCAGGTGTGGAGCATGAGGCGTCATGGCTGAATGGGAAAATCCGCTTCCACCACTCCTCAACGACGGAACACCTGGTAGGTCTAGCAAAGCCCCTTGTTTTTCTGAACAGGATTTTTGGAAGTTTTGGTAGTGCTTAGGAGATTTTTTTGCTTACATTTCATACCAGTGCCTATTCAATCTATTTTCCTAAACCATTTCTCTTCTTTTCCAAAATCCTATCCTTTTTAGTACAGTCCTATTCTAAAATCCTTATCCTTTCCTAAAATCCAGTTCTTAGTAGTTTTGATTTATTCTTGCTGTTCTTTGTTTGAGTCTGTCTTGAGTGTTAGTTGGTGGTTAGTAGTTACATATAGGCACTGCCAATTCCTAATCTGCTCCTGCACCCTGCCATCCGGCTATCTCCTCTAATTTATTTAACTTTTATTTTAATTTAAAATCTTCATTCTTCAGCGCAGTAGGACATTCTTTGCTATTTTAACACAGTGCTCCTACAGTGATCTGGGGAATGTACCCACTGGGCAAAGGTGTTTATTTCAGTTAGCTGCCTGCCTCTTTGATGCCAAGATGAAATAGCAAGGCATGGTAATTGTCATCCTGGGCGTGTCAATTTTTAGGCCTATGGCATACTTGCTTTTGGCACTTGCAATGCTGCCCCAGTCCTGGTCTGCTTGTCTCCACCACTGCCCATCTGCAAGTGTCCTTTTCTCACCAAACTGCTCCTTCAATGAAGTACTTCTGAGCCTTTACTACTCTCTGCTGTTCCAGCATACTCTATAAGGTCTGTGCCAGGCTGGCAAGGGTGTTTATTTTATTTCATTTATCTCCCTGCCTCTTCTGCCTGCCATGCCTGGTACCATGATGAAGTAATGGTGATTGCAATGCTGGCCATGACAAGTCACCAGCTTTGGTCTATTTGCATTCAGTAGGCATTGCTGCCTCACTCTGCCTTCCATCGATGCTGCCTGTCTCCTCTGCTTGCTTAGCTGCTCTTTCAGTGCAGCACTAGAAAATGCCCATTGTTGCCATAGCGCAGTGCCCCAACATTGTAAAATAGGAGGCTCTATCTGTCAGACAAGGATGTTCCTCACTTAGCTTGCTTGTCTGCCTACTTTTCATGCCAGGATGAATTAATGGGCTTGGTGATTGTCATGGTGGATGTGGCAAGTCATGGGTCTAAGACATATGTGCATCTGGTGCACAAGCCTGATGCTGTCTCCGCTGTCCAACTTGATGCTCAGTGTATAACGCAACTTTAAATCTTAATATTTTTTTTTGCCAATATAGCACAGTCCCTGGTAAGGGGCTGGGCCTGGCAAATATGTTTCACAGATCTACTGCTGCCCACCTTATTTTTCTTTCTTTTTCTTATTATTTATTTTGAAATTTTAGAAAATTAATACTTTATTTCCTCCCCCCTACATGCGATAGTCCAGACATTCAATAGTGCCCACCTTCTACCTCTGCTTGATGCTCATCTATTAGTGCAATATTTTAACTCTAAACCTTAAAAACACTTCATAGCTGTAGCATGGCACTCAGAATTTGTACTAGGACTGTGTGCATGACAGGCAAACAGAATTACTTGCTTTGCCCACCAGGTTCCTCAGCCAACTTTGCACGCGCCTCTCTGTGCAGAATCTTAATTCTGATTCTAAACACATTGCTGTGCCAACATTAGTAATATAGGGTGTGCAATCCTCTTATCAGGAAGTGCTTGCTGTTGGAAAGGGTGCATGTAACTTCCATGCCAGCCAGGACTAGGAGGGTGTGGGTGCAGGATTTGATGTTTGCTTTTAAAATGCTGGATGTTCAGGTTCTCCTGTCTCTGCCACATGCCCACATCCACCACATACTATCATGTTTCATAGCACCTTCAATGACTTTGGTATATTTCATTCATCATAACTCTTAACTACTGCACTTTTTCTGAAATTTTTGAGGTTTCTATACAACATGTACTTCTGTGATGTCTGTTGCTTTTATACAAATTGCCTCTCCTACAAAACATAATAGTTAAGTGAAACTTTTTTTAAAAAAACACACCTCCCAAACTGTAAAGATTGCTGTTTCACAAAAGCCTCTTCACCTAGGGTTCTGAAATTTTGCAACTTTATTTCATTAGGAGTAGTTATGCCCGAAAATTTCATCTAATTCTGCCAAGAAATAAAAAAGTTATAGGCAGTTCCCTTAAAAACAAAAATCAGTATTTTAAGGCCACTTGCACAAAAGCTCCTACACCTGTGTGTCTGAAATTTGGCAGGCATTCTCTCAAAACTATGCCTGTAATTTCATCCAATTCTGTCAAAAGGAGAAAAAAGGTTATAGCCATTTGATTTCCCAATGAGGTTCTGATTCAGACCTGAGTCAAATTGGGTACCCTTGAATGTGGTTAGAACTGAATTGAGCTGTTTTCCAAATCAAACTAAATCTTGCAATTGATGTTCACCCATAGTATATACTTCGTAAAAGTGTAAGATCTCAGGGTTTTTTATAGTGTTTTTAATTGCTAATATCTCGTTTTATTTAGTGTGAATTTTGACATTTGCTTTTTAGTAGTAATTATAGCTTCACTGTAGCAACTGCTAGGTTGATTTCAGGTGAAAGTAACCAGATTTGTGTAGGATGTCAGCAACTTGAATTTTTTATTTGGAACTTTTTGTTTTCCATATACAGTATAGAGTGTAGATTCCCACCTCCCAAAATAGCAAACATTTCATGAGTTTTCTTGCTAATTTTCATACTGTATTGAGACACATTTTTATCCATGCTGCTTATATTAATGTGTACACTAAATTCTGTAATGCTGGCATTAGGCTTGGCTGGAAGAAAAATAACCCAAGCATGGAACTGCAAGATGTGATGCAGAAAAAAGGCAGATGTCATGTGGGTACATAGCAAGCTCTATCCAACAGCCTAATCTCCCCAGCATTCAGCCAACCTGGGAAAGTGTTAGTGGTCTATACCTAGCCCAGCCACTTTTTGTTTTAATGAGTATGCCATCATTATACCCGAAACCTACCTTTTTAGCTATCAGCCAGACAGCAATATTAGGAACGTTGAAACTACCATTAAAAGAGGATTCAGACCAGTAGAATATGCCACAAGAGAGGAAAGAGCAGATCCTCCTTGAATGTTTCTGCTCTGCTGTCCTGACCTGCCTTCTTCTGTGCTGAAATTACATTATAGGCAACAGCAGGAGCTTATACAGAGCAAAAGTTGCTTTTTATCCTAATGCCTAATGAAGAACTCTCAGAAGTTAAAAAGTGGCTGTTTCTTATTTAACATGTTAATAAATTTAAAGGATTTCACACTTTAGGTGGTTAATTTCCCAAAGATGTATTCTCCTTTATGCAGTTGATGCTTTATCCTGGGCTTTTGGTTCCTACTACAATTAATCCGCAACCTCCTGCTAGGCCAGTGACTCACGTCATGCATGCAATCCTGCCCAAACATTGAGGATAGTGTAGTGCAGAATCAAGCATTTCTCCATGTTGATGGCTTCCTCTCTCCAATTCATGTGACTATATTGCCCCAAATAATGCTCTCCTTATGGATGTAATCCTGAAATTGCATTCAGTCAGTGGCTCTCAGAAGGGAGGAGAGAAACAAAGCAGGTAATCTGTTCTTGATTATGGGCAGAAGCAATGGGAATCAACTGTGCAGTTTTAGCTTACATTTGTAGGATTTTATACACAGAAGCCAGACGGAACATCCCCAGAGATTCCATGTAAATGCAGGGATGGAGGAGATGGGACCAGCGGGTCAGGTGGGTTGTGAGAGCAGGTGCAGTCCAGTTTCTCACCATGCAATGGTCCAGAAAAGGAGACAGGTAAGACCCAATCCAGCCAAAAGACCCTCATTAAAGACTTTTGGATAAATTTAGCAGTCATGAGATAAGAAGATGGATGATCATATATCAGTAATTGGTTAAAGAATATGAAGCAGATAGTAGGAAGAAATGAACTGTTTTCACAAGGAAGGGATGTAAGCATTGAGCCCCCAAAGATTTCTACTAGGAATTGTACTATTTAACTTATTCATCAGTGATATAAAGTTAGATAAGCAGTGAGATAGCCACATTTGTGACTCATACCAAATTATTCAGGATGGTGAAATCTAAAGCACAATATGAATTATAGAAAAAAAATCTTAATCGGGAATGGGCAACAAAATGGTAAATAAGATTCAATGTAAGCAAGTGAGAGGTGATGCATATTGAGGAGGGGACCCTAAATTGGATAAATTGGTATGATCTAAATTGTTTTAAGTACTTTGGGAAAATATCTTAGGATTGTGATCAACAGCTTACTGAAAATATCAACTGTATGTTGATAGTGAAAAGGTAAATTCCATGCTATGGATTATTAGAAAGGAATTGAAAATGAAAACTACAGGTGTCATAATGCCTTTATCTATGATGTATCATCTTTGGCATATTGTATACAATTCTGGTAATCCCATCAGAGAAAAAATAGTGCTGGAAAGGATACAGAAAAGAGCAACTAAGAGCACAGACCAATACATATTTAGACAGAAAAAAAGTCCTACAACTTTTTTCTTTCTAAATAATGCATAGGTTTTTTCCCCTTAAAATCATCAGAGAGTTTGAAGTACCTTCTCTATGAGGAAATTCTAAAACAAAACCTTGAATAGGATGGTAAGAATCTGTAAAGAGAGTCCCCACTACTTGAACTCAAGGTCACTCAGTGAAATTACTCAACTGTAATTCAGAAAAAAACAAAAGTACTATTTTAAGCATCAGCTTATTGATTTGTAGAACTGTCTATGTGTGAGTATTTATAATAGTTTATTTATTTTTTATTTTATTTATTTATTTCATTTCTATACCGCCCAATAGCCGAAGCTCTCTGTTGCTGTTTGTCTCTTTTTCTTCTTCTGTTGCTGTTGTTGTTGTTGTTGATTATGATATTGTTGTTATTCTTAAAGACCTGGAGTAGCATAGCAGTGAAGAAAGCAGGAAATCCCCAGCTGGAAACTTGCCTTATGCAAATCTGCCTCTCTCAGCCTCAGGGTGCTTCCAGATGGACACCTAGTTCTACCAATCAAAAGACTTTGTATAGTATTTTCTTCCTGAACAGATTTTTCATGGAAAGAAAAAGTACAGAAGACCCAGTGGAAAAAACATGTGAGGGTTATAAGTTGAAGACAATGACACCTGCATTGCATGACAAAAGCCTGTCTAGAAGTACCCACAGTGTCCGTAACTTCAGTGTGTGGAATAATACTGATTTGCGTGATGGATGGGCAACCAGAGACCCTAGGGCCACATAGGGTCCTCACTCTAATTTCAAAAGCTCTCTGCCTGCAATCAGTTCAGACGTCTGGAAAGAGTGTTCTATCCCTTCCTTGGCAGTCCACTGTGTGGGACGGAAAAGGAAGAGAGTGAAAAAAAAGATTGCAGAAAGAGAATAGAGGTGATCTACCTACTTTTGCCTTAGGCCCATGCTCAACACTTGCTTTGGCTTCACTCAGTGCTGACGTGTGATCCCTGACAGATTACCCAGGAGGGAATGTTGCTCTCCATAGAAAAAAGTTGCCCATCCCTACCTTAACAGGGTTGTTGCAAGGATTAGCTAAATAATGCATATGAAGCACTTTGAACACTTGAAAGTACCTATAGATACATTAAGTAAGTGGGGGATAGCTCTGTCAACAGCTATTAATCCTGTTAGTTAAAAGAAATCTCTAGGTTCAGGCTTAATATGCTGAACTGGGGAGGGCTGTACCTTTCATATCCTGCATGAAGGCTTTCCAGAGTTCTCTAGTTGGGAACAGGATGCAGTACTAGATTGTCCTTTACTCTGATCCATCAGTGTTCTTCTTGTGTGGGGTTCTTAGATCTATGAATGGAATAGATCAGACAGCTTCCGCTATCTTGCTGTCTAAGATAGGAGCCCGTTTCCTGGTATGGTTGTAGTTTATTTCCATGAATATAGGCAGTCATCATCATCATCCACAAAGTATGTCCTGAGTAATACTGTCATTTCCTAGATCTGGGATCTGTGCCACTTGTTCTTCACCTCCAGTCTAGTTCAATTTTGGCTAGATGACAAGCCTATTTTCAACGTGTAAGATAATATTGGTCCAGTCTAGTTTCTGACCTGTAGTTATCTACCTTTAGCAATGACTTGAAACACTAGTGGCAGTTGTGCTGCTGTTCACAGTTTGTACCCAGGAAGAATGGTTGCTCTCTTCATAACAGAACCTCATGCCTGGCATCATTTCAGGAAAACTGGCGCATGAACTCTGGATTTGACTGAGGTCTTCTCTAATGACAAACTTTAACCTAAGGGTAAAGAGAAATTCAGGTCTCCCATGTGCTAGCACATTGTTCAGTAAACTGGCGTGCTAGAGAGGCCTGATTATATATATATATATGGATTTGTTTTGACTTGAAGCCAAAATAAATTGGCTCTACATCAAAGAACGATTTTCTGTCCAGAGATGCATGAGAGTAAAATTGTCAGACTACAGCAAATGATACTACTTTTGAAACAGCAGAATTGTCTCATGGTTGAATAAGATTATTACAGGCATTCTGTGCATTTAAAAGATACTATTATCTCAATTGCCTTTTTTATCCTATTTAGACCCAATTTGTCAAATTTGAAAATGAGATACCATTTTGAGAAAAAGGTAGTTAACTTACTTTTTCCCTTCCATTTCCAGCCTTAATTCTAAATGTTGCTGCTGAAGAGGCAAAGGACCAAGCCGAGCTGCTGTCACAGGTAGTAAATTCTGTTTCCCACCTCCAAGAAGCCACTAGGAGTTCTGAAGGAGAGCTTGTCCATAAAATCTGCCAAGCTCTGTCATAAACAAGCATCCTTGAAATGATAGAGAGATGTGTCACAACTTTGCATTGTCTCTTATATATGTTGTTTTCTGAATTGCCTTGTATGCTTCCATTATATGCTTCCATTGTGGGACAAGTAGCCTCTCTTGACTGGGTTTGTAACCCCACCAGAGACTAGAATGAGAGCATAAAATTTAGAATTAATATAGTGCAGTCCAGTTATTCAAAGCGCTTCACAAATATTATTTCAAGTATGAATAAAGTATATATATGGAGCTGATGAGAGGTGAGATTAAATGTATGAAGTGAGAATGGGTGTTCAGGAGAATAGTTAGGGATTAAGCTGTAGACACCTTTAAAATGAAAGAGTTCAAAGCTTGACATTGATACAAAGAATATCAGGAAGCCAGTGTAGAGACTTTAGGAGCAAAATGACAGGGGAAAGATGAGTGTTGTAAGTGAATTTTGAGGATCAGAAGAGATTGTTTACCATTTGCCATCCCAGCAGTCTAGATGTAGAGGTTCTTCAGTCTGTGAAGGTCCCCAGTAGTTGGTGCAGCTGACTAGTGCCAGCACAGTCTTCTGTGCTACTTACAGCTGATTCCTGGTCATGCACTATAGCACAGCAATGACCATGTTGTGTGAGGAATTAATATCTGTGGAAATATACTATGCAAAATAGTGTCTATTTGAAGGAAAGATGCTTGTGCTTGTTTTCCACGACTGGCACAGCTAAAAGCCATTGTGGTTTGGCATTCGTTTTTAATTGCTAAAACAGTTTATTGTAAATTGAATTATAGCATGCATTAGCCACAGTAGAAAACAGCTCTTCCCTACTCTAGCAAAGGTTCAGACTTTCTTAAGAAAGATCCACCATACTGATAATGCCTCAAAAAGTCTCATCACAATGCAGAGTGGATGGTGCGTTTTTCCTTTTTTCAGAGACATCTCTATAAAGCAGGGGTGGGCAACCTCAGGAGATCTAGGGACTGCACCCCCTGCAAGTGCCGTGAACCCCCTCCCCCAAATAATGTGAAGCGCAGCTACAGAACTCCCAAAGAGGCTAAATTAGTTTGCAAACAAGCTGATGTTGATCCTTTTTGGTGCTCCATAGCTGCTTCAGACACCATTTTGTAAATAATAATAATAATGATGATGATGATGATGATGATGTTTTAGTGGGTTTTTTGGGGGGTTACCCTCAAATGTTTGGGGTGGCAAGGGCTGCACTAGAGTTCTGCAGGGGTTATATGTTGCCCACCCATCCTATAGAGTATATACAAATTTGTTTCTACCATGTGTATAAAAAATCAACACACAAAGGCCAAATAATTCATGTAGTGTCTCATTCACATTTGCTTACACATAAACAACTAAATCCTATTGCCTTTCTCCAGATCATCTAGTCCCACTACAATAACCCCTTTATTTTTCAGATTTATAAGGGCTTAATTAGGGGCTTATTCCCATTTATATCAGTTGCACAAGCTGAACACTTGGGATTCGAATAGCACTTTTTTGTGCAAAAGTTTCTAGTACCTATACTTTTAAAAGGGACTTCAGACTCTTCATGAAATGTTGATGTGTTAGTTTACGTGGAACATCCTTTTATACCTTTTCATGCAATGTATCATTGAGAAATTTGGAGAAGCAGAGTTTACTGGGAGCCTCTGATTTAGGGTAAAGACAGAAGGGAGGCAGAGAGTGAAAGGAAAAGGCAGGAGGGATTCATCTAGTTCAGTGGTTCCCAAAGTGGGTGGTACTGCCCCCTTGGGGGCAGTGGGATTGCATAGGGGGCATTAAGAGGCAAAGGGGCAGCAGGGGGGCACTAAGAGGCAAAGAAGCAGCAAGGGGGCGCTCAAGGTGGTCTTTTCCGAGAAGCGCCTCTCCAGAAGGTCTTAGAACCCCGGGACATTTTTATGGGAGAAGGTAGTTTGGTCCCAAGCCATATAGGGGAAGAATCCACACATGTATTAATACCGTTTAAGAAGAGTCCTTTTAACGGTGAATTGAAATGTTTCAAAAGCACCAAATGCTAATGAAGAGACATACCCTGCTTGGTGTGCCCTGCCACACGGGCTGCAAAACAGAGGCGTTCACTTTCTTTTTCCTCCCTCCCTCAGCAAGCTTGCGGTGGGTGCTTCCCCTGCACTATGGAGAGTGGTTCAGAAGCTCCTGGTTGCATTTCCAGCATCATATTTGGTGGAATGTGGTTTCAGTGTGGTGTGCCTACTTCTCTCCAAGCAAAGAAATTGACTCTAGATTACTAAATGTGGTGATTTAAGACTCATGTTAAGTGGCTTTAAACCAGACATTGGGAAACTGGTGTCACTTCATCAAGCCCATCCATCACATTAAGGATTTACAGAATATTTACTATACTTTATCCTAGTTACTAAATGTGATATCTAATATTCTTGCTAAATGACTATCAGACTTTGAAAAGATGATATCACTGGATCAAGTTCATCAATTATGTTTAATTGAATAAACTAAAAAATGTAATTGGATTTTGAATAAATATTCAATTAATTGTTACTGTTTTGAATTTTATTGCTATTATCTTCCTTAGTGAATAGTTGAAAACCACTATTCTGAATAATGGTTTTTATAGTGTAGGGGGCACTGGGCATGAGTTTGTGGAACCAAGGGGGCAGTTACCTGAAAAAGTTTGGGAACCACTTATCTAGTTGGATATGGCTCACAGGTCATGTCTTTAATATTGGGGTTTATGTAGAATTTCCTAAAGGCAAGGGATTGGGCTACTAAAGCCGTAGTACTGCATGTCTTTAGACAGAAAAAGTCCTACAGCTCCCACCATAGTTGGCTTGGAAATGCCTGGAGTTGTAGGACTTTTTTCTGTCTAAACATGGATAGGATTGTGCCTAAATTGTTCCATAGTACCTTTTCAAATGCTATGATTTTATGGGTAGAATTCAAGAAATGCTTCCTCTTGACTTTTACTTGTGGCCACAAGTTATAGGCAATCCCAAAAAACATGCACCATTTCAATTTGTTTTATGGCTGCTGAATAGCAGCAGAGATATTTTTAGAACTTGGTTTCCTGGGTGATGGTACTGTGAACTCTTTGCTCTTAAGCACAAAGCTTAAATTCTGACACAAAAATACATAACATCGAATTACTGGATTTTATGTTGGCCTGTGCAGCAACCTTTTCATATTTATTTAGATGGCAATGTAATTTGAAATTGAGGCTTTTCCTGGAATTAATAGTCTCATAGGGATCTGTCTACAGATCACCCAAGAATGTGACACTCCTAAGTGTGGTGTTCTCATCAGTATTCTACATGAATTCTTTCTTGTTTTGTGGCTTTAAAAGATTAGTCCAAATTGATTGAAACAAACAATATTTTAAAATAGTGAAATGGATCCTAAAAACAAATCTTCTGTACTTAAATTTCTAATAAATCAAGATAAAGTAATTTAAACTCTGCTTTACATTACATAAGTACAGTTATGCTGGGTGCAATATAATGCAGCAACTAACTATATGAGAAGGGAATCAAAATCTTATTTTAGCCACAAATTCATTGCCTCTGGCAAGATACTGTTTTTTAGCTCCAGCCCTTTATCTACAATATAGGAATTATAATACTGGCCTACCTTTACAGGGCTTCTGTGAGGATTGCTGAGATGATGTCTGTGAAGCTCATTAAATAAATAAAATAAACTACATGTTGTTGATACACAGCTTTTGTTGTTGTGGAAAAAATATTTTTACATGAATTGTGATTGCCTGGTGTGTTTAAAACTTGCTAATACATGGGTGGTGGATTAACATTTTTTATGAATATGCAGTTATACTGTTTGCATTATCATATGCTGTTTGGTTTCTTAATACAGACATCTGAAAAAAATGGAAACTCAAGTAAAATAAGCAAAGGTAAGTAAGCCTTTCTGATATTTCATTTTGTAGTAAGGCTTTTAGACGAATCATGTATTTCTCATACATTGTCAGGTTATTATTATTATTATTATTTATTTATATAGCACCATCAATGTACATGGTGCTGTACAGATTACACAGTAAATAGCAAGACCCTGCCGCATAGGCTTAAAGTTGTAGTAAACAATAAGGAGGGAAAGAGAATGCAAACAGGCACAGGGAAGTGTAAACAGGCACTGGATTGGGTGAAGCTAAACAGTATAGAGTCAGAACAAACTCAATGTAGTATATTTTGGGGGCAATGGAGACATAACTGCTAGTTGTGGCATTGGGCTTGGACCATAGGATGACGCACCCCTTTCCTTCCTTTTCAAGTGCAAGTTCATGCGAATATAAGAAGAGTCCTGCTGGATCAAACCAACTGTCCATCTGATCCAAGATCTTGTTCCCTAAAGTGGACAATCAGATCCCTATGGGAAGCCCACAAGCAGAACTCCAGAGCAACAACTTTTTCCAGATCCTATTCCCCAAAACCGGGGCAGGATCTACACTACTGCTTGTAATGGTTTATAATGGTTATGACAACTGTTCAGGCCCAGGACACATTGCATATACAGTTTTCATACCATTTTAAAAGTGTTATATTCTGCCTGGTGTAGATCAGCCCCTGGTATTCCGTGACATACTGCCTGTAATCCTGGAGCCATCATAACTACTAGCCATTGATAGATCTGTCTTCCGTTGATTTGTTGAATTCCCTTTTAAATCCATCTAATCAGTAGCCATCATCACATCTCGTAGCTAAAAACACACAAACCATAAATTAATTTAAATGCTCGGTGAGCTGCCAGTCAGTTTAATTAGATGACCCCAAGTTCTAGTATTATAAGACCTACAACATATTTTGCTCCACGTTTTCCACACCATGTATAATTTTATAAACAAAGGAATGTTTATCACAAAGGAAGTGAGGCAGGTGGCTACTAGGAGGAGGGCTTTCTCCACTGTGGCACCCCGGTTGTGGAATGAGCTCCCCAGAGAGGTCCGCTTGGCACCTACACTGTACTCTTTTTGTTGCCACCTTTTTATTCTCTCAGTATTTTAACACTTAATTTTAACTTAAATTTAAATTTTACTGTTCTAACTCTGTATTTTAATCTTATATCGATTTTGCTGCGTGGTTTTATCCTGGTTGTGCTTTTTATACTGTATTTTGTATTTGTGTTTTTAACCTGTTGGTTGTTTTATTATGGTTTTAATTTTTGTGAACCGCCCAGAGAGCTTCGGCTATTGGGCGGTATAAAAATATAATAAATAAATAAATAAAATGAATAAAGTTTCCTCTTGGCTGTCTTTCCCACCCCCACCCCCCAAACAACCCCCACTCCCCATCAGTTTTTTTTTGGCATAAGGAAGGTGTTTGATCATTTTGGTCACCTTTTTCTGCATCTTTTCCAGCTCTATAAAATCTTTTTTTGAAATTCATTGGCCAGAACTTTATACAATATTCCAAGTGTGGCCACACCATAGATTTGTATAAGGGCTTTATGATTCTAGAAGCATTATTTTCTAATTCTCTTTTTAGATAGGAGTATAGAAAGCTAGCTGCCTGATGCCAGGACAGACTCTTTTCCCATCTAGCCCAGTATTGTCTGCTCTGACAGGCAGTTGCTCTCTAGCATCTTGGGTAGAGGTCTTTCCCATCACCTTCTGCCTCAGCCTTTTAGCTGAAGATGCCAGGAATTGAGCAGGGGGCTTCTGTATACAACGTATGTGCTCTGTTCCTAAGCTGTCGGCCTTCCCTATTCCCTGTTTCCCACTCTAGCCACAATTAAGGGTTTAGTAATCCTGGTGAAGGATGCTCCTAAACTCCAGTTGGGCATGATTATGTGAACCTCTGCATTGGGCTTTTGTTTGCTGAATGGCACTCTTTTGGTCTTAAGTATGTTTAGAAATAAGACAGTATAAAATTATATATAATGTGTCAGCTGAATACTGATTAAATATGATGGTGAGAGCAAGCTAGAATTAATCCATCTAGTTCTTCAGACCCTCATGTTGATTTGTGCAGTTACAGAATTAAACAGCTTTTTTGGAACCTCCTTTAATCTCAATATTATTTTGGTGGATTTTGGCATGTGCTAGTTTGTTCATTAGAGTGAGCACTGGTGTGAATAAGAAATACAGCAAATATTGAAAATATGGTATTCTGCAAACATGTTGTAAACACTTTCAACAAATTATTCTAAGAAGCCAGCTGGATTGGTTTTGATTCTATAAGACACACAGCTGTAGGGCACACAGTTATTTGAAATGTAATATAATAGAATATCAGACTGAGAGCAGTTTAAGTTTTAAATTACACCAAATTTGAAACCTTATAGAAATGCTCCTATTTCTGGTTTCAGAACTACAAATGCTGAGGTTCTTGTTTGCTGGCATGCTGGTTTTTTTACTATATGTAAATTGTTTTGAAGTAAGTTTCCTACATAAAAATTATAGTAATCTCATGTGCAGCTTTATGTCCTTTAAATCACAATAACAATCAAAAACTCAATTTTATTTATTAATGAAAACTAAGGGAGCAATCCTATGCCCCCTTACAGCCAGCATGGAAAGTGCCATGACAGCTGTGCCTCCCAAGATCAGGAACTTGAACTTGGAGTGGGGGTAAAAGGGTGTTCTGGTGGGCAGAAAGGGGAGGGCATGTCAGGATGAGGCGAAGGCTCCCTGGTTTGGTCCCTGGATTCTGAATCGGACTCAGAGCCTGTATTAGAAGTCCAGCTGAGACAGGGAGCAGGGGAGGAAATTCTTCAAGACTCTGCAGGAGCCAGGGAGGAATCTTCACGGAAGCTTATTGAACAGGAGTCCCAGGCTCAGAGATCATCTCCCTCCCTCCCTCTCGGAACTCAGTCTTTGCCGGAGGGGGAGGGAACATCTGATTTGACAGATCCCAAAGTCCACTGCTGGGTTAAGTGGGCAGAGTTGAGAGGAGGTGGGAGTCAGTCCACCAGACTAGCTGCATGACAGATGTTATGTCATAAGGACTCTCCCTGAAGGAGGAGTCTTGTAAATGTCTGTGGGGCACAGTGGGAAACCAGTGTAGGAGGCAGCAGTTGACAAAGTCAAGCAATTATGTAATGCACAGGGCACGCAACTGTTAAACTTATAATAATATACAAAACTGGGGTGAGAGAATAATTGATAAAACAGTTTATTACAGTTGATGATGAAGGAGCACAACGCTGAACAGAAATGTTTCATACAGAAGAAATAAGCAGTTTTTACAATGTTATATATCAAGAGAAATACAGGCTTCAGGTATATTTTCAACCTGTTTCGTGAGTTGCTTCTTCAGAGATTATTGATTATTAACACCATCGAGAAAGCTATTGCCGTGGACAGATAGAGGGACCCATTCCTCAGCTCTACGCTGAAACTCACTTGAAGTCCCGGCCAGAACTGTAAAGCCTCAAGATGTGGTGAATTTTTCATAAAGGTTTTGTGGATTGCACAGCAGACCTCTTTATTGTCTCACATTTCGGTGGGAAGGCTTGGAATCACAACAGGGCACTGGAGAGGGCGGAATATACGCTAGCTTTCCCTTCCTCTCTGGAATGCCCCAGCTAGACGGGCAAACAGTTTTTGCAATATTTGTCCAATACAGTTGCCTTCCTGGGTCCTTTTGTAGAGAGTGCAGGCTACAAATGTAAACAGAAATCTGTTTTGTTACCACTTGAAAATAATATTTTGATAAGCTACTCATTTTTAGATATATATTTTCTTTATTTTGAGTATTATTATGAACTACTTTCTAAATTAATTTTGCAAAGTGATATAAAATAAAATTTCTACAATGTAAACTTGAGTATTTTTCAGCTGTATTGCAGAAATTTAAAATATTAGAATAAACTGATGAGCATATTAAGGACAGATCTACAGAACAACTGCAATTCAACATATTACAGTAATACAGGAA
Organism: Elgaria multicarinata webbii; assembly: GCF_023053635.1. Lineage (NCBI taxonomy): Eukaryota > Metazoa > Chordata > Lepidosauria > Squamata > Anguidae > Elgaria > Elgaria multicarinata. Next base: position 108,860,489 of record NC_086175.1, on the reverse strand, counting down.
TTCTTTCTCACTCAGTTTCACAAAAGGAATAAATAGATGCTCAAGGAAAAAAAGGGTTTAATGCTGAAGAAAATGCTGCATCTACATTATCAGGTTTTGTGGAAAACATACATACACACACATACACACACACATGTCTAAGGAGTTGAGTCCAATTTTTCCCTTTTGCAAATGGAAGGTTTCCTTCTCTTCCTAGAAGGCTTTGAATCCTGCAAAGGGATCATGCTGGCGGAAGGAGAGGGAGGTATCCTTTGCCACTTTTCCTTGCATACACCAGCGTTACCTTTCTCGCTGTTCCATAGGATCCCCCAACTTTCCCAAATAGATTTTCAGAGTGTGCAAGGATCTGCAGGGAGAAGGGGGAATTGGCAAAAGTTCCCTTTCCCCACCTTTCAGCAGCAGGAATGACCCCCTGAATGGAACTCTGCTGGTGGGACATGGTGGGAGCAAAGTCTGATCAAACATGCTAAACATGTTTCAACAGACAAATGTCCTACAATTTCCAGCATGTTGGGAGTTCTAGGACTATTTTCTATTCTAACATGCATAGGATTTCAGCCTTAGAAACTTTTATGTAATAGCATCTGTAGCTGCATTGACATTGAGACCTCTGTGCTGCAAGGAACGAGTGAACAACCAGTGGGTGCAATGATATTGGTGTACACCTTTTCAGTTAGAAGATACCAATGTCTTTTATTCAATATATTTACAAATAACAATATATGTGAACACCTTGTCAAAATCAAGCCATTGCAAACCAGTGAGAAGATGGACCATTTTTTAAAAAAAATTCCCATAGATTCTATTATATACGCTTAGTAGAACATCAGAGAATGTAAGAACATAATATGAACTCTTTTTGCACAAATGACACAAATTTAGATTTGTCTTCACTGGGGTGTGATGCATCTTCTGCAGAAATGACTAACTGATGAAAACTGTTTACTTTAGGTTAAAGGATAATTGCTTCAGTCCCAATATAGAAAGAGTTTTTGAATTGAATTTGCTGTACACCTTTGTGTGAACTGCTTATGCCTTTACTGAATCTTAATTTCCACACCCCAGTGTTTGTGAAATGAAATTTCTGTGTCTTATTTCAGCAAAGTTCAAGGATAAATGAGACAATGCTATTTTTCCATCTCAAATGAAAGCTGTTCTTTCATCTTGTTCTATGCAAGTTTTATTAGGATCGAAAGATCCTTGTTTGTTTAAGTTAATTATTTTAATAACTGGTTTTTTAAAAAATATACTACATCAAGTAGCATTGGTACTCACTTTTGTTCCCTTTCATTATTTGTTTTGATTTACAGAACTAAAAGAAATAGTGTTTGTCATCCAGAGTCAAAGGAATTCTTTTCATTTGAAGAAAGCAGAAGACCTAAAACAAAATATTTTAAGGCAGGCTACAGCTCTGGGAAAGGTACGAGTAGATATAATGGAAAATCTATTGCCTCTATCTAAAATTTCATGTTAGTTCTAGAATGACCTAGATATATTTTCTTTAAACATAAAAAGAGTGCATCTGTTCTGTTTGATCATTCTTCCAAATGTTGGTTCTGCCCCACATTCCATCTGATCTGGGACGGGAGGAGTTTCCTTTGTGAGCTCGCAATCCCAGCAGAAAGGGTGCTTCAAAGGCCCCTGGGGTACATGCTGGCAGTGGTATTAAGAGGTATTAAGGGAGAAACAAGCCATGGCAAGACACTGAGCAAGTGATTGTCTATCAGAAGTAATGGTCAAGCCCGTAGTTTATTCTCAGGGTGGCTTAGTGTGATGTGCAAACTCTCCCATTATTGGATCTTTGCACTATTGACTTGTAAACTCTGTTTGGCAGTTACTGAAATGACGAGCTCATCCTAGCTTAAGCTTTGGCTCTGACCTGAGATGTTGGCATGAAAATTTGACGGTGTGTGTGTGTGTGTGTGTGTTCAACAGTGAATCCACCAACTGGTGGTAGGAAAATGGTTGGCTCTTACTCCAAAATCTGGTATTTAAGTAAGGGGTGGTCCCTCCAGATGTTTTGGCTTACAGCTCACATCCGGATGAGCTAGCATAGGTAGTGGTGAGGGGGGCTGAAGGTCAAAACATATGGAGGGCCACAAGTTGGCCACCCTTGCTTTAAGTACAGCTCTGTTCACCTAAATTAATAATTGAAAATTTACCAGGTTACCACTAGATGTCAGTGTTACATACACTGTTAAAAGTTTTTTGGCTACTTAACTTCTATGCAAATTATTCTAGAAATTTGTTTTTCTCCAAATTAAGGCTTGTCTTAAGTATGAAACCAAACTTTCTCCTCTGAAATTTGAGCTGTTTTTATCTCTTGTATTCTAGTTCTATTCATTCTGTTGTTCATTTATTACTTTCTACATTTTTAATCTGTCCTTTCATTCAAAGAGCTCAGATTAGCATATATGGTTCTCCCCCACCCCCCACCCCCAGCTTTATCTTCACAAGAACCTTGTAAACTAGTTCAGGCTGAGAGATAAGGACTGGTCTAAGGTTTACAAATGAGTCTTATAGTTGAGTGGGGTTTGAACCAAAGATTTCTTGCAATGTGTATCTAGTGCTATATGGACTCAACTTTATTATTATATCTCTTTCTCATTTGCTGCGGTTTTTCTAGACGGACATGACGGGCTTTGCTAGGTCATGCTGTCTTTTACAGATTCAGGAATTTCCTGACAATTGAGCATGTTTTAAGTATAACTACTTTCTGGATCTTGGTGTGGATGTATTTTGGTAGGCCCAGTTTCTGAAGGTTTTCTATATAGTTTTTTGATGTGATGCTGGTGACTGATGTGACTAACAAAATAATTGTGACTTTTTCCTGTTGCCATAGTTCTTTAACTTCCTTGGCCAGTGGTGTGTATTTTTCTCTCTTTTCCACAACATTTTTGTCATTAGGTATTACTATATCAATGAGGTATGCATGTTTTTCTTTTTTGTCTGTAACCATTATGTCTGGTCGGTTGCAAGGTATTGATTTTTCCATATGAATTGTTCTGTTCCAGTATATTTTATGATCTGCATTTTCCAAGATTGTTTCGGGTGAGTATGTATAGTATAGTGTAGGCTGTTTGATGAGGTTGAATTTGATGGCCAGTTGTTGGTGAATTATTTTTGCAGCAGTATTGTGTCTGTCCATATAGTCCATTCCTGCCAGAATTTTATATCCTCCTGCTACGTGGTCTATTGTTTCTTGGAATTGATGGCATTTCCTACATAAATCTGTTGTTACACTGTTATCTTTTATGATATATTTTTGGTAGTTCTTCGTTACTATAACTTGATCCTGTATAGCTATTAGGAATCCTTCTGTTTCTGGAAATAACTCACCATTATTATTAGTATTAGTATTATTTTGTCTTGACTTTCTCAGAATTCAGCAATGAGCTCTGCATTCCTCTTGTAGCTTGATTGTAGCCATGCAGAAATATAGAGTCCCTGTCGCTGACGGTGAATAGATAGTTGATGTGGGGTAGAAGAAAACTACGGAAAGGTTATTTTCTAGAGTGCATGAGAAAATGGTGGTCAAACTGTAGTGCTCTTGTAGTGCTTTCATGTTTGTATCACATTTTCTACAACAGGATAAGAAAGCATTAACTACAACACTACTTAGTCATCATACTTCTCTCTTTAAAAGTGTCCTTGAGTTTTTGCCAACTTTTTGCTTTTTGCTTTCACACAGACAATAGCACAGCTACTTTCTTTTTTTGCTTGACCTTCTTATCCTTCATAGAAAGACATTTCTGATCATGGTTTTGAGTCCTTATAGTCACCCATTCAAATACGTTTGGCTTGCATTTGTCAACAGTTCGTATAAAGTGTCATACCTTCACCACAATGTGATAACTTGTTAATTGACCTTAGTTTCTGAAAGACTGAGCACTTGATTGTGATATGGGTAGTAAGTTTCATCTGGCTTCTCACTCATCTTTTTCATAATTTATTATTGATCTTTATTTAAAAAGGGAATGTAATACTTCTTGAGTGGAGTAACATAATCCGTTGTACCTTGGAACAGGTAAGAGAAGTGGCAGTTCTTGTTTTAACGTTAAGCAGTATGTGGGATCTTGATCTTGGATGTATCCAAGGCTATGTTAATGCAAGGTGAATTCCCCACAACCTCTTTCTCATGGCAGCTTCCTATGCCTCCCAAAAAACCTGTCCTGAGATCAGGGGACCCTAAGGAAAGGCCCAGTGTATGGGGCAGTGGGTTATAGCAGGAGTGGGCAATCACTGGACATTGAATACAAGCAGTTTGCACAGAAAGAAGACCAGCTAAGGGCTCAATCCTATGTATGTCTAGACAGAAAAAAGTCCTACAACTCCCAGCATTCTCCAGCTAGCCATGAATTGATTCTTATGTTAGTCATATAGATCAACCTTCAGCTCAGTTCTGGGAAATCCTTTAGAAGGGCAGTCCCTCTAAAGATATAGATCAAATAGAAACAAAAAAGAATTAAGTCAAAATGAAATGAGTCACTGGGGCTGAATGGCATCCACTGGAGAGATGTTGAACTTTAAACATGACATAGTTGATTTAATATTAAAAAATACTTATTGTATACATTTATATACCACCCTTCAACTGAACGGTTCCTAGGACAGTTTGAATCAAAACTGATATAAAATAAAATTATTCATCCATAAAATGACCAGAAATAAAACACCATATTCCAGATTAAAATGGAGAAATTAAAAAGCCTGGGAGAACAAAAAGGTCTTTGCCTGTTGCCAAAAACGTTGCAAGGTCCAAAAGCATCTGTTTGTCTCTATAATGCCGGGTGAGAGTGAGACAGAATGGCTGATGAGATATAATGAAAATGCAAAATGATGCATACTGGAGCCAAAAATAAACACCCCAATCCTCTTAATATTTCTATTGATTATCTTTCCTTGAAAGATATGTTTAGGAACAAAAACAAACAAAACAAAACCAGTTGGAAGCTGATACAATGAAAACGTCAAATTCAGTTAGGGAACTGATAAAAGAGATTAGGAAACAATTAAAATCGAAACAGTGGTTATAATACAATTATTTGAATCAATGGTTTCCTACATTTAGACTATCATGCACATTCCTAGTTACCCTAGCAGAGAAGTTCAACATAAATGATAGGTGAGGGCACTGAGGGTCTAAGAGGACTTATCTAATGAAATAGAGTAGGATGGAGACATAAATTAATATATTTTTTCCTAAATAAACTAGGAAGGTTAAAAACAAATGTATTAAATGTATTTCCCACTTTTCCATTGCAAGGCAGCAAACAACTTTAATTTAAAATAATGTAAATAAAGGAATTAGGCAAAAACTAACACAAAACCCGATAAAAATACAGCAACAGTAGAAAGCAACAACAAAGTAATTATAGCTAATTAGAATTTTAAAAAAACTCAAGCAAACTTGAGCATGAACTTGGCATGCTGTCCAAAGATAATGTTGTTGGTTCCACACAAATCTCCCTGGGTAGGAAACTTCACAATTAGGTTATTACTCACCCACTTAACCTGTGAAAGTAGAGGTGCTTAGATAAGGCAGAAGGTTTCAAGGAGTACATTCATGTAGAATATGTCAATACTTCAAACATCCCAATCCCAAAAAGTTAACACCTCCTTACCTCTTGGGTACTAAATGCCATCCCGTATAATATCATTTGTGAAGGAAAATAAAGAGGTTCAGAGAGGTTGCCTTCCAACTCTCTGCAGTAAGGGCAGTGTGTAAACAAATTACTCAGTAGACTGTCATTACTTTTTAACATCCAAGTTAAACTTAAGCCAGGGGATACTCAGACCTTTCAGGACACACTTGGGGTGCAGAAATACAGGTTCCAGCTTTAGTTTCATACCCCAAGCCCAAAATTCTAAACAATAGCAAGACCAAAGCCAGACCGTACAATAAGGTTTAACAGTGCTCAGGCTTTTGTAGTTTATAGGAGAAGATAATTAGGGGCTCCACATTTGTGGGCCTTCAGAAAAGTGTCCTGTAGCACCCTTCCTACATTGGAGGTTCTCCCCAGCTTTGGATTATTCTAGCAGCAGAAGCAGGCAGCTATGAACTGCTGTTTTAAATTTTGCACTATGCTCAGGAGTGACGCTACCCTGTCCACTCTAGGTCATTGTCAAAGATATATAATGGCAGTTCACAGCTGTCATGACTCCCAGCCCTCAAACCTTCCAGTGTACAGCAGAGGATCCTGATGAGGAGTCAGGATTACTCATGCCCCAGGGCCACTTCTTCGGGGGTACGAAAGTCAATGCGTTATTGAGGACCCTCCCAACCAGAGAACACAGCCCTGTCATTGTCCTCTGGCTCAGAGAACCTCCAGCCACACAAAACTCTGAAGCTACAAAATCAGGCAAAGTCCCTTTAAGAGTCCAGTCACCTTCTCCAGGAGAGACAGAGCTGACCACCCTACTGATCTTGTCAGCCTACTTAAGGCTTCAGTTAGCTTTAGCTCCCCACTGAGACAATATCTTCCTATTTTAGCAGAAGAGAGTTCTAGCCAAAAGGGTTCACTTGGAACTTATCTAAGGTCCTGTTTCCCCCCGCCCTGATCTGACTCCCATTTGATGCTACCGGCCTCGCCTGCAAGCCTCAAGGAACCATAGAACAGGACAATAGCTTCCTAGCACAAAAAGCCAAGGGTAGGCAATAGCAGCTGCCCAAGGTGCCATCTGCTGAGGATTTATTATTTTGGACAATTTATTATTTTGACTTCAGTAATTCTGTGGGCTAGATTCAGACTAAGTTAGTTATGCTTAGTTCCTGTTAAAATCAGTAGGACTTCATGCTCAGTTCTGGTAGCTAGTGCTACTGCTTGTTTCCGGGGTTGTTTTTGGACCCTCCAATTCTTGTTAGGTGATTGGTTGGTTCCACAAGAGAACCAGCAGAGGCACAATGGCAGTAAAGGATACTTCCCCATGTTTTCATCCTGGTGCATCAGATATAAAGGCACAAACAACATTTGTACTTCCCGGGATTTTTGCGAGATCAAAATGCCATTCAGAGCACCTTGGAGGAAAGACAGATACAAATGAAGCAAACAAATAAACAGGAAATAACTGAAAGCAGACATTAAAAATAGTTAGGTGGTAGAGCTGTACAGCAACTAGTGTTACAGGTGAATTATATGAGTGGGTATCAGCTGTTTGGGATCACAGTGTCTGAAGATTTTATTGTCCATACTAACAAGCTTTCCCATTTTGGTTTATTATATTTGCCAAATACATAATTACAGGATGCCCTGTGTAGTTTCCATCTGTCTTACAAGTGGATTGTTAATTTTTCTACATTCATTTTTTACTGCAACATGTTCACATTTATTTTGATGTGAAGTAGTGGCAATAAAACATTCTGTTTCCAACTAGAGTTTGTAGATGTTAATTGGCATACACAGTGTAGTCAAATGGAGGAGGAAAATGTGAAGCCTTATTGTTCTTTTGAAAAGCACCACTTCGTTGAAGGGGAATATCCTTTATTTAAATGATACATTATTATTAGTAAGATACACTGGATCAGTTCAGACAACACGTTTCTCAACAGTGGTTTTAGTACTCGACTGTGGAGTCCACCCCATGGTGGAGATTTTTTTGGAAAACACTCCACGCTGTGCAGAGGAGAGATCCTGCACAACCATTGTGTTGCATGTTGTGTGGAGGGCTATAGAGTTCCCTGGCAAGAGCAGTGAAAGGAGCGAGTGCCGTTCTGGGAGAGTCACCCGGGGGGGGGAGGGTTGCAGCAATGGCTGATGAGTTACCATCGGGAGGACCAGGGGAGGAGAGAGGGCAGAAGAACTGTCAATCAAACATCGCAGTGGATTTTACTAAGCTCCACGGTAGCCCACAGTCACACAACGGTGGAGTTAGAACATGTTGTGTGAGGAGTACCTCCTAAAAACTCAACTGTTGAGTGGAGTTTTCACACTGCGTTGACTTAACGTGTCTGAACTGAGCCACTGAAATAATTTGGATTGGTGCAAGTCACTGCTATCACCTCGAGTAGCTGTTTCAGTTGCATATGTGCAGGGTTCCAAGGAATTGTACCCCCTGGTCCCCAATCCACATGGACATTCTCCTGCACCAGCCCCACTGAAATAAATAGGAATTTTCATTCACTTCAGTGAGGGATGTGCAAAAGAATTTCTCAGAGTTTTGTGTCTCTGGTATGAGAGGCATCTTAACTAATTACCACATGTTAGATGCAGGTGCCCGCATTATTATTTTTTAAATTAACAGCCAGTTTGGGAACTGGGTCTTGCATATTACACTTTTCAGACAAGTGTCTATATTTTACATTCTGTTCGTCTAATTCTGAGACAAATTATAGACAAGATTGCCTTTGGTCATTCTTGCCTTATCCCAATCATCATCTGTATGACTATACAATCCTGAAGTGCAACTTTTCATAGTAAAAATGTCAGACTATAAAGTCCTCTGAGTCAAGCACAACTTGCTGGAATAATTATATAGTTATCACAGTAGTTCTACTTAAACTCTCTATATAACTCAGTTGGAACTGAACAGCACTATAACTTCCATGTTAACCTTAATTTCTGATGTGATCATTTAACATTATTTTAGCAAGTTTCTTTTTAAATTGTGCATGCTTTTCAACTTTATTTAAATAATTTAATTTAATTGTATTTATTTAAATATTGCATTGTTTATTCAGGAGCAAAATTAATGGAGTTAATAATAGCCTTGCAGTTTTCACATGAATAACGCAGTGGCTCAGTTCAGAGAACACGTTTCTCAACGGTGGTTTTAGAACTCCACAGTGGAGTTTTTACAGCACCATTGAGAAATGTGCTGTCCCCACATGTCGTGTGGGGAGTACCCCCTAAAAACTCAGCCGTTGAGTGGAGTTTTCACACTGCGTTGACTAACGTGTTGTCTGAACTGAGCCAATCTGTTTTCATATATACAAATATTGAAGCTTGTTAAATATTGTATACTGAGTTTTGTAACTGAAGTGGAGCTTTAAAATACGAAAACCTTCCATGTGTATAAGGTTGTCGAGTACATGTTATTTTCGAAGAGAGAGAATTCCATTAGAATATAATTCTAGTAATAGACTCTATATTCAAAACAGCAGAAAGAGAAATGCATTTAGTCCTTCCAACTATACCCTGAATTTAAATGAACGGCATAATTGCAGGCAGGCTGCCAAATTGCCTGTACAGCCTGCAGCAAACAGCAAGTAATAAGTGGAATTTATAGCAACCTAATCATTTTATATTCCCAGTCACTGGCTTTAATCCAATGATAGTCTGAGCATCCCAAAGGAGCCTAAGAGAATTAGCCCAAGCCTCCAAAATCAAAATGAGTTTCATAAGCCTGGGGCAATTAATTCACATAGATCTCTTAGGTAATTTCACATTTTACTATACTATCCTGACTATTTAGATGTTTTCCATACAGAAAAATGAAAATATTTCAAGTCACAAATATTTAGAACAAGAATTAAAGGGTTCACTTTCAAATTCACATCAATTTCAAGTTTACTACCCAAGTCCATTTATTTATTTATTTATTTATTTATTTTATTTAGAATATTTATATACCGCTCCTCATTGAAAAAATTTCGGAGCGGTGTACAAGGTAAAATGAAAATAAAAACAGAATAAAACAGTTAAAACAAAATTTAAAAAGAAGCAAAACAACAACAACACAGAAATCCAAGGCTGCATGTTAAAGAAAGGCTTCTTGGAATAAAGATGTTTTCAGGAGGCGCCGAAAGGAGTACAAGGTTGGAGCTTGTCTGACCTCCAGGGGCAGGGAATTCCACAGGAGGGGCGCCGCCACGCTGAAGGCTCTTCCCCTGGTGGATTCCAATCGGAAGATGGATCTAGGTGGAACCACCAGGAGCAGGCCCTCAGATGACCTCAGTGACCAGGCAGGTTGGTAAGGGAGAAGGCGCTCTCTCAGGTATCCTGGTCCCAAGTTGTTTAGGGCTTTGTACACAAGTACAAGAACCTTAAACTTGGCCCGGTAGCGAATAGGCAGCCAGTGCAGTTCCCTCAGCAGAGGAGTTACATGCTGGAAAGGGGCAGCTCCAGACAACAGCCGAGCTGCAGCATTCTGCACTAGCTCCAGCTTCCGGAGCAGCTTCAAGGGCAGCCCCACATAGAGCGCATTGCAGTAATCCAATCTTGAGGTTACCAATGCCTGTACCACCGTGATCAAGCTATCCCTGTCCAGGAGAGGCCGTAGTTGGCGAACCAACCGAAGATGGTAAAAGGCACTCCGAGCCGTTGCAGCTACTTGAGCCTCCAACGACAGAAATGGGTCTAAGAGTACCCCCAAACTACGAACCTGTTCTTTCAGAGGCAGAGCAACCCCATCCAGAACAGGCAATGAGCCTGTCTCCCGGACTCGGGAACCACTCACCCACAGGGCTTCCGTCTTGCCAGGATTTAGTCTCAGTTTATTGGCCCTCATCCAGCCCATTACTGAGTCTAGGCACTGGTCCAGGACTTGCACAGTCTCACCTGATTCAGTTGTCACAGGAAGGTAGAACTTCGTATTATCAGCATATTGATGGCATTTAGCTCCAAATCCCCTAATGACCGCTCCCAACAGCTTCATATAGATGTTAAATAACATTGGGGACAAGATGGTGCCCTGCGGCACTCCATAGCTCAATTGCCAGGAGGCCGAGGACTGGTCACCCAATGCTACTCTCTGAAAACGACCCCGTAGGTAGGACCGGAACCACTGTAAAACAGTGCCTCCGATGCCCATCCCACAGAGTCGATCCAGGAGGATACCATGGTCAATGGTATCAAAAGCCGCCGAGAGATCGAGCAGGATTAACAGGGTTGCATTCCCCCTGTCCCTCTCTCGATAAAGGTCATCCATCAGGGCGACCAAGGCTGATTCAGTCCCGTAACCAGATCGGAACCCAGACTGGAATGGATCTAGATAATCAGTATCCTCCAAGAGTGCCTGCAGTTGCTCCGCCACAACCCTCTCAAGTACCTTCCCTAAAAAAGGAGTGTTAGCAACTGGGCGGTAGTTGCCTAATACCATCGGGTCCAGGGTGGGCTTCTTCAGGAGTGGTCGCACTACTGCCTCCTTAAGGACAGCAGGGACCACCCCTTCCCGGAGAGAAGCATTTATCACCCCCTGGACCCACCCAGTCAGACCCCCTCGGCTTGCTTTTATAAGCCAGGAGGGACAGGGATTGAGAGGGCAAGTGGTCGGTCGCACTGCTGCAAGCACCTTGTCTACATCATCAGGCCGCAATAACTGGAACTGATCCCACAAAATTGGGCAGATGGTGTTTACTACCCAAGTCCATTATATATTAAAGTCCCTTTATTTTTATTTATTTGGAACTTTGAAAGCATGTTTAGCCAGTTTCTTCAAATGCAACATAGAACAGATGCAACGCAACAAACACCATGCAATGCAAGTGCATCTCTCACAGTATTTGAATAAACATGACAAACTGAAGATTATAACTAATAATAAATTAAAGTCATTACAGCCTTAGAGATATGGGTAGCTTCCACAGAACACTATAACTACAATGGCGCCATTGCAAGGCAGTGGTACAGATCTATCCTGCTATTTTACCCATCAAGGAGAAATTCTAATATAAAGAATTACTAACACATATAGCATTCCTTTGGGATGCTATCTAAATGGGACATGTTAAGTATCACAAGCCCTCTTCTATTCCCTCATTGAACAATTCTGCACCATACATTTGTGAACCGCCCAGAGAGCTCCAGCTATTGGGCGGTATAGAAATGTAATAAATAAATAAATAAATAAATAAATAAAATACAACAGGTTTGTATAGCGCCACTGCGTAAGTTCTTCTTCGTGGTCTCTATGCATCACACATATGGGCTTTGCGCCTGCGCAGAGACCAGACCGGAACCTACTATAGCTGAGTGGAACGTTTTTGGCGGGAACCCCTCCCCCACGCTACCGCGCATGTCCAACGGGGTTCCCGCCCTTACCTCAGTTCTTCGTCGTCCGCCATTGTGCATAGACATAGAACCAACCTGCTTAGCGTTTTCTCTATTAAAAACCTTTTTTTCTTCATTCTTCTTCTTACCTTCGCTCCTCACTTTAACTTGCCTTTCTCAACCTCTATTCTATCTAAAAAAAAATAAAAAAATTTGTAGTTAGATTTTTCCTCAGCGACTTCGGTCGCGTGAGGCCTTTATGGCAATCAAAGCACCATTTAGAAAGTGCGTCAAGTGTGGAGCAAAGCTTCCTCCGTCGGACGGACATTCTTTGTGTATTATTTGTTTGGGAGAGGGGCATGTGGTAGAGACCTGCCACCATTGTATGTCCTTTACCAAACAGACCAGAAAGAACCGGGCAGACCGACTCCGTTCGATACTCTGGGAAAAGGCTCTTAAGGCCACGGAGGCCCCTTCGATGGAAAGAGCTGCGGTTCACAAGTCCGTTGCCCATAAAACGGCAGTTACAAAGACTGTTACGGGAAAACCGCCAGACCGCAGCACTGAAGTGCAGGCCAGAGCAAATAGGGCTGAGATACCCCTCACGCCTGGTCGGTCTTTATCGAGTTCGATGGCTAAAGAGGTTTCTAAGAAAGCCAGAACTCTGATACCTTCTTCTGAAATGGAGAAGAAAAAGAAGAAGAAGAAAAAGAGGGACGCGGAGAAATCCACCATAGCGTCACCTCGACAGCGGGAATCGGCCAGGAGCCATTCCACCCCTCCTGCCGTGCCGACTACTTCGATACCGAGGTCACCTTCGGTATCGAGATCGATGTCGGTACCGACGGCCACGGTACCGACATGCCCTCCAAGTTTGTCCGAGGGTGAAATTCAAGATTCCGTGTCGGTAGCCTCCGCTCGGCAACCTATGAGGCCGCAAGAACTGGTACAGCCTTCTCCAAGACGGACCTCAAGAAGCGATTGGGACAGAGTATCGCAGTATTCTGATTCCCAGCCTAGATACAGCACTTATGACTGGGAAAGATACCGTCCTCAACAATATTTTCAAGGGGATCAAGGATACTACCAGCAGGAAGGTTATTATGCACAACCTCCTCCAACAACAAGAGTCTGCCAGTTGCCTCTGCCTTCTCCTTCGGCTCAGTTAATGTCGACAGTATCGACGCCTTGACACCGTGTACAGCACGCAATACCATCTGCTGCATCCGCTACTGTGCTGCCGCAAGACGAACAACATGATTTGCAAGTGGTGACGTTATCATCACCAGAGGATAACTATCCTTCTGATTCTGAATCTCAACATTCAGTTGCCCCAGCTGCTCCTTCACCAGACGATGCAATCGAAGATGCCGATCCGTCCTCGCCTTCGGACGATATGGTACGTTTTTCGGACCATATGCTTAGGATGTCCAAAGCATTGGGACTTGACATACAGGAAACAGATGAATCGGTAGTCGACCCAATCTATGATGTGTTTCAGTCGACAACGAACCAACGTTTGGCCATTCCTGTTCCTCAAGCCTTGAAACAAACGGCTCAACTGTCATGGAAAACCCCTGCAGTGACACAGGCAACATCAAAGAGATTGGAGACACTCTATAAAGTTAAGGAAGAGGATGCACAATTTTTGCTTCAGCATCCTAAGCCGAATTCCATTGTAGTGGAATCGGCACAGGGACAGTCACAAAAGACTCATTCCGCACCTGTCGACAGGGAGGGGAGAAAATTGGACCAAACTGGCAGAAGAGTTTACTCGTCCTCATCCTTGGGCATCAGAGCGTCGGTGTATGAGGCAACTATGGCGAGATACCAGATTTTCCTTTGGGAAAAGATGGGTTCCCTATGCGAGCATCTTCCTGAGGATAAAAAGGAGCTCGCAAGAGTCTTTCAAAACGAAGCGACAGCCATAGCAAGGCAGCAATTGTCTACCGCTCGACACCAGGTGGATTGCCACTCAAAATCAATGATGGGGGCCATTTCTTTGAGGAGGCACGCTTGGCTCAGATCAGCCAATCTTACTCAGGAAACAAAGTGGAGGATAGAAAGTATGCCTTTCGATGGCGAAGGTCTATTTAATACAAAGACCGACGAGACGCTGGACTCTATCTACAAGGCGAGAACAACAGCCAAAAAGATGGGGTTTACTGCTCCTCCTCCGCAGACTCAATACCGGCAGAAAAGATGGACAAGGCCCCCGATGCAGCAACAGCATCGACCACAATATCAGCCTCAACCTCGGCAGCAGCAACAACAGCTGCAGAGGAAGAGGCCTTACCAAAGCCGATTCCAGCTGGACAAGAGGCAACCTGACTTCAGTAAGAAGCAGCGTGTTTGACTCTTCGGCCCCAGATCCACTCCCTTTTGCGAGCCGCCTAGCAACCCATTACCATCAATGGGAGTCAATAACAACAGACTCCTGGGTGCTCACTATCATCAACTCGGGCTATGCCATCGAGCTCGATGCCCTTCCTCCTTTTTCCGGCGTGAAAGTAACGACTCCATCCCTTCCTCTGCTGCTCGAGGTCCAGACCTTACTATCGAAGGGAGCCATCTCTCCCGTACCTGCAGAGGAAACCAACCAGGGATTTTTCTCCCGATACTTTTCTCCCGAAGAAAGATGGAGGTCTTCGACCGATCATGGACTTAAGACAATTGAACAAGTTCATCACCCCGAGGAAGTTCCGTATGATAACGGTTACTTCAATTCTGCAACTTCTACAGAAAGGAGTGTGGTTCGCAGTGGTGGATCTGAAGGATGCGTACTTCCATATCTCCATCAGGAAGTCGCATCAAGCTTACCTTCGGTTTTCGATCGGTACATCCCAGTACCAATTCACCGTTCTTCCGTTTGGGTTGGCCACGGCACCGAGGGTCTTCACGAAGGTCATGGCGGTGGTGTGCGCCCACCTAAGGCAGAAAGGCATTTACGTTTATCCATACCTGGACGATTGGCTCCTCGTAGCGGACAACAGCGAGGCGCTCCAGTTAGACATATTAACCATCCTCAACCTGTTGGACTCGTTGGGGCTGTGGGTCAACCACGAAAAGTCCATTTTGACTCCACAGCAGAGACTGGATTTCATAGGGGTAACCCTATCCTCTCGAGACGGGAGGGCATACTTACCGTCAACCAGGGCGAACACCTTACAGCAGTTAGCCATCGATACCGAGAGCCGCCGAAAAGTTTCGGCATGGACAGTCCAGAGACTATTGGGCCTGATGGCAGCTACTACGGCAGTCATCAGATTTGCAAGACTCAGAATGAGGATACTGCAAGCCTGGTTTTTGAGGACTTTCGATCTCCGGCACGATGCTCGACGAACTTACCTTTCGATACCGAAACAAGTGAGGGCATCTCTGAAATGGTGGTTCTCGATGTCGACTCTTCTCGAGGGCGTTCCATTCCAGCAGCAGGCGCCCTCGGTAACGATCACAACGGATGCATCCCTAGAAGGATGGGGAGCTCATTGCAACTCCCTTACCGCTCAAGGTCGCTGGCCTCTATACCAGAGAGAACATCACATCAACCATCTCGAACTCCTGGCAGTAGAAAATGCAGTAAAAGCATTTGCACAGATGATCGAGGGCAAGAATGTCTTGATCGCGGCGGACAATACCACCGTAGTGGCATACATCAACAGGCAGGGTGGAACAAGATCACACCCTCTGAACCGTTCTGCACTCAGGGTATGGAACTGGTGCATAAAGAGAAGGACTTACCTGACTGCGATCCATGTAGCCGGCAAGGAGAACGTCTTTGCGGACTCTCTCAGCAGGTCCTTCCATGTCGACCACGAGTGGGAGCTCGATGTCGAAGTGCGAGAAAGTCTTTTTCGGTACTGGGGCCGTCCTGTTGTCGATGTCTTCGCTACCGAAGACAACGCAATTTGCGCCAAGTATTGCAGCAGGGCAGGAAGAGGAAAGCGCTCTCTAGGAGACGCCTTTACCAGGACTTGGAGAGGAAATCTCCTGTACATGTTTCCTCCCTTCCCACTGTTGACAAGGGTGTTAGCCAAGATCCAAATAGACAACTCCAACTGCATCCTCATCACACCGTGGTGGCCTCGACAGACGTGGTTCTCTCATGCCCTTCGGTTATCGAGAGGGGATTACATCAGGCTCCCGTCGACACCGAAGCTACTGTCCCGACACCAAGGCAAGGTTCGACACGCAGATCTGTCGACCCTCAAGATGACTGCATGGAGAATACCAACCATTCCTCTGCTAGAACCGGAGTTTTAACTGTGGACCATATTATGTTGGCAGCACTAAAGCCTTCCACGAGGAAGGCTTATGCAGCAAAGTGGCAAAGATTTCAGAACTTTGCATCAGAAAACGACCAAACACCAGAGTCTTGCCATTTATTATTAATCCTCAATTATTTATTGACACTTTTCCAGCAGGGACTTAAGCTCGCATCTATCAGGGTTCACCTTGCTGCGATTACATCTTTTCATCGGGGTGTGGATGGTTTTACACCTTTTACCCATCCAACAACCAAGAAATTTCTGAAAGGTTTGAAGAACACGATACCGACTGTGAAGAGTATCGTGCCGCCATGGAGCCTGTCAGTTGTGCTGCAAGTACTGACACGCAAACCTTTCGAGCCCATGGCTTCGACAGACCTTAGGCTTCTTACTTTAAAGACTGTCTTTTTAGTAGCCATCACATCGGCAAGACGAGCAAGTGAGCTTAAAGCTCTTAGAATAGATGTCCCGTACACTATTTTTCATAAGGATAAGGTTGTGCTACGCACAGATCCAGCCTTCCTGCCTAAGGTAGTGTCAACTTTTCATCTGTCCCAGCATATTACTTTGCCTGCTTTCTTTCCCAATCCGACTACACCTCTTGAGTCTTCCTTGCACACTCTCGATGTAAGAAGGGCTCTTGCTTTTTATAAAGACAGGACAGAGACATTTAGAAAAACAAAGCAATTGTTTATTTGTTATGGTGAGCCTTCTAAGGGACTCCCTGTCTCTTGCCAGCGGTTGTCACGCTGGATAGTGGAGACGATTGAATTGGCCTACTCTATCTCTAAATTAGAGTTAGTGAAACCTGTGACAGCTCATTCCACCAGAGCTGTTTCAACTTCGGTGGCCTTCACCAGAGGTGTCCCACTGGCAGAAGTCTGTAGAGCCGCAACGTGGTCCACTCCATCCACGTTTGTCAAGCACTACAGTTTGGACACCCGTGCGAGGCAGGACTGCTCATTTGGGAGGACAGTGCTCTCGGAGATCTTCAGATGATGCACCAACCCACCTCCAAAGGTATGTCAGCTTGCTACTCGCCCATATGTGTGATGCATAGAGACCACGAAGAAGAAATGCAGGTTGCTTACCTGTAACTGTAGTTCTTCGAGTGGTCATCTATGCATTCACACAACCCACCCACCATCCCCACTTGGTGGTGTGAGATTTATAAATGACACTGTTATACTATGGAATGTACTTTATTTATTTACACTCATGTTTATGGGGGGCACAATGTCGGACTCCTGTAAACTGAGGTAAGGGCGGGAACCCCGTTGGACATGCGCGGTAGCGTGGGGGAGGGGTTCCCGCCAAAAACGTTCCACTCAGCTATAGTAGGTTCCGGTCTGGTCTCTGCGCAGGCGCAAAGCCCATATGTGTGAATGCATAGATGACCACTCGAAGAACTACAGTTACAGGTAAGCAACCTGCATTTCTGCATTGGTGGCTATGGTTCATGCTCTAGCAACAATGTGCATTGATATACCACATATAAACATACAATAGCAGCCTGGTACCATTGGTCATGACTGGGCCTGTTCAGACAACATGCTAAGCCATGGTTAGACCACTAACCTTTCAGTGAGCATGTTTAAACCATGGTTCTTTAGCCACCATGGTTAGGGATGGTTCACACAAAGTCATGGTTCACATGACATGCCAAGCCATAATGTTTCACTCAAAATGCTTAACCACCACAGCTTAGCGAGTTGACTCAACAGGGTCAATGTTCACTGACACAGTGACCACATCTGAACCTTTGTCCCTGACTTCATAAACCATGTCTTATGGAGTCATAGACTAGTACCATGGGCACATGCGTCTCCCTGCTCTCTTGTCTCTCACCTCCTCCCTTCATGTGGTGGTTTCAGTGTGGAGATCCTGGCTTGATATACTCAGAGTCCCCTGTTACATCTGAACCAGGCAACTGTGGCTGAATGTTAGTTAACCACCAGAATAATAAACCAGAATTAAATCTGTAGCTGCTTTACATTTGTTAAATGTGGGCAATACTTTAATACTGTTTTTATATATTTTATTGAGTTAGTGTGTGTGTGTGTATTTATCTCGCTGTAAGCAGCCCTGAGAATATTATTTAAGGGTGGCATATAAATATTTTAAATAAATAAGCAAGTTGAAGTCTTCAGGTTCTAGCATGAGTAAACCACAGAATGGCACATTAGTGGCTTCCACAGCCCATTTTATAACTGACCCAGGGCAATCTGGTAATCAACTGATTTGTGCTTGTGCCAGAATTCTGCAGGGAGAACTCATCCACCCACATATCATCCTCAATATCGCACATTATGTATTATGTGTAACAGCTCATCTATGGGTCAGTATTTATTTCTCAGAATTTACAAGCATCCATAGATATAAGAACATAGATAGATGAAGGAACATACAAAGCTGCGTTATGCCAAGGCAGAGTATCTATCAGGCCTATCATTGTCTTCTCCAGTGTCTCAGGCAGGGGTTATTCCCATCATCTATTGCCTGATCCCTTTTAACTGGAAATGCCTTAGATTGAACCTGCAACCTTCTGCGCACAAAGCTTGTGCTCTATCACTGAGTAACTGCTTATGTTATTGGCTTTAAAGCAATAATAATAGTAATGAAGATAATAATACCAAAACCAGAAAAGAGATATCACTCAAAGTGTATACAAGGGAAGCTGATTGAATACTAGAGAGACAAGAAAGATGGCAATACCACAGTGAAACCCAAATAATGACATGCTGTTAAAATACCTAAATTGTAAAAGGAACTTTAACCCAGTCATTAATGACATTTAAAAGGAACTAAAGGAATGGAAAGGACTAAGTTTATCTTTGCTTGGAAAAATAGCAGTCATAAAAATGTTATGTCTGTCAAAGTTTTTTATTCCTCATTCACTCTCCCTATAAAAATTAGAAACTCGCCCTATAAAAAACTTTTAGAAATGGCGGGAAAAGGTGGAAATATTTTGTATGAAGGGTGGGGCAGGGGGGAAATCAAAGCAAATATAGGGACTTAAAGTGTAGTGGGGTGGTAGGCTTCACCAATCTAAAAATATACTATGATGTGGCACAAGTAAAGCAACTGATACAACTCATTCAAAATGACAAAGAAATATTATGGGTAAATACAGAAGTTGCCAATCAAATGCCATTGATTCGAGCACTCTCCTTCAGCCTCTTAAACCCAGTATTCTTGCCAAAATTCAGAAATCCTTCTTGCTTCATCTACATGGAAAAGGTGGATTAAAGTTTTTTTCTCTACCTACATCTCCCTTACTGTGTTTCCTAGATCATCCTCAGTTTTAAGATTCAGGTAAATAGGAAATGTACATTATTATTATTATTATTATTATTTATTTATTTATTTATTTATATAGCACCATCAATGTACATGGTGCTGTACAGAGTAAAACAATAAATAGCAAGACCCTGCCGCATAGGCTTACATTCTAATCATAATAAAACAATAAGGAGGGGAAGAGAATGCACCAAACAGGCAGTATAAAAGTCAGAACAAAATCAAGTTTTAAAAGCTTTAGGAAAAAGAAAAGTTTTTAGCTGAGCTTTAAAAGCTGCGATTGAACTTGTAGTTCTCAAATGTTCTGGAAGAGTGTTCCAGGCGTAAGGGGCAGCAGAAGAAAATGGACGAAGCCGAGCAAGGGAAGTAGAGACCCTTGGGCAGGTGAGAAACATGGCATCAGAGGAGCGAAGAGCACGAGCGGGGCAATAGTGTGAGATGAGAGAGGAAAGATAGGAAGGAGCTAGACAGTGACATAGATTGGGAATTAGAAGATATTGACAAGTTAAGGGGATTTGTTTGAAAAACAAAGACCAGTGAGAGAGGATAAAATTTTAGAGAAGCTACAGGAAAAGCAAACTAACTGGCTTTCATTTCAACTCTGGAGAAGCTCAGAAGCCTTTAATATTGATTGAAAACCTCTGCATTCAGTCAAAGGAGTATATCAGTGAATGACAGCAGAATGACAGTATATGGAGGTTAAAGGAAGTTTGGGAGAGTGATTGGGAACAACAATATTAGAAGCAAGCTGGGAATCAATATGGTGCTAGTAACCATTAAGAACCACATCAACCCAAATTAAATAATCCATGTTTAAGATTGTATATAAGTGGCATCTCACTATGGTGAGATTATGCCACATAAACCAAATGTTTAGCAGAGTGATTGGGAACAACAGTATTGGAAGCAAGCAGGGAATCAATATGGTGCTAGTAACCATTAAGAACTACATCAGCCAAAGGCTGACAACTATTACCCAGAGGACCTTTTCTTCTGCCGCTCCCAGTTTGTGGAATGGCTTGCCGGGAGAGATTCGTCAACTTAACAGTCTTCCAGAATTTAAGAAAGCCATAAAGACTGATCTCTTCTGGCAGGCCTACCCAGTGGAATTTTAAGATGTCTTTTTTAATGGTGTGCTGCTTTTAATGATGCACTGGTTTAAAACGTTTGAATTAGTTGTATGTATTTTATGGAGTTTTTATTGTACCCTGCCTCGATCCAGAGGGAGAGGCGGGTAACAAATATATTATTATTATTATTATTATTATTATTATTATTATTATTATTATTATTATTATATAATCCATGTTTAACCTTGTATATAGGTGGCACCTCACCATGGTGAGATTATGACACATAAACCAAGAGCTATTGTCATTATGCTGGAGAGGATCACATTCCAGGGGAACACTAATTCACATGTTCATGTGCCAGCATTTTGGTCACACCTCTTTAAAGAAAGTCAGACATGATGTATCAACTAATTGAACAAAACCTTTTAGGCACTTTTATCCGTTGGTGATGATGTAATTAGTACTGTAATCCATAAAGAATTTGTTTCTCTTTTATTAGCTAGCACATATGGAGATAGCAAAAGGGTGGAAAATCAAGTCTGGTTATACAATCCAAGGGTGCTATACCAGGATTTGGCAAGTGGCATTAGCTGAGACACTCACATATCACAGTAGATGGATTAGAGGGAGGATCAAGTAACATAGTTTTATAGAGATGGTTTCCATTCTTGAGCTCTTAACAAAAAAGAGAACAACTCAGACCACCAGTCACACAGAGATCATTTTGGAGGGATGTAATGTCTTAGACATCTGAATGTTTAACTTGTGCAACTCTTTATATCCACTGTAACTTTGGCGCTGCAGAACTGAATGAATCTGGATGTCTATGCAGTATAATAACTAGCTATACTCTAAAGTAACATTTAAAGTTTTATTTACTGTTTCATGAAAAAAAGAATTAAAAATGTATTTTTCAAAAACTATTTTAAAAAAACACAATTGATAGAAGATGCTCACTGGATGATAAACCAGAACAATCCATTGATTTGGTAACCAAAGATAGATTAAAATAAACCCCCACAATTTTCCAAAGTGGCTTGCCTCTCAGCATGAGGGGAAACACTTTGAGAGGCACATCTGAAGCTTCATTGGACTGGAGGTACTTGATGCGAGTTTTTTTAATCCTCTACCAGGTATAGAATTAGATGGGTAAGAAAGAGAACAGCTTGCCTCCTGTCATTTTTATCTCTTTATTTTTTTCAGTTTTTAAAAATATACATACATGAATTTTTACATATCAATAGTAATGAACACACATAATATATATATATATATATATATATATATATATATATATATATATATATATGAAAATGCAACTTTCTAGCAATTAAACATAGGCTTCAACTAAAGTGGGCCAGATATTCAAATAAGTATACATTTGGTCTATATGCCACCCATTCAAATGTTGAAAGTATCGTAAGGTCCTCAATCCCTTGCATTATAGGGAGTGAATGTTTATCCTTCTAATTTCAGTCTTTTTGCTGTTAAAAGGGGGCAGAGAATCCATTTACACTGACCATTCCTTACTTTCCATGAAGCAGGTCAGTAATTTAAAAGTGTATGTAAATCAGTGAATATTAAAGACTGTTCCAGTACAAAATTTGTCTTTAGAATAACCTCCCCAAAAGAAGCAATTACTGGACATTGCCACAACATATGTTTAGAGGAAGCATTAGCTGCATTGCACTGCCAGCAATTAGCTGAATTAGACAATGGGCCTGTTCACATGTAACGTTAAACCGTGGTGGCTTATACAGTAGTTTGTTTTTCCTCCTAAACCTTCTCCTCATCTCTCATTCTCTCTTACTGTCAATGATGTTACGCTTACTCCAGTCAAGGAAGCTCGTAGCCTTGGCTTTATATTTGACTCCTCGCTCTCCTTTATTCCTCATATTGAGGCAGTAGCTAAATCTTGTCGTTTTTTTCCTGTATAATATTGCCAGGATTCGATCATTTTTGTCTGTCTCTTCTGCCAAGACGCTTGTTCATGCGCTGGTTATTTCACGGTTGGACTACTGCAACCTTCTTCTCTCTGGCCTTCCTTCTTCTCACATCAGTCCGTTGGTTTCTGTTCACCACTCTGCCGCAAAGATCATCTTCTTGGCTCGCCGCTCCGACCATGTTACTCCGCTTCTGAAATCTCTTCATTGGCTTCCAATTCACTTCAGAATCCAATATAAACTTCTCCTGTTAACCTTCAAAGCTTTTCACGGTCTAGCTCCTTCCTATCTCTCCTCTCTCATCTCACACTATTGCCCCGCTCGTGCTCTTCGCTCCTCTGATGCCATGTTTCTCGCCTGCCCAAGGGCCTCTACTTCCCTTGCTCGGCTTCGTCCATTTTCTTCTGCTGCCCCTTACGCCTGGAACGCTCTTCCAGAACATTTGAGAACTACAAGTTCAATCGCAGCTTTTAAAGCTCAACTAAAAACTTTTCTTTTTCCTAAAGCTTTTAAAACTTGATGTTGTGCAGACTTTATACAGTTAGTTTTACCCTACCCTGTGCCTGCTTACCCTACCCTGTGCCTGTTGGCATTCTCTTCCCCTCCTTATTGTTTTACTATGACTTTATTAGATTGTAAGCCTATGCGGCAGGGCCTTGCTATTTACTGTTTTACTCTGTACAGCACCATGTACATTGATGGTGCTATATAAATAAATAAATAATAATAATAATAATAATAATAATAATAATAATAATAATAATAGTTCATTTTGCAAATAGGCTACTGTGCCCCAACAGACAATCGAACAAATAAAGCTACACAATATAGTTAATTCCCCCCTCCTTCTCCTGTACTTCTCCCCCCACTCTCCCTAGCCGGGCAAGTATCCCAGCTTCCTTTGTGGATTTTCAAGCTTTTGCCAGGTCTCCTTACTCCACACATGTGCAAGGAGTATCCAATTCCGTATTCCATCCCTGCCTAAAACTCTGTATATCATACTTATTCACCAATAATTATTTATAGACATGGATCATAGGTTCTTCTTTGTGGTCTCTGTGCATCACACACATGGGCTCTGCGCCTGTGCTGAGCTAGCCTTCGGGAAACTTCTAAAGCTGAGAACGTTTGTTTGGGCAGGAACCCCTCCCCCCCCCCCATCGTATTGCACATGCTCAGTCGGTTCCCACCCATCTCCTCAGTTTTTCATCAACCGCCTTGCTGGCAACACACCGACGAGAGGGAATGTTGACACCAGCTCAACGCCTGTCGACATCAAGGCACAATAGTGCCCCCTCAACGTCGAGGCATCACTGTACTAACACTGCCTCTCTATCTGAAGGGGAAATTCAAGACTCCTCTCCATCGGGTCCGATTATAAAGATTGACCTGCCACAGCAACCTTCGCCTCGACACCTCACTCATGCGGAAAATACCTCCCCAGCGTCATACTGATCGGGACACGCCTTTTACATACCCAGATCAAGATCCCCTAATAGAGACAGAGACTGGAACAGGGCATCAGCTTGGTCCATTCCGTCCAACCAACAACAATTGCCCTCAGATTGGCAGTTAGCCCCCCAACAACAAGTGGAGCACCCACTCAGACCACTGACTCCCAGACCTCCTCCTTCGAACACAATGTCTCGACCAGGAGACGAATTCATATTGCAACCACTGCCAGTACCTCGTAGAGGCACTTCACTGGCGAGGATCATTCCAACTCAGGCACTCGTAACTTCTAACAGCCTGGCACTGTCGATACCGACATTTACTGACCGCTCACTCACTCCCCCGCCCTCCATGGGGATTCAAAGAGATCTCGACTGCATTACAATGTCCTCTAGATCTGCAGACGAATACCTGTCCAATTCCACCTCCATCTCATCAGTACCGCCGTCCATACCATCACCAGATGATGACGTCGGCTCTCAAGAGAACCCTTCTCCGTCTCAAGAAACGTTCCACTTTACGGACCAAATCCTAAGAATGGTTCAGGCTTTGGGAATCCAAGCTCACCAACCGGTAGAAAAGATACAAGACCCAGTGTTCAATGCAATTTACACACAAACAATGTCTCCAGTGTCGATACCATTCCTACCCACACTTTTGCAAACAGCCAAACAGTCCTGGAAGACACCAGCCACTATGGCCCCGACAATTAGAAACTCTATACCGAGTACAAGACAAAGATGCAAGTTTTTTACTCACGCATCCCAAACCGAACTCCATCATCGTGGAGTCCTCGCAGACTAAGTCTCAGAAGATCCACGCTTCCTGCAGAAAAAGAGGGTCGTCGCTTAGACCTTCTAGGTAGGACAATATACTCCTCTGCTGCGCTAGGTATGAAGGTAGCCAACTACCAGGCTACCATGGCACGCTATCAACTCTTTCTATGGGAGAAAATAGGCTCCCTATGCAATTACCTCCCAGAGGAGAAAAGAATGTGGTGGGTCGATGTGGTGATCTGAAGCGAAGCGGAGGAAGCTGTTCCATTTGGCAGAGTATGCTCAACGCATCAACGGTTTTCTGGCTGCCTGGAGTACAATCGAGATGTGGGGCGGGAGATCCTTCATCCCCGTCCCCTCTTTGTTGTCGAGATCTGTCTCGGCATTGATAGAGATTTCATCTCCTTGGTCTTGGGACCAGCAAGACGGTCTCGAGGACTGAGGAGATGGTCGGGAACTGACTGAGCATGCGCAGTACGATGATGGGGGAGGGGTTCCCAGCCAAACAAACGTTCTCAGCTTTAGAAGTTTCCTGAAGGCTAGCTCAGCGCAGACGCAGAGCCCATGTGTGTGAATGCACAGATGACCACTCGAAGAATTACGGTTACAGGTAAGCAACCTGTCTGCTTTGCCTGACCAGCCTCAAAAAGTGGTTCCAATAATGACCAATTAACACTGTAAAAGCGGCTGGGCCAAACCTGTGTATAGCTGGCATGTTATATTTGACATGCAGAACAGAAAATGACAAGAACTCAGCATCAGCATCCACTAGTTAATCCAAAGTATAAATCACTTTATCTGTCCATATCTGCCACAAAAACGTTTTTTTTAATAGATTTTTAGATCTGGGTTGCCCATAAAGTCAGTTTGGCATAAGAAAATGGATCAAAGGGTAGTTAAAGTGACATTATATGCCACACATCTCTAACTGTAGAAATTGTGGGAGGAACCCTGTCCATTCTTGTATGTCTAGAACCTAATGTCATCCATTTAGACAGAGGAAGCAGATAAGAAGGTTACAAAACTGACCAAGGCAGAATATCCAATGCAGATGGGAAAGATCAAAATTTGGTATGAGTTAGTAGATAAACCCTATGATATAAAGCAAGATCCAGAAAACCAAATTTACATTCTTTAATTGGAAATTGCTCCTTTTCAAAGGTAATCTTGGCAGACAGGAACCTCACCCCCAACATTTACGAAATTAAGCATTGATTTTCTGAAAATATTTGCTAAGTATAGATAAGGGAATCCCAAGTATAACAAACAATCTGAGGTATAATATTCATCTTAAGTGTATTTACTTTACCCCACAAACTCGATTTTAAAGATGCCCATCTGTTTAAACCCAGAGAAATCTCATTAATCATTAATGCTTGTCTCCTACTGATTTGACTGCTGCCTGTCAGAGTGAAGTCCATGGGTAGAAGCCAAGAAATTAAATTTTCAGAATGATGAGATAATTGTCTGAAGGCACATGACATGATGCAATTCTACTGGCTGAAGCAAGTAGGTCTGACTCTATAAGCTGTCCTACTGGATGCGTACTGAGGAACCATGTGTAAACCATTCTGAACTCTTTGGATGAAGAGAGGGGTATAAATGTAATAAGTATGTAAATAAATAAATAAATCCGCATTATTGTAAAACAGCAAGAAGTATTTTTGACCAGGGGAAATCTTGAAATGCTAAAACAACCAGGTTGCAGAATATATATTCTTTTCACAATGGCAAAACTAAAAGGAAAATTTCTGAAGCTTGAGCATGCAAATGAAGCATACAGCTATATTTGAAATGGCTTTTTTTTTTAATACCAGGGCTCAGCCAGTTTCTTTCAAACAAAATCAAAGCGTTTGTTGGAAGTTTCTCATGCAGTTCTGCATTTTTCTTTTCTTAAAAGGCTGCTGAGATAAGAAGCATATACTCTTCTACTTGAAGGGAAATGTTTGACATAGAGCCATCGCATGCATGCCTCCTCAGCTATAAATAGATTTTTTCCTTACATTGATCCTAGTAGAAAGCCCACACTGTTGATGTGAATGGTGGATGTTTTATGAGAGATGCAGAATTACACATGATTGGTAGGACTATTAATGAAATATAACAGTTGGAATAAATGCCCCAATTTAAAAATGATTAAAAGATTTATTGCATTATTTTGTTAATTATGGGAATTTATATCCAGCCCTTCAAATAGATTCCCAAGGCTGCCAACAATATTAAATCAAAAGTACAATATGCATTAAGGTATCTGATATTTATTTCTTCCTTAGTGCTGAGTGTATAGATTTCAGATAACCTGATTTTTTTTCTCTATAAAAGCATATTGTGCTGAAAGAAATTGGCTGTCTTTTTGTTCTTTGGCTTTCTGTAATGGTCTGGTTTAGATGTAACAAACTTGGTTTAATGAACCATAGTATATTAAGTTGAGAACGAGTACCAGGCCCACGTATTTCCCCCTTCCTTTGCACACCGACTTCAGCATTTCTGTCCTGTTTCATCCGAACTAGGAAACTGTAACTTAACTTTCAGCTACAAACGAAGATATGAAACCAGCATCAGATCCTGCTTTCATATCCTAATTAGTAAGCCTAGATAAAGCTGTAGTTTTCTGCTTTGGATGGAACATGAAACTGGTTTAAATAACCGGGATAGAAACATGAAGCTAGTTTGGGACCAGGTTATTTGAGGGACCACTTGAGCCTTTATGAACTTGCCTGGGCCTTAAGAATGGCCATGGAGGTCCTGCTTATATGCTCGGCAGTAAGATCTATTAGGTTGGCAGGCACAAGAGTTAGGGTTCTTTCTGTGGTGGCTCCATCCTTGTAGAGTGCCCTACTGTGGCATTATATGCATGGCTCTGCCCCTCTCCATTTTTAAACAGGCCTTAAATACCTGGGTGTTCCACTCTGCTTTTAAAGTAGGGTTGGGTTCAATTTCAGAGAAGCTCTGGAAAGCCAGTGCTAGTGGTGGACAGCGCCAAAAGTATAAAAGGAACACCAGTACATTGTAGCTTAAAGCTGCTCCCATTGCCAGTATAAAGCCTTAGGAAAGGCATTTGAACCTTTTAAAATGGGAAAAGAACTATACAAATGCTGGGAAACCACCAAATGATTGGTGGTTGGGGAAAAGAGGAAGGGGGGCATCTCTATCTGGGGAACCCTGGAGGACAGGATTTGGGCCCCGGGCCTGAGGTTTCACCACCCCAGTTTTGAATGAATGGATGAGCATTTTTATTTAAAAATAATCTTTACTGTCACTGTTATTTTAAATGTTTTATGCGGTTGTATTTGAACTGGAGAAAATATAGCTGGAAACATAACATAGTTGGAGCCGTGTTGTCTTTGTATTACCCTGATTCTTTTAAGGTGCAATCCTATTGATCGTGCCCTCACCGCTTCAGAAGCCCCCAAACTCTGAGGCTTTCAAGTTTCCTATGCATGCTGCTTGTTGAATGGAGTTGGTGGTGGCCCCGTTTGCGGAACGGAATTCGTGGTGGGCCTTGCTTGCAGAGCAACGCAGTTGGATACTGCCCATTGTCTGGAAGCAGTGGAAGTAAACATTATTGTTTGAAATCATAACTCAAACGTGGTGGGTTTTGTTTGTTTTTTTAAAAATACATTGTCAAGAGATTTTTTTTCAAATAACTCGTTAAAACCCCACTTATTACATGAAAGTTTATCGGGGGGAAATCATATAACATATAAGGAATTCAGACAGCCTGGTTTTTCTACCAGAAACTCCCCCACCCAAGCTCTTTGGTCAGGAAAATATCTTCATGACTTCATTTTGATTTCTTCTGTCCTCCTTTGGGACAGCTCAGAAAGATTGTGTTGGTAAGAGAGTTTTTGGTTTGTAAAAGCCATGCTTATTAGAATGCTTGAGTATTCGTAGAAAGTTGTCGAAACATTTTTGCTTGTTACTTATAACACTATTTGTATTTTTGTATATATTCCATTCTCCAGTACCATATCTCCTTATCATGCAAATATTGTTTGATTTTTTGAAGAAGTAAGCTAAGTTTTTGTAAAGACCTTCTCAGATTGTTTTGATTCATGTGAAATACCTGACAGATGCACCAAGCAACAGCATTCCTCTATAAGAAATTTTGCCTAGTTAGTCAATCAACTTAGTGATAATCAAATTACCAAGAGTGTGAAACTTTCTCCTAAAACATTAACATTGTCTGCTATGTTTTTTTCTACACCTCACTGTTTCGCTTAATGATGGTGACTGAATAACTGTACTGAATCCAGGTTATTATTTTCTTGTAAATTTTCTACCTTCATTGGGATATATGTAACTCCTGGAAATATCTGAAGTATGTGTGTGTTCAATTTAGAACCTCTATGCAAGACAATCAAAATATGACACTTCTCTTGTTTTAGTAGGTTGTAAAAATGGCAATCTTCCATTCCCCTGCTTATTTTGTATCCATTTGAGGATATTATTACAGCTTTCACAAAGTGTGCTATGACAGTGTTTTGGCTGCCTTTTCATCATACCATCTGTTAATTGTAGATGAAAAGGACGACTCAGCTCAAGGACCTTAGTCCAGGTAGAATTGTAACTCAAACGCATTTTCACAGACCTAAACGTGCAGAAGTGTGTCCTTTGAGACTAGCAGCTGATATTTATGCCTTAGTATTTTGCATTTTATCCACCTTCAGGATTTTGTGCATACTTCATTGATATCAATGTTCTAAGTCCTTGGGGATTTAGAATCAAATTAAAAGTCTTGTTTGAAAATAGGTGCACTATGCAAGCTTGCTTATTTGAGTGAGAATTGTGGTGATAAAAATATATATGCTGATGATGATTTGAATTATTTATGAGCAGGGTTGTTTAATTAAAAATAATTATTCAGAAATAGGTAATTGCAAAGAATATATTTTGTGGGAAAAGCTGAAACCAATATGGCATGTTAATATAAAACAGAATTTTCTGTTTTTTAAATTTAATATGTGGATCATAAAAATATTTTGTGGTTTTATTAAAGGAGATGCCTACAGTTCTGCTTATTCATCAGATGGACAAGCATGAAGGTGCATGGACCATTCTGCCATTAATGCATGAGTAAGTGAGTAACACTATGTGTGATTTTAAGGCAGCTTTAAAGACTAGCCTTTTCCGGCAGGCCTATCCAGATCAATGTTAAATCATGATTTTTTAAGATGTATTGATTCCTGTTCTAATGTTGTTCCCCGCCTCGATCCAAAGGGAGAGGCGGGTAAGAAATATTATTATTATTATTATTATTATTATTATTATTATTATTATTATTGGTAAGAGTTATGAGACATCAGTGGGCCAGGTCAAACAATTTGGCCAATAGAACCAAAGTAATCTGCAGTGAAAATCATCCCCCATTTTCTTCTGGAAACAAACATTCTGTCTGTATGTTTTGGCTTATCTGCATGTTCTGTCTTATTTTCCATTCCATTCCTTATCTTTGGGATGTTCTCCTCTTTCCATCACCCCACCCCATTCACCTTACTCTGTGTCACTATGTTCAAGACTCAACTAAAGGCTTTTCTCTTTGGAGAGGATTGATTTGTAACCAATGGTGACGTAAAGCTGAGGCCATAGAGGTAGGCCAGATCTACACCAGGCAGGATATGACACTTTGAAAACAGTTTGAAAACTGTATATGGTGTGTGTCCTGGGCTTCAACAGTTGTCATTACTGTTATAAACCGTTTTAAAGCAGTAGTGTAGATTCTGCCCAGGTGCAGGAAACTTATTTAAGACGAATCAATTTTGGAGAAACTACAATGACAAGTAGGGCTGAAAGCAAAGGGTTCAAAGCCAAAAATACCAGCATCTTGTAGCTTAACATTCTTAGGAGAGACCTTTCAAACTTTTAGAATAGGAAAAAAATGAACAAAAGCTGGGAGTCCACCAAACAAGTGGTGATCAGGGGAAAGGGGATGGAGCCAGGGGAAGGGGCATATGGCCATCAGGGGAACTGAAGAGCACAGAATGGGACCCCTGGAGAGCTGGATTTGGCCCCCTGGCCTGAGTTTCCCCAAGTTTGAACATCAGAGGAACTTTGGTTAGTGTACAACTGGATGTGGAAGATTCCAATGTTGTGTATGAAACAGGAGGAAAGAGGCAATGCACAAGCTCACGGCACGCTGCAATTTGTTCACGTAGGAAACCGTGGTTCCAGATTATGTCTGAGCAGGGCCCATAATGTTATTTTTTAGCTGCATTAATTAACCCTTCGTTTATTGTTCATGAAAATCAGTTCACGCGACTCCTTAAATTCTGTTTGTTCTTGTACCCAAGATACTCAGTTCCTTCCTAAACCATCTTTTCAATAAACCCAGTTCTTTCTTCCTTCAGGTTTTCTGTTGCCTATGGCAAAAATTCTTCATGGATATTTTTCTGTGAAGAAGATACAAGAATACATATTGTAAAGCT
Organism: Elgaria multicarinata webbii; assembly: GCF_023053635.1. Classification (NCBI taxonomy): domain Eukaryota; kingdom Metazoa; phylum Chordata; class Lepidosauria; order Squamata; family Anguidae; genus Elgaria; species Elgaria multicarinata. Next base: position 108,829,325 of record NC_086175.1, on the reverse strand, counting down.
ACTGAAATCGCTTAGAAGATATGACAAGTCTAAGGTGAAATTTTTAAATTGGAGTACATTTGAAGTACGTGTTGAAGTACATTTTGAAATACTAAAGTACAAAGGGAATTTTTTTTTATTACTTTGCATTTATTCAATGCTCTGAGGTCCATAACTTTGTATAAATGGCTGAAGATGCATAATGCCTAAAGGTTACACCACAATGGAAGTTGAAATTAATTAAGGAACATAGTTTGTATATCAATATGTCAAGGAAATTACATTACATAGCAGATACAATTTTAGTTCTAACATCTTAAGAGTCTTTTCCTTCTGTCTTGCCACAGTGTTCAAAATCCACTCAGAGATGTTCAGGATCAAAACCTTGCCACTCCCCTTACAACAAGGAGACTGTGACCTGGTTTGCACAATCAAAATAACTCTACACCATGCCAAGGATTATTGGAGGGTTGTTTCCCCCTCCAACAAGCCATGCTGCCCAGATTCAGACAACACGACAAGCCGCAATCAGGTGGTGTTTATGGAAATTGTGCCCCGCACTTGCCTAGCATGTGCCAAGATTTAAATAAGCAATGGTGGCTTATTTTGATCATGTAAACCAACCCAATGCCAATTTGAGAGCTCTTGTGTTCATATTGTTTCTGAGTGGGTTCTATTCAATGTCTATAATAAAGTAATTATCACCATTGGCCATGAAAATGTACTTCCATTAATTTCAATTAACAACTATAAAGTTACATGAATAAACAGCAGACTATTCACACTCCCTCATTCACGGTTGCTTACCTGGCAAATAGCTGAAGGGCAGTGATAGTGTAGAATTCAAATACAAGGTCTGTTTTAATGCTTGTCAATTAGATGAAGGTTTGTGATTAAATAATTAATCACTGCCTAACTCCTCACTCAATTTACCACTGTCTGGAGTAACATGGAGAGTATGACGTCACTCTGCTGTAGTCTAACCTTACCTTGTTTCAGTAAGGGATTATTAGCAGGCCCAATGTTGCTTATTGTTCTGCCCACTTATATAAAATGGTTAGTGTATATCAAAGAAGAGCAGTTCTACCTGTCAAACTCATATGTTCGAGTTTAAAGGAAGAAGCATTGATCTGATAAATTAAAAAAAGGTGGTATCTGTCATACACACACACACACATATACATACACACACACACAGAGTCTTGTGGAGTTCCATGGATTTTAATGGAAATGAAAAGTCATCCTGCCAAAAGTCATCCTTTGGTTGTCAAACAATGAAAAGTTTGACAACCAAACTTTTAAGAAATTATAAGCTATATACCTTCAACAGTGTCTCTCTTCTTCTGCAGGATTTTTTTTTAGGCAAAGCATTACATGATGATGAATCTACAATTATTCACCATTACGCCTTTGCAGAAAACCCTGCAGTTTTTAAATTTCCAGATTTTGCTGCTGGCTGGGCACTTAGTATTCCACTTGTAAGGAAGTAAGAACTTAATTTTGTTATCTTTTCTAAATTTGTTTACTAAACAGTTGGGTGTTTGTAAAGGCTTTGGAAAAATAAAATTATGTTAAGCATTAAACCTCTCTCTGGGTTTGTATGTATATAGAATGTACTGAGACTCTTTGATCTCAAATGAGCTCTTACCCAATGTTAAGTAACTATAAACCCTTAAAAGTCCATTTCCATTTACTTCATGCACTATCATACATGTGTATTGTAAAATGCATTAATGCGTGATTAAAATTCCATACATGTACATGTTGGGCAATAGGTATTTGCATATAACTTTGGTTTATTAGTATAAAGACAAATATAGATCCTAGCCAAGCGTCCAAAATATCTGGGCAAAAGTTGAGAATTAAATACATATGGAAGCAGTAAGGCAAGGCATACTTGGCTAATGAGCAGGAAAGCCTTCTAGAAGTAAAAATATAACTTTTGGAACATGCTGAAGAATTCATGTCTCTCTGTTTCCTTGTTTAGTTGTCTGGAAAGCCATGTGCAGATGTTGAATAATTAGGTCTTACATTATATGCCTCCATTTTAAAATTTGAATGTAAAAGTATGTCCGACCAAAGCATTCAACACTGATTTATTTTTTTATTTTATTTTATTAAGAAAACCAGGTGTTCAAGAACGTCTCCTGTTCAGACACCAATTACCTGTGGCACATAGACATGTGGCAGGACCTTCTCCCAGATGCTGCATTAATCTCTGGTTTGGCAGGGCTTTTCATTTGCCTCTCCTTGCTCTCTAAATCAGTGAGGGAGTTCAGATAATGCTGCAGAGATCTTAGTGGTGTATATGGGAGGGAGCATTTCCGGAAACAAAAAAGTAGGATAGGAATAGATGGAATGGAAAGTAGAGAGAATGGATTGGAGCAGAGTGACAGCTGGGATGAGATGATGATGATCCCTTCAATAACTTGCCAAGGTAGCTAGTTGATAAAGAAGATTGTTGATAAGGGAGAATTATTTGCAAAGCTGACAGAGACAGTAGAATATAACATCATGAAATCCATACTTCCTCAGTAGTAACTGAATGTGTATCTGTGGTGATCAAAAAGTCATACAGTATACCATAAAAACAGTAAAACAATGTCAACATGATAAAACTGAAAAGCAATTAACACAAAGATCATGTCATAGTTAAAATGCCTGGAGAAACAAGAAGGTTTTGAGCTGGCATCATATTTCCATGATGAAGTTATTATTGCTGACACATAATCTCCCCAAGAGCATCCCCTGACAATCTTAAAATACAGACAAGCTGATACAGGGAGAGGCACTCTTTCAGATACTTGGTTCCCAAGCCATTTTGGGTTTTAAAAGTCAGCATCTTGAATTGGGCTCAGAAGTGCAGCTCCTTCAGAATCGTTGGCTAGACTATTAGTGTTCGGGAACAGTTGTGGCTGGTAAAAGGCATCCTGAGGTACTGTGGTCACCTGGACTTCAACTGACAAAGCAAGATCAAGGAATACCTCTGAGCTATGCACCTTTTCTTTCAGATAGGGGTGCAGCCCCACATAGAATGGAATGTATACTCAATTTCCAGAAATCAGAACCACCTACAGCTTCATTTTATTGGCCCTCATTCAGCCTATTACCAAATCCACATACTGGCTCAGCACCTGCACAGCTTCACTTGACTGAGTGAGTGTACTCACTCTAAATCCCCTGATGACCTCACCCAGCAGCTTCATATAGATGTTAAAATATATGGGGGACAAGATGAACCCTTTGGGACCCCTAATGCTGTGAGGTCTAGCAGAAATCCCCTATATTATTTTCTTGACCTTGCTAGGGCAAGAACTACCATATCTCTGTGCCTCTGACAGCCAACCTGCAGATCCAGTCCAGCAAGATATTACTTTGGATGATATCAAAAAGGTTGTTCTCGCCACCTCTCTCCCAACAGAGGTCATCCATTAGGGTGACACTGGCCATTTCAATACCAAACCCAGACCTGAAGTGGGATTGAATTGGGTCTAGATAATCTGCTTACTCCAAAACCATCTGAGGTTGAGCCACTACTACCCTAGTCCACCCCCTCTCAAAAAGAGAATTAACTCCTTCTTGGACCCACTCAGTCTCCCACAGCTATACAAATGTTTGGTCACACCTCTTCAAATACTTTGTCCACTGGAGCCAACTTCAAAATGGGAATGAGTTATTTTCCCCCCACAGTGCCTTGCCAACTTGTCATAGCAGGCCTTCAAGTATCCCACCATATCCCCACCTATGGCAGTATCTAATGGTGTCTTTCCACAAACTCAAATAGCACTAGTGGAGCTCTGCCAAAACTTTCTGTTGTGCAAGTGCTTTGCCCAATATGCGTGTGCAACAAATTGTATAATCTGTTGCGCAACTAGACTGCACAATGACTTGCACAACTGCACTTGTGCATACATAACTTTAGTTGGGTTCTCTTCTTGCACATAGTTTGGAACCTAGTTTCTGATGGTTCAACAGCGTTTGTGCTAATGGCATGACACAGTTGGGTACTGCCCATAGATCTGATTTTAACAACTTATTTACCAGTGGATACTGAGAAGTAAGAACACTTTGCCACAAATCCTGCCACAAAGTAGCCATGATAATGTGCTCTCAATTGTATATGGTCACACTCGCTGTGTGATTTGCACCATCTGCATACTAGTTGTCCTCCTGCTTGTTTCATAGCCCATAGGTTCCCAGTAAACCATGGAGCAGGTTGGGCTTAACAGCGTCAGAGAAGATGCTTGGAGACAATTACGTTGGTGGCTTGTAAATTTGTACATTGTCTTTTAAGATTTAGTTACAACACCTTTGTGTTACTAGGTAATGGTTTGATAGTTTGATGTAATGAACCTCAAATTTATTTCTACACATTCTTTTATTTTTATTACACAGGCTTGCAAAGAGACTGAAAAATGAACCTCTAAAATCAGATTTTACAATAGATTTAAAACATGAGGTAAGTGTTTTGCTATTACCTATCTTTGCACCATGCAATAGGAAGAGGGAAGTTATATTTATTTTATTTATTTATTTATTTAAGGATTTTTATGCCGCCATTCAGCCAAAAAAGGCTCTCACGGCGGCTTACAAAAGTATTTCTTGACAGTCCCTGCCCACAGGCTTACAATCTAAAAGACATGACACAAAAGGAAAGGGGATTGGGAGGGAGGAGGAGGAGGGGGGAAAGGAAAGCAAATTCAGGCACTACAATCTTAGTTGGAAAGTTCAGCAGTTACAGTTGACAGCAGGAGGGAGGGGGCTCTCAGCTGGAGCTGGACCCAGGCATGGTGGAGAGGTGCCTGGCTGCTGCTTCCTCCCTCACTGGTGGCCTCTGCAGAGACAGTTGGTAGCAGGAGGGAGGGGGCTCTGAGCTGGAGCTGGACCCAGGCACAGTGGAGAGGTGCCTGGCTGCTGCTTCCTCCCTCACTGGTGCCTCTGCAGTGACCTATTGTATATATATATATATATATCAGTATATATTTCCTTCATTATATAGAATCATAAAGGATCCAAAGAGCTACTTATTATTATTATTATTATTTATTTATATAGCACCATCAATGTACATGGTGCTGTACAGAGTAAAACAGTAAATAGCAAGACCCTGCCGCATAGGCTTACAATCTAATAAAATCATAGTAAAACAATAAGGAGGGGAAGAGAATGCAAACAGGTACAGGGTAGCGTAAGCAGGCACAGGGTAGGGTAAAACCAACAGTAGAAAGTAAAAGTAGAAGTCTGCACAACATCAAGTTTTAAAAGCTTTAGGAAAAAGAAGTTTGTGTACACCCAGCAATATTTTTATTACTTTTTGTTTGGACAGCTAACCCCCTATGCCCCATATCATACACAGGTTTTGTAATCATAGGCAATTTGCCATGCGGCATATGCATAGCTGAGAAAAAACAAGCAATGAAGTAACTCTGAATGCTTGCACAGTTCTTGGTATCTCAGCCTGTGTTATGTTCTCCTTGAAATCTGTGTGAAAGATAAGGTAAGATGCACGAGCATGGCCATGTACAGAAACATTATAAACCCCAAATTATGTACCAGTCCACACAGTCAAACAAATATCAAGGTGACATTAATCCATTTATGTTAGTTGTAATCCAAGACACCTGATACAGTATTCCCTCTAAATCCACTGTGTTAATGTCAGAAAGAGAATCTATAAAAGCGTTATGCCAAGTATTTCCACAAACATGCAGTATTGCAGGAATCGTCTTCCATAACTATCTGAAGAATAATTTTTAGTAGCAGGTAAAGAGTTCATAAATACTGCATATTCCATATGTTCTCTCCTCTGCAGGATGCCAGTCAGTAACCCATTCTGGCATAATGCCTTATTCATGAGTGTTTCAAAGGTGAACCCATATCATCAGATCCACAATATGATGTGGTAAACAGCACAACCATTTAAAAATATTATATGGGGAGAAAGAGGCTCACATCTTTATTAGCAGAAAGATATAATGAGTTGCAATAGATTAAATCAATTAATTTCTATAGCCATTTGTAGACTGGCAGTCCAAAGCTTTTCAGGAGCTCAGGTATAAGCATGGAGCCTTCATATGAGCAAAAATTTCCCCATCCACTTCTGTGTTTGAGATGCACTTAGGAGAGACAGTAGTTCAAATGCTCCAGACTTCATATTTAACTCCCACCTCCCCTTGAAGCTTCACCTTCCTGCATTGATTCAAATCCAATTATGCAGTAAAACAGGAAGGACAGGAGAGACTCGCTCACTGTCAAGTTGTGGTTTGGTACACACTTTCTCAAAACATCCTTATTCTTTTTTAAAAATCTCTCTACTAAAAAACTCAATACATGAATTCTGTTTCATAACCATAGCTAGCCCACATGTGATGGATGTTAGGTAGTTGGAATTTCATCCCACAGTCCCAATTGCAGGACAGGGTATTTGCATTGTTAGCCAGGAATATATGTATGAAAATAGGCAACCACGTGTCAGTCCTCTTGCTTTATATGCATTAATAATGTTCAGATTGGGGACAAGGGGATTTCTAGAGGCCATGCTTGAGGAATGCAAGCTGTATTTATTAGTAATGAGATGTACATTTAAAGGTTACCATCTTTCTTCCTTTTCCAATGACAATTTATGGTATCACTAGGCATTATTGAAAGTGAAGGGAAGTATGATTTGCTCCTGTGCACTCAAAAGCATCTGATGCCTTGGGTCATTATTTTTTTCCTGCCTCTCAACTGCATTCAGTATGCTGCTGTGCCTTTCCAGGTGGAATATAATTCATTTTTTACTGTATTCTGTTACAACCCATCCTTCGGGTGTATTAATTTTTTCTTTTTCATGACACATGCTGAGCCTATTGTGGATTTCTTTACAATTAATCCTTTCAGGGTTTCTTTTCTTTCTTTTTAAACTTGGTTTCCAGTAAGAATCCTGGAACAGCCTACTTCTACTGGCTTCTAACCGTAACAAGCCATAAGCTTTATGAGCTCTTTGGAAATGTCAAGTTGCTTTTTGCTGTTAAAGTGTGAAAATGATCTAGGATATCTGTGGGACAACAGTATTTGGCAAGAAAAAAAATATCATGGAGTAGGCAGCTCAGTCCTTAAATTGTTCCACGGGTGCAAACTAAGACTGTACCACTACTTATTTTCTAAGACTCTGCAGGTTATATTACCACATCATGGAGCAGTGTAATTAAAAGAACCCTGCTGTAATTGTCAAAATCAACATGAGTTTAAAATATGTCTGTTATAAATATCTTTTACTATTTGATTAATTTTCATCAATTCAGGAATGAATTACTCAAATGTAAAAATTAGCTACAGGGAAGAATGACAGTGTTTGTCTGTACAGCTGTGTGAACATTTACTAAGCTTCCCAACCATCTGTTCTTGTCAACCTTAACTAAACTTATTTTCAATTTGTGTTTTCTTCTTCTCCAGTTGGGAATAAATAATAGTCACTGAACATATGTGCAGTCTCATTTGATATCATATACATTAGTTAGATTTAGGTTTATGTGAAAAGATTAATGGTTGGGGCAAATCATAATTAGAAGAATTTCAAATACAAACTCCCCCAGTTTAAAAAGCCCCCTTCTATTTTGAGCTGGCCCCAGACCCCTCCAAATGAGCGTTCAGCTCAGAATGGAATTTGTTCTTGCCCTAGTGCTAGGTGTCCCCCCTCCCATTCCCTCCTCCCAAGCAAATCGGCTTACCTTTGAGAAGAGAATTGAGGTAACAGTTGGCAGGGGGAGGGCTTCACTGGAAATGCTGCTCCTGAGCATGCTCAAGAGTGCCATTTCCTACCAGAGAACATGGGTTTGTAATTTCCTTGGATTCCTAAATTGAATTGAGAGGTAGGGTGAATTACAAATCTCATGAACCCATCTGTATTTTCTTTATTTAGCAAGCCTTCCCAAGTTATCACTACTGCCCTATTAGGCATCTGCCTTATACCTAGTCAGATCATTGGTCCAACTAGCTTAGTATTGTCTACGTTGACTAGCAGTGGCTCTGCAGTGTTGCAGACTGGAGTCTTTCCCAATCCTACCTGGAGATGCCAGGGGTCGAACCTAGGACCTTCTGCATGTAAAACATGTGCTCTACCACTGAGCCCCCCTTCTTTTTTTGTTTGGGAAAGGAATGGTGGCATTTTGCTGGTTTATCTCTTTTTAGCTTTCTTAGAAAGACTTGAGAAAATTCAAGAATGTTTCTAGGAAAACTCATAGAAATTATTGAATTTGTGGTGACTGAAAGAGAGTTTTCCCATCATTAGAGAAGGTGTATCTGACTTTTTATAAGGAGGAGAGCTAATAGTTTATTCGTAGTATACTGTGTACCTGCATACATGGAATTATTAGCTTACTCTCTGGTTCAAAATTTGGAATTCCCTTTGCACAGCAGATATGAGTGTAATTCACATATCTCTTTTCTACACAAGTTATATGTATTGTATTTGTGTATCTTCACAGTATGAAAATATTTCATTGCTAATTGCTATTTGCTGTATATTTTACATTATATTTTGAAAGATTGCACTATATATCTGGGAGAAAGGGAATGGACCACATCTTACCACAGTGCCTGAGTTTTGTACAGATGACTTTGATTCTCCTAATACTGCTCACTGTGCCACTACATTTGTGAATTTCCTCCCACTTTGTGTAAGTATTTCCAGTTTTCTTCTTCTTCTAAAAGATAGACAAATAAAGAGATCTTACTCAAATCCATTTCTACCTGTTTAAAATTTTCCAAACTTAAGAACTTTGCACGATTCTTCAGATTTAATCAATTAGTCTAAAATAAAATAAGATAGACTGGAAAGAGCAGAATGTATGTGAGGTTGTGTTTATATTGCACTGTATTGCTGGGTGCTTTCAGAGGGAGGGCTCTTAGCGCTACCAGTCATTGCTCTTCCACTGTAAGCTAAAAGTGGAATTCCCATTGACTGTCCACACTTTGTGTGGTCTTGCCCTTTTTTTGGCTGTGCATTACAAGTGGGCACAACATGCTAAGTGAGCAATGTTCTCTCCTCTCCTTTTGCGACTCAGTAGTTGCTGGACAACACTTCTCTCTACATTTTAAAGTAGCTGCTCCTCAGCACCATTTTAATACCCGTGTGTGTGCTGGTTAAAAAAATTTTTTAATTACCTGCAGCACAGGGCAAGTAGATTGCAGCCTTACTTTCCAATAGACATGGTTATGATAAGGCTGTAAATCCTGCCCTTTCCTGGTCAGTTTCACAACCAGCTAGAAAACTCACCTGCTTGCTTTTCTAGTCAATTTCAAACTTGATTTTTGTGGCCAGTTTCACAAGTGAGTTAAACAACTGCAGAATTTTGATATTTCTTCACTTTCCCCAATCTCTCTGGACACTTGAAGGGTTTCCTTTGATTCAGTGTTGCTGTTTCTTCAAAGGGAAAATGGTAAGGCAGCAGTTGAAATTGACAAGCTGGGTCAGTTTTGCCTCCAGGAATCTTTAAAAAAAACCACACACACACAGACAATTTCATAGTGCCCTTATGGCAGCATAGTGCAATTTTGCTTTCATTCCCTGCCCCCGCTCAAATGCCAGTAAGGGGATTGCAGCCTTGCAATCAGATTCTACGTCTGTTTACTCAGATGTAAGCACTGCTTTGTTCAACGGGATCTATCCCTGCTTTGTAAGCTCAGAGAAGCAGTGGGAGTGTGGAAAGGACTTGGTTTGCGGGACATGAAATGGCTCTACAACTAGAAATGCACTGCATGCAATAGAGAAAGGAGGGGGCATTCCCAACTTGTTGTTCACTTTCCCCCAGGCAGCTCCTCCCACTGTGTTTTAGTCACACATTTTCTTGTCCACACCTGCTGAAAAATTGCAGTGCTGTTCTGCTCTTGCCCTCCTGATCTGATGCTTTTTTTGCAGTTTCAAAAAGGATGGATACAGCAGTGGGAAAACATGCGCTGATTACAAATGGATCACAATGTTATCTGAAACCTTTATAAAGTTCTGTGAATGAGACTGGATGATTGCACAATAGCAGCCTCATCTGGAAGCAATCACCCATTGTTGCATTTGTTGGCCAAATAGACATAACAGGGGCAGCCATGGCAGTTCATTCATGTATCTGCCCTATCTACTTATAAAGCAGGATCTGCATACACCTTATTTTAACATGAGAAATGTGTATGGATCAAGTAAGTGAAACCTATTAGCTCAGGAGGAATAAGAAGCTACAAGTACAGGTCCTTCAGACTGCTGAGAAGAGCTGGAAGAGACAGTTGGAAACAGTGAAAGGAAGGAGAGGATGAGAAAGAACCCTGACTAATATAAAGGGTTACTCTTTTGCCCTGTGAATTTTCTGCTGCTTTCCTATTATAATTTTGAGTCTGGATTTTGCAAAAAATAAATAGTTTGTTTGTATAATCTCTACATGGGTTGAGGAGGCTACTTTTTAAAATGGCCAGATGCACAAGATTGAATATGAATACCCAGTTCACAGTGGGAATGAGTTATGACATGCCTAGGTTTGGAAGATGGATGGCCACCTGAACATAACCGATGGCCTGGAATAGATAAGCTGGGATCTTGGTTGAGAGAGGACAGTCCTGAATATGGGTGTTGAAATAGTTCTTTCTCATGTCTCTGCATTTATAGATTAATAGTATATATCCCAAGGATAGACGCGAGCTGTTGAATAATTTTCAGTATTGTTTATTCTTAAATATGAAATGAAAGATTATGACCAAGTAAAATACCCTTGCTGGGACCTAAAGAACCCCTCAACTAGTTCTGTGCACCCAAGAGTTTTGAACTTGTTTTTCTCAAACAGCAGTGCCCTCTCTTATCACAGGGTAAATTGCTTTTGAAACTGAGGAGACGTGCAAAAATAGGTTGAGATATAGGCTGGATTCACACGATCACAAGGTTAAAAAAGCCGTCGTGTTTTCTCTCCCTGTGCCTACTGTCCATGAACCAGTTGTTTACATAATGACTCATGCTGCAACGCGGTTTGGCATGTTGTCTGAATCTGGCATGTGTCATGGCAGGGGTGGCTTTGGACCAACCCTACAAACCCTATTGCATGTTGTGGGTTGTGGGGTGGATATGAAATCGCTGTGCCACCCACCAGGTTCAGACGACATGCCAAACCATGCTGCAACGTGGGTAATGATGTCAACAACTGCTGTGTGCACAGGACATGCAGGGTTAGGGGAAGAAACCATGATGACTTCTTTCACCACCGAGATCATGCCAACCTAGCCATAGTGTTTGGACCCCATTATGTGAAGACATCATTGGATCTGAATTTGGAGTTGGACTAAAGAGAACTACTTTTTGTTGTTGTTTTTGGGAGAAATTAGCTTGATTTGGTAAGCCCAGTTACAAACGGATTCTATCCATTAACATGAATATATATATAAATTGAAAATGCTGAAAATGTTAGGAGTGAAACTGTGGGCAAGCATTTCGCTATAAACTTTGATAGGGATCAGATATGATCCATGGGCTGCAAGCAGGCATTCTCTGGTTTTAAATAAATATACTTTATGAAAGGTGTCCTTAGCAGACTAAAGTCCCCAGCTGGGAAGTCCCCTATTCAAATCATGGCTCAGTCATGAACTAACTAGGCAAACTTAGGGAAGCATCCCTTTCCCTAGTTTGCAATATGGGGATAACAACCACATCAGACTGTTGTAAGGATTACAAGGTAATGTATGTGAAATGCTTTGAGCACTAAAAGTGCAAAGTGTTTATTATTTATTCACCGGCGAGCATAGATTTGTTTCCCCACACTATTATTGATTTATTTTGCATAAGCCTTTAACCTCTTTGACCTCAATTTCATTGTTTTCAAAACAAGCCTATATTACTTCCGTTAGAAAATGGTTTGATATATTTTTCTCAGATTGAAAGCACATCCCTAGTATTAAGTTCCCAAGTGAAAATGCAGGCTGCTTCCAGATACGGTATATCCTGGTTTAAGGATGGAAAACCTTGCCAGTAATTATTTCCTGTCTTTTCTTGACCTATGATGGTGCTGTTTTATTAAAGTAAGATTGCCAATGAATTATATCCTACCTTCACGAGGTTTTGTGAAACTGGGTTAACAAGCTGGTCCTGCAACAAAATGTTGCAGTATGAAATGCTTCAGTTCAGTGTTTCAGAAGTACAAAATGAAGTCAGTCATGTTCTACACACACACCTTGACAGACTGCATTTTTGGCCACTGTGCACACTTCATCCTGATTGGGCTATTTTGGAGTTTCCTTCCCTCTTTAAGGACTTTTTCTAAAGGTTTTTGTACTTCTGCAAACCTTGGAGTTGTTCAGAGCTTACTGATTCCTTTTCTTGTATATGGCTGTCAGTTTCTGCTATAGTACTGATGCTTGCTGATCAAAGGAAAGAAGTCAAAAATCCCACTGGTCTTGCTTTAAAGTAGTTCTGTGGATTCCACTCATGGTAAAAATGCACAACACTTTCAGAATAAAGGTATGGTCCAACCAAAGATAAGTACTTCAAAGTTCCACTGTTTTCAGTGGGAGAGTTAAGCAGATGGTTGCATCTCTCCTATTGAAGTCAATGGGACTTAACAATGCTTACCTTTTGGCAAGAATCATAACTTCACCTTTCATACTTCTACAGTCAGATACTTCCTTTTGTTCATTTGCTTCCCTAATGTCTTGTAACTGACTTCAGTCAGAATTTCAATTATAATTCAGTGGAAAATGCTGCTAGGCAACATTGATGGTTTAAATTATTTAAATTTTGAGATGTAGAAAATGTATCATGTTACACTGCCTTAAACTGCTTTTTAATATATTGTGGTTATAAAGCTATGTTCTGAGGGTGTCTTTTTACAAAGACTTATTCATGCAATATAAACCTGAATGGAAGAAAAAAAAATGAAGATGGCTTTTTTGTTTTTCAGGGAGATCCTGTGAAGAAAACAGATATCTTTGTTGCTGTAAAAACATGCAGGAAATTCCATGGAGACAGAAGTAAGTTCTAAATTTAAGAGCATCTTAAATTTTCTGAAACTGGTTTTGTTCATCCCTATAAAATCTTGAAATGTATAGTCGGATGTATTTTTGATTTTGTAGCGTCACTTGTTGAACTTTTTATGTTGGAAACAGCTTGTGGGGAAATTATGTGAAGAAGAGGGAGGGAAGTGGATGATTTCCATTGAAAGCGATGAGTCAACGAAGGCTTCAAAACTGCATGCTTTAAATCAGTTTTGTAATTCCACATACAAATGCCAAAATAATTGGTCTGGTTTCCAAAAGCAGGGCTTATCAGCTCACATTGATTTTCATGAGCTATTTTGAATATTTTATTTTAGTGACAGTGAGGAAATGTTCCCTTTTCAAGAAGCTAACATGATCCTGAAGGTATTTGGTCTTTGAACTGGAAATCTACCTTCTGATTGCCACCAGCAACTAGCTGAATATTCTTGAAAGGGGAAAGTAATTTATTTCCTAGGATTGTTGTGAGGCCATTACTAGGAAGATTGCAATGCAGTTTACAAACTTAAAGAGCTATATGTATGATTTTAAAAAGGCAACTACCAAAGCTGGACAGGTTTACATTTTAAGTCTTTCAATAACATCATTGCTATAAATGATAAGCAATGTTTATATCAATGTTTATATTCAGGTTGCATGGGTTGCTTGTATTGCAGATAAGGTGAAGCAAACACCAGCTGGTAACTGTCCTCCTGGAATTTTCCTAAGGCACATGGCAGTATTTGAATACATGTAAAAGGAGTTTATTCTAGGCCTTAGAATAAAACTTCTCCTGCCTCGGCCCACAAAAAGTATCCTGTAATTTGTGGCTGGGTTTGACAGTAAACCCCAGACTAAAAGTTATCTTGCTATATTTCCTTCTAGCTTAGAAGGCAGAATTAATATTCAATTAGTCTTGAGGCCAAGTTTTAAATTCTGCAAAACTCTCTAGCAATAGCTGATTGGGTGGCGTAAACCTAGGGCATGTCTAGACGGGGCAATATCCTGGGGTTTGTCCCTGTGCATCAACATGACGCACAGGGAATCCCAGGAGCAGGGAGGGATGATCCCTCCCTTTTCCTGGGATCTCGCCCTACCCTTTAATCCTGTTTTTTCCCATGGTCTCGGGATGTGTGGCTGGCCATCCTGGTTTGTCCTGGCACCTCGTGAGTAACCGCAAGGAGCTGGGAACTAGGCCTGGGGCGCGGAGCTCCTGAGGAGCTCTGTGCCCATCTGGGATGGGGTGGAGGGAACAGGAATAGATATATATTTTTAAATAGTACCTTTGTGCAGGAGTTCTCCTGAACTCATTTGCGATAAAAAAAAATGGCAGGCACAACATCCTCCGTCCTCCCGGGACGTTGCATGCTGCGTGTAGACAAAGGGGGAGGATCCCGCAATCACCATATCGCGAGAACCTCCCTCTCCCTCCCAGAAAGCCGGGAGTTCTAGACATGCCCCTAGTCTCCCTGCCTAACCCCACTTGTGAGAAAACGGGAGAACTCGGAACATGTATCAGTCAAACAGTTAGATGCTCAGAACTTACTCTCTTTTTTTCTTCTTTTCTCTTTCATCCCACTAGTATCCATATATAGTATGCTGATCATAACAGAGAGTAGAAATTTTGTGACAAAAAGGGGGTGGCATATTGGTTAAAATGGGGCAAAATGTAAAATTGGGTCAGACAGGAGGATCTTAGAAAGCGTTTAAAAGGGTGAAATACTTTGTTGATGGTCCCGATGTTAGTTTAAAATTCGATCTTCATTCATTGTGATCAGAAAGAGCCACAATGTTGACCATAGCAAGGAGGTGGACCATTGTTTATACCCTCTCATGCACCTAACCCTATGGTGTGGTAGAGTTGTTTGAGAAGGAGAACAAAAAGTACATTTCACACATTCTCCATGTACATGAAAGTGATGATGATTTACAAAATGGAGAGCTGTGGTGTTTTTAGACACACTAGTGACATGAGACTGGAAAAGAATCATAGGTCGTCAGTATACCTAAAAATCAGTCCCCTAAATTAACCGTATCCCTCCCCACAATAATGCACTATTGGCTTCTTATTGTCATCCATGCAAAATGAATAAAATTATTCAGGAAAAATATTGATGCTATGTTCTTAGTTGAATGGGTTTCCCCCCAGATTTATACTGTAGTTGGAAAAGAATATAACATATTTATATACAACAGAGTGTTATAGAGCCAAGCTGTGGAAAAATTAAATGTTTAATTTTAGCAAGAGTTTAGCTGGGGTTGAAGTGCAGCTTTAGACCAGATGGCTTTTTCTTTTCTTTTTACTGATGGCAGCTGTCTAATACTTGAAGAATTTCCATTACATCATAATTTGTCATGTATTTCATGCATCCCTTAGATCTCAAATGGTGACTAGTTCAGTAGGCTGTAAGACAAACTAATCCAGCTGTGTCCTGCGTTAAAGGGAATCAGCCTTCAGCATTTTTCTCTGCCTTCAAATAACAGTTAAAATGCATTGATCTTATTTTCCCCGATAACTTTGTTCTGCAGCTGACAAATTTATGACAGAGATGAAAACAAATCTTCTGTAATTAGATTTGTTGTGCTTTGATAGTCCTTTGTGGTGGCTGGGTTGGAGACTTCTGAACTTTTCTTGGTTTCCTGGTATTTTTTCACCCATCACCACAGGGTTCCAAGGCACATAAGTCCCAGATAAACAAATAGCCAGACAAGAGTTCAAATACTGAAAGATCGGTCTAAGGATAACAAATAAGGCAGGAGGGGTAAACTGCTCTGGAGAGTAGCTCTAGGCAGAATCCTCAGAATATGTTGTTCAGAGTGAGAGGTTGAGCCAATTGTATAGGGAGGGATGGGAGGTTACTGGAACCTCTAGATCACCTGATTTCCTGAGATTTGTTGAATCGACTCCCATACTCCAGGTGGGTGCAGCTTCTGAACTTGCATTTCTTTCATTTGAACAGCTGCCGCAGTGGCATAGTGAACTTGTGCTCTTTCTCAAGTGTACAGGGCTTAAGATTCACAGTGCCTGACATTGGGTTTGTAATACATGCTTCAAGTGAGGTAATTGAAAAAACATCATGCTCTATCCAGCGATTCCCTTCCCTTCTTCAAGCTTTCTTTCAGACTGTAGTGCAACATTACACTAGCTGTCTTAGACTGTGGGGTATGTAAACTCTTACATAATGATGATGATGCCTGGAAGGGTTCTGCAATCATTGCTGGCTTAGTAGTTTGTTCTTTGAGTCCATGACCTTGGTATTCCTCTTTGGGGTCTTCAGTCACGTTTCTCTGAGCACCCATTTTGGGAGGTAATGTGTGGTTTTGTCCAAAGTTTGTAACTTTATTTCCATATATCTGTTCTTTGGATTGTTTGTGTAACATCCAGATGTCTGGATGCATGTTCAGACATTTCTGGGCATCGTATATATCTGTGGTATCACCTGCCAGGTTGGTAGGGCCCACAACTGGGAAACACAAAGTTCTTCATCAAATTAAAGTAGCAGGGCCACTGTTTTTTAACTTTTGTAAATCGCCCAGAGAGCTTTGGCTAAGGGGCGGTATATAAATTTAATAAATAAATAAATAAATAAATTCAGGGCTGGTTATATCCATGGGCTGGTTTGCACAACACAACAGTCCTCTGTGGGTTATTTATCCCATGGTGCGAAAGTGGTGCATGGTGGCCACCATTTTGAATATGCAACCCCTGCTTGGTAATTTTGGTGTCATGCAATCCCACCAACCATGGGTTATGTGAGATTTTTTAACCCTCGCATAATCCATGCTCACCAGGTTTGCAAAATGATGAGCTCGGCCATGTCATGTGAATCTGGTCAGTGTCTCATCAAACCTAAATACCAGTAAGTCTATTGAACTAGATTTATTCATTTGAGAAATACACGTATACAAGTGCTGTGTTTCCATTATAAAACTGCATGAGGCAGCTTACAATAAAACAGATTTAAAACCCAAAAAAACCAAGCAATGAAATAAAATCAGCAAACCATAAACAGACATTGTTGCCAATTTAAAAGCTCAGTCTTAACCTGTAACCTAAACGATAGTACTAGGCAAACAGTACCCAGGATGTTATAGTACTTAGAGTATTGCACTAAGATTGAGGAGAGCCAAGTTCAAATCCTGATTCAGCTGGTGGTGGAGAATCTTGTACACCACAGAGTTCTTTGAAGGAAAAGGTGGAATATAAATATCCCCAGGGTGGGCGTTTCAGACCTGGAATGCCACCACAGAAAAGGCTATCTAAAGGTGAATTGCATTTCAGTTCATCCACATAACTCTAGTTTGAATAGGAGGAAATCACAAGGATAGCTATCCCTGAGTGTAATTATATGAAAACAGAAATCATGTAATTGGAGTTCTGAATATGCTTCTATGGAGGAGACAAAAGAGGAGTAAAAAAAGAATTTCCATCACTAGATGTATTTTATTGCTTAATGTGACATGGGTGGCATTCAAGCAAGCTACCTGATACCATATTTAGTTTAGTTTAGTTTGATTGACATCATGAAGTGGTGTACAAAATAATGTAATTTGCAAAAGCATAAGATCCAGCAGTAATCTGGAAATAGAATTAAAACTAATAATTCAGTTTAACCTAGCTGTAATAACAGATTACAATAACAAATGAAAAAAATTACAATAATCCAGCTTCATTACAATACCATATTAATCAGAAATCTTATAGTTTTTACAACTCCTGGATCATAAAGTGCTCTGAAGTGATTAGTATTTAAACAAAATAAAATAATCAAAAGCTTCAGGCTCATTTATAATATGGAATCTGCTGTGCAAAATCTCCATTATGCTTTGGTGCCTGAGACATCACACCAAACGATGTTTTCTGTTAACAGTTGTTTAGAATTCAAGTACAGTTTGAACTTCAAAATGTGAAAACAAACCATGGTTTAAAGTTGTTAGTCTGCTTCCATTTTCCTGCATACTGATCTCTAGCTGTAGTGCAGGTTTGGTGCTTCGTACATCACACTGAACTGCAGCACAAACCCTGGCTTGTAAATCTACTTTAAACCTTGACTTTTTGACTAACTACAAACCATGGTTACTCAATTCCGACCATTCTAAACCATAATTGAGCTTGGTTTGGCATGATGTCTGAACATAGTTATGGCAATATGGAAGAGCAAGGTTGGGTGATATTTTTCAGAACCTTATTTGGCGGGTTAAATCCTATTGATTGTGCCCTCGCTGCTTGGAAGCCTGAGGCTTCCGAGTCTCCTGTGCCCTGCCAGACTGAACCCAGCAGGGTGGGAGGAATGGTGAAGCTTATCTTCACTTTCCCATCCTCCGATCTACTGTATTTTCGCTGGATGAGCTTTTGAGCCAGTCTAGCAAGGGCACTTCGGAGAGGGAGGGAAGAAGGCTGGAGAGCTTCAGGTTAACTCATATACTGGCCTCTACAGTCTAGTCCCTTCCTCACCCCCTTTCCTGAGGCTCCAAGGTTGCTTTTCCATACTTCGAGTGGCAGACGGCATTGTTCTCTCTGCGCTGGCTGCAATCGGGGTGGGGGGTCTGGGATCAGATCTCTGACTTCCCCTTCCGAGGTTGGAGGAGTCTTGTCTCTGACCTCGGAGCAGTTTTACAAGCTATCCTATCATCCATAGGATACTTGCCCAGGATTGCTCTCTTAGTTAAGTAGCGTTTAACTTAAATGTTTACCACCAATAAAAGTATAATGTTTCATTGATTTAATTTTTACAAATAATTAACTTTTGATGCAGTAAAATGACTGAAGAATGTTTCCAGGTTCTTGAGATTATTATTGTGATGATGATGATGATGATGATGATGATGATGATGATAATGGTATTGATAGTTTTTTAAAAAAAATAGGCCACTATGTGAGAGCTAATCTAGTCCAACATTATGTTCGCACAGTGTTCAACCAGCTCTTGACAGGAAACCCACAAGCAGGAATGAGTGCAACAACACTCTCCCACTCATGTTCCCCAGCAACTGGTATACATAGGCTTATTCCTCTGAGACTGGAGGTAGCTCAGAGTCATCAGAACTAGTAGCCATTGATAGCTTTCTCCTCCCGGAATTTGTCTAACCCCCTTTCAGAGCCATCCAAATTGGTGGCCATCACTATGTCTTGTGGTAGTGAATTCCATAGTTTGACTAGGCCCTGTGTGAAGAATTACTTCCTTTTATCTGTCTTGAATCTTCTACCATCATGGGATGATCCTGGTTTCTAGTATTATGAGAGCGGGGGGGGGGGGGGGAATGTCTCCCTATCCACATTCCCCACACCGTGCATAATTTTATGCACCTCTATCATGTCTCCCCTTGCTCGCCTCCAAATTACATGGTTGTGTTGATTCAAAATTTTGCACATAACTTTTATGTAAAAACATATTTAAAAGCAATGACCATTTTTTAAAAGCCATATTGAACTAGAAATCTTGCTGAAGTTTTAGTTACCATAAGGAATCATCTACTAAGAACTTCTCCCATGCAAATCGTACAGCTGTACCTACCATGGGGTTTACATATGTGCTTTTTGTCAGCGGGTCACACTTCTTGCAACTCAATACAAAAACAGATTATTCAGCCAAAAATAAGCTGATGGTTTATTGTATAATGTCAAAGGGTTTATTGATAATCAAACGTTTCTGAAATAATGATTTGTTTCTGTTTTTACCCCACCATTCCACCAAAGGATCAAGAAATATATTCTAGCAAAGACCTGAATGTGGCATTGATGTTTGGAGTCTCACTTAAAAAAAACAAGTGTAAAAATGACAAATCCCAGTCACCAACAGAGCTATCATTACCTAGGGCTTACAGCACAATGCTGGTTGCTGCAAAAAGCAGCCCCTTATCTCCTCTCCCCATGATGATATTTAGTAGTACAAAATGCATGATATGACAATTACATTGCAATGTCTCTACTCGCACAGATAGCAAGGAGAGCAAAGAAAGCTGTGACATAGTCCCATCATCTCACGTATTTTGTGTTCCTAGATATTTCGAGAGAACAACAGCAGAAGAGATGTGGGCTATAGCATTTAGTTCTGCCCTAAGAGTGCTGGTTCCACTATCTTCCCCCTGCCTCCCCCCCCCCCTCGCCCTTTCTTAAGCCTTCAGCACTCTAGTAGCTAATACTGCCAGGAAGCTGGTCTATGCTTATACAAAGTGATGGTACTTGGAGGCTCTGTGTTCCCTTTCTCAAGGAAATTGCAGGAGAAATTATGCCGCCGCCCCCCTCTGCAAAGCAAGGAACCCTATAGCAACACCAAATGATAGGCGGTTTAGGAGGGCAGCAAATACGGGACCTGCTTTTTCTTGTCTGCTTGTGTAAAATGGATAATGGACCAGCATAGGCTGAGGGACCCCGTTGCCTATGAGAGCAGAATGTTTTCAATGAATAGAGTAGCCTTTCAACAACATATTGCTTACTCCATAACTTAATAGCCTGTTTGGATATTCATAGCTTGTTATTAATATGAGCGTTGCACCCACACACTCCGACCTTGTGCGACCCCTCCCCTCCCCTCAGCATCCTGTGACTGAAGACTTCCTAAGATACTTAACTCTGATTACATACATTATATCTGAACAGTTTTAAAATGGTTTCAGATCCAGTTTGTTTCAAACCGGATCAGCATCGTTTCCCGGTTCAGGCATAACGTGGAACTTTGGCTAATGAACTTGGAAAACCTTCAGTTGTGGTGCACTGAGACAGGAAGAGAGAAGGGATGGCAAGGGGTTGGAGTGCGTGGGCACAAGACTCATACATGCCTATCTTGCCTTAGTAATAGGAGACATTTACTTATTTATTTAATAGGTTTATATACTGTCTACCATTAAAAAAACAACCCTCTATATATCCTATATGTCAGGTTGCCACAAGTTCAACCATTAAAATAAATGCTGTTCCACTTACATTTCAGTATGCTTATTTATTTTGCAGTACCCATTGTAAAACAGACCTGGGAAGGAGAGGCCACTCTTCTTGAATATTATAGTGATTATGCAGAAAGTTCAATACCCACGGTTGATTTAGGAGTGCCAAATACTGATAGAGGTGAGTTTTAATATTGTGTGATACTACTTTTAGTAACAGAAAGTTTTTACAGCAGAATATCTGGAAGATCGCGAGATTTTATTTTATTTTTTATTTATTTATTACATTTTTATACCGCCCAATAGCCGAAGCTCTCTGGGCGGTTTACAAAAATGCCCTGTGCTGGCTCAGCTCCAGGTTGGGGTCCTCAGTGTTCCCTCTTAAGATGCGAGAGGTAGGATCCATAGATCCCCACTCCCTACTGCTAATGCTGTTCTTCCTTCCCCTGGCATTTGGGATTTAGCCCAGAAAGCTAAGGCAGACTGGGCAGCAAAGAAAAGGAGCAACGGATCTTCCCTCCCACCATCACAACAGGCTCTCTTCCATCACTTGGGGAACTGGTATTATATATTTCCTGTGAAATGTATATTAGCCTGCAGAGCTGGCAGTGAGAGAAGGCACAAAGACGAGAGCCGTTTTGCATGACTGGTTGAGGTGGCAGCTGCAACTGTTCCTCCTGTTTAGTGGCTTCAGAGGAGGAGGAGACTCATGGCCTCAATTGGTTTCCTTCTGCTTTAGCTGGCAGTGACTCATGATGTGCACTCATCATGACCACTACAGTGGGGGCACAGCCACTGCCTAATCTGTCCTTTCACCTGGCCATACTTACATGCACACACACACCCCTTTCAGTTGCCTCCAACCACCTACAGCAGCAGAGGCAAAGACCGAGGACAAGCAGGGAAGAGGTGAGCTACCAGGCAGGGAGAGGGAAGCGCCTCAAGATATGAGAAAAGGAAACTCCAATTAGCCCCTCTTCCCCATCAATAGTTCCATCATGTATTTAAATGGCCAGCTATCTGCAGCTCCTCTGCCAAGCTCAGACTCTGATACTCACGGGGTCACACTCTGCCCAACTACTTTGAGCCAGAAGCCAGTCAAGGAGATGTAAGGGACACAGGGTAGGCTGGACTCACCTGCCTAAGCAGGCAGCAGCATTCCCTTTCAGGGCTCCAGACAGTACCTGCCACAGCACCTGTCACTTCCTGGATTTCAGCAGATGTCCTACCATGATGTTAACTGACACAACCCCTGGAGATGCCCACCAAATGATGGGAATGTGTGCGGAAACCTACCACAAGAGTTGACGTATATCTGTGTGGACTTATCCTGTTGACCCCTTTCTTATATTTCCTGCTTCCTCTATCCGTCCTTCCTTTGTCTGCCCTTTAACTCACTTTGCTGCATCTGTCCCTTTCTCTTCACTGAATCCCCCTCCTGTCTTAGGTCCTTCTCAAACTTGTGTGTGTGTGTTTTGGTCATGGTTTTTGTTTCCTCAGCCCCCTTTACCTCTTGTCTGCTTTCCTCCCACCTTATCTCAGGCCCCTGCCTCCTCCTCCTTTTCTTTTAAGTTTTGCTCAGTTAGAAGGCAGGATTTGTAATCATGCAGATATGTGTAAGTATACAGACAGAACTGGTGTACTGACAGCTAATTCCACAAAGGCACACAACCCTGCATTCTTAGCCTGTGATTTTCTTGTTCACCACCATTAGTTGCATAGTTGTGTGATAAATCAGATTGTCACACTATATGAGATAGATCTTCATATACATAACAAAGAACCTCAGCTGATGCCAACTGAGGAAGCTGGCACATTTAGTGCTTGATATATGTGCTGGAATAATAGCTGCATATATCTATTATATATTCAAGCTCAGAAATTTTTTGGTTCGGTCAAAAAGTAATTTCATGCATAATGTTCAGTAGCTTAAAATGAATAATGTTTGATTTCCTTGGATGCACAGAACCCTTTTTTATCAAAATTCCCTGATCCTATATTTCTATATTATATGTATGTTTCATTACATAACTTATTATATAAAATGAATTCTGATTTTCAGTTGTACTGGGGTGGGGTGGGGTGTTCTAGAGAAAAAATACTTCCTAGCTTCTTTAAAAAAAAAAAAACACAGAGTTACAAATATTGGTTGTAAATGTCTTTGGGTTACTAAAGACATATCTGTTCTTATATTGTATATCTGTTTTTAATGTTCATTGTTTTTAACTTTTGTAACCCGCCCAGAGAGCTTTGGCTATGGGGCAGTATATAAATGTAATAAATACATAAATAAAACCATAATCCTATCCATGTCTACTCAGAACTAAGTCTCATTCAGTATGTTTGTGTGTGGGGGGGGTATAAGATTACAGCCATCAATCTGTTTAAAACAAAAACTAAGGAGATTTAAAAACTATAATTACTTATTTATTTCAGTAGAAATATTTTTTTAAAATACCTTTCAGGATACAAATCGTTCTGAGCTGGCTTACAAGTAACATAAATATCCATTAATAAAATAACAATAAACAATATTTAAAAAGTACTTAGTGGACATGATGAAGGGCAGCAGGCAGGGCCCAATCCATGCTGTGAGAGTTAACAGGCCAGGATGCCTCCTACCCCTTCAGGACTTCTGTAATAATTTAGATTTCCTAATAACAAATCTGATTTATATCTAATCTAATCTGAACATATGCAATTGCTGGATTGACATTATTTGGAAAAATATTAAGAAATCTTTACCGTAATTACACTATAAATCTAATTACTGGATTCCTTTGCTTACTTTTGCTTTACACCTAGGTCATTGTGGGAAGACTTTTGCCATTCTGGAAAGATTTTTAAATCATAGTCCTGCTACAACGCCTTGGTTAGTCATTGTGGATGATGATACTTTAATAAGGTATGAATTTCAGGAACGGATGGAAGCTAAATCATTCATTGCATTACAAGTCAACATTTGAAAGCTGCTTCTGTGGAACTAACATGAAGTGGTGCAGATCCCAAGTGAAACATGAAAATTCATGATCCAGTATTTTCTGTCAGATAGGAAATCCAAGTCACTTAGAGAAAATTAAAAACATCTCTCAAATGTTAAATTAAATATACAAATGAATACTTCAAGCACTCATTGTGGCAGAAAATTGGATCAGTGTCATGAAAGGTAGCAAATTGGTAACGTTGTTCCAGCATTCGGATTTGTTATTGAAAATGAACTAGTTGTTCTGACTGGGGGTGGGAAGCAGCAACTATATAGGGAAAGACAGTATCGTTAATTCCTGGTGTGTTTTGAGTAAAATTATTTTTCAAGGGAAATTCTCTTTAAAACCTTTTCATTGCTCATGTCCCAAAAAAACATATGCCTCTGATGAAGCACTTTGAAAAGAGTGACTATATTTTGAATAGAATATGTTGGGTTGGCTCCAAAGTTGTGCAAGCAAAAAGATGTTCAGACAACATATCTTTCCTCCATCCTCTCCTCCCCCTATGCCCCTAAGCCTTTCCAGATGTTCAGAAGTCTGTGGCACACCTGTGAAAGTTTGGATTTAAACCTCTGTCTTCCCTTATACAGTTGCTGTTCTTTTTTTCTTCTTTTTTTCTTTGCATTACTGTATGTTTTCTGCACTTTTTTTGATCCTGGGTTAGCAAATTCTGTTACACTGAGATAAAGAAAATGTTATCAGGTGTTAGGAGCGTTGCCTGTCAAAGATCAAGGTAAGGATTATAATATTACAAATTAAGATTGTTTTATGGAAGAGGAAATTAAAGCATGCAGGATATGCTTTACAGCTGCATTTTCCATTTAATGAGCAGAAACCAACCCTGCCTTGTGCACACAGCCAGTCCTGCAACTTCCAGTCTGCAAACTGCCCCAGCTGCTCCTGGAACTGGCACTTTAGCACTTCCAGAGACAAGCCGAAATGAACGGAAACAACCCGTATCTGGAAGGAGGCAGGTCACAGAGCTTGCCCCGCTCGTGCTCTTCGCTCCTCTGATGCCATGTTTCTCACCTGTCCAAGGATCTCCACTTCCCTAGCTCGGCTTCGTCCATTTTCTTCGGCTGCCCCTTACGCCTGGAACGCTCTTCCAGAACATTTGAGAACTACAAGTTCAATCGCAGCTTTTAAAGCTCAGCTAAAAACTTTTCTTTTTCCTAAAGCTTTTAAAACTTGATTTTGTTCTGACTTTTATACTGTTAGTTTTACTCTACCCTGTGCCTGTTTGGTGCATTCTCTTCCCCTCCTTATTGTTTTATTATGATTTTATTAGAATGTAAGCCTATGCGGCAGGGTCTTGCTATTTTATTGTTTTACTCTGTACAGCACCATGTACATTGATGGCGCTATATAAATAAATAAATAATAATAATAATAATAATAATAATAATAATAATAAATGGTAAGGCTGCTTCTGGACCAGACTTGGCAGGACTGGCTGTGTGACGACCAACACTGGCGACCAGCTCCGCTAGCGGATGGGCAGCATTGGATTCTGCCCAATACAAGGAATGTTAGATCATTTATTGATTGAAGTGAAGGGGGGGACCTTAAAACTTAAATTACTTTTATATATTTGTCAAAGTGAAGATCCAGTGTTGCAAGCAGTAATTTTATCTTTCACAAAGGAAGCAATGGCCTAGAATTGGACAGATTGTACCAAAAAAAAAAAAAAGATATGCGTAATAAGTTGGTTTCTGTGAGACTCTACAATGGCTATTAATTTAATACGCTTCCAATATGTAGAGCTATTTTTATATAATCTACATACTGTATTATAGAAATGTCAACGTTATCCTGTCTCTTCTCTGTGTTGCATCTCAAAAATCCATGCTCATTTCTTTGAAAGTCCTTATTGAGAAAAGATCACATCTGTGCCCCTTTGATTGTTTTTTTTTAATAACTTCATCTCTTTGCTCTTAGAGCTTATTATGAAAGAATATTTCTTGCCCTAGGAGGTGTGATAAGAAATGGAGCATGTGCTACACCATTGCCAGCATCAGTAGCCAGACAATCTGGGCATTTGCCAGGTTCAAGTTCAGATTTCCTGAGCTAGTGATAAGCTTCTCAGAATCATTTTCTGGCATTAACTATCTACAGTAACTCATGTGAGTCCTGGAAGCAACAGTGTTGTTTTAGCCACTGATGTGTCTTTATACATTAGCTGATGCCAAAGAGATGAATGATCACAGACGTTGCGTTAGAACATAATTTATTCAGTGTTTGTCATATATAGTAGAACCATTTGTAAGTTGGACACCCAACAGGGCCTTCTGTAGAAATTACCTACCCAGAAACAGATGTGTTTGTTTTATTGGATTGTGAAACACCACAACTATCATGAGTAGCCATTCTTGGATTTGTTTGTACTTTTTCAATCTGTGGTATACATCTTATTTGAGCTTCCGGTACAGTTATTTTAAATCTGCAAGGTTACTGAAGCATATTGACCCTCCTAACTTTAAATTTCATTCATAGAATCATAAGAGTTGGAAGGGACCTTGGAAGTCATCTTGTGCAACCCCCTGCTCACTACAGGATATGCAGTGCGGGATGCAACTACAGCATCCCTGATAGATGGCTGTACAGCCTTTGCTTAAATACCTTTAGTGAAGGAAAGCCATCACCTCCCTATGCAGTCTCTTATCCTGTCAAACAGCCATTAGGATGTTTCTCCTAATGTTTTGCTGAAATCTGTTTCCTTGAAATTTCCACCCATTGTTGCTCTAGAGTGCCAGCCCTTCACATATTTCTCCTCTTAATCTTCTCTTCTCCAAGCTCTTTCAACTGTTCCTCACAGGCCTTAGTTTGCAGACCCATTAGCATCCTGCTTGCCCTCCTTGTCAATGTCCTTCCTAAAACATGGTACCCAGAGCAGGACACAGTACTTTAGATTTGATCAAGACAAAATAGGACAGAACTATTCCTTCTCATGATCTGGATACTATTCTTCTGTTTATGCAGCCTAAGGTTGCATTTGTTTTGTTTTTTTAGCAGCCACATCACACTGCTGGCTCGGGTTCAGCTTGTGATTGGCTGCTGCTGCCAAGCTAGGTCTCTATCATCCGATATTTGTGCTTTTGATTTGGGTACCTAAACACAGGACTTTACATTTATCTCTAGATTTCATCTTGCTGGTTTTGGCCCAATTTTTCCAGCCTGCCAAGATAGTTTTGAATCTTGATTCTGTTTTCTATGGTGTTGGCCATCCTTCCCACCTTCATGTCATCTGCAAATTTGATAAGCTTCCCCCCTACATTCTCATCCAAGTAATTTATAAAAATCTTCAACAGCACAAGACCAAGGACAGAGCCCTCTTACTCCACTCAATACATCCCTCCAGATTGATGCAGATGTTTGAAGATACATTTGGTCTGGCATGACTTATTCTTGATACATCCATGTTGGCTCCATTCATTTGCAGATGCTCACAGAGCCCACTTAACAAACTATTCTAGAATTTTGCCTGATATCAATATTAGGGTGAGTGGTCTGTAGTTTCTTTTAGAAGGTAAGGACAATATTTGCCCATTTTTAGTCTTCACACATGTTCACCTGTTCTCTGTAATTCACCTGGCCCTGGAGATGAACTCATTTAAAGTAACTAGGCGTTCTCTAACCATCTCCTTACTTATCTTTACCTGCAAGTCACTCCTTACATTATTTGTTCCATTTTTTTCAGGTGGAATGCAATTCACTTTTCAGGGGAAGACGTAGGCCACAGCTAGACCTAAGGTTTATCCCTGGATCGTCCAGGGGTCAAACCTGTTCATCTACGTGACACACAGGGGATCGAGTGCTCAGGCAGGGGCGAACCCTGGATGATCCCAGGATAAACCTTAGGTCTAGCTGTGGCCTAAGACAAAGTAGGAATTGAATAGTTCCTGTTATCTCCATTACTTGTTAATGCAGCCTTCCTGAACCTGGTGCCTTCCAGATGTAAGACCAAAACTTGCATCATCCCTTGCTAGTTGTGCTGATGGGAGTTGTAGACTAATACATCTGGAAGACACCAGGTTGAGAAAGTCAATTGCTCATGCTTCACTACCTTCCCCAAGCAGCAGACCTACCACTTGTTCTTCTTGCTCCAAACATAGCTAAAGAAGGCACTTTTGTTTTTTCAAGCTTCAACACATTTTGGGCTTTTGCTTTTCTAACACCATCTTTACAGCTTTGGGCTACTTTTTAAATTTCCATTTAACCAACATCATTTTCTTTTGTGTATTTATGTAGACAGTCGTTGAAAAATTCCAGAGATTACAATGAACATACCCCGTTAATTAGAGTTTATTTTCTGTTTTAGTATGTAATGTAATAAAATGTGATTAGCCTTATTATTATTATTATTATTATTATTATTATCATTATCATTATCATTATTATTTACATTTATATGCCACCCCATAGCCAAAGTGCTCTGGGCGGTTTACAAAGATTAAAAATATTGAACATTTAAAAGCTAATATACAAAATTTTAAACCATAAAAAGCATAGAAACAGACTACATACCAAATACCCAGGGGTTGGTTAAAAAAGTCAACATATGCTGTTAAATGCCTGGGGGAAGAGAAAAGTCTTGACCCGGCGCCTAAAGATAGCAATGTTGGCGCCAGGCCAGCCTCTCCAGGGATCAATAGTTGGGGGGCCACCACTGAAAAGGCCCTCTCCCTTGTTGCCATCCTCCGAGCTTCCCTCGGAGTAGGCACTCGGAGGAGAACCTTAGCTGTTGAGCGTACTGTATGGGTATGTTCATGTCGGGAGAGGCGTTCCATCAGGTATTATTATTATTATTATTATTATTATTATTTATTTATATAGCACCATCAATGTACATGGTGCTGTACAGATAACACAATAAATAGCAGGACCCTGCCGCGTAGGCTTACAATCTAATAAGTTGTAGTAAACAATAAAGAGGGAAGGAGAATGCGAACAGGCACAGGGAAGTGTAAACAGGCACCGGGTAGGGTGAAGCTAAACAGTATAGAGTCAGAACAAACTCAATATTTGAAGGCTATAGGAAAAAGAAAAGTTTTTAGCTGAGTTTTAAAAGCAGTGATTGAGTTTGTAGTTCTCAAGTGTTCTGGAAGAGCGTTCCAGGCGTAAGGGGCAACAGAAGAAAAAGGACGAAGCCGAGTAAGGGAAGTGGAGGTCCTTGGGCAGGCGAGAAGCATGGCATCAGAGGAGCGGAGAGCACGAGCGGGGCAATAGTGTGAGATGAGAGAGGAGAGATAGGCAGGAGCTAGACCGTGAAGAGCTTTGAAGGTCAGCAGGAGAAGTTTATATTGGATTCTGGAGTGAGTTGGAAGCCAATGAAGAGATTTCAGAAGTGGAGTGACATGGTCAGAGCGGCGGGCCAAGAAGATGATCTTAGCGGCAGAGTGGTGGACAGAGACCAGCGGACTGATGTGAGACGAAGGAAGGCCAGAGAGAAGAAGGTTGCAGTAGTCCAACCGAGAGATAACCAGTGCGTGAACGAGAGTCTTGGCAGAAGAGACAGACAAAAATGGTTTAATCCTGGCAATATTATACAGGAAGAAATGACAGGATTTAGCTACGGCCTCGATGTGAGGAGTAAAGGAGAGCGAGGAGTCAAATATAAAGCCAAGACTACGAGCTTCCGTGACCGGAGTAAGCGTGACATCGTTGACAGTAAGAGAGAATGAGAGGTGAGGAGAAGGTTTAGGAGGAAAAACAAGCAATTCAGTCTTTGCCATGTTAAGTTTCAAACGACGATGAAGCAGCCAGGCTGAGATATCTGAGAGACATGCCGAGATACGATCGTGAACATCAGGAGAAAGTTCCGGAGATGAGAGATATAATTGTGTATCGTCAGCATACAGGTGATATTGGAGGCCGTGAGATTGGATAAGCTTACCCAAGGGCAGCATGTATAGAGAGAACAACAACGGGCCAAGCACCGAGCCTTGCGGAACCCCAACTGAAAGGGGAAAAGAGGAGGACGAGCTGCCGTTAGCCGACACGCTGAAAGAGCGACCCTCTAGATAGGAGGCGAACCAGTTATAGACAGAGCCACAGAGTCCAAGGTCATGGAGGGAATCTAAGAGAAGATCGTGATCAACCGTGTCAAAGGCTGCGGTTAGATCAAGGAGAATAAGAACGGAATAATGGCCTTTAGACTTGGCAGTAAGAAGATCATTGGTGATCTTGGTAAGGGCTGTTTCAGTGGAATGCAAAGGACGGAAGCCAGATTGAAAGGGATCCAGAGCAGAGTTATTAGAGAGAAAGTCAAGACAACGAGAGTAGACCAGACGTTCCAGGATCTTTGAGACAAAGGGCAAGAGAGAGACAGGTCGGTAGTTAGACAGGGATAGTCGATCAAGAGTGGGTTTTTTGAGAATGGGAGAGACTGTAGCATGTTTAAAAGCAGAAGGAAATGAACCAGAGGACAGAGAAGAATTAATGATGTGAAGCAAGGACGGGAGGATAGCGGGGATAAGATTAATAAAGACGCGAGAGGGAATTGGATCACGGGAACAAGTGGAAGGCTTCGACGAGCGCAGTATTTTAGACAGTTCATCAGCTGAG
The DNA here is from genome assembly GCF_023053635.1 of Elgaria multicarinata webbii. Lineage (NCBI taxonomy): Eukaryota > Metazoa > Chordata > Lepidosauria > Squamata > Anguidae > Elgaria > Elgaria multicarinata. The sequence goes on along the minus strand of NC_086175.1, from coordinate 108,798,936 downwards.
ACCGAAGGGAACGCCGAGAGAGTTGCAGGAGGAACTGACAGGTGGGGGACAGGAGCTGGAAGCGGAGCAGAGCTGGCTAGATCGGAGCGAATAGTTTGGATTTTAGCATTGAAGAAAGAGGCAAAGTCATTGGCAGACAGAGAGGCGGGGAGAGATGGCGGATTAGGCTTCAGAAGAGAATTGAAGGACGCGAAGAGCCGCTGAGGGTGCTTAGCATTTGACTGGATCAACGTTGAGTAGTGCTGCTGTTTGGCCAGTGAAATGGCAGAAGAGAAAGAGGAGAGAACAAATTTGTAGTGGACAAAGTCCGCCCAGTCCTTGGTCTTACGCCACAGGCGTTCGGCTGCCCGGGAACAAGAGCGAAGGTAGCGGAGGAAAGAGGTGAGCCACGGTTGGGGTTGAGAGGGGCGAACTATCCGAGTTGTAGATGGAGCAAGATTATCAAGAGTTGAAGATAAGGGGGAGTTAAAGGAGGAGACGGCTGAGTCCAAGGAGACGGCTGTGTAGACAGAAGGAAGAGAGGAGGCTAAAGACTGAGAAAAAGCCTCATAGTTGATAGAATGCAGGTCACGACAAGGGCGTGAAGTGGGACGTGAAGGAGGGGGATTGTGAGTAATATTGAAAGAGACTAGATGATGATCTGACAGAGGAAAGTCAACAATAGAAAAGTCCAGGACAGAGCAGTTCCGAGTGAGGACAAGATCCAGACAGTGTCCAAGGGAATGTGTGGGTGCTTCAGACCAGAGCTTAAGATCGTAAGAGGAAGATAAGGAGCGAAATCGTAGAGCTGCAGCATCGTGAGGGTCATCTACATGGATATTGAAGTCAACCAAGATCAGAGTAGGAGAGTTGTCAGAGAGGAGAAAGGACAGCCATGAGTCGAGATCAGAGAGAAATTTAGAGGATGAGCCAGGGGGGCGGTACAGAACTGCAACCCGCAGTTGCAGCGGAGTGAAGAGTCTCACCACATGTGCCTCAAAGGAGGAGAAACAGTGTGAAGGAGGAATGGAAAGAGGCTGGAACTGGCACAAACTCGATAATAAAAGACCCACACTACCACCTCGACCCTCTGGGCAACTCGAGTGAGAGAAAGAGAGTCCTCCAAGAGAGAGGGCAGCAGAGATGGCGGTATCATGGGCAGGAAGCCAGGTTTCAGTAAGAGCAAGGAGGTGGAGAGATCTAGAGAAGAACAAGTCCTGGATGACAGGGGCCTTGGAAGCAATAGAGCGACAGTTCCATAAGGAGCACGAGAAAGGCAGCTGGGAGGGGGGGGAGACACCGAATAGGAACTAAGTTGGTAGAGATGAAGTTGGAGCGAGCCATAGGGAACAGATATGGGGAGAAAGGAATTAAGAGAAGCAATGATGAGAGAGATAGCAAGTAGGCAGGGAAGTAAGACAGGCACGGGACGGGATTAATCAGAACTAGCCTGGCCAGGACCAGTAGCAGAAAGCAAGAAGGTAGGCACAGAGAAGTGCAGATGGGGTATGTTAAGGCAGTCGCATTGCCAAAATAATAACCCGACAGTGCAGGAGATCATGTTCAGAAGGAGAGGTTTTGAAGACCGGTCCGGGGCTGGGGTTCATCCTCCAAGGTAGTCGATCCGCTTGATGGCTTTGCGCCCACGGCTGAGAGCCTCAGGCCGAGAGCCCTTGTGCTCGCGCCGAAGGCTCGCGCCTCCAGCCCCAAGAGTCCTTAGTACCTGTAAGGGGCGGGGCAGACCAACACTGAGCTTCTAGCTTGATTGAAGCAGCCAGTTCAAGTTCCCTGCAGCCTCCACCCCCAGCAGCCTCCAGCCCCCAGAGTCCTTAGTACCTGTAAGGGGCGGGGCAGACCAACACTGAGCTTCTAGCTTGATTGAAGCAGCCAGTTCAAGTTCCCTGCAGCCTCCAGGCCAGAGTCAGTCTTATATGTTCAAACTTTCTGGTTCCTGATACATATGTGACTGCTGCATTTTGAACCGTCTTCAAAGGCAGCCCCACGTAGAGCGCATTGCAATAATCTAACTTGGAGGTTACCAGAGCATAGAAAAGTGAAATCATGTTATCCCTGTCCAGATAGGGGCATAGCTGGGCCACCAACCAAAGTTGGTAGAAGATACTCTGTGCCACCGAGGCCACCTGAGCCTCAAGTGACAGAGACGGTTCTAGGAGAACCCCCAAGCTACAAACCGGCTCCTTCAGGGGGAGTGCAACCCCATCCAGAACAGGTTGAACACCCTCTATCCATTCAGAAGAACCAGCCACTAACAGTTTCTCAGCCTTGTCTGGATTGAGTTTCAGTTTATTAGCCCTCATCCAGTCCATTTTGCAGCCAGGCACCGGTTCAGCACATCCACAGCCTCATCTGATAAAGATGAGAAGGAGAAATAGAGTTGCGTGAAATCAGCATACTGATGACAATGCACTCCAAAACTCCGGATGACTTCACCCAATGGTTTCATGTAGATGTTGAAAAACATGGGGGACAAGACTGACCCCTGCGGGACCCCATACTGGAGAATCCACGGGGATGAGCAATGTTCCCCAAGCATCACCTTCTGGAGCCAACTCACCAAGTAGGAGTGGAACCACTGCAATGCAGTACCGCCACTCCCAACTCAGACAGTCTTCCCAGAAGGATACCATGGTCGATGGTACCAAAAGCCATCGAGAGATCAAGGAGAATGAACAGAGTCACACTTCCCCTGTCTTTCTCCCAACAATAGATCATCATACAGGGCAACCAAGGCTGTTTCTATGTCAAAAACAGGCCCGAAACCCAACTGAAATGGATCCAGATAATCAGTCTCATCCAAAAGTGTCTGGAGCTGGCCTGCAACCACCTGCTCAAGGACCTTGCCCAGGAATGGAACATTTGCCGCCAGCCTGTAGTTACTAAGATTTTCCGGGTCCAAGGAAGATTTCTTCAGGAGCGGTCTCACTACTTCCTCTTTCAGACGGCCTGGGAAGCATTAATATCTTCCCAGAGAAGCATTAATATCTTCCCTGGCCCAGCCGGCTGTTCCATCCCTACTAGCTTTTATTAGCCAAGAGGGGCAAGGATCCAATACAGAGGTGGTTGCACAAACCTGTCCAAGCACCTCATCAATGTCCTTGAGCTGTACCAACTCATCCAAGAAAAAAGGACAAGGCTGTGCTCTGGATACCTCGCTTGATTCACCTGCTATAACACTGGAGATGCCAAAGATTTTATTCTGGAAGTGTCTAGCAAATTCATTACAGCAGGCCTCAGATGGTTCTACCATGTCCTTGGGGCCGGCATGTAATAGGCCCCGGACAACTCTGAAAAGCTCCGCTGGGCGGCAGATTGATGATTTGATAGTGGCAGCAAGGTATTGGGTTTTTTGCTGCTCTCACTGCCCCTGAATATACTTTACTATAGGCACTTACCAGTATTTGATTGCATCCACTAGGAGTTCATCTCCATCTGCCCTCAAGCCATCTCCTTTTATTTTGTTTCATTGCTCTCAGCTCTGGGGTATACCACGGAGCTGTACAAGCTCTACTCAGGAGAGGGTGCTCAGGAGCAATCATGTCAGCCACCCAGGTCATTTCTGCATTCCACAGATCAACCAGGGTTTCAACAGGAGCTCTCCAGCCCTATCACCCAGAAAACTCCCTAAAGCCCTTTGGAAACCATCTCGATCCATTAGTCTCTGGGGCAGACCATCTTAATAGGTCCCCCAACCCTTGCAGAGGGGAAAAGCTGCTGTAAGTCTAAACCTCATCAAGTAGTTTTCTGACCGTGACAAAGGGATTGCTGTGAGGTCCCCCACTTTCAGATCTCCATCTCCATGTCCAGTTGCGAAAACCTGCTACATGCATTGGGCTGATAGGAAAGGCTTCACCAGCAGCGTTCCCATTGCCCAGCTTGCTCTCCCCAGGAATGCCACAGGCTTGCACCTCTATGAGAGAAGCAGCCTTTAAATACCTAGAGAGGGGAGGGGAGGAGGAGATAGCTAGCTTCAGCCAGGTGGCCCAGCTAGTAAATGGATCTTCCCTCCATCAGGCTGCATCCCACATAAAGCTGTCGAGCACATCTAACACTTTCAAAAGCCTCCATCTAGAACCTCCCTAAATATATAGGATTGGTAAATAAACATTTTCCCTAAATACTATATGGAAAACATCCAGTTGATGTGTGTTGATAAAATATGGGAATAGCAGAAGTTTAAAATAAATGTAAAAAACGAGCATTTTTAAGTAGAATAATGACTTTTTAATTTGCCTTCAATCACATATCACACTGTGAGAATTGTTACAGCATGTAATGAGGCAACCTGAGGAGCAAGGAAGAAAGACAGTGATTACTTAAACGTACAGTAAAGCCATCCGCTGTCCATCACTAATGTTTCAGATTTCTTGATTTATCTGAGTATATAACAATGTGCACTGTATAATGTATGACTCCCAATTATTTGTATAAAAGAGTTGATACTGCAATGGATGTTTGAAGTGGCTTTGTGAAATCAAATTAACATACATGTTTGAATAATATGCTGGGACTCATATATTCATAGGTATAGATTTCAAAATGATGGGATACTTCTAACTATCTTGATGCACCAACATAATAACACGACCTGTGATGTAGCACTGGTACAATGTACCTTTCACTAATCCTATATATTTTGAGACATTCTAGATGGAGGCTTTTGAAAATGTTGGACATGCTCAAAAACTATGAGGGAGTGGTAGTTGATTTTGGCACTGTGATCATCATTCCAGTAGCTGGAAACACCATCTGGAAGATCCCTGCTTTGCCAACACCACAGCTTGTAGGGCTGGATGGTGAAATTTAGTTACCAGTTCTGAGATAGGGAATCTTTTTTTGTTATGTCAAATACAATAGTGCTGTGAACCTGCTTAATTCCTCTTGGTGCTGCTGTAATATATAAAAATGTCAAAATGATAAAGCTTGACATAAGATATTTATTTTTTATGAAGATTTGTTTGTCTTTCAAACTCTGAAATCATTCCTGTTTGCCATCCTTAGGGAACAGTCTGGGGAAAACTATAGATGTATGTTTTGAAGAAAAGGCACTCTGTGGCAAACAAACTTATGCATTCCTTTTAAGTAATATTTTATAAAATATATAGATCTTTCTTTGAGGCAAGCCCAAGGGGCTTTTTTAAAAAAAGAAAAGAAAAACAAACTTCTCAAAATAATAATTTTGATCTTCAATGTCAACAATTAATTTACATGTGTTTTGCTTAGGCTGATAGCTTAGAGGCCTTGGTATTGTTTAAAGGAATTAAATGTATCAGGTCATATTTGAATGTGCTGTTTTATATTTTAGCATCTCTAGGCTCCAGAAATTACTCAGCTGCTATGAGCCAAATGAGCCAGTGATACTTGGAGAACGCTATGGCTACGGCTTGGGATCAGGAGGCTATAGTTACATTACTGGTGGAGGAGGGTGAGTCATTTAATTGGACTTGTTTTAGAGGACTAAATTCACTTCACAGCAAAAACTCAACATTGCTTTCAAACTGTCTATACTGTTCAACTGGTTGATGATAGGCAGATTTTTTTTTCTGTAGATGGCTACTGTCTGCACAGTTTGAAAAAGACCACCCTATGGTGTAAGTTTGGATAGTCATGCAGCCACATAATACCAGCAATAGAAACATGAGTGGGAAATACCCTAACTATCTTCAAGAGCTATACTGTGACAGGTACTCAATAGACAGACATTGGAAGAAAAACCAAAGTACACGTTAAAGTCACCTTTCGATGTATAGGATTTTGTAAGAGCCGCCCAAATAACATTTTTGTTATAGGGCAGCATTTAAATACCATAAACAAACAAACAAAGTTAAGTAACATAGCAAGCAGCAGATTGAAAACTGCTATGATACAGTTCCATGCAGGAGAGGGAAAGAGGAAGCCATGTGAGAAGGTGGCTCCTTCGCTTACTCCCTCAATACCAGATGGTATGCAGTGTTAGTCCTAATTAGAATAGACCCATTGAAATAAATGCCTAACAAAAGTCCCATTCATTTCAATGGGTCTACTTGAGGTAGAAATAACACTGGATACAACCCATTGCTGCTGCAGTGCCACTTCCTTCTGCTGGAATGGTGCCCTGCAGCTGCAACCTCCTGTCTAAGGGTCTAGCTGTGGGCTTCTTTGTTCCCAAGAAAAGGAGGCATGAGCAGTGAAGGATCTTGGAGTTGTAGATCACAAGCTGAATATGAGCCAACAGTGTGATGTGGCTGCAAGAAAGGCAAATGCTATTTTGGGCTGCATTAATAGAAGTATAGCTTCCAAATCACATGAGGTACTGGTTCCTCTCTATTCGGCCCTGGTTAGGCCTCATCTAGAGTATTGCGTCCAGTTCTGGGCTCCACAATTCAAGAAGGACACAGACAAGCTGGAGTGTGTTCAGAGGAGGGCAACGAGGATGCTCAGGGATCTGGAAACAAAGCCCTTTGAGAAGAGACTGAAAGAACTGGGCATGTTTAGTTGGGAGGAAGAAAATTGAGGGGAGACATGATAGCACTCTTCAAATACTTGAAAGGTTGTCACACAGGTGAAGGCCAGGACCTCTTCTCGATCCTCCCAGAGTGCAGGACATGGAATAACGGGTTCAAGTTACAGGAAGCCAGATTCCGGCTGGGCATCAGGAAAAACTTCCTGATTGTTAGAGCAGTACAACAATGGAACCAGTTACCTAGGGAGATTGTGGGCTCTCCCACACTAGAGGCATTCAAGAGGCAGCTGGACAACCATCTGTCAGGTATGCTTTAAGGTGGATTCCTGCACTGAGCAGGGGGTTGGACTCAATGGCCTTGTGGGCCCCTTCTAACTCTACTATTCTATGATTCTATGAAGTAGCCAACTAGCTGTAGCATAGCAGCTTTGATTCTTTACTATAGTAAATAGAGATGAACATTAACTTCTCTCAAAGACCGTTCACAGTGCTTTCAGATTCTTTTTGATGGGACATCCGTCTTGGCCCTCACTCTTTTAAGAAGCATTATTAGAGATAGGCTTGTTTTCTTCTGAAATAACGACAGTTTGTAGAAAGAAAATGAGCAATATCCAAAGGAGCCATTGCAGAAGTGACCCATCCCACCAATTCCACTGTGTAAGCAGAACCCTCCACTTGTGCAACAGAGATTTAACGTTTCGTATAGGAAGCCCCAAAATGAGCAGAAAAACTCATTTCTGGATCGGGACAGATCAGTGAAGTTCCCTTATGCAAATTCTGCTGACGTGCTTTGTTTCAGAGACAGGTGTTTTCGCTCGTTCCTGGTTGCTCCCAGAAGCACTAAATCTCTGTTGTGCAAGTGGTGGGACTAACTTAGGGAACAGAATCGGTGGGGACTCAATGCTCCATTGGATACTGCCCAATGATTTAATGCAGCAGTAGACTCTTTGTATCTAGTTCTGTGAATTCATGATTGCCGTAATCATTTAAAGCTTTGATAGTGAAACAATAGTTATCTTCTTGGTTATCAACTTCTTGTTGACTTTGTCACTTAAGGATGGTCTTCAGTAGAGAAGCAATCCAAAGATTATTCACTAGTAAATGCCGGTGCTACAGCAATGATGCCCCCGATGATATGGTAATTGGAATGTGTTTCAGTGGCTTAGGAATTCCAATAACACACAGCCCTCTTTTCCATCAGGTGAGTATTGAGATGTGTATGCCTATGTTACCCCATAAGATCATGGTTGTTCCTATGTAAAAATGTTTATTAGGATTATGTTACAAATGGGGAATATATTGTAAAAATATTGCTATTTCTACATAGTATCCCCTCTAGTTTGTGCCAAAACCTGGAATACATGGACAATTACAAACTGCAATGGAGTGCTGGCATTTAGTTTGCCAAGAAGGTAAACAAAATATTAAGAAGTAGAATGGAATTCTTTTAAAAAAAAATCCTAGAAAAATATATCTAGAAGTTTCACAATAAGCGAGGCCATTAACATCTTAATATCATACTGGATTTTGCAAATATGCTGTGTCAAAGCCTGTTTGGTTTTGACACAATAACATCTTGCCTTATCTGCATGTAAGAATTCTTTTTCTCCCTTTCTATTCTATAAAATAACACTTATCAATTTCGTTTAAGTATTCTCTCCTCTTTGTCAAAGCTGGTCTCTTTGCTTCTCAGAATGCTGCTGTCAAAGTACTACATAGCTTTAAAAATATTTAGCTCTTACAGTAAAAAAAAATGAAGACAGCATTTTTTCAGTATGGTTTTGGTATTTTTACACAAATTTGGCTTCATTCAATTTGTATGTACAGCTCTATTGGTTTGGCATTCCACTTTATTTCCTAAAGGGTATTGTCTGCTTTATCTGTATTTTAGGATAATGTGAAAATATCCATTTGAGCACACTTATCTAGAACCACTTTGTAAATGAAATATGAAAACAAGAAAAAGATGGCAAGCAAAGTTTTATAATAATTGTATGATAAATGTGCTGTTAGAAACTGTGCTGAAGCTACGATAAAACAACACATTTCAATAGTGTTTTTTTTAAAATAAGTAAAGAAGCTACAGCATTACTGGCTTAATAACACAGGCAGTTTCACTTCTGCTGCAAGTTTTTCACCTTCAGGTAGAGCAGAAGGAGGGTAGACTTCCGGCTTCTTGGAGCTACTTTATTTTTTATTAGAACCCCAAGCCCTGCCTCTGACACCATGTAAGGGGGGCCATGGCCCCACATCCTGTCACCCCTCCCCCCTTTCCATGCAGAAGATTGAGATAGTGGTAGAGACTGGGGGGGCAGGACTCACCTATGCTGGGAAGAACAACCACTTTTCCCACCACAGGTGAGTCCTGCTGCCCCTCTTCCTCGCTGTTATCTCTGAACTTAGATTGGAGAAAACAGCAGCAGCTTCTCAGCAAAGGTGTGTCCCGCTGCCCTAAAATCTCCTGCTGTTATCACCTATGTCAGATAATGGTGGGGATTCTGCTGGTGGTGCAGGAAATCTCCCGTTATATCAGTGATAACAGTGAGGGATGCCCTCTGAGGGGATTCCTCTAGGGAGGGAACTTGGAGCCTAGTCCGATGTCATGGAGGAATCCCAAGAGACTCTGGGAGCTGGATTGGGGTGCCCCTTTTGCAACCAGGTGCCAAATAGTGGTTATGGGGCACAGATGAGCGTTAAGGAACAGGGCATGTCTGATCACACGCCCAGTCAGTACAGAAATTTGTTTTTAAGTACCAAAGGTCTTTGCGCAAACACCCATTCCTGTTTTCCTCGCCTAATTTTTCTAACAACAAAAGTACCATCTTCTGAAAGATTTTTTTTTCTTCTGTTAGAAGGGCTAACGAAACTTCCATTGGAGCTTCTGTACCATTTGAACTTTATATTTTCTTCTGGAAGATATCAGTTCCAAGGACTCCACATACTCAGAGTTTAGTTAAAGTCAGCATATAGTTAATCTAATGGAATGTTCACACTGACTCAGATGTTGGGTCAACAGTTTAGGTTAGAAAACTGGAGAATTGTTGGAGTTAATCCTGGGGCGTTCATTGCCACCAGACTATTTGGTTGCTTAATACATATTGAGAAAGGCAAACCCTGACATTATGTTAGACTGATTAAATCACCTGGAGAAAATCTATTTCTCTTGAGTCCAGACACCATCCAGTTTTTTCAACCCACCACACAGTTAAAAAATAGCTTTCATGAAGCCCGCGCGCGCGCACACACACGCACACGCACACACACACACACACACACACACACACACATATATATATATATATATATATATATATATATATATATATATATAAAGGTTTAGAACAGGGTTAGGTTTAGAACAGGCATGAGTCAAATATTTAGGCCAACACAGGCTACAAAGCTGCATTATTAGCCCAGGTTACACTCTGCATGAAGCGTAGTATTGTTTACTGTGACCAGCAGCAGGTTTCCTGAAGTATTTCACATCACCTGCTACCTGATCCTTAAAAAAAATCTTATCTGGAGATGCCCAGATTGAACCTGAAACCTTTGGCCTGCAAGGTTTCTACCACTAGGCTATGGTCCCTCCCCTCATAGTCCTCTAAGGCCCTGGTCAGACAACATGCTAAGCCATATTTAGGCCGCTAACCCTTTTGCAGCAAATAATGAGTGTGTTTAAACCATGGTTATGTAGCCACTATGGTTAGGAATAGTTCACATGACATGTTAAGTCATGGTTCACATGACACGCCAAGCCATAATGTTTAACTCAAAATGCTTAATCACCACGGCTTACTGTGTTGTCTGAACAAGGTCGAAGACAAATTTTTGGAAGAGGAATTGAACTGGAGCAATTATTAGCATTTGCCTAGCTATAATTAAACTTAGCCTTAATCACTGATGCTAGGTAAGACAAAGCACTTAATATTATATGGTCAGATTAAGGCCAGAAATCTGGTGATGAAGATAAACCAGTATTCTGGTGATAAAGATAAACCAGTATTCTGATTTCACAAAAAATGAACGGCAGTTCCTCAGTCAACAATCTACAAAATAATAAACATTCTGTAGTCATTTCTCTCTAATACAAAAAACCGACAGCAATGTCAGCAGCTTATGAAATCATTTTTATCTGATTCCAGTTACTCTTCTTGCCTGGAATTCAGTGAAAGTATTTAAATTTCAAATGCCTAAGACACAACATCAAGTGATGAGTGGGGAAAATGCCTCATAAAAATTAGTAATCTTTAAAACAGACAAACTGGAATGTTTAATAACTTCACTGAAACTGACTTGCAGAGGCAAATTTAAATATTTAATGGGAGCCACTATGTAAACTTGTTTTCTTCTGCTTAAATACTTCACTAATGTACATTGTTGAGCTATCAGACAATGAAAAGTAAATCCTGCTGTGACTCTGAGAAGGCATTCAGAATCAAATTGTTTTTAATTTTCTCATTCTATCAGCTTGGTCCTCAGTAGACTTTGCACATCTGCAAGAGCACCAAATGCTTGATTTGTGTATTGGTAATAATGTCTCTCATTGGCTCATTCAGCACCATAATTGATTTTGGCAATCCAATTCTGGTATTTGGAGCAAAACGGCACTTGATGTTCAAGCAGAGATAACATTAAAAAATATCCTTTAGCAATTTCAGTGGAAATTTGAATAGGGTGAAATCTGGCAAATGCTAAGTACTTATTTAAAAGTTTTACATACTGCTATTGGCAGAGATTCCAGGGTGCTTTACAAAAACAAGATAAAGTACCTAAAAAACATATTAAAACAACTTGTTAAAAGAAGTTGTAATATGTTAAACAGCCTGGAAGTATTAAGAAAAACCTTTGCTTGTTGTTGAAAGGATAACAATGTTGGCATCAGCTGCACTTCACAAACAGAATGCCACCAAAGGCGCTCTCTCTCTCTCTCTCTCTCACACACACACTGGTCACCACCTGCCTTACCTCAGATGGTGGGAGCAGCTGGAGGAAAGCCTCCAAAGATGATCTCAATACACAGGCAGTTTAGCATGGGAGCAGGCATTCCTTCAAGTACCTGGGTTGTAATCTGTGTAGGGCTTTAAAGGTAAGCATTTTGAATTGTGCTCATAAACAGACTTGGAAGTCAGTGAAATTCTTTTGATACTGATAAGATATGTCCCCACCAATCAGTCCCAGTCAATAGCCCACCTGTATTGTACCATCTTCTAAACATATTGTGGAATCTGTAGCTTCTATAGCGTGTGCAACCATGATCCTCCAACTGCTTAGAAATCTAGGGAACCATGAGATCAGGTAACAATAATGCTTCCATCTGGCTAAAGCCATCACACAGGTTTTTTTTATAGCTAATGTGTAATTTACCCTTCCTCAAACTGATGCCCTCCAGATGTTTTGGACTATAACTCTGAGCATTCCTGACCATTATCCATGGTGCTTGGGGTGATGGGAGTTGAAGTCCAAAACATTTGGAAGGCACCAGGTTGAGGAAGGGTGTTATAGGTAGTGCTCACATGATTCAACCCCCAAATCTAGGGAGAAGCAGTCCACTAAATATGTTTCCTTTGAGATTAGGAAAGCATGAAGAGCTGTTATAGCTTCACAACTATTAAGCAGCCTCTCTCTAAGCAGCAAAGAAACTGAGCTCTGCTAACTTCAATAACTTGGTGCAAAATAGGCTTTGCTGTTTTCTTCTCTTTCTTTCAGCACATAAACTCTTCTCAGTTAAAAGTTCATTTTATCATTTATGGATTATGTGATATGGGATGACTGTGGTCCTAAAACTTAACTTCTGTATGTAAGCTGAATATATACATCTTTGTTTAACACACATAAGGAAATAAACAATATTGCAGTTATATTAGCTGTGTTTATGCATTCAGATCCTATGTGTGATGGTGGATTGGAAACATGTTGGATTCATATTGATACAGAGGCCTGCATGCATACAGCCCCATACATATTGCATGGAGACACAGGCTCAGTGTCTCCATGCAATATGTACAGCCCCATCATGCCTAGGATTTGAACATGTTCGCAGGGCTATTCTGTATCTGATTTGAGAATAATTGGGCCTTACTGAACAATAGTGGTTTTAGCTGTGATTCTTTCTTTTTTTATTTATTGAGGTAATAAAACCTTTCGTGCCCCATGAAACACATTGTCTCTCTCCTACCTCTTTAGGCTCGGCCGATGGATTACCCAAAGGACTATCTTTCCCATCAAGTTCCAATATCATTTCACAAACACTGGAATGTTGATCCAATGAAAATATACTTCAGGTGGCTGGCACCAAAAGTGAAAGATTTGCAGGATGGAAGTAAACATGCCAGGGAGGAATTATAATATATATGTGTGCTCACTATTAGAGCACCTATTGAATTTTATTGTTGTATTTATAATTTCTTGTCACCCATATTGTACAGAACACTAAGGGTATGGTCCAGTACCACTTTTGGCCCACTGCCCTGATTTCTCCTTCTGGAGCAATAGAAATGTGCATCGCACAATTGGGATTGGCTGTCTAGGGACATGGGAGGCATGCACAGACCTCTCATTCCTTATTCATTCCTGTGTGCAAATGCCAATGGAGGGGAGGGGGAGAAACAGATCTACATTGAGCCCTATGGGACTCCTCCACACAGGCACTGTGTCCAGAGTAGTACTGGATCATGTCCTGAATATCTCTGTCCAGAACACACACATACATATATATGTTTGTTCGTTGTGCTTTAGAGCTTGTAGAATAAAATAACTTTGGAACCATCTGTCAAATCCTAAGACCTTTTAAAAATTCTCAACCATCAGCAATCAACATTGATTTGTTCTCTCTCCCTGCTCCCCTCCTCCTGGTTGTTAGTGGCATATTAGGATAGTGTTAAATTCTTTTGCATCTTTATGTACAAAGAAGAGCTTAGTGTGACTTTGTGTGACTCATACTAGAGAACTTGTGTGTTGTCATCATCTTCTCTCTGTGTATCATCTTGCACATTTAAATAAATATAGTTTATAGATAATTGAAAACATAAAGGCTTGATGTTACTAAACAAGCCACAGAATGTCACTAACTACTGATATGCAGAAAACTTTGTTATTCTTCTGTTAACAAATGACTCTTAATGAATCTTGGAAACTTACTGTTGAGATACTTATCTGCTTTATGTGTCCATCATGTAGTTTGTATGTGCAAGATTGAAATCTAGTTGAGTACATCCATAATTGAAGGCCATGCACCATATTTTTTTATTATTCAAGGCATACTATACATTTAAATGCTACATATTGAAAATTGTTTGATTTCCCCCTGTATGCATAATACAATTTTGTAGAGCGTAAGTCTGAGCCAAGGGGAGGGGACGTATTTCCCAAAAACATCACCACCACCCCTCACTCTGATTTGCTTCATGATGCCATCATGTACTAAAATCTTACTGCCTGTGTCATGATACCATAACATGACAATTGCCTACAAGAAATCAGATTGGCTGGGATTGCTTCCTGGAGGAATCCACAGTTGTTGTTGTTTTAAATGGCACTGAATGTACAGCTGAGAATGTGTGTCAAATAGTGCATAAAAAGTTAAACTAGGGGTCAGTGTGAAACATCCGTACCTCCACCACCAGCCCATGCTCCCCCTTTCATCCCCCACATTTTATGACTGAAAATATAGTACAGCCCTAGAGCTGTGTCCTATGCTGCCCATGCACTAGTGGGACTCATCGCTAGAGCAATGGGTCGCTAGCAGTTCCTGAAGTGTCCAGAAAGAGTGGAAATGCTTGTTTCCAGAACAGAGCACAATAAGGGTGATAACACTCAACCACAAAAATTCACTTAGAGATGTAAAATAGAAGCAATATATTAGAGATATAAGTGATATATACAACATATATATGCAGTTTGTAATCAGTCTACAGAACAATTTCTCCTAGCTGGTACATGTTCTTAAATCCCTTTAAACAAATCCAACAGTGCAAAATCTCCACAATAAAAATTAATAAAGAAAAACAGAAATAATGTCCAATGTCACCAGCACTGAAGTTCACAGTAGCATTTTACGTTTTTACAAAACAGCCTAAGAGCAAAACTTTTTAGATAATAATAGTTCAGAAGTATATCACTCCGCACATGCACAATGTCAGGCGTCTAGATGACATTCATAAGGCGTCTATCAAACATTCATAATAAAGCGTCTAATAAATAAAGCATCTATTAAAATTCATAATAAGGCATCTAATAAATCCATAATAAGGCGTCTAATAAAACAGTTGTCCGGTACATATCCTGTCTCGAGGTATCTTCATCAGTTGGACGCTGTAAACGATACAAAAATACTTCTCTCAACATTGGTAACCAGTCACATGACTTGTCATATACTACATCCAATACAAAAAACAATACAAAGAATCAGAATATATTGGCCTCAGCCAACTTGTTCATAAAGGGAGTCGTGGCTGTACATTTAGCGTGGAACCCTCCAACATTGTCTATGGAAGAACATAGTAAAACTTGTAGTTATAATTATAAAATACCCCCAAACCTAGATTGGTTATACAAAACTGTACAAAAGACTATTAAGGCTTACCACCATACCATTTTCATGTTTCAGACCGCCAGATAATGCTCTCAACTACTTGGAGAAGGGAGTTCCATTGACCTGTCCCCAATCCAGAAGCAAGCGTTTCCACTCATTTCTGAGGTTGCTTTCAGGAGCTCTAGTTTCTGTTGTGCTAGCAGTGAGTCCTGCACTGCAACAGAACTAGCAGATGAGCAGGGATAGCATAGGATTCTGGCCCTAGTAAAAAGTTTGCCTATAAACTGTCATTTCATTCTGCATTGAATGACATTGAAGTCCAGTTAGACAACATAAGTCTAACGCTTGCTATATATTTTTAACCAAATACAGGGTCTAAAAGCCATATTGAATCTCTGTTTTCACATATGTTTAAACATTGTTTTCTATAGCACAGCATCTCATTGTATTCCAAAGTAATATAGTTCTTACCATTGGCCATAATGGGAAAGGAATTTCTCTGCCAGGAATTGCTGAAGCAGTATCCACACACTTGTGAATGTAGTTTGGGTATTTTTAAGTGTGTGAACAGTGAGCACATTCAAGATGGGTAAATGTTTGAATTGGTGGAACCAGCATATTATATGCTTTCTTCTTTTTCCCTTCTCCCAGTGCCTTAAAATATAGAGATTTCTACTGATGTGTGTGTTTTCGGTACTATATGGGCTGTACTGTTATTTATGTTTACTGTTTTTAAATTGTGCAAACCTAAAGTGGAATAAAACACAATTGTTTAAAATGCTGGGATGTCTTGTACTAGGACTTCTTTATAAACAGGGTAATGAACCAAGAACCCCAAGCAGTCTCTTCTATTTTTAACTGTTGCACCATGTCCTGCCTTGTTGGTCCTTGGCCGATGGCTGGTTGGCCACTGTGTGAACAGAGTGCTGGACTAGATGGACCCTTGGTCTGATCCAGCATGGTGCTTCTTATATTTTTGTAAGCAGTGGCAGAATGCAGAGACCAGTCAGTTCCGTACACAATGCTTAGGGGAATAGATTTAATAAGTCACAGGACTTGAATTGTTGGTTATTGTTGAACCATGGATTATCATGTTGTTTGAACACAGTACATTTTCCGCTGGGTGGATTACAGTGCTGTCTGAATGCAGAATGTTTCCCACAGGGTGGCTTGTTAAGCCTTGTAAACCACCCTGAATATCCCAACAACAAACCATGGATTCTCAAGGTGGCCTGTTCCAGAATAGTATAAGCCCCAGTGCATGGTTAACAAGCCATCCTGTGGAAAACACACTTCATTCAGACATCATGGTAATGCACAGTACAACTACAACGCATGGTTCAACAACAATCTACACTCAACCACTGAGTGTGGGTTAGCGAGTTGTGTGATCCCAGCTAATGGCTGAATACAATGAGAATCCTATACTTAAATGCTCAGGAAAGGTTTCTCTTATAGCTTTTGAAAAGAACTTTACCCTGCCTGCTAGACCTAATCAATACTATTCTTTTAAAATAAAGTAAATCATAGTGGTACGCATGCTGAGGCTTTTAATGTAACATGATGTTTGCAACAGCTGACAAGGATGACGAAAGACAGGAGAGAGTGGTCTTTTACTGAGGTCTTCACTCTCCTGTCAAACCTTTTTCTCCGTGAGTCTAACAGACTCAGGTACTGCAGCTGAATTTTATGGCTAGCCTTTTTGCTGAAATTCTGGACATAAATTCTGGATATATGTGGCTAAACCTCCTTATTCCACTTTCATCTCTTATTTAGACTATGGTGGCTTATAAACCGCCATGGCTTATCATATCGTCCAGGAGCGCTTTTCCCCCAACCAGGATGGCTTATTAAACCAAAATAAGCTACCCTGCGAAGCCATGTGGGCAGAAAATACAGGGAGTTCTGCGAGATTTTCTAGGCTCTCTAGGCAGAATAGAAACTTTCCATCCTTGCGGAAAACTAGCAGGAGATTGTATCACCCCAATCTCCCTAAAAGGATCACCCTGGGCAAAAATTGAACTTTTACACTTCCCTCACACAGCTTGTTTAGCCTTAGCTGATATATAGGCCTGCTGAGTTTCCATGCCTACTATCTCTTGGAAACTTTCAGGCATGAAAATTCTTCCCTGTTAATTACTCCATTGAAGAAAATAGCCATTCCTGCAATGAGTGAGTGGAGGTAAGTCGGACAGGTTGAAGAGGAAGGAAGGAACAAAGGAGTTTTCTTCCTTTTACACCTGAACTCCTTCCTATAATGCTTAGGTACCCCACTAGTAATGAGCAAATTTGTATGAAATGCACAGAGACATTACTATTTATTGCTGACTAAAGCAATATTTGAAGTTAGTGTGGAAGCATTTCCTAATAATTCCTACAAATCTCATTGGACTGGGTTGGGTGGAGCTTTCATGAGGGGATTGTTGACAATGACACACAGCAAAATGGATCACGAGCTGTTGCAAATACTTTCACCAGCCAATATCAATATTATAAGAAATATTTTGAGAATGCTTCATATTTTTGCTAGAGACACATCAGCAAATTTTGGAAGTCAGCCAAATACACTTTGCCAGCATTGGTCATTCATATGCAGAAAATGGTGTGCTTCTGACATTTTGTGGAGAAAATCAGAAAAAATGTCAGTCTTCACCAGTGATTGTCAATAATCATGAATTCAGACTTTTACACACACACACACACACACACACACACACTGCATTTCTATACTGCCCAACAGCTGAAGCTCTCTCTATATTTAATAATTAATCCTACTTCACGTGAGAAGTGGGGAAATGGATTTCATTCAGCTTTTCTTCTTATTCAGTGACCCCTTGTTAACTTAAAAGAAATTAGACTCTGCGTTCATTCTACTGTATGGAATTCCAATATAACTAGGAGCAAAAAATTGATGAGCTATTAGATAAAGCACCTGAGCTTATACACATTTGTGATTATAATGTAATTATAATGTATATAATGTAATATAATGTAAGCCTATGCGGCAGGGTCTTGCTATTTACTGTTTTACTCTGTACAGCACCATGTACATTGATGGTGCTATATAAATAATAATAATAATAATAATAATAATAATAATAATAATAATAATAATGTGGGTTTTCTCCTTGCCTATAGTAGTGTCCTTGGATTTTTGCGGGGGTTCCATCAGAACTCAGCCCAAATATCGCTAAAAATGAATCTGTTAATACAGCTAGATTCAAGAAATGAAATTGAGACATACAATACTGAGTTCCACACAACATTCATTATCACAGGCCCAGCAATTTTCTTTTGGCAGACATTTAAGGACCACCTTCTCCCACATAAACCTGCCCTGATATTAAGCTAATCCTCAGAGGTCCTTCAGAGATGAGATCCCAGAGGACATAGCTGACATCCCGACTCTGAGATGCTGTTCCCAGGGAGGCTCACTTAGCACTAAATCAAATCTCTTTTCAATGCCAAGTGAAGACCTTTTTACTTGCCCAGACTTCTAGATATTATTATTTTTTTTAAAAAAAAATTATACTGCCATGCTATCTTTGGCTGTTGTGCTTGTTTTTATTGTATGTTTTTTATTGTTGTCTTGTTGCACGATGGAAGAAATAATATTTTTTTAACGAGTCGGAAGAAATACACAATTGGGAAGGGGTAACCATGCTATCTGTTGCAGCAAAACAATGAGAATTGTAGCAACTTAAAAATGAACAAGTTTATTATGGCATAAGTGTTTGTGGACACTTAAAGAAATCTTGTACCATAATAAAAGTGTTAGTTTTTACAGTGCCATGATGCCATTCTGTTGTTTTTACTATTAAGAAGGGTGTACACAACCTAGCAATCTTTTCTGGGGACTGCAGGAGCTGGTTTACAGATTACGTGTGAGTGTATCTTTATTAGTTGAATTTATTTAGTACATTAATATCCTGCTTTTTTCTATCATGAAAGCATACATAGGCAATCTCCTATCCTAGCACTGAGCAGCCCCAGACCTGCTTAGCTTCAGCTAGTTAGCTACATCATGTACCTTCTTGGAACACTTAGCATCCCTCCTAGAGAGTATCTGTCTCTTGACACTATTGAACAGTGAAATGAGTGTTTTGAGATCAGCCATGCCCGCCATGGGAGCTATTTTATGAATGGGCAAGCACCCATGGTAGACATTTTGTGAGAGCATCCACAACATTCTTTCAAAATTCCAAATGTGTTGACTGACCCAAAAAGGTTGGGAAGCCCTGTTAGGAGCTGGTCTATATAAGTACATTTCCCCCCTGCACCTAAATATAAATTAGAATATACAATGGCTTAGATTTACTATGCAGGAACCAGTGTCTTGTTCCCGTGCATAATCCTAACAAAGTGCAGAGCTGGGTCTTTTATTATTATTATTATTATTATTTATTACATTTATATGCTGCCCCATAGCCGAAGCTCTGTGGACAGTTTACAAAGGTTGGAGCTGTGAGGACTCTATTTATTTATTTATTTATTTATTTATTTAAAACATTTATATCCCGCTCTATATCAATAAGATCTCAGGGCAGCGTACAGATAAAAGCATACAGAAGGCTAATACATAACTTCATGAAAATCCTTTGTCTCCTATATTCCTTTGCTAGATCCCTCCACAAAATGAGTTGAAATATATGCAGCAGAACAGTAGCTTCATCCATCACCTTTCTCCACAAAAGGCTGGCCTGAGTTTTATTATGAAAGAGTAGAGCCATCAGGACATCCACACTAGATGTATAAAATCCAGGTTTTGGAGTCTCACTGAGTGGATTTTTTAAAGAGCTTTAAATAGAAGGTGTGGATCTTACCTTTTTTAAAAAAAAAACATGTTACCTATTTTACTATATCACAATTGAGCTGTAGCTGAAGGAGATTTAAAGAACAAGACAACATTTTTATCTTACCCTTACATAGACTTTACAAAGTTGATGGTTTTGTTCTGTTGCGAGGTACCATGTGTGCCACTGCATAATGCATAACCGTATGTGTCTGAGTTGGTTCAGGACATCTCAGACATTCACATTTGCTATTAATATCAATCTAAACTCTAGAGAGATGGAGCATTCAGGCTAAGAAACAAAATCCAATAACCAAACTTTAGATAAAGACAGAGTCTGCTCTATATGAAATTTCTTCTCAAGTGTTAATGGGCATCCACCTTTATAAACAACTTAAAATATGTGGGGGGTTTCCATCAATACAAATAAACAATTAAAAAAAAAAACACCCTACAATTTGGGAAATCTAAGGGCATGATCCATCCCCTCTCACAGACAGATTACAGAGCAGTGGACATGGGGCAGAATCCTTATAGGACTTATTGGAATACTCTAGCACTCCAGTCTCCTCCACTGCTGGACATGCATAGTTCCAGATGCAATACAATTTGCTTGCCCATGATGTGTAACAGGAAGCCCATTTAGGATCCCCATATGTGGATTCAGTGATCCTGCTAGAGTGGGCACTGCCCTGGGGAGGTGGATGGATTGCTCTATGAAAGGCCCAGACAGGCTTCCTGTTCCAGGTAACACAACCATGCAGATTGTAGTGTACCTACCTTACACATGCAGGAGGGAGGACTGATGGAATGTAGCAGGCTACAGCTTGCGATTTGCACCGTTGCCTCTGCCAAAAGTTGAGGCTTTGCAGTGTAAATAGAAATGGACTTTGAAGACTCCAGGTTTATAAAGGGCCTGTCCAAGCGACAACATGCTAAGCCATGGTTATGCTGCAAATATTTAGTGAGTGTATTTAAACCATGGTTTTGTAGCTACCATGGTTGGGAATGGTTTACATTTTATTTATTTATTTATTTTTGCATTTCTATCCCATCTGTTTTTCCTCCAAGGAACCCAAGGCGGCATACATAATCCTCCACCTCCTCTCCATTTTATCCTCACAACAACAACCCTGTGAGGTAGGTTGGGCTGAGAGTCTGTGACTGGCCCAAAGTCTCCCAGTGGGTTTCCATGGCCGAGTGGAGACTAGAAGCCAGATCTCAAAATGCTTAACCACCATGGCTTAGCATGTCATCTGAACAGGGTCAATGTCATGTAATATTTTGTTTAACACAAGTAGGTAGGAAGTTATTAACCTTTTTTAAAAAAACTATTTACCTTATTTCTATCCTACCTTCCCAAAGAATGTTCAGGGCAATAGAGTGTTACTTTAAAAATCTAACTTCTAATAAAACACAACAAAAAAGCCTAAACAGGAAATAGTAAAAATATATGAAAACTGATCAGTTTAAGGCAGGGCTTAGGCAATGTGGCATCCATGGGCACCAGTGTGTCGCCAGGTAGTTTCTTGGTGCCCACCAAGGTGCCCTCGGCCTTCCACTTTTTGTTTTTTAATTAATTTCTGGTGCAATCCTGTGCATGTTTAAACAGAACAAAGTCCTCAACTCCCATCATTCTCCAGCCATACTGTTGTCATGTACAAAGTTGTTGCAGGACTTTGTTCTGTCTGAACATGCATAGGGTTGCGTCCTTGATTAAATTAGATTTGAATTAATTAATTCTTACCAGCTGCTTGGATTGTTTCAAAGCAAGATGAGGACCTCTAGCTGCTGTCATCTTCATTTCCCAGAAATGAGAAAAAGAGATAAAAAGAGATAGCGGGAAAAGTGTTCGCTGGCAAAAGAAGGGGGAGAGAGAAAAGAGTTTCCCTTCTGTGAAATAGGTTTCTGTTGGTGCTGAAAAGTGTAGGTTCAAAGGCGTTGTTTAGATCCTACCTCTGCCTTGTCCATAGTTATTTTGCAGGTTATTTCTGACTTGCCAACCTCCCATGGCAGCCATTTTGCACTGGTACTCATGATAGTTTTTGAAATAGACTGATGGACCCGTGGGACCAAATAGTTTGCCTGCCTCTGGTTTTCTCCAATCTTTTCTGGGTTTTATTATAATGTCATCTTTTCGAGCATCTTGGGACACATTCTCTCTTTGTGGATCTGCGGTGGATGCTTTTGAGCTTATCTATATTCGTCATATTCCAGTTTTAAGCCATCTCTGTAACAGTCTCCAGGTTATTTCTACACGCATCCCAGACTGGCTGCGTGGCAACCCATTTGGGAAGGAATTTCTAAAAGTCCATCACTGCTCCAGCCAATATCAGTTAACCATGAAGCAGAAGCTCGAGAGACACCAATTCCGGTGTTGCAGGCAGAGATCTCTAGGCTTACTTAGAACCTCTTCAGCAACACAAATCCAAGTAGCAAATTGAGTACAATTGCAAGTTTGCACATTTTGGGGGAAGGTAGAATCCTAACTCCATGCATAACCACAGAGAAATAAACAGGGGAAAGTCCACATTTTGTTTGCTGGGTTCATGCCTTTTTCATTGGCCCTGGATGTAGGAATGACTGTAAATACACACACCATGAATATACATGAACCCAATGCTATTTTCTTTGGGTAAGCTTTATTTAATTTTATTTATTATATATATGGACCACTTTTCCTCAAAGGAGCTTGTTAGGGCTCCACCAATTACCTTGACCCCCTGAGCAACTCCTTAAGGATCTCTTGCCTCCTTAAGAATTCCATCTTCCTTCCTTTACCTGCTCCTTCCCAATAACATGGGTTTAGGCTGTAAACACTCCAGGCACTTAGCACAACAGTAAATTAAAAGAAGGAGATCAGAACCAAAGGTATTTTCTCAATAGAGCTGAGTGATACAAAAGGCATTAAAAGAAAGTCAAAGTTGCAAAAATGCATATTCCTTTACCCCTAACTACAATTTGACTTCTCCAGGCTGCCTCTTCCTGCTCCTTCACATGCTGGTCTTCCTCTCTCTCTCTCTCTCTCTCTCTCTCTCTCTCTCTCTCTCTCTCTCTCTCTCTCTCTCTCTTTTCCCCTCTTCCACCAAAACAGAATCTACTGTTTCCACCTTGAGGAAATGAAATTTAACCAGGAAAATGAAACGACTACTCCCAAGGAGACCCCCTCCCAACAAAAAAACCCAGGCCTCTTTGCCTTATTATTATTATTATTATTTATTTATATAGCACCATCAATGTACATGGTGCTGTACAGATTACACAGTAAATAGCAAGACCCTGCCGCATAGGCTTACAATCTAATAAAGTCGTAGTAAACAATAAGGAGGGAAAGAGAATGCAAACAGGCACAGGGAAGTGTAAACAGGCACTGGATTGGGTGAAGCTAAACAGTATAGAGTCAGAACAAACTCAATATTTAAAAGCTATAGGGAACAGAAAAGTTTTTAGCTGAGTTTTAAAAGCTGTGATTGAGTTTGTAGTTCTCAAGTGTTCTGGAAGAGCGTTCCAGGCGTAAGGGGCAGCAGAAGAAAAAGGACGAAGCCGAGTAAGGGAAGTAGAGGTCCTTGGGCAGGCGAGAAGCATGGCATCAGAGGAGCGGAGAGCACGAGCGGGGCAATAGTGTGAGAGGAGAGAGGAGAGATAGGCAGGAGCTAGGCCGTGAAAAGCTTTGAAGGTCAACAGGAGAAGTTTATATTGGATTCTGGAGTGAATTGGAAGCCAATGAAGAGATTTCAAAAGTGGAGTGACATGGTCAGAGCGGCGGGCCAAGAAGATGATCTTAGCGGCAGAGTGGTGAACAGAGACCAGCGAACTGATGTGAGACGAAGGAAGGCCAGAGAGAAGATGGTTGCAGTAGTCCAACCGAGAGATAACCAGTGCGTGAACGAGAGTCTTGGCAGAAGAGACAGACAAAAATGGTCGAATCCTGGCAATATTATACAGGAAGAAACGACAGGATTTAGCTACTGCCTCGATATGAGGAATAAAGGAGAGCGAGGAATCAAATATAAAGCCAAGACTACGAGCTTCCTTGACCGGAGTAAGCGTGACATCGTTGACAATAAGAGAGAATGAGAGGTGAGGAGAAGGTTTAGGAGGAAAAACAAGCAGTTCAGTTTTTGCCATATTAAGTTTCAAACGACGATGAAGCAGCCAGGCTGAGATATCTGAAAGACATGCCGAGATACGATCGTGAACATCAGGAGAAAGTTCCGGAGATGAGAGATATAATTGTGTATCATCGGCATACAGGTGATATTGGAGGCCATGAGATTGAATAAGCTTACCCAAGGGCAGCATGTATAAAGAAAACAACAACGGGCCAAGCACCGAGCCTTGCGGAACCCCTACTGAAAGGGGAAAAGAGGAGGATGAGGTGCCATTAGCCGACACGCTGAAAGAGCGACCCTCTAGATAGGAGGCGAACCAGTTATAGACAGAGCCACAGAGTCCAAGGTCATGGAGGGAATCTAAGAGAAGATCGTGATCAACTGTGTCAAAGGCTGCAGTTAGATCAAGGAGAATAAGAACAGAATAATGGCCTTTAGACTTGGCAGTAAGAAGATCATTGGTGATCTTGGTCAGGGCTGCCTGACCTTATTACCTTGCCTCTGTAGCCCTCAAACTCTCACAGAGCTCGAAGTGGTGTACATGGTTCTCTTTCCCTCCCCCCATTTGGGATTCTATTCAATTGTGTCATACCTACCCCCAGAGGAGGATGGGTATGACACAATCCCCTGAGAATGATCCAGTGGCCGCATCTCCAGAACATGTTGGACAGGCTAACCACTACACTGGCTCTCATATTAAATATGGTAAATGAGATGGCGTTTTCCAGGCAGGCAAAAACATTATTATGATTAAATATTGGTACAGTACTTTTTTCCATAAATATGAATACTTAGTTAATATAAGAGCATGTTACAAACATACAGATATAAAATCATAAGGCATTAGCACAAAACACCATCTGTTGAAACTTGAAACCAAATGATTAGCTGCATTCTTTATTGTAATTGCCATGGTTGGTTATATAACCACTATATATTGCTATATATTGACTGTTATATCGTAGCTATGTTCAACTGTTGGTTCATTAAAAGAAAAATAATCTGCTAAAGACCTTCCAAAAATGCAATAAAACAAGTGAGCGTGCCATTTGGGGCTACAACAAGATCCAGCTTTTTGGGAGTGAATAAGAGTCATTAATAGTCCATTTGATCATTTCAACTGGTGCTCAGTATAGGAATAATTTTCTTCAAATGTTAATTCCTAAGTAGTGTGAATAAACACGCTCAGGCTAATAGAATTATGAAGTGATAGTCCAGCTAAGGCTTGGTATACATGTACATTGATGGTGCTATATAAATAAATAATAATAATATAAATTATGCATGCTCCTAATTTAATTGGATTCCTGTTGTTATTGTTTTTCATCCACTAAGTATATTTAAAAATTGCATTCACCAAGCGGGAGAAAGGCTGCAAAATGCAACTTCAGAAGCTCATAAAATGGCTTAGAATATCTTCAGGATGCAACCCTATGCATGCTTAGATAGAAAAGAGTCCCACAACTCCTAGCAATCCCCAGACAGCCATGCTTGTTGATGCATGGTGGGAGTTGTAGGGTTTCAGGATCTACACTAGTGCTTTAAAACATTTTATAACAGTAGTGACAACTGTTGGGGCCCAGGACACACTCCATGTACAGTTTTCAAATTGTTTTCAAAGTGTCATATCCTGCTTGGTGTAGATCTTTTGTCTAAACATGCATAAGATTATTCCCTTAATAAACTATGATTTATTTAATGGAGTTTGTTGGGGTGAACCAATTATCCCTGGTAGGCGGTGGTGGCAAGTTGTCCTAACGAGTGGCAGCGCGGGCTTTCCAGCAGACATTAGGCTCGCCAGGCCCACCCACTCCCGCAGCTTCTGGCAACCAATAAGAGGTCGCCTTCTGCCTGGGAACGCCCCTGGAGTGGCTCTGAGCGAGGACAGACTGGCGGAAGAGGTGGGCTGACCTCGCTCTGGCTGGAAAAGTCAGGGTAAATCCCCGACTTTTCAGCTGCACATCTTCGCCTCTTTGCCCTGAGGTGGCTTCGAATCTGCGGCTGCATCATCTAACCAACACAGCACAGATTCTGAGCGACCCTGGGGCAAAGACACCGTCAAGACTGCCCCCTAGTTGATGATGATGATTATATTTCTTAGAGAAAGAGGAGAGAGTGTGAACCCATTCTCATTTTAGGCATAATCCTATTAGGCATTTTTAAAAAAAGTCCTACAACTCCCATCAGTCCTCCAGCCAGCCATGCTGTTTGATGCATGCTGGGAATTGTAGGCCTTTTTTCCTGTCTAAACATGCATAGGATTGCATCCTCAGTTATTTTTGGTAAAACGTGCCAGTTTATTTTATTCTACCCATCAGAATTGTGTCCACCAATTTTGTATGACAATTTGTCTTAACATAAAGCACAATAGAGGTGGATACTGAAAATTAGATCCTTATAGCCCCAAAATTTTGAAATTGTAACACACTTGCCACATATTGAGATTTTTCTTTCAACATCAAGAGTAGAAAATTTCTTACATATCGAAATTTAAAATTCCCAGAGTTAAGAACATAAGAAGTGCCCTGCTGGATCAGACCAAGGGTCCATCTAGTCCAGCACTCTGTTCACAAAGCGGCCAACCAGCCATCGGCCAGGGATGAACAAGCAGGACATGGTGCAACAGCACCCTCCCACCCATGTTCCCCAACAACTGGTGCACACAGGCTTACTGCCTTGAATACTGGAGGATAGCACACAACCATCAGGGCTAGTAGCCATTGATAGCCTTCACCTCCAGGAATTTATCCAACCCCCTTTTAAAGCCATCCAAGTGGGTGGCCATCACTACATCCTGTGGTAGTGAGTTCCATAATTTAACTATGCGCTGTGTGGATCTCCCACCAATCAGCTTCATGGGTTGACCCAGGGTTCTACTATTTTGCAAGAGGGAGAAAAATGTCTCCCTGTCCACATTATCCATACCATGCCTAATTTTGTACACCTCTATCATGTCTCCCCTTAGTCTCCTTTTTTCCAAGCTAAACAATCCCAGTTGATGTAACCTTCCCTCATAGGGGAGATGCTCCAGCCCCTTCATCATTTTAGTTGCCCTTTTCTGCACTTTTCCAGCACTTTTTCCAGCTCTATAATAATCTTTTTTTTAGGTCTGGTGACCTGAACTGTACACAGTAGTCTAAGTGTGGCCGCACCATAGATTTGTATAAGGGCAGTATGATAGTGGCCATTTTATTCTCAATTCCTTTTCTTATAATGCCTAACATGGAGTTTGCCTTCTTTACAGTGGCCGCACACTGGGTGGACATTTTCATCGAGCTGTCCACCACAATCCCAAGATCTCTTTCTTGTTCAGTCATCGCCAGTTCAGATCCCATTAGGCTATACTAGAAGTTGGGTTTTTTTACCCCAACGTGCAAAATTGGTATCAGTCTAACAAGACTGAGGCCTTTCTGTCTCTGCATCTACATCTACACTTGCTAGCTAAAGGTTTACTTCAAAACCTGAGCCCATTCACTAGTTTAAAGGAAAAGGGCTGTAAAAGTAGGGGAAATTCTTTAAATAACAGAATTTCCTCCCTTGCACCCACAAATGTGGAACAATGTAAGAAAGTATGCTGTTTTTTAAGTAAAGAGGTTTTAACCAATATGATTTGGCATCATTAATCACAGTGATTTAAATAGATCAATTAAATTACTCATTTAATTTGGTAATTGCATATTAAAATGTTAATGTTCAATCAGATTTTAATTAGCGTTCTTTCACAAGCAGCTCTTAAGTGCTGATGGCAGTGTTGTACAAAATGTTGATTGGCTCAATGCATTTTAAGAAGGTTCTCTTCAGCTTCCACCCCCCCTTCCCCATCAGTTCTGTTTCTTAGTTGAAGGAAAGGATCTTAATTTAACTAGGGTGACCCATATGGAAAGGAGGACAGGGCTCCTGTATCTTTAACAGTTGTATAGAAAAGGGAATTTCAGCAGGTGTCCTTTGTATGCATGCAGCACAAAGTTCCCTCTTCATCACAACAGTTAAAGCTGCAGGAGTCCTGCCCTCTTTAGTAGAGTGACCAGATACAAAAGAGGCCTCAAATACAGCTAACCTGTATTTACCTAAGAACTGGCAATTAAAAATATTTCCCCTCAAAAGTGGCATGACAATTTAATGAAGAGCAGAGCATTTTCTCAACGTCTGGGTCAGAATATTTTGGAAAGGGACATTACTTCTTTCAATTTGTTACAGATTTAGAAACACCTTTCTGTGTAAAATCCTGTAGGGCCTAGTATTGTGACTGCTGGGTTCACACATCACGCTAAGCCACCCAGTGTGGGTTGTTGTTGAACCTTGGGTTATCGTGTTGTCTGAGCGCAGCGCATTTTCCACAGGGTGGGTTATGGTAATGTCTGAATACAGTGCTTTTTCCGCAGGGTAGCTCGTTAACCAAGCTGTGTGGCTTGTTAACCACCCTGAACAACTCAACAACAAGCCATGGGGTTTCCAGGTGGCTTATTCGAGAAAAATAAACCACACTGCATGGTTAACAAGAAAATGCACTGCATTCAGACAACACACTAACCCATCCTGTGGAAAACATGCTGTATTCAGACAACACGATAACCTGTGGTGAGTTAGCATGTTGTGTGAACCCAGCCCTAGCATGAAAACAATCTGTTACTTAAAGTGCTGATTTTAGCTCTATTCAGTACGAACAGCTGAATTCAGCTGCTGCAGAAGGAGGCAAGTCATTTGCACTGATCCTTCTCCTTCACCCTGTAGCCCCCTAAAAATCTGCTTGGAGGGTTGGAGGATACTCTGGAAGACTGTGGAAGGTGGTACAGGTGGTTGCCAGGGAAGGGGAGAATTGGTCTTCCCCTTCCTTCCTCCAGCAGGAGCTTCTGCTAGATTGGAGTCCCTTCCATGAATAAAAGGGCTCCTTCCGTTCATGGATCAAACCCACTACAAATCATTAGGAATGAAAAAAAAACCATATACAAACAGCATAAAATCTAGAATTATGCTACACATTATCTAATTAAACATTTCTATAGTCAAGAGGGGTGTTGATTTAACATTTTAGTGCTTGGCATATCCTGGCAGAGAAAAAAATTCTATGCAAACTACTGAAGTTAATTAGTTGTTGTTGAAATGCTTTTTCAAAGTTTACTGTTGTATAAACATTGAGGAGAAGAATTAGCAGAAGTACTTTAGTCTCATTAAAGAAATAAATCTCTAATTGGGAAAGTAATCTGCTGAGCTATATTCAGCCTTTGCTGTCACACTGAGGGCAGGCAGTCTTAAACCATAATGCATTCTCCTCAGAATGATATATCCACCCATCTGCACATTTCAAGTCACAAATGATTAAGACATGGGTTATAATTTTTTTAAAATATATCTATGTCCTGCAGTGTTTTCCACCTTGAAAGCAATTGACATTATGGCGAGAGTGACCCTGTTCAGACGACATGCTAAACCACAGTGGTTAAGCATTTTCAGCTAAACATTATGGCTTACCTTGTCATGTGAACCATTCCTAACCATGGTGGCTACATAACCGCAGATTAAACAAGCTCACTAAAAGAGTTAGAGGCCTAACCATGGCTTAGCGTATCATCTGAACAGGCTCAATATGATAAGTAGGATGAAAGAACATAAGAACCATATTGGATGAGACCAAAAACCTGTCTTGTCCAGCAGTTGTTTCCTATAACAGCAAACCAGATGACCCTGGGAAGTTCCCAAGCAGGACATGAGGGCAATAGCCCTTTCCCACCATCTTTTCTCACTGAGTGGCATTCGGAGGCATGCTGTCTCTCCTCCTGGAGGTGGCCATCATGACTAGTAGTTATTGAAAGTCCTATCCGCCATCAATTCATCTAAGCACCTTTTAAAGCTAACTGATTGGTGGTCACCAACGCATCTCTCGTGTTAATGAGTTCCATAGTTTACCTTTACATGCTGTATAGCAGGTCTCTGCCCTCCATTTGCACAAGAAGCTGTGCTAGTAGCTCTTGTGCAAGTAAAAGAACATATTTGGATTATTTCACTTTTCCTGTGTGATGCTCTTGTGTTAAACAACCTTTCCATGACCATTAGCGTGACCATGTGGAAAGAAGGACAGGGCTCCTGTCTCTTTAACAGTTGTATAGGAAAGGGAATTTCGGCAGGTGTCCTTTGTATGCATGCAGCACCTGGTGAAATTCTCTCTTCATCACAACAGTTAAAGCTGCAGGAGCCCTGCCCTCTTTTGTATCTAGTCACTCTAGTATAGCTAGAGGGCAGGGCTCCTGCAGCTTTAACTGTTGTGATAAAGAGGGAATTTCACCAGGTACTGCATGCATACAAAGGACACCTGCTGAAATTCTCTTTTTCAAACAACTGTTAAAGATACAGGTGCCCTGTCCTCCATTTCATATGGTCACCGTACATAAAATGTCTTCCACATGCAGGAGTAGATCTTTTGATCCAGCAATATATATTATGTTTGTTTTGTAAGGCAGGTTGTAATTACGTACTATTGCTGTGGACCATGTTGAGTAGTTTTGTCATGAATGTGTGCTATTTTTCTATTTTCTGGATTGGTAGTGTGTGTGTGTGTTTTGCACTACCATGCATGTTCAAAGGGCAGCATATCAACTTGAGTAAATAAACAAAAAAGTTAGTGATACTCAGACACAACACATAAAGAGAAGGTAATTTTTTGCCAGGCTTGACATTTGTGAGGCGAGTGCTGATTATTGCTAATAACCTGTAATGTTTTGTAGAGCTAGAAATTATCTCCAAATGAAATCTTTTGTTCCAAAGAGGTTGTCAGATGGCACACCTACCGACGGAGTGCAATTATGAGGTCTGGAGTTTTGAAGCATTGCAAATTAATGCCAAATAGCAACCTTGCTGATATTTGGTACTAATTATGGTACTGAAGCACTGCCGTATATTTCTCCTTGTTTCTCGGTCTGCCCGTCCTTGTATCAGGGCTTGGTAATACACTAAGGGCCAACCTAAACATGATGTTAGTTGCATAGATGCAATTAACATGCATGTCTTTTGTTTAGTAAAGAGCAGGCATGGATGGGTGGACTGCAGTGGCAGCAACAGGAATGCAGGAGATGGGAAGAGGGAGTTTAACCCTCCCCCCCTGCAGGAACCCAATGAAAACCGCTGCCTCTGCCCCCGCCCCCGCCATGTCCCTGCAGCTCCTAATTGCTTCAGAAGGAAAGCTTCTGTATTGCATTCACAGAATTAACATCACGTTTAGTCTGGCCTGAATAAACTAATAATAGGGGAGAAAGGAACATATTTTAAAATATTTTCTGATGGCTTCATTTGTCCTTTTAGTCCATAGTTAAAAACAATAAAAGCTTGTTTTTAGAGCTAGTGTTTGCCAAAGGTTGCTTGAGAATCGCATGCGCTAATATTGTTATAATGAAGAGCCATTTATATTCCTTCCTGACAGCTGCATTAGCTTGGAGTTAATACTTGCTCCAGCTTTTATATTTAGACCAAGTGATACTGGCCATTTCATTGAATGCCAAATAACGTGTATGTGTGTGTGTGTGTGTGTGTGTGTGTGTGTGTGTGCATAATGTTGCTTGAAGTAATGGGAATGAAACAAGAATACTTGTGGTCAATTAACATGTGTCACTTTCCTGTTCTCATCGCTATTTTAATTGGGTTGGAGCCTCTGTAGGTCTCTAGAGATAAGAGGTTTGTGTTTCTTAGATCACTGGAAGAAGGTACATCATTATTATTATTATTATTATTATTATTATTCCTTGAAGATATTTTTAAGTAACAAAAAGTACACATACATTTATGCTTGCTGAGCAACACACACACACCATCCCGAGTAATAATATAATGTTTATGGTCAACATTTGCCATCAGAGTGCAGGTGGGAGACAATTCTGTTTTCCTGCAACCTGTCTGCAATACCTGCTGTTTCTCATATGCACTATAATAATTTTGCATCTCACCTATTGATTTATCTAGTCACTAGATTCTATCGAACCAGTGTGTTCAATGGTTAGAATGTTTGGCCTAAGATTAAAGAGGGAAATTAAATAAATTTACACACAGAATGAAAGTGAACCCCCAAACACCAGTCCTGTTTGTGTTAACTTCTAGTGAAATATTGCATTGGTCAGATTTGGGGGTGCATACTGATCTGGTCACATGAGAGTTCAGCAAGGGCTCAATTAGTAATATGGGCTGTGTAGGCATTATGAACCACAGAGGCTATGGCTAGAATGTCTCTTTTGGGCTGGCCATTTTTCTGCAGTGGCTTACTGTGGAATGCTAGTCCCATAGAATCACAGAATAGTAGAATTGGAAGAGGCCTATAAGGCCATCAAGTACAATGCATTCTGGGACAGTACCACTCCCAGAGACTCCATTTTTGAGTGTTCCTATCAATAACATAGACAGGAGGGGCCATACCGCCATAACCACAAAATATATTTACAAATTTCAAAAATCGAACCACTATTTAAAACTACTCAGAAGCGGTTGTGTAAACTGCTGTGTGTACATGTGGCATCATATATTTAATTGAAAATGAAGTATCATTGTTGACAACACTGTGGAACAACTGGAAGGGAAAATTTTATTCTTTGTCTTTTTGAATGGCAAGAAAAAGGCATTAGCTACAGAACACCAAATTATAACAAGACTTTGTATCTTATTAGTTCATCCTGACATTACAAACAACTGTCTTCCATTATGCTTTATCTCAAATTAACTGTCAGATGAAAGCAAGTTGTTTCTTTTAATCCTTCCCGTAAGCTACATAAACGTCACTTTGTTCCTCATGATTATAACTGGGGCAGTCGCTCTGCAGAAAAACAAACAAGATATTTTAAGGAAACATACAGCTACTGCAACCTCTCTCAGCATCCTAGAACCCAATGTCAGTCATCATGGAATAGTTCTATGAACGTTTTTTTTCCCAAATGCAAATTGAAGTTGGGCTGTTTAGCTTTTAAAAGACCAGAATATATTCAGATTAAAGCAGCAGTATTGGGGTGAAGCAGTGATGTAGTGGAACCAGGACTTTCAGGGAAGCAGCACTGGCACTTTTTTTGATCAGCAGGGATGCTGACAGCATTTATTGAGCAGCAGGGATGCTGACATCATCTGCAACCCCCTCTGTTCAGCTGCAATCCCTACAGTACTTGCACAAGAGTGGGGGAGGATGGACATAGCAAGGATATATAGTTGTGAGCTATCCCTCTTGTAATACAAAGTATTTTGGGGTAGCCCAATCTTGAATGGACAGTTAAAACCCAATAGCTTTATCTGGTTGAGCTTTTATATTGTATTTTATATTACGGTTTTATACTGTTGTTTTATACTTTGAATGTTTTTATTTTTTGTGAACTGCCCAGAGAGCTCCGGCTATTGGGTGGTATAGAAATGTAATTAATAAATCTATATAAATAAAAATGTAAATGTTCGTTCGAAACAGACGTTATATCTCCGAAAGTTCTTCACCGATTGCTTTGAAATTTTGACACAACGTTGCATTCGAATACGCGAGCGTTGTTATGTAACTATGTTCTATATGGGGTCAAAAGTTTGTCTTAAAATCGAAGAAATGATCAGTCCTGCTGATCATTGTGACATCGCCAACCAGTAGGCCAATCGACTGCCTCTGCCTCCTCTCCTATTTGCATGTTCTCTCCTATTTGCTCTTATAGGTCATTGTGACATCGCCAACAAGTAGGCCAATCCACTGCCTCTGCCTCCTCTCCTATTTGCATGTTCTCTCACAATTGGCTGAGTGAATATAGATGTCACACCTGTGACAGTTACACGTTCTGAAGAAAGGTAACTGCCAGGAGTTTCCACTAACCTCCTCACCGTAAAAACATCATTTTTAAAAAACCAAACAGTAGGCCAATTCACTGCCTCTGCCTCCTCTCCTATTTGCATGTTCTCTCCTATTTGCTCTTATAGGTCATAGAAGCAACAATCTTGACAGGACCTTTCAAAGGTGAAGATGTCCTCATTCCTCGCATTCCTATGATTCCAACAGATATGCCATTTCAATTTAAGAGATTGCAATTCCCAATTCGATTGGCGTTTGCAATCACCATCAACAAAGCTCAGGGCCAATCTTTAGAATTGTGAGGTTTAGATCTAGACACAGATTGCTTCTCACATGGACAATTATATGTTGCATGTTCTAAAGTCAGCAAACCAGACAATCTCTATATCTACACAGACAATGGAACAACTAAAAATATTGTATATCCACAAGCATTGTGAAATTAAACATATTAGAAACATCCACTTTGTCTTTTCTTTCTTTTCAATTTAACCAGACTGAGCCACAGCAACGCATGGCAGGGTACAGCTAGTAATAAATAAATAAGAGTTTGCTCCTGGTAGAGATGAAAACTGCATTTCAACCTGTTCATAAATGATCTGGAATGAGGGGTGAGCAATGAAGTGGCCAAGTTTGCTGGTGACATCAAATGATTTATGTTGATTAAAACACAAAGGGATCTCTTCAAGCTGGGAGAGTTGGCATCCAAATGACAGATGTGGTTCAATGTAAGCAAGTGTAAAGTGGGGAGGGAATAACAAATTGTCACCCCCAACTTCAAGTATAACCTGATGGGATCTGAGTTGGCAGTTTTCGACCGAGAAAGAGTTCTTGGGGTTGTGGCGGGCAGCCCGATGGAAATGTCCACCCAGTGTGCGGCTGCTGTAAAGAAAGCAAACTCCATGTTGGGCATTATAAGAAAAGGGAATAAACCTGCCGGTATCATATTGCCTTTATACAAATCCATGGTGCGACCACACTTAGAATACTGTGTACAGTTCTGGTCACCACACCTGAAAAAGGATATTACAGAGCTGGAAAAAGTGCAGAAAAGGGCAACTAAAATGATGAAGGGGCTGCAGCATCTCCCTCAGGAGGGAAGGTTACAACAGCTGGGATTGTTTAGCTTGGAAAACAAGTGAATAAGGGGAGACATGACAGTGGTGTACAAAATCATGCATGGTGTGCAGAATGTGGATAGGAAGACAATTTTCTCCTTCTCCCAAAATAGTAAGAACCCAGGGTCATCCTATGAAGCTGATTGGTGGGAGAATCAGGACAAATAAATGGAAGTCCTTCTTCACACAGTGCATAGTTAAACTATGGAATTTGCTACCACAAGACTTAGTGAAGGCCAGCAATTTGGATGGCTTTAAAAGAGGCTTTGACAAATTCCTGAAGGAGAAGGTTATCAATGGCGCCTAGTCCGGATAGCTATGTGCTACCTCCAGTAACCAGAGGCAGTAAGCCTACGTACAACAGTTGCTGGGGTACATGGGCACGAGGGTGCTGTTGCACTCGGGTCCTGCTTATGGGTCTCCTGTTGACAGCTGGTTGGCCACTGTGTGAACAGAGTGCTGGACTAGGTAGACCCTTGGTCTGATCCAGCATGGAACTTCTTATGTTCTTAATTGGTTTGTTGATAGAGATCAACACAGCTGCCTGCATTTTTGGCCACTCCTTAGGGGACTATCATGATGAGTGCCTGTACTTCAAATTTTACAACTACACCACTTGTGTGAGATAGCCAAAAGAGATTTTCCAGCACAGATTAGATAAAAGGTACTGGCAGACAGTTACTGTGAAATAGAAGTTGGGGAGACTATGAAACTGAAGACAGCCAGAGCAGGCGAATTTCCAATAGTGTCAATATTCTGACAGAGAGTGTATCAACAAACTGATTAAGAAAACTGGCAGAAATAAAGCCTTTAAACACACAAGCGCCAATGTATTGTAATTAGAAATCAAATCAGGGTAGTTGTATCATTTTTTTCTGATCACATGGTCCTAAAATAAGTATTATTGGTGCTCAGTTAAAAATAACCAATTTGTGTTATTTTATTTATCTACTTATATTTAAAATTATTTGTAGGTCACCCTTAAGGGTAATCCCCTCTCAAAGCCTTTCTTTAATAAATCACACTAGGCTTGTTGTTGTATTTCCATTTGATCAATATTTTCCCCAAGGCAGTATTTACCAAAAAAATGAAGAGGGTGTTGTTGTTTAATCAAAGAATTCATTAAAGGAATGATGTTATGCTCCCTAAATATGAACAAAGGCATGATAAAGTCAGCGTAAGCTTATCAGTGTAAGCTCTGAAAGATCAGGTTCGTAGTTTGGGGTACTCTTAGAACCATCTCTGTCGCTGGAGGCTCGAGTGTCCATGGTGGCTCAGAGTGCCTTTTACCAGCTTTGGCTGGTTCGCCAGCTAGGGCCTCTCCTGGACAGGGATAGCTTGGCCACGGTGGTACAGGCACTGGTAACCTCAAGATTGGATTACTGCAATGCACTCTATGGAGGTCAGGCAGGTGCCAACTTTAGAGTGACCCTATGAAAAGGAGGACAGGGCTCCTGTATCTTTAACAGTTGTATTGAAAAGGGAATTTCAGCAGGTGTCATTTGTATATATGGAGAACCTGGTGAAATTTCCTCTTCATCACAACAGTTAAAGCTGCAGGTGCCCTGCCCTCTTTTAAATCTGGTCACAGAATAGCTGCAGTATAGCTCCTGCAGCTTTAACTGTTGTGATGAAGAGGAAATTTCACCAGGTGCGACATGCATACAGGTGACACCTGCTGAAATTCCCTTTTCTATGCAACTGTTAAAGATTCAGGAGCCCTGTCCTCCTTTTCATAGGGTCACCCTAGCCAACTTTGCATTCCTTTCAGTGCCTCCTGAAAACGTTGTTGTTCCAGGAAGCCTTGACAAACAGCCATGGTTTACTTTGCATTTTGCTTTTTTTAAAAAAAAAAACAAAATGATTTTAATAAGTTTTTATTCTGTTTTTAGTTTATTTTATCTTGTTCACCGCTCCTAAATTTTGATTGGGGAGTGGTATATAAATATTGTAAATAATTAGTAAATCGTTGTCAGTGCTTATGTGCTACTAGCTACATGAGCATCTGGGTATTTATTTTCCAAGGCTTCCATTCCTGACCCAAGCATCAATCAGAGGACAGCACTTCCCTCGTAGCCTGAAAGTCCACATTGGTGGTTTCCAAGGTGACCTGAACTCATGACAGATCAATCAGCTTCACAGGTAGTAGTGGCTTTTAGACGTATTGGCCTGATCCTGATTTATTAGTTATCCTTCCATTATTTCTTGTGTGGATCAATGATTCTCTAAAACCATCATCCTATGTATGTTTATCTTGGAGTGAGTCCCACTGAATAAATGGGATTTATGTCTGAGTGAGCAGTCATAGGATTGCACTGTTATGCCAGCACCCAGAGGGAGCTCTGCACTTTAAGGACAAAGACCAATTGACACAGCAAATAAGCAAAGTGTGGATGAAATACACCTGTAAACAGTTATATAGACTGGTGTGGGAATCCTGAGCCATTAACAGCACAATCCTATACATATCTGCTAAGATGGAAGTCCAATTAAGGGCACAATCCTATGGTCCCTAAAAAGTGTGTGGGCTTCTTCACTCACCTCTCTCTCTTGATGTATATTTGGAGAGCTGTCCCTGACACTAAGGGCCTTGCTAGATGAGGCCTTCGCGTGCTGTGAGGCCCAGTTTCCCTGCTGTGCGTCCAGATGACACACAGGGGAATCCGGGGTCAGGCCGCGCTGAAGCCTCCCCTAACGCGCCATAAGCAAAGTCGCTTAGCAAGGTCCGTGGCTTTTTGCGGCTACTCGTTTACTCGCGAGTAGCCGGGAAAAGCCACGGACTGGGCACAGCGCTCATACGAGTGCTGTGCCCATCGGGCCGGGGGGATCCCGGGGGGGAGATATGGGGGGGAAGGCTGGACCGGCAGGAGAGGGGGATGGCAGAGGGCGACACGGGACGGGGAGGGATGGCGGAGGGAGACACGGGACAGGGAGGGATGGCGGAGGGCGATACAGGAGACGGGGACGGGGAGGGAGGGCGGGGAAAGAGTGGGCAGGGGGCAGGGGGCTTAATTAAAAAAAAAACACCTACCTTCTCTGGAGTCTTTGGGGCGCACGTGGCCCCTTTAACAAAACAAAACAAAAAAATGGCTGACGCTGCAGGGCTTCCACAGTCCCTGCGCATCGTGCGTTTAGGAGGCAGGGCGACGCACGCTAAAGTTAGCGCGCCATCGCCCCGCCTCCCTGCCAGCTTATCCGGCTGGGTCTAGCAAGGCCCTGAGTGTAATGGGGAAGCCCACCTGCATAGGAACAACTTCATCCCTCTTGAAGGTACTGGATTGTGTGTTGGCGTGATTATCAATATAGATCCTATATGTACCAAGGATCACCATTATTGAACAAAGAGCTTACTTGTCTCTGCAATCCTGCTTGGATATCAAAAGAATAATTTCTATTTTGGTCCTGCCTGAAAAATCAGAACTGAAGATGTTGAACATGGATTGTTAGATAAGTTGCAGGAACATTTTGTGAGATTGTGGCATCATTTATTCTGAACTTGCATCCATTCATAGCCTTTACTTCTTACCTAAACCAAAAACTATCAAGGCTCCTGTGGTTCACCTCTACACAGCTCTGTTGACCATGATTAATATGGATTTTTGAACAAGCTGACTGACAACAGTTACTCCTAGAAGCCTGCTATTTGTAGCCAAACACATTATTTGTTTCCAAAAGGTAATTGTAAACTCTTAGTAGTTCAGCTTATTGATAGTCAGTATCAAGCCTTGAAGTGAGAGGTCTTTTTTATCCCTTTCCTCATTGGTTAAAGCATTACAAGCAATGAATGTCAACCGTCCCTTTGGATTTCTTTTAAGAGACAGTTTACAATAAATGGTGTGTGGAAGGCCTCTACATCTGTATCAAAAATTAGGTATTACCAATGTACAAAGATTCCTATATAGAGATCCTACTCAGACAACGCGCTAAGCCATGGTGGTCAAGCATTTTGAGCTACATCTTGACTTATAGCTTCATCCCACGTACCTGTTTCCCTCGAATTATCCCCTACAGCGCTAAGCTGTCGTTGTTGTTGCTGTTGTTGTTGCTAGCTAAATCACACCCCAGGCACAGCGCTCCTAAGATCCTTTGCATACCAGAAAAAGGGTTTAAGGGGGGAAATGTAAAAAAATCATTAAAAAATCAACGGATGACCCAATCTGATTCAAATTTGGTATGCTTAAAGCTCTCCTTAATATCTATTACTGTGCCAATTTTGATGTCTTTATCTTTAAAACTTACGCAGATGTAAGCATTTGTTTAATTTGAAGTGTAAAAATATCAAATCCTGTTCCTGCACCCCCAGCGGCCGCTCGGAAAACAACAAATGATTCGCCCTCCAAAAGTAGTAGCAAAATAGTTCGAGTCTTTTGGCTTTATTTATAGCACAATT
This sequence comes from Elgaria multicarinata webbii, assembly GCF_023053635.1. Lineage (NCBI taxonomy): Eukaryota > Metazoa > Chordata > Lepidosauria > Squamata > Anguidae > Elgaria > Elgaria multicarinata. The sequence goes on along the minus strand of NC_086175.1, from coordinate 108,759,771 downwards.
AAAGCAGGATGCATGGGAGTACTTCACAGTCAAAGCAGATTATAAATTGGAAAACTTCAGAGTCCTTTGCACGCAATTTGCAGTGATTGCACAGTATAACGCTGGTCTGATAAAGCTCTTAGTGTGTCATGTGAACCATTCCTAACCATAGTGCCTACATAACCACAGTTTAAACATCCTCACAAATCATTTGCTGCAAAAGGGTTAACAACCTAACCATGGCTTAGTGTGTTGTCTGAACAGGCCTTTTTAGTGGAATAGCTGAGCACTTCATTGAGCATATTGGTTCATTCTGAGCAGGACTGGAGCTAAGGGTAGGCATCATTGGGCACATGCCAGGCCCACATCCCTGCAAGGGGGGCACTGTCAACCCCGTCCTCCTCACTGTTGCTGCCTGTTCACCTGCCCTCTCTGAGCATGCAAGGACTGACAGAAGTGAAGAGATGGAACAGCATCCTTTACTTGACTTTCATAAAGCTCAACTAAAAACTTTTCTTTTTCCTAAAGCTTTTAAAACTTGATGTTGTGCGGACTTTATACTGTTAGTTTTACCCTACCCTGTGCCTGCTTACCCTACCCTGTGCCTGTTTGCATTCTCTTCCCCTCCTTATTGTTTTACTATGATTTTATTAGATTGTAAGCCTATGCAGCAGGGTCTTGCTATTTACTGTTTTACTCTGTACAGCACCATGTACATTGATGGTGCTATATAAATAAATAATAATAAATAATAATAATAGGGGAGGATGATAATTTGTTATTCCCTCTCCTTGCCCCTATATACATGTATATTTATCTTCAGTTAAAAGAGGTTACCAGAGTGGCTTACATGAGATCAATACCAAAAAAAAATCTACTTCTTTTATTTCTGATTTTCAACTGTATAAACGAGAGCAGCAGCAAGATGCAAAATGTTCCAAAGTGATGGCCTTCATCCGCATCTCCTTACCAAAGTATACACAACTGTTTTATGACTGCTCAGATTCTCTTTCATTAACTAATACTCCTGGACCAAGAAAAGGTTGCTATGGCAATTGCTAGTAGCACCTCACACAGGGAGGGAGTACAGAGGTGAGCACAAAGAGTTTAATTAGGATGAGGTAGTGAGAAATGAAAGAACATGTCTAAAGGACCAAGTGGATAGAAATATACCAGATGCAGTGCTTCCGTCAACAGATGGTAAACAAATAACGAAAACCAGCTTCAAAGGGGTAAGCAAAGTTGGCAAATGAGGCCCACCTAAAGTGCCTGAACAAACTACAGGGCCTTTCAATTTATAAAATAAAAACATCAATACACTACAAAAGAATAATTTTCAATTGAAATATTTCATTTTAAATATAGGCAAATTATGTTACACCTGTTTAATCAAAGATTAATTGCTTATGTCTAATTATTTTTCCAGTAATCCACCATATAGGTAGTTAATCATGGGAGGAAGTAGTTAAAAAAAGAATCTGAGGTAAATAAACCCTCCAAAGTTTGGAGAAGTTGGATGATGCTGTATCCAAATGCGTAGCTACTTGTGGTTAAGCAATAGATATTGGGCTCCATCACACCAGCGTTTTATCGCACTCTTGTCATACCTGTTTTGCTGTTTTGCAGTGAAGTACTCACATGACTTTGTGCCTGTCCTGCAGTCACCCCGCCTCTTCCCCTCCATTTTTCATATTTTCCTAGAGTGGGGGAAAGTCCAGTTTATTTCCTCCATGCGAGATTAAAGCACTCTTTCACCCCCTGTTTTGCTTTTCTTGTGTCATGTTCTTTGTTGGGGGTATGTGCTTTGAAGGGAGGTCCTGCTGACAAAAGAGGAGGGTGGGGTGATTCTCCTTCTCCAGCATGCCGGCTGTCGTGTTTCTCAGAAAACTCCTGCTTTGGATGGGAGGCGAATGACGAGGCTTGCTAAGAAATCCAAAAACCTTTTATTAAGCAACAAACATCTCTTCTACCTGAAGAGAGCCTAACCTCTCAGAAATGCCCCCCTAGGCAAAACTATGCAAACTAAGCAAGACAATTGTCCGCTCAAGAAGAATAGGAAGCCACTTCCCAAACGCCTGTAACTTCAGAGTGCCTGGTGCGGAGGCAGGTTCTGGCATAATCAAACTGACTTTCTCACACCTTCCTTCCGCCCTGTGCATTTGAGCTTCTGGCGGACCCTAGCATCAACTAGCTTGTTGGGACGCTCATCTCCGGAAGAAAGCTCACTTCCCACTGAGTGTGTAGGATTTGGCCTTGAGGAGATAAGCTCTGGAGAGGGCTGACTCCCAGCTGGGAAATCGCCCGTGTGAGCTTCCTCCCCTACTGGTACAGGCTGGCTGGTGTCTTGTGCTGCATCTTCTAGTTCTGAATCTGATTGATTACTGAAACATCTTCTCCCAAAACAGGGGCAGTAGGGTTAGGCATGACACCAGCTTGTGCTGAGTTGTTTGAACAGACTTTCGCTGCTCCAACCCCACCCTCATTGCCCACAGAAACAGCACCCAGCTGATGAAACACTGTAAAATTAGACAATAGGGGTGTGCAGAGTGGGTCTTCTCTGCCATGAAATTAGTCAATGGGAATTAACCAAAATGCTTACAGCTCCTTCATTTTTAAAGATATGTAACTTGGCACCATAATAGCTCTGCCAGGTTTGAATGAGATCCTTTTATCGGTTGATTTTTTACAATTTTTTTTTTAAAAAATACCTCAAACCATTCACCCACATAAACACACGCACACGCACACGCACACACACACACACACACACACCTCTGATTCTGTGTTAATCCATACCTGTGCATTTACAGAGGATAAAAGCTCCCTCCATAAATGTGCAGGGTTACATTAAAGCAGAATCAGAGGTTTGTGTGCGTGTTTATGTCGGTGAATGGTTTGAGGGGGGGAATTTAAAAATTCGTTAAGAAATCAACCAATGAAGGGATCTTGTTCAAACTTTGCATGCCTAAAGCCCTAAAGAGCTATCATGGTGCCAAGTTTCATCTCTTTATCTTTAAAAATGAGAGAGCTATAAGCATTTTGGTTACATCCATCACATTGGCGGACGAGTCTTGGCTTTTCTGTGGTTACCTACAAAGTTGTTGATTGTTTCATTGGGACTTTGGTTGGGAAGAACAGGTGCAGTGATCCTATGTTGTTAAGTGTTATTAATTGGGGTTGGGAAAGAGGGATAAAATAACTGGAGTGTGGAGCGTGAAAACAGGGGATGCACTGGGATCTTTAAATGCAGAAGAAACACTGTATGCTTTTATCTGTACGCTGCCCTGAGCAACTGATATAGGGCTGGATATAAATGTTTTAAATAAATAAATAAATAAATAAATAAATAAATAAATAAATAAATAAGAAGGGGGCAGCCTTGGTTATGCTTTTCCAACAAGGCATGAGAAAAAGAGTCTGTGAAAGTTGGGACCCCTGTGCTGTCAGGAGGGCTCTGCGCCTGGCCTAAAGTCCTCCTCACTCCCCCCCCCTCAGCCCTTCCCAAACACTTTGGGGACTTCTGTGACATAAGGAAGTCGTGCCTGTGACTCCTCAAACTTTAACCATTGTGATCACTCTGATGTTGGGAACGCTCTGTATAAATAAATAAATCAGGTTCTGAGTGGAAGCACCCATGTCCATCACCCGACAATGAACTGGAGGGGGAAAGAGAAGGGGCAGAGCAGGGCAAGGTGTGGATGGAGCCATAGCGGGAGAACAAACAAGGGGAAAGACAGTCCCCTGGTACAGTGATGATCAAGAAAGGGACCAGTGTTATCCCCGCTAATGAAACAGAGGTCAAAATTGCTGGTGCATACCAGGAAAAAATAATAGGTGTGATGGAGCTCATTGTGCAAGGTTAAAAAGCCCAGAAAGCTACTTTGCCAATGCTCTAGTGAAGGGAGTGTTTTAGGCGAAAGTTATCAGCAGTGACTATCCAACTGTAAGCAAAGTTCTATAATTTGTGATTCTCAAATGATCTCACTGATTCACTGGATTTCCTTCTATATAAAGTCATGTTCAGATGTTCAAAAAAGTGTTAACAGCAATGCATGGGGAGGAGGACCACTCCAGGCCAGCCCCTCTCCTCTGTCGCATTTGTCACTCTGTTCTCATGGAGGGTGACTGTCTGAAGAGGAAACCCTCCTGTATCCATGGGGGCACCCCACATGAGCCAGAATGCAGATTTGGAGTTGTTTGCGACACATGATGTTGTCGTCAATCTGCAGCAACCTCACAGATTCCCTCAGGAAAAGAACCTTTTCACAGAAAACTTTTAGTCTGTTTCCCCCCCTTAATGCGGCTCCCATGCAGGTTCAGCTGCTGTGTGCCTCATTCCTCTGAATTAAATACAGCATGATAGACGTGCCCAGGGGTGTGTCTTTCACCTGGCAATGACCTCAGTCAGTAGGGGGAAATTTGGAGTTATCAGGAGTGGAGCTAGCATATGCGTCCCTGATGGCACTTTGATCTATATTCTGAATGAAGAATATATATATATATTTTTCCTGAACTGTAAACAGCAGAATTTTTAACTTCTTTAACTTGAACTTCACATGTACTTCTTATTAGGGGGGAAATGCATTGAGTAAACAGCATTTCATTATTTGTTCTAAATGATGATGATGATGATGATATGGTTGTGTTGATCTAGAGCAGAGGTGCGGAACCTCACTCTTGGGGGTCAAATCTGGCCCTCCTGGGTTCCAGTCCAGCCCATCATCCAAGGAAGTTCCCCATCTGTAGGTCCTAAAACATGTTAATGGAACCAGGTGAATGCACTTCATTGCATTCATCTATGCAATGTACATTATGTTCATCTATTCAGGTTGCTACTTCACAGATAATGGCATTTGAATGTAGCTCTGCTCTGTTTCTATACCCACTTGAACACACATCCATGAGGTATTGTATGTGAAGGACTGAAACCTTTCAAAAGTAATACAGGGAACAACCCTAAACTCCAGGGGAGGGCAGCTGAAAGGCTGTTGAAAAGCTCTCACACTTTCAGTGGAGCTTCTTCTCCATGGGCAAAGAAGGAGGTTCACTGCTGGAAGCCTCCTCTTGAGGTTGCAAAAGCTCTATTGTCATCACTGCTCAAACAACAAGGAGAAGGGGTGGGGTAGGGCTCGACCTGGGGAGGCTTTTGACCCGATCAGAAACCCCCTCATTGCCCTATCACGCCTCCAGAAAAGGAGAAATAGGAATAAGTGGTGGAAGGAGGTAAGGAAATGGAACAAAGCCCCCACCCTCATTTTGTTTCCTGCCTGGGGCTTCTTTAGTTTAAGAGAAACCATGTTGCCTTACTGGGACTTTGCTTCCTCTCTTTTCTTGCGCAATTGTAATGGGCTGTATTACATGGGTGGAGAGGGGAGACGATGTGATCTATAACTGAAAACCCCTCCTCCCATAGCCTTGAATGGGACAGCGCCCTCTAGTGGGTGCTTTGTAGCACAACTTCGGCTGCACATAGTAAGAAATCCCACGATATTTCAGAAGAATCAGGATATCCAGGTTTGTTTGTTTTTAGAGCAGAATAACCAGGGGAAGGTGCGGGAGAAATGCAGGAGGTTGATGATATCGTCAAAAGGACCTGCAAACTTCCTTGAGTGGTCAGTCATGAGTGTGCCTTATTTTGCTTGTGTGAAAAGTCACCCACTGGCAGGGCTTAGAAAATGGCATTTCCTTCCTCGTCGATTCTTCCCTTCCCAAAAGGATTGCTATTTATCCTATCTTGGAAATGGACTTAGCATTCTGTAATTAATGTAAGTTTGGGACTGACCCCTACCTGGGGTCAGTCCCAAACTTCTAATTCTCTTTAGAGTTATTTTGATTTTCTCCAATATTTGAATTCCAGATTATCTGATTTCCTAAGAATGAATCCATCTTTGAACTATCTTTGACTCATCTACCTCTGGATTTGAATCTTCTTCACTCAATCTATGTGCTTAAAAGTTCCATTGTGTTATTCCCTACAGTGAATAGATATTTGGGGTTCATACAAAAAACTGGGAGACCCAAGGAGGCAGAAAGAAATATTACTAAGTGTTCATTTGGAGTGGTAGAATTCATAGTCATTTTTGTGATTTTAAAAACATTTTAATAGGCAAATGTATGAAAGTGAAGGCTAGTAGGATAATTAGAAACTTCTGTTTGGACCTGGGCTTTCCATAGGAAAAAAAAAAATTTTTTTTTCTTGTCTGGGTGTTTGAGGGCTCCATTACACCTACTTTTCCCCCTGGTTTATCTCCTCAATTTCCACCTCCATTTCATTAGCGCATCCAGCTAATCGTCACTTTCACTTTCAAAATCTCCTTTTGTTTGTTTGCTCTCCCCCCCCCTTCCCTCCTCGCTCTGACTTTGTTGTCTATCATTTTACCGATTTAACATTTCATCGGCTGGGTGCTGTTTCTGCAGGCTGCAAGAGTGGGGTTGGAGCAGCAAAAGTCCGTTCAGCTGAGCCAGCACAAGCCCGTTTGTTCAACACGGCATGCTGGATGAGGAGAACTACCCTGACCTCCTCTTTCATCAGCAAGACCTCCCTTCAAAGCACATGCCCCCAACAAAGAGTATAGTGCAAGGATGGCAATACATGGGGGCGGAAGGGCACTTTAAACCCACATGGAGAAAATAATACAGACTTTCCCTACTCTAAGAAACCACAGAAAATGGAGGGGAAGAGTGGGGTGACTGCAGGACAGGCACGGCATCATGTGAATACCGCACTGCAAGACAGCAAGACGGCAAACCAGGCACGAGAGTGCAATAAAACGCTGGTGTGATGGAGCCCTGAGAACAGCCCGCAGGCTTATTAAGAGTGTTATATGGTTGTTTGAACTGTTAAATACATTGTACAAATAGCAGGAACATAGATAATTGTGGCTTTCCTATGAACTGTGGTGCCCTATTCATAATGAAATATTTGCACGTTGTGGCAGGCTGCCAAATCCTGGTAGAGATATCTAAATGTTTACATGTCAAGGCTTCATTTGGAATAAAGCTGTAAGGAAACATAGGGTTGAATCCAGATTTAGTCACACTCAGAGTAGACCCATTGAAACGAATGGGACGTAAGTTATTCATGACTAACTTGAGTTACATAAATTTTAATGAGCAACACATAATGGTAATATATTTTGTTGGATTAGCATCGGTTGGCACAAGCTTTCTAATTACTTAGAATCAGGCATTAATTTAACCCTCTGCAAAAGACAAGGAATGTGAAACTAGTAATAAAGAAGAAAGGATGTCAGAGTATGTGAATTGTGCCTTGCCTCACTACTGAGTAACTGGAGCCACTCAGTCATGATCACAGCAGCTGTGATTACAACCCTGGACTGCCAAAACACTTACATGCAACAGGGAAACATTGGCGGGTTCAGGAGAACTTCAATGTTTGCAGAAGTACAACAATTTTTTATGGGAAAGCACTCTACAAAACAGCCTAGTAAGTACTGAGCATGCTCTGTGGTCATGGAACTCTGTCTGCTGGCAGGGGTGGGGTGGGGACGGAATGGAAAACCGGAGGGGGATCCGCACGTCGTTCCCAGAGCGCTTCTATGCGACCCCAGTGCACCCCGAAAATGATAGTCTAACTTGCCTGTAAAAGAAACGAGGAAGAGTCGTACCCACCTCCCTCCTCACCTGCTGGCGAGGAGAGATCGGCAAAAGAAGGCGGGGTGGAGAGCTTCTTCCGCTCTTCACCCCGCCTTCTTCCCCCGAGCTCTCCGTCCCAGCCGGCGAGGAGGTCTGTGGGTGGCAGCGGCAGTGGCGGCATGGACGTCTCTTCCAAAGGCAAGTTACACGATCGCTTTCACGTCGCACAGGGGTCGCTTAGAAGCGCTCTGGGTACGACGTGCGAATCCCCCCCTCGTGTGAGGAGGAATGGAGTATCCTAGAGAAAGGCAGCAGAGGCTGGTAGCTCAGATGACAGTGGGGTGGGGAATCCACTCCGGGTTTCAGTCAGAACCAGACAGAATTCTGAGCTCCTTTAGAATTTTAGCTGGTTCTGACTGAAATCTGGAGCGAATTCACCACTCCACTGTCATCGGAGCAACCAGGCTTCACTGGAGTGGAGGAAGGCATGGCTGATTGGCTGAATACACTGAACAAGACACTCTACACTGCAATATTTTATTGCAGATCCCACTTCTATTCTATTCCCACAGTGGCCAACCCCATGCCTATTGGAATCCCATAAACAGGACGTAAACACAATAGGATCCTTTCACTTGTGGTCCCCATACTGCTTCTGATATTGATATATAGCCATCATAACTAGCTGCCATTGATAGCCTCACCCTCCATGACTTGCCAAACTCCTTTTAAAGCCATCTAAGGGCTTTTCTACATGGAGCATTTATTGTGTGCTCATAATTCCAAACTCACAGTTGTTTACGGGTTGTTTAGACAATGTCATGACCCTCCAGTTTCACTTCTGTGTCTAATCAGCACTTCCAGCAAGTTTTTTTAGAGCAGGGAAAATGCGGCACTTAATTGTGAAAACAAAAGAAAGCACGATTTCCTCTTGTGTATTTGCACTATTCTGCTACACCACAGTGCCACCTAGAAGTTATGTAGTGGAAAAGCAGGAAAAGAAATGCTGCTTGTGTAGTGCTCGGATCTCAGTTCTGAGATGAAAATGAAAGTGAATACAGCAGATTAACAGCCAATTAACAGTCTCATTTAGAAAAGTTCTAAGTTGGTAGCCATCGCTCTATTCTGCAGAAGTGAATTCTAGAGTTTAACTATGTACTGTATGACCAAGTGTTTTCTTTTGACTGTCTTCTGGTCTTCTTCATCAAAAACTGTATTTTTGATGGTCACATTTTGTTTCCTACACACACACACAGAGTATTCTATTAGAGTTATTTCCAAAGGCAAAGGTTGAGTAACCAAAAGACAAAAATGGGGCAATCTGAAATAAAACAGCTGGAATTATATTCATCTGAACTCCGACAGCAGCATTTCTATGAAAAGGCCCGTTTTAATATTCCAGTGCAGAACAGTGTGGATTTCTTCCAGGCTAAATTGCAATGCAAGCCTAGTGATCAGAAAGGTGGTGAAGAAGGTGACAATGTTCACCTCTTCCAAGTCTCTTGCTCTGCAATGACACAATGAACGAAGTAAAACAAAACAGGGCAGGCTAGCTCCCAATCTATGGCCATTAATTCTGAAAAAAACAAATTGGTGGATAGAAATGCTAAAACTGGTTGTAAGTCCTATCCATCATGAAGCCCTTGTTATTGAGAATACAGAAACCAAACTCTGTGAGCTGGAAAGAACATTTACTTGGCAGAAATTACTTCTAATGAAACTGCTCTATCCACCAAAGTGCCAGATATATTTATCTTTTCCTTTCTCTGGACACTTGCTTTCTGCTCTGCAAAACACTGGCTTGGTTGTCAGTCACCTATATTGTGGGTATAAATGCCTTAGCCTTGTTTTCTGGGGGCATGTCTACACCTAAGGGTGTAGAGGGAGGGAGGGAGGGAGGGAGGATCCTGGGCTTACCTGCTTCCGCAATCGTCCCCCAGCATCTTGACGGCTGCGCAACATCCCAGAAGGGAAGAGGGATGTTGCAGCCACCTTTTTTTTTCCTCCAGTGGAGATGGAGCGCAATTGCGCTCTACCGCAAAAGTAAGGTTTTTTTTTTTAAAAAAAGAAACCACTCCCCCCACCCCCCATGGGCTTGGAGCCATCCCGTACATCTCCGTGCCCATTTTCAGAACCCTGTTACTCATGGGGAGGAAAGGAAGAGACGGAAGCGGCAGCCACGCCACCCGGGATGCTCTCGGGACTGTGGGAAACATTGGGTTTTCCGTGGTTCCCGATATCCCGCAGAAAGCCCGTGGCTGTCCCCGCTTGCCCCTGGGATTCCCTGCACATCATATGGCCGCACAGGGACCCACACAAGACCAGCCTAGATTTAATAGCTGGTGTAGACATGCCCTGGGTATGTTACATGTCTCCACTTCCATCAGATCTTTTGTAACTTTTTGGAATTCTTTTACTTGTATCTTTTGTTGATGCCAAGTTCTTCTTGACGCAACACAAGCGTTCTAATGCTTGATCCCCACTTTCATTTTTCAATTCAATTGTTATTTATTATGGTCGCAGACCAGCAAAACCAACACCAAAACATGCAAAGGATAGATAAAAAAGTGACATAAAAACAAAATACAGCTTTCATTTTTGACAACATGGTGCCATTTTTAATGCATCACAGGGACACAGGAAACTTCTGTATACTGCGTCAGATTGTTGTTCCATGTACCTCAGTATTGTCGACACTGAGAGGTAGTATTTGACCAGGGTTTCCATCAAGAGTTTTTCCAGCCTTACCTGAAGATGCCAGGGATTGAACCTGGGACCTTCTGCATGCAAAGCATGTTCTCTACCACCAAGCTACAGGCCCTCCCTGCAGGGTTGGCTGTCTCCTTTTGGTACTTGAGGTTTCCATAGTTCTCAGGGGGTCTCACCATCAGGGTGTTAGGAATAGTAGCCAGGATTGCAGAGTGAGATGCAGACTGAAGCTCAAAATCCAAATGCATTTTTAGATCACCTTTATTTAGATAGAACACAGTTAATTTCAATCGATTCACACTTCCCACATTCATTCACATAGAGTAACCCATGTTGGAGCAACAGAAGCAGGGGGCCAGCCACATTGTATATGCAGAAGCAGGCGGTGTGCTGCACGCAACTGCTTCTTTGAAGATCCAGCTGTCCTTGGAGTATTGTTGATTTGAGAGTATCTTAAATACTCCTCTTTCCCAACCCTTTGCATGATGTGGAAAAATGCACCTGTTGACTATATAAGCTCCATCCAACGAGCGCTTTACTGCGCGCTCGTTCCTGGGCACTCACGGATTGCTCACCTGATGTCAACTGCCTCTTGCACGTCTTCTGCCCCTTCTGGCCTTTGTTGCGCTGCAAACGCCCTCCCCCCTCCCCAAAAGTCCAGTTGCTGTTCTCTCCTACCAGACTGAATGGGGCTAATTACTTCCTGTTTTCAGGAAGCAACGTCCGGAGCGACGACAGAGAAGTGACGGGAGCCACACGTTTCGACCTAGATGTGATGGGCCTATATGTCCTGGTTGTACCTTAATTGGCTCACCTTACAGATGCTAAAGGACATCCCTTCCCCCAGGGGTCTTGACCAGCACTTCACCTGCTAGCACTCATACAACCTTTGCCTCAGGCTCCAGGCTTGTCTTGGAAGTTTTTGTATGCTTAGTTTCCTTCTTCCAAAGTCCACTGATCAACTGCATCTTGCTATTCACATTCTATCCTTAGCTTTCCACATACACATACCATGTTTTTCTCAATTCTTCAGCCTTTAATACTGCAGGTTTCATCAGGCAAGTTTTCATGGTTCAAATTCCAGGAACACGTTCACTCAAAAAGGGGGTCATTATTATGTGATTTTACCCAACAGGGGCTGGACCAAGACATTCTAGTAAAGGACAAGATGACACAACTTTCTCAGCCGTAAAGCCGCTGACCAGACTGGTAGCTGGATTTTACTTCAACACTGACAATGAGATAGAGTCCTATAACATTTCTGCAGCAGCAGACTAATTTAGGACTAAATGGTGCAGGACAGGTTGTTTAGCATACACAGTCCTATGCTCCAATAGAGGGGAAGAGCTTGAAAATTCATGAGCTTAGCAGCAGTATATGTGAAAAGGATCCAGGTATCTTAGTTGATCATAAGCTGAACATGAGCCAGATGGTAAACAAGATTAAGAGGAGACAAGATAGAACTCTTCGAATATCTGTAGAAGAGCTGTCATGACTTGGGCCATAGCTAGACGGGGCTTTATCCCGGGGCGTTCCCTGGGATCGTACCTGTGTGTCCACATGACGCACAGGGGATCCTGGGATCAGGGAAGGATGATCCCTTCCTTGCCCTGAGATTTCACCCTTGCCTGTGGCCCCGGTTTTTCCATGGTCCTGGGCTGAGCCTGAGACCACGGAACATGTGGCTGGATGCCACGGGTTGACCCGGCTCCACGCAATTCCTCGCGAGGAGCCGGGAGCTGCACCCATAGGGGGTAGAGTGGGGGAAAAATCATTTAAATTTTAAAAAAACTTACCTTTTGCGCATGAGCATTTGTGCACTGCTAGTCCTCTAAAAAATTGAAAAACACAATGCAAGATCTTCCCTCCTCCGTCGCAGGATAACAGGTAGGTCTAGCTAAGGCCTTATTCTTTGTTACTCCAGAGGGTAGGACTACAATCAGTGGGTAGAAATGGCAGGGGAGCTGATTTTGGATAAACATTAGGGGAAACTTCCTAATAGTGTTTGAGAGTGGAACAGACTGGTCTAGGAGGTGGTGGGCTTTCCTTCACTGGAGGTATTTAAGCAGAGGGTGGATGGATATCTGTCATGGTTGCTGTTGTTGCATCCTGCATTGCAGTGACTGCATTGAACAGGGTGTTAGACTATATGACCTCCAAAACCTTTCCAACTCTTATGACTCTATAATCTTACTAAAACTCTTTGGCCATGATCCAATACAGAATTAAGCATGCTTAGGACACAGTCCTATATGATCCACCCTGGGTACTTGTAAGACTTCAAAATCTTATCCGATGCAAGTATCCTATGCAGAATGGCAAACTTGCCAGTCAGAAGCTTCAGAGATGGGGAGGGAAGGAGCCTGGGGTGGCCATAGGATTCCTCCCTCCAGCCCTTTGAAATCATTGTGTTTAAGCATGCTTAACTTTCTGATGGATTGTGTGGTCCATTGGTCTGTTGTTCTGCAAAAGCAAAATACTACACATTTATATTATGGATAGAAAGAGTGGCTTTTTAGTATGGAAGTGGCACACAACCAAAATATCTAATGGCATAACGCAAAGTCACAGATGAATTATTTCATATATCTGCTATAAATGAAACAAAAACTCATTTTTACAAATCAAGCAAAAGTTATAGCTCAATAAAATCTGCTTGCATTTTCTGTCTATCTGGAGAATTAGTCTACAAAGGAAAAATGGGACTTGTCTGAATTCTGTTTTCCCAAATGCATCAATAAAAAGTTCGTTGTAAAGAAAACTAAATGTTTGAAATGTTTCCCCATCATGCAGTGGGTCATTCTTTGGACTATGACCAAGATCCAAATGACTGCACATGGACATTTGCAGACCCACTTTGAATTTCATGGGATTCCTTCCTATCCTGGCTCCTCATGTGTCCCCAAAAGCTACTCCTGAAGGTCTCTAGAGTAGCATGCAATACAACACGTTAACTGCCGTCCAGAACACAAATTGGTTTAGATCTTAATCTGTGTGTTCATTTTGTAGAATTTCCTTGGGCAAATCTTTTTCTCATTAAATTTTGTGCTGTGCCTGTTACAATGTTCGGTTGCCAAGATTATTCATTTTTACATGTTTTTGTACTATGATAGTCATACTTTTTTTAAATAAACATAATACAATCAGTCAGGCTTTTCTGAAAAAACCGATTTAATTTAATTCATTTAAAACATTTAATTTCCCACCCTTCAGTTTGACAACTTCTACAGTGACTTACAATCAGTATTTCAAAATTCAGAATGAGAACAAAAACAGAATATAAATGCAGTTAATATCACAGGGCAAAAGAGCAAGTAAGTAGGGTGTCACCAATCTAACAACACAGTCAGCAAGCCTGGGTAAATAATAATTTAAAAATGGCTTCATCTGATGCTGAAAAAAAAAAATACTGTTCAGCACCTCCAAAGCATTCCAAAGGTTGGAATCCACCATTGAAGAAGCTCTTTTCCTGGTCACCACACTCACCTAACCTTTGAAGGCAGAAGCATCCAAAGAAAATCCTCAGAGGTTGTGACCATACCATTCAAGCAGTTTCATATGGGAGCATCCTTCATTAAAAAAAAAAAGCTTGACATTTGTTATTTTTATTTATGGTTACCAGTGTGTTTTTGAGCCCAATTCAAAGTGCTGTTTTTGACTTTTAAAGCCCCAAATGGTTTGGGACTGAGTTCCCTGGTGAAATGCCTTCTTCATCACAACAGTTAAAGCTGCTGCAGCCCTGCCCTCTATTGTATCTGGTCACTCTAGGGAGGGCTCCTGCAGCTTTAATTTCACCAGGTGCTGCATGCATACAAATGTCACCTGCTGAAATTCCCTTTGCAATACAACTGTTAAAAGTACAGGAGCCTGGTCCTCCTTTTCATATGGTCACCATAAACCCACCTGCACTTTAAGAGCAGTTAAAGGCTTTTAAAAAAGGCTTAAGAACATTTTATTTTACGGTGGCCTTCTCATGATACAAGTACTGTTCTTGCTGTTGTTGTCACTCTTCTTCTTGCTGTTCTTATTGTTGGCTTTTATTGTTTTAAATTGCTATTTTATTGTGTTTTTAATATTTTAACTGTTTTGTGTATTTTATTGTTGTAAGCCACCTTGTGAGGGCTTCTGCCCTGAAAGGCAGCGAAGAAATGTTTTCAATAAATAAATAACTAAATTTATTTATTTATTACATACTGCCCAATAGCCAAAGCTCTCTGGGCAGTTCACAACAATTAAATAATATATAAACATAATGGATAGATTTATTTATTTATTACATTTTTATACTGCCCAATAGCCGAAGCTCTCTGGGCAGTTCACAACAATTAAATAATACATAAACATAATGGATAGATTTATTTATTTATTTATTACATTTTTATACCGCCCAATAGCCGAAGCTCTCTGGGCAGTTCACAAAAATTAAAACCACAATAAAACAACCAACAGGTTAAAAGCACATCTGATTACTTATAAGGAATTTACTGATTCTCCCATTTGTACCTAAATTACAAATTTTCATTGAAGAGAGTCCAGCATCATTAGGGAGCTTTAACAGCTTTCTTGAATGTAACCAAAATAATAATAAACAACAATAACAACAACAACAACAATAACAACAACAACATATAACAGTCATCACATATACAGACTTTGTGGTAACTCTGAGAGAGATTAGAGTGCTTATCTAAAGTCTTCTATTGCAGTGGTAGAAGAAATGAATTTTGCACAAGGGTCTTTCAGCCCGTAGCTGATTTTATTATACCATGGTCATTATACCAGCTCTAAAATAAATATATCAGACTTTGTTTGTTTTCTGTTTTGGGTACATGTTTTCTGTTTTGCCCACAGTAGATATTTAACAAAGAATCTATCTAAGATTTCCTATTTATTTATTTATTTATTTATTTATTTTTGCATTTATATCCTGCCTGTCTTCCTCCAAGGAACCCAAGGCGGCGTACATAATCCTCCTCCTCTCCATTTTTATCCTCACAACAGCAACCCTGTGAGGTGGGTTGGCTGAGAGTCTGTTACTGGCCCAAAGTCACCCAGTGGGTTTCCATGTCCAAGTGGGGACTAGAATCCGGATCTTTCAACTCCCAGTCTGACACTTTAGCCACTATACCACACTGGTTCTCATATGGCTTCACCCATGTGCAAGGAACCTTTGTTTATATACTTGAATCAATGTATTCTTCATAACTAGCGTAATGTTCAGGTGCTTATATAGCAAGGAACAGAAGAAGCTGGGTTAAACTAACTCAGCCCTTTGGTCTGTCTGGCTTAGCATTCCCCACAGCTCCGGAGGGCCTTTCCCATCACACCCTACCTGGAGATGTTGGAGATGGACCTTGGGACTTCCCTTCCCATTGTGGCTGGGAAAACAGGATTCGGTGACCTCATATTTATTTCTTCTCAAATTTTTACATATATTAATCATTCTGGGTTTTATACAAATAATCTCAAGAACAAGGGGGAAAAACACTAACCCTTTATTGAAGTGTCAGTCTGTTGATGACATCAAGAGCTAAAACAGCAGAGTGAAAAACAAATCAGCATTCAGAAACCAATTATACTCTAGTATGAGTTGTTATGAAATTGACAAGTAGTAACTTTTTTTTAAAAAAAGTCTCTCTGTAACATTTCATGGTCTCACACATGGTTTCCACACAATTGCACATCAAATTACAAGTGGATCACTTCTCACACAGTCTCAGAACTAGCATGGCTTTCTTTACAAAGCAAATATTGATACATGGATTGTTTTTAGTTAACTTTTTTTTATGCAAAGAGAAATAATTGTGAGATATTTTTATTATAGTGTTCAGGGCCACCTCTGAGCAACATGAAATTGAATATACTGCCATTTGGGGTTTATGGGTTGAATCCAATGTTGGGCTAACTTAAGTCCCATTGTTTTCAATAGGTATACTCTAAGTAGGACTAACTTGGATACAACCCTGTGTTATTGAGTTTACCCTCAAGAGACCAGGGGTCTCTCTATTCGCAGCCCAAGCCCTGTGGTGGCTGTGAATCTGCACTGCATCAGTTATATGATGTAGTCACAGATTCGCAGCCACTGCAGGGCTTTCCCACAAAGCTGTGTGGAAAAAAGCCAGGGATTATCTCAACTTTTTCGGTGGGAGCGAGGTCACCCTAGCTTTTCCACTATCTGACTTCACTCTGTGGCCAATCCTGGTGGAAGGCAACTGAGGATTGGTTGCTGGAAACCAGGAAGTGTGTGGAGGGGGCTCCATTATCTGGATGATCATCAGAAACCCCGTGCTTCCTCCTTGGTGTCAGGATTACCTGATGCAACCCTGGATAAATAAAACTATGGGGTTTGCGGGTAAGATGGTGCTAACTCAGTGCCATGAAGATAGCCCCAGGCTGTACTTGAGATGTTTCCATTCTCTGGAACTAGGATGACTCTCAAAGCCATGATCCTGCAAGATAATAAAGCCGACTCCAGTGCCATATATAGATTTTGGCAAAAGGTGGGGTACAAATCAAATAAGTAAAAATAGATGTGCAAAACTCATAATGTCCCCCAAATCAAGCTTGTTGGTAAGGTTGATCAGGCAACAGGTACCCAAAGAAACTAATCCAAAATTCCTGTATAAAATCCATCCCTTTCTTGATTTTTCCTACCTATAGGACACAAATTTGTATGATCACTTGTTTACAAATAATTAAACTGTAAATAAACTCAGTGGGACTTACTTCAAAATAGACATGTATAAGATTGCACTGTAAGGGCCAAACTACATGTTACATTGGATTGTTTTAAAGCATAATTAATCTGTCCACTTTTCTTTAAAAGTAAAAGCATCCACAAGTCCCTGATCCTGATCTGGATTCCCTGCCCCCTCCCCAGCTGCTATTTGCCCCTGAAGGTCCTGCTTACAGGAAACAAAATTTAGTGAGAGTTGAGCACTTCGTAAATCCCATTAATTTTAATGGGAGAGTTCTAAGCATGTCTTGACAGTCTTTTAGCATTTTAAAAAAGCAATAAAGACTGATCTATTCCAGCAGGCCTATCTAGTGGAATTTTAGAATGTTTTTAGGATGTTTTAAGGATGTTTTAATGATTTATACTATGTTTTTAATCAGTTTTTTGTGTGTTTTATATTCACTGTTGTTCCCCGCCTCAATCCAAGTGGAGAGGTGGGTAAGAAATAAATTATTATTATTTATTTATTTATTTATTTATTTATTTAACTCAGTGGTGCCCCCCCCCAATTATGGAATGATCTCCCCGACAAGGTTCACCTGGTGCCAACATTGTTATCTTTTTGGCACCAGGTTAAGACCTTTCTCTTCTCCCAGGCAGTTAACAGCATTTAACAACATATGCTGAGTTTTTAACGGCCCCCAGAATAACTGTTTTTAAAAGGATACTGTGTTTTTATGCTTTTTATGTTTTTAAACTTTGTATATATATTTTAATGTTTACTGTTTTTAACTTTTGTAAACCGCCCAGAGAGGTTCAGCTATGGGGCGGTATATAAATGCAATAAATAAATAAATAAATAAACTCTTCCATTCTATTCAGTGGGAATTGAACATGCTAAACTTTAGTGAAAATGAGCTCAATCACTGGTGGCCATAGACATTCTCACACCACAATACCTTGTTCTAGAAGTGTGCTGTGTTCTTTCTTTTTTAACAGTACACACAAAGGATGAATGGTGAGAGAAAAATGACCCCCTGACCCCCTGGAATCTTCTGCCTGAAGCTACTGCTTCACCTTGCTTCATGTAAGGTTGCCCCTGAATTTGAGGAAATTACACAATTCTCTGTTCTATAATATTAATGACATGGGAAATGACAGCCTTCCACCACTTGGTCCCCTCCAGATGTGATGGACTGCAAATGTGCAGTATTAAAAACTGCCTGGGTGGGCTTTGGTGAGTTTTCTTACTCGGATAACAGATGGAATAAAAGAGGCAAAATCTCAGAACGTGGTTTTATACCAAGAAATAGCCCTACACCCTGTATATGGGCCTTCTTCAGGGTCAGTTTTTATAATAAATGCCTGCAGAGATCTCTGAAAAATATTGTCACCAAGATGATTCCTGCGACTGGAGATAAATTGAGAAAGATGAGACAGAGGCCAGCCTACCCAGACTTCTCTCA
This sequence comes from Elgaria multicarinata webbii, assembly GCF_023053635.1. Lineage (NCBI taxonomy): Eukaryota > Metazoa > Chordata > Lepidosauria > Squamata > Anguidae > Elgaria > Elgaria multicarinata. The sequence goes on along the minus strand of NC_086175.1, from coordinate 108,741,345 downwards.
GGAGTGCTGTAAGCTATTTGGAACAAGAAAGTCATGAACTGCAAAGTGCAATGGTCTCCTCACTGTGGCTTAATAGTAACAAAGAGAGGCCAAGCAGCATATTGCACTATGAAAGCAGTATGAAAGCAGTATATAAGAAGTTAGGAGCCACTCCAAGCAGGATATAGCACTATGAAAGCGGTATGAAAGCGGTATATGTCAATGGGCCTCAACAGTTGTCAGTGAATTTTCCGGATTGGTAGTGATAAGGTCTTATAGATGACTGCTTTGTTGGTGGCAAGGACTAGAACTTTAATTTTACTAAAGAATATGCTAGCCACGATTTTGATTATATTTCTAATCGTATTAATTGCATTGTATATAGTAATGTGTTTTGCCTGTTTCATTGTTGCATACATTTATTATTCTCTAATACTGTTTGAGCAAAAAATGTATATTTTGTGGTACCACTTTGTGTTACCCCGCTCGAGAGAAGTTTCAGAGACCACAACCCATATATATATTAATTCTTGAGGCTCAGAACACTCAGCTGGATTCATAAATCTATTTATTTATTTATTTATTTTATTACATTTATATACCGCCCCACAGCCGAAGCTCTCTGGGCGGTTTACAACAATTAAAAATGGTAAACATTAAAAGTATACAAAATTTAAAAAACATCAAAGACATAAAAAACAGTATAAAAACAACAGTATCCATTTAAAAACAACAATTCTGGGGTCCATTAAAAACAAACTTAACGTTGTTAAATGCTGTTAAAATGCCTGGGAGAAGAGAAAAGTCTTGACCTGGCGCTGAAAAGATAACAATGTTGGCGCCAGGCGAGCCTCATCGGGGAGATCATTCCACAGTTGGGGGGCAACCACTGAAAAGGCCCTCTCCCTTGTTGCCATCCTCCGAGCTTCCCTTGGAGTAGGCACTCGGAGGAGGACCTTAGATGCTGAGCGCAGTGTACGGGTAGGTTCATGTCGGGAGAGGCGTTCCATCAGGTATTGTGGTCCCAAGCCATGTAGGGCTTTATAGGTTAAAACCAGCACCTTGAATTGGGCTCGGAAACATATAGGCAGCCAATGCAAGCAGGCCAGAATCGGTGTTATATGCTCAAACCTCCCTATTCCAGCTATCAATCTGGCCGCCGCATTTTGCACAAGCTGCAGCTTCCGGACTATCTTCAAAGGCTGCCCCATGTAGAGGGCATTGCAGTAATCTAATTTGGAAGTTACCAAAGTATGGACAACTGAAGCTAGGTTATCCCTGTCCAGATAGGGGTGTAGCTGGGCCACCAACCAGAGTTGGTAGAAAGCACTCCGTGCCACCGAGGCCACCTGAGCCTCAAGTGACAAAGATGGTTCTAGGAGAACCCCCAAGCTACGAACCTGCTCCTTCAGGGGGAGTGCAACCCCATCCAGAACCGGTTGAGCACCCCCCATCTGATCAGAGGAACCACCCACCAGCAGCATCTCAGTCTTGTCTGGATTGAGTTTCAGTTTATTAGCCCTCATCCAGTCCATTGTCGCAGCCAAGCACCGGTTCAGCACATCCACATCCACACCTGATGAAGTTGAAAAGGAGCAGTAGAGCTGCGTGTCGTCAGCGTATTGATGACAGCGCACTCCAAAACTCCGGATGACTGCACCCAACGGTTTCATGTACATGTTAAACAGCATGGGGGACAAGACCAACCCCTGCGGAACCCCATACTGGAGAGTCCACGGGGCCGAGCAATGTCCCCCAAGCACCACCTTCTGGAGCCGACCTGCCAAGTAGAAGCGGAACCACTGCAATGCAGTGCCCCCCACTCCCAACTCAGCCAGACGTTCCAGAAGGATACCATGGTCGATGGTATCGAAAGCCACTGAGAGATCAAGGAAAATCAACAGAGTCACACTCCCCCTGTCTTTCTCCTGACATAGGTCATCATACAGGGTGACCAAGGCTGTTTCCGTGCCAAAGCCAGGCCTGAAATCTGACTGAAATGGATCCAGATAATCAGCCTCATCCAAGAGTGTCTGGAGCTGGCCCGCCACCACCCGCTCAAGGACCTTGCCCAGGAATGAAACATTTGCTTTCGGCCTGTACTTACTAAGATTTTCCGGGTCCAAGGAATCATAGAATCATAGAATCATAGAATAGCAGAGTTGGAAGGGGCCTACAAGGCCATCGAGTCCAAGCCCCTGCTCAATGCAGGAATCCACCCTAAAGCATCCCTGACAGATGGTTGTCCAGCTGCCTCTTGAATGCCTCTAGTGTAGGAGAGCCCACAACCTCCCTAGGTAGCTGATTCCATTGTCGAAGTTTTCTTCAGGAGTGGTCTCACTACTGCCTCTTTCAGACGGTCTGGGACCACTCCCTCTCGTAGAGAGGCATTAATCACCTCCTTGGCCCAGCCGGCTGTTCCATCCCTACTAGCTTTTATTAGCCAAGAGGGGCAAGGATCCAGTACAGAGGTGGTTGCGCGGACCTGTCCAAGCACCTTGTCAACATCCTCGAGCTGGACCAACTGAAACTGATCCAAGAAAACTGGACAAGACTGTACTCTGGACACCTCACTAGATTCACCTGCTGTAACACTGGAGTCTAAGTCATGGCAGATGCAAAATATTTTGTTCTGGAAGTGCCTAGCAAATTCATTACAGCGGGCCTCAGATGGTTCTACCATGTCCTTGGGGCCAGCGTGTAATAGCCCCTGGACAACTCTAAAAAGCTCCGCTGGGCGGCAAATCTATCTCGGGGAGGGGAGGCTGTCCTTTTAAGTCATTGTATTCTTTATTGATCTGGTGAATCTCAGATACACCCGCTCAAGTTTGAGAAAAAAGCTAGTCAGATGGAGTAGATAGCAGTTGCCCATCTCAGAAGGGGGTGGTCAAATCTCATCTTTCTGTAGTATCACTGAACAGTAGACCTACTCAGAGAAGCTTCTGTATGCATGCAAGACCTTCACACACATTGTGACATCCACAGAGTTATGTTTGGTAGATAACAAAGCTATCCATGAGTTGTCCACAGCTAAACAGGTCAGTGCACAAGCTGGACATTTAGATATGAGATTTAATTCATAATGTGGTAGGTGAGAGCCATCAAACCTCTTATACCTGAGCATGTTCTTGGTACAGTTTTACGAATTCAGAAGGTCATGCTAACGGCAGAGTGTTAATTTGAATGTATGAGGAGACTATTATACTTTGCAGTTCATGACTTTCTTGATCCAAATAGCTTTCAGCACTCCTGAGAGAAGTCTGGGTAGGCTGGCCTCTGTCTTTCTCATCTTTCTCAATTTATCCCCCGTTGCAGGAGTCATCTTGGTGACAATATTTTTCAGAGATCTCTGCAGGCATTTATTACAAAAGCCCTGAAGAAGGCCCATATACAGGGTGTAGGGCTTTTCCTTGGAGTAAAACCACAAACACATTGATTTTTAACATTCTGAGATTCCCCACCCCCTTTTATTCCATCAGTTATTCAAGTAAGAAAATTGACCAATCATGCCCACACAGTTTTTTCTTTTTGCATACTCACATCCCCATCATTCCCTTTGGCTGGGAATGATGGGGGTTGCAGTCCAACACATCTGGAGAGCACCAGGTTGTGGAAGGCTGCTATTTCCCATGTCATTAATATTATAGGATAGTAAATTAGGGTGATCATATGAAGAGGAGGACAGGGCTCCTGTATCTTTAACAGTTGTATTGAAAGGGAAATTTCCGCAAGTGTCCTTTGTATGCATGCAGCACCGGGTGAAATTCCCTCTTCATCACAACAGTTAAAGCTGCAGGAGCTATACTAGAGTGACCAGATACAAAAGAGAACAGAGCTCCTACGACTTTAACTGTTGCGATGAAGTGGGACTTTCACCAGGTGCTGCATGCATACAAAGAACACCTCCTGAAACTCCCTTTTCTATACAACTGTTAAAGATACAGAAACCCTGTCCTCCTTTTCATATGGTCACCGTATAGGAAATTAGCTTTGTGTAATTTCCTCAAAACCAGAGCCAACCTTATCGTGAAGCAATAGCTTCAGGCAGAAGAATGCAGGGGTCAGTGAGACATTTCTCTGCCATCATTTTTCCTCTGTGTGTGTTTATTTATTTATTACATTTTTATACTGCCCAATAGCCGAAGCTCTCTGGGCAGTTCACAAAAATTAAACCATAATAAAACAACCAACAGGTTAAAAGCATAAATACAAAATACAGTATAAAAAGTACAACCAGGATAAAACCACGCAGCAAAATTGATATAAGATTAAAATACAGAGTTAAAACAGTAAAATTTAAATTTAAGCTAAAATTAAGTGTTAAAATACTGAGGGAATAAAAAGGTCTTCAGCTGGCGATGAAAGGACCCCTCTGGGGAGCTCATTTCACAACAGTGAAATGCCACAGTGGAGAAAGCCCTCCTCCTAGTAGCCACCTGCCTCACTTCCTTTGGCAGGGGCTCACGGAGAAGGGCCCCTGTAGATGATCTTAAGGTCCGGGCAGGTACATATGGGAGGAGGCGTTCCTTCAAATAACCTGGCCCCAAACCATTTAGGGCTTTAAATGTCAATACCAGCACTTTGAATCGGGCCTGGACCTGGACTGGCAGCCAATGAAGTTGTAAAAGGACTGGCGTAATGTGGTCTCACTGGCCAGTCCCTGTTAGTAAACGGGCTGCCCTGTTTTGTACCAGCTGAAGTTTCCGGACCGTTTTCAAAGGCAGACCCAAGTATAACATGTTGCTTTTTTTAAAAAAAAAACACATTCAAAACAGGTGGTTTGAAAATGTCTATGGCCAGCAGTGCCTGGCTCAGTTTCACTAAAGTTCAGCACTTTCAAGTCCCATTGGGTAAAATCCAACATAAGTCCTACTTAGAGAAGATCTACTGAAATGAATAGGATTTAAGTTAGTAATGACTAATTTAAGTAGTTAAGTCTCATTTATTTCAGTGGCTTTACTCTAACTATGTTGGATTTTACCCATTGAATACAATGGATGCTTCATCAGGAGTGTGTTGAGGGAAGAAATGGTTAAATTTCCCCTAACTGCACACCCTGCTCCTAATTAAAATTACCCCCTCCTCAATACCTGCTATTATTTTAAAACAGTGTTGTGGTTCCAAGTGCCCCCTTTAGCATCATGATATCTAGTTTGATTCTCAGAGGCACATGTGTAGGCAGTACTGGGCAGAGAACGTCCCTTCCAGATGCTGCTGCAGTTAAAATTCTCCCAGGGCTGACAAAGTTAACTACCTAAATTAAACACAGGTAAAGCCAACTCTGCATATATGTGAAAAATATTAAACTGTCTGAAGCTGATGTGAAAGGAAATTGTGATCACACATCTTGTGTAACTAAAATTTACCATTACTCTGAGTGGCTTTAGGTCTTGAAAACTGACATCTTTTTCAAATTAATCCCAGTAGATTACTGGCCTGACCCAAACTCTTAAATAGAACAGTAGGTATATAATGTGTACCTAGGCCATAGCAGTGGTTTTCTTAAACTGAAGTACTTCCTTTCTTTGTCACACTGAACTTCTGGGCAAAAAACTCCCCTCACACCAGAAGTCCTGAGTGACAAAGTTCCTGCATTCGGGATGGTGGGGAAGAAATAATATTGCCTCTTCTAGTCCCATCCCTCACAGGGGATATCGGCATTCAGTGGAGGCCTTCCTGGCTGTGGAATGAGCTCCCTAGAGAGGTTCACTTGGCACCTATGTTATACTCTTTTCAGCACCAGGTGAAGACCTTTTTATTTTCCCAGCACTTTAACAGTTTATCATCTTAGTCTTTTAACTTTGCTGTTTTAAATCTGTATTTTAAATCTGTATAAATCTCTGCATTGCTGCTCAGTTTTATTCTGGTTGTGCTTTTATATTGTGTTTTTATACTGTTGTTTGTTTTATACTTTGAATTATATTTGATGATTGTAACTTTTGTGAACTGCCCAGAGAGCTTCAACTATTGGGCGGTACAGAAATGCAATAAATAAACAAATAAATCAAAGCACCTTGGATAGCTCCTTTAGATTTCTGAATGGTTCTGACTGAAAACCAGAGCAGATTCACTGCCTCATTGACATCGGAGTCATTAGCCTCCACTGCTTGCATCCACTTCAGCAGAGCTTAGCCATAAAACCCCACAGTACAGGAATATATAGGCATATGTGGTGGCAGTGCCCTAAGGTAAATAAATTCTGGATATCAGTGTTTCAAGAGACTAGTTCGATAACAGGACAATGGGTTCAACCATCTCCTCATTTAATCTTGTTAAATTTATATATAGGATTAGACATTAAGCTGCTAAGAAAGGAGTTATTGAGTCATTTATTGTCAGTGGCAATTGAGTCATTTATTGTCAGTGGCAATGTGGCTGATAGCCAGAAAGATGGTAAAGGGCTTCACATCAAAAGCTAGTTCCAGAGAATATGGCAGATCACTCTCCTAGAGAAATTGACACAAATGTTGAGGATAGCACGAGGACAAGTTTGAAGGGGTAGGGCAGAAATAGATTGAATTTGTAAATAGCTGAACATGGGTGAATACCTCCAGCACCATATATAGGGCGCTGGAGAGTGTAGATCTAAGGAAATGAGGCTCCCTTCCCCAACACATCTGAAAGAAAACTTGGTCCATAAATGGGTGATCTAGGTATTAAGATTCATGAGCAATGAATTAAAGTGTATTAAGCAAGTAAATGATTAATCAATATTAAAGGCCAGTATATAAATTGTAATTGAAATGTCAATGAATAATGATGTTATTTGACATTGGTAACCAGAACTAAAGAAAAATAAGATTATTTACAATATAAAAAACAACAACACCCTACTACCCTGTTTCCCCGAAAATAAGACAGTGTCTTATATTAATTTTTGCTCCCAAAGATGCGCTAGGTCTTATTTTCAGGGGATATCTTATTTTTCCATGAATATTGTTCACATTTATTGTTGAACAAAAAAAAGGTCTTATTTTCGGGGGGATGACTTATATTACAGCGAGAGGCAAAACTGGGAGTAGGTCTTATTTTCGGGGGATGTCTTACTTTCGGGGAAACAGGGTACCTGAGGTAAGGTGTAGTGGACGGGAAGACAGGCAGGGCCAAGGGGGCATTGATCCAGGGCATCATTTCACTTAATGTTGGGAAGACGAAATTCACAGCAAGCTTTTCATGATGAAACTTATTTATTTATTTATTTATTTATTTATTTTATTACATTTCTATACCACCCAATAGCCGGAGCTACTTCATTTCTTGTGGTTACTTTTTATATCACACAATGGGCCTGTTCTGACGACATGGTAAGCTGTGGTTAGCCTGCTAACCCTTTTGCAGCAAATGGTTAGTGAGCGTCTTCAAACCATGGTTATGTAGCCACCATGGTTAGGAATGGTTTGCATGACACGCTAAGTCATAATGTTTAGCTCAAAATGCTTAAGCACCGTGGATTAACAAGTGTCTGAACAGGTTTAATAACTCTATTAATATTTTCAGCACAAATCAAAACAGTCAAATTCCTTGAAGACATGGGTTTTGTGCATTTGCCATGCATGATCATATTGTTTATAATAATAATCACTCAGTGTACAGAAGTAGTGAGTGAGCGTAAGACGCAGTTGCTGTTAACCAATCATCACTCCTGTTGCCGCTGATGCACATGCTGGCCATGGCCCTACACATTTGATAGTTGTGTGAAGGGGTCCTACGCCTGCATACATGTTAGGTCCTTTTACACCTCTTCAGCCCAAAGGCCGAATTCAATTTCAAACCCGTCAGGCCAAATTTGGCCCCTGGCTGGGCCTGAAGTTTAAGACCCCTGCTTTACATGGTTTCAAAGTGTGTGGCAGGAGATGGGTTACCTGGTGCAGCCCAGCAAGCTCCTCTCACATACTTTCAATATGTGATAAGGTCAGAGTGAACATCCCCTACAGAGAAGGTAAAATGTTTTCTTAATTGCATCCTCGTATCTTTTTCTACATGAGCGATTTATTGCATGCTCATGACTGGCCACTCTTGGATGTTTGCGGGTCCTTTACATACTGCCATCAACCTCCAGGACATCTCCTGCACCTTCCCTTGGTAATCTCGCTTTAAAGAAGAACAGAGATAATGCACTATTTTAAATTATCATAGGATTTCCCAGTGTGTAAAATTGATGTTACGGTATAATACAGCTATTAGATGGTGCTGTTTCATTGAACTTTATGGAGCATTGCCCAGAGGGGAAGTTTGATGGTCATCATCTAAAGAAGCCCATAATGAATGTGGAAAAATCCCAGAAGTAGAAAGCCTGGTAAGGATGTGAGTTCTTTCCTTAATGTAGAGACACCTGTTCTCTTGAGGTATCCCAACAATATCACTTGCTCCTGACTTTTTCATCCTACACTTGGTTTGGCCACTGAAGAAGATTGGAGAAGGAGCTGCTGCTTAAGTGGTTGGGGTGGCATCAGGAGATGCCCTGGCTTCTGGTAGTAGTTCCCTTTCTTGTGTTGTTCCAGAAGCTCATCCATCCCTTCTCCCAATCTCATCTTAGACACTGCCTTGTTCTGGAAGTAAATACAGCATGTTATTCTGATGAGCCTTTTGCCAGTTAGCTCATCAACGTAAGCTTCGCATTATCAGACGTGCCTAAAATTAAGTTAATGTGTTCATTTCAGCAGCTGTTAATTTGACTTCTCCATAAAGCCCCAAATGAGCAAAGCTCCAAACTTCTCCGCACCCCATTTCAGAGTGGCTTGTGTGTCTTCTGAGCCTTGAGCCTGGCTTGGTTTCTCAAGACATCATGCAGAAAGAATTGATGCCTTTTGTGGGCAATAAAAACAGTTTGGATTTGGATTCGTAGCTAAAGTGATGGCCCATCAAGCTGCTCCAGCAGCTGTGGACAATTTACAGCCAATTGAGTAATTAATTGACAAATATTTCAGCAGCGCCGATTTTCCGTAAGACTATTGACAGTAATTAATGAGATGAATGAGAGTGATTAATAAGAACTGGAGGGCTCACACTGCTTTCTTAAAAGTAACTCTATATGGTTATGGATCCACCAGCGAATGGCGCTGGGAGAGAGGGCTCTTTTATAGGGGAAGAGAGAGTTTGCAAAGCAACCTCCCCAAACCTCATTCCCTCCAAATGTGTTGGAGTGCAATAGGTGGAGGCTGGTGGCTCCAATGCCAGTCAGAACTCTTTTAAAAAGCCATCTAAGGTGCAAAGCAAAGCACTCTGGATAGCTCCTTTAGAGTTCTGATTGGCTCTGGCTGAAACCCAGAGCAGATTCACCACCCCACTGACATAGGAGACACCAATCTCCACTGAGTACAATTCCCAGCATTCCCCAGCCAGTCCAACCCATCTGGAAGGCACCAGGTTGAGGAAGAAAAGCTTTGAAAAAAATATTACATGTCAATGGATTGACCTCAATCTGAAAACCCCTTGGATGCATATACTGGGGTATCCCCCAGTTTCTTTTCCAGCATCGGCTGGTTATGTCCAAAGATCTCCTGAGTTTATTATCTGATGAAGTAGTGGACTGTAGTCAATGAAAGCTTATGCCACAATAAATTTGTTAGTCCTTAAAGTGTCACAGAACGCTGTGCTGTTTTTCCTGCAACAACAGACTAACATGGCAACCTGTCGGGAAATTGAGTTTATTGTCTTTCTCTGTCCATAAAACGTCTGCTAAATACACTTACAGCCTAATAGCCTAATTTGTTAAACAGAAAGTAACCCTTCTTGTTTATTCCTCCAGACAAATCTGGAATGCAAAACAGAAGCTCCTTTTTAAGAGGCGGCGTAAGCGTTTCCTATTGTGCACATAGCCTTACTGTGAGTTAAGTTCCGTTTGGTTTGCTTACCACCACCTGTATCTTGACAAGATGTTGACCCTTTGGTGCAGGTAATGAGGAGTCCCCAACTTTAGTGAGTGAGGTTCAGTCACACAACTGCAGTGCACTGAGTGCAACAACAAGGAAGATGTCTCCTCCTTCTCTAGACTAGTAGTTAATGTTAACAAATATGTTTATATTCTAATCGTCCTACCCATTTCTGGTTCTAACAGTAAATTTAGGAAGCAACCACATTATTAACCACAGTGTTGAAAGCGAACCCTGAATGTTTAGCGACATCAATGAAAAACTGAGTTTTCACTGCTATAGTATGACAAACACATAATGTTTGGAAGCAATTTTGGGTAGTCCTATAAATGTTACATCATGACGTCTTGGTGAAAAAGGATGTAGGAAGGCCTCAAAGGAAGTGCTAGCTATTGCAAGCAGAAAGACAATAACGTAGGAATGTGTTGTACTGACCTTGAGCATCATCAGACGAGCATTTTATTGCACACTCATTACGGCCCACTCACGGTTTTTCACGCATCCTTTAGACAATGTCTGCCTCCCACACATGTCCCACTCCTTCTGGCCTGTCACAAAATAGACCCCATTAAATCTGATTCTTTTAAAAAACGAAATGTTCCGCCATTTCCTGCTGTGTGCAAGAAAAGTGGCACGATAAAACGGCCACTGAATGGGCCACGTGGTCATTGTTTACTTCCGCTTTTTTTCCCTTTGTGAAGAAAGGTGAAGTATCGTGGGACAAACATGGAGAGGAAAGTGGCGGTAAGGAAACACAATTTCCCCCTGTCTGATGATGGGCCTTATCTCAAAGATTTTCCTGATAAACCTGAGCTGCTCACTTTCACAGCTTGCTCTCCATATGACAGAAAGCAGCTGTTCCTTTGTTTTAAGGCAAATAATTTTAAAAGGTTGAATATAATGAATAGAAATTGGTCACTGGTGTTGTTGGCATTGTCATCACGCCATGAAAGAATCTAACGTATGAATTCGTGAAGGAGTTCATTTTAAAACTAGTTGCTAGATGATGAAGGATTTATGATGTATTTTGGATAACAGTTTAAAAACATCAGCGGTCCCCAGACATAAATCTTTGTTGCCAGTTGTACATCAGAGAGTTGTTAAACTAATATTATGGTGAGAATCCTTTCGAGGTCCCGGCACATCCTTGCTTTCAGTTATGGGATTTATGAGCAAATAGACTCATAAACCAGAATCCAAAACAGACTTAAATGCACTCCAGGCAAAGGGCCCATAGCTCAGTGGTAGAGTGCACCTGCTTTGCATGCAGAAGGTCCAAGGTTCGATTCCAGCCAGTCTGTGTGTCATGACAAGCCACAGGTACTGTGGTGTGTGCTGGCTGCCGTTTTAAAAATGCACACCTTGGCCAGTGGTTGCTGTGGCCTGTTGTGTCTAGAACCATAGAACAGACCATTTTCAAAATGGTGGCCAGCATCCTCCACAGTGGCCTTGAAGATTAATTAACCCATGGTGGCTTGTCTTGATGTGCGAACTCAGTCATTCCTGACAATACTGAGCTGGATTGGCCAATGTCTAGCTCAGTATAATGCAGCTTCCTATGTTTGTAAATGTGAACTGGGTGAGTAAGTAGCCAAAAACAGGACCACTGAGAAACAAGCAGGAGGTATCAACATGGTTGGTAGAACCCCAAGGTTTGCAGATGTACAGAAAAATAGGGGAGGAGAGAAACCTCAGCAGGCACACCCCCACCCACCCCCAAAAAACAGCTCGGTGAAGATTGAACATGATCAATAACACTGAAAGGTTTGGGAGAAACAATTTAAAAATGTGGGGGTGGGGGAGAATATCCAGGAAGATGGCAAATCTGGCTGGCTTAATAGCAGCACTGCACACTTCTACTTTTTCTTGCCAGTCTCACTTGAGTTTATATATTTAATCCTCTATCCTTGACATATTTCTTTCTCTTCTTTATTTGATATGATTTGTACCCTACCTTTTCACCAAGAAAACAGCACTCAAGGCAGATTTTGGGCAACTTTTTCTGTGATTATACAATCATGTCATGTGATAACAAAAAGGTAAAGTAAGGCCTTGACAGAAAGGGGAAAAGTCTTCCAAAGAACAGCGTACAACAGACATCATAAAACAACAAGAATATTGTATAGCTATTTATTTTATTTATACCCTGCCAAGGAAATGGCACTCAAAGTGGCTATAGAGACATGGCTGTTTTCAGATCTAAATAAAATCTAAATTTCAACGAAGGGGAAAGCAACACAATGAAAGTGTTTATTTTGCAAATTTTCATATTGTGAAAAAAGATAGCCACCTAATATATACATTTTAGTCTTTTCCTGATGATCCACATTGATTTTCGATGCTGGCATTTTCTCCGTCAGCACTATGTACTAGTTATTAGGCTGTTATACCAACTAAGTCCTTATCTGGACAGAAATAGCCTAGCTACAGTTATCCATGCTCTATTAACCTCTCATCTTGATTACTGCAATGTGTTATAAGTAGGACTGCCTTTGAAAACAGTCCAGAAACTTCAACTGGTGCAAAATAGGGCAGCAAGATTGTTAACTGACGAATGAGTCTACATTATGCCAGTACTTTTCCAGCTGCACTGGCTACCAGTCCATGTCCGGGCCTGATTCAAAGTGCTGGTATTAACATTTAAAACCCTAAACAGTTTGGGACCAGGTTATCCTCCTCCCATATGTACCTTATTGGACCCTAAGATCGTCTTCAGGGATCCTTCTCCATGAGCTCCTGCAAGAGAAAGTGAGGTGAGTGGTTACCAGGAAAAGGTCTTTTTTGCTGTGGCACCCGGGCTGTGGAATGAGCTCTCTAGAGAGGTTCACCTGGCACCTATGTTGTACTCATTTCAGTGCCATGTAAAGACCTTTTTATTTTCCCAGTATTGTAGCATCCTAGTCTTTTAGTTTGCTGTTTTAAATCTCTATGTTAAATCTCTGCATTGCTGCTTGGTTTTATTCTTGTTATACTTTTATAATGTGGTTTTAAGCTTCCATATTTTATGCTGCCCCTTATGGTTTTAATTTTTGTGAACCACGTAAAGAGCTTCAGGGTTTTGGCATGTGGAATTTCAATAGAAATGAAATTAAAGTATTTTTCATTTATAGATCTGTCAAAGACAGAAAACAGTGTTTATTACTGAGGAAAGTTTTTTTTTTTAAAAAAAAAAAGTATTCTGCATAGATCTGCATATCTCTCTTTCTCATTCAACAATGTCTTATTCAACAATGGACTTCTCCAAACATAAGAAAAATCCCACAGCCTTACTGCAGCTTTCATCCTCCTCAGTCTTTTCACATTCACAGTGTGTCTCTTTACATGTGACCATGCAATTTTGAATTGAAAATTTCCCTTCTCGACAAAGTTCCATTGTGTTCAATGAAACAGTGCCATCTAGTCATGCAATTATAGAAATTTTGAGGGAATGCCATGGCTGCTCTCACAAAATGGCAGCCATGGGGGCATATCAATTCATAAAATGTCTGCCTTCTCTGATTAAAAATATTTTGCAGGTTTTTGTTACACGATAAAAACTGTAAAACCTCTTTGATCAGAAATTAGAGCAGGAGAATTATGCATAGCACAGGTAACAACTGTGTCTGGAAACTCTTCTCATTTATTTAATTTCCAGAGAGGAAATTATTCTGTTGCAGCAAAAATAACACCTTAAAGATTAATGTGTTTAGGCCCAATCCTATGCATGTTTAGAAAGAGAAAAAAGTCCTGCAACTCCCAGGATCTCTCCAGCTTAGCCATGCTTACTGGGGCATGTTAGGAATTATAGGGCTCTTTTCTGTTTAAACATTCATAGGATTGCACCCTTAGTCTTTAAGATTGTATGCCCTCCACTTCATCAGATGCAAAAGCTTATTCCATAATATATTTTTTAGTCTTTAAGGTGCCACAAGCATCTTGGTTGTCATTTATTAAAGTGCATTTCAATTGTTTAAAATGCTTCATATATGTTATCTGAGTAAATACTCTACTGAGTAAATCGTCTACAAGTACTGTAATGTGCTCTATGTGGGGCTGCCCTTAAGGCTGGTACAGAAACTGGCAGGAACTACACTACTGCTTTAAAGCACTTTAAAGCGCTTTATAACAGTTTTGACAACGTTGAGGCCCAGGACACACTCCATATACAGTTGTCAAAACTATTATAAAGCGCTTTAAAGCAGTAGTGTAGATCCGGCAGGATGCAGTAGTATGTAACTCTTTTGCTAATTTGCCCTGGCTGCCAATTTGCTAACAGGCCTGTGTATAAAGCCCTAAACAACTTGTGATCAGGATACTTGAGAGAGTGCCTTCTCCCTTATCAAACTGCCTGGTCGCTGAAGTCATCAGAGGGCAAGTTCCTGGTGGTTCCACATGGACCTATAGTCCAATTGGAGTCTACCCAAAGTAGAGCCTTCAGTGCAGTGGCCCCTTTTCTTTGGAATTCCCTACCTGTGGAGGTCAGGCAGACAACAACATGGTGTTGTTTACGGTGCCTGCTGAAGATATCTTTATTTCAACAAGCCTTCCTTGATTGACTGCCCACAGTTTTTAGTAGTATTCTGTTGTGTGTGTTTTTTAAAAAAATATGATGTTTTATTCTTTTTATCTTTTTATTGATCACTGAACTGGAATTTGTTTAGATTTATTTATTTAATTATTATTATTATTATTATTATTATTATTATTATTATTATTATTATTATTATCCTAAGGCAGTATACATAATCCTCTCCATTTTGTCCGCACAACAATCACCCTGTGAAGTAGGCTAGGCTGAGAGTCTGTGACTGGCCCAAAGTCAGCCAGTGGGTTTCCATGGCTGAGTGGGGACTAGAACCCGGATCTCTCAACTCCCAGTCTGACACTTTAGCCACTAGAATCATAGAATAGTAGAGTTGGAAGGGGCCTACAAGGCTATCGAGTCCAACCCCCTGCTCAATGCAGGAATCCACCATAACGCAGCATCCTGACAGATGGTTGTCCAGCTGCCTCTTGGTAACTGGTTCCATTGTCGTACTTCTCTAACAGTCAGGAAGTTTTTCCTGATGTCCAGCCGGAATCTGGCTTCCTTTAACTTGAGCCCATTATTCTGTGTCCTGCGCTCTGGGAGGATCGAGAAGAGATCCTGGCCCTCCTCTGTGTGACAACCTTTTAAGTATTTGAAGAGTGCTATCATGTCTCCCCTCCATCTTCTCTTCTCCAGGCTAAACATGCCCAGTTCTTTCAGTCTCTCTTCATAGGGCTTTGTTTCCAGACCCCTGATCATTCTGGTTGCCCTCCTCTGAACACTCTGAACACGCTCCAGCTTGTCTGCATCCTTCTTGAATTGTGGAGCCCAGAACTGGACGCAATATTCTAGATGAGGCCTAACCAGGGCCGAATAGAGAGGAACCAGTATCTCACGTGATTTGGAAGCTATACTTCTATTAATGCAGCCTAAAATAACATTTGCCTTTCTTGCAGCCATATCGCACTGTTGGCTCATATTCAGCTTGTGATCTGCAACAATTCCAAGATCCTTCTCGTTTGTAGTATTGCAGAGCCAAGAATCCCCCATCTTGTAACTGTGCGTTTGGTTTCTATTTCCTAAATGTAGAACTACACCACACTGGCTCTGTGTGGAGTGGTATATAAATGTGGAGTGGTATATAAATGATGCAAATATATAAAATTATTAAAAAATAAAGTAGACTGCTATTATTACCTCCATATCACAGAAAGTAGCAGAGCTTAAGAGACGATTGGCGTGAGTTTGTGGTTGAGGTGAGGTCTTAATCAAGGATTTCTGTGTTCACACTGTTAGCTACTCTGCTGAACCAGGTCTTAATGAAGATAAATGGCCATATTTTAATAGAGAAGATGTCTAGATGCCTTTGGAATGTGTCTTTCATGTAATTCCTCATTCACTGAGATACCTCATTAGTAAAAAAAAAAAAAAACCCAATTAGGTTTTTGCCTGTCGTCATGAGGTTACTGCATAGTTAGAAAATATTTATGGGTTTTGCACGCACCATTTTGGTGAGCATACTGTGCTGATGTGTCACGGAACTACTAAGCAAGCAATAACTATACTGAACAATAACATTTGGATGGAACAGCTGTCGATACCTGCATGATTGGTTAACTTTCTGAAGATTATATTAGGGTTCAGAATAATGATGATGAGACCATTATAAAGACATAGTATGTTACTGCCCCCTAGTGGCTATGGAGGACATTGCTCGGATTTAAATATCCCATGAATGAATATAACGGGTCATGTTATTGGGGCGTGTGACTGTCACAACCACAGAGAACATCTACACAATTAGCTTCTGGATTCAGGGAACCATGACAAGTAATTATACAGCAAGCTAAATATGCTGGGTGACAGAGCATAGGGGCTCAAAATGGTAGTGAAAATAAATTCATAATAGCGATTCTGTGATGCTAAATGTTACAAATTCTTAAAAAGATAGAGATCCTCAGAAGCGAGGCAAATATTGATTTATTTACATTTAAAATTGTGCATATCATATTTCTATTAAAAATAATAATAGTCAAAATGGCTTGCACCAGTTCAACTGGAACAATTAATTGAAACAATTAATGTTGAATGAAAGCCCCTCATAAAAGATAAACGCCTTAGAGAATGTTAAAAAATAAAAAGTGTTCACTAAACACCAACATTGTGAGGCCAATGCTGGTGCCTCACAGATTTGTTGAGGAGAAGGTTCCACAAATAAATGTTCCACCAAAAAGGACCAATCTTTGGTCGCCAGCTACTTAACCTATTATATCGACGCATTTGGGGTGGGCCTCCAAAGCAGAACTTTAAAGATGGGCAGCTGCATAGGAGAGATGGCAGTCCTTTGTAACATTTATTTCCTGCCCTTCCTCTAAGGAGCTCAATGATTCTGTCTCTACCCTCATTTCATCTTCACAGCAACCCTGCAAGGTAGGTTAGAGTGGGAGTCACTGAGGCAAGGTCATCCAGTGAGCTTCATGACTGGGGACTTAGTTAGACCTAAGGTTTATCCTGCAATCATTCCGGGTCATCCCTGTTCATGTAAATGACACACAGGATTAACAGGGAGCAGGCAGGGACGACCCTGGGATGATCCCGGGATAAACCTTAGGTCTAGCTAAGGCCTGAGTGTGGATTTGAACCTGCATTTCCTTGATCCCTGGACTAACCACTACACCACATTGCTTAGTAGTTAGGTTGAGGTGACTGTAATTGAGCCAATGGTATTTTTATAAGTCTGTGGTTTCTTTCCTAGTTGACAAGGTTCATATTCCTTTAGAACAGAGGTGATGAACTTCTGTTCCTCCAAATGTTTTGGACTTCAACTCTCATCAGTCCTAGCTAGCATAGCCAATAGTAAGGGATTATGGGAGTTGTAGGCCAAAACATCTGGTGGGCCACAAGTTGCCCTCCCTTGCTGGAACAGTGCTGGTTCCAGGATTTTGGGGAGCCTTGGACAGGACATCCCCTCAGTGGGTGAATGCTTTACTGGTTCAAGGAACATAGGAAACTCAAACAGAAATAAACCATGGTTTAAACTAGTGATTTTTCTCAGGACAACATGATTGGATCCAATCACACATGGAGAGGGTATAGAGTAGAGCTCCCAACGCTCCATCTCATTCCTTACTTCATCCTCTGTGCAGATGCTTTGCCACGTATGTGCAAGTGATGACTACAGATTGGGAGGCCCATACACTCAACCAGGAATCATTCTCTGTCCTGGGGTGAGGGCGGATTTAGGGGTTGGTGACTACTTCGGGTCACATTTTCCAGCTGAAATAAATAGTACAAATGGTTCCTTGTCACTGGTCAAGTTGACAACACTGACGAGTATGGCCAATATCTCATTAACATTTGTTGGTGGTGTTTTGACTTCATGTGTAAATTACAATATCTTATATGACAGGGATAAGTCATCCACACATTTTATTTATTTATTTATTTATTACATTTTTATACTGCCCAATAGCCGAAGCTCTCTGAGCGGTTCACAAAAATTAAAACCATAATAAAACACATAGTGAATCAAAGTCGTCCAAGGCTACACTTTAATTTAAAATTTGTGAACCACCCAGAGAGCTTCGGCTATTGGGCGGTATAAAAATGTAATAAATAAATAAATAAAATAAATAAATAAAAGAAAATAAAGTGTTCAACAGTTGAAAGAAATGAGGGAACATGGCCACCTGTCAGGCAAGATGGCAGCCTAACTCAGGAGCTCCTGCTTCTGAGGGGCTTTTTTATGCAACAATAGCAGGGCAGAATAGCTTCTAAAACTTTCTGTGCATGAAGATTGAAGGGTGATGCTGCAAAGATCATATAATAATAATAATAATAATAATAATAATAATAATAATAATAATAATAATAATAATAATTTTATTTCTTACCCGCCTCTCCATTTTGATCTAGGTGGGGAACAACAGTAAATGGTAAAATACATAAAACTGAATTAAAACATGATATACATCATAAAAACATTCTAAAAACATCTATGCAAAGAAAACAATCTAGAAGCATATTTTCCACTCCAGGATTGCCTCAGCGAGCTAGAAGAATCTGACACTGTCATGGTGAAGGCTGCAAAGAGTTCTTGAAGAAATACTACTCCAGTGTGGAATGGCTGCTTGTATCAAATTGTTATCACGGGAACTTGCAAAAGACTGGTCTGAGGCACTAAAGCCTCTGGAAAAAATCTGAAATGACATTTAAACTGTCTGGTATTGAAGATACTGCAAACTCTGCCATGGAAGTAGCTTTGCCAAACCAGCCAAAGCTAGAGAAGTTAGCAAAAGTGACAAGAATTTCAGCCATGTCAGGAGGACCAGGAAAACAGGAACTGCTGGGGTAACACCAGAATCTGTGGCATGCTAGATTCAGGAAGAGACAGACCTGAGCATCTGAATGGCTGAACAGCCTTAACTTAGGATTCGAGATGCAACCAGCAGACTTTGAAAGAGTGCACAGAGCCCTCAGGCAGAAAACGCAAAAGGGCAGAAACCCCGTGACATAACAGTCTGCTTTGAAAAATTTAGTACAAAAGAAAAATCTTCAAAGCGCTGAAAAACATCAAGGATCTTTCACAGGAAAATGCCATCATTCAGGTCTGTCAAGATCTTTGCCCTGCAACACTGCAAAGGCTCCGGCCTAACCTACACAAGCCGGTTATCCCAGGGTCGGCTTGAGATCGTCCCTGTGTGTCCAAATGACGCACAGGGAATCCCAGGGTCAACCAGGGGCGAGCTATCAGTTGTCCCCGGATAACTGGGACTGGGTTTTCCCCATTTTTTCCCACGGTCCTGGGACAACCCTGAAGTCTGCGTACGGTGTGGTGCTCACTCTTGGGGTCATCTCTCCTCCTTGTGAGTAGCGGGGTTCACCAAATGGGCCCGGACCTTTGAGGGGGGGTCTGTGCTCATCAGGGGGGAGGGGGGAGCATTTTTGCCATCCCTGGGATGTCTCTCAGTGGTTTTCGTTGCCAAGGTTGCAGGGTAGGGTTTTTTAAAAAAAAAACCACACACCTTATTTTTGGCGCAGGATCACACCCGTGGAATTGTGCAATGTCTCCTTCTTTTAAAACAAAAAAACACCACGTCAGAATGTCCCTCTTCACTTCCAGGACAACCCACTGGCGTTTGGATCCTGGGGACAATCCTGGAAGCTGGAAAGCCCAAGTTCCTCCCCACACCCCCATCCCAGAAGGTGAGCAGGTATAGAATAGGCCTCTGTGAGCTGTCTTATTAGCATAATTACCCTCACCAAGCGTGGGTTGTCATGATGTCTGACTTCCGAACCCAGCAAGGAGAGATGGCTTGGGTGATCTACAATAGGGTGACCATATTTGGGAAACCAAAAAGGAGGACACCTAGTGTGTGTGTGGGGAAGCAGCTTTCTGAGTCCTGCAGAAAGTACGTTATTCCCCCGCCACCTTAAAGAACCCAATTGGAGTGAAGGAGGGGAAAGGATTTTCTATAATGTTCACGAATGACCCACTTTCCCCTTTAAGACCTCAATTGGAGCTCGGGGTGGGGGAATGATGTGCCTCAAGAAAGCATGTCATTCCCTCCTGCCATGCTAATGGCAGCCTTAAAGGGGAAGGTGTGTCATTCCAGGACATTATTGAAAATTATAGAAAATCCCCCCTGACACCATGGAAAGAACAAAAACCAGGACAAATCCGGGGAAATCCTGACAGTTGGTCACCCTAATCTACAAACCACCTGGCAGCCCTAAACTATCCTAGCTGGCCACCCTCACCGGGTTCAGATGTATCACAATCTCTGCTTTAAATGGCTCTTGACCATCATTTGTGGGGAGGGAAAGTAAGCCACCATGGCTTATTTTTCCTCTGTGATCATGCAAACAACGTCAATGAATCAGAAAGCAGATATATTGGCAGACCTGAGATCCCAAGTTACTCCTAATCAAATGAAGATGAACTAATGACATATAAATTAGGGAAAAGAAATGGATTAAAGGCTTTTGAAATTGGTAAAAATAAATGACTTGATGATATACCTCAATAGACTATATTATTTTAATTTGCTGTTTTGAATCTTTCTTTGTTACTGTTTTATTCCTATGTGTACCATTCCAGAATCTATTTTAGATATGGAGTGGTATATAAATATGTAAATAAATAAATTACGAATTCAGAAACTGCCATTCTAAATTACTTGCAAGACATTTTATTTGTTTATTTAAGGACAAAGGACAACTTATCTCAAGACATCAGAAATAAACAGCATATTCACTAAATTTTATCTGAATTTGTACACCTCTGGGAGCCCAGACCCCAATCAAAAAGAAATTTATCTAAGAAAGTTTAAGTAAAAACTACTTAGCCAAGTTTACTCCACATATGCAAACTAAACAATTTCAGAGAAAGAAATTAAGGAGGTAATAAAGAGATTGAAAAAAGGGGAAATTCCAGAACTAGATGGATTCAGCCAGGAATCTGCCAGGCAATGGGAGATGTTTGCATCCCATCCCATAGCATTACTAAACTAAGATGCAAAACCACGACCCTCTGTCTGGGTTTATCAAATTTTAGAAGACTGGACAGGGTTCATGCGCCGGAGGCAATTCACTGACGCAGTAAGAAGAATGTTAAACATTATACATTTTAGAAGTAAGTAATTTTAAATGATTTGACGGAGTGGTTTTTGATTGTTGTTGTTTTAAAGAATTTAACTTTTAAATAGAATTAACTTTTATGCACACAATGAAACAATTATATTCTCCAGTGAAAGCTGTGGTAAGGACAAAGCTTGCATTTCCACTCATTTGTGGACTTGGCCCCTGGAAGCACTATATAGTCCCCGGCAGTGGTAGGGGCTGGTCATGTGCTGCTACCACTGGTATTGGCCACCAGTGGTAGGATCTTGTTGGATCCTACTCATTAATTCAAAAAGGGACAAAATCTGAGGTAAACCTAGGCAGGCCATCACCTGTTGGGGCCTGAGCTTTCTCTAGTTCATAGGCTAAGCTGCTGTTATGTCATAAAAGCGTGGAAGAAGGATAGGTGGCTAGGCTGCCAGAGGTTTTCTCCTGCTAATGCCAAGCAGAGAATTGTGCCCCAGCATGTTTATGACATTGGAGGGGATCCTGGGGCACACCTCTTGCACATACACGCAACTGCACTGATGTGAAACAGCTGCCCTAGAAAAACAGTATAATTATTGGGTATGTATTTTCCTAATACAGGTAAAAAACAAAACAAAAAAACCAGTGTTATACCAGGCAAATCAGTACCACCAGAATGTGTATTGTCTGCAATTCCTTCTGAGTTGATAAATGAACAGATTTGTACCAAGACAAAGATACCATAAGCCTCCAATGGTCCTTCCTCTAAGAGGAGGTTATCATGTAAAGACTATCTTTAATTATTGATGGAAAAGGAAATGAATATTCAATACGTCTTCTGACTTTTGCCACCTGGAGAGAAGGGAGAAAAGGTTGAACCAGCATGTGATAACTGAGCACAAGACAAGTATTCACATTTTTCTGTAACTATTCCTCTTCGGTCATTCATTATGCTAGTAGGAAAAGAGCTCTCTATTGTTAAGAGACGTCCCTCATTCAGGTAAATGGCTGCTTAGAAATTGTTGGTGATGGGAAGGAACAATATGTACAGAACATAGCTGAATAAAATGTCTAAACGGGCAGAGCAATCCTAAACTAGTGGGGATGGAAACTCCATGGCAGATTTACCAGCTTACTGCAGAAAGGGCAGGAGGATTTTTTTCTCATCGTTTTTCCCTCTCATTGTGATCAATGGGAGAGAATTAACTACACCAGCTCCAGGTCCCAATAATTAATATTGCGTTTGTTATTTAGATGTGCTTCCTTGCCAAAACCTAGATTTTTCTGGCATGTGTTTTTAATAAAATACACCTCATTCCTCTTTCTCTTGAAATTTGGAGCCTCTTTATGTCAGAATTCGATCTGGGGACAACTCTTTACACTCTGGCTTCTATTTATTTATTTATTTATTTATTTATTTTATTACATTTATATACCGCCCCCCAGCCGAAGCTCTCTGGGCGGTTTACAACAATTAAAAATAGTAGACATTAAAAGTATACAAAAAATTTAAAAAACATAAAAACAGTATAAAAAAACAGTATTCATTTAAAACAACAATTCTGGGGTCCATTAAAACAAACTTAACGTTATTAAATGCTGTTAAAATGCCTGGGAGAAGAGAAAGGTCTTGACCTGGCGCCGAAAAGATAACAACGTTGGCGCCAGGCGAGCCTCATCGGGAAGATCATTCCACAGTTGGGGGGCAACCACTGAGAAGGCCCTCTCCCTTGTTGCCATCCTCCGAGCTTCCCTTGGAGTAGGCACTCGGAGGAGGACCTTAGATGTTGAGCGCAGCGTACGGGTAGGTTCATGTCGGGAGAGGCATTCCATCAGGTATTGTGGTCCCAAGCCATGTAGTTCTCTGTATTTATCAGAGAATACAGAGGGTGCTTTCATCAGCAAGGCTAAATAAACTTATTCATCACTTTAGGGTCCCCTTCCTACTTGTACATGTAGTTAATGCAACCTGTAATGTAGGAAATGAGCTATTCAGAAAGTAAGTTTCCTATTCCTAGAAACAGATGTGATCTTAAAAATGGCACAGTAGAAGTTCTTAAATGCCAATTTCACATTTGGCATTCCTAAATGCCAATTTCACATTTGGCATTCCTAAATGTGAAAGACTCACCCTAACACCCCTACATGTGACAAATAGATGCCAAAGTTGTGGTGCACCCATTAGGCATTTTGTGGTGGTGCCCACATCAGTTTCTCAAATTCCCAAATGTGCCTGTGGGTCCAAAAAGGTTGTGGACCTCTGAACTAGAAGGTTGCTACTAGCCAGAGTAGACAATATTGGGCTAAATGGACTCAGTACAAGGCAACTATTGACCTTTTTAAACAAATACTACTGACCCCAGTAGGGTGCATTTTTTAAACTAATTGCTACTGTAATTTCTTTTATTATATTGCATGATCGATTGATTTTAGCTTTTAAAATGAAAGTTTGGAAGTAGAAAGATGGGGTGTAGGTATAAAATTATTATTATTATTATTACAGTACACAGAAAATTGTGAATGTGTAAATATCATACTACAATGTGTTGATATTAATTTAAAGTCTCTTCCATTAGTCACTGGAGGCCCAGGTGGACTCTGTGGCCCAGAGTACTTGGGGCCAGCTTCAGCTGATCCGCCAGCTATGGCCTTTCCTGGACAGAGACAACCTAGCCACAGTAGTGCATGCACTGGTAACTCCCAATTAGACTACTGCAATACACTCTACATGGGGCTGCCCTTGAAGATGACTCAGAAGTTGCAGCTAGTGCAAAATGCAGCAGCTAGACTGCTGGCAGGCACATCTCACAGGGACCACATAACAGTGGTCTTAAAGGAATTGTACTGGCTGCCTACATGCTTCCAGTTGGAATTCAAGGTGTTGGTAATGATGTTTAAAGCCCTAACGGCTTGGGACCATGAAACTTGATGGAGCACTTCTCCCTATATATGCATGCCCAAGACTTGAGATCTATTGGAGTTCTCCTCCGCATCCCACCAGTGCAAGACATATGCTATGGTGGGACATGGGAGAGGGCTTTCTCTATTGTGGCACTCTGACTGTAGAATGCCCTCCCCTTGGAGGCCCAACTGGTGCCAATGCTGACTTTATTCCGACACCAAATCAAAACATGGCTTTTTAACAAAGCCTTTAATGGTTAAATTCACAAGCTTGCACAGTGTTTTAACTGTTTTAATTGGTTTTACTGCTTTTAAATTCTATACTGGCTTTAGCTTGATTAATGGTTTAATTTGTTTTTAGCTGTGTATATTGTTTTATATTGCATAATTTTATCTATACGCCGCCCTGAGATCCTAGTGATACAGGGCACGATACAAATGTTTTAATAAATAAATAAATACATTTTGTTTCAAGCAACATGACCCTTTTGTAAGTATGTGTAACAATGCCGTCCCCCGCACACACTTGCTTTTACGATCTCCTAAGAAGTAAAGTTGCTGTAGAAATACATAATGACTAAAACAGAGGATTTTGAATTGGAGAGATCTGCTGTCTTATTAGAAGATACCTTTACAAAGCCATCCAATAAAACGATACATCGTCATGTGTGAATGCTGACTTTTACTGCTCTAGAAAAACAAGTTAATTCCAGGCAGATGTTATCTGGTCCCTGGCTAATTCATTGTTTTCACTTGAGATCAACTTGAATGTAAATCTACAAATTTAGAGCAGACTTTTCAAAGGTCAGATGTTTTGAAGCCTGAGGGTTAGGTACGGCTTGTTGAAGAAGTGAGCCATCTGTGAAATTCTGCGCTGTGTTTCGCTTCCAGAGAAACATGCACAGCATGCATGGATGGGCATGTTTTTGCAGCCCCAGCTCTCCTTTCAGCAAATGTGTACATTCACATTAATGGGATATTTCTATGCATCAAGCAGGTGTTAGGAAACGTTCTGAAAGCTATCGAGAGCTATCATGGTCAGCCTTGATACATGTAGCTGACCCTAAATAAAGCCTATGAAGGCACTCCAACTCAGTTGCTTCCACTCCGTGATTTCAGGGAGAAGAAAAAGCGCTCTGGCAGCAGCCCAGCACATCATTAGGCACGCACAGTTAAGCAGGCACTACAGCTGAACTAGACTCACAACTAGACTTGAACTTACATGATCCTTTTTTGTTGTTGTTAGTCATTCTTACAAGTTCAGAGGTGATAGTCTCCCTCACAGCTGGATATTCAAGGGTGAAGGTAAAGGATTCCTATCCACTAAACCATAGAAAGCGTGGGGCGACACTTGTGGCAAAATCATAGCTTTTATTGAACATCAGCTGGGCTGGGCTGGATCCTGAGAGGCAAAGACACATGTGGCAAGGCCAACTGTTTAGCTGCACCTTGCTCAACAGGCAGCAGGGTAGCGGATGCAGCATCCTTTATGGCTCCAGCTCCAAGCTAGCAACATCTTTATCAGTTGCAAACTATCTGGAATGGAGTGTGCAACGAAGCAAGAGCCAGCCTGGAACAAGTGGGTTGTTGTCAACACCACAGAGGCACAGCTCAGAGCAACCTGGTCACTGCTGGTCATGGGGTGGGCCTCCCTCAGGCCTGACCCTGTTAGAGGACAGGCTACCTCTATGAAGGGTTCCCTCTTTGTGCAAAGTTCCCTTTCTGCCTGTTTCTCTTCACCAGAGTTCCCCTTTGTGAACTTTAAGTATGTGTGATCTGAAGCCAGAGAGATACAGCCCCATGCTAGGGTGGCCATGTGTCCTCTTTTATAGAGGACATCCCTCTATTTTGAAGGCGTCCTCTATTTGAAGTGTTCCCCTATGCAAGTCCAGTTTAAAGATGAAGAACCATCAGAAAAGAGAGCAGAGGGTGGCTCCAAATCTGCGCTGTGTTGGTTAGATGATGCAGCCGCAGATTCGAAGCCACCTTAGGGGAAAGAGGTGAAGATGTGTGGCTGAAAAGTGGGGACTTACCCTGACTTTTCCAGCCAGAGCTACGTCAGCCCAGCTCTTCTGCTGGTCTGTCCTTGCTCGGAGCCACTCCAGGGGCATTCCTGGATGGAAGGCAACCTCCTATTGGTCACCAGAAGCCGGGGGAGGAGGAGGGGTGGGCCTGGCGAGCCTAATGGCCGCAGGAAAGCCTGCACTGCCTCTCCTCATTAGAACTTGCTGCCACCACATACCAGGAATAGTGGAGCAGCACCAACACGGCGCCGTGAAGACAACCCACCGGACCTTAAAACTTCTCATTAACAGCACTGGGCCAGCAGACTAATACACAGGTCAACTGGTCACAGTCTTTCACATTATGGGGAGATGTACTGTATTCCCATATAAATTATAATAATTATTTCTAAATTGGCAACTTATTTAGCACATGCAAATATTATGCAAATAGTATCCTCTTTTATCTTCCTCTTTGGCAATTCACAAGTGGCCATGCTATTGTCACCTGAGTTGTGGTCCGAGTTGCACCATATCCTATGCACTGTCATGGCGATGTAAGTAGGGTGGTCGCTGACCCAGGGGCAGCATATAATAATAATAATAATAATAATAATAATAATAATAATAATAATAATATTTCTTACCCGCCTCTCCATTTTGACCAAGGCGGGGAACAACAATAAATGATAAAATACATAATACTCAATTAAAACGTAATATATATTTTTAAAAATATCCTAAAAACATCGTTAAAAAAAACATATTTCCTCCTCATTGGGGAAATTCTTTGCACCAGGTCCAAGTGCAAAGTTACCCATTGGTGGCAGGCATGACTGGGGTCTGAGTGGTGGAAGGGTGTTCCTCCTCCATGCTCCACTCTGTTTGGGCCATTCTGTCGCCATTTCTGGAGTTTCCCACTGGAGCATCTGTTATAACAGTAACCTATCACACATTCTGTTGGTGTAGTGTAGGGTGACCATATTTGGGAAACCAAAAAAGAGGACACCTAGTGTTTGTGTGGGGAAGCAGCTTTCTGAGTCCTGCAGAAAGTATGTTATTCCCCCGCCACCTTAAAGAACCCGATTGGAGTGGAAGAGGGGAAAGGATTTCATTCTGCACCACCACCATCCACTCCAATTGGGGCCTTTTCTATAATGTCCACGAATGACCCACTTTCCCCTTTAAGACCTCAATTGGAGCTCGGGGTGGGGGAATGATGTGCCTCAAGAAAGCATGTCATTCCCTCCTGCCATGCTAATAGCAGCCTTAAAGGGGAAGGTGTGTCATTCCAGGACATTATTGAAAATGATAGAAAATCCCCCCTGACACCATGGAAAGAACAAAAACCAGGACAAATCCAGGGAAATCCTGACAGTTGGTCACCCTAGTCTAGTGGGACTTCTCCAACATCTTATAGCCCCTCAGCCAGTGAATCTAAAGCATAGGGTTGCTCTGTAAATTTAGCTGGAATATACCTTGTATTTATTTTTTTCTGTAGTCAAATATTGACTGTGTATTGCGCTCTGCTTTGTGATTATTTTATAATGAAAAGTGGGTCATGCTTTTTATAAATAAGTATTTGTCTTTTTTTCAAACATAAAATAATGTTTTATTCCTAGTAATCAGCATTTTTTTAAAAAAAACTCAGTAGCACTTCTTGTAATGTATTAACAAAAATGTGAACGGTAGAATAGATGTAACATTTAAATGACATTTCCCTCAGTGTTACAAAGTTTGAGGGAGGGCATGTGGCTCATGAACATATAGAAAGCAAAAATGACAATAAGCAACAAAGCATTAATTTAGAAATTTAAACCTCATGCTATGAATAGACGCAAGTAGCAGCTCATGCTATGAATAGAAGCAAGTCGCATTTTAAATATTAATCTATGAGTTTAGGCCTGCAGAGATTTTTTAGAGACATAGTCGACACATCTGTGATGATGGTGAAAGTGCACTTAGACTCAATTAGTCCCCAGATCTCATTTTAGCAGTGCAATCCTATGCTCGTCTAGTCAGAGTAAGTTCCATTAAGTGAAATGGGACCTGCTTCCAGGTAATTGCATGTAGGATTGCAGTCTCAATGGCATGGTAAAGACTGTGGGGGGGAACCCCAGAAATGTTAAATAAGCATTTTATAGCAGTGATTTGTTCAAAAATGCTTGAGGTGGAATTATGCAAGTTGGTGCATTAATGGCCATGTACTTTACTGTCACTATGAATGCTCATAAATTGATCTTCATTTTAGGTTTAAAATCCTTAAGGCTAATGCAAAGCATAGCTGGAACTTCCTGTCCCTGTGATGTGCTAAGTGTTGTACATCCACCAGGGTTGATTTATGAAAATCCTACTCCTTGTGCCAGTGGGACAGATCTTACCAGATCTTGAGTAAAGGACCTCTAAAATGTAGGATCTCATAGAGTCATAGAATAGTGGAATTGGAAGGGGACTATAAAGTCATCGAGTCCTGGGACAGAAAAGCCAAGGGGCCATGATTAGGAGATGCCAAGAGAATAGCTGGAGTGGAAAATGAAGTACTGCTCCCTTTCAGAGGCATTGATTAAAGGCACAACCTTATGCATGTTGAGGCAGAAAAAGTCCTACAACTCCCAGCATCCCTCCAGCCAACAGTGCTGACTGGGGCATGCTGCTGTAGGACTTTTTTCTGTCTAAACATGCATAGGATCACATCCTAAAAACTTGCAAGGTCTTTGGGAGATGTCATAGGAGGGAGCTGGAGTGATTCTCTAAGAGCTCCATCACACCTACATATTTTCTCTCATATTATCCCACTTCATTTCCATAGCATATGAAAGCTTGCAAACTTACACCTGTGCGCTTGTATGACCAGAAGTCTTTACACCCCTCCTGTAGCACTTGCTGTTATCCCACTCAGGTTCACTCTCACACCTTGTTGTTTTTGCCATCGCCTCTGCCCACTGATCTCCTTTGTACCTCCCCCTACAGTTTATTGGCTGCTGGAAGTTGGACAACTCCCCCTCCATTCATCACAATCATTTTCCTCTTGTCCCCCCTATGTGTGTCTCCTTGTGCCCCAGTTCAGTGACTTCCCACCCCCATTTTTAGCATTATCTCCCATCCCATTTGTGAATAATAATAATAATAATAATAATAATAATAATAATAATAAATTTATTTCTTACCCACCTCTCCACTTGAATGAAGGCAGGTAACAGTGAATATAAAACATTTACCATCACCCTCTTCCCCACCCCTGGTTTTTTTAACCTTCTTGCCCATTTCCCTCTCCTCCACCACCCTAATTGTGTTTCATTCTGCAACATTTACTGGGTTTTGCTCACTCTCCTCCCCCCTCCCCGGGTTGGGTATCGTTCTGCCCCATCACCAGGATTTTCCTCTCTCCCCCCCCCCATTTCTGTATTGTTGTGCCCCAGTTCTATGACTTTCCTCCCCTGCTTCCCCCTGTTTGTGTATCACCTCTCCTGCCATCCCCCCACTCCCAGGTTCTGAACAATCTTCATGAACTTAAAGATGCACAAGTTTGCATGATCAAAGGAATGGAAGAGTGCTCCTATGATTCTTTGCACTGGAGAACTATAAGCGCCAAAGGGTTTGAGGGAGGAAAATTTAAAAACCATAAAAAATCAACAGATGACCCAATCAGCTTTGAATTTGGTATGCTGAAAGCCCTCCTTAAGACCTATCGCTGTGCCAATTTTGATCTCTTTATCTTTAAAACTTACTCAAACGTAAGCATTTGTTTAATTTCCATTTTAAAAATCCCATAGAGTTCAATTGATTAATGAACTGAAAGTCCTATCACTTGCCGCGGGAGGTTGCATTGTGTTACCCTTGTCACACACTTCCAATCAAGAGGGAAAGGGGAGAGGAGAGAAGCTACGTAGCTCCCCCACTATGATGTAACCAATGCACCCCCCCTCTCACTTCCCCACCACCACCCCAAAGCAAGTCATGAAGCAAAGGTGGAAGATCTAAAGTACAATAGACCATCCTTTCATTTAGGGTGACCATATTAAAAGTAGGACAGGGTTCCTGTGTCTTTAACAGTTGTGTAGAAAGGGGAATTTCAGCAGGTGTCATTTGTATATATGGAGAACCTGATGAAATGCCATATTCATCACAACAGTTAAAGTGCAGGTGCTATACTAGAGTGACCAGATTTAAAAGAGGGCAGGGCACCTGCAGCTTTAACTGTTATGATGAAGAGGAAATTTCACCAGGTTGTCCATATGTACAAATGACACCTGCTGAAATTCCCTTTTCAATACAATTGTTAAAGATACAGGAGCCCTGTCCTCCTTTTCATATGGTCACCGTATTTCATTCAACCCACCAGCTAGGAAGCAGGAGGAGGAAAGGATTTGAATTTGAATTTAAAAACATCTGCTGGAGAAAAGGCACGCCCCTCTTTCATCAGCAATACTGCCCCTTAAAAACACACCCACAGAACATCAGATTGAAAACGATAGATGAAAATACACTTTGAGGTTTGAGCGGGGTGCTTTCACATTACCAGAAGAACCAGACTTTCCACATGCCAAAATATGTCACTGTAATGATCCGAGGCATGGGCAGCCAGACTCCAGGGTTGGGCTGCCGGGACCTGGGAAAGCTAAAGCATAACAGAGCCCCACACAAGGCAGGTAGTCTGAGAAGGCCTTCCTTTAATAATTCTAGCCAAGGGTGGCATGGCCAGAGGCAAGAGCAAAGTCCCAGAATGAGCAAGGCTCAGAGTCTTGGAGTACACAAAGTCCAAGAAAGGCCAGAGGCAAAGGCAGAGTCCAGGAATAGCAGAGTTCAGAATCCAAAGGCAAACCTGAGTTCAAGCAGCAGAAGAAGCCAGAGATGTGGTCCAGGGACAAGCAGGGGTCCAAGAGCAGCAGGGTTCCAGCAGAGCAAGAGGCATGGTCTGACAAAACAGAGGTTCAGGCACAGCAAGGTCCAGAGTCACAAGTAGTAGGAACAGGCTACAGCAGATCCAAGAGACGTGTTGCTGAGGTGAAGGATGGAGTGGGAATGCTGGTCTTATATAGCCCTTTCCCCAGCCGCTCCCAGCTGGTCTACATCAGCCCATCCAGGAGTGCTGCTGGCAGTGGGCCTGAGTCCTGCAAATACTCCACAGCAGGCCAGCTCCCAACACTGGGCCTGGGTCCTGCAAATCCTCTGCAGCAGGGCAGATCCTGACAGTCACTAAGGCAGGGGGAAGAACCACAATCACAGCAGGGCATGGTCAGCATCATCTGAATCCTTTGCATGCAATTCACCTTGACAGTAGACTGTAATGCTGGTGTGATGGAGTTTTGGAAAGGAAATTCTCAGTAACATCTCTCACTCTCCCCCTTCCAAGGTTCCAGGCAGTTTTAAAAAGGCTACACTCTTCTACACACTTACTGACCATTACACTCAATGGAACTTACTTCTGAGAAGACACTGATGATTCCGATAAGGAAATGTCTGTACTAGGTGGCCATTTTATTTTCAACATTCTAATCTATCTGAGGCAGGAGGGAGTGGGAGAGTGATGCTACTGAGCATGTGCTGCGCTATCCCTGAAGAAGGCCTCTGTATTCACTCTAATAGGATGAATAAATATTAATTAAAAATCAACTGAAGGGAATTTAAAAAAAGAAAAGCAATTCCACCAACTAGAAGGAAGGAGGAAGAAGACACCACCACTGGATCAATGGGTAAGAAGTTCAATACTCCTAAATTATCAGAACCATTTTGATTCAGAGAGGGTTTTTCTCTTTGTACTTTAAACTGCCCTCCTTCCCTCAGTCTTTCACCAATCTTCTTGAAATTTTCAGGGTATGTAAAACCAACATTTCTTTCTGGCACATGTGAATTTCAGGAAGATTGGTGAAACATTTTCAATTTTATGAATATTAGAATGACCACCATCCCAATTACCCCTTTATAATGGTAGAATGCTTTATCTATTCTCCAGCCTTAACTAGAGGGACACTGCCATGTCCCTGTAAATTGTGTTTTATTATACATTGTAAGGGGTGGCAATAGAAATGTGTTTTTTTTAAATAAACAGAATTAATGAGAATGGCATTGAAGAATTCAACATTCTTCGAGCAAGGATGTTTCAGTGTTAATACAGAAACCAGTTCATCTGATAAAAAATGCATTTGCTTTTAAGCACAAGAGGAAAGGATGCTGTTCAGATGGAGTTACAGCCCTCCAGGATTGTGTGTCATTCCAAATAAATTCTTACTTGGTTTAACATGTCTGCAATGTTAAGAGGTACATATAATCTCCTATTCCTACATGAAAAAGAAATTACAAAGAAAAAGGGGAGGATTAATATCTAGACATAGGGGAGAAATCCTGTCGATTAGCCATGTGGAACACTGCCACCCTGTGGAGAGGGCCCATATTCCTCCAGATACTACTCTCTCAGGTATTAATAGTGTAATGATGTAAAGAAATGCAGCTAATTAAAATGGATAAAACAGCCCAAATCATGCTTGCCTGCTGATATAATCTTGGCTAGCAAAAAGCAGGCTAAATTAGAAAGTCTTACAATGTTGCTAAAAAATGGTCAGGCAGCTATGATGCCTCCGCATATTTATTTATTTATTTATTTATTTATTATATTTCTATACCGCCCAATAGCCAGAGCTCTCTGGGAAGTTCACAAAAATTAAAACCATTCAAAGTATAAAACAACAGTATAAAACCATAATATAAAATACAATATAAAAGCTCAACCAGATAAAAACAGCAGCAATGCAAAATTACAAATTTAAAACGAGTTAAAATTTATTTATAAACTGTTAAAATGCTGGGAGAATGAAAAGGTCTTCACCTGGTGTCTAAAGGCATATAATGAGGCATATAATGTAGGTGCCAAGTGAACCTCCTTAGGGAGCTCATTCCACAGCAGAGAAGGCCCTCCTCCTGGTAGCCACCTGCCTCTCTTCCTTATTGCTGGGGAATAAAAACAGGACTCGGTCCAAGACTTCATGTCCAGTTTTTTACTTGGAAACAGGATGGCAGATTAGACGGGCTCTTCATTTGATGCATCAGAGTCCTTTTATGTTCTTTCTTTGTTGTGTTATATTGGTTTTAAAATCTCTTCACTGGCTGCCAATTAGTTTCCGAGCAAAGTATAAAGTGTTGGTTATCACCTTTAAAGCCCTACATGATTTGGGTCCAGGCTACCTGAGGGATCACCTTCTCCCATACAATCCGCCCTGCACACTCAGGTCCTCTGGGAAAAATCTACTTTAGCTAGCAAAAACTAGATTAAACAGTTACTCAGAGGACCTTCTCTTCTGCTGCTCCCAGACTGTGGAATGGCCTGGCAGAGGAGACTCAGCAACTTAACAGTCTACTAACATTCAAGAAAGCTATAAAGACTGATCTCTTCCAGCAGGCCTATCCAGTGGAATTTTAAGATGTTTTAAAAATGTTTTTAGGATGTTTTTAACAATGTATATTATGTTTTGAGTATTATGTATTTTATCGTTTATTGTTGTTCCTCGCCTCGATCAAAATGGAGAGGCGGGCAAGAAATATTATTATTATTATTATTATTATTATTATTATTAACACTGCTTTTTTTTGTTTCTTTCTTTCATTATCATTTTATAATATTGTTGTGGTTTTATATTGAATTTTGCTCTGAAACAGGATGTCCTCCATTGTTTTGAGGACCAAACCACACATGACACGAATGCTTTACAATTGGGCCGTTTCTAAATACAGATCTCCACCATCTTTCGTTATGTATCACACTTGATGCTGAGCTTCATTATTGTAGGGACATGCTCTTTTTTTTACATACTCACATCAATTTTGAATGCTTATTACATTTGATAAGGTTTAATGGCATTTCCATAGCTCAGTGCTAGTGTTAAGTAGTATGCCATTTTAAATTGGCAGTCATTCAAGTGATTAACACGTAAATGAAGAATAATATTTCTTTTTCCAAGATTGTAACCCAAGAATATAATCAATTTCACTATCATATTTTACTGCCAAATCCTATGCATATTTATTCAGAAATAAATCACACTGCATTCGTTGATGCTTCCTTCCAATTAAAGCTGCCATCCTAAGCGCATTTACTAGGAAGTAAGCCCTACTGAGCACAGTGGGATTTACTTCTGAGTAAACATGCAAAGGACTGTGCATAAGAGTTCAGCCTTGAAGTGAATGATTATTTTAGATGAATTATTATAAAATTCATTTTATAGTTCTGGACTGTCCTTCACTTACTTTTTATGATTCAAAACTATATTGGCTTTATGTCATGTATTGGTTTTATGCCACATTTGTCATAGAATCCTGGAATTATAGGGTGCTTCTAGACAGAAGACTCCTAGCACTTCCAGTCAAAATATATTGTGCATTTATTTCATCTTTTCCTCCTTAATGGATTTTTGTGAAAAGGAAAAAGACAGAAGTAGCAAGAAATCATGGGAGAGTTACAAATGGATCATGATGACAGTGTTCATAAAATTCCATGAATGAGGCAGGGAGATTGCATGATAAAAGCCTCATCTAGAATCACCCATGGCCTGGTGAGGTACTGTGCATCCTCTGCTAGTAATCTCTGTAGTTCCCCTTTATAGACAAATAATTCCCAGAATTCCTTGGAAAGAGAGGATGAGGCCTTATCTAGATGATGGGTTAGCCCGGGCTGATACCCAGGATCGCCCCTGTGCGTCCAGATGACGACACAGGGGATCCTGGGCTCAGGCAGGGGTCAACCCTCCCTTGCCCCATGTTAATGGGCACCACTTTTGGCCTGGTATTTCCCGCAGCCTAGGGCTGAGCCCGGGACCGCGAGTGTGTAGACCCTTCCACTGCTTTTCCCGGCTACCGAAATAACTCATGAGTAGCCGGGAAAAGCGGCAGATGGGGCGCAGCGCTCCTCAGGAGCGCAGCAGCCATCAGGGCTAGGGTGGGAGGAGCGGGGAAAGCCATTACATTTTTTAAAAAAACCACTTACCTGA
The DNA here is from genome assembly GCF_023053635.1 of Elgaria multicarinata webbii. Classification (NCBI taxonomy): domain Eukaryota; kingdom Metazoa; phylum Chordata; class Lepidosauria; order Squamata; family Anguidae; genus Elgaria; species Elgaria multicarinata. The sequence goes on along the minus strand of NC_086175.1, from coordinate 108,706,517 downwards.
GCGCATGAGCATTCATGCGCATGGCCCCTTTAAGACCAAAAAAATGGCGGACACAACGGGGTCTTTTCTTGACCTCGTCGCACCTTAGGTGTAGACTACATCAAGAGCCAGTGATAGTTGCATCGCGGGCTCTCTCCTCCTCACCACCTGATTATCAGGTAGGTCTAGCAAAGGCCTAACTGTTGAATCAGTTTAAGTGGACAGTGTTGCTATGCATCCTGAGATATGCATTACTTGTGTTTTGCATATTTTCCTTTCCTATATATTGTATAACATGATCCATTTCCTTTCAGGACAGTGTCTTCTTTTTATGAAGGTATGTGAAAAATAATCCTCTGGAAGACCTGCCCATGAAAGTGTGTAGCAATATGCCTCATAGTGCTTTTCTACAGCAGGCTGTAAATCAGCTATTAATCTGCTGTATCTACTTTTGGTTTTGATGTAGAATTGACTTCCAAGTATGACGCAAGCTCTGAGCTACATAACCTCTAGGTGGCAGTGTGGTGCAGCAGAATAGCACAAATACACAGGAAGATCACCACTTCTGTTTGACCACTGTCATGATGAGGGCTTAGTGTTGCTGGCTGCTGGTAAGCTCTGGGTTACAGGGTTCTGCTATGGATTTTTGGCAAAGGAGGTTTCTCAAGGAGGCACTAATAGGACAGCACCTTGGAGAGGTCGAAGTAGTGCTGCAGCTGGAAGTTGTATGTTGTGCCATCAAGGAGCGGCTCGGACTGAGCCTTAAATAGGTATTTAAAAGAAATGGATAAGGGAGAAAATACAGTAACAAAAGGTTTAATGAGTCAAATATATACAATATTACTTGAGAAGGGGTCGATGGATAGTGTGGGAAAAATGGTTTGGGAGACAGATTTGAAGATACAGATAGGACAGCAGAGTTGGGAAAGACTTTGGAGACAAAGAGTGTTGAGAAATATGTCAGTGAGAATAAAGGAGAATTATTATAAAATTGTTTGGAGGTGGTACCTAACCCCGGTTAGTTTAAATAAGATAAGATAAATAATCAGCATTCAGCAAACTGTTGGAGAGGTTGTGGTGAAAGAGGAACGTATATGTGGTGGGAATGTAAGTATGTGCAAAAGTTATGGAAGATGGTGTTTTCTGAGATTGAAGAAATTGTTGGAATGAAAATAGAAGAAACACCAAGGGTTGCATTACTCTCACTACAAGAAGATTTTAAAGGTAGTAAAGAAATTAAGGAATTGATAACGAATTTGCTGACTGCAGCAAGGTTGATTGTAGCCAGGAACTGGAAGATTCAAGGTGAATATTCTATTGAAGAGTGGTATAAAGAAGTATGGGAGATTGCTATTAATGATAAATTGACATGTAATATTAAAATGAGAAGAGGTATAACAAAAATGAATGATTTTGAGGGAATCTGGAAACAGTTCCTAATATTTATGTTGTCTAAGGGAAGTGGGGAACCACCAGCTGAAGAAACTATGAGTTTTTGGAAACAGGAATAAGGTCCCGAGGTGGGGGGTGCACTTTTAGGTTAAGTTTGATTATGTTAAAAAGGTTAAGCGAAAATATGAGATTTTAATGTATCGCAATATTATTGTATTAGGTTGTTTTTCTTTAATTGTATTGTTGTATGTTTATTAGTAAAAAATAAAATTCTAATAATAAAAAAAAAAGGTATTTGGTTTCATTTTTGCTGGCTGGCCCTTCCTCCACATTGAATGAGGCCTTTTCTCTTAAAGGGGCCCATCTTTTTTAGCAGCCTCAAGCTGCAACAATGCGAAAGTGGTTGTGGCACACTAGACCCTTCATGGCTGAAGCCCTCAGAATCCGAGGACAGCAATACAACCTCCTGTGGATGTTAGTGGGGAGAGATCCTTGGGGTCTCCCCTGGGAGGTGGAAGCCTTATGACTTTCTGTAACAGTATCATCTCCCTGAATTATTTATTAAGGAACCTCGGAGGAGGAGGAGGAGGAGGGGTTAGGATCCTCTGAAGATGAAGGTTCGTGACAACTGCAGATTTCTGTCCTACCTTCACCAATTGCTATTCAAGGCACTTTTGGCTGCCTTTTCCAGAGATGTACCAAGGGTTTAAAGACAAGAGATATGGGCACAACATAATTACTAAACACCCTTTAACTAAGCACCTTGGAAGGACCATGCAGCCCAGCATGCCACAAAGCCACTGTTCTCTTCTAGGCGAGAAATGTTTCTGTGTTGTTATTCCTTGAAAGTGACCTATATGGGCATTTATAGGAAAGTTCTTGGCCCTTCATCAAGGTCCACAAAAATGTTCTGTTCAAATAGTTCCGTCATGCTACAGTGTAAAGTGCTTAAACCAGGAGTGTAGAACCTCAGGCTCAAGGGCCAAATCCAGCCCTCCTGGTACTCCTTAAATAATCTGAATTGAAGAGAGCCTATTCAGTGGAGACTGGTGACTCCAATGTCAGTGGGACAGTGAATCCGCCCTGGGTTTCAGTCACAACCAGTCAGGACTCCAATGGAGCTCACCAAGGTATGGAACCTTAGATAGCTCCTTTACAGCTCTGACAGGGTCTGACTGAAACCCAAGAGTGGATTCACCACCCTACTGACATCGGAGCCACCAGACTCTACTGAGCTTATTATACTAGACCAGACAAGTTAAATGCAGTAAAAGAATTGTAAAGAAGGTTCATAGAAGATTTATAGAGAGGCTGTATAAAATTATAATACATTAAGACTTTTTTAAAAGAATAAATGAGTTTACAGAAGCTATATTAAAATTCTAATATAAAAACACAAAGATTGATAATGCTTTAAGAGGCTCCTTCTCTTGTGCCATATTTCTATTTGCATTTCTGTATTCACTGAAACTCACTTGAGCTATAAATAAAGGCAGCACAGATGTGTGCAGCTCTTTGTGTTATGTGTAGAAGGTTAGATTAGACAATCAGAACAATCCCCTCTGGCCTTAAAATCCATAAATCTATAATGATGGGGAGAGTAAAGTGCTCTCTGTTTAGTTCTCAGATAAAACTGGTTTGAAACCATTTTTTCCCCAAGGCCAAAGTGCTGATTTTCCATTATGTCTTATGCTTTTCTCACAACCTGGTACTGCATTCCAAGTACTGCCACATCGATTCCATCTTTTAATAGCAGGCCTATTACATAATAAATTATTTAGGCCGCAATCCTATACTTACTTACCTGGGAGTAAGACCCATAAGACTTATTTCTGTGCAGACATGTAAAGGATTTTAGTCTTTATCTTCCAGATTATTTCCTCAGCTTTGGTCTTTGTCATTGTCTCTGACATCTTCATTTTAATGGTATGATAGATCCTTTGACAGGAGAGTGCATTATTGGCAACCAAGAAGAGCACCTTTTCTAGGGTGGTACTGATGCACAAACTGTGGAATAGCCCTCACAGAGTTACACTTGGTACCAACACTTCAATCTTTTCAGCACCAGATTAAAAACCGAGACATTTTTGGTGATTCCTGAGAAGGAGCACACTTGAGACTTGTGGTGTTTCTTTCATAAAATATTTATTTACACCGAACTCAAGATGAGGGTCCACAACATTACCAGTCCAACGCATCACTGCTCCCCTCTGCTATCGAGGGATTTCTTGCAGAGAGCCCAAAACAGCTCTCGCCTCCAAGATCCACTCTCAGCCAGCCTGACTTCCTGCTACACAGCAGGCCTCACTAGGCCCCTCAGCAAAGCCTAGTCGAACAAATAAAAGCATAGTTTCTCACAACCTGTTTCTAGACCCCCTCATGTACAGCTTACAAACTAGTAACCTACAAAGTAGGTTTTGTGAATGTGTGGGCCTGGGTCTTTGTATGCATATGCAGAAAAAGACAAAATTGAGAGTGCTGGAGAGGACCTAGACACCAGGGACAAAAGAAGTTGAGCTGAATGGAAGAAGACTGGAAGCTGCATCGCCAACATACTAGGATGTGCTGATAGAAATTGCTTTATTGCTAGATATTGGCTTAAGTAGGGAATCAATTTTGACTAGGTTTATATGGATGTGTTTCTGCATGCTGTTTTCATTTTATCCTAATATTAACTAACTATTAATAGTGCTTTATAAACTCATTTTCAAAACCATTTGTAAAATTATTTTTTTGCTGTTGTTAGTTTAATCTTGGCTTGATGCCTTGATTTTCTCCCCACGTCTATTTACTTTGGCTGGCTAGGGAATGTTGGGAGTTGTAAGACTTTTTTTCTGTCTAAACATGCATAGGATTGCACCCTAAGTAAGTTAAAGAGGTTAGTGGAGGCATCTAGAAAAGAAAGACATTCACCTAGAGGCAGTGGTAGGGACCACAGACGACGCTAAGTTAGGTAGTTTGCTAGACTTCCCTCCTTTTCATGGTGCAGGCCACAGTCTCTGCTCTCACACAGACATATGAAGAAGAAGGCAATAACATATGTTTATTATACAGTCACCGGGTTCACACAACATGGCATGGTTCATTTTGAGTTATTTAACACACAATCGATGGTGCCTGGAGGTGCCACTTTGCATATCCAATCCCACTCAGGGGTTGTCGTGTTGTGTGAACCTGGCAAGCATGGGTTATAAAAGTGTTAAACAACCTTCACATAACCCATGTTATGTTCTAGGATTATGTGAGGGTTATTTAACCCTCACATAACCCATACTTGCTATGTTTGTATGACACAGCAACCCCCAAGTAGGGGCTGGATATGCAAAATGGCAGCAAAACATGCCCCACAGCTGCACCATGTGTTACATAAATAACCTATGGTTGGCTGTCATGCTGGGTAAATCAGCCCAGTGAATAACAGCTTGGGGGAAAATGCCCATAGACACTGGTAGGGTGTCTCCCTGACGTTTAATAGCACAATCCTATGCATGTCTATTTACACCCAAGGAAGTATATAGAGTATTGCAGCCCAATAGCACTTTCTAGGGTCAATATTGGAAATAACAATGTGCAATCAAAATATTGGAAATAACAAAGTGCAATCAAGTGAAGAAAATGGGAAATAACCCTTATGGGATGTACAGATTATGATACAGATCCCTCTCTGTTGACATGAGTGAATCTACTAGCATTCCACATAAAGTCTACTCTTGTGTGTGTATGTCTTGTTTCATTAAAAAAAAAAGCCCTCCACATATCACAAGTAAAGAGCCGTATTCACAGAGATGTTACATTTGCCATTCACTTTTTCTTTTTAGCATCCACTGATGCCATCTGCTGGATTCCCATCTATCTAATAGGTTTTTGTGTGTGTTTTTATCTGTTTAAACTAGAAACTCCAAGTAAAATAGAACTGCTGACCAAGGGGAAATTGTTTCTGCTTTTTTTGCTTGTTACTAAATTATTCTGCATGCCAAAGTCCTGATTTTTGCTTCCCAGGGTTAAAATTGGGTTCAGCAGAAAATGTGCGGTGTTATGTATTCCTAACAGTGTGTTTAAAGTATGAGATCTCTAGAAATGTTTGTGTATGCTATAGTGACTGCCACACTCTGGGTACTACCAAAAAGATCACAGCAAGTTGTTGTAGTAGCAGGGGGACAAATAGTTTGTTCAGCCATTTAATAAGCAGTTACTTTCAGAAATGTGTATTAGGTTGCTGCCCTGTACATAGTGGATCTTGCTTCCAAGCGAACATGCATAGGAATTGGCTGTAAGAATGATTTTAAAATATCCTGCATCTCAACACTAAGAAATGTAATGCTTTGAATATCTCCACTAACACGAAAATCCCTTGCATATCTACTCAGAAGTAAGTCCCACTGAGTTGAATAGGACTTACAGGAAAGTGTGTAAGGGATTGCAGCTTAAAAAGAACTTGGATGTGTCACGACCACTGCTAGCTATCTGCTGAAAATTATTTACAGCATACCCATTTCACATTTTTCCAATGACAGGTTAGGAACTAAAATAGCCTTGAAATTTTGGAATGACGGTGTATAAAACTTGATTAAGATATTACTGAACACCTGTCCAAGAAATTACAGCATTTATTTGAGTGTGTAATGTGTAATATAATTTTATGAGGGATATTTTGCAGTAATTTTCTCCCGCCAAGTTATTAAAAGCAAGAACGCAATCCCAAATTATGCCTATTTAGAGTTCTTAGTTAATAGTACTAATTATAGTACTAATTATTATTTATGCTTTTTTCCAGAGATGTTGATTACTTGAGTAGTTAATTTATTTCATTATTTGAAAGATACTGTATTCCCTGTTTTATTAACAGTGTCACAGTTGTGATGGGCGTGGTGGTGTGGAATCAATGTATTCTAAAGCTAAGTGTGAAATATACTATAGCTTCAGCATTTTGCATCTTCCTACAAATGAAAAACAGAGATTTATGTTCTAAATACCTTTTCATTTATTTGCCTTAGACACTATCATATCCTGGATAGTGATATTTATACTGCCGATCAACAGTGCCTTGAATCTCATCCTTTATATACTCACAGCCAGTCTTTTAAAGAAAAAGATTATGGCAGAGATACTGCCAGAGGTTGGTTTATTAAAATGATAGAAGAGATTTGGCTACTTCAGTAATGTGGACAAACAAATTTTAAATCCACGTCTCTACATTTTGAAATGTGGAGTTTTAAGCCAAAATTTACAGTTTTGGACTGTTCACTGAAATTTATTTTTGAATGGTGATTTCGCAGCAACACTGGGAATTTGATCTCCTTGGATTATAATCTCCCTACCCCCACACCCTCTCTTTATTACTAATCTAAAATTGTCGTCACCACTGCCATCTCCTTATTCCCTTTCCTGTAAAGATAAGCTGACAGCTGCTGGTATTACCATTTCAGTTTCATGTGTCAGTTACAGTGCAATGCTCATATTGGAAACAATAGAGCATTTCCATTATTCATCCCACCGCCCTGAAGTTCAAAGGTGCTAACACAGAGGCTACAAATACTCTTTCCTTATAAATGTCTTAACTGGGAGGTGCTTCAGGGAGCAGTTTAGACTGGAAAAGAGGGAGAACAAAACTTTTACACTGAAAATATTTCAAGCCTCACTCTTCTGGCTATATTATAGTGCGATGGCCATACAGTTTATGGGGAAAAGACACAGAATTGATCTATCAACAATGACTCTGCAATATTTGAGAACCTGGTTATGTTAATCTTTTCAAATAGTGGTTTCCGTAATATGGAGAGAATATTTCAGCTTCCTGTTCAACAAAGCTGAACCATGTGGGACATGTTTCTCACTTCTAGTGATATTCTTCTTTAAAAGGACAACAAAAGTTTTGTGCATCTAAGCTCTTCATTCCTGTGTTGATTATGCTTATCACATGCAAACTGTCACATACATTGTTGAGTCCTGCTTGCGTGAGGTGAAAATACCTGGACAGGCAGGTACTTTCCAATTCAGAGTACAGAGTGCTTATGATGTTAGACTGAACCAGGAGCCCAAACCAGTTTGCCTTACAACCTCAGACCTTCAGGAAGTATATTGAATAACTGCATGCTAATTCATATCTGTGCTAGTAAATTATTGAAGTGCCCCATTCACCACATGAGCTGAACAGATTAGGCACAGAAATATTATAAAACCATTTCAACAAACAGTAAATAATTAAACACTAGTTCCTCACAGCTTATTATCACTTGAAACAAAGTTGGCTTTCTTTTCCCTAAAGGGCCCATGCCGTAAAAATAATACATGGCTTTGTTTTCAAAATCATGTTGGTGTAGTTAGAGTTAAACATTAACCAAAGCATGGCACACAGACCAAAAAACAAAACAAAATAAAAATATTTGAAAAATCCTTTCTATCCATCACCACAGCAAAGTATGAACAAGAGGAAGTTTACTAACAGTTAATCCTATATATGCCTACTGAGAAACAAGTCCTATTTCCAAGTAAATGTATATAGGGTGCAGCCTAAAAGTCCATCTTCCTAGCACTGTGTATTTATAAAAACGCAACTATAGGACTGGAGCTGTACAGTTCTCTTCTCCCAAATGTTCACAATAGAATCCATTTAAAACCACAAACAGGCCCTCCACAGAAAGTCAGAATCCCTTCTTAGGGTTTTAAGAAAAGAATGAGGCAGGGGGAGAAGTCATTGCTTTGTATCATGTGTTCAGTCACCAATGGCTGCTCTGCTTTTTGTTTTCTGTATCTTGATCTGAAACACCTAGATCTGGTGGGGATTGGCAAGAAAACTTTCCAGTGACTTGTAATGGAAATGTGTATATTGAGGAGTTAGTAATGCATCAGTTCTCTTGCTTATCTGCATCATAACCCAGGTGGGGGGGATTATGTTTCTGCACTTCCTCATTCTTCCTGGAGGGAAGTGTGGTGTAGTGGCAAAAGTGTTGGGCTGGGAGTCAGGAGATCCGGGTTCTAGTCCCCGCTCAGCCATAGAAACCCACTGGGTGACTTTGGGCCAGTCACAGACTCTCAGCCCAACCTACCTCACAGGGTTGTTGTTGTGAGGATAACATGGAGAAGAGAAAGAGACTCATGTACACTGCCTTGGGTTCCTTGGAGAAAAACAGGTGGGATATAAATGCAATAAATAAATGTAAATAAATAAATAAACAATGACCACATGACCCATTCAGAGGCTGTTTTTATCACGCCGCTTTTCGTGCACACAGCAGGGGATCGTGGCACATTCCATTTTTTTTTTTAAAAAAAAAGTCAGATTAAAATGGGTCTATTTTGCTATGGGAAAACAAGTGGAAAGAGCAGGAGGCAGACATTGTTGTCTAAAGGACACACACACATCCATAAGTGGGCAGTAGCGATTGTGTGATAAAACGCTCATCTGATGAACCACTGTGCCTGTTTGTTGAGCTGATGAGGCGGGGGCACCTGTGCTAATTCCCAGAGAATCATTTGTTGATGGTGAATTCAGGGCTTGTCGATAAAGACTTTGGCAGAATGTCAAGGCCAGCTGAGAGCAGAGATGGGAGCTATCTGTGTTGGGCTGCCTCCATGCTAATTGTTGAAGGTGGTTGTTTTTCCAGTCTACAAGAATGTAGAATGCATGAAGACATGGGACCATGTCCAGAAGTGGAAGGATCAAGGGGATAGTATATGATTCCCAGGGACCCTCCCAATTCAGAACCTCCCTGCAAGCTGGACTGGTGTTACTGGCCAGGCTATTATGGGGTTATGTTTGTTGCTGATCTTATCTTGATAAGATGACAGGATTTCCAGTAGCTGAAGAAAAGTATGCTTTATGCTTTGGGTGTATTGTCTTACATTTTCTTCTTTTATTAGCTTTAATTATTTTATTAGCTAAAATTGTTATTTATTATTATTTTAGCTAAATAAAATTCTTTCCTTCACCCATTAATATGTTCATTGCCTCTGAAAATCCCCAAAGCACCATTGTTGTTGTTTATTCGTTCAGTCGTTTCCGACTCTTCGTGATTTCATGGACCAGCCCACGCCAGAGCTTTCTGTCGGCTGTCGCCACCCCTAGCTCCCCCAAGGCCAAGTCTGTCACCTCCAGAATATCATCCATCCATCTTGCCCTTGGTCGGCCCCTCTTCCTTTTGCCTTCCCTAGCATCAGCCTCTTCTCCAGGGTATCCTGTCTTCTCATTATGTGGCCAAAGTACTTCAGTTTTGCCTTTAATACCATTCCCTCAAGTGAGCAGTCTGGCTTTATTTCCTGGAGTATGGACTGGTTTGATCTTCTTGCAGTCCACGGCACTCTCAGAATTTTCCTCCAACACCACAGTTCAAAAGCATCTATCTTCCTTCGCTCAGCCTTCCTTATGGTCCAGCTCTCGCAGCCATAGGTTACTACGGGGAATACCATTGCTTTAACTATGCGGACCTTTGTTGTCAGTGTGGCGTCTCTGCTCTTAACTATTTTATCGAGATTTGTCATTGCTCTCCTCCCAAGAAGTAAACGTCTTCTGATTTCCTAGCTGCAGTCAGCGTCTGCAGTAATCTTTGCACCCAGAAATACAAAGTCTGTCACTGCCTCCACGTTTTCTCCCTCTATTTGCCAGTTGTCAATCAAGCTAGTTGCCATAATCGTTTTTTTGAGGTTTAACTGCAACCCGGCTTTTGCACTTTCTTCTGTTGGCAAGACACTTTTATCCGTGTGCTTCTCATCTCATTGGGCACTCACCAGACAAATTCATGGTGCCTCCTTCTGGTGCACCTTGCTTTACTGCCTGCCCCAACCTAGCTGGCCAAAGGTGCAACAGTCAGTGGTGCAGTTAGAGCTGGACCTTGGGACCTAAGTGCTATGATTTAAGTGAGCTTGAAATGCAAAGCTGTACATGCATAGAGTATTTATTTATTTTTAATCAGGTCTGGCAAACAGTTTTGTCATTCTTCATTAATGGAATCCTATAGTTCAAAGCAACTTTTATATCTGCCTAATTGTTTTGCAATTTCCTGTGAAGAATCTAGGAAGGGAAGTGAGAAGTTCTTGGTCATAAAATATTGTTTGTTTATTACTTCTTGGGTTTATAACATGCCCTCAACATCTAGGTTCAAAGCGGAGAGCAAGTCTTTGGTGGATACCATCTGGACCCGGTGATGTGTTAATGTTTAATTTGTCAATAAGGTCTAACTCTTCATCTTTTGTCACCACTATCTATTCTTCACACTCCCTGCCTGACAAATTCAGTTCAGGCACAGGTAACTGCCCTTCATCTTCTGCAGTGCAGGCAGATAAAAGCATTCAGCCAACTTTTCTGTAATCTCATATCTCCCTTTTGCACACCTTTAGCTCTCAATAATCCAACCTTCCTCTTGTTCCCTACTTCTAATGGGAACGAGCTAGGGAAGTGTTTGGAACTTAACACTTTGGTTCCAATTTTAGGTATACTTTATCTCCTATTTTTGTATTGCTATTTGTTGTTACAGATAATGGAAAACCTTGGTCAACTATAAAGTGTGTGTATGTATTTGTGTGTGTGTGTGTGTGTGTGTATATATATATATATATATATATATATATATATATATATATATATATATGCCCTTGACTAGGACCTAAACTACTTTGAGACTGCTGCAGTAGTGCTGGACAGCTCCTCTTGTTGGATACTGTAAACATCCTGTTCTCTTGCGTTGACCTCATTTCCAATTGCTTAGAGCTCAGACATATGGGGAATAAGAAAGAATGCCAGTTTTTTGTTTTAAATTGTGGGTTCTTAGGCACCACCGAGGTAAGGAAACCAAGTCAAAACGAGTACACAAGATTACAATAGTAAGGAGAGAGCTAACAGCAGATAGTAATGAGTTATTCTTGCTGTGGGGAGGGAATAGAAGATGTGGGGTGGCAGAAGGAAGGGTTTGTTAAAACCCTTTTGGTGGTGGCCCCCTGACTGTGGAATGATCTCCCCGATGAGGCTCACCTGGTGCCAGCACTGTTATCTTTCAGGTGCCAGGTCAAGACTTTTCTCTTCTCCCAGGCATTTAACAGCATTTAACAATGCTAAGTTTGTTTTTCTAACGGACCCCAGAACTGTTGTTTTTAAATGGATACTGTTGTTTTTATACTGTTGTTTTTTATGTTTTTGATGGTTTATATATTTTTAATGTTTACTGTTTTTAACTTTTGTAAACCTCCCAGACAGCTTCAGCTATGGGGCGGTATATAAATGTAATAAATAAATAAATAATATAAATGTGCATGGCTCTAATAAATAGCAAAAATAATCCATTATCAAATACTATGATCTTTGTCACATTCCTGAAGTGGCATGGGAATAACTGAACAAATCAGTTCTGGGGGCTGCCCAGAAGCTTTGAACGCTGCACCGTCACTGCGTGGTGCTGCTGGATTGGTTACATGACACAGCAACCACCTCCCAGCCATTGCAGGGATTTCCAACGAAGCTGTGATTTTAAAAAGTCAGCGACTTACCCTGACTTTTTGCTGAAGCGAAGTGAGTATGGTGCATCTGCCATCTAACCTCAGTCTGGTGTTGCAGCGCAGGCATCTCTGGGCAGATGGCAACCCCTAATTCGTTGCTGTCTGCCTGGGCAGGGGACAGGCCCAGCAAGCTAAATGTCCACTGAAAAGCCTGCACCCTCTCTCTGCATTGGGATTAGCCACCCCACAGCATAGAAAGAGTGGGATCTTCCTAAACATGGTGGCAACCTGGTGCCATTAAGACAGCCCCAAGGTAATGCATGTATCAGTTATATGGGACTAAGCCATTTGTTTTTAGTTTTTTTTCCCCTGTGATGCTGTTGTGAGCCTGAGGGATAGGGAACATTAAATTTTTAAAAAGGAATAAGCCTGTAAATATGAAACGCCAACATTACAGAGAGCTGTTTTACCTAATCTGATGTTAAACATCCTTTAGAAAACTGTCAAAGGTGCTTTTAAAACTACAAATGATGAAGGACTTGTTATATTCTTTGATGGTTAGCATAAGTGTTTGTTTCCCCTTGAGTCTATAGTGCTTTTACTTTTATATCTGCTAAATTTTGCTTCCAGGCATTGTTAAAAAATGTGAAAGGGGAAAACCTCTTAGTGCAGAAACATCTCAAATGTCTTTTTCTTCTTTCCATTCTTTTGTTTGTTTGTTTTTGTTTTGTACAAATATTAGCATATAATGAAAGTTTTCCATGGCTGAATATTTCTTGCTCTTCTGGTAATATTGCCATTGGTTTTTAAGCTTGCAAGAAATCCCCCACAGGACTGCTACAAGCTTTGGGAGGCAAAAATAGAGCATTTGTATGGCCTACAATGTATGAACACTCTGGGACTAAAAACAGATGGTGGATAATAAAACAATGTAAACACTAATTTATGTTAAATTAATACTGTCCCGTTTGATAAACAAGATATATCTTAAAGGCTATTTTCATAGTGCTTAGGGCTACCCCTGTGTTCTCCCATCATTTCTCCAAGAACCACTACTTAGCCTCCCTGCTCAAATTGTATTCCATGATAATAATTCGTTGTGATACTAGAATACACACAGATTCTGTGTGCCTTAGGGTTCCATCTGAATAATGAAAAGAAAACCAAGAGTAGCCATCTTCCTTTTCAATACTGTATCCATCAATTTCAGTGGAATGGCTGATACTAAGATATTACACCCAAAGCATTTCTTTTTGTAATGAATTAGATTGGATTTATTAAAGATGCATTGCAAGAGAGCAGGAATCCAGATGGTTACTGCCTCTTCTCTTCACCACTTACTGAAAAGAGCTGCAAAACAGAAATTATATATGCTTTGTTTTGCAAAGATCAATGGCATCAGTATCTAGTGAAATCTCCAAGATGTTCTTCCTTATGTGCAGATATTGGGTCTCAGTGTCCAGTCTCTCTAACTGGCAAATAGTTTGTGCAGTAGTTCATGTAATAGTCTTTGGAATACACACACACACACACACTGTTCTCATTCTAACTATCAGCTGGTTCTCACTTTTCCTTAAGGAACAACGTTCTCAAGTGTGTGGCTGTAGAATCCCAGACACTCTTGAATGACACTTAGTGTTGTGAGGCACTTAAAAGATCTGGGGCCCATGTCCATAGGTCACAAAACTGCATAAAATTCTTATTTGTATCTATATTACTAGGATTTATTTACATTTCACAGAAGGCAAAGGCCAGGGAATTAATTTCTCACCCAAATAATCTCAAATAAAATCAATTACTTTGCTCTCTATCCCTGATATTCCCAAACCAATGGAAAATATTTTTTCTATGCTTAATTGCCATAAAAGGGGAGATTTAGGGGGAGGGGTTGTTGCAGCTTGTGGGAAGAAGATAGTTAACCCTTCCATCCCCAACAGTAATCCCCCTCGAAAATTGTCTCCTGTATGGCAGTGGACATTCAGGGTTCTGGCAAATAGAACTAGGACCCTGGAAATAGATACCAATGTCCCTCATGGCTTAATTTCAAAAAGTTTGGTTCAGATCTGTTCAGACTATGCATGGTGTGGAGAATGTGGATAAGGAGACATTTTTCTCCTTCTCCCATAATACTAGAACCCAGGGTCATCCCATGAAGCTGATTGGTGGGAGGTTCAAGACAGATAAAAGGAAGTACTTCTTCACACAGTACACCAATCTGGATGGCTTTAAAAGGGGGTTAGATAAATTCCTGGAGGAGAAGGCTAACAATGGTTGCTAATCCTGATGGCTATGTGCTATCTCCGATACCAGAGGCAGTAAGCCTATATACACATCAGTTGCTGGGGAGGATGCTGTTGCACCTGTGTCCAGCTTGTGTATTCCTGGTCGACATCTGGTTGGCCACTGTGTAAACAGAGTGCTGGACTAGATGGACCCTTGGTCTGAACAGCATAGCTCCTCTTATGTTCTTAAGATGTCCGGCAAGAGTATTCTTTCCTCCCCTCAGCAATTCCTTGCGCACAGAAAAGACAGAGGACAGGGGGAAAAGAGGGAAGGAGAGAGGGGGGAAAGTGGGTGGCAGAAAAGAGAGAGGAAAAGAGAGAAAGAAAGAGAAGAAAAGGGATGACTCTGCCACCCCCACCCCACTCCTTCCACTGGTCGGTCTCTCCTAGCTTGCTAATTTCTCTGGACCTTTCATAGCTTTTTAAAATCAGCAGTCTGGCTGGGGGTGGGTAGGGAGCAATTAATTGGCAGTAGATTCAGAACTGACGGAAGAAAGTCCTTCATGACAAATCCATAATTAACTTATGAATGTGGCAATGATTCCTGGCTTAGATGACTTTTAAAGGAAATTAAACAAATTAATCGAGTCTGTTAATAGCTATTAGACAAGGTAGCTAAATGAAACCTCCAAGTTCAGAGGAAGCATACCGCTGAACTGGAAACTGTAGTGTGGACATTGATGGACTGCTTCTTGGCTTCCCAGAAACATTTGAGAGGTCACTGTTGAAAACAGGAAGTTGGACTATATGAAGGCTCTACTCCAACTGGACTCCAAATGGACCACAAATCTATTCAGAACCACCAGGAATGCCTTATCTGATATATGGGTTGTATCCAGTGGTGTTGTTCTGCCAGAAGAAGGGACTTCCCATTTCCCTGAGCACACCCCAAATCTGGGAGACCCTCTGGAGCAGATTTGGGCTTTGGGTACAGAACAGGAAGGAATAGGAATCCTGTTGCTCAAGCAGACATGAGGGTTGGGTTCAACTCCTATGTGTGAAATCTAAAATATATTATTGGTTTTTTGTTTGTTTGTTTTGTTTATTCGTTCAGTCGCTTCCGACTCTTCGTGACTTCATGGACCAGCCCACGCCAGAGCTTTCTGTCGGCTGTCGCCACCCCTAGCTCCCCCAAGGTCAAGTCTGTCACCTCCAGAATATCATCCATCCATCTTGCCCTTGGTCGGCCCCTCTTCCTTTTGCCTTCCACTTTCCCTAGAATCAGCATCTTCTCCAGGGTATCCTGTCTTCTCATTATGTGGCCAAAGTACTTCAGTTTCGCCTTTTAATACCATTCCCTCAAGTGAGCAGTCTGGCTTTATTTCCTGGAGTATGGACTTGTTTGATCTTATTAGGCTTAGTAAGGCATAGGAGCTAGGGGGGTTGATCCAAAGGATTCATGGAAAGGTGGGTTTTGAGGAGGGATTTGAAAGAAGTAAGAAATATGGCATCACAAGATGTTCTGGGAGGCAGTTCCAAACATATGAGGCAGCACGGGAGAAAGGGTAGAGTCTTTTGATAGAAGAGGAGACCTTTGGATGGTGAGGATGGTTGAGCTGGAGGAATGGAGATCGTGGACAGGGATCTATAGGGATATACTAGCGGAGAGAGAGGTCAAGGATATGGAAGATTTTGAAGGCAAGGACAAGGAACTTGAACTAGATCTGGGAGTGGGCAGGGAGTCAGTGTAGGGATTTAAGGAGAGGTGTCACATGATCAGAGTAACAAGAGAGGTGAAGACGGCTAGATAAACATGAGGGGATCAGGGTGACGCAACTGAAGACCAGAGGAGAGAAGATTGTAGTAATCTGGAAGGGTGATGTCTAGGGCTTAGACTAGAGTTTTTACCCAGGGGAAAGAGAGGAAGGGCTTCTGCAATTTGTAAAGGGAAAAGTTACGTCACTTGGTGAAAGACTTCATATTGAGAAAAAAAGGACAGAAAGGAGTCAGACACAAAGACAAGACTATGTTCTTGAACAACAGGGTGGATGGTAACCTTGTCAATGTATATCCGCTCTCCAAATGCCATGTTCCCCTTCCCAAATCAACATCTTCTTTAATCTTTATTCATGCTTGCACCTGCTGTAGTGGCATCATTCTTGTTCTACGTGTGACAAGGACATTCTGCTTGAATTCAAAGAAGAATGGAGCAAGTCCATTCTTTCTACTGATGTTAGTTGCTTCCTTTCCTTCCTCTCATTTGTTGTTTCTGTCCATTTACCTTGAATTCTCATGTTTTATACCATTGCTTTGAATGTGGTAAGCATGGCACAGTGGAACTGAATGGAACATTGATCTTTGAGCCATGTATTAGCTGCTTCCATTGTGCTACTACTAACAGACATAGAGTGGAATGATGGGAAAACAATGAAGGAACTGGAGGATAAAAAATGCTATTTGTGAGGGTTCACTAAGCAATAGATCACAGAGAAATTAACAAGAGGGTTCATGTCAGGGCTTCTGGCTCTACTACAGTAGATATTTCCATAATGATACACTATGTAAAGAAATGTGTTTTGGGAAGAAATGTTTCTCATAGACAATGGCTATCTTATTATTCACAAGAACACTACAGAAATACAGGACACCTGTCAGATATAAGATTCTGCCACACCTGCTGTGATGCAAGCTGTTCTTTGTGCTGCTGCAGCTAAATCTAAGTAATAAGTTTTGATAACATAAGTGCAAGGTTGTTCATTTGTTTAAGAAATTTATATCCCTCCTTTTTCCAAAAAGAACTTGAGGCGGCTTAGCAGAAATTGGCTGAACAATATAAAAACAAAATCACAGCAATACACTGAACAACCATCATAATGAAACACCAAATTTTGTAGGAGCTAAAAATTCCAACAGCAGCAAAGGTAGTGAAGAAAACCAGAATCAAAAACAAAGACAAAAAAGAGAAGTGCATTAGTAATGCCCATAAAAGAGGAAATTACTCAGCTGAATGACTTCTTAAATAAATAAATTTTGAACTGGTGCCTAAAAGTATATAATATTGGAGCTTGAGATCTCAAATAAAAGGGCATTTCACAAGTGGGTGCAGCAACTAAAAAGATCCTACTGTCTTGTTACCATCCAAAACCTGGCAAGCAGGACATTCGCCCAGGGCTTGAAGCGGAAGGTGTTTGTTGAATGTCCTGTCTGCAGTGAGTTAGGGCAAATGAAAGCAATAAGTGTCTTTAACCTTTATTTTCAAAGTTCAACAAGTTGTTTGGGTACTAACTATAAAAATGAACTTCCTTCAATTATATTTAAAGTATGTTCCTTTTTCAATTTCCAGTTTAATGTCATATGTTCTAGATAAAAATCAGCGGAAGACTGCTTTACTTTGAGACAACATTATGAAGTGCTATAAGAATTACAAATAATTTCGGGTGGAATCCTATCGATTATACCCTTGATGACTGGAATCTCCTGAACCCGGAGGCTTCTGATCATCAAATGCAAGGCGGGAGGAGCGGCGGAGGCAACCTTTGCCTCCCTGTCCTCCCACCCTGCATTTTTCACTAGATGACTTTTTTAGCCTGTCTAGCTGGGGCATTTCAAAGGAGGAGGAAAGGAGGCTGGAGAGGCCTCAGGGTAGGTCATATCCTGGCCTCTTCATTGTTTTCACCCTCTCTGAGGTCAATTTTGCAACCTTGGAGAGCAATCAGTGTGTTTCTTTCCATGCTGGCTGTGAGGGGGTGAAGGAGAAGGGTCATATTTCAGACTCCTCCTTCCAAGGTCAGAGTGCTGTCTCTAACCTTGGTGGGAGGAATCGCCAATATCCTATGGCCCTTCAGAAGTTATCTAGGGGCCATAGGATTGCTACCTTAAAGAACTATAGACAATAATAGAAGAAATTGTAAGCTGACGGGTTGGGGGGCACCTCAAAGGTTCCTCACCCAGAGCGCTATTTCTCCTTGGGTGAGTCCTGAACCTTTTGCACCTCAGATGGCTGAGGAATTTGGAGCAACGCCTCAGATGCTGAATGGAGCATAAGGGAAGGGAAATATGAAAGAAGGCTGTCCTTACAGTATCCAGGTCCCAAGCTTTATAGGGCTTTAAAAGACCACCTTGAATTGAGCCCAGAAACAAAATGGCAGCGTGTAATATGATCTATAATATGAAATGTTCCAGGTGTGATCATTATGAACATTGGAGAGGACATGTAAGAAAGCCAGTTTTAAACTAACTATGCATCCTAGCCAATTCAAGTTTTAAATTTCAAAATATAGATAAGGGAAATGCAGAAATGAATTTAACCCTTAGTAGTGAAAACAGCCTTACAGTTTTATTTACATATTGGCAGTTCTTCACCCAAGACACACAATTTTGCACAATAAATATGACCATAAACAAGTGTGATATAAACATATCAGTTAAAGGAAAGAACAATTTTCTTCTCTTATTTGAAATTACATTAGTAGTCTATTTCTTTGGTGATTTGAGCACATGTACTTGACTATGAAAAGCTGGCTATACACTGTAGCAGAGACATATGGCCCATCAGAACACCAAATTCTGAAGACTTGTGATAATAAACTCCATGGCATTCTTCAAAATTTCATAATGTTCTGAAAATATAGTCCTAAAGACCAGTTTTCTTAACAGCTTGTGTTTGCTTGTTTCTCTTAACTCATCTCTTGAGTGTTCTTCTGCTATAATTAAATTGTGTATATGTTTTATCTGCTTATTTGTAAGTCTTTGTAGCACAATACCTCTCAAACTTTTCAATTTCTTCTCTTACTCCAAAATATTGTCACTGTGTGTACAACTGCATTCATTGTCACCTTATGTTCAACAGCTAATAGAAACTTCTTCAAATGTAACCTTTCATTTTGTTTCCGTATAGTTTCCTGATATTTGCACTTTGATCTGTCAGGCTTGTTTAGAAATTGGAAGAACCAGAATGAACATTATAAAGTAAGTAAAATGGTAACTCTTATTGGACTCTCTCCTCAGTTGATTTATTTCCAGAATATAGCAAAAAGACAGAATGAAAAAATAGCATGATCCTAGTTTTATAGAGAGAGTAAGCTAGTTTACAAACAGGTCTGGTTCTACTATTGGTGGGTGACGCAGCCCACCTCAGACAGCAAAATAGCAAAGTATCAGTTATGTCATTATATTCTTTCTGCCAATGGCATGCCTTTTGAATTTTCTGACATATGCCCCATATGAGCTATTTGTGTTTACAAGCAATTGAAATCTTTGCAGTGCTGAGCAAGAAGTACTTAAAAAGCAAAAAAAACCATACATTTTTGGGTCTATTTTGAAAGTTATATTTTAAGTGGTTGAACAACACACTAGTAATTTGGCAAACTAGCAGCATTTATGATTTTAGAGATAGCTATAATGACAAAAATAATCCTTGATCAAAGGAAAAAAACAGTAAAATGGCTCTCAGCATTTTAATCTCCCACTCTTCTCTGGGGCCCAGAGAGTGTCACCCCAAAGCAATATTCTGTCAGGGTCCCAGAAGCATTGTGGGGGGATTAAAATGACAGATACTAGTGTAGCACTTGGCCAGCTTTTTTCCTGCTACCAGGATGGCGCCTGCATCAAAATAAAGGGAGCAGAGCTGTACAGAGTGGAGTTGCCACCAACACCCTAGAGCTGGGGGATTGCTTCACGGGTTCCAGATCAGAGCTGCCACTTGGAGCAGCTTCATCAGCTTCTCCTCCATTGCCACTCGGGGTAGGTTTGCTGGTTCCAGAGTGAAGCTGCCTCCGCCTGGGTACGCTTCCTTTGCTCTTCCATTGTTGCCACTGGGGTGGGGAAAGTAAAGAGTCCTGCCAAACCTGATGTCATTAGTGTCCTGATATTCTATTTACAGGGAGTTTATTGTACGTGGAAAAATCAAAACTTTCCCACCCCACAACTGTAGTCTGAAAAGGTACTGTCCATTCTTCAACCTCAGGAGCCTTCCACATCATCACCTCATTTTGCTTAATGTGGAAACCAAGTCAAGGACCAGATCTTGAATTATAGGAAAATAGAGCCCCTAAGTGAAATCCACAAGCCTATTTACCCTAGTGTGCCCCAAATTTAGCCAAGTCATACCCCTTAACTTTCTAAAAACAGTAGCTAAGGGGGCTGCCAAAGGGCAAGAGTTCCTGTGGAACTCTGTAATTTGAATACTGCCAGAGGCAGAAACAAAAAATCATATTTTTTCTACACAAATCTGCCTGCCCAATTCTTTCAAGATTTGAGCTCAGAGATGAGGTTCTTAGGAACATGAGAATGGATGACCCAGGGGGCTGCTGTCATGTCATCCAAACCAGGTCACTGACAAAAGTGGTTAGTTAGTGCCAAAAAGCCAGGATCAACTAGAAATCATGGTTTTCTGTTATGTTTTCTGTGCATAAAGACAGGGGAGGATCCTAACAATTTCAAGTGAAGTTCACTCACGGAACGAGGTGCCTCCCTCCTTCCTGCAGCCCCCTGTATTTTCCAAAAAGCAGCCCCTGATGCAGAGGGTTGCAGCTAGTGCAGGTATTAGCAGATATTATGGGCCCCTCTTGTGTAAGCCGCAGCTTCTTCTACTACACTTCTGGATCCAGCCTACAGTGTTTCATCACATTGAATGATAAACTAATTTCATTAATGACTTGTTAGTGTACTTAATTTATGCACAGATAATCTTCTCATAGGCAAGCAAAGGAGAACAACCATGCCCCTGACAAGTAGCTGTGTCAGAAATCTAACATATGGAATGTATGTCCTCCACCCCATTTTTTGTTGTGATGCTGTAAGATTCCTGGACTTTGAAAAACTGACCAAATAGGAAAGCCAGTTTGCCAGTTTAGTTTCAAGTGGGGGAAAATGTAAGCACAACTGAGTGAGCATACTTCTCTATTTGCTACTTCCTGCAGGTTGTTAGGCAACCACCCTGCTGATTCCTGTACTCTGTGAGCAGATGGAGCTCTTTATAGCAGGTAGTGTAGTTCCTCTCTGCGGGAAGTTCCTCTCTTTGCAGCTCTGTGGTATTATTTGTTCTGCACTATTTGGAATCAACATAACTTTATTTCCTCTGGAGGATTATGTAGTGCCTAAAAACAACAACACTACTTGGACCAAACATAACAGTAGGGCAAAGATAGAGCATGATGTACACCATGACTAACAATGGCTCTCACACCATCTCCAGAGGCAGAGTCACATTAATCTGTTGCAGCAAAACCAACAAAAAGTCTTGTGACACCTTAATGACTAACAAATTTATTCTGACATAAGCTTTCATGGTCACAGTCTGCTTCCATCAAATGCATTGTTAATTTGAGGCAAACTCTTCATGCATCTGATGGAAGTGAGCAGCATCCATAAAAGCTTATGCAAGAATAAATTTGTTAAGTCTTTAAGGTGCCACGCGACTCTGTTGTTTTTACTCATATTATCATCTCTCTTAAATGACTGTCTGTGGCAAGCTCTGAATGTTGACAACTACATTTAGAAAAGAAGAGGAAGATATGTCAGTGCAGGGAATGGAAGCAATTGGCTATACTTTATTTGCCTTATGCTTTGCACTTACAGGGTTGGTATTATCTGGGTTAACACTTTTTTTATATGGTCTCTGAGATAAAGGCTGGGTATTAAACAAAGCAAAACAGAGCCTACAACACTGGTCACTGTTCAGTAAAAAAAAATCAACCAGATGATAATGTACACTTCCCCCCCCCCAAGTATTCCCCCATCCCCATGGCATACTTAAATTAGTGCTATACCATTTATCATCAAATTCAGGAATACAGGTGGCCAGTGTGAGTACAGGCTAGGGGGTATTGGACTCAGATTGATGTTCAGTCCCCTCTCTGCCATAAACGGGAAGGGTGATCTCATGCCAATAATTAATTTTCAGCATAACCTACCTCATAGGGTTGTTTTTATTATAAAATGGGGGCGGGAGGGAAAGAACACAATCATATATCCTTCCCAAAACTCCATGGAGGAACAGTGGAGTAAAAGTGCAGCACATTGGCCTGGTTCAGACAACACGCTAAACCATGCTGCTTAACCACAAAATGGTTAGGGGAATGCATGCATTTTGTGCTTAAGCAGCATGGTTTAGGGTGTTATCTGAACCAGGCCATTGTCATAGTTGCCTCCCCACCTCCCCCATCAGATACATTTTGATTGTAAGCCGCTTGGGGCAGGGGACCTGTCTTCTACTTTTCTTGCTCTGTGAAGTGCCACGTGAAGAGATGGCGCAAAAATAATATACGCGAATAACCGGGAATGGTGGAAGAGCCTTCTTTGTTCTTTCGTTTTACAACTTTGAAGTGCGCGCGCGCGCACACACACATGTTGTTGCTGGGGGCAGCGAGGGAAACGGGGCCGGAGGTGGGCGCGCGCGCGAAGGAGACTAGAATGATGAAATAGAGAGGAGCCCGAAACCCGAGGCCAAGCAAAGCCTTCCAGTCCTTCCGCCCCGCTCCTCAGCCTTCCCGCGCCCCTCTCTGACTAAAAGGGCAGCAGGACCCAGGTGAGAGGCGGGGCGGTGCCAGGGGCGGGCTCTGTCAACGCAGCGTCGGGAGGGTGGGGAACGGGCTGCACTTGACAGGAGAGAGGGAGGGAAGAAGAGCCGGCCGCGGCTGCCTCCTCCTCTACCACCACCACCGCCACCATCAGCGCGGCGACAATAGGGTGAGTTAAGGGGAGGGGGCTAGGCAGGAATTCGCTCCCCACACCCCTCGCCGCGTCCACACGACGTGGCTCCAGTCGAGCGTGTATCGCTTCCAAGGGTGGGAGATGGGCGGGCGGAGAGCCGCGCCTCGAAGGGTGGGGGGAGGGCGGTGTTGTCGGAGGGTCCTCAGCCCCTCTCGCTCTCCCCCAGGTCCATCTCTGCGTTATTTTTGTTGGGTTTTTCCTCATTCGGAGCCCTCGTGAAAGTTTGCTTGATGCCCAAGCCCAGTATTTCATCTCTTCCGCGCCTCGCCTTCTGACACCCCCTTTAAATTCTCACTCATCTTCCTTCGCCCCAGTCTTCTTTGCGGAGTTTGAACCCCACCTCCTTCCTATCATCCCTTTCTGTCACCCCCTTTAGGATCTCCTTTTCCCACATCCCGCTTGAGTTATCTTCTAAAGACCACCTGCTCCCATTCCCTTTCCCTTTGAGGTACCACTCTTCTCCCTCTCCCTCTCTTGAGGACCCTATATTTAATACATGCCTTTCACTGTATTAACTGCCCCACTGTATACATCCCTGCTGCCCTCTCTCGTTGTTCTTCATTGTCTCTTTTTTCTGCCCCTTGGATGATACTTATGCTCCCAGCCTGTGAGAGCGGGATTTGCCAGTTTCAGAACAACAAAAGCCATTTATCATCCTTCAGTTGATGGAAGATGACACCCCTTCTTCCTTCTTTTTTCCTTTGAAAGAAACTGGGGTGCTCTAATAGCTGCCCCATATAGCTGTGGTTTTTCTTCTCCTTTCAAGAATGTTTGTTTATTAGTTCAGTATCTAAATGATAACCAGTTGGTTGCTAATAGATTTCTGTGTGAGGATTGCTGCCCTCTGTGGCTTGAAGTAAAGCCTGGGAAATACCGTGCCTGCCATATGCTCTTTGTGCCAGCTAACTTATTTTTGGATATATTTTATATTTTTGTGCCTTTATAAATAGTTTAATTCATATTTAAGTACTGAAAGGGAAGTGACTTCATCAGCTAGTTCTAATAACATTTGAATGCTTATTACTAAATAGGGTAATTTTGAAGCTTTCTGTCTAGACTGATGTAGATTAAGCATATTTATTTGAAAGTAAGTTTCGCTGAAGTCACTGTAACTTTTATAATTTGTATTTATAGTAGGAAAAGTCCAGTTATATATAGTTCATTCTTCGATGGTGTATTTTGGATGAGGGAGGTATGTTTGCTACATATACTATTTTTTTTCTAAATAGCTGTGGCAATTTTATAAAAATATATGAATTGTAACATGTCTGATGCGTTTTATTTACTGAAGTTAAAAAACTATTAGTGCTCACATTCTTGTTACCATTAACTTGTCTTTACTCCATAATTAATTAAATGCTGCTATTAAGCTGTTAAAAGCAATAATTTGTAAGGAAGGATACCACTTAAAATCAATTTCATGAGTGAGTAATATTAGCCTTTGGTTCCATTAAGAGCATTAGATCAGTACACCACAAGTCTCCTCAAAGACTGTAGGAAGGACATCTGAGGTGTATAACATTTATTCATATACATAGTAGGATCAGAACTAACAGTATTGTATATTCTGATATACTGTTGGGCTAAAAAATCTGTTTATAGTTACGTATGTTCAGGCACCATTGGTGTTAGTGAGATTTTCTCACTAACACCATATATTGAATATATATTCATCATATATTGAATATTTATATTGGAAAGTAATATTTCCTTTTTCTTGTTGATTTTTTTTTCTTGTTGATTTTTTTTTATGTACAATATGGGTACATAAAAAGGTAATAACAACACATTTTAAACGGAAGAACAAAATGGTATTTCTGGCTCATGATTCCAACCACATTGTAAGCATAGATGGATTTTCACTGTAAGTGCAGCTTCACTAAGTTTATTTAGGAGACTAAACGTTATCTAAGACCCACTTCTGGGGGCTTCCATTTGCGGATGAAGATTGCCATTGCATTTGTTTAGTGTGGGAGAGTGGCAATCTTTGTGGGCCAGAAAGCCAATGCAAAAGAACCTGAGGGGACTTTGCCTACCATTACTAATAATACTTAGCATTTTTATAACACTTTCAAGTGTATTCAAAGCATTTCACCAAATATGTGTTGTTATCCTTATAACAACCATGAAAGGTATGCATATATTATTATTTTCCACATTGCAGATGGAATAAATGGGGATGATTGGGCTGAGGCTGAGATAAGAGTGGCTTGTTGAAGGCCATTTTATTTTATTTATTACATTACATTTTTATACCGCCCAATAGCCGAAGCTCTCTGGGCGGTTCACAAAAATTAAAACCACAAGAACTTTTGTAAGTTCTTGGCAGAGGTGAGATTTGAATGGAAGATTCTTCCTTGATTTGTACCTCATTCCCTTGACCTCTGTGTTAGACAGGTCTTTGCTTGATGTTTCTACACTGTTGTAGGTGGAAGACACTTGTGTAGCAAGGCAATTGTTTCCTGCAGGTCAGGAAAGATACCAACAAGTTCAACAGGTCACCCACAATGAACAGGGTCAAGGAAGCCGCTAAAGAAAAGAAGACTTCCTTCACAAAATGGAAGTCTTTCCCGGGAGAACAAAAAGGAACATATACTTGATCAAAGAAATGCAAGCAGACTGTAAGGAATGCAAAAAAGGATTTTGAGGAGCATATTGCTAATAACTTTTAAGATCAACGATTTAAGTAATCTGTAAATACATCAGAAGCAGAAAGTTGACTAGGGAAACAGTTGAAGGGATTGTTGGGTGACAAAGGAGTCAAAGAAATAGTAAAGGAGGATAAAGGAGTACTAAAGGAGGATAAAAGAAGCTGAATTAATTATTTGCATCTGTCTTCACTTCGGAAGATGTGGCAGATCCCTATGTTTGAACTGACATTTTCAAGAAGGGGATGTCTACACCTGCCCTTTTTCCAGGGATCATCCCTGTGCATGCAAATGACACACAGGGGATCCCGGGAGCAGGCAGGGACGATCCCTCCATTTTCCTGGGATAATCCTTAGGTGTAGAAAGGGCCTGTGTGAGTCTGAGGAACTGAGGTAAAGTTGCGAAAAGAGGGTTCTAGACTGGTGATGCTAAACTGATTGGACACAGAAGTTGTTTAGGTAGGATACACAATTTTTGTAATAATTACAAAGAATTCACTCTTCTTCAGTCCCCATGTCTACCTGCAACTGTGACATGCCATTTCCTGCTGACCATTTCCTGCATGCCATTTCCGTGGATATGCCACAGATATCCATCTGTGACCATTTGGCATTCTAGTAGTAACCTTTTAAACTTCTAATGAAATTATTATTTTTGTTTGTGTTTTTGTCATAGCAATACTATTTCCCCCCAATAATGCAACAGCACTTTTTTATTTTTTATCTTTGTGCTTTACAGTTACTGTAGCAGTACAATTTTTACTCAAAAGTATTATTACAATTTTGAATTACTAATGGAATTATTATTTTTGTTTGCGTTTGAAAGCCATAGCAATAAATTTACTCCCAGCAATACTACTGCAATTTTTAATGTTCTTAATACTTTCCATAAATGATAAATATAATAACAGAATGCCTACAAACATTTAAATGCCCATCTTGGAAAAAGTGGGCTTTTTGTTTCTATCAAGGTGGGACACAGTGTCTTTGACCTAATGATTGGCGGGACATAAAATATCAAAGGTGGAGAACCGCTGTTCTCGATCTTAACGACAAATTGAAAACAGTGGCCTTAGCTAGACCTAAGGTTTAACCTAACATTGTCCTGGAGTCATCCCTGTTCATGTAAATGACACACAGGATATCCCGGGAGCAGGCAGGGACAATCCTGGGATAAACCTTAGGTCTAGCTAAGGCCAAAGAGTAGCATCCTATATGGCATAGATCCATTGAAATGAATGAGACGTACATTAGTCATAATTTAGTAGGATTAACTTTGGATACTACCCAAAGAAATTATAAAGTCCAGATTATATCTATCCAAGGGCATTGCTAGACGGGGCTGTAGCGCGCGTTACCTACCGTAGTCGTGTCGACAGATCCAGATGACGTTCACCAGGATCCGTCGTCATCCTGTGGTGAAGCCTCCTTATCCCATCTTTTTAAAAGTGAGTTTAAGCGCGCCTTTTCCTGCCAGCCCGCGCTAATTTGGAGTCGGGAGGTGGAGGTGTGGGAGGATGTGAGGTCAGTGTGGTTTCCGACATGGTCATCACTGGTCAGGAAAAGGCGTGCTAAGGGGAGTGGCCAGCGGCTTCGGTCAAGCCGCCTCCGCCATTTGCGCCCAGTCTGCAGCTGGGGCAGCAGAGAGAAGCGGCTTTTTTTTTTATTTCAACAGTTACAGTTTGCGCACGAATGGAGGACCGGAAAAGTGGCTGGTGAGCTGCTGGGGGTGTGGGGGGGGGATGGGGGGGGGATGTGCACCTGTTTTTTCTATTTCAACCTCTGCGTGGGTCACTTTTCGGAAAGGCGGGCATCCAACAGTAATGGGAAGTTGGTGACTCCTCGCGGTGGGCAGGCACAGCGGCCAAATAATGGCGGTGCTTTACGCTGCGCGGAAGATGAAAAGGCCAGCGTGGACTGAGGGGGACGGCACAGGCATGAAGGGCTGTGTGCCTGTTGGTGTGGGTACGCGGGTGGAAGAGGGCAACAAGCGAGGGTGGCCGGCCATCTTCCAGCGGCCACGCGGCAGCAGGTGAAGGTACTATCAGCCGGGGGGGGGGGCACCTGCCCTGGAGGCCCTTAAAAATGCCTCAATACACTCCCCTGTCCTTCCGACTGCATTTGCTAGGGGGGGCAGCGACGGGGGTAGGCTGTTGACGGAAGTTTCGGACCTCCGGTGGTGCGGAAAGTGACGAGCCCCATTCTCTCTGCTTGGCCCCTGTATAGGTATCAGGCATGGGGCCGAAAGGGCAGGGAATGACTTGGAGACACCAGGAGGTCCTAGATCTGCTGGACATTTGGGGAGAGCAGAGGATTCAAGAGCAGCTGTGGGCTAGCCACTGAAACTTTAATGTGTTTCTGGGCTGCTGCCATGCCTACACCCAGATGTGGGTTGGCTCCGTGGGATGGGGAGGGGGAGGGCACAGAGGCGGTCATCGCCACCAACACTCAGAGGCATGATGGGAGATGTAGGCACAGAGTGCCCATGCAGACGACTGACCTCGGGTCACATTACACCTGCCACGACCCCCATCAGGAAGTGACAGCATCAATGTTGACCCTCAATAGTGGCACTCGCTGGCCGCGCCCCCTGTGAGCCATCCAGCAATGCCAACTGGCTCCCCTCTGCCCAGCCTGAGGGGGGTGGTATGCAGCAGCAGCAGCAGCACTTCAGCTTCCACTGCCACCGCCGCCGCCGGTGCCGCTAGCGATCTACGCCGATTGCGGTCTTTCGGACTTGCGCAAACCGTGCGGCGAGCGGAAAAAACCCCCACGGAAATCAGCCCGGTGTGGCTGCGCAACCCGTGTTCGAGGCGCCAGCAGCACAACCAGAGCAAACTTCCGCAACCAGCCCTCTCCAATACCGTGCTAATCCAAAGAAGGTGTGGATCATGAGGCGTCACACCTGAACGGGAAAATCCAGTTTCACCGCTCCTCAAACACGGAACACCCGGTAGGTCTAGCAAAGCCCCAAGAGTTCACTCAAATGTGAACATGCTGATCTTTAACAAAAATATATAACGTGTCCTTAAGAACAGCTTCTGTATGAAAGGACTGGAAGTTGGCCAATTTAATGTGTGTTTTTAAAAAGTGATTCAGGGGAGTCAGGAATTCATCATTGGCTTAATGTCTGTTTTGAATGAAAATAAAATTTCCAATATCATAAAGCCTTTATACAAATCTTTGGTGCAGCCACATTTGAAATACTGTGGACTAGATAGGACTTTGGACTGATCCAGGAGGCCTCTTCTTATGTTCCATATACAAAGCCATAGATGTTTTGGACAAACATTACCAGTGTTGCATAGTGAAAAATGATGATATTGGAAAGTGGGAAGTCACATGAAAAGTAATGGGATGTATGGGAGTCCTTTTAAGATTTCCCATTGCAAAATTTCTGTAGGCCAGGTATTTCAGAGCAGGGTGCAGATAGAGCAAAGTCAAGTGGCAAATGTTTATTGGATGTACTCTATACTATATCCATATATAAATTAATATAAAGGTTAATTTACACAATGGTGGTTTTGATGATATTCGGTTTTTAAAAAGTTAAGTGTACTAAATAAAAATAAGTTATTCTCGAAATTCAGATCCATGTCTTAAGTCACACACTGTGTGTATGTAAAAGTAGTCTTTTACGCAGTGTCTCTATGTGAAAGAATATGTTCAAAATTAATACAGATTTGGAATTGTGATAAATTGATACACTGAATTCTAGTTGGAACTTCATAGAAATTATCTTGGACACAGAGCATTTTTAATTAATATACAATCTATACAGCTTAATCTTCAACTCAAGTACAACTCAATTATAAGAATTATTTTTTAGAGTTGAAAGGTTTGATTGAACGGAAAATGAAATTGGTACATAAAAACCCTGTTCAGAAGGCACACAAAGACATGGTGCTATACATTCTGAGCTAAACATTATGGGTTAGCGTATTGTGTGAACCA
The DNA here is from genome assembly GCF_023053635.1 of Elgaria multicarinata webbii. Lineage (NCBI taxonomy): Eukaryota > Metazoa > Chordata > Lepidosauria > Squamata > Anguidae > Elgaria > Elgaria multicarinata. Next base: position 108,677,185 of record NC_086175.1, on the reverse strand, counting down.
TTCCTACCAATAGTGGCTACATAACCACGGTTTAAACACACTCACTAGCTATTTGCTGCAACAAATAGTAAATGGGTGTATTTGGAGACACAACAATTCAGGATTAAATCTGAAAGCTGTCTCTAGTGACTTCAGCCATTATGAATTGGCAGCTGGTTGGCCACTGTGTGAACAGATCCAGCATGGCACTTCTGATCCAGCATGACACTTCTTAAGTTCTTATGTTTTAACCTGCTCCCAACTATTTAGTCCCATCCTGTGTTGTGGTGCTAAGTTACACGAAGTGTGAAAGAATGCTGAGAGACAGAATGTTGGGAACTGGCTTTCGTCTATGTGGAAGGAGAGAAGCAATCTACAGAAGGAAGAAATTTATTCTTCATCACCAGTTTTTATGCACATCAATCAATGACTCCGTATTAAATTTTGTAAGCTACTTAATATAAGCCGGCAGTGGATGTTAAGGGTTTATGGAGGAATTTTAGGTGCCAATTCTTTCTTAAAAGCAAAAATATATATTCTGTTGAATGGAGGAATCCTGCATTTCATAGATTCCAAAGATTATTTATTTATTTAGAATATTTATATACCGCTCCCCATTGAAAAATTTCGGAGTGGTGTACAAGGTAAAATGAAAATAAAAACAGAATAAAAGAGTTAAAACAAAATTTAAAAGAAGCAAAAACAGAAATCCAAGGCTGCATGTTAAAGAAAGGCTTCTTGGAATAAAGATGTTTTCAGGAGGTGCTGAAAGGAGTACAAGGTTGGTGCCTGTCTGACCTCCAGAGGCAGGGAATTCCACAGGAGGGGCGCCACCACGCTGAAGGCTCTTTCCCTGGTGGATTCCAATTGGAGGATGGATCTAGGTGGAACCACCAGGAGCAGGCCCTCGGATGACCTCAGTGACCGGGCAGGTTGGTAAGGGAGAAGGCGCTCTCTCAGGTATCCTGGTCCCAAGTTGTTTAGAGCTTTGTACACAAGTACAAGAACCTTCAACCTGGCCCGGTAGCGAATAGGCAGCCAGTGCAGTTCCCTCAGCAGAGGAGTTACATGCTGGAAAGGGGCAGCTCCAGACAACAGCCGAGCTGCAGCATTCTGCACTAGCTCCAGCTTCCGGAGCAGCTTCATGGGCAGCCCCACATAGAGCGCGTTGCAGTAATCCAATCTTGAGGTTACCAATGCCAGTACCACCGTGGCCAAGCTATCCCTGTCCGGGAGAGGCCGTAGTTGGCGAACCAACCGAAGATGGTAAAAGGCAGTCCGAGCCGTAGCGGCTACTTGAGCCTCCAACGACAGAAATTTAGCATTTGAAATGCCATGGTTTGTTACAGTCCAGCGCACAATTAACTACACAAACATTTTATTGCTATCAGTGGGACTTAAGTACAACAATGAGCTGCATTGCCACCTGTATTTTTTTGTTTAGTTTTAACCAGGTGAAATTCAGACTTTTTAAAGCATTAGAGAATAAGGCTCCAAGCCTAATATTATATATCACTAAATATGGTTTCCTTAGCCCATCATACTCCCTTTTAAACATAATATATTAGTATAATTAAGAAGAAAATTTCTCTTAAAATGTTTAGCACAGGGGAATAAACACAGGGGGACATTACTTTTAAAACCTTTAAAATACAGCACTAGTACTTTTTGAACCTTTTCAGGAAAGCTAAAATAGCACTTGAATTCCATCATCATTGGTTTATTTGTATGGTGCTTTTCCATGGTAGACCATGTTCAAGCAGCATACAACATAAGAAAAGTTTACATAATATAGCAACATTTCAAGATAATTCACTAACAAATACAAGACGTAACAAAAGTATAAACTAGCCCTGAATGGCTTGGGCCAAGTTACCTGAAGTATCGTCTCCTCCCATATATGTCTGTCTAGTGGTCCTTCTCCAGGAGCCCTTGACAAAGGAAATGAGGTGGGTGGTTACTAAGAAGATGGCCTTTTCTGTCATGGCATCCCAGTTGTGGAATGAGCTTCCCAGAGAGGCTCACATGGTACCTATATTGTGCTCTTTTCAGTTCCAGGTGAATATATTTTCCCAGGCATTTTACCCTTTGAGTTTCTGCTGTTTTAAATCTGTTACTGTATTTTAAATCTTTGCTAGGTTTTATTTTATTTTGTTTTTATTTTATACTGTAGTTTTAAACTTTTATATTATATTATATGTTGTATTTTCTGGTTTTAATTGTTGTGAACCAACTGTTGTGATTATTTGTTGTGAACCAAATAATAATAATAATAATAATAATAATAATAATAATAATAATAATATAAAAGTCATGACCCTCCTTCCTTCTTCCAGAACAGAGTTTTTAAATTAATTCACAATAGTTCTCTGTTGAAATTGACGAAGATGATAAGTGTTGATAGGAAATATAAGGTAGAGATTTTCTTTAGCCCTCTTTTGATATTGACTTTGTAGGCTATCCATGGATCAGATGTAAAGTTCTTGTCTGAGAAAGAAGTTGCTGAAGCTTTTCTTTTTGGGGCAACTGAGTTTTGTGCCCAAAAGATGGAACATCTACTTATACTAACAATTTAGAAACTGGCTGTACTGTACTTTTCTCTGTCTCTTGCATAGTTAATTTTGTTATTGCTATAGTAAGAGTATAAATTGACATTGCTTCAAGAAAATGTGCACTTACTCATGGTCCATTTTTTTAAAAAAAACATTATTACATTTATATCCCATCTTTTTTCCTCTTACAAGAAACCAAAAGCGCCTTTGATAGATCTTCTCTCTGTTTTATCCTCACGACAATTCTGTGAGGTAGGTAGGTAAGGCTGCAAATCACAGACTGGCCTAAAGTCACCCATAATTGAATGACTACTAGAACTCAGATCTCCTGAGTCCTAGATCAACACTCTAACCACTGCACCACAGTAGCTCTCACTGAAATTTCCAAGTAAAATTCAAAGACTTGGATTTACTTTTAAAGCCCTTGGGATTCAAGTACCTTAAAAACTGTCTCCTCCTGTCTGAACCTGCCTGGGTATCATAATCCTTGGAGGATCCTACCATCAGAGGTGGTAGGAGATAGGGCCTTTTCAGTTGTGATGCACCATCTCTGGAACCTACTCCTCAGAGTGGCCTGCCTGGTAGCAACTATTTTCTCTTTAGTGCCAGGTGAAAACGGTTTTCTTTGTCCAGATCTTTCAGACCAAGGGTGGCCAAGCAGTTTGACGGTGACTCTTGAGCCAACAAAGGTATCTGTTCATTTTTTGGCTTGTATCCTTCTCAAGATTGTGACAGACTCCGCAATCACTGCCCTCCATTGCCATTTTCTCTGTAGGTGCTGCTAGAGGGCAAAGGGGAAGCATCTGGCATGCAGGGAGAAAATAAGTAATTAAAGAGGCATACACAGCATGCAGGAGAGAAAAGAGACTGCCAAAGTAGCATGGAGAGAGAAGAGACAGAAGCAGCTGCCTAAGTGGTGTGGCTGGCATGGAAAAGGAGAGAGAGGGCTCGTCTACACCAAGCAGGGTATTCCACTATGAAAGTGGTACATAAGAGGCAGGAGCCGCACCGAGCAGGATATAGCACTATAGAAGTGGTATGGAAGTGGTATGAAAGTCATACATGGTATGTGTCAATGGGCCCCAACAGTTGTCAGTGCACTTCGATACCGCTATAAAGCAGTAGTGTGGCTCCTGCCTCTTATATATTGCTTTCATAGTGCAATATCCTGCTTGCTGTAGATCTGGCCAGAGTCATTAGCTGCCAAAGACTGCTGAATGGGCATGAACTGCGTGGAGAGCAGAGAGAGCAGGCTTAGCCAAAAGAAAAGAACAACAACAACAGAGGCCTGGGACAGAGAGGGAAAAGAAGCAGCAAACTAAACCTGGAGCAGGGCGAGAGATCAGTCACCTTGGCCCCTTTTGAGGGAACCCATTGTTGGGTTATTGCCAGAACTTTTCTCCTTCTGGAACTCTGTTTGTGCTCAGAAACAAACACACATCACGCAGGTCTTACACAGCAGAGCTGGTTTATTTCCTTCAGGCTTCTGTGCAGTTCAATTCAGATCAGTTCAGATCAGCACACTGAGGCATGCACAGAGAGCAGTGATCATAGAGCAGTGATCAGTTCCATTTTACAAAGTGAGAAACTATATACAGATCTACACAATTCTTATCTACATTACATACAGCTGTGATGAGGCTAACTTAGAATCTTGGCAAGGTTCCCAGAACAGCCTCTATCTCAAGGTAATTGCCCACAGATAGACTTTCTCTGTTTAACCCTGAGATAGCCATACACACACAATTTTAATGACTAAGCAAGTATTTCTTTTCATATACTTAACAGTCCTCCTCTTGCGCATGTTGTTTAAATTGTGTTACAATCTGAGACCCAGCTTTAAAAGCATCTCTTTGTGTTTTACCATTGAACGTTCCACCTGTCCTTTCTCATTTTGTTTTATTTTGAATACCCATTTACAGGTAATGGCTTTACAGCCTTCAGGTAAAGGTACTAGCTCCCACGTTTCATTTTTTTCATTGCTCTGATTTCCTCTGATATTGCTTCATGCCAGCCCTGAGCTTCTGTAGGTTCCATTTCCTGAATTTCCTCAAATGAAGTAGGTTCATAGGCTATTAGTAAAGCTCTATGAGAAACCTGTTTGCTTTGGTATTCATCTGAATAACGAATTGGAGCTTTGCGTTCCCTTTCTGATCGTCTTGGCATAGTTACAGGCATAGTTTCCTCCTCTACAGTTTCTTCCCCCTCCCTCTCTTGCTGAGATTGTTCAGGAATTTCTTCTGTTTCTACAGCTTTCTGTTCTACAGGCAAACTTACATACTGTTTTGTTTCCTGCTTGACTTGTCTCAAAAGGACCTGCAAGATCTGCATGTATTAATTCAAAAATTCTTTTTGTTGTTCTCTCACTATGTTTTGGAATGTTTGACTTATGACACTTGGTTTCACTGCATACATTACATTCTACATAGTTAGAACATGGTTTGATTTTCACCCCTTCACACAATTCTGGAATCTTAGAAATTGTTTTATAGTTGGCGTGACCAAACCTTTTATGAGTTAAATGGATACACTCTTGGTGTGGTTTGCAATTGGCTATTGTTTTTTGTTGTGACTTTGCTGGCTACAACTTCATGTTCTGTACAAGTATTAATCACATACAAAGATTCTTTCATTATTCCTTGCACACACACCTTGTTTCCCTGTTTTATAGTACAATTTTCTTCAGTAAAACAAACCTCATACCCCATTTCTGTTAACTGAAACACACTTAGAAGGTTTGTTTCTAATTCTGGTACATATAAAACACTTTGTAGTTCAACTCCCAGGCAATCAAAATATACATTACCCACACCACAAATCTGGATTTTTGTTCCATTTGCAAGGGTAACACACTTTTGCTCTGAAGTAGAAGTTTCCAAGGTTACAAATGAAAGTTTGTCTTTTGCCATACTTATTGAAGCCCCAGAGTCCAAAAACCAAGGATTCATTGTCTCTTTGACTCTTGCTAGAAGACACTTCTTTGTTGATTCAGCTTCATTCATGTTGTTCTCTTCTCTCCACTTTGCTGTTGACTGCTTTTTCTTCTTGTTGTTGCAATCCCGCCTTAAGTGTCCTGTGGAACCACAGTTAAAGCATTTCCTTGCCTTTAATGCAGCCACCACATCAGAAGATTTATGGCTTTGTTGAAATTCAGCCACAGGATGTTTAAGGCTCTGTTGTTTTGAAGCTTGTCTTCTTTCATAGGTTTCCAGTAGTTTTCCAGCTACATACTCGAGGGTTAAATTTTTCTCCTCTTGACTTTCCATCATGGTGACAACCGCGTCATACGATGAATCAAGACTTGACAAAATCACATAGACTTGGTGTATAGTTGTAAACTCCATCCCTCGTGCCCTGAGTTGATTGAAGATTTCTCTCATGCTTTTCAAATGGTTTGACATAGACTCCCCTGGTTTCAGCTTCATTCCATACAGTTTCCGGGTTAGAATTACTTTACTGCCCGCTGTTTCTCTTTGATATACAGCTTGTAGTGCATTCCAGCACTCTTTTGATGTATTCAAAAACTGAATGAAGGAAATTTGAGAGTCTTCCACAGCTAATGCAATAACTGCCATTGCTTTTGCATCGTCCTTAAACCATTTAGCATTCTGTGGATCTGCTCTATCTGGTGGATCCTCTGTGACTACATACCACAGTTCAGCCTGAATCAGATACATTTGCATTTTGTAAGACCATAATGCATAGTTAGAGTCATTCAGCTTTTCTAACAATTGATGCAAACCAGACATATTAGCTCCTGCCATTCCCTCTGCTTTAGGAATTGGTATCTCACCGTCCTCCTGCTCAGAGTCCTCCTCAGAGTCAGCCGACTGAGATTTTTCCTCACTTTGCAGCACTGGCTTTAGCTTGATGTCTTCCTTCATCAACAGTCTTCTTTTTTTTTTTTTAGCAGACTCCTGGTTCTAGTTCTGATACTGCACCGTTCCCACCAAGTTCTGGTTCTTCTGCCTGGGTTAGGCTGGCGTAGACTTGCCTAGATTGGACTGGGCTAGACTGGGCTGCCTGGACTGGGCCCATAACCTTTGTTGGGTTATTGTGCCATAACTTTTCTCCTTCTGGAACTCTGTTTGTGCTCAGAAACAAACACACATCACGCAGGTCTTACACAGCAGAGCTGGTTTATTTCCTTCAGGCTTCTGTGCAGTTCAATTCAGATCAGTTCAGATCAGCACACTGAGGCATGCACAGAGAGCAGTGATCATAGAGCAGTGATCAGTTCCATTTTACAAAGTGAGAAACTATATACAGATCTACACAATTCTTATCTACATTACATACAGCTGTGATGAGGCTAACTTAGAATCTTGGCAAGGTTCCCAGAACAGCCTCTATCTCAAGGTAATTGCCCACAGATAGACTTTCTCTGTTTAACCCTGAGATAGCCATACACACACAATTTTAATGACTAAGCAAGTATTTCTTTTCATATACTTAACACCCATGGCCACCTTGCAGGAGTCAGACCCAGACTTTGGGGCTGTCCCCTCACCTAGGTGGGGATTGATCTGCCCCTTCTAAGTGAGAAATTGTTTGGCATTGCTTGGCTGTAGTATTCAGAAAAGATCTTGTGCAATAACTTTGTGCAGGACATTTCACCCCCTTGCAGTGCACCCTTTCTAAAATGATGTCAGGAGTTTGCTGTAGCATCTAATCCCACATCTAATTCTATAACTTTAACAGTTGTATTGAAAAGGGAATTTCAGCAGGTGTCATTTGTATATATAGAGAACCTGGTGAAATTCCCTCTTCATCACACCAGTTAAAGCTGCAGGTGCCCTGCCCTCTTTTAGATCTGGTCACTCTAGTATAGCTCCTGCACTTTAACTGTTGTGATGAAGAGGAAATTTCACCAGGTTCTCCATATACACAAATGACACCTGCTGAAATTCCCTTTTCTATGCAACTTTTAAAGATACAGGAGCCCTGTCCTCCTTTTCATATGGTCACCCTAGTTTATGGAAGGGCCCTTGCAAAAGTACAAAATCATCAAGTCATAAGAATTCAAGCATGAAGAAGAAAACTAAAGTTTTAAGCCTGAATAGGAAGCAAATTTTGCATTTGCTGTTAAAAGGATGGAAATTCCTGTGCCTTATATGTAATGCATCACTCATTCACTACAAAGCAACTCGAAACGCCACTATGGCCTTAGCTAGACCTACCTCATAGTCTGTGATGGAGGAGGGAAGATCTCGCATTGTGATTAACACGAGATGTCTCCTCTGTTTACACGTGAGGTGCGATGACCTCAGGAGGAGCAGCGTCGCGTCCGCCATTTTTTTTTTTTTAAAGACACAGGAGTGCACGAATGCTCATGCGTGAAAGGTAAGTTTTTTTAAAAAATTAATTACTTTCCCCACTCCCCCACCCCACCCTACCCTGATGGGCGCAGCAATCCTGAGGAGCTCTGTGCCCCGTACGCAGCTCCCGGATTCGCGGCAACGGGCCACACGTTCCGCAGTCTCGGGCTCAGCCCGGGACCATGGAAAAAGTGGGCCCAAAGGGGAGGGTGAGATCCCAGGGCAAGGGAGGGATGATCCCTCCCTGATCCCAGGATCCCCTGTGCATCATGTCTGGCTAAGGCCTATGAAACAAATGACAAAAATGTTTAATCCATTCTGATCCACTGTTGGATCAGAATGAAGGAAAAATAAGGTACTTGCTTTAAAATCACACTTAAAACACTCTTTTTTTAAAAAAAATCTATTTAATAAACAGTTTAAACAACTGAAGCTCATTTATGATAATAGTTTTTATACTATTAATAAAAAATAATGAAGATTGTGCATGTCTTGTAGCTCTTGGACATTTGGATTGGAAGGCCTGAAACTGACCATGCTGGATTGTGGATCACAAGATCTGAAACTGACCGGCATTTAGATGTTGGTTTGAAAACTGTTTTATTGCCATTTTTTTTTTTATCGGATGTGCTTTTAAATTGGTTTGGCCTGTCTGGACACAGTTTTGTCCCATTTACTTATGGTACCTTTCTCTTTTGATAAAAATAGAAATTGAGCTGTTTTATAGCTATTGATAATCTGTTGCTGATAGACACATCTTGCTTTTGATCTATTCAAGATTGTTTTGATTGCTATGATTCTGTAATGTTAGGGCTTCTTCAAATTTAAGGGAATTTGTGTTCGCTGACACTTTGCTTCCTGCTTCTCTTCTGCAATTGTAATGAGATGAATTACATAAAAGGAAAGAGACCATGTGGTCTGTAATTGAAAACTTCAATGCTCATATTTTTGAATGGGATAGTGTCCTCTAGTGGGTGTTTTGTAGCACAATTTCCCCTGTACACAGTAAGAAATCCTGAGATATTTCAGAAGAATTGGGATATCCAAGGTTTTTTTAAAAAATGGAATAACCAGGGGAAGGAGCAGGAGACATGTAGGATGTTCACAATGTTGTCAAAAGGGCCTGCGAACATCCATACGTGGTCAGGTATAGGTCTCAGCAAGGCCGTGAGGCCTTGCCATTTGTAATTAGATTTATTTAGAAGTCGTTTGGAATGTCAGAATCTGTGCGAACTTATCTCTGTCAGCATTCTCAGGGGAGTAGCTTCACACACCCCTCCCTCGGCCTTGAGGCTGCAAGACTTCTCTGGGAACCTAAAGGTGGGGGCGCTTTCCTGAATGAGTCACTCAGATTGTAGCATCATCTTGGTGAGCTGAGCAGTGCCATCCTGTTTGGAGACAGGCATAACTTATGGGCCAGAGCCCTTGTCTGTTAAATGGTTTGAAAGAAGGCCCACACCTCCCTTTATAACAGGGGTTCTTAACCGGTGGGGTACACCTCCCCAGGAGAGGTTTGGACCGACTCCAGGGGAGGTGTGAGTAGCCTCTCAACTATAAATTGTTTATTTTACAAGTACATAGCAGCGCAGCTTGGCCTAACCTTATTTCTTTCTACTAATCTTGGGAGCTACGACGTAGCTCATTTGTACACCACGTGCGTTATTGTAGTTATCGTTACCTGCTAAACATGCGTTAGCATTTGTGAAGAACAATCAATCTTTCAAGGTAAGTGACTGCTTTGTTCTAAGTCACTTTCCCCCCTGGTTTATTGCAAAATGTAGAGCTGGGCCGAAAGTTTCGAAAAAAGTTCCATTTTTTGGCATTTCGTGGGGGGTGGGAGGAAAACAAAAACTCTGGAGAAAAAAGCTGGGGAAATGAGAAGTTTTTTGGAGAATTTCTCCTTGGGGAAAGGGACAGGATTTCCTTCCACCTTTTGAAGTTTAAGCAGTTGTTCCTTCTTTCTATTTTTTTTATATTTTTAAAAGCACCCCTTGAAAATGCAGCAGCCCAAGAGTTCTATCTGAATGCTGTTTGGAGAGGGTGAGGTCACATTGTCTCCAATTGCTGGCCTAGGAGCACAGGAGAAAAGGCCTATAACTCCTAAACTTGATTTTATTTCTTCAATCAAAATCTTGATGAATTGTGGTGCTCTCAAGTGGCTGCATATCCTGTTCTGGCAAAGAAAGCTATTTCATCATTAATTCCATTTTCAACCACCTATCTGTGTGAATATGAATTTTTATTTATTTATTTATTACATTTATGTACTGCTCCACAGCTGAAGCTCTCTGGGTAGTTCACAAAAGTTAAAACAGTAAACATTAAAAAGTATACAAAATTTAAAAACCATCAGACACATAAAAAACAACAGTATAAAAACATCAGTATCCATTTAAAAACAACAGTTCTGGGGTCCGTTAGAAAACAAACTTAGCGTTGTTAAATGCTGTTAACTCTTAAATGCTTTTCAACTCTTGTCAGCATAAAAACCAAAGCTAGAAATCGGTTGGATGCCAGAGATGATATTCGCCTAGCATTGTCTAACATTGTCCCTCGAATAACTACTCTTGCTGAGCACAAACCACATTGAAGTTATTTTGAAATTATCCTTCTTTTATGTGTGTAGCTGTTAAAAATACTTTCTTTAAATACAGGTTTTATTTCCACAAAACTGTTCATTGCTTGTGTTTGTGTTCATTTCATTGAATACGCATTTTTTTTAGTCCAGAGACAGAACTAAAAAATGCAAACTCGTCCTGCCTAAGCTTAAATTTGGGGCCGTTAACACATGGGAGGCGTTGGGTCATAAGATTTTTCACAAGGGAGGTATGACACCAAAAAGGTTAAGAACCACTGCTTTATAAGCTGGAGCAAAGGTGAGAACCCTTTGTGAGGATTGTCTTTTAACTCATGGCCTGAAATCCCTCCCTGTCTGGATCCATCACTGTTTCGGAATTTGAAAGCACTCTGCACATGGACTCTACTATTTGGACTTTGGATTACTAAGGGCTGTGCCATGAAAAGTGCTGTGAGGCTTTTCATAGTCTTGAACTCTTGTTTGTTGTGGATTGTGTGTGTTCATTCATCAACTTCTCAGTGACTGGGGTTTATTTTTATAGACTCAGGTGGCAGGGAGTACCCTGTGCTAAAGCACCAGCACAGGACTTATTATGCCTGAGATTTTTACCCACCCCATGATCTTGTTTAGGCTTTGGCCATGATCCCTGAGCTACCAACATGTGGCTCGCGAATTGACCAGCTCCTATGAGATGGTTTGTCCCATTGTGATTGCTTGATGGAACAGACCAGGATCATTCCCCTTCCTTGGTTGGGTTTGGAACCCGTTGTTGGAATTGTTGAGATGTCAACTGGAAAACCAGGTTGTTATTGTAGTGAGTAGTGTTTTGAACCATCAGCTTTAAGTATTTCTGAAGTGTGTAACCTCTAAGCTTTTCACTGTGAGATTTCCCTCAATAAAAGAAGTTTCATTGATGTCAGTTTGCCAGAACATGTGAATGCCAGAGGGAATGGGAAACATGACAAGTGGCCAGTCACAAGTGTGCCTTATACAAGGACATTTGTTATTGTTTATCATCTTGGGAATTAGAGTAATAGCATTTTAGCATGCTATTTTATATCTTTCCAGAATAAATCTTTTCTTTAAACATTCTTTGTTTAGCCTGTAGATTGTTCAAATCTCTTGCTGCCCACAAGACTATGCCTTACAATGGATACCCAAAAACCACTGTTTGCTGGGGTGGGTGAGGGTGAGGGTAAAGAAAGTGGTGGAATTGAGAGTGTAATCCTATGCATGCTTGGACAGAAAAAGAAGTCCTACAACATCCAGCCACCTTAATTTGTTAAGCAGCCTTCTAAGTAAGCTCACAAAGGTTACTAGCTTGCAAAGGAAAAGGAAAAGTGGGTTAGCTTCTCTCTTCTGGCTGCCTGCTTGGGTTTTGTGCTGGGCCCAGAAGACAGATGGAGCACCGCCAGCCGATTCACTTGCCTGCATGGAATTCCTTGTTGCCTATATCAATTAGGCAAGTTCCTAAACGCAAGGCTCAATTTATGACTTATGCACATATTAGGGTGACCATATTTTGGAAACCAAAAAGGAGGACAACATGGTCGCCCCCAAGGGGGGGTGTCCAGTACCAAGGGGGCGTGCCCACCCGAACATAGCCTTGGTCACATATCTGATTTTACAGCACACATTTAAGACAAATCTGTTCTACATAACATCTTAATGTTAAAATCACTGAAATAAAGAACAAGTGAGAGATTCAATGTATCTGAAATTAACTTCACTCACTCCTACTTTTGTAGGTTTTGCTGTACTTTGAAGCTTTTGCTATACTCTGTGTGTTACATTCTCCCCTTCCCTCAAATATCTTTTCTGACTGTATCTTCACTCATTGCAAGCTGCTGTTGTTGTTAACAGGGTTTGCTACTGGCCCCAGATCTGTTTCAAATTTGGTATGGTTAAAGCTCTACCTAAAAGCTATCATGGTGCCAACTTTCAGCTCTTTATCTTTAAAAATGACAGTTTAAAAAATAATAATTTTAAAACCTCATTTTTAAAAAAATTCCTAAAAAATCAATGGATGAACGGATCTGTTTCAAATTTGGTGTGGCTAAAGCTCTACCTAAATCCTATCATGGTACAAAGTTTCATCTCTTTAACTTTAAAAATGACAATTTTTAAAATAATAATTTTAAAACCTCCATTTTTAAAAAAATCCTTAAAAATCAATGGATGAACGGATCTGTTTCAAATTTGGTGTGGCTAAAGCTCTACCTAAATCCTTTCATGGTGCAAAGTTTCATCTCTTTATCTTTAAAAATGATGATTAAAATAATAATTTTAAAACCTCAATTTTTAAAAAATTCCTAAAAAAAAATCAATGGATGAACAGATCTGTTTCAAATTTGGTATGACTAAAGCCCTTCCTAAGAGCTACCATTGTGCCAAGTTTCATGTCTTTATCTTAAAAAATGACGGAGTTATAAGCATTTTTGTTAATTCCCATTAGAGCTGCTCTTTGAAAAAAATCCGGATTTCCCCTCCCCTCCCGGATTTGCCACCAAAAACCTGGACAAATCCGGTCATATGGTCACCCTAAGTGCCACATATGCACTTAAACAAACCTGTATTCTTAAGAGGACCTAACAAAGTGAAACCGCATTCAAATACTGAGAAGTGTCTAGTGTTTATGTAGCAATACAGTGCTGCATAAAGTAATGCAGCTGTTGAAGGTAATATTGGTTTGCACAGTTCACTTATTTAAGATAAGGAAGTGAAGTGCGATGTTGTCATGGTGACGCGCTTATAAGAGAGCACAAGAGAAATGAAGCTTTTGAATAATTGATAGTTTCCTAAGATTAGGAATGATTTACATGGTGTTCTCTTTGATGTTCATGCATACTTCAAACATTTAAAAATAATCAGGCGGCCGCAGCACAAAACCAAATCTAGTGACTAGTTCACCAAAGCCATTTGGATTGATCTGTGTATGAGGTATTTATAAATGCAGATATAACTAACATTAATGCAGCTGTTCTCAAGCTTTAGAACTCCCTGTTGAGGAGAAGGCTAGGGTCTAATTTACACCAAGCAGGATATTGCACTATTAAAGCGGTATATAAAAGGCAGGAGCCACACCAAACAGGATATAGGAGTATGAAAGCGGTATATCATAGAATAGCAGAGTTGGAAGGGGCCTACAAGGCCATCGAGTCAATGGGCCCCAACAGTTGTAAGTGCACTTCAGTACTGCTATGAAGCAGTAGTGTGGCTCCTGCCTTTTATATACTGCTTTCATCATGCAATATCCTGCTTGGTGTAGATTAGGCCTAGGTTGTTTCTGTGTGTTGTTCTTCCACAGGGTTTCAAGCAGGCCTTTGGCATGTAAGCTAGCCTGTTGGGGTTGGTGCTGTTTTCATTCTCCTACTGTTGCATATTTAATAAATTTGTTTTATGATTGTTTTACCAACGTTCTTATTTTAAATTTCAGTTTTTATTATTGTCAGCCAACTTGAGCACTATTTCTTTGATATAACTGAAATCAACTAACTAACTAACTAGGAAACACCTGACTCACCCAGATATTCACACTGTAGTCTTCTATTCCTTTAGCTGTGGTGCTTCCAAATGAAGCTTTTAACCTGAGATTGCCCTGCCTGATTCGTGGTATTTTATGGAGTTGCCCAGCAGTTGTCATCTTCAACTTACAGCCCTGCTGTTCTTTCCTATAATTTCTTCTGTCCTTTTTCTCAATACAGAATATCAAGGAGAAAAAGACAGAATTTCTGCATAATGCTTTCTAATTATGACCAATAGGGATGACTTAGTGGATAAAGTGGCAGTTACGGGAACTCTGGGGGAAAGTGACCACGTCATACTTGAATTCTTGATTATGAAGGAGACAAAAGTCGAGCGTAGCCATACACGTACTCTGGATTTTAGGAAAGCTGATTTTAATAAACTCAGAACTATAATAAGTAAGGTCCCTTGGCAAGGGAGCCTAATGAGAAAAGGAGTGCAGGATGGGTGGGAGTATTTAAAAAATGAAATTTTAAAGGCACAGTTACAAACAATTCGAACAAGGAGAAAAGATAGAAGACAACAGAGGAAACCAATGTGGCTCCACAAAAAGCTTAGAGATGACCTGAAAACAAAAAGGGATACATATAGGAAGTGGAAGGAAGGCCAGGCTACAAAAGAAGAGTACAGACAAGTAGCGCAGAAGTGCCGAAATGGCGTCAGGAAGGCTAAAGCTGTGAATGAGCTGAGATTAGCGAGGGATGCTAAAAGCAATAAAAAGGCTTTCTTCAGATACGTGAGTAGTAAAAGACAGAGGAAAGAAATGGTGGTTCAACTGCTTAATGAGGATGGCAAATTGATAACAGACGACAAAGAAAAGGCTGAAGTGCTCAATTCCTACTTTGCCTCGGCCTTCTCCCAAAAGCGGGTCTATGACCCCCCTGGAAAAAGTGAAGCAGAAGTTGAGGGGGCAGGATTGCAGTTTGAGATTGATAAACAAATGGTCAAAGAACACCTAATTTCCTTGAATGAGTTTAAATCTCCAGGGCCCGATGAACTGCATCCAAGAGTAATGAAGGAGCTAGCAGAAGAACTCTCAGAACCTTTGTCTATTATCTTTGCAAAATCATGGAAGACGGGTGAGGTGCCGGACGACTGGAGGAGGGCTAACGTTGTCCCTATCTTCAAAAAGGGCAAAAAGGAGGAACCTGGGAACTACAGACCAGTCAGTCTGACATCCATCCCTGGGAAAATTCTGGAGCAGATTATAAAGAAGTCAATCTGTAAACACCTTGTAATCAATGCAGTGATTACTAGAAGCCAACATGGATTTGTCAGGAACAAATCCTGTCAAACTAATTTGATCTCATTTTTTGATAGGATAACCTCCCTTGTGGACTGTGGGAATGCTGTAGACGTCATATATCTTGACTTCAGCAAAGCTTTTGACAAAGTACCACATGACATTCTGATTAACAAACTAGCTAAAAGTGGGCTAGATGGAACAACTATTAGGTGGATCCACAGTTGGCTACAGAATCGGACTCAAGGAGTACTTATCAATGGAACCTTCTCAAACTGGGGAGAGGCAACGAGTGGGGTGCCGCAGGGCTCAGTCCTGGGCCCAGTGCTCTTCAACATTTTTATTAATGATTTGGATGAGGAGGTGCAGGGAACGCTGATCAAATTTGCAGATGACACAAAATTGGGTGGGATAGCTAATACCCTGGAAGACAGAAACAAACTTCAAAGTGATCTTGATAGGCTGGAGTGCTGGGCTGAAAACAACAGAATGAAATTTAATAGGGATAAATGCCAAGTTCTACATTTAGGGAATAGAAACCAAATGCACAGTTACAAGATGGGGGACACTTGGCTCAGCAATACTACAAACGAGAAAGATCTTGGAATTGTTGTAGATCGCAAGCTGAATATGAGCCAACAGTGTGATATGGCTGCAAGAAAGGCAAATGCTCTTTTGGGCTGCATTAATAGAAGTATAGCTTCCAAATCACGTGAGGTACTGGTTCCTCTCTATTCGGCCCTGGTTAGGCCTCATCTAGAGTATTGTGTCCAGTTCTGGGCTCCACAATTCAAGAAGGACGCAGACAAGCTGGAGCGTGTTCAGAAGAGGGCAACCAGGATGATCAGAGGTCTAGAAACAAAGCCCTATGAAGAGAGACTGAAAGAACTGGGCATGTTTAGCCTGGAGAAGAGAAGATTGAGGGGAGAGATGATAGCACTCTTCAAATACTTAAAAGGTTGTCACACAGAGGAGGGCCAGGATCTCTTCTCGATCCTCCCAGAGTGCAGGACACAGAATAACGGGCTCAAGTTAAAGGAAGCCAGATTCCGGCTGGACATCAGGAAAAACTTCCTAACTGTTAGAGCAGTGCGACGGTGGAATCAGTTACCTAGGGAGGTTGTGGGCTCTCCCACACTAGAGGCATTCAAGAAGCAGCTGGACAACCATCTGTCAGGGATGCTTTAGGGTGGATTCCTGCATTGAGCAGGGGGGTGGACTCAATGGCCTTGTAGGCCCCTTCCAACTCTGCTATTCTATGATTCTGTAATTAGTAGTGTTAGGAACCCTCCACCTGGAAGCACCCATGAAAAGCTCATCAGGATATCTAACCAGGGGGGAATCCGCACGTCGTTCTGAGATCGCTTCTAAGCGACCCCAGTGCTGCGTGAAAGTGAGTGTGTAACTTGCCTTTTGAAGAGCCGACGAAGAGACGTCCTTCCCACCGCCGCCGCCACCCGCAGACCTCGCCGACCGGCGAGGAGAGCTCAGCTGAAGAAGGCGGGGTTGAGAGCAGAAGAAGCTCTCCACCCCGCCTTCTTCCCCCGGGCTCTCCGTCCCAGCCGGTGAGGAGGGAGTTGGGTGGTGGCGGCAGGAAGGACATTTTCACGCCGCACTGGGGTCGCTTAGAAGCGATCTCAGAACGATGTGCGGATTCCCCCCAGGGATGCCCAAGTTTGGGTGGGTTAGTCTGAGAAATCACATTCACTCAACAGCAGTTTCCATGTGCAATTCCCCATACGGTTGGATACGCATGCCCCCTAACTTGATTAGAGTGATTGACCAAGTTTGCACAATCACAGAGAGGGAAATAAGCCACCATGGCATGTGCCAGTTGCACGCCAGGGGAATTTGTATTATTATCCTTGGTTGTGCAACTTGTGATGTTGTATGAGTCCAGCCAGGATGGCTTGTTGCTGTGGATAAAAAGTCAACCCAAACCCATGGGCTGTTGTTTTCAATTGCACTTACTCCTGGGGGAAGTCAGCAAGGGAGAGAGGGGTGGGGAATTGGGAATTGCTTTAGGGATGACTTTTCTTTAAAAAAAAAATCTCATTCGCGCCAGCACACCTGTGCATAAGCTTAATGGATCTAAAAAAGAACAAGAAAGAAACCTGTTGATGTTGTAGGACTCCACCTACATTTAGCCAAATTAATATGCCTTAAGATAGGGTGACCATATGAAAAGGAGGACAGGGCTCCTGTATCTTTAACAGTTGTATTGAAAAGGGAATTTCAGCAGGTGTCATTTGTATATATGGAGAACCTGGTGAAATTCCCTCTTCATCACAACAGTTAAAGCTGCAGGTGCCCTGCCCTCTTTTAAATCTGGTCACTCTAGTATAGCTCCTGCAGCTTTAACTGCTGTGATGAAGAGGGGAATTTCACCAGGTTCTCCATATATACAAATGACACCTGCTGAAATTCCCTTTTCTATGCAACTGTTAAAGATACAGGAGCCCTGTCCTCCTTTTCATATGGTCACCCTACCTTAAGATTACATTTACTTTAGGAAAGCAGGATTCATACCAAGTCTTATCTGCATTAATTGGCTATATGTGCCATGGGAGGAGTAAATGATAATTCAAGAAAATGCATTTTTGAACTGCATCACCATCTGAACATGCCTCCATGTAGATTGGACTAAGTAGGTTTTTATTTATTTATTTATTTATTTTATTACATTTATATACCCCCCCCCCCAATAGCTAAAGCTCTCTGGGCAGTTTACAAAAGTTAAAAACAATGAACATTAAAAACAGATACACAAAAGTTTAAAACCATCAAAAGCATAAAAACAATACCAGTTTAAAAACAATATCGATTTAAAACAATTATTCTGGGGTTGATTTAATAATTGTTTAAAGCACGTTATGGTTGGTACTTGATGTATCGCAAGGGAGGCTGCCATCACAGAGAAGTCCTGTTGCTGTCAGTTGGGACTCGGCAGTGTGTGGCACAGACAACAAGGCCAACTGTGAAAATCGTAGTGGTTGGGTGGTCTATATAGGGGGAGATGATCTTTTAGGTAACCTGGGGCAGAATCCAGTAGGGCACTTCTGCCCCCGCTGATTCTCTTCCACCCTGCCAATTGTATTGCACAATCACACTGTAGTGCTGTGGGGAAACCTGAAACTAGCAGAAACAGCCATTTCTGGAAGGAGGAAAGTTGGCGGAACTCACATAAGGGAGGTCTGCCAACCTGCTCCTTCCAAACGACTGTTTCTGCTTGTTTCACGGCTTCCCCTAGGAAGTGCTAAAACAGCCTTGCATGAGTGGTGGGTTCTACTTGATTGAAGTTGGTAAAAGGTGCTCCTTGCCACAGAAGTCACTTTGACTTCTAATGATAATTATGAATGTAGGAGCACCCCCAAAATGCATATCCATTATTTCATGGGGAGTGCAACCCCATCCACAACAGGTAAATTCCCCAATTCCCAGATGTGGGAATCACTTGCCCACCATGACTCTGTCTTATCGGGACTCAGCTTCAACTTATTGGCTTTCATCCAGCCCACCGCTGCATCTTAGCACTGATCCAAGTAGGCTGGTTTGGTTATATGTAGGTTGGTTCAGTTCCTTTCATGCTTTTTAGTATCTGTTTTGAATATAAATATTAAAATAAATCTTACAATACTACAACTTAATTGTTTTGTATATAAAAGCAATTGGATTGCTTTAAAAAGTGACATTACATTTAGAAAAAAGCTGTTTAAACATCTCTTTAGCTTGAGTAGCTGCTATTGAAACAATTTGGGAAGAAGTGATTGTCAAATATGTGCTATATTTGAATAATGTCACAGGACCAATATAGTATTTTCTTTGCTTGTTATATATCCCCAAGTGAAAACTATTTATAGCAAAATTTCTGGAGAAACATAATAGTCTTTATTTAAAAGTATGTTGCTCTTTGTTATTTTAGGACATACCTTACTAAAAAAAGGAATGAAACAAAATGTACCCGAAAGAAGTAATACATTTCATAAGCAAACACACAAGCTATTTGCAGGCATTGTTACTAAAAGGTTTGGAGATATTTACGAGGGCTTGATATCTATAGACGTAAGTAACTATATAACTGGTTTATTCTCCATTTTCTGTATTGCTAAGCAGATGAACTATATTGCTGAAGTTGATGTCAGTTTAACAGACTATCTCACCTATAACCAAAACCAGCCAAATAGTGGAGGAAATGACTTCTCTCACAACTGTATGTGGCTTCTAGTTTAACTGGGAAAATGGTACCACAGGAGCACAGGAATTCATGTTTTCACCCCCACTATTTTCCAATTAAAAGCACCTTTCCTCTGCTTTTAGGTCAGTGGAGGAAAATAAAGCAGCTTAGGTGCTGTACCTGTCTCTCGTCTGCCTCCCCCCCCCCCCCTGATGGTGCCAATTGGGAAATGGCATAAGGTGAAAAGGTTTAACCCACTGCACCACTAAGCCTTCCCTTAACAAATTAAGTCTCCTTCAGCTGGTTAGAACTAAAGAAAAAGACCTTGGGTAATCCAATGTATAATTTGGCTCTGAGTAGATGTCTCCAAATATCTGTTCCAAGGTATCTATTCTCTCTCTTAAGTTTAGATTTCCCCCTTACATAAGAGAGTAGGCACTGCTACTCCACTGAATCTCAGAATTTTACATTCTAGATTTTTTTTTCTTGTGAACTCTAACAGATATTGTTGGACTTGAGTCAGGAGAACTGGGTTCACATTCCCAGTCAGCCATGGGCACATTGGAAACTGCCTTATACTGAGTCAGACCATTGGTCCATCTACCCCTGTATTGTCAACACTGACTGGTGGTGCCTCTCCAAGTTTTCAGGCAGAAGTTTTTCCAGCCCTACCTGGAGATATTGAGGATTGAATCTGGGATCAAGGCTAGCTCTCAACCCTTTCTGAAAAGGTTGTCATGAGAATAAATTTCAAAGAAGTAGGATAAAATGGCTTTATCTATCCTATCTTGATGTCCTTAGATAAAACTTGGTAAATATTTACAGGGATGCTGATAAGGATGAAATGGAGTCTTTATGTTATCTTGTGAACACTGTTCTGTCTTCTTGTAACAGAACTGAGTTCAATATGGAATAGATTAACATGGATAAAAATGGAGGCCCCTGTGATGATCTGAGGGGTACGTGATCTATTAGTGCACATGCTCCAAGAGAATGTTCTGACATATTAAAACTGAATACGCTTCAACAATCTCTGTGTGATTGTGCCAGATGGTAGTTTGAAGTCGACTCTAATGAATGTAGTCTGGCTTTTGGAAGATGGCATGAGCTGTATTTAGCAATGGGCAAGGGAAGAAGGTAGCAGGAGTCTTGTGAAAAATGGCCATCTGGTGTATTATTTTGATGTATTGAGGCTAAGAGAGAATAAAAAGAAACCGTGAAGTGAAGGTGAGTCAAAATGCTGAATTCTAAGGAAAAGAAGAAGCAAAATAGGATACTCAACCAGATTGTATATTTACCGTATTTTTTCGATTCTAAGACACCATCGATTCTAAGACGCACCCCATTTTTAGAGATGTTTATTTGGGAAAAAAGGGCATCTTAGAATCGAAGAAATACTTCCCTCACCGCCCAGCCAACCTCCTCCCCCCCCTCCGCGCTTTCTTCTAATGGTTGTGTCCTTTTCTTTTTTCCCTCTGTGAGAGAAGAAACCGCCATTTGCGCGGGAAGAGGGGGGGGGCGTTGAAACAAAGAGTAAACAATATTTTCGGGCGGGGAGAGAGAGAGGAGAAGACGCAATTAAGGAGCTAAAATGCTTAACTCTCCAGTCCCGCTCTTTACTTGTCTGTGCACCAGGGGACGATGACACGCAAGTAAGTCCCATGGAAATCGATGGGACTTACGAATAAATTTGACTAACAAAAAACCAGGCGCTTACCCAACCAGCTCCTCCTCACTCGCATGGCTCAAGGCTGCTGCAGGAGCTTCCTCTTTTCCTCTTACCGTATTGCTTCGATTCTAAGATGCCATCGATTCTAAGACGCACTCCATTTTTAGAGATGTTTATTTAGGGAAAAAAGTGTGTCTTAGAATCGAAGAAATACGGTATTACCTTTAAAAGGATGCATGTCAAGAGCTTGCTCACTGCTTCCAAAAAAAAGAAAGAAAAGGCAGCCACAACATCCTATTTCCTTCCTGAACGTCTCGTGTGGTGTGTGAATCTAGGGGGAGGCTCTCGCGATCAGCATATCGCAAGATCCTCCCCGTTCCCTCCCTAGGTGTAGACATACCCTCTGAGAGTCCAGAAGTCACACTTATATACCTAAATATATTAGTGCATACAATTCACAGTTTCTGGCTAAGGAGTGGGTGGGAATAAGGCTGGGGCAGCCTAATACCAAATATTATTAGGGCCTCAAAATGTAAGACCATTTATTTCAATGGGCATAGGTGCACTAAACCATAGGATTTTATTGTTAATTGAAAAATGGGGAAAACTTTACAGCAAACAGACCAGAAGGTGGTGCCAGAGTAATGCTGACAATACCTTTGTTCAGCTTGTTTACTGTGAGATTAATGTCTTCTCTCTCCTGATTTAACAAAACTGAGCAGTTAAGAAATGATTTAATTGTTACAAATAACTTAATCATGTGTACAGCATTGGAAGTAAACATGTGTATTGTATTGTATTGAAGATCCATGCGATTTTCTTTTTATAATGAAACCTACTTCTTACCTATACACATATTTCAAAAGCCTTTCCAGAGGAGAAAACAAACAAATCCAAAGAGTCTTATAGCATGTTAAAGAATAGCAAATTTATTCTGGCATAAGTTTTGTGGACATTGACCACTTCATCAGATGCATGAAATTGACAGATTTATGTATCATGCTGGGAGGGGGGGGGCGTGGAGAGATGTAAACTGTGTCAGAGAGAATTGAAAGTAAAGACAGTTCTAATTTCCTTAACAGTTGCCATTCACAAAATGTTGTTGGGTGATAACACAGACAATGGTAGCTGATTGACATAAGTAGTGTTTTGTTTTGTTTTAAAAAAAATATTTTTGTAGTCTGAATAAGGACAGAGTTGAAACTCTTAATGTGCTCCAGTGATTTCACATTGATATTTATCTTTGAAATTCCTTTGTTCAAGAATGACCTCCTTAAGGTCATTGGCAGTATTTCTTAAGAAATCAAAACATTCTCCCACTGCTTTCTGAACATTGCAGATTTGCGTCCATTTTTTCTTTGACACAGAGACTAGCCTGTTTGTCCTATGTAGAATGCAGAAGGACATTGCTGACAAATGATGGCTTTTGTGACATTGGAAGATGAGCAGACGTGTGGAGCCCTGATGATGGAGATGGCATGATTTGGTCTTGTAATAGTGTTGCCAGAGTAGATATGGGGATAGAGCTAGCATCTATATCTGCCACAGGTTTTCATCTGTATTTCTGTTGCAAGATGTGTTGCAGCTGCTGAGTATCCTTTTAGGTTGGGCAGCTGTCTGTAAGTAAGTACAGATCTATCACCTAAGGCGTAAAAGAGGAAAATGTCATTGATCACTTGGATTGTAGATCACTGAATATACATTTGAGTTGTCTTAGTGGGAACTATTGGTAACAACAAGTGGTGTTTTGTTGTTTTCTTCTCTGGGTCTGTTTTGTAGTAGATTACTCTTGAGCCCTGTTGATTTGTTTTTTTACTTTGTTGGGTGGATTTGTAGGCTGAGAAATGCCTGATTTAGATCATTAAGCTGTGAGTCTGAAGGCCTTGATGAAGTTCCTCCAGGACTTCAGTATCTTCCACCCCATTATCAACCTGAGCTTAGAACAGCCCATCCAAAAGGTTCACTTTCTGGATACTACAGTGCAACTACATATTGGGGATCTAAGCATCACCCGATATCAGAAACTACAGACTGGTACACATACCTGTATACTCCCAGCTTTCATCAACAATACACCTCAAAATCCATTGCTACAGCCAAGCCCTATGATACAAATGCATTTACCCAAAGCAACCTCTGAAAATATACAGGTTACCCTTTCTTCATCACTGAGCAGTACAATTCGCACACAGAGACACAAACACTCGTACACACACATTGGGTCTAGTAATAAAGAAATAAGGATACGAGTTTCAAATTCCAGGCAGTCTTCAGCCTCAGTACCTCTCAGCAGGGCAAGACCTTTTTATTTGTTTAGGCTTTTCATTATCAGAAACTTCTATGTATTTTATCTGCTGCTATTTTTATTGCTTTTAGCCTGTAGGTTTTATATTTTCTGTTTTTAATGCTGGTGTCAATCAGTTTTTTGTAAGCCACAATAAACATTTTGAATTGATACACAGGAACTGATACACATTTTAAAAGAAATATAGAAAATCATATATATATATATATATATATATATATATATATATATATTGCCCTTAGATGGTGTCTGAGTGGGGGCAAGGGGGATAGGATTTTTCGCCTTCCTGGATGTGAGGCTGGAGACAATGCTCTGCAAAGGGAGCAGTGCTGATTACCTCTACAAATTCGCAAACACGAGCTCAGAGAGGTGGGAAAGGGGGCGTGCCAGTGGGCAGGGAGGGGACTACGGAAGCATGGATACAAGCTATCCCCTTCTCTCCCCCTCCCTGACACCTCTGCTAGATGAGTGAAACACCTGTCTCGCTAAAATGTAGAATGGGAGGCATGATGTGCCTCCTGCTCTGCATTGGGTACTCATATGCCTCCGAGTTCAGAAACTTACAAGTACCCAGGGTGTAAACAATAGGACTGCGTCCTTACAGTGTTATGGCCTGCTTCCTAGCACATCCATAAGACTCTGCTTCTGCATTCATGGTCATCATTTAGCTCCCCAAGGCTTAGCACTTTATTCTTGTCTTCTGTTGCCTGTTAGCTTCTTGTAGAGCAATGAAGGCATTTGGGAAACCATCCCTATAATAAATTATGGGGAGGGGGGGGGAAGTTGCTTCAGTGTTTTCTTTTTCTGAGCATTCTTGCCTAATTTGTGGCATGAAGGCTTAACACCAGGTCATGATGTCTGTTCAGTAGTGAAAGTCGTCCCTCCGTACCCATTTACTCTAAGGATGGAGATAAAATGGAAGGAACTAAGAGGGGTATGGTAAAAGACAGCATATGCTGGGCAGCATTTGATCTGTTAGTGTGTTCTGGGAGGAATGGATACTTCTTGACCCTTGGGATATAATTTTGACATCTGATCAAATGGAACACAGACAGTCAATTACCTTATCTATTATTTACATCAAATGGAAATGTGTGACATTTGCTATTGCTAATGGCAATAAGGCCCCTGTAAAATGCCTTCATGCAGCCTAATAAAACAATAGTGCTGTACTTGTGTCAGCTGATTTTACATCCTCTCCTCCCCTGCCCTAAATAAAAAAAATGCCAGTGCCTTGTGATTTAGAAGGATAATGAAGAAACATCTGGTCAACATTTCTGCATAGCAAAAAAACAACCATTCTATACAAACTATGAAGTGTTATCAAGCATCCAAACTATTAACCAGCTCATGTGTAGTTATGTAACATAGGTTACTTTCTGTGCAATTATTTTTGTGTGTGAGAGACATGTCCGTGTTTAGAAAGGTCATAGATAAATATAGGGATTTATTAGTAAAGTGTGTCTGTTTGATAAAATGTTGATGAAGACTAGCTTTGAGATGCAGCAGTAATATATTATACAGTAGTATGGATAACCTAAGTTCAAGTATACTGTTATTTTCCCTAGGTAGTACAGATGGTTCACAAATGCAAAACAATACCTTTCGTCTCCAGGAAGCAAGCAAGGTAGCATCCATATCACTGGCAATTAACTTGTCTCTGGCTAATCTACAAAACTGTATCAACTATGAAAAACATGTCCCACCAGTAAGCTGCCTAAAGAGATATTGAATTTGTGACACAAGGTAAGGAAATGCTTAGACCTCTTGTTATGGATCTGGCTATATTTGTCATAAAATGCCATTGTATAATTTCCTGCATTTCCATATTAAAATGCTTATTTTCACATGTAGCGATAGAGTAAAGTTTCTGGTTTAAACACATATGCTTTATTATTCATTACTCCTAGGATTTGTGTATGGGTATATAAGCTTGTTTTGCACTTATAGGGGTATATTCTTGTGACCTGTAATTTTATACGTGAACCTACAGTGCTTTTAAAGGAAATTATAGAGCATGATACAGCATTCAGCTGTGTAGAGTGAGAGGTGCATATGTTATCACTCAAGTGGTAGTCATTCTACTGCTACAGTTAATAGACAAAGCATTGTCTATAGAGCAAATAATATTTGGTTTCTTTTGACTCTCTTGTGAGTCATATCTCCCCCCTCCCTTGTTCCCATTTTACATTCTGTGCTGTTGAATGCTTTGTTTCTTGACAGGTCTACTGTCCCTTAGGTCACTCACAAGCCATCCTTTAAAGAGTCACTCTTGACCCTGAACAGTTCACGGAGTTGGTAGGGCAAACTCAACTGTGTATTTTAAAACAACACAAGCCATTTGTACCATTTAGCTCTCACCATCCTGAAAGCGAATGGCTTAGTGTTTCTCAGCCTTGCACCTGTATATGGTGCCTGTGAGGAAAAAGAGGCAAGGTGAGAGACTACATACAAGTTGTGAGTGCCATAGGAACGCAAGTGTTCAATGAGTGGCTGCATGGAGGGAAAGAGAACTGAATCATAGATCCGTAGCCGTTTTGAGTAAGAGTTGCACAGTATTAAGTAAATCTGCAGTCTCCTCTGATACTGGCATTGTCAATAGGCAATATGGGTTTCTGTGTGTATGCCATTGTTGAATATCCAGGTTCAAATGTAGTATCTTACTGAATAGCAGTTGTTGGGAAATGGCAGGAGGGCTTACCAGTGGATTCCCACTACTCTGGGAAAAAGGGTGCTAGACTTAAGGCACAAACTTATGCATGTTTAGACAGAAAAGGGGCCTACAACTCCCAGTATACCCCAGCCAGCATTGTAGGCCTTTTTTTCCTACCTATACATCTATAGGATTGTGCCCTTAATAGACCTTTTGTCTAATCCAGCAGTGCTCTTTTGTTCTTGTAGATAGACTTGACATGTCAAATTTTATTTATTTAATTAAAATTATTTTTAGGCTTCCTTTAAGAGGAAAACCCTCTGAAGGTGGTATACAAGATAAAACACACACACATACAGAACAAATACAATACAATTCAATAACGAGATATTCATTAAAAGTTCAATATAAACAAAGCTTACTGATAAAAAAAAATCAGCCCTGTCAAGGCAGCTTACAAAATTCATGAAACAAGGAATAGCGCTCCTGGATGACATATTCCAAATGCAATGATGGCGGAAGAGTAAATGTTTCTTTCTCCTGGCACTGCCACAGAGTAAGCCTTCAAAAGAGCCACAAGCCATGTTTGTAAGGATTCATCCTGAGTGTTCTGCCACTTGTACTCTAACCATTGGCCTAACCACTTCATCTCTGGAAGTACCCACAAAACACCCTATTGCTGAGGGAGAGAGCATCTAGGAACTATTGTGTTAACAGTGTGGGTCAGCTTCTTATTTCAGAAATCAACCGGACCTCAACAAGAGTGAGTAGGTAGTTGACATGGCATCTCCCTGAGAGTGTCCTGGAAGTTCTTAGGTGCTAGGAACTTACAAGTATGGACCACTTTATTTGGTCCTCCATTTTTCTGAAGGTTAGGGAGCCCTCTGAGAACCACACTCACCAGGTGATAAAGGCAACAACAAAAAAAGGCTCTTGCACAGAAATCCCTTCATTAGGCTTAGCAGAAAATACCTAAGTGTTGAACTCATGAGCAGGGAAATGTGTGGGGCCTTAAATATATTGCAATAGTTCTATGCCTGTCATGGTAGTCATGAAATCCTGAGCCTCATGTGGGCAAGGGTGTTTAAATTCCCCAGGACCAAAAGAGGTGTGTACTTGGGGGAGGTGGTCCCATCCAACAACAGGTCTGAGACCAGCACTGTGACCTTATGCAGAAGAATGACTGGTAAACCAAAGAATCTCCCAAACTATTCCTAGTACTCAATGCCATGTATATGTATCTTACAAAATTAGTTTGTTTCATGGAATACCTGGGGACTGCCTGTATGGTGCCGGATTGCTGCTGCCTAAAGCAAAACCATGCACTTTCTGTGCAGTGGGGTGGTAGCAGCTAACCCCGATGCAGAAGGAGGGTGCGGAGTTTTCAGCAACCATGCAGCTCGCTGGTCTGCCCCCTGCCTGGGCTTCCGGCAACCAGTCAGGGATTGCTTTACACCCAGGAATGCTTCCGCATCGACACTGGAACGAAGTTAGACGGTGGAAGAGCGGTGTTCACCTTGCTCCAGCCTAAAAAATTGGTGTAAGTCACTGACTTTTTAAATGTGGAAAGCCCCACAGTGGCTTTGAGGTAGCTGCTGCATCATATAACCGACGCAGCAGCACCGCTTACCCACTGCAGGGCTTTCAGAGCATATAGACAGCTCCCTGGTGAGGGAAATGTGCATCAAATCAAGTTCTCCTCTACTATCAGAATAGTTCTGCCTTGCAGAAAGAAGGTCCCTTCTAACTTAGGTTTCTATGAAGCCAGGCATATTAGGAAAGGTTGAAAGAAATATAGGCCTATCTCCATATTAAACTTTGTGGTTGCACTGACTTTTCATACATATAGTATTACATGAATGAATGAATAGATTTATTGCGGTCATTGACCAGAACCAATAAAAACATTAATAACAAACAGACAATCCCAAACACATACATACATTACTATATTACATACATCCAGCTGTTGCTGAGAAATTGTATCACACAATCAGAGGCTGCAATCGATGGTTAAAAGATTACGCCATCTCATGTTATGGGATTTGTGCATGCTATAAGTTTACATCATGTGGGAATAGTCAATGAGCTGAGCACGTATTTCCTGCATTCTCCAGGGCAATGGAATTTATTTATTCAGATGAAAAATTGTTATTGGTCTGGAGCCCTGGAGAAAATCTGCATTTCAGGCAACTGCCCTTGATTCTTGTTTGTTCATTTATAGAGCAGTGTCTGCTTGAAGTGATTGTTTGGCAGGAAGGAAATAAAAGGGGGGATCATTTGCTGAACTTATTAATATATTTTATACTACTTAGGTTTAATTGTGTATTTCTAAAGCAAGGTCATACAGCACAGAGATGGGCTTCTGTTCTTGTAGAGCAGGAGGGAATTGCTTTAAAAAAAATAAAAAATAAAACATTCTTTCCATTCCTGAACAAGCTCCCTAAGAATGTAGGGATAGGAAGGATTCTTTTATCTGCACCTGGAGAGTAAATTATGAGACAGTTTAGAGACAGAAATATGTTGTATTTTTACTGTTAGGTTATTAAACAATTTTAGAACTATTACAAACAGAGTTGTAAACCATAACTCCAAGTCCGGATTTGAATTTTCCTCTCTTGCTGGATCCATGGATCACCTCAGTTTCTGGGCATATGTTGTTGTCCAGAAAGAAACATAGACTACTGTGCAAATATGGTTTTTATCATGTGCATTTTATCATGTGCACCATTGCAATGTAATGGTATCTAGTAATGGTACTAGGTATCTACCTAGTAATGGTATCATCACTTCACATAAAGAGTGGAGCTTGTTGCAACTGGGTCTTCTTCCTGCTGAAACCATACAAGCGATTTTATAAATTACAGATCATATTAAAAACAGGCTACATCACAGGGGGGAAATGCCATAATGTAACATTTTTCATACTTTCTGTGGTTTGAACATGATTTCATGACCCATATAGTAGGACAGAATCTACATTACTGCTTTATAACGGTATTAAAGTGCACTGACAACTGTTGTTTCACATGACACATTCCATATCTCGTTTTCAAACCATTTTCATAAGAGTTATATCCTGCTTGTTGTAGATCTGGACTAAGTTTGGCGTATGTCAAGCATTTTTATCTCTCTCTTTAGCTAAAAAGACCCTCAGAGCAATTTATAGGATCAATAAAAACTAGACATTTGTACATTGCTGAAATGTAAGAGCAAATTTTGCAAATGGAAACATATTTCTGTGGCAATTTAGAACCTACAGTAAATAGGGTGACCATATGAAAAGGAGGACAGGGCTCCTGTATCTTTAACAGTTGTGATGAAGAGGGAATTCCACCAGATGTCATCTGTATGCATGTTGCACCTGGTGAATTCCCTGTTCGTCACAACAGTTCAAGCTGCAGGAGCCCTGCCCTCTTTTGTATCTGGTCACTCTGGCTATACTCCTACAGCTTGAACGGTTGTGATGAAGAGGGAATTTCATCAGGTGCTACATGCATACAAATTACACCGGCTGAAATTCTCTTTGGAATACAACTGTTAAAGATACAAGAGCCCTGTCCTCCTTTTCATATGGTTACCCTGCCTTACAGGTTTGAAAATTGGCAACGCTACCTTTGTTAGATAGTCATCTTTATGGGTGGCATTTTAAAGTTCTTTTGCCTTGCTAAGTTCAAAAAATGTCTCCTTCAAACAGCCAAATTATACTTCAATTTTGACCCTGGGAACTGTTATATGTAGCTTTTCTCTCCCTTTCCTTCCCTGCTTGAGTTGAGCAAATTCAATTTATTAACACAGACAACTGCTATCTGTATCTGTTGTTTTTAGCTGCAAGTTTCGGATCTGAATCTTGGCTAGGCTGCTGAGTGTTGAAAATATTTATTTTCTTTATGGACTTTTGGTAGTTACATGTTAGTTTTTGGAGTATTTTTACATTACTTTTTAAAACTATGGCCTGATCCAGATATCCTCCATTTGTGATTAAGCTTACACATGTATAATGGGATTTACTGTTTCTCCTCCGTGCTACATTGCAGTTTATAAAACCTACGTAAGTCCAGGCTGTACTTTACAGATTACAGTTTAGTATTCTCATTTGTATTTCCCAACCTGGTACTCTCCAGATGTTTTAGACTTCAACTTGCATCAACCCCAGCCAGCAGGGCCAGTGGTCAGGAGTGATGAGAGTTGCAATCCAAAACATCTGGAGGCTACTAAGTTCCTTTGTAAGAGGGATGGTGAAAGTAGGATCTGTTCCAACAAGCAAGTCTTCCTAGTCACAAGATTTTATCATGGGGATCTTCAAGGAAAGCCAACTGCCAACCGAAGATTTTACTGTGCTTAGGAAGATTGAGGTTCATTACATTTTTGAACATTAATTAAGGGAAGGAACGTTATTTGAATAATGAAAATTAACAGCCAATTTTATATTGTATTAGTTATGTTTTGTTTGCCTTGTTAAACTTTCTTTTGATCCCTGGAGTAACGTTACATTATCTGACCAAGTGTTATTTTCCTCGTTTATTTACACTGCAGAGCCTTCCATTATGTAGCCATTCCAGTTTGGAGAATTACACTGCAGCATTAGGAATTTATAGCTGGGTAGCTCAGTAACTTATTTATCCCAAAATTTCCACATTATGGTATGCCCAGGAAGGTGAAAGTGTTCACTGATGGGCTTATTGATGTTCTTATGCTTGATGTCTGATTTCTGCCCATTTAATCCTTGCCTTAGATAGTCCTGTTTGGCCGATATAAGTGGTTTTTGGGCATTTGATAATGGAGATCTAATACATAACATTTGATGATGCACAGTTATATTTGCCCTGGATATGGTGGATAGCCCCATTGGCCCTCTTACATTATCACTGGTGTTTATTAATGAGCTCAGTTGGCATTAGAGATAGCCTAGGAATAGGAGAGCTGGGAAAAGTGCAGAAAAGGGCAACTAAAATGATTAAGGGGCTGGAGCATCTCTCCTATGAAGGAAGGTTACAACAGCTGGTATTGTTTAGCTTGGAAAAAAGGACGCTGAGAGGAGACATGATAGAGGTTTACAAACTTATGCATGGTGTGGAGAACATGGATAGGGAGACATTTTTCTCCCTCTCTCATAATAATAGAACCCAGAGTCATCCCATAAAGCTGATTGGTGGGAGATTCAGTACAGATAAAAGGAAATACTTCTACACACAATATTCACTACCACAAGATGTAGTGATAGCCACCAATTTGGATGTCTTTAAAAGGGGGTTGGAGGAATTCCTGCAGAAGGCTATCAATGGCTACTGGTCCTGATGGCTATGTGCTACCTCCAGTATCACAAGCAATAAGCCTATATAAGCCATTTGATGGAGAAGATGGGTGGGAGGATGCTGTTACACCTGTGCCCTGCTTGTCGATTTCTGATCAACAGCTGGTTGGCCACTGTGTGAACAGAGTGTTGGACTAGATGGACCCTTTGTCTGATCTAGCATGGCTCTTCTTATCTTCTGAAGAGTAGAGGAGCCAGCTGAAGACCTTTTTATTCTCTCAATATTTTAACACTTAATTTTAACCTAAATTTAAATCTTACTGTTTTAACTCTGTATTTTAATCTTATATCAATTTTGCTGTGTGGTTTTATCCTGGTTGTGCTTTTTATACTGTATTTTGTAATTGTGCTTTTAACCTGTTGGTTGTTTTATTGTGATTTTAATTTTTGTGAACCGCCCAGAGAGCTTCGGCTATTGGGCGGTATAAAAATGTAATAAATAAATAAATAAATAAATATCGTTTTTAAAAAGGCCATTCTTGTGTTTCTTCCTCAATGTAACTCTCTCCTCACTTTGAGCTCACTTCAGATAAAATAAAATTGAGCATGTGGAATTAACTTGACATTGGCCCGGTTCAGACAACACGCTAAACCATGCTGCTTAACCACAAAGTGGTTAAGGGAATCCTTAGCCATGGTTTACGGTGTCATCTAACACACGTTTTTGCTAACATTTTCTTCTGTTAACCACATTGTGGTTAGGCTGCCAAACCACATTCTGCAATGTGGTTAGCGGCACTAACCATGGCTAAAGGTGTTGTCTTACATGTGTATGTGGTTAATGGGCAGAAATCATAGAGCCCAAAGTATAGAGCCGCTGAAATTGCCACGGTTGCGCTATACTTTGGGCTCCGGGCCCATCAGGGGTGTGCTTAGGGGAGGGATTTTTTTTTAGTGTTCATTAGGGCTGGGGGGAGGGCGAGGAGTTTTTGTTTGAATGCCCATTGGGGGGGTACGGGGGGAGGTTTTTTCCCTCTTAAATGCCCATTGGGGGTGGGGGTGCTGGGGGAGGGCGAGGGGTTTAATTCTTAAATGCCCATCGGGGGGTGGGCTGGGGGAGGACGAGGTGTGTGTTTTTTAAACTACTCATAGTTGCACTGGAGCGCTCCTGTGCTCCATTTCAGTGAAAAAAAATTCAAAATAGTGGCCACAATGTGCTCCTCCCTCCAGGCAAGCCATGCACTGGGTGTAGAATGAGGGGGTGGGCAGTGGGGGTTGTAGAATGAGGGAGTGGGATTTTTCTGGGTAAAATCCAACATAAGGCCTACTTTGCGTAGACGCATTGACATATATGGGACTTAAGTTAGTCATGACTAACCTAAGTCCCATTCTTTTCAGGGGGTCTATTCTAAGTAAGAATTGCTATAGCGGTGCAGATTATTCCAGCTGCAGTAGCTAGATGTTTCTTAAGAGACGCAAAACAGTTTCAGTGTTTTTGTATTTGATGTTCAGCTGAAAAAAGAATTTTTGTGAACCGCCCAGAGAGCTTCGGCTATTAAGCGGTATAAAAATGTAATAAATCAATAAAGTACAAACATAGTGTTTACAAACATCATTGTCTGATCTGTTGAAAAAGAGCTACTAGCTGAAGTTAGGATATAAAATGTTTTCTTCTTGCAGT
Organism: Elgaria multicarinata webbii; assembly: GCF_023053635.1. Classification (NCBI taxonomy): domain Eukaryota; kingdom Metazoa; phylum Chordata; class Lepidosauria; order Squamata; family Anguidae; genus Elgaria; species Elgaria multicarinata. Next base: position 108,644,254 of record NC_086175.1, on the reverse strand, counting down.
GATCCATAATGTTCAAGAAACAGAGGGGAACTACTTTCATCAAAATTTGAATTGTAGTTGCTTTAGAACAAGACCTAGGCTTGACTTTCTTCCTGTGGACTTTCACTTTTGTAGTCCCATGTCTAGTTGCTTTGATATATAGTATAGATTCTTTACAGTGTCAGTATGAAAATATGTTTTGCTAGGTATTGATATGCAGACTGTGCAGGTGTACCTTAATTTACTTATCATACATCAGTTCACTAGGAATTGACTGCTTACTTGTATTCCCATTGACTGTGGGTTTTGTATTTTAACCCCTATCATTATGGGCAGAACAACAACATTCCTCAATAAAAGTTAGCCCAGTTTTAGCACATTTTGGAAATACATTTACAACTTTACCATGCTCTCAAGCTGCAAGTAGACAAAAGTGACTCTGCGTTATTAAATCTAGCTACTGGCAATCAGGTGGTTGGCACCCTGCCTATATTGTTATTTGGCCACCCAAGAGTGTTTCTACCTCTCCTCTGATTCACTCGCGACAAGGCTCAGCTATAATCAGTTTTATTCTATAAAGATAGATGGAATGTTGCTTGACTCTATACTAGAAATGTTTGTCTGTATCCGCATGGTTCAGGTCTGCTGTTTTGCTAAGTGGACAGATGCTGGACTTAAACAAATGTTTTTGACAAATACATACACACATGTACAATAGATATCCAGTAGAAAATATTAAATACAAGTTATTAAATATCAGTTAAGTCCACTATAACCTTATTATTACTTAAATAATTGTACAATAGTACATTAGACCCTACTCACATGTATATTCAAAAAAGCAGATGATTTAGCCATATAAATGAAAACAGGTTTCCTGTTATCTAAAATAATTATCCACAATGGTCTTGTTCTTAATTTATTTGACAATAGTAGACTAATTTTTCTGGTTTACATGTAAGGTGCGATGACCTCAGGAAGAAAGACCCGCCATTTAATTTTTTTTTAAAGGGGACGGAGCGCATGAACGCTCATGTGCAAAAATAAGTTTTTTTTAAAAAAAATAACTACTTTCCCCGCTCCCCCCACCCTACCCCCAATGGGCGCAGCGCTCCTGAGGAGCGCTGTGTCCCGTGCGCGGCTCCCGGCTCCGAGACCACAGAAAAAGTGGACCCAAAGGGGAGGACTGTATCCCGGGGCAAGGGAGGGATGATCCCTCCCTAATCCCAGGATCCCCTGTACGTCATGTGGACGCACAGGGACAATCCCGGGGTTCGTGCCAGGATATAGCCTGGTCTAGCTAAGGCCTGGATTCTGGATTTGTATTGTTTAAAGATGATATTTTACTAAATGCTTCATGCTACTTGAGCTTTTATGGTGGTATGATACGTTTGTAAGTAGACTTGTTGGATACTAGCGAAGCCTGATGGACCACATTACAGGTTATGAAAGTCTTTTCCCCTCTTTAATTAGATGCAGAGCTTTCCTTAATTAATATGATTCACACCAGCTTGTGAAACAATGCCAAGGATGACTTTAAAAGAATTGTGAGTCTCTTGTCCTGTGAGGGAGTATATCCGGAAATTAACTTCACTCCTCTGCCAATTGGAACGTAGCCTATTTGGAAACTGTCAGTCAAATAATGAAATGCTTGCTAAATAAGGATGCAACATGTACTGACAGCTCCAAGTAACTTTGCAAGTAGTAGTTCCAGCAAGTTTAGCTGTTAATCTGTTTATATTTATGCTATTGTGCATACCAGATCCCCTGACTCCAGGGTTTGTGTTGTGTTTTTGTCAGCTTATCAAATCAGGACACATGGAATACTAACTCAAACTTTATCAAATGCAATATTGCTGAGATGAATCAAAATAATGGCCACATGACATAATCTGTGTACTGTTCCCCTTCCTTCATTTGAGGAAGAAAGACTGAAATGTGATCCAGACTTCTGAATTGATGAACAGGATTGTACAGGATTAATTCAGAATTTTAGCATTTCTCTTTAATATTATGCCTTATTTATATCTTGTTCTAAATAATGGCACATTTACAAAACCAAATAAAGGTGTGGACCTCAGTTCTTGACTCAGTGAATTAAGGTTGGTGTTGAGTGTGGTAGATCAAATTTCAGCCTCTGCTCAGCTATGACGCTTGCTAGTTGGTCTTTGAAAAATCCTTAAATCAAATCTGAAGCTTTCGCACAAGCTTATCGTGAACATAAAATGAAATAAAGTTTTTCCTAAATTGAGATAGCAGGTAAAAATAAAATATGTAAAACATAGGGCAGTGGTTTACTTTCACCGTTAAAGTTGGGATACTATATACAATGGACCTTTTATTCTTCTTTTGACGGAGTTGTACTGCTGTCAATAGAATTAACAGATCAATATCATGTGTGATTGAAATGGAAGTCAAAATGAAATCTAGGATTATCTCTATACTGCTTATAGTTGTAATGAGTAAATAATAGAATGGAAACATTAGGTGATATGGCACAAGGCTTGGTCTCATTAAAATATTTTATGGGCAAGAATATGTTATTATATTATGATTAGGTACTGACCACATGCTTAATAATAATAGGATTAGGCATTCTGCTGTTGCACTAATTTGGGATCTAACCAGATTGGAAACTCTTTTCTATTCCCCAATTTGTACAGGATTAATTGGTAAAAATACAGTTTTTCTTAGCAGGATGGGTGGTCCAATATCATAGAATAAATGGAGTACAGCAAAAGTTTGTTAATAATAATGAAAAGAAATTGATAGCAAATAATCTGAAGGAGTTTTAAAAGAAAAGATGGATCATCAGTGATAGCTTGTTCCATGAAAAATAAGATTGATATATAATCTGACCCTTCAATTTCAGATATGCCAGGGTAATTTTCCAGAAGTAGTTCATTTGGGTGGTGATAGGAGGGAAATTAGTTGGGCAGTGGATCTCATTCCTTTTAACTTTAGTTCAGTTCAAGTACTGTGACAGTCTTTGTACCATTGTTGATGGTTATTTTAAAATATGTTTCTGCACTTTAGCTTCCTATCTTCTAGTATTGGTGAGGATCAATAGCTTAGTCTTGAGAACAAATGCTTTGCATGCAGAAGCTACTAGGCTCAGTCCCTGGCATCTCTAAGCAAGGCTGGAAAAAAACCTATCAAAAATTCTAGAGAGCCTTTGTCAGTCAGTGTAAACAATATTGAGCTAAATAGACAATTTGAGGTGGATTTCCAATTTTCCTTTGGAGGACAAGTGCAAACTATAGGTTGCTGATTTGTAGGTAAGGCAAACTAAGGCTTGGCCTAAATTAAAAGTCAGGGAGGAAATCTGAATGCACAAGGGGGAAAGGATGGAAGGTGGGGGAAAGGAAAGATGGAACACACATGCTTGAAGCTCAGACCCAAATACAAAAGACTGGCTATTACATCCAAACCAGCCATGTATCTCCACTGCTGTATAGTTAAGCCCTAAGAGGTAACATTTTCGGAGGTTTTAGTTTTTTCAGAATCTGTTTTTGGTCATTTTCTGGTATATGTATTTTTTTATCCAAGGTATGTTTGTCTCGGCAGAGAACTGTATCCAAGCTTTCTATTAGCCTGTGAGAATATAGAAAAAGTATCCTTGAGCACATGAAGAATGTCTTTCCTTTTCCACTGAACCAAGTGCACTTTCTGCTGCTGTGATAGCAGCCAATTCTATGAATAATTAGGCACACTGTACTCTGTTTAGAATTGGTGGTAAGCCTCCCAACACATACGGCTCCTGGATAGTCTTACACACCAAAACCATCATTGCCCCAGATGTATTGGTGAATAGTTTTGTAGAAGATTGTGTATTCGGTTATGTCAGAATAACTGGCCAGCATTTATTTGAATAATAATAATAATAATAATAATAATAATAATAATAATAATAATAATAATAATAATAATTTTATTTCTAACCCACCTCTCCATCCTGATCGAGGCGGGGAACAACAAGTATAAAATACATAAAATATTAATCAAAACACAATATACATTGTTAAAACTTCCTAAAAACATACGAAAAACATGCTAAAAGCATCCTAAAATTCCACTGGATAGGCCTGCCAGAAGAGATCAGTCTTTATAGCTTTCTTAAATGCTAAAAGACTGTTAAGTTGACCAATCTCCTCTGGCAGGCCATTCCACAGTCTGAGAGCAGCAGAGGAAAAGGTTCTCTGGGTAATACCTGTCAGCCTAGTTTTGGCTGGCAGAAGGAAGTTCTTCCCAGAGGACCTGAGTGTGCGAGGCGGATTGTACGGGAGAAGGCGATCCTGCAGGTAGCCTGGACCCAAACCATGTAGGGCTTTAAAGGTGATAACCAACACTTTATACTTTGCCCACAAACTATTATTATTATTATTATTATTATTATTATTATTATTATTATTTATATAGCACCATCAATGTACATGGTGCTGTACAGAGTAAACAGTAAATAGCAAGACCCTGCCGCATAGGCTTACAATCTAATAAAATCATAGTAGAACAATAAGGAGGGGAACAGAATGCCAACAGGCACAGGGTAGGGTAAGCAGGCACAGGGTAGGGTAAAACTAACAGTATAAAGTCCGCACAACATCAAGTTTTAAAAGCTTTAGGAAAAAGAAAAGTTTTTAGTTGAGCTTTAAAAGCTGCGATTGAACTTGTAGTTCTCAAATGTTCTGGAAGAGCGTTCCAGGCGTAAGGGGCAGCAGAAGAAAATGGACGAAGCCGAGCAAGGGAAGTAGAGGCCCTTGGGCAGGCGAGAAACATGGCATCAGAGGAGCGAAGAGCACGAGCGGGGCAATAGTGTGAGATGAGAGAGGAGAGATAGGAAGGAGCTAGACCGTGAAAAGCTTTGAAGGTTAACAGGAGAAGTTTATATTGGATTCTGAAGTGAATTGGAAGCCAATGAAGAGATTTCAGAAGCGGAGTAACATGGTCAGAGCGGCGAGCCAAGAAGATGATCTTTGCGGCAGAGTGGTGAACAGAAACCAACGGACTGATGTGAGAAGAAGGCAGGCCAGAGAGAAGAAGGTTGCAGTAGTCCAACCGTGAAATAACTTATCAGCAGCCAGTGAAGAGATTTTAAAAGTGGTGTAATGTGGTCACCCCTAGGTGTATCGGTGATTCCCTCCCAGGTAAACTGGAAAGTAGATTATATTTTAAATCATTTGTAACCATTTAAATTATAGCCCATTGAAGAGTCATTTAGCAGTAATTCAAAAGCAATGTAAACAGATCAACTGAAAACTAAAAATACAATCAACTCCAGGGTTAATCCCAGGCTCTAAAAGTCAACCCATGAAGATGTGTAAACTGCCATTTTAGTATATAAAGTGATTTACACCCAAAGATTAAACCTGTGAGATGGGGAATTGAGTATGATGTATGGTGTTTTCTCAATACTGCCTATAAACAGGGCTGTAGAGCCCTGCATGTTGAGAAATGTAGTCTGAGGCCTTTGCTAGACTAGCAGTTATCCCAGGCTGATACCCGGGATTGCCCCTGTGCGTCCAGATGACTCACAGGGGATCCCGGGCTCAGGGAGGGATCATCCCTCCCTGGCACCGAGATAAAGCCCTACACTTTGGGCCTGCTTTTTCCCTGCAGTCTTGGGCTGAGCCCAAGACCGCGAGCATGTGGCCCATTTCCGCGGCTTTCCCTGGCTCCGCACAAGCCAGAAACTGAGCCCATCAGGGCTAGGGTGGGGGAGTAGGGAAATGAAGTTAAAATTAAAAAAAACCCTTACCTTTGCGCACAAGTGTTTGTGCGCTCAGTTCCTTTAAAAAATGAAAAAATGGCAGGCGTGATGCCTCTCCTCCAGAGGTCGCCGTGCCTGATGTGTAAACGAGGGCGACATCCCGCAATACTTGCATCACGGGATCTCCCCTCCTCCGTTGCAGACTTACCGGTAGTTCTAGCAATGGCCCGAGTGGACAGGAAGCTGAGTTGAAAGAACAGGAAGCATGAAGGTAGGAGAACTGCCCAAGCATAAACATGGTTTTAGAGGTATGCAGCAGTTGTCATACAAGTTTTAGCAGTGTAAATAAAGCTTTTTGAAACTTTGCCACCTCTGCTTCAGTTAACTGATACAGGAACTTGCCTAAGGACATCTAGAGAAATTGTTGACTATGTGGGAAGGTTAACGAAGGGAAGATTAAAGCAATGGTGAAACAGTACAAGTACAGTTCAGTTAATATGAGATTTCTGTCTATGCACATTTTGTGAGCTTTGTACAATGCAGTCTGTTATCAGGAGTTGTTTTAAGTTTTATAATGTCAAAACTATGTGAATTCCTTGCTTTTTGCAATACCAGCACATAAAATGCGTTCTACATTCACATGAAATTCGGTTTAAAGTATGGGAGTAGTGCAGATAAGCTTTTATATGCAAATATAAGGTCTTAATTCTATTCAGCACAATGCTATTGCAGATGAAGGAATTTGGAGACTAATCCAATATCAGAAATGAGGTTTGTTGTTGCCTTTTACTTTATAAAATGTAACATTCTCTTTTTCTGTACTTGTATTGAAGATGTACTGACTGATGGAACCTTAATATCAACTGGGCTGCCATAGCTTAATTCTACTGCTTCTTTATTTCTTACTGTATTTCTATACCAGCTTTCTGATGCCAGCTAAGGCAGTAGCTAAACAGTAAAGTTATCCCAACCTTAATATTTACAGCTGTGGAAAATGTGCATGCAAGTGGATATTAAAATAAAAACCATATAACAGCAAAAGGTAGGCATGTGATTTTGGTACACATAGGGTCTGCAGTCTCAAAGTTGGATTTAAGCAACCTAACCTTACAGCATTGTAGCCCTGGACTTCATGGATTACTTTATTTAATAATCATACTGTGTTTCAGTATGATTATTAAAATGCACTCCTGATCCAGTGTTACATGTTTGTTTTTCTATTACAAATCTCTTCTTCTTGTATCTGCAAATTCACTTGTGTAGTTGTGTGGAAACAGTTAAAAGTGTGAGGTAAATAATATCTTTGCAAAGCCTCATCAGTCAAACAATAGCACATAACGATTTGTAGCGTAGTATATTCACTCAGACATGTTTCTTTTATAGAAAATTGGAATATTAATTAATTTATTAAAGTAGCAACATTTGCTTAGTGGATTTTTAGTGAACTGAAATGAGAAGCACTGGCAGGGAAACAGGAATTAGTATACTCCATTTAATCCATTCTTTTATTCTGTGCAATTGGAACTTGATGAGTTCAGGTAAATTTTCCACTCATCCACAAGACTCTGCAAGCTTTAATGATTTTATTATACTCCTCCTCTGAGCTGTTTGACTTTTGAAAGGAGGGACTTTGTAGTAATTCTACACCTGTTTTGCCCACGCCTTTCCACTTGCAAAACTTACCAAACAAGTGCTGGGCTAAGCATGAGAACATCAAAAATGGTTGGTGACTGTTTTCCATCAGTAAAAGTGATTTGATTGATTTTGAAGCTCAGCTTTCTTCATTTTTGCACAGTTCTCTTTGTACTTTTTGGGTAGCTTTACGAACGTATCTGCTACAATGGCAATTGATGACAATAATCTGCACTCTAGGACTAAGTGTAAACTGAATTCGTACCGGAATGATTATAAATTGAGACGAAGCAGTCTGCCATCGGAACTCCTCCCAGGAAATTGCATTAAAGGAAGGTATCAAAGAAACATTAGGAATTTAGAACCTATCCACCCAAGACGCCCTAAGAAAAGACCTTCTCTCTTTCCAGGTAGGACATGCCAGCAAGTTACTGCTGTGCATTCTTAACATTTTTGTGTTTAATAAAACTACGGACTAAATTAACGTTCTTTAAGAGTATCAGTCTCTTGCACATCTAACATTTTGTAAAAGAGCAGAATATGTGGTATACATTGTAATAGCATAAACTGAGTTTGTGACCCATCACCCTGCGATTGTTTTAAAAACATGTACACAATTGAAAAATAACATTTTGGCTCCATACGCTATGTGTTTGGCATTCGAAGTTTTAAAGAAAGTTGAGGCTGTTAGAATGTTTGTGGTTGAACAAGAATAGCAAGATTCTACTTTAATTACTATGTTATCTCATTTGAAATCTTACATAGGCAAGATGTGTAAGGTCTTCCTGTATCAAGTTGGTGCTTCTTACTTATCCACAAATTAACACAAATATTGAAATGCATGCTTTAAATTCCTGCTCTGCACTGGCGCTAGAAAATGTTTGCGGTAAATCATTTCGTTTAACCTTCAAGTGGATTGAATATTTTAACAAGAACTACAGTGGATTTCAATCAAAGCCATAGCAAAATATAATGTTAATTTAGAATAATCCGGATAAAGCAATTTTTGATCAGTTAAACTTGTAAGATCCATTGTGCAGAGAGAGGGAGAGAGATTTTTAATTAATAAGTTCTACAAACATTGTGCTAAGAATTCATATATATATATATATATATATATATATATATATATATATATATATTCTATGTGGAGCTATTTTTTCCTGTTAATTAATTAAATGTATTACTTGAACAAAAATTCAAATCAAATTAATGTACATTCCAGAATTCTCTTTATGTACCCACATGGGCTAAGCATCTTTAGTCATGCTTATTAAAATAAATTTACCATCCCAAATGTTTTAAATGATGGCAGATGTGATCTTTAGAGGACACTGAATCGTGCAAAAAAATTAAATCCAAAATGCCTGATGGGAAACGTCACTATTTCGTAGTAATTTGCAATTTCTGGCTCAAGTACCTGAGGCATATGCAGAGCCTATCTTCTGTGTTTCCTGAAACAGGGGCTGTTTTTAATACCAAGCTAAATGTATGTATGACGCACTGTTTTTAACCGTACCTTTTTCTTACAGTGCTTTAGGTCAAGTGACTTGGGTGTGACCTGTTTCTCCAAAACTTCCTAATGTCTGAATCAGCTCTTCTTCAAGACAGTGCTACTGACTATATACAACATTATAAATTCATTCCTGCTAGGAATCATCCTTTTTGTGTGTCTGCCTTCTTTTCTTGTAGAATATATAGTTATTTCCTCCCTCTCTGCTCCTTCTCCACCAGGTTTACTCCTTTGTGCTTCTCCTCTCTGCCTGTTTCTTTATTTCTATAGTCCTGTTCATTTTCATTTTGGGTAGGACCATACACGTGTGGGGGAGGGGTATGTTGGAATTGGGGATATTGGCTCAGACCCATTCTCCACATATTTATGGGAACTTGCACATAGAGCAGCTTTTCCCCATTGTGGTGCTCTCCAGCTTCTTTGGATTACAATTCCCATCAGCCCCAGCCAACATGATTATGGGTTAGTAATGATGGGAGTTGTAGTCCAAATCATATGGAGGAGATCAGGTTGGCATAGAGCCTGACTCCAATCTGTACCCTGAAAAAAAATGGAGGGCGTGGATAAAGTACATGGAAACTGACATGTGTTTGGGCGTGTGCATATGGGACTCTTGGAATGTAACATAACAGATAAATGTGTGAGGTTGGTGGTGGGGCCAGCCAGTATGGCTCTGATTTTCCACCTCATCCATTCATTTCTACCCCAGTGAACAATTAGACAGGGCATATTAGTTTTTCAACATTTCCTGTTCACCAGGTTTTTCATTTGACATTACAAAATCTATTAGCATTCTCTTAGCACCTGGACTGAATACAATGGGTGTGGGGGTGGGTGGGTTAGAAATGGCATTGCAAATCCCTCCAAAATAGATGTGTGTGTTTTTCTTTTGTAGTCCCATAGACATGCGGTTTCACTCTTCTTCCTATACAGAATTGCCTCCTCTGTTGGAGATATGTAACATTTGAAGCACCCCTTTAATAAACAACCCAGTGTACATTATTATATAGGAGAGGTTCAGAATAAACCTCTCCACCCTTTAAGGCACTCTAGAAATAATTTTAGATAGAGCTGGTTGTTGTCTTTCTTAGGACCAGTTGCACTTTATGTAGCTTGCTCCTAATTCAAGCAGTAGCCCCAAGGTATTCTCTCAAGTACTATACTATTCAAGAGGCTTATGATCTAAATTAAGCATGCTGGCTCTATGCAATATTTATTTGTGGATTAAAATGTGCTAGCATATAGCACAGAAGTAACGGTTAGACTAGAAAATTAGACATTTATTATTTTCTAGAACAGCCTTCCCCTGGTACCCTCAAAAAGTTTTGGACTGTAGTTCCCATCATCCCTGGCCATTTGCCATACTGGCTTGGGCTGATGGGAATTATAGTCCATAAACATCTGGATGTTTCTACATCGGGGAAGGTTGCTCTAGAACACTGCAGGCCAGTTAAGTAGTATTTTGTTTTCGTATTTATTTATTTATTTATTACATTTATATACCGCCCCATAGCCAAAGCTGTCTGGGCAATTTACAAAAGTTAAAACAGTAAACATTTAAAAAGTATACAAAATTTAAGAATCATCAGAAACATAAAAACAACAATATCCATTTAAAACAGTTCTGGGGTCCGTTAGAAAACAAACTTAGCATTGTTAAATGCTGTTAAATGCCTGGGAGAAGAGTAAAGGCTTAACCTGACGCCTGAAAGATAACAGTGTTGGTGCCAGGCGAGCCTCATCGGGGAGATCATTCCACTGTCGGGGGGCCACCACCGAAAAGGCCCTCTCCCTTGTTGCCATCCTGCAAGCTTCCCTTGGTTTTAAAAGGATGTATATTTGGTTTTAATACTTGGTTTTAAAAGGATGTATATTCTTCTGTTGTGCCTTACAATCTGCTGTTGTGCCTTACAATCATCACAGGTGTGCCGCCTTTGGAATTTCCAGGAAAGCCCAGTTGGATGACTCATACCTGGCTTTCAAAATGTTTATGAAAAACTTCAATATTTAGGAAATCTCTTGGCTCTCTGGTGGGTTTTAGGATTTTGGCTGAGCTGCTGGTTAGTTTCAGATAGTGACTATGTTCTGTAATTTTATTGATTATTTAATATGTTTCTCTGGATATTGCAGTTATTTCATTATTGTAAGCTGCTTCATAAATCTGTTATGGGCTAGTAAATAGATTATAAATATTGGAATGGATGAGTGACCTATGATTAAAACTTGGTCTATGTACATCTTCTTTTTATGGCTAGCCATCAATAATTACCAACATAATGTTTTTCTTGAATAACTTCTTATAATTGTATTGAAATACATGAGGACAAATGTACATTTATTTCTAAAGCCTAGCCCTTTTTAAAGGTATCTTGGGTCAAAGGTCCCACCAAAGCTGGTGTACCTGTGCCTTAATCCAACACTGAGCTAAGCAGAGTTAGGCCAATTGAAATCGACAGGCTTAAGCATGTTTGCTTCTGTGTTGGACTCCTGCCCTTCACTCTTTGCTATGCGATATGCAGCCTGATCGTATTCATGATTACTTGGAAATGGGTATATAAGATTGCAGGCTATGTTTAAGATCTGTCTGAGTTTGAAATGGGTGAAAAGGATACAGAGTTTTCTTTATCTGTTATCATAGTTTCAGGATGAGCAACTTGTGGCCCTCCAGATGTTTGGGCCTGCAACTGCCATCAACCTTAGTCAGCATAGTCAATGAGGAAGAATGATGGGAGTTGTAGAGCAAAACATCTGGAGGTCCACAAGTTGCCCACCCCTGCCATTCTGAATAACTGTTCCAGCTGAAGTACATCAAGCCACATCACTGCAGGCTTTTAAAGAGACTATTAAGTCTCATTTCTTTACTGTACCTTTCTCTTAAATAAGGTTTTTATTGGGCTGCTGTATGTATGCTATGTTATGGTGCCCATATGGAAAGGAGGACAGTGTTCCTGTATCTTTAACAGTTGTACAGAAAAGGGAATTTCAACAGGTGTCATTTGTATGCATGCAGCACCTGGTGAAATCCCTCTTCATCACATCAGGGCAGGGCTCCTGCAGCTTTAACTATTATGCTGATGACAGAAGTTCACCAGGTGCTGCATGCATACAAATGATACCTGCTGAAATTCCCTTTTCTATACAGCTGTTAAAGATACAGGAGCCCTGTCCTATGGTCACCCTATCTATGCTTTTAGCTGTAATTATTTATTTGAACTTACATTCCTACCCGGCCAACTGTTTCAGTGTTATTGCTGGTTATTATTAGTTATTAATATAATATTATGGTGTTCCATAATTTTTAGAGTTGCTTATATATTGTAAATGTATATTCTGGAAATCACCTTGGGCAATTTCTACTCTAAAGGGCAGCCTACAAATAAATATCAATGGCTACATCCCCATCACAGGAATATGAGAGCATGATAGTTGGTTCCATTGATTTGAGGTAATAGTTAAGGGCAGACTGCCATGTAAGGGCAGGCTGGATATATTTCTTAACCATGGCAGCCTGAACATTGTGGGAAGTGGTGAAATATGCTGCTACTCTTCACAAGGTGCGACATTCAAATAGGGGAACTTACAGCTAGGAGATGAATGTACCTCTCCCCGTTGCCCAGAGATGTATAAGAGATTATCAATTTTTCATATCTTTATGAATGATTCCCAATAATACCTCCCAGTAATATTATGCCTTCTCTTGTATTTATTCATGAAAATGTCAGGAAGACACTCCTCACCCCAGATACTAGGGTGTATATTATATTATATTTTAAGCACATACAGTATAATGAAAAATGCATATTCATGTTGTTAGAGGAGAGTTGACTTAATAAAGGACCCCATCTTTGTTAGCCCCTGATTGATTACTAACTTCATTAGATTGGCAGGCAGTGATGGCTGTTTTGACATGACTTCTTTTTTCCTGCATTATGAAGACGTAGAGGTCTCATACTACGGACCTCTTGAAGCCTAAGGAATATAGTGTGGCCAAGTATCCCTGCAACTTAAATGACTTGCATTCTGTGCCTGGAAACCCAAGTATCAGAGGATGGCTGTGAAAACAGGAAGATTGTGACTTAGTCATGTTTAAGCATGAAGCCATTCATAGTAGCTGCAAAGGACAGCCTTGCATATGATTTGATCAAGCTGGAAGCAATAGTAAAACTGAACAATATTCTCTTTTGGAAGTCTCTTTTCCAATTTATCACATTTTCTTCTTTCATATATTTTGAAGTTAGTAAATGGTGATAGAGTGTGAAAAGAGATGGCCCAAGGAGCATTCTTCATGGCTGACCCTAATAAAAATGGAGTCAGTTCTTCCAACATGAGTCACACTGCTGCTTGTAATGCAAATTGTGTTCTAGGTCCAGGCATGCTTGTTGTGACTGCTTGTAGCTCTTACGATCCTTCACTCGCTAGGATGTTAACATGTCTCCACTAACATAACAGTGGAGAGCCCTCTGCTAGAAATAAACTTTCTGACTCCCTTGTTGAGCCTTTGAGGTATATTGGGATTAATGGGCGGGTAGGGCTTAAGCCCTTAAAAGTTTATAGGCTTTGAGAGTCAGGCTAACAACCAGGAATAAGTATTGTGGTTTGTTTGTTTTCTGCATTACCCACTACCATTATAAACCGCGTAGAAGACATGAAACAGCCCTAACAATTGCACAGGCATGTCCTGGCAGCTGTTTTAAAGGGTATGGATGTACTTGCTAACGCATATGCATTTCCCCAAAATAACCCTATGCTGGTGATTATCTCATACTGGCTCCCCACCTGTCCCAGCTTACCTCCACTGCAGTTCATTCAGTAAGGGCTGCATGATGAGCTTACCAAAAAGTACCTGCATTTTGAAAATGAGTGTTTCCAGCACATCCATTTTAGCACACAAAGCAATTAACAGACACACTTTAAGTATTAGAAGGAAGCTATAGTACAAAATACATTTCTAAAGCTGTGCATAAAACACATTAAAAAGAGCTTCAACTCCTGCAAAACAATTTATGCCAGCTTTGTTAATAAAAGTCCAGGAGACTGTCACTCCTTGCTAGAGCAGATGTCTGAGCGTCGTTTTTCCTATTATGCTGCTCCCTCCCCTCATGCTGCCCTACCAATGCCAATCACCCTTTCCTACGCTCCTAAAATAAAGCAAGGGAGCTTGGATAACCAGCCATTACGACTGCTACACCTATTTTCCAATCCAGAGAACTAGCGATGGCTCTAAAATACAGTCTGTTATCTAGGAAAATCATGCATACAATCCTTATGGGATTACACCACTCCAGGGAACAGGTGGGGAATTACACGCTTGAACATTCCCTCTGATTTAATAACCCTTGGCAGTACATGAAGGCATCGGTCATCTCCTATCTTCAGCCAGAGATATGTTGCCTTCAAACATGTTTTCATGGATTATAGTGGTTAACTCATTGGCTTATTAGAAATCTGATTTTTTTCCATGTCCCTAACTTTCCTACCCTTGAGAGTGGATAGTTAATTCACCTAGCAATTCAGGACTTTGTTTTTGGGGGAAGTTGCATGAAAACCTTGTGTCTTTTCCCATAAAATCTACTGAGGGAGGATAGAAACTTGCTTCAAAGATTCTTACAGCCATATCCATGTTCCAGATATGTTCCTGAGTTATTGGGATCCCAGTTGATGGGGTTCCATTGAAGTCTGGGGGATTAAATTGTTTTAAGTACACTCAAAAAACATCAGTTTAATTTAGGTATGGATTGGGCTGTAAGACAAGATGGTTAGGCAGCACAGTGATAAAATAGTTGTTCACACACACTGCTATACCATCAAATTAGAAAGACAACGAGGGAATGTGTCATTTAAAATATTCCTTTTCTTGGTCCAATGTAATTTTAAAGAATACAAATATGAATACAAAGTCTGCTTGTATGTAAAATTGCAGGCCAGGACAGGTGATGTATAAAGTCACTAGGTTTTGCTGTTAACAATCCTACTTCCGGCTTAACAAGTGCTCAGTAATGTTCTTATGTAATGTCATATTGAGTAATAGTAGAATTACATAATAGTGACCAATCTGCATTGCCGTGTTAGTCTCTGGCCAAAAAAAAAAAAAAAAAAAAATCCACATTAATACCTTGTGAAAATAAGTCAGCAGAGCTTAAATGATAATTACCTATTTTTTTTATCTCTTCCTGTAATATGAAACATGGAAGAACCTTGGAGTACAGACAAAAGGCATTTAGAATGGTGTCACTTGAGGATACAAAAACTGCTGATCACATGCATAAATAATAAGGCTGTCACTCAATTAACATAATGTATTTGTTTTCAAATGATACACATATGTGAAGAGTCATTCCTTCTTCTCTCATATGAAGGCAGGTTTGCCTCTTTTAAGATGGCACTTTCCATCCTCAGTTTTTATTAGTACTTGTATAAAAAATAATTTTAATAATGATAAAATAATTGAAAATCAACTGCCCTCCGTGCTCCAGCCATCCTGCATAGGATAGTCAGCAGCCCCCAATTAAGATTTACTCCCTTAATTGACTAAAATGGCACTTCCAATTAAGATTAAAAACATTTTGATTGAGTAAAAAGTTTTCTCCAATTAATTAGGCAGCATTTTTTAAAAAAAATAAAATTATTTTTGAAGCAATACGGTCCTGGGATTTTTTTTTTAACCTGCTGGAAGAAAATCTGAGAGTGGAATTACTTTTTGTTCTGCAGAGATGTCTAGAATATAGTGCTATACAGCTGTTTTTGCTAAATATCTTACTATAAGAAGGTTATTAGAAGTATATCTCTAAGCGTTATGTGTTCTGTCTTATTTTTTTATCATTTTGTAACCAACTGAAGCTTTTCAGGAGACATCTTGAAAGTCTTATACTTTTATATATATTTTTAAAAGTTCTTAATTGATCTATTGATTTACATGTTGCAGCCCTAATGAATGGTCATGTTTGTTAGATGCAAAAGGAAAAAGAATTTCAAGACCTCTCCTGAATGACAAATCAAGAAAACAGAAATGGAGACTCCAGTTTCCTTATTCTGAAACAAGGAAAATTGTGGTTAATGTTCTAGATAATAAGTTATCCCGAGAGTGTGATTCCTTCAACTTAGGCTTTATGTTTCCATTCTGGAATGTCAGATGTTGAACAAAACAGTTGGGGACAAGAGATTGCCACAAGCATAGGGCCTCACTCTGAGAGCAACTGTGTTCTCCCCATATCAGCCTGCCCACACTTAAAGATCAGAAAGAGAAGCCCTTCTCATTTGCCCACCTGTGATAGTAACCCCACACTTTTGGAACAAATTGCCATTGGAGGTCTGCCATGCTTCATCACCAACTTTAAAATCACTTCACCAGCTGCCAATTGGTTTCTGGGCGAAGTATAAAGTGTTGGTTATTACCTTTAAAGTCCCACATGGTTTGGGTCCAGGTTACCTGCGGGATCACCTTCTCCTGTACAATCCGCTCCACACACTCAGCCGCTACTAGGCTGACAACCGTTACCCAGAGGACTTTCTCTTCTGCTGCTCCCAGACGGTGAAATGGCTTGCCGGAGGAGATTCATCGGCTTAATACTCCCTCGGAGTTTAAAACAGCCATAAAGACTAGTCTCTTCTGGCAGGCCCACCCAGATGAATTTTAAACCTAAGAATTTTAAGATGTTGTGATTGTTATTTTAATATTGTATTGGTTTTATATGCTCTTTTAACTAGTTTTATGTATTACATTGTATTTAATGTTGTTCCCCACCTCGATCCAAAAGGAGAGGCGTGTAAGAAATAGATGCTGATGATCATGATCATCGTGATCATCATCATCGCTTTGAAAACATATCATTTTACCGTGGCCTTTTCTTGATATGACTGCTGTTGCTGCTGTTATTGCCATTGTTGTTGTTTTAGAAATTTTATTGTTGACTTTTATTGTTTTTATTATTTTATTGCGCTTATGTTTTTATCGCTTTTAATATTTTAGGGTTTTATGTATTGTATTCTTGTAAGCTGCCTTGTGGGGGCTTCCACCCTTTAATGCGGCCCAAACATGTTTTAAATAAATGAATAAATACATTGTAAACACACACCTTTCCTTTTTGTGTGTGAGCCAAACTATGGTGCCCTTTTCCCCTTCATAAATGGACATTTTTCAGTCAACTCTGACAATTTAGTGGACAACAAGCAGAAATGATTGCCTAGCTGCTAGTTATTGATTTCCCCAGTGCTACAGAGAAACGTCACTGATATGCAGAATAAGAGAGAAAGAAGAGCAGCAGTTTCAGTGCCTTCCTCCAATATTGACGTTGACACAATTTGTGACCAGCCTAGACATAGACTACTGTTTAATCATTCATCCTAATTCCACTGTGTTTAGCTTCAGTTTTAATGCCACTTGAGGGCAGCACAATAACGTGCTTCTTACCAAAAAAGAAAAAAGGAAAAGCAAAGTAATGCAACAAAATTACAGGGCCTGAATTTAAAATTTTAAGAACAGGCAGGCTTTGTGTGTGTGTTTAAAAAGTACTCCAATTTTACATGATGTTTTGTTTACTCATTCCATTGTAGCAAGTGGTTTTGACAGAAGTTGAGTTTGGTTCTGGATTATGACAGAAGTTGAGTTTCTTTTCACTGTGTCTGTGGGCAGGAACAATTCTGCATCTGTGTAAGCGAACATTTCATTCTGTCGGTTAATTCAGGTGACACTGCTGATATGTGTTTCAAGTTGCAAAGCCAGAACAGGCCACATGGTTAATACTTAGCTTGGCTTGCCTTTTTCTGTTGGGATATTACACAAATGCCTATATTTAGTATATCCCAGCTGGATGCCATGAGAAGGCAATAACAACAACAAAGCTCTATTGTAAATATTTTGATGAGAGGACAGGAGAAAAAATGTACAGTTCCGAGGATAAGTGGATGTCAAGCTGAGGTGATTTAAATTTATCAGTAAAGTTGGAGGAAAAAAATCCACTGTCAAGTAGTTTACTTAAGGCTTAAAAAACCCCATTTTATTATGTTAGCTAAGCTGAAATGGAATAAAATTTTAAAATTTTAAACATGATAATGTATTTCACACACAAAAATCACTTTAATTGTATGTATTATACTAACAGCATTTTTGTTTTGGTAAAATTAGTTTAATTTCCATTGTATTATTTGCTTAGTTATTTAAAAGTTTTTTTGCCCCCCTATTTCACAACACCCAAGGCAGCTTATAGTCATCAAATATTTATTTATTTAAGCTACATATATGCTGCTTGACATCATAAAACATAAAAATGGTCCAGATTTTATTCAAAGCCAGCAATACAGGAAAAGAAACAAGACCTGGTCTAGAAAACTTGAGTAAATAAAAATATCTTCTCTGGTGCTGGAAAAAATTAAGTGTTAGCATCAAATAAGCCTCTCTGGGAGAACATTCCATGAATAAGGTGCTACAATTGAGAAGGCCTTTTACCTAGTCACTACCTGCCTAAAATCAGAAGGTAGGAGCTCACAGATAAAGGCTTCCAAGACAACCTTAACATTTGGGAAGGTTCATGTAGGAGCAGGCAGTCTTTTAGATATCCAAGCCCCAATCCATACATGGTTTAAAGAACTTTGAATTGGACTCAGAAATAGACTTAAAGTTGTTTGAGAATTGGCAGGATATGTTCTATATCTCTGGTCCTAATCAACAATGTAGCAGCTATGTTTGAACCAATTTAAGTTCCTTACTAAGGAACAAATATATTTGTTCCTTAGTAAGGAACAAATATAACAAATCTCAGTGGTCTAATTTAGAAATTGCCAGAGCATAATAACAGTGGCCAGGAGGTATTACAGCTAGTGCATCAGTTGTAGTTGTTGAAAGTCACTTTGGGCAGGATCCAACAGTGGCCTTGCACATGTGGCCAGCTCCGCTGAACCCGGTCCATGACCTGCTCTTCCAGAAACTACCTTTTCCACTCGTTGCAGGGCTTGCCCCCAGAAGTGCTACATTGCCACTGCAAGCAGCAGGGGCCTTTTGTGGACCGGAAATGGTGGGGCTGGCCATGTGTGAACCAGGATTGGCGGAGCTGGCTGCATATGCAAAGCCATTTTTGGATCCTGCCCTTTGTTCCACAAATATTCCATCGGCATCCAAAGACAAGGCCTGAAACTAAAAGTAACCCCAAGCTGTGGACTGATCCTTTAGGGCAAGGGTGTTGAACCTCAGGCTATGGGTGAAATCCAGCCTTCCTGGGTTCCCCAAATGGCTCCACCCCTTCCCATATCTCCTTTCCTGATCACTGATCATTTAGTGATATCCCAGCTTTTGCATTTACACCCAGATTCTAAAACATCAAAATGCTTCTCCCAAGCCTTAGTTTCTGGCAGTAGGAATTTGAAATTAAATATGCTGGTATTTTGGCCCCACCTTTTTTTCCTTCAGCACCCCCCCCCCAAAGAGCTTATCGAAAATTGAATTGGGCTGAAAGAGGTTTAACACCCCTGCTTTAGGGGAAGTACAACCCCATCCAGAATAGGTTGAGAACTACCTCCAGGCTCAGATGAACTATATATCATCAGCAACCCCATCTTGTCTAGATTGAACTTTAGTTTTAATTTGGCACTGGAAATAGCACATTGGTGGAAACAGTACATATATTATACATGTGCCCCATTACTATTCTGAGATCAAGCAAGGTCATTTCACACAAGTAGTTTACTGCAGCCTGAGAGCTACCATGGACTGACATTTAAGATGTACAACACAAGCAATACATCCTTTTTTGGATAAATTGGGTTTGAAAATGGCTTTTTTCAGTTGGTCTACATTGGCTCAGTAGTCAAAATAAATCTGATTTTACAACACAAACATTTCTTGTCCCAGGATTTGCTTAACTAGTTGTAAGTATCTTACAAGATACTGAACAAGATACCAAGAAACTTCTCACTTGTGGCTTGCATAGTAGTAGTAGGATGTCCTTAGGAAGGATGTTACACTGATACATAAGTGCAATAAATAAATAGAAAATTTAAATATGTTTTTATTTACAAATAGAAATGCCAGGACTAAAAGTGGAAAATGAATCAGGCCTGTATTTGAGCTGAAGGAGTAAGTTTCCGTTATCCATTCTGGCCACAAGAGAGAGAGATGCAGGCATTCCCATACAAAGATATAATATCCAAATGGACAGTTTATACATGCTTAGGTTCTGTGCTCATCTCTACAAATACTCTCAAGGGCATTCTTTGGTTCTTACCTACAATTGCCTATCCTGTGTGGTCAGGAAACAAACAGTTTCTTTAGATATGCTGAGTTGTTGGTGCAGCTCATAGCATCAGGGTTAAGGATTGCAGAATGAAGACATAGCTACGTACACACACACACACACACACACACACACACACACACACACACACACACATATCTCACTGTGAGGCATTGCTGGGAGCAGGGAGCCCATCATCCTAAGAACTGGTAGTGGCTCCAGAACAAACACTGGAGGAGATATGTGCTTGTGTGATGCCTGGCTTAGCTCCATTTGGTGTGCTATTAACTAAGATGCAATCTTATGCATGTTTAGACAGAGAAATGTTAGAAGTTGAAGGATTTTCTCTCTCTCTAAACATGCATAGGATTGCTCCCTTATTTGGGATAATCCCCATTGAACAGCGGTGGTAGATCTGTTTCTTTCCAATCTTGGATGAAATTCTGAAGTTTTCTCTATAACATTTTTTTGCCTTAAATGTACAGCACTTCACTGTGCCCTCGGAAATCAAAATATCTTACTTTTTGCAAAATAGTTCTCTGATATAAACCTGAAGGGTCATTCTGTACTCACAGCTCTATAAAACATGTGCTGTACTATGACATTTCCCTAAAAGAATTCCTCCTTGGATGATAATTGCATAAAAGGGCCCTTTATTAACAATAGTGAGTAAACATACAAACATAGTTTGCATGTTTGATTGTTATCTTCCCGTTGTGAGATACTGTAAATGCTTTAAAGGTCTGCCTTCATAGATTTTACCATAATGAGGGCTAGTGTGGTGTTGAGAGCCAGTGTGGTGTAGTGGTTAGTTAGTCCAAAACTAGGAGTCAGGAGATCCAGGTTCTAGTCCCCACTTGGCCATGGAAGCTCACTGGATGACTTTGAGCCATCACAGACTCTCAGTCCAACCTGGAGGATTATGTACCCCAACTTGGGTTCTAAGGAGGAAAAAATGCAGGATATAAATGTAATAAATAAAAATAAAACTGTTTTTGGTTGATATCAACCGGTCTATGAGTAAAGAATGCAACCAGGATATAATTCCTAAGGATATTGCAGTGAGTCTAGTGGCATGACTCGCTAAAGTCTACAACAGCTGGAGAGAAATGCCCCTACTCTATCTGTCTGTGCTGAGGCCACAGTAAAGGAAAGGAAAGTTCCAGGACTACAGCTTCTTTTCCAGCTGTTCTCCTCTTCCATTTGTAACCTCAAGGAGGAATTGTAGCAGAAAAGTGACATGCAGGAAACAGGTTAAGCACACATCTAGCTGTTGTCTTCTGAAAATTGCTTCATCCTAGAGCTGCTTTCTCTTAGAAGCAGCTGTTGAGCAATGTGTGTAGTTCGACAGTTAAACACTTACTTGGCAATATCTTCAGTGCCTGGTGTACTTTGGGGCATTTTATAAATATGTAATTAGTAATGGCGGTGAACAATCTTTTTGAAGGAACTTAGTTTCAAAGGCTATAACCCTAAACATATTTACTTAAGAGTGCTGACCTGTTCTTCACGTGTGAGGGGAAGGGAGTTGGAGGTCATCTAATACAGCCCTTTGGCTGATGCAGGGTGCAACTATAGCATCCCTGACAGATGGCCATCCAGCTTCTGGTTAAATGCTTCCAGTGGAGAGCCCACCACCTCTGCTAGCTACTTTTTTATTGCTTGCCACTCAGCCATGGTGACCAGATGGGAGGACAGAGAGAAGGGAGAACCAGGCCTGGTCACTATAGTTCCACTTCCTTTTCCCCATCCTGCTCATCAGGTTCCCAGCCTCTCGTTTTCCTCTTTTGACATCAAGACTTTTGACATCAAGACATCAAGTACAATATGTACTTATACCTGGCAGGTGTGGCTTGCATGTGCATGGGCTGCAACAATGCATGTTTCAGGAGAAGAGCTGAAGGGCTTGAAGTTATTGCGCTATGGCCAAGGCAAGATCTACACTACTGCTTTAAAGTGCTTTATAACAGTATTGACAACTGTTGGGGACCAGGACACACTGCATATACAGTTTACAAAATGTTTTCATAACGCTTTAAAGCAGTAGTGTAGATCCCCCCTAGTGCATTGCAATGTGGTGGGAGGGGACTTCTGCACCTTGCTCTTGTCACACTGAGAATAGTCTTAATTTTCTTCCTCTGTTCTGAATGGTTTTGTGTTGCAGGGTTTAGTTTCCTTTGAATGAGAGAGCACTGGAAGTTTATGGTGTCTTGGTAGTATTTTGCTTTATTTACAGTATACAAGCAAAGCATGTGGAAGCAAAGAGGGCAAACAGATCTGCAGAGAGCAATTCATGCAGCTGCCTGCCCAGTGAAGGCTGCACTTCTAATTTCATCTAAGTACAACTAGAAACTTTCAGCTCTCCCATTTCAAATTTCTTTTTCTCCAACTGCCACACAATGTTCTCCAGAGCAGTGGTCTGAGACCCTATCATTGCAGATGGATTAGCCATTTGGAAACATCCAGGTACATTTAAAGAACATTCATTGGAGGGACTGTAGCTAAGTGGTAGAGCATGTGCTTTGCATGCAGAAGGTCTCTGGTTCAGTCTCCAGCTTCTCCAGATACAACTGGAAAAATTCCTTCCTGAAACCCAGAAGAGGTGCTGCCTGTCAAAGTTGACAATATTGTGCTAGATGAACCAGTGGTATGACTTGGTATAAAGCAGCTTGCTATGTTTCTATTAAGGTTATTTTACCAAATCCCTGACTACTATCCAGCATCATTTTAGGTATAACAATAGTGAAAGGTCCATTTACAGTAATCAGACAGCCAAGCCCACAATGGGCTGTTGCACTCATGTTCTTCTTGTGGTTTTCTCATGGGCAGCTGGTTGGACACTATGAACAGAATGCTGGACTAGATAGACTCATGGTCTAATCCAGCATGGCTCTTCTTAATGTTCTATGGGATTGTATTGAACTAGGTAGGATTTACTTCCAAGTGTATCTGCTTAGAATTAGCTAGGTGTTGGTTTTGTACATTTATATCCCACCTTTCCACCAAGGAGCTTAAGACAAGAGACATGGGTCTTCCCTATTTTACTTTCACAACAACACTATGAGGAATGGTAGGATGAAAGATATTGACTGGCCAAAGGTCACTCAGTGAACTTCATGGCAGAGTAGGGTTTCCCCAGGCCTATTACATTTCTATACTGCCCGTTAGCTGAAGCACTCTGGGTAAGACAAGGCTTAAACCATCAAATACAATAATGTAAAACACAATATAAAACCATAACTTTAAAACAAATAAAACCAAAGTAGTAACCAAGATAAAAGCCAGCAGCAGAATGCAAAGATCTAAAATGCATTAACACGTTTTTTAAAACTGAGGAGCTAAAGTCAAAAGTTTAATGAACAATGGATTTTTTTTTTCTGATGAGGGACTTGATGGAAGAGAAGTGGCATCACATAGATGTTCTCAACAATCCAGCATAAGAGGCACCAAGGAAGGATAAGCAAAGTTATTTAAGGAACTAGGAGAACTGAGGGTGGTAGGACTGACATGCAAATAATGGGTAAGGGTATACTGGGAAGGTTGGACAAGGAGTTGTGCCGGATGCAGAACGGGATAGAAAACCACTGTAGGATTTGAGGAGATCATATGGTCTAAGCCTGCCTTCAGCATGCTACCTTTCCAGATGTGTTGGTTTACAAATCCATTAGCCATGCTGGCTGGGAGCGGTGGAATTTCTAGTCCAAATTATCTGAGGAAATCAAGTTGGGGATGGCTGAAGTATGAAACAGAGGAATTATTTTGGCTGAATAGTTGCCTTTTCTCCTGTTTTTCTTTCCCTTTCCCTCTGGTGTCCCCAAACTGTTGAAATGTAGCTTGCCAGCTCTTTAACACAAAGACCATTTTAATGTATTTATATGCGTAAGTCTGGGTAAAGCAGCACATATGCTGACGGTGCTGTATGTATAAAGTTTCTAATCATGGGTCCACAGTTGTAAATTCTATCAGTAGCAATAAGGTATAAGGTTTTTTTTTGTTTTATGCCTAATAGGTTTCAGAGGGTTAGCCAGGTTAATCTTGTTGTTGCATCAAAAACAACAGTGTCTTGTGGTATCTTAAAGACTAATACATTTATTATGGAATAAGCTTTTTACATAGCGGCTGCTGGCTGTATTATATATGGTGAACTGGTCGCATGAAGGCCCAGTGTGTGCAAAATCTGCCATTTCTGCGCACCACTGCAAACTACCTAAAATACTGCTTAGCAGCAGTGTGCCAAAAGTGCAGTCCTCGCACATGATACACACCCAGCACGTAAAGACCCAACAATAATTTAAAGTGTCCACTCCCATGCTCAGACGGTTGTGTACATTGAGCCTTACTTTTTAAAGTAAATGCCTTCAGGTACCAGGGTGCTAGTCCCTTTGATTTCAATGGGATTTCCTGTTCTACAGCTGAAGCAGGTTGCGGATCGAGTTTTGATCTGGGATGTTTTAGTTAGCCAGTGAATGGAGAAGCTGGTTTAATACGCTGTTGTTTCCCTGGTTGCTGTCTCTTTAAATCGGATTCAAGACAAAATGGTATCAACCGCCACCGTGATTTGTCTGGTGCTGAGAGAGAAGAACCCAAACAACTAAGGCAGCTGCGAAGAGGACCCTGGCACAGGGGGTGGGTGGGGGTGAGAGAAAAGAGGCTCCGTCACTGCACACCCAGCGAGCTGGATGGGTGCAGCTTTCGCTTTACCGCAGCATGATGCAGTTGTACCGAACTAGGCGTTGTTGTTGTTGTTCTTGGGAGGGAAGCAGCTGACCAGGCAGCCGGTATAAAACCAAAACACCCCCCGCTTGGTGCTGGAGGGAAAAAGCCGCCTTGGCTGGAAGAGAGCAAAGGAAAGGCTGGTGGAACCAGGAAGGGTCCCGAAGCTGCCCGCAGTGGCGGATCGGCGGGGGTGGGTCTGTTCCCTGGACTGCTTCAGGGCGTTTTACAGGAAGAGGTGTTTTCCTTCCGATCGGTCCTCGAGGCCGGCTCTCTGACACCCTGCAAGGAAGGAGACGGTGTTTATGCAGCCGCAGCGGCCGCCGCAGCTCAAAAGAGAGCGCGGGCATCCGGCGGCGGCGGCGGCGGCAGGAGCTGCTGCTCTGAAGCACCCGAAGACCCCAAAGATGCTCTGCGGTGCGATGGGGAGAAACAGTCCTCACTGAAGGATGAGCAGGGGACATGCATCTCCTAGGGTGGTTTATTTGCTGTCGTTGAACAAGGAAGCAGCAGCTACCACTCCGGAGCGGAAGGAGAGGCTCTGCAGAGACTTCATTTCCTCTCCTGACCCCCTCAGTTTACATCACTAACTGGTGACAGTCACATCACGCCGGCAAAGTACCTGCTCCCGGAGAAGCCTCTTTGTATGCCGCAGACATGGCCAGCCAGCAGGATTCCGGCTTCTTTGAAATCAGTATCAAATATTTACTGAAATCCTGGAACAATAGTGAGTGAGCTTCTTTCCCTTCTCCTTCTCCCCAATATTGCACAGTGTTGATGGTAGCCAGGAGTAAATGTAACCTTGCATTTGGGCTTTGAGCTTTGTGGTTATCAGTTGAACCAAGTGATAATTGTGTGTGTATGTATGGTGGTGTCCCATTCTGTATTGCTTTAGGAAATCAACACTTCCGAGGTTTGAATAGCATTTTTAGTGGAGGAAGGCCAGCAATGGAATTAGGGTTCATTTTACTTGATTGAAATTTATAAATTAGGCTCCTTCTTGGATCTCTCTCTCTCTCTCTCTCTGGAATAGGAGAAGATGGAATAGTTCCAGTCTTCCCTCCTTAAATGCTTTTCCTTGATTTTGTTGAGCCTTACTTCATTTTATAATTTTGGGGGAGAATTATTCATCAATAATGGGTTAGTTATGCCCTTAAATATTTTGTGTGGGTCTAATTGATGATATGATGTAGGAAAAAATGGAACAAACCATGTTCTTACATTTATTTTGTTCAATAAATACACAAAAGGAAGAAATAGAATTAAGATGTTCAGTATTCACTCTCCCCCTCCCTCCCCCTCCCCCCGCTTTTATGGTTTTATTGCTTCTGTCATATTTGCATTGAAGGACTCTCTGCCTTTCTTTTTAAACCAAATGAGAGGGATTCAGAATGTAAACAAACGAGGTTGGAGCTATCCACTGTTGCAGGGCTTGGTATTACTGGTGCACCATTGTCCTCTCTAGCATCTTATGCTAGTTTTTTATATGGGGGGTGGGTAGGTTGTTATGTAATAAAGATCAGCAAATGTCAAGAATGTTCATAAATAGGGTGAAAGTTAATCAGGCCTCCAGGCTGTCAGCTCTGACTGTTAAGTAATGAGAAATTTCATTTTAGAAATGTGGCCAGCTCATGCCTCTTTTACGTCAGCAAACTCAAACATCATCAGATTCCACCAATTTCTGAAATGTACAGTCTCTCTGGAAAAATACAGCTAGGCTATGTACGTAACACTGTTCCTATTGCCCCTATGTCTCTAACTACACAGCTCTGGCATATGATGGATTGAGATTGTACACTTAATGGTGCTAATGACTGGACTATAAATCTAAAACCCAATTTAGAAGCATCAGTAAAGCACTCTGACATCATGATATATCGGGGCACATCTGTGAATAATAATGATATACTTAATATAGTCTATAATGTTTGATTTTTTTTCTATTATAAATGTTGACATCAATTAGAAATTTGCCTTGATCCGAAATCATTCACATGTTCCATTTTAGAATATAATTTAGAATATATTAATCCATTTTAGAATATATGAATGCACAGAATTAATAAATGAATGCTTTTTGGTTTTTTAGCTACTGTTTGGTTTTTGAGTTACTGTTAATTGATTTAAATGCATGTAAAATCCAATATAACAAGATAGGGGAATGAAATTATAGGGGGATTTTGTCATGAAAAGATTGCATTCCTTTTTTAAAATATAATAGTATGCATTCCTTTAAAAAAAATATAATAGTATGAAGTCAAAATAGTTCTTGAAGTGTTTCTCATTTTAATGAAAATTAGCTGAATTTTATTGCTACGTATTAAATTTTTGGTCAGTTTTCATTAGAGAGATGCATACAAGTTATGCAGGTTTTCTGAACTGTATGTACAAGTTCCAAAGTGAGATTATAAATATATATTTCTCAATATAATTTTCTGTGTCCTATAAAAAAGAAATTGATTTGTGGACTGTCTTCTGCCATATTATCAGACTTTTTTTTCCTTGAGTGCATTTATACTTATCTGAACAACTCAGTGCAGTCAGTCTAGTTTTATTTATTAAAGCTTATTTTCTGATTTATCTGCTTGAAGTCTAAAAGACTTGGTAGGTAAATCTCAAATCTGTTTGGTAGTTTAAAAAATGGAGAAAAGGTTGCTGCAAATGTGGATAGGGTTATAGATTTGTTTAAGGGTTTTGTGTGGTGATTGTAGTAGGGGTGAAGCATAGATGTCATTTGTTTGATAATCTATTAGTAAGCTTGCTTATGTTTAAGCAGCAACCTATTTTAAAATAATTTCTGCCTGAGTTTGGTGCACAGCACTATTAAGTTGATTGCATAGTGAAAGGAACAAGGTCAAGGTAAGCAAGTTGAAACTGACTTGGAATAGTTTATTGACTCCCCCCACCTCACCCCACTTGTGTGTCCTTTGCATGCTTGTTTTTTTGCTTCTGGTCTGTTACAGAGTGCCCTCCATTAAATACCGTGGAGATACAGGGCATGGTAAGTGCAGAAGGACAAAAATCTATGGGGTTCATCTATGGCCTCCACAGTGATAGCCACACCATAGGTCCTTGGAAAAACATGTAAGCAAAGCTTTGGTGTCCAACTTTTGATCTACGATCTTCTCAAAATGTGA
This sequence comes from Elgaria multicarinata webbii, assembly GCF_023053635.1. NCBI lineage: Eukaryota > Metazoa > Chordata > Lepidosauria > Squamata > Anguidae > Elgaria > Elgaria multicarinata. The sequence goes on along the minus strand of NC_086175.1, from coordinate 108,616,351 downwards.
TAGTATTACTCAGCTGTCGTGCTCACTGTCTCAGCATGTCTAGCACCCAACTAATCAGTCACCTGGAACACTTTGGGCAAGTCCAGATATTGTGATAAACCCTCCTCTCTCTTCCAGGATGGATGCAAAGAGTAGACTGATAGCTTTCACTGCTGTTGCTTTTTTTTAATTAGTATTAACCACAGTTTAGGGTTGCATCCAATCTCTAAACTATAGCTTGTTCAAAATAAGCCAGCTTCACAAGAAATATGTGGTTGTTTAAAACAGAAGTGAAACTTTTTGATTTCCTCCTCATAGCCACGTCAGAGGAGAATCGTGGCGGCTCATTCCCATTGTGAAAAATCATGGCCTGAACCAGTCCATTCTAACAAAATGGCATGGGCTAATAATAATTTCTTGTCTTAAACATCAAAGTCTGCTTGGAAGTGCTCTCCTTTATTTTAAGTGGGACTTTTAAAGGATATTGTCTGGTGGGTTGTGCATCAGAAGAGCCAGTACCTTCTCTTGACTAATCTTTGATAGCTAAATAGAGCCACCAGGTTCTGTTTAGAAGCTAAGTGTAACAGAGCAACAGTGAAGGAGAGCTGTTGCCTTTTTGACCTGTTTGTGGACTTCTTTGAACCCTCCGTCTAGCCAAAGGGAACACTGAACTAGATAAACCTGTAGTCTGATCTAGCAGGGATCTTTTTATAATCAACTATCCACCAATTAGTGATACCTATGAAATGCAATTAAAAAAAAACTTCTTCAGATGCAGCCCAGTGTGTGTGTGTGTGTGTGTGTGTGTGTGTGTGTTTATGTATATGTGTTTTATATATAAAATGAGGTGCACTTGATTTACTTCTATAATTTAACTAGATTATTTGGACTGCTTTGACTGAAGTGATAATACTTTCACAAAGTCCTAAATAGATACCTATTTATTTATTTATTTAATTACATTTCTATACCGCCCAATAGCCGGAGCTCTCTGGGTGGTTCACAAAAATTACCTGTGCCTTTCCCACCCACCCACCTTTCCCACCCTCTTTTAGTGTTAGGCAAATTATATTCTTCAAAGTTTATCTTTTGACAGGGTAATGCAGGCCAATTCTCCTGCTCTCTAACATATCAGGTTGGTATTTGGATAAGTTTATGACTGTGAGCTATGGAATCTTCCACTTGATAGACATGGCATATATTACAAAGCTCTTAACTGTATCTTTCTTTGATAGATGTGTCTGAAAGTTTCCACTTTAAACTCATGTTTTTTGTGGGTGGTTTCCTTACTAGTTTCATCTGATACTTGCTATACTTTTTTTTTTAAAAAAAAGTGAATAGGAATGTCTGGGCTTCAATCCTGTGTGTACTTGCCTGAGAGTAAGTCCTATTGAACGAAGTTGGACCTACTTCTAGGTAAACATGCATAGTTTTGTGCATAGGAGTGATTTCTAACCTGAGGAAACAGTGTTGCAGCAATCTTCACTGCTTTGAGTGGGGGGAAATGTCATAATAGTATTAGGAGTTGGAACCTTGACTTACTATTTGACGTCTTTCTCAAAGAATTGTTGATGGATAATTTATTTCTTCATACACTCAATAGCCACATTGGCATGTAATGATATCCTTGAATTTTCTGGAGTGCTGGCTTATTATTCATGGCAGGTGCTGGTGCACACTCCCTGACTATGACTGTTCAGTTCCTCCTGCCAGTGGGAGTGGCTAAACTAACCAGAAACTAATGAGGAAGTAAAAGTTTAGCATTAATTTCAAACTGGAACTCCTGGTTTGTTGTTGCCTTAACAAACCAGAGTCTGAAGCCAGGGGTTGTTGTTGTTTTTCAATTCTTGATTTTTTGGGGGAGCAACATACCAGGTTCTGATGTAATGCTAAGCTTTTGCTTCCTCATTAGTTTCTGGTTAGTTTAGCGATTCCCACTGGTAGGACAAGCCAAGTAAGAATCATCTGGCTGTGCATACCAGCACACTACTCTTGAACAATAAGCCAGAATTCTCCGCAGTTCTGGCATATCACTATGTATGAACACATGACAGTGTCTTTACTGAATTGCAGGCATAAACAAACTTTTTAAAGATGTACCATCACCCTCAGCTGTCTGAAGGTCTTCTTTAAATAACTCTCCTCCGTACACCTGCAACTCACCTTCCCCTCAAATACTGTGTGATGCTATCTGTCTTTCTTCCTTCAAGCCCTTCCTTGAAATAATTCTCTTCTGTGAAACCTTTCACACAATGGACAAAATCCTTCTTCCCTAGCGAAATTAAGCCTGAGTACATGTAATTAACTGTATGCATATACTTTACTTGTTTACTTTCACCTCTGTTTTCCTTCCATCCTACCATGGCCTCCCCGTGCCATGCTCATTGATGTCACTTGACAATAAACAAACATACAAACAACAATAATAAAAATCAAGAGCCTTAAATTTATAGCAGACACCATACTCACTAATTTGCTATTTGCAGACTAAACTTGATGGGCTAGTTAGTTAGATGATTTGCTTATATTACTTACAGCTGGAGATGCCTATTACTTAAAGTGAACTGGTTTCTAAAGCTACCTAACCTGATCACCTTTAGTCATAAAAATAATTTAGCAGAAAAAAAGGCAGAGAGAGCGAGGTCCTTTGTATTGTCGTATTAGTCCTTTCTCTCTTGGACTCAGTAGTAGTCAGCCATGCTGCAGCTTAATCCCCTTACATTTTCCTGTTGAAAAAATAAAGTGCAATACAAATATATAAAATTTATTTGGTGCTTATTCTACCTTGCAGTGAAGCAGCTTACAAAATATGTATATCAAATCATAAAATTAAACTAACATTCTAATCTAGAAAATACTGCAATAAACCTCCATCATATCCAGACTAAAATGCCTCTGTGCCAGCTTCCTCCTGAACAGTAAAAACCAGCCCAAACAGAAAAGTCTTGTAGGAATACTGGAAATTTTTCAGCCTCAACTGAATGTCCTTGGTGATTAAGCTCCAAAATTGAGCATCATTTGATGGAATAAATTAAGGGCCTTCTTGAAAATGGTTTCAGGATTATAATGCTGCATGTCTTGCTCCCATTGCATCATAGCACCAGGGCTGCTGCATGTTGCATTACTCATTGATTTGGTTCACAAATCCTTGTGTGGTGCAGAGTGGTAAGCAGCAGTTACTGCAGCCAAAACTCTCCCCATGGCCTGAGTTCGATCCCAGCGGAAGCTGGTTCTCAGGCAGCCAGCTCAGGTCGACTCGGCCTTCCATCCTTCCAAGGTCGGTAAAATGAGTACCCAGCTAGCTGGGGGAAAGGTAACTGTGACTGGGGAAGGCAATGGCAAACCACCCCGCTACAAAGTCTGCCAAGAAAACATCAGTGAAAGCAGGCGTCCCTCTAGGAGTCAGTAATGACTCAAGTGCTTGCACGAGAGGTTCCTTTCCTTTCCTTCCCTTGGTTCACATACAAGGTTAAGTAGGACAGAAGTAAACAACCCAGGGATTGAGAAAGGAAACCAATTGCCATTTCAGACAACATGCTAAACCATGGTTAGGCCAGCTAACCCTTTTGCAGCACAAGACACCTTAAACCCTGCTGCTTAATCAAAAGCCTTAGCCAGAAGGGTTTAAGGTGTCTTCTGAACAGGCATATTGTCAGCTCTCTTCAAGTGTCAACCAAATACTGACAATGGGCCTGTTCAGTATCAATGAATTGAGGAGAGATTCCTTATTTTTTTTACTGAAGAACTTGTCAAGTGCTCAAGTAAAACATACAGTATTTGTACTGGTGTAACTTCTTGATTTCCTTAGCAGAAACATTAACACACTTCTTGATTCTGAGAAGTTTATTTGAATATACTTGATGGAGTATGGTACCTTGTAAGCTTTCATGGAAATGTCACTCTTTTTCATGGAAAATGATAAAATAATAACATCTTTTTAAAGGAAGGTCTTGTGTTCAGGGATGGTGATCTTCTCCCAAATGGTAAGAATAGACATCTGACAAAAAAGTACTTCTAGAAAACTGACAAAATAACATTGATGATATATTAATCTTAATATACATTTTGACAGTCTTCCTTGCAGTCATGAAATAGTGATTGGTACTGAACTGACTAATAATAGAAACCATAACGGAGTTTGATTATTTTTGCAATTATTTAGGGATTTGTCATGAAGCTACTAATGACTGAGGTTTTGGAATTACATGGCTAATGCAAAGAAGGTTTATGTTAAGTATGTTATATTGTAGAAACTCCATCTTATAATAATTATTTTGCCAACATTAATCAATGGAACAATCACATTCCCTGTGAAACCCAGGTGTATGCAGCTGTCATTTTGATCTCTTGAGAATTTATTTATTTATTTATTTATTTATTACATTTTTATACCGCCCAATAGCCGAAGCTCTCTGGGCGGTTCACAAAAATTAAAACCATCATAAAACAACCAACAAGTTAAAAATACAAATACAAAATACAATATAAAAAGCACAACCAGGATAAAACCACGCAGCACAATTGATATAAGGTTAAAATACAGAGTTAAAACAGTATAATTTAAATTTGAGTTAAAATTAAGTGTTAAAATACTGAGTGAATAAAAAGGTCTTCAGCTGGCGACGAAAGAGTACAGTGTAGGAGCCAGGCGGACCTCTCTGGGGAGCTCATTCCACAACCGGAGTGCCACAGCGGAGAAAGCCCTCCTCCTAGTAGAATCTATCCAAAAGTTGTTATCAATTCCTTTGTTAAACCATTAAATTGACCTGTGTCTGTCTTCTATTTCTCTACAGATAAAACGGTAATGTTAAACATATTTGGCTTTAAGTTCACATGTAGGCTGGAGATCTCTTAACAATTTTGTTTCTATGAACTTCCATTTTATTCTTCAGCCTTAGCGTAATATGCCCATATTGTAGAAAATTGACTGTGTTCATACATAATGATAAGCCATGGTTTATGTTAACTGTGGTTTGCTGCTTTCATGAATTGTCTATGGCTTGTTTCCCCTATTTTTGGTTTGTTTCTCTTTCACCCATTTTGCTAGCCATTTGAACAGTTTCATAGTCAGGCTGCTTTTGCCAACTGTCTATGCTTTAGGGTGGACAGCAGCACAAACAAGGAAGGGATGAGCCATGGTTCTGAATTCAGACATCACAAAAGCCATGGTTTAAACAAGCCAGACTTCATAAGCCAAGAACAAATCATGGCTTCTATTTGTGGTTTGTAGCTAGTTAACAAACAGTGGTTGTTTTAGAGGATTGATTAGGACAGAACAAATGAGATTTGAACAAACCGCACGTTGTATGCAAACAAGACCATAGACTTCACTCAACATTGTTACTTATAGGTGTAAAGGTAACCTTTATTAAACTTTAAAATGTCAATTTTTATTCTGATTTACTCTTGAGTGCTTTGGAAATATGAATTAGTATGTAATACCTGTGAATTAAGGATGGCAACGTATTAAAGCTTATTTTCATTATTGTTTTGCTTTTAACTTACAAATTGATTAAATGAAATGTTACATTATTTCAATGCAGGTGATCTTTTTGAGGATATTTAATGAAGATATTTATATGTTAATTAAATGATGCAGGGAAATTCTTATTTCTTTTTAAGCTCATAAATCCAACTCTGCAGTTGTGAGGTGTCTGCAATCGCGTTGACACTGTTTACCTCCTTGTTTGAAGCAGTTCCATCAGAAAATTCTAATGTGTTTTGATGTGTGTATTAAGAATCAATCATATGAACTAATTTAAATACAACCCACTAAGGGTGCAATCCTATGCATATTTAGACAGAAAACATTCTACAACTGGGTAACTGGAATGCTGGGAATTATAGGATTTTATTTTATTTTTCTGTCTAGACATGGGTAGGATTGCGCCATGAAATTTTCTTTCCTAATCCGGGTTAATTAAGGTACTAAAATATATCTGTGGCAGAACTGTGATTTATTATTGATGTTATTTAATAACAAGGGTGTCTAAAGCTGAGAGTCAATGTAAAAAAGTTTCTGTTAGTATGTTATAAGATGGAATTCTCCCATGTAATAGTTCTTTTACCATAACTTCTCAAACTGCCAAAACAAATAGCTTTCAAGAAATGAAACAATGTTTTCAGTGTTTACTGTTATCATCCAAGAGTTGGTTAATCTTTCTTCAACTGGCTATTATTTGTAATGAGATTTTTAATTGACACCAGTTAGCTTTTTCTTTCCTTCCTGGGACAACCCTGGAGCAATTTAATTTCCACAAAGTAGAGATCCTGTTGTAACTAATACCTTTTAAGATAAGAAAATTACTTAACTTTAATTCATGATCTTTGAGTAATATGGTTATAACAAATAATTCCACCACACATTTTTTTACTACCTTTTATTCAGGAAGCATAGGAAATAACTGTAATTTGCTTTATGTTTATCATATCAAAAACAAATTGGGTGTAGAATTTTACAAAATGATTAGTTGAAGGACAGCAACTAGTTCAAGAAAAGGAAGTTCTTGTGGTACTAGAGACTTACAATTAAATATGTGTTTGATTGTTTCAAATCCATATTTGAAATCTAGAACTACATCTCTTTGGCATCCCTGTCATGGATCATGGTTCCATGATCCTCAGACTACCTGAATCCACAACATCCTTTTTGCTGCTCTACCAGCCCAGCCCAGGTCAGTACCTGAAATAGGAGGAAAAAAGGACATGGAATGGTTAGTCTAGACTCAATTATGTCTTTATGGCAAGAGACATGGGGTGGCATTGCACCCCAGCCTGCATCAAGCACTGCCTGGATGGAATCTACAGCTCCTTTGAAGTTTAAGCCCTATAGGTGGTTCCTCAGACTCTTTATCCTTTTGTTCCCTCCTTGCCTCAGCTCTACAGCCACTTCCACCCTCTTTACTCTTTCTGTGTCCATCCATCCATCAGATCCCTACTGTCTGCTTCCATCAGCCATCTAAACACCTATCCCTCCTGAAATTCTATCCCTTAGCTCCCCAGTTCTTGGTCCTCCTCCCATTCAGGTTCCTTGACCTCAGCCTTCCTGTCTTCCCTTATACTGGGATATATGATGGTTTGTTTCCCTTCCTAGCAGCTATACACAGCCTCTCCTGGCCCTGAATCATATGTGAGATTTTCTTGAAGTCAAACTGGCCTTTCATTCCACACATACTTTCTGACTACTGCTGTATGGCAATTTACTGTATTGGTCCCAGTTGATAAACCTTTGCCCCAGGTAAAAGCATTTTATGTAGGATGCTTCCTGTGGTCTAAAATATAGTGAAAAGTATATGTTATAAAGTTTTATAATGGAAAGAAAAACAAGATTTCATTCAGAAAGAAACTACCAGCTATCATGGATCGTTCCTTCACAACATATAAATATAATTACTAGTGCTGTGCCGAAAATTTCGACCATTCCATTTTTGGCATTTCATGGGGGCGGGGGAAATGAAAATTCGGGTGAAAGAGGCTGGGAGAAGTGAGACTTTAGGAGAATTTTCTCCTTGGGTTGGGGAACAGGTTTTCCACTTACCTTTTTAAATGTAGCCTGTTGTTGAGGGGTCTTTCTTTCTTTCTTTTTCTTTTTCTTTTTTTAAAAAACCACCCACCCCCGCATTTTCAGGAGCCCAGGATTGCTTATTGGATGCCTATTGGAGAGGAAGAGGTCACATGGTCTCCAATAGGCATTCACTTAGAACTGCTTATCCAAATGCTGGAGGAAAGAGGTGGTTTTTTGAGGGTTTTTTAAACTAAAAAATAGAAAGAAGGGCCCTCAGCAACTGACTATACTTTTAAAAGGTATGTGGAAATCCTGTCCCCCTCCCCAAGGTGAAAATTCTCTGAATTTTCCCCCCTTGCCGTGAAAGAAGCAGAAAAAAAACAATGCCTCTTTCACAGGGAGGGAGAGAAAGGTTTTGGCCCAGCATTGATAATTACAATGCAAGAACTCTTCTGCTGGGTAAAAAGCCAAGAGTTACTTAAAGGCTCCAGTAGTCTATATTAACACAGGTCCCACAGCTGCTGAGCTGACTTGGCTGAGGCTGGGCCATTAACTTATTTAGAAAACATCTTGCAGCATAATCCTATGCATAAGTAAACCCACTGAGTTCAGTTGAACTTAGGGCTTTTCTAAATTAGCGTTTTGACCTGCCATTTTATCAAGGCTTCTACTCCCAGATTCTTTGTGGGATTAAGTTTGGCTAGTTTATAACTTCTTTCTGGAGTGTTTATCTCTCTGCCTTTCTGTAAGTTCCATTACACAACCACTAGGTGGTGCTGTGGAATAGAGTATTGCACAAGTACACAAGGGTTTTATGCTGCCATTCAGGGATATATCAGACATTCCTTGTTAAGACACACCCACCCACTAAAATGTTACAAAGCACGGGAGAGGCCTTGGAGGACGATAACAGTGTGTAAAGCACCCACATGAGTGAGAAATCACAAGGGCGCAATAATTGCCTCGTGTAGAAAGGCTCTTACCCTCAGGTAAGCATGTATAGGATTGCAGCAGTAATCATGAGAATAATGTTCCAAAAGCAAGCTACATGAGTCAGAAGGGTATTGTGAACATATAGGAGGTGCCTATCAATATTGTAATAGTTCTGCAGTGTCTTACTTTATAATTTCATGGATAAGGCAGTTAGAACATCACTTATGATGTAGCCCTCATGTGAAGCCATTGTACAGTGTTAATTAAATACCAGACATGAAATCAAGTTAATTAGTACTAATCTATCATAGACCAGCAAAAACGATAGAAAGTGAGAATGAGGATTTCAGTATCTGTAACTGACTTAAGTTAGCTTATAACACAAAAGCCCCCAAAGTTCTGATAGACAGATCAGCACTCAGACTAACTTTAGCAATATTACTAAACTACACTATTTGCGCCCACCCACCACTTCTGCCAATTTATATTCAACTTATTATTTTTTTCAAAAACAGGAAACACATAATACAAATATTAGCTTCAGTGTATTATAAGTATTAGATAACAATATCTAAATTAAGAAAGACTATACAACCAATATTTAATATTAATAAATGAATAAAAATGTTCTCTTTCTCTCTGTAAAAAAAAAAAGCAAATTCAAATTTCAACAAATAGCTCATATCAGCTATCCTCAGCTGTAAATCAGGAATGGACTTTCCATCCAATATTGCATAATAATTTTCTTAGCTACACCCCATGCTTGAAGTATGCTTAACTCTTGATATGATGATGTATCCTATATATTAGGGATATAGCCTAGTAGAATATATGTGTCTTTAACAAACAGTTATGACTGTAGAATCATATTAATAATCTTGCAATTATCAGAACGCAAAATGGAACAATTGTAGGACAAGCCCAAACATATGAGCGAGTGTTCCATCTCCCAATTTATACCTCCAGCTAGCTATTATTGAACATTCTCTGAGGTATCCAATAAATACAAAATATAAGTTTCTTTTTCCATTAACCTCATTTTAAGATCAAAAGAGGCTTCTTTCTTTGCTTTTAGGGCAACCTGACATTGTTTTAAGAGAATACGACATTCAAGTTCATTATCCAAAGTTCCTGGAGATAATTACTACAAGTTTTATCTGCATATTTAAATTTCTGAAAAATATGAGTTACATGTTTGTAACTGGAAGATCCATATTCATTAACAAAGAGTTTCAGAAGCTGCATGTACACCAAGAGTAAAAAAGCTGAGATAACAAATCATAGAATCATAGAATAGCAGAGTTGGAAGGGGCCTAAAAAAACATCGAGTCCAACCCCCTGCTCAATGCAGGAATCCACCCTAAAGCATCCCTGACAGATGGTTGTCCAGCTGCCTCTTGAATGCCTCTAGTGTGGGAGAGCCCACAACCTCCCTAGGTAACTGATTCCACCATCGCACTGCTCTAACAGTCAGGAAGTTTTTCCTGATGTCCAGCCGGAATCTGGCTTCCTTTAACTTGAGCCCGTTATTCCGTGTCCTGCACTCTGGGAGGATCGAGAAGAGATCCTGGCCCTCCTCTGTGTGACAACCTTTTAAGTATTTGAAGAGTGCTATCATGTTTCCCCTCAATCTTCTCTTCTCCAGGCTAAACATGCCCAGTTCTTTCAGTCTCTCTTCATAGGGCTTTGTTTCTAGACCCCTGATCATCCTGGTTGTTGTTGTTGTTGTTGTTGTTGTTGTTGTTGTTGTTATTATTATTATAATTATTATTTTATATAGCACCATCAATGTACATGGTGCTGTACAGAGTAAAACAGTAAATAGTAAGACTCTGCCGCATAGGCTTACAATCTAATAAAATCATAGTAGAGGTTGCCCTCTTCTGAACACGCTCCAGCTTGTCTGCATCCTTCTTGAATTCTGGAGCCCAGAACTGGACACAATACTTTAGATGAGGCCTAACCAGGGCCGAATAGAGAGGAACCAGTACCTCACGTGATTTGGAAGCTATACATCTATTAATGCAGCCCAAAATAGCATTTGCCTTTCTTGCAGCCATATCACACTGTTGGCTCATATTCAGCTTGCGATCTACAACAATTCCAAGATCTTTCTCGTTTGTAGTATTGCTACAATACTACAATGTTTAAATGGAATAAACTGCCAACAAGCACTCTCAGATAGATCAAACTCAATGTGTAATGTGACAAAGATTTTAAATTTGGCAGCACAGGAAAGAAGTTGATTCAAAGTAGCAATATTATGGGAGGACCAGCCCCCCGCAAAAGGGTTAGAACTATTTAAAAACTAGGGTTCAACACAAATACCTATGGCCCAATGCTTTCCATAAATATCTTGTGGTGTTAAGCACTGGTAATAAACTAGATTGCCAAACAAATAAGGAATCTAGTACCTGCTGAGATATCAACAGAGTAGTAATAACTCTCAAGTTGAGCCCACCCCTATAAATAATTGTAATTTGAATACTGAGAACCTACATTGGTGTCCTTGCAGGAAAAAATATTAAATAATTTGTAAACTCTATTAAAAACATGACAGCATAAAAATAGGAAGACCTCTTAAAATTTAGATCAGCCTTGGAGATCACCTTAATTGTGTTTATTGTACCCCAAATGCTCATGGGAGCTTTAGACTACTTCTCTAAATCATGCTTCATTTGTACCAAAAATGGTACAAATAGATTTAAATTCAGTAAGGTTGCATTCCTATGCATGTATAGCCAGAAAAAAGTCCTACAAGTCCCATCATCCCTCCAGCTATCTAAAACCCCAAGTCCTGAATATCAGCAATGCAATTCGACCCCAATGGCATCAAATCTGATTTACCGAAATTTATAGAATAACTGGATAAAATGCCAAACGATTGCATTAAAGAAAAGATGAGGAATAGAAACTTCTGGCTCATCAGTAAAATAGTGTCATCTGTATACAAAATCATCTTATATTCAACCTCATCTAATATAATATCTTTAATATTTTCACTGTTTCCAAAAGCACAAGCAAATGGTTCTAAAACTAAATTTAAAAGTAAAGAACGTAATGGACACCTTTCACTTGTACTTCTCTATAGCTTAATTGAAGTAGACAATCCGTTGTTAGTGATCAGTCATGATTGAGGGGCTTTTTAAAAGAAACTTATCCAAGACACTATTATTATTATTATTATTTATTTATTTATTTATTTATTTATATAGCACCATCAATGTACATGGTGCTGTACAGATAACAGTAAATAGCAAGACCCTGCCGCATAGGCTTACAATCTAATAAGTTGTAGTAAACAATAAAGAGGGAAGGAGAATGCAAACAGGCACAGGGAAGTGTAAACAGGCACCGGGTAGGGTGAAGCTAACAGTATAGAGTCAGAACAAACTCAATATCTGAAGGCTATGGGGAAAAGAAAAGTTTTTAGCTGAGTTTTAAAAGCAGTGATTGAGTTTGTAGTTCTCAAGTGTTCTGGAAGAGCGTTCCAGGCGTAAGGGGCAGCAGAAGAAAAAGGACGAAGCCGAGTAAGGGAAGTGGAGGTCCTTGGGCAGGCGAGAAGCATGGCATCAGAGGAGCGGAGAGCACGAGCGGGGCGATAGTGTGAGATGAGAGAGGAGAGATAGGCAGGAGCTAGACCGTGAAGAGCTTTGAAGGTCAGCAGGAGAAGTTTATATTGGATTCTGGAGTGAATTGGAAGCCAGTGAAGAGATTTCAGAAGTGGAGTGACCTGGTCAGAGCGGCAGGCCAAGAAGATGATCTTAGCGGCAGAGTGGTGGACAGAGACCAGCGGACTGATGTGAGACGAAGGAAGGCCAGAGAGAAGAAGGTTGCAGTAGTCCAACTGACACAAAACTTTTAGTCAAACCACGTGACAAAATACCCCAATATACCATATCAAAGGCTTTCTCCAAATCCAGTGACAGCAGCTGGATCTTGCTTATTTTGAGATAGGGCTACTACACCAACTAAAAGTCTAATGTTACAAGATCTTTGACAGCACTGTATAAACCAAGTCTAATCTGGATGAACAAGAGTATAAGCTGAAGCCTATGAGCCAGCGTAGTTGTCAATATCTTGGCTTCCACATTTATCAAGGAAAAAAGGTCTGTAATTGGAATACAATGCAGGACCTTTGCTGACTTAAGAAAAAGTGTTAATTAAGCTTCATTAAAATAGGGAGGCATAGTCTTATTTGAAAAAGCTTTATTATAGAAGCCCCAATAAAATAGGGGCTAAAGATACATAAAATTTTGTACCGATCAACAGGAAATCCTTCAGGACCAAGAGCTTTCTCCAGTTTCATAGAATTAATAGTATCCCAGTCTTTCTTCCAGAAGAAAGAGATGATGCAAGGTAAACATCCTGATAATTTGACTTCTGGGGTGGGTGGGGGGAGAATTGCACTGTGTAGAAAAAAAATCTATATCATTGTCTGATCGAAAAAGATTACAACCATACACCTTAGAATAAAATGCAAAAAAAAGCTGATTAATAGACCTAAAATTTATATGCACTATCAGGATATCACTAATAGAAGATATCATATTTTGTTGCTGAATATGTTTTAGTCTAGAGGCTAATAACTTGCTAGATTTCTGAAGCAAATAGTTCATTAAGTTCATATTTTGCTGTAATAAGAGACCAATATAGAGGAGGAATGCAGTGCATATGTTAATGCTACTTTAACTCTGCTCTAAAGTTACATAGCTGTTTGCTCCTTCTTTTGATTCAAAGCGTATACTATAATACTGCCTTGAATGAGCATCTTAGCAGCATCCTAAATGAAGGACAATGATTTATTTATTTTATTTTATTACAATGTTTATATACCGCTCCCTATTGAAAATTTTGGAGCGGTGTACAAGATAAAATGAAAATGAAAACAGAATAAAACACTTAAAAACAGATTTTAAAAGAAGCAAATACAGTGACTCATGGCTGGTCATTAAGGAAAGACTTCCTGGAATAATGATACTTTTAGGAGGCGCCGAAAGGAGTACAAAGTTGGCACCTGCCTGATCTTCAGAGGCAGGGAATTCCACAGGAGGGGAGCCACCACCCTGAAGGCTCTTCCCCTGGTGGACTCCAGTTAGAGGATGGATCTATGTGGAACCACCAGGAGCAGACCCTCGGATGACCTCAGTAGCCGGGCAGGTTGGTAGGAAAGAAGGCGCTCTCTCAGGTATCCTGGTCCCAAGTTGTTTAGTCCTACTGAAATGGGGGGGGGGGGACTCTGTCATTCCCATTCCATTTGCCTAATGATTGTTAATCATTCAGCAAAGATAAATCCAAAGACCACTTTAAAAAACAACATGAGTTATTCTTCAGTACAACTACTCTGAAATAATATCAGTGTTACATTGTTGCTACACAATGTGCAGAAAATGATCAAGGGGCTGGAGGATCTGCTCTATGAGGGAAGGTTACAACAGCTGGTACTGTTTAGCGTGGAAAAAAGGAGGGTAAGTGGAGACATGAAAAAGGTGTACGAAATTATGCATCTCTTATAATACTAGAATCTTATGTCATCTCATGAAGCTGATTGGTGGGAGATTCACCCCAAAACGATGGTGTAGATTCTGCCTACCTGCAGCCCAGAAGAGACGGAGGAGGAGGAGGCTGGGGAATCCGGCCGCGTCCTTGCCGCCGCCGCCGCCTCCCCGCTGGCCTCCTGCTGCCAGCGAAAGAGCCACCCGGGTTGGAGAGCTCGGCAGAAGCGGAAGCCGAGCTCTCCGACCCAGGTCGTTCTTACCCCAGCAGCAGGAGGCTGGCGGGGAGGCGGCGGCAAGGACGCGGCCGGATTCCCCAGCTGCCTCCTCCTCCGTCTCTTCTGGGCCGCAGGTAGGCAGAAGCTACACCATCGTTTTGGGGGCGTACTGGGGGCGCATGCATGCGCCTTCAGTACGACGTGTAGATTCCCTCAAGGAGAAGGTTATCAATGACTACTACTCCTGATGGCTATGTGCTACCTCCAGTATCAGAGGCAATAAGCCTATATACACAAGTTGCTGGGGAACATGGGTGGAATGGTGCTGTTGTACCATGTCCTGATTGTGGGTTCCTGGTCGACAGCTGGTTGGCCACTATGTGAGAAGAGTTTGTTAATACAGTTTAGACAATAACGTATTACTGTCAAGAAAAGGATCACAAACTTGATTCAAATCGCTTCCAATAATTGTATGATCAACTGTCAAGATATATAGATGTTGAAATTAACTGTGTTTGATCTGGGCAATTTGTGGTTGGACCATATCAATTTATTAATGTTAGACATTGATCTCTTAATTTAACAGTAAGTATCAAAAAGTTATCCTTTTCGTCAGGTATTTCTTGTTCAACAAAGAGTTATCACTTGCACACACGCACGCACACACATACACTGCAAAGCCTTTTGGGGAAACTGGTTTATCAGTTGGAAGAATATGAGTCTTTTGCAAGGAAGGCAATTTCAGCTCCCATTTTTTTCATTTTAGATAAGACCTGCCTTTGCTTAGAGGGTCACCCCCAATCTCCTAATATTTAGTGTTATGAAGGGGACTGCCATAAACAATAAATGTGAATACTGAAAGGAAGAAATAGGACTGTGATATGGTACATCAATTCCATCTTAGATAGCCAAGGACAAGGATGTAGCCATTCATCAAAAAGAAAGGGGCAGGGGGAAGGAAAAATACACATGAAAAGAGAGTGGGAGAAGAGAAGAGAAAAGAGAGGGTAAAACCCCACCCAGTTTGTCTAAGCTTGCAGGTGCCAAATATTCTCTGCACAGCTAACTCACCAGCACCACCCAGTTAATCAGAAGTCAGGGGGAGTTACTGCTCTATTCCCAAATACTTAAAATAACCTGACATTAACTACTACCACAAAAAGTTAAACAACTATTTAAAAACAAAAAAAGTAATAAACCCAAATTCTAGTCAATACAGTTTTAGAATATATTTCAAGTGCATATTAATCTTCATGGCACACAGATACTCAGGTAAAGAACAGAGATAAAGAGCTTGCAGGCAAAATACTGAAAGTCTTCCAATGTTGATAGCGGAGAGTTCTTGAAGCATTCACTCCTCCACGGAATGCTTAGCAGTCGAACCCGTGCCAGCCATAGAATCTTCTGCAGCCACAGGAACTTGTGAACTTTTCAATCAGTTCTGGATTGAATGCAGAAAGTTGCCAGAAAATGAATGAAATGTTGCAGTTTCTTCTCTCTCGCCAGCTCTCATTCTTGAAAATGCACCAAGTTTATCAGACACCTCCTTAGTGTAATCTGGAAAGATCATTATACAACATCTATTTGTGTCCCACCTAAGTTTCCTTCTTTCTCGGGAATGCTTCAGGAGTTTTTAACTGTAAATCGAAGGAGTTTTGCAACGAACAGACAAGGTCCATCAGCCACACAGAAGCAGATGGTGCTGACATATAGTGAACTTTTTCTTTTTCTAAAAAAAATTTATTGAGTTTTTCAAAATACAGATATTAACTGTAGTTAAAATTCTTGTACAGTATAAGAATACATAAGAGTAAAATCTATTCAAGTTTTTGCAATTCATTATATTAATTGTTTAGAGGTGACTCTTCTTCTCTCCTAGAAGATCCCACCAAAATGACCTGTGGTAGGAGAATTAATAATCTCTTTATTAACAGTTGCATAAACAATAAGTGACACACATATTTTGTAAAAAGTAGTCCTCACAGTGCTCTGATCTATTAGGCATAATCTGTTTCGTTAGTTTTTCCATCAAGAGTATATGCACTCTTTCAATATTCAGCTGATAATCTTCTGGCAAGACTAATATTTCACATAGAAAAACTGTTTATGAAAATAATTGGGTGACCTTGTTTATCATATTCCTCAATTCCAGGATTTGCAAACTACAACAACAAAAATGGCTTTCCAAATTATTCACTTTAGCTTAAAAAGTCTTACTAAGTTCTTTGCAGTTTTTTTTATAGCTGTGTCAACATACGCACCACCAACCTCTAGTTGAGAAATTCTAGTCTGAGCAACTTCAGTTCTAGTGGAAATATTGTCAGCTAATGTTTGAAGTTAGGTGATAGACACTTGTAAATCTCCAGCTGTAGTATTGAGGAGCGACATAATATCTTACATAGGCCTTAGCTAGACCTAAGGTTTATCCCGGGGTCATCCCTGTTCATGTAAATGACACATAGGATATCCCGGGAGCAGGCAGGGACGACCGCGGGATAAACCTTAGGTCTAGCTAAGGCCTCAGTCTCCTCAGCAAATGTTGCAGTAGGCGGGGAAGACGATGGCTGAGTAGCCAAAACAACTGGATCAGTTCGGCAACAAACTTCCCAACTAGGGGTGGGCGGCGGGGGAGAAGAAGAAGAGTCACCTGTATTCAATTCTAATGAAGTAGAGTAAACAATTACCAGGGTAAAGAATAATAAAAAATAATGATAAAGTATGCTGAAGTGTGTCTGGCTATGCTTCCATTTTGTCCAGAGGTCAACCTACACTGTACTATAATGGCAACTACAAAACATAAATTGGAGGTTACTGTGTAGCTTTGCAAATGTTTTGAAATGGGACTCATCTGTAAACTTTCTCAGCCTTTCCAGACCACTTGGAAATAAATTCCATCTTCCAAACCCTATTTTTCACAACAGAAAATGTAAGAATACCACATAAGTTGTTAACACTGAAAAAGTTTTATTTTTCATTCTCCATGTATATATAGGCAATCTGTGCATGAACAAAATTGAAGCATGACATATAGGGAGTCTGTCTCTTAAAGTCTTCACACAAAAGTAATGGTGTGCTGTTAGCTATGTAAAAGAAACCCAAAGCCTTTCATTATGTGATACACCCAAGAACAACCAGGAGATTCAGTTTGAAAAACACTGGGTTACATGTTCAGTACTCATTTTCGAGTAGGGGCATTGTTTTAGATGTAGAATCGTAAGTATTTACTTTAGAAATACTAGCATGTTCCCATCCATTCCCAGCCCTCTCCACCCTCCCTTTTTATGCAAGTAATAGGACAGCAATAAAGAGTGACAAGCACAAAGGTTCCCTCCTAACTAGGGATAGATAACTAGGTTGAACTCTTGGTTAAAAGGGAATCCTAATTAACCTTAAATGTGGTTGTCCATGCTAATGTAACAATCAACCATGGTTCAAGCAGACAGGGGTGGAATTTGACCCTGAAAAGACAGATAGGAATGGCTGGATTCCTACTTGGCTACTTAACTGTAGTTGAGAGAGATCATCTTCCTGAAACCCCAATGTTTGCTGCTCTGAACTTCCAGGAAGGGGGGGGGGATGTAAACAAAATAAATTGGTGTTTTCTCAACATAAAATGAAGCATTCAGTTGCTTCACATTGCTGCCTCATATAGTTTCTTGTTCTTCTTTTTGCCAAAACACATGCAGAACGGATTGTTATCTTTTAGGAGCACCATAGAGCTGATCTCATGACACCAGGAATAATAATCCATTATGCCAACATAGCTTGTCATTGTGCCTGTTGCAAAGTGATGTCCCACTCCAAGTGTTCTCAAGTGACATGTGATGTTTATTGTTAATAAATTATACCAGTTTGTTGTTTTACTCACACAGTACTTCACATTGTCTTATCCATTTTATTTTCTTGTTTAGCTAGACATCAGTTACCATATACAACTTTTGAATTCTTCATTGAGCTTACTAATTGTTGAATTGCTGAAAGACACACATTTCTCTTGGAATGTTTTCATATTTGTTGAACAAAGCTAATACTGCATTACATTGCATCTATTAGGACAAAACATTGAAAGGCGGAAAAGTGGGAAGGGGGGTGAGGACAAGGGATGGAGAAACGTTGGGGAAATTGCAGCTTTGAGGGCACATGTTAGAGGGAAGCTTTTCATCTTTTCCTTTTTTCTCCACCAATCCTCTTTTCTTTCCAATGGGAGGGAAAATATGCCACCTTCATGGAATAGGAAGTGTTGGGACTTTGGATCTGGTGGATTCAAAGCCTCCTTAATCTGCTCCTAACGTGCCCTAGAATGCCTCATTTTCCCCCTTACCACCAGGAGAGCAGCCATGGTAGGGCAACCACATTGGCAGAGCTGCCATTCAAGGGAAGACTTCTGTAGTTGACCTCTCTCTCCACGGATGGACCTTCCCCACCTTCAGAGAGGGGACATCCGCAATAACATGGTTCCTGGGATGCCCTCTCAAGGGCCATAGGATTGCAGTCTTAAGTTAATTGGCAGTACGTTCAAAATAAACAGAGGAAGTACTATTTTACACAATTCTTAGTTAAATTGTGGAATTCACTGACCCAGGATGTAATGCTGACCATTAATTTAAGATGACGTTTAAAAACACTCGGACAAATTCATAGAAGCTAGATCTATTCATGTCTATGCCACTTGTAAAACTATTATACATTAGTGATGCTTTTAAATTCTTCCAATGTGTTTTAACTGTTTTTATTGTATTTGGGTTTTTTTATGACTCATAAATTGATTGATTGATTGATTGATTGAATAAAAAAATTAAATATTGGCATTGTAGCTAACTGGAATCTCTACGTCAGAGGCAGTGTACCTCTGAATACCAGATATTGGGGGCAGACAGTAGTGGAAGTCTGTTGTCTGTATTTTTTTATTGTGAATGCCTTGGAGATATTATGGTTGGCAACTGGTGAAAACATAACTAGGGTAGGAGATTTAGTTGGGCAGTTTTTATGTTAAGAGGAATGTGGCATCAAAATCTTTATTCAGGTACAAAATATTTTCCTGATTCTAATTGAATTAGAAAAAGTGTCTGGTACAAATTTGCAATTTACCATCAATTCTCTAGAAATGGAACTTTAATTACTTGTAATATGCTTTTAAGGTGTTTGGGTCTGGAGACAGTTCATGAGATGTTGGATATGAAATCGGGACTCTGATAGAAAGAATCTGCCTAAGGGTCAGCATTAAAAAATAAAACATGACTTTGTTATCTAAAATCCAGAAGAGGAAAATGCTTATGTTCAGTTCAAGTCATAAGAGTAATTCTGCAAGTGAAAGGAAATATTCCCCATATTATGTCATGCCCTAAATGTGATGAGCTTCTGCTATCAACTATAAATAGCATATGTGATTACCTAAAGTATTACTTGTGCAGGAATTTAGCATGCAAACATTACATCAAAAAACAAACAAACACTCCTGCTATTGCATAAAAGGTTTATTAATAACAATTCCTTAAGTGTTATAAATAGTAGACTAAACTACTTGTGGTTTTCTACTTAACACAAGTTGAGCAATACAGTGAAGCAGGTTTGCATTTTATAATCTTACTTGATAGGGCTGGATTAACCATAAAGCTGCTGACTATACAGTAGATTCCCACTCAAAGCTAGATTGAGGCCCTTGCTTTGGTATCCGATAGTGTCTCTGTGTGAAGAATATGCCTCTCACCACTCAAGGGAGGGTCCATTAAAATCCTGCCTTATGCCTCTTACCCATAAAAACAAGCCGTGGTCAAATACTATTGAATGTTTAAATGTTGGGGAGTATTTTGAGATACAGGGTTAGTTTTACAGGGAATGGGTGTCTTATCTTATTTTTATACTGCATATTTCCAAAATTCAATGAAAGAAACATATACTACCCCTCCCCCCAAGTTTACAAGATATAGTAATGTTGTAAATGTCAAATGTCAGTAATTTCTGTGGGTTCATGAGATCTACCATAAAAGAATCTGGGAAATTTTAATTTCAAAGTATACAAATCATGGCTCATATTTTAGATACCTGTTGCACATCTTTTTAGTGTCACACAGACGTGGAGAACCAGAATGCTAAATCATTTAGGATGTAAACACTAACTGCTCAGTAGCAATATTGTAAGATCCATTTTACATGTAGGTCAACCATTAAAGAGGTGAAAATTGGTACAAAAGTTTTGGTATTAGAAGGAAGTTCAGCATGTCTATGTACTTAGTGAGAAATCAGGTATAATAGGGTATGATCTGGTCAGAAAGGTATAGGCCTCCATAATGCATAGGGGGTCTTTGTGTTTTTATAACTAGTGCTGCTAGTTATAAAAACTAGGCAAAAAGCATGTAAGTACTTGTACAAAAACTAAGCTGGGGTTTCCCCTTCTCTTCCTTCAAGACAGCATTGAAAAGTAGTGGCCTTTGTCTGAAATGCACATTATCCCAGGTTTCAATATGGCTGGGACTCAGTGGGAAAGGAAATTCTTATGCATGTAGTAGCTCTGAATCAAGCACAAATCCAGCAGGAGTGTTCACATGTCATGATAAGCCAAGATTCCACACAGATCTTCCATCTGTGGTTAGTTTACTATGATATGTGAGCCAGGACCTCTAGCCAGGACCTCCTGTGTTTCTCTGCCACCACAGGAGTGATCGGGCAGCATGCTATTTGTAAATGATAAGCCAGGGTTGCCCCAAAACACTGGCTTATCATGACATGCAAACTGGGTCAACGAGTCAGGTGGGACAACTTGAGAATTGAAGGCTGGCTCGTATGAGAATGTAAGCCAGTATGGTGTAGAGAGAGCTGAGTTCTATTCCCACTCGGCCATGAAGATCACTGGGTGACTATGGGCCAATCACTGACTTTCATCCTTATCTACCTTGCAGGGTTGTTGTGAGGATAAAATGGAGAGGAGGAGGACCATGTAAGCTGCCTTGAGTTCGTTGGAGGAAAAGATGGGATAATAATAATAATAATAATAATAATAATAATAATAATAATAATAATATATTGTAAAATAGCTTGTGACTCGCAAGACTAATGTGTACCTACTCTACTACTTCATGACTATAAAAGGTTACTAATATTTGCTGATAAGTTCCCTCTCCTATGAATCTATTTGTGGTTTAAAGTCAATGACGACCTATAGTTTTGTGGCAGTTTTGTATACAGAAGATTTCAGTTTTCATTTATCTGGAATATTTAGTTTACAAAGCTCTTAGGTAGGCCTGGGAAAGACCTTTGCTTCCAAGCAGCACTATCAGTCAGTAAACAGTGTTGGCTGACTTGATAGAAGGCAGTTTCTTCTTCATATGATTAGCTGCTGAGTCCGTGCTGCTTTTTCCTGGTTAGATTTTGAGGTGCTTGGTGAGGCATTTATTATGGAACTGCCTAACTAATGGAGGGTAGGCCCACAACTTACATAATTTTAGACGAAAAGCTTTCTCCTCAACCTTTGAACACCAAGTTTTAGGCCTTTCCCCCTTCTGTTTTACAAAGTATGTTATCATGTTCATTTTTGTGCTCTTTTATTTGTAGAAACTTGTTTTACATCTCCTTTTGTTGAAAACTTAGAAAAAATGAGAGCATTTTAAAATAAATACAATCTTGCATAGCTTTTACATGATTATTTAAAAGATATATTACAGAAAGCAAAAAGATGCATTTAAAGGTATTTTAAAAAGAACCTTTATCATGACAGTTAAATTACCACTCTTGGCAATCTATGGAAATGACATTTGATTAGCTTATACTCTGTTTTATTCTAAGCTTTTGAACTAATTTTATAAAATTACAGGCATTGAAGGAAGTCTGTAGAATGGTAAGGATTTTTTTTCTTCCTTTCTTACTCACTCCTCTTCATTGGTTTTTCAATGTATTATTCACATTACCCTCTTAGAAGTGAGAAGCACTCCTTCATCATGCCAAAGATTAGCTAGATAAGGGCCAAAACAGACATTACTTTAAATCCCTATCAACCAATTACATCTTTTTTTCATTTTTGCCTTAGAATTGGAACAGGGGCCTCACCTAGATCAGGAAACTAGCAGGGGGGCTTTTAAGATCTGGATTGGGGGCCCTTTGCCTACTCTAGAATAAAAGTTAAAAATATGTAGTCGTTAAATATGGATTTAAAAGTAATGTCTGATTTAGCCTGAGGCCTTGGCAGAATCATCTTTTTCTTCTTTTAACAAGGTGAATCACCCATATTAAATAGTCCTGATCCTTGCTTGAAATCAATTTGACAAGTTAGTTTTGACTAACTAAATCCCATTAATTTCATTTGGATTAATCACAACTGGATTGAGTCCAGCAAGTTTTCAGAGATGGCGTTATTCAAATGCAGTAAATCAATCAATCAAACGTGGATAATGATGGCACAATTCAATGCATTTTGCCTTGCTATCCAATAAGCATGTAAGAACTGCAACATCAGATTGGGTAAATGGCTTAATCAAGCCAGGTTGATTGTCTCTGACCAGTTCCAGATCCAAAGAAGGAATAAACAAGAAGATGCAAGGCATGTGGAGTGATCCATTTCTTGACATTGACTTTTGAGACTCTGAGATTAAGAATACTCTGACAATAAGGTATCATTCCCTGCCTAGTCAGTAATGACTTTTGGTAATAATTTTTGTATATATTTTTCTAATCCTCTTAGTTTCATGGCATTGTAAATTGTTTCATGGCATTGAATTATTAACACTGCTACTATGTTGTAATACTGCCAAGTAAAAACAGCCCAGTTTAGTTACTGAAAAATAAATATTCCTCTAAAACGAAACTTTCAGAATATAAATGTAATCATTGTTAAAAAAAAAGTAGTGACTGAAAGGGCTAAGCATACATATATCTGGTTACTGGGAAGAATGCTGTTTTCTTTCTGGGATAGGAAGCTCATTTGCATTATCGTTATAAGCCTTCTGCCTCTATGATTGCATCATCCTCCCTTAAAAATAGAGCCAGGTTCTTAACTGATATTAGTTAGCAAGAATCCCTTCACACCAGCTGTCTCCTAAGCTTCAGTTTGGTGATTTTCAGTTATTTTTAGCCATATAAATTAATATTTGATAAATCTAAAAGCCAAGATGTTTGCTTTTCCCATGGCAATTCCTGTTGTGCCTGCTCAGATTACTAACATATCAGTTGATTATCCTTGGGATGCGCCAGAGTACAGGGTGTTCTTGAATCTTCTTGCGAACTTCATTCAGAGTTGCTTGTTGACCAGGCTTCGTGCAAGGTATACTGAGTGTGTCTATAGCAATGTAAAGAATTTCATGTGTTTACATGCTGATTTGTTTTGGGGGAATGTTGCAACTGATTATAGGGTTTTCGCATTTCACTCCGATCGGTGGAACGTGTTGTGGCAAAGGCCAAAAATCCAGCAGACAGCTAGCCATTTTTAAGAGACTTCAGTGCATTCATCTTTGCATTGGATTGTGGCCAAAATCTGTGTTTTGTTACTAAACATTTGTAATAGTGGTTCCAGGATTTTTGCTGTTCATCTACAAAGAGCTAAGTAGATGAATTATGCTTTTCACCATTACACGTCTAAAAAAGAATACCAAGAAGAATAAAAGTAGGAAAAAGCATTATTCTAAATAACTGGTATAAGGTTGGAGGGGGCAGGGAAACTATGAATAGAGGGGAAATAGCAACTAGCACTATTCTGCAATGTTTCCAAAGGTGTTGAACAATGATTAATGCTGGTATGGTAGGTAGATTCATCTGCTTCTGCTTGTACAAGAAGTTTTACAATTTCTTACAAAGTGGAAGAACATCTTTAGATTTAGTTTGACTTTCCTTATGCTAGCACAAGATGTAAAATAGCTTTTGGGAATGAAAGCTCTTCTGGATCTTTGCCCTACTAACTCCTTTAGTTTCTTCGTTCAACTTACACATTCTGAATGTGTGGGCACATTTGATATGTTGAAAAAATATAATGGGTGCTGTCACAAAATGGCTGCCATGGGAGGATGCACATTTACAAAATGGCTGCTGTGGAAGGTGGCCCAGTCATAAAACACCCATTTCACAGAAAAAGCTGAGTCTGAAACTGAAAACACACACACACACACACACACACACACACGGCCTTTGGGTGATTTTTCCTTCTCGGCAGACTTTGGACCGCACAATGTGTGGTTTGATCTACAATCTGTATGGGGATGAAGGTGGGGAAACTGTTTAGGAAGGGCAACAGAGCTGTATCCCCCCTCCTCCTCCCATTCCCATCCATCCCCACCCCTTTAAATCTAACTGTGCTAAAAGGAGTTTATTTAGAAAAATTTCCCCAAACAAGTGCTGGGAACAGTGCTGACCCTCTGCCTGGCCTTGTTGGTTCTCCCCCAAGTTTTCAAATGTGTAGAGCGTTCTTCCTCACCAAGGATGTAAAGAGCTGAACTGAACAAGTGGCCAGAAACGCCAGCGCCCACTCTCCGCCGAGAAAATCCATTGGATTGCCTGAGTATTTTGCTTGCCACTTCCAAAAACACCCGAAGTTTTACCCCGGGGCAAAGATGGGACGCCTCTCCATTTTATTCTGTTTTGGTTTTTGTAAGGTTCCCCTAATGGTCTCCATTTTAATGCACAAGATTGAGCAAAGGGACAAGTCCCTCAAACGTTAAACTGTTGGCTGCATCTTTCCAAACAAGCAGAACCACCTTACTCTCTTTTGGTGCACTCTGTCCCGTCTACATTTGCTATTAGTTTTCCTCTCCCAAATCCGGCAGGGAGGAAGATAGATAGATTTCAGTTCTCTTCCCCCCTATATGGAAAGAGGGGTTAAACTGTAGCTGGAAGAAAACAAAGCCAGAGCAAGTGGGGAGAGGCTCCCACGTCCATCACCCAACAAGAACCAATAAAGTGGAGGGGGAAGGAGAAAGGGTGGGGTGAGGCGGGCGCAAAAATGGGAGAGCAAACAAGTGAAAAGCGAGTCGCCTGGTATAGTGACAATCGTGAAAGGGACCAGCACTTGCCGCACTAATAAAACAGAGGGTGCAAACCTGGAAAATAAAGTAGATGTGAAAAAGCAATGTTTGTTACGCCTTTTCAAATTATTAATTTTTTCATTCACAAACTTAATGGGACCAGAAGAGAATGAATCTCTTACTTTAAAAAATATTATTATTATTATTATTATTATTATTATTATTATCATTATCATTATTATTATCATCATTATTTTATTATGAAGAATAACAATTTGATAATTGCATTATTTATTTATTTTTCTATACCTCAGCTTTCTACCAGAAAATGGCACTTGAGGCAGCTAACAACATAAAAGACAACATTTAAAATAAGTGTTTTAATCATTTTGATCAAGGAATAAAAACAGCACCCAACCCAACAGACCAGCTTACACACCAAAGGCTCCTCGAATAAAAATGCTTTTGCCTGCTAGTGGAAAGACAGCAGAGAGGGATTCAACCTAGCCTCCCTAAGCAGGAAGTTCCAAAGCCTGGGTGTAGAAGCCATATGGGTTTTAATAGGTCGTAACTAGCACTTTGAATTGTGGCCAGAAACAGACCAGGGCTAGGTTTACACTACTGCTTTATGGCGGTATTGAAGTGCACTGTTAGCTGTTGGGGCACATTCCATATACCACTTTCATAATGTTATTTCTTGCTTTGTATTCTACATTATCTAAACCACTGCAACAAGGTGTAGATCTACATTATCTAAACCACTGCAACAAGCCGTAGATCTTTGACAGAAGGTGTAGATCTGGCCCAAAAGGCAGTGAAGCTGTTATAACAAGGGATTCATTCTAATATGCTCTCTATAACTGACTCTGTTCAAAAGTCTAGCCACAGCATCCTTGACCAGCTGAAGTTTTTGAACAGCTTTCAAAGGCAGCCTAGTGACAATCATACCTCCTCTGACGAAACCATTTAATGTTTTGATCAAGGAAGTTCATAATGTCATACGGCTTTTGAAATAATTTTAAATACTCTTTGTGCAATCCAATACTGCACATGCAGAAGTAAGTTCTATAGTGTTCAATGGGACTTACTTTCAAGGAAGTGTGCAGCCCTGGAGTTATTTTAGCCCATGTACACTGTGTAACTTCCCTTGAGGATGTGTGGTTTACACTTCTACTGACATAGAAAAAAGTATACCATGCCAGTTTGGTCTCAAGGAATTCACACTGTTTATACTTGTGACCAAGGGCCCTAAGTTCTAAAACAAAGGCTTTATCATTCATTCCCTGTTATCTCTGTATTTAGTATTTAGGAGAGAATAGCTACCTTCAGCCTAGACTGTGTGATAATGCATGTTGTTGGTATGCAAGTGTTGTTTATGCTGAACTAAACAAGCAAGTCTCATGTTCTTGGAGTGCTTGAAGTAGTTTTGCTAATCTGTCAGTATAGTATGTGCTTGTGGATAAATATAGACTGGCAGCCACTCTGCAAGTTGTAGGTCATCATCGTATACTGAAGCTAAAAATTGCCCCTTTGGTTATGGGAAGCGTGTTCCGATCTGGAAACCTGCTCTAGCTCAGATCATCAGCATTTTAAACCCCAAAGCCCCGGCTTTGGATTTGGGGAAATGAAAACTCTATAGCGCAAAGACCAAATCAGGATCATGAAGCAAGCCATTTTTTCCTCAGTTTTAGAAACAAAACTATTTTAAAGGTTGGAACTCTTCAGGTATTTTCAGTCTCATGGAGATTTCACTAGCTTGTTGGAGAAGATCCCGTGTGATCAGCTTAATAAAAGGACTTGGTAGGTAAAAAGAAACTCCACAAGTCTGTATTTTAAATGGTTGCATTAGTGTTTACTGCATTCAAAACTTTAAGGACCACAGCTTTTATTTAATGAGAAGAAACAAGCAAATCACAACCTACTGTTGGATTAACATTTACTTGCTGGGGCAGGAAAAATTTGGGTGTGCGTGTAAGATTTTTCTCTTAGTTTATCTGGTTTTTTAGTTTAAGTGATATCTTTAGTTTACCATGTATCTGAAATGCTCTGAAGGTGATATGATTTCTATTTTCCATCTTTGTAGTGCATGTGTAGTACATAAACTACTGTATTTACTTCTACAATATCATACAAAACACAGCAGTATAATACAAGATCTAAATGTATATTAATTAAAATGGTTTCATTTAATAGCAAAGAGTTTCAAAGAATTACAAGCCAAGAAACCTATTTATTAATACATCTTCCTTTTGTGTGTGTGTGTGTGTGTGTGTGTGTGTGTGGGTAGCTTACGATGCAACTGCAGATGAATGTGCCTATAATTCATTTCCATTTTAGATTATACTGCTTTAGCCTAGTTCAAGTGAAATATTTGGATGAAAGTGAAAGGCATTTGGATCTTTGTTATTTGTGGGGCATCTTTAACAAAGACTCATGTTTAGATGATGGGAAATTAAGGAATGTGTGCATTGAATAGAAATATATTGAAATGCTGAGTGTAGTTTACAATTTAATAATGCCAGAAATATTTTTGTAGTTTTTTCTACCTTTCAGAATGAAATCATAGGAGAATAAAGTGTATTGTATAGGAACATCAATTGAATTTTCAACAGATTTTGTTACTGTGACTTTTTTTTTTTTTAAAAAAATAATCTTGTGTATCTAGGCAAATTTTTTGAAGATTGTAGGTTTGGAAAAGTCTAAGAGAAGATAGGATGTGAATTCCTAAGATATAATTACAGCAACAAAATATGAATTAACACAGAAACCAATTTTTAAATTTGTTTTGATCATGCCTAATCTCATTCCCACTCAGCTCTTTCACTTTGCATTGCACTTTGTGCCATTTACAGTGCAATCCTATAAATGTCTACTCAGAAGTAAGTGCCATTGAGTTAAGTGGGACTTACTTCCAGGTTAGTATGTATAGGATTGCAGCTTTGGAATCTTTGCATGAGCTGTACTCTGCCACTGCTAATGACAAAGTAGTTCTGACCCACCTGTTACATCCACATGATTTCCTAGATTGACTGAAATACAGAAATATGCCTATATTAGAGAAATCTTCTGGATTTGTATTTAATTAGTTAATAGGTAGACACCTTGGCTGTATGTTTCCATAGTTTCCTCAATTTACTCTTGGAAGCTAGTCTGAGGTGTTCTCTATGTGCAAATATTTCCTGGAAACAAGGTTTGACTAGGAAATTAGGGTCAACTACCCTGTTCATCCTTTTGGTATGCTTATGCATATAAATAAAACTCCTTATGCTGGGAAAACGTCTGATTGTCTGTGCCCCAGCTGATGTTGGAAAACATCCAGGGCTCCTAGACTGCTGTTGAATAGAGTGAAATTTTTGAGAGATCTATCTGTTCCCTACATTTGCAGTGGGAGCATACTTCGTCTTTTAATGTTGGACAGCAATTATTTTTGCCTGAAGTGTGGGGTAGCCTGCAAGTACCTAGATGTCTTGATAGTTGGAGAAATATTAGCCGGAAATGTTCCATATTCAATTGATGTTGATTTATTGTGCTGATCTCAAAGAAAATTCAACAAAATGGGAAGCCCCACAAAGGGTGCCAAAAAGCAATGGGTTAACCAGCCTTCCTCAACCTGGGGCGCTCCAGATGTGTTGGACTACAACTCCCAGAATGCCGCAGCCAGCTCTGGCTGGGGCATTCTGGGAGATGCAGTCCAACACATCTGGAGCGCCCCAGGTTGAGGAAGGCTTGTTAAGCAAAAGAGGTGTTGTATTCCACAAAAGGAAGAGTTCCAGAGTATTTTGGACCAAATGGAAGACATTCTTTAGAGAAATTCAGTGTGATCAAGTTCAGTAGTGCTTGCTCTTCAAACTCCAGTCTTATGTGCTCTACTTTCCTATATATTTTTTCCTGCTATATAATTTGCATTTGGTTTAAGGAAAGGATTTTTGGTCCAACCCAATCAGCTCCTGATTAATATCGGCTGTTATCAAAATCCAGTAATAGCTAGAAAAGTGGGCATTGTTATGAGGGTTCTGTATGTGTACTGCCCAGTATTTTCTGTTTAGATTGCATCCTTAAAAGCAGTAAGAAAATTATTCTACCCTAACATGTAAGATTGTATCTAGAAATTCAGGCCTAGTGTGAGGTTTTCTAGATTCTCTCATCAGTGGCCTTCCCTTCCCATGAGAACTCATCCATGTGGTTGTTCTGAAATTGCATACTGGTGCCAACCAGGGTCTTCTTGGGTGGGGCAGGGGAGAGGGATGTCCTTCAGAATGCAGCATGTGAAGAAGTTTAAGCCAGCCCTCCTAAGGTAGAAGTCTCCTGCCCCCTTCTGATGTGGCAGTTATCTGATCTGGCAACAGTTATGGATGCCTTGCTCAGGAACTCTTCTTGATCATCCCAGAATGCAGGACACGGAATAATGGGCTCAAGTTACAGGAAGCCAGATTCCGGCTGGACATCAAGAAAGACATCCTGACTGTTAGAGCAGCACAACAGTGGAACCAATTACCTAGGGAAGTCGTGGGCTCTCCCACACTAGAGGCCTTAAAGAGCCAGCTGGACAACCATCTGTCAGGGATGCTTTAAGGTGGATCCCTGCACTGAGCAGGGGTTTGGACCCAATGGCCTTATAGGCCCCTTCCAACTCTACTATTCTATGGTTAGATTATTACAATGTACTCTATGTACGGCTACCTTTGAAGAGTGCCCGAAAGCTTCAGTTGATGTAAAATGCAGCAACTTAGGTTGCTAATTGGTGCATGGCATCATGATAGCATCACCCCAATACTGAAAGATCTACACTGGTTGCTAGTTGTTTTCTGGGCTTTTAACCTTTAAAGCTCTAGACAGCTTAGAGCCTGACAACCTGAAATTTTGTAAACCACCTTGATTAGCAGTACAATAAAAACAAATAGGAGAAAAGCTACCATTGGCTTTACATCCCAGTATCCTATATATCCCAAGCTCCATGGGTGAGGTTATACTGTATACAGCATACTGTATAATCTGAGTTCTGTCATATTTAGGATATATTGCTTCTTTTATTTTTCAGCATCTCCAGTGGGTAACGGATACATCAAGCCACCAGTCCCATCAGTTTCTGGCACGCAAAGGGAAAAAGGTCCTCCAACCATGCTGCCCATCAATGTTGATCCGGACAGTAAACCTGGGGAATATGTCTTGAAAAGCTTATTTGTTAACTTTACCACCCAGGCTGAACGCAAGATCAGCATTATCATGGCAGAACCTCTGGTAAGTCATAGAGAAATTAAAACTTTTGCATGTTGACTAAACCTAGTGTAATTCATTTTTAATAGTTTTGCAAGATTTATTTGCAAATGTATTTTATGTATTATGCATATGTATTTTGTGGTGTTTGCATTTTTGTTGTACCCCACCTCGATCCAGAGGGAGAGGCGGGTAACAAATAAATATGTTGTTGTTGTTGTTGTTGTTGTTGTTGTTGTTTTATTTGATCCAAGAGAATAGTTGCCATCTTATAAAACTGAAAAACTGAAATCTAGAATGTGGTTCAAATACATGTAAAGTATCAGCTTTGCTGAAACTAAGCAGTATCTGGTCACTGTCCAAATGGGAGACTGCCTGGGAAACATACATACATTGCCTAGAGGTCCCCAGAGGTCAGGTGGAATATAAATATAATATATAGCAATACAGTTCATTAAGAGGTTAATTGCATTAAACTGCATTTTTTGACATGAGTAAAGCTGATTGAACCAACAGTTAATATTTTGCATAAATATCACAAATATTTGGGAACTGAAGTACACACCACCTGAAGTTATGTTTGAATTGTTTCTTTACATTGTACAATTGTGTGAATATATGTATGTCCGTATTTAATCCTGCCTTTTGATCATAGTCCCCAAGACAACTTTCACAGTTATTTAAAAATATAATTGTAGCTTATCAGTAATACAGTTCAGCAAAATAAAGGACATAAGGACCAATATACAGTAGTAGCAAAATTCAATGAACCAAAGCTACTAAATACAATTTAGCGGTGTGCTACAAAATCTAGGTGAATAGATAAAGTGAGGAGGTTTGTCAGGTGAGACACTTCTACAGAAAAGGTCCTTTATCCAGTAGCCAGTAACTTTAGAAACTAGAGGCAACCAGAGCAAGTCCTCTTCGAGGATCTTAAGAAGCAGGCTGGTTTGCATGGGAGCAGGTGATACTTCAGATAGGCATTTTTATTTACTTAGCCATTATGGTTGCCATGTTAGGACTGTTCTTATGTAGTCTCCTGCCTTCCTTTGCATGAGAAAAATAATGCTAAAAGGAAAATATATGTAGGTGGTACATAGTATGGCGGGGGAAGAAAATGAAGTTGGCAACGCTTGAAGCAGCCTCTTTAGGGATGAAGTAACCTATTGTGTAAATGTAAAGTTAGTTATAATTCAGCAGCGGTTTTAAGAGTAGAGGTGATGGAGACAGATTCAGTGCAACCCCTGTGAAGTAGCTGCATGCATGGATCAGCTAACCATGACCTGAAGTGCAGTTTAAAATTTCATTACTATAACAAGAAGGAAGTTTTATAACAGTGCACCATTGCAGCATTCTTTACCTTCTAAACCCAACTTCATGTGCCTGGTTATATAAACTGAGGTATCATCAACAAAATCTTTCATCAAGGTATTTTGTGGGAGACATGTGCAGTGCAATCCTATGCATGTCTACTTGGAAGAAAATCCTACTAAATTCAGTGGGGCTTTCTCCCTACTAAGTGAGTTTAAGATTGGAGGCTAAGGACACAATCCTATGCATGTTTAGACAGAAAAGGTCCTTCAACTCCCACCATTTCCCACTCAGCATGGCTGGGGTATGCTGGGAGTTGTAGGACCTTTTTTGTCTAAACATGGATTTTACCCTAAGAAAATAAAATTGCAGGGAGAAGGGAGAGAGAGCTAAAAGTTCTGTCTTCCCTGAAACATTCAATAAAGGAGCCCCATAATTCCTTGCCAAGATCTCGCTCATCGCTTTTATTAACTTCATCTGTTTCCAAAGGAAGGGCTGTGGCTCAGTGGTAAAGCTCATGATTTTCATGAAAAAGGTCCCAGGTTCAATCCCCAGCTCTTGTTAGGGCTGGGAAAGACTCAGTCTGAAACTCTACAGAAGTGCTTGCCAGTAAATGGGTAGACAGTATTGAGCTAGGTGGGCCGGTGGTCTGACTTGGCAGAAGGCAACTTCCCATGTTTCCCCAGATGCATAATCCATAGCAAGCAAGAATTCAGTACAAAGTTCAAAAAGACAAGGGTCCAAATTGGATGGAGAGTCCATGTGCAGAGTGCTTCAAGAGGCTCAGACAATAGTAAGTCGAAACAGTTTTAAAATAGCAAAGTTAAAGGACTAAGACGATAAACTGTTAAAATACTGGGAAAATAAAAAGGTCTTCGCCTGGCGTCGAAAAGAATATAACATACTGTAGGAGCCAGGTGAACTTCTCTAGGGAGCTCATTCCACAGCAGAGAAGGCCTTCTGAGAGTCATCTGCCTCACTTCCTTTGGCAGGGACTTATGGAGAAGATTTCCGACTATGCACTATAGAGTCCACTGCTGCACTGGGACTGGGCTCTGACACTCTGGCTTGTTTTTCCTATTTATGATTTGTGTCTCTTCCACCCATTTTGCCAACCTTCAGAACAGATTCATTTTCAGGCTGCGTTTGCCAGGCACCTCTGTTTCAGAGCAGTCAATAGCACAAACAAATCAGGGATAAGCCACAGTTCTGGGTTCACAACAAGCCATGTTTTGAACAAGCCAGACTTCAAAAAGCAACAACAAATAATGGCTTCTATTTGTGGCTTATAGCTTGCTAACAAATCGTGGTTTGTTTGCACCGATGAGTTCAGGCACAAGCCAGTTTTCAACAAACTACATCATAGCTTAGTGTTGTGTACAAACCCGGGCTATCTGTCTTAGTCCTACTTCTTTTTCTTCTTCTTCTTCTTCTTCATCATCATCAACAACAACACAACTGTGGGGGCATTCTGGATGGGGACTACAGCACATAGGATGAGCTTTTAACCCTTTCTCCCACTGCAGTTGTGTTGAATTCCCACCTGCCACAAGTTACTATTAGAGAAGGGAAGAAAGCTTCTATTGGTGCCAATGGAAACTTCCCTCCCAATAAATTAACTTATTTAAGAATGCATCCAGTTTGGCCCTCAGCTTGATAAGTATCTGGTTCCAGATCCCAGCTGAAGTTCTGATTAAAACATATCATGGGGACAAAGAAAACCATCTATCCTGCACCATGTATTTTTCTGTATTTTTGAAGGCTAAAGTCTCACAGATTTTGTTCTGTGAGTTTGTGTCACAGCACCAGGCACAGAATGCATATGGTACAATAGAAGAGCCTGTGCCCTGTGGCATGTTCCTGAAAGAGAACTCTGGCCAAGATTTTCATGGGCTGATCACAAAATTCATAATGGTGTGCAGCCTTTCCATTATGCCGGCAGTCATGGGGTGGTCATGTGGCGTGTCCAGTATCTGAAAGATGGGCATATAAGAATGCAGCCTTAGATACTAAGCTGCTGAAGCGAAATAAATAATTGTTATAATTTGTAGGCATGGTACCTGACACAATGCAGGCTCTAACCTGACTGGGAGCCTGCAGGCACTTTTTCCATACATCCCGTTCTTTATTTAAAGAAGAGATCCTTTTTTGCTGATTGCTATTCTCTCTCTCTCTCTCTCTCTCTCTCTCTCACTCACTCTCTCTCTCTCTCACACACACACACACACACACACACAGAGAGAGAGAGAGAGAGAGAGAGAGAGAGAGAGAGAGACATTTCTCAATCCTGAACATTTCATCAAGTTTTCCCAGAGCAGCCCCATGGCTCCTGAAGTGCTTATATTCAGCTGTATTTTCTACTGAGATTTGGCTGGAAGTGTGAATCGGAAAGCATATTCTAACTGAAGATACATTGATATGAGTCAGTTAATCCATCGTTGTATTTCATCCTGTATATCCCATGCAAGAAAAGATATAATTGCTAATTGATGCCACCAATAATATTTTATAAAGATCAATATTGCCTAATTGTGCATTGTGAAGAATGTAGAAAATAGCACACTTGTTGCCGCTTTGGAAGTCTTTAGGAGTGTGCATGCACATTTTACAACTGATTTATAGCCATGTACATGTATTCCAGCTGTATTAATTCAAAACCATTGTAGTATGTATAACATTTCTATTTAATTCAGTTGGAACAACGATCTCTGCTCAAATAATGTAGTTATGTTGAGCCACCTGATCATGAGAGGAAAAAAACTACATGAGACTAGGATTGGTGTTGGGGTAGAAGGAACAGTGTGATGTACTTCTGGCCAAAGGACTGGTTCTTACAGACTGAGCAACCCTTGGTATAAAAATTTAAATAGGCTTTTGTGTTAGATATGCATATCCAAGGCACAAAAGGCTTTGCTTTAAAATAGGTATTACTGATCACAGAAACAAGTCTAGAGAGGGCTAATGCAAACAGTGCCATCAGAAAGCATGAGTATAGGATTCCTGTGATTCTTAATTAATCTGTAATTACCCTACCTCTTTTTGACAATGCTAGTCATTTCAAAATTCTGTTAATTAACGCATTCTTTGCGTGAGTGAGAGTAATTGGAGCTGAGAAGGATTTTTGACTTTCATACAGAATATCTTTGTTAAATTAATATGTACATATGTATGCATGTATTATATTCATATAGTTACCCAATAACACAAATTCTCTGGGCAGCTCATAAAAATTATTAAAATTTTAAATGCAATTAAAACAAGGATTTAAAGTGAGCAGGCTGGACAATAAGGCCTTAGCTAGACATAAGGATTATCCCAGGCAAATGGAGAGGTCGTCCCTGCCTGCTCCTGGGATCCCCTGTGTGTTATTTGGATGTACAGGCATGATCCCTGGACAATCCCGGGATATAGGCCTGGTCTAGCCATGGCCTAAGTCTTAAGTTATTTAAGAAGCCTGGGTGAATAAAAAGATCCTCATTTAAATCAGACAAACCTCTCTGGGAAGGCTGCTCCATACCAAAAAGGCCCTCTCCCTTTTGATTACCTCACTTCATTTGGTATAGACACTCAGAACAGGATTCTGAAAAAGAATGTAAGGTTCAGTGAGAAGGTAGTCTTTCAGGTATCCTGGTCTCCAAGCCATTTAGGGGCTTGGGGATCTTCCCCATCATGGTGTCTACCAGATGTTTTGAAATTCATCTCCCATCAGCCCCAGTTGTTGTGCAAAACATCTGAAGAGCACTAGGTTGGGGATG
Source organism: Elgaria multicarinata webbii (assembly GCF_023053635.1). Lineage (NCBI taxonomy): Eukaryota > Metazoa > Chordata > Lepidosauria > Squamata > Anguidae > Elgaria > Elgaria multicarinata. Next base: position 108,581,002 of record NC_086175.1, on the reverse strand, counting down.
GCTGGTTTTGGCTTTAAAAGTTAAAACCAGCACTTTAATTGGTCCTGGACATGGAATAGGATTCAGCGCAGCTGACAAAGCACCCTATTGTGGTCCCTATTCTGGACCAACTGCAGTTTCCGAACTGTTTTCAAAGGCCCAGTGCATTGAAGTTGTCTAAAATGGTAGGTTATCAGAGCATGGGTAATGGTGGCCAAGCAATCTCCATATAGTTAAGGTTGCAATCGGCATATCAATTGAAGCCTTTTCTTTTGTAAATTATGCAGCCTCAATAATAATAATAATAATAATAATAATAATAATAATAATAATAATAATAATAATAATAATTTCTTACCTGCCTCTCCATTTTGACTGAGGCGGGAAACAACAGTAAATATAAAATACATAAAACTGAATTAAAACATAATATACATTGTTAAAACCTTCTAAAAACATCTTAAAATTCCACTTGATAGGCCTGCTGGAAGAGAACAGTCTTTATAGTTTTCTTGAATGCTAATAGACTGTTAAGTTGACGAGTCTCCTCCGACAGGCCATTCCACAGTCTGGGAGCAGCAGAAGAGAAGGTCCTCTGGGTAATACTTGTCAGCCTAAATACTATGAACATATCAAAATTGGGAATCAATGCTTTGCCTTATCCCTTTTTGTGTCACCTACATGAGAGTTTAAGATTTTCTTGACAGACCTTTAATAGTTTTATTAGCTCATGTGGTACATGAGTAAAATCCAAATCCTGGTTCCCAAAACATTTTCAGGAATTCCGCTTTCATCCTTTGCCTTCTCCTTATGCCTCTTTGTGGTCACTGCCACTTATATCATTGCCATAAGGGTGGAAGGTAGGGCTATGCATCAAGAAGGAGGGCAGTTGAACAACAACCCATAAATAAATAGTTCTGTTGATGAATTTCTCTCCATGAGAAAATTAGGGTCCTTCTGGCTGTGCTCACTGTCTGAATTTATCATATATACTAACGTGAGGTAAGGTAATACAGATGTGTTTATGCTTTCATCATACCTTTTGAGTTGCCTCAGTAGCCCAACAAAAGGTATCATGACCACCACAATTTAAACAGTAGACCGTCTTTTAGAAACCTAAAAATTGCTTTGCCTGCTTCCATTTCTGGTATTTTGCATGACTTGTTACCCAGTGTATTTCTTGTAGATGCCAATTGGATGCTGTGGTTTCCATTGGGATTGTGGAATGGAATTGTGGGATTGTGATAAGGATGGTTCTGCTTCTCTTAATTTCTAGAGAATTTTGTTGTTGGACCTGACCTACTTGAGAATGTTTGGCCTTTATGACTCCTAAGGGAAAAAGGACCCAATCCACATGGCTGATTTAATGCTGAGGGAAAACTTATCGGGATTATTCCTCACAGATGATTCTGTTGCCGATCCGCAGCAACCCCACAATTCCCCTCTGAAAAAGAGACATTTTCGCAGACTAATATCAGTGCATTGTTTTTCCTTAAACGCTTCTGCTGCAGTGTGCCCCATCTCCCAGTATTAAATCTGGGCATGTCTAGGGGTGTTTCTGGATTCTTGGTTAAGGGGTGGGGCCACTCCTTTCTTTTTTTCTTTCTTTTTTCCCCCATTTCCTTTTTTTCCCCATTCACAGTAGGGTGCTTTTGGACACAGGCTTCCTTTCTCACTTAGCACAATGATAGCGCAGTAGCTGCTTTCCCATTCACAATATCTAGCCTCTTTTCCCATTCATAATACCACAGTAGCATTCACAATAGTGCAGTACTGTTCTTTTAACCTTTCACAATATCCCAATGGTGAATGAGAGGATAGAGGTGTGGGGTAAACTACAGGGGCTTAATCCAGTGCTTCCAATAACATTCCCTGAGCAAGGGAGCATGGACAGGCACAGGGAACAAGGCTATGTCATTCACTGAGCAGCATCTATACTCCATTTTTCTTGCTTTGTGTGTTCGTGACGGACCAAAGCCAATTTCATGAAATCCAGATAAAACCAGAAATGTTTCTGAATGTGTTTCCATGTAGATTGCACCAGGGTGTCTGGCTGTTTCTATACTTTTTTTTTATCACTGCTGGCAGATTCCTGTGGTTTGGGAGAGGATGCCAAAAATGCTTCTGAATATTGCTTTAGTCCAAAGATTTCCAGGCCAGGATGCCTGACTAGGTTTATTTATTTATTCACAAAGCATGCACAGTACACAGAAAGTAGTGGCCATCTACCTGCACACTACCTACCAGTGTGCAGTTTCTTGAGAACCCATTAATTTCTGTGGCTCAGCTTTCCCATATGTGGGTGACCAAGGATTAGATGGAGATAACACTGTTTTAAATACCTGGTCAGTGAAATTTGAACTTCATGTAAAATTTTAATCTGTGAAAATACGAAACATTTTTCCTCGGAATATACTGTTTAAAATGGTACTTACAGTCATTTATCTATCAATTTTAAAATATATTATTTTTCTTTACTTTGTTTAATAGACTACCTTACCCTAGGGATTCAAAGGAGATAACAGCTGATTTCTAGCCTAACCTCAAATGCCAGCATGAAAAAAAAAAGTCTTCTTAACAATGTTCTTGCTGTGGGTCACCCCTGAGATTTAACAACATAATGCTTAGTTGTGTTTATTACCTTTATATCTTGTCTTTTAACTTTTTAGTGAACATTTGAACGTAAAAGGGACTTTGTACATACAAGAGAATACAGTACTTAATCTGACTGCATTATACCACAGTATACATAGAAGAATACTTATATAGACTATTCTGTTGAAAAGGAAATCAAATAGTTTAGGTGATGCAATTTTAGATTGCTTAGTTGGTGGTTTAACATGAAGATTTCATTTTCCTTTTTTATTAAAATCGTTTTTTATTGTTTCATAAACACACATGACATAAAAGCATTGCATAAAGACATTACATCTGAGGAAAATGAACATTTTCTACAGAACTTTATGAGAAGACATTGCAGACGAGAGCTAAATACATGCATGCTTGATTAGCATATGCAAATTTCCACCCATGAAGCTGTTCACATGTAATAACAACCCATTGGTTTAGCAGCCACAAACTTAAACTTGCTCATAAAGGGTTTATTCTTTGGCGTCGTTCTCTTTTACCCTGGCTAACGTCAATGAAATTGAATAACTGACCATGTGATGGAATGTTGTCGGTGAAAGGAATTTGTAAAGGATAGCTCATATTCATATAATTGCTGGTTTCCTTACTCTCTGCCATGTTTGATTCCTTTTCACTAGTTATGTTGTGTATCATCCTTACAATTCATAAAAGCGTACCTGGAAAAGTTTATTTTACCTTACTGGTTTTTGAGTTGCAACTCTTACTTCCTTATGTAGCTGAAAGTTGCCTGATCTTGGTAGCTTATTTGCATAGTTATAATGAACTTCTATTAATTTTACATTCAATAAGATTTATTCCAGAAATTGTCTTGTAAAATACTGATACATAGGGCTGGTTCAGACATAATCTTGCTGATCTCTTAGCTGCAGTTAAAAGGATTGGGAGCAGGCAAAGGGCTTATACACTCTCTCCTATCCCTGTCCTGTATGGATTCTCCCTTGCTTTTAGTGTTAACAGTGGTGTAGTTAAGCATGAAAGTCAGAGCAGATGTAACTGTGGTTAGCTTTTACCATGATCTGTGGATTAGCATGAAAACCTGATTAAAGGCTAGCCATGGTTTACATTAGTGTTGGTGCTGAAAGAACCCTGCACACTATGGTTAATGCTGAAGGGGGACAGAAGGGACCTCATGAGCCCACAGCCCAATCCTGATCTCATAGCCATAGGCCTAATCTACACCAAGCAGGATATTGCACTATGAAAATGATATCAAAGCGGTATATAAAAAGCAGGAGCCACACCAAGCAGGATACAGCACTTATGAAAGCGGTATTTGGTACGTGTCAATGGGCCCCAACAGTTGTCAGCGTGCTTCAAAACCACTATAAAGCAGTAGTGTGGCTCCTGCTTTTTATATACCGTTTTCATACCACTTTCATAGTGCAATATCCTGCTTGGTGTAGATTAGGCTATAGTTAAGAATTTAGAAACACTATATCTGTAGTGTTTTTGTTTTGTTTTTAATGGAGCTGTCTATCAGAACCATGTTGCAGAGCCAGTCACAAGTAGAGGGCAAAATCCAGTTCAAATGAGCACTTCCACGTATTCACTGGATTTCAGTAGAAGAATTGAACAACTGCTTAAAAGTCTCCCATTGAAACTCTTGAGACTGAAAAGTGCTTGACTTTGGCTGGATCATGCTCAAAATATTTGATTTCAAGTACAACATTACCCTGAAAATAGATATGAGTTTCCCTTTATGAGCCTCGTGTGGCGCAGAGCGGTAAAGCAGCAGTTTCTGCAGCTGAAACTCTCCCCACGGCCTGAGTTCGATCCCAGTGGAAGCTGGTTTCAGGCAGCCGGCTCAGGTCGACTCAGCCTTCCATCCTCCCGAGGTCGGTAAAATGAGTACCCACTTAGCTGGGGGAAAGGTAATAACGGCTGGGGAAGGCAATGGCAAACCACCCCGCTATAAGGCCTGCCAAGAAAACATCAGTGAAAGCAGACGTCCCTCTAGGAGTCAGCAATGACTCAAGTGCTTTGCATGAGAGGTTCCTTTCCTTTTCCTTCCCTTTATACATATCCAGTGATGTCGATACTTTTAAAGGGCAGTTTTAAAACCTGTTAATGCTGGTACTGCTAACTGTGAAGAAAACAAATGTTCAGATGTATTACTCCATTAAGAATTATTATCCATACACAGAGAAACTAATATTACTTTCCTAATGATCTGCTGAACAACCAACAGAAGTGAGAAAGTGCAAAACTTTTCATTCTCATTCAATCTTTCATTTCCCGCTTAGCCTGCCAGTTAGATACTTTGGTTGTGACTGCAACAAACAATTCAACATATAACCACTCCAAATATTTTCAGGATTGCAATGTTGCTTTCTAAACCCACAGCTTAATATCCGTTTCATCATTGTATCGTTTTATAGTACCTAGTGTTACTTGGTTTTGCACAACTGATGAGACCCTGCCTGGAGGCTTAGGGTCTTAAAATTCCATTTGCCATTTGTAAATGTACAGTGTCTTTTATGCATTCAAGTACCCAGTCATGCATCACAGGGCTCTCTTTAGAACTATATAAAAATAACAATTTCCAGACTGGATGTAAGAAAGTTATTTTAAGATGCATTTTCATCTGTTCAGACAGTTGAAGCCAGGAATGGCCCTAGCAGGGAAATCTGGCCGTTTTTTGCTTTTCGATTTCCCTGGAGACCCTGGCTGAGTTTGCATTTGTGAGCTGAGCCACGGGCTTTCTCCTGAAAACTGGGAACTTAACTGGTTTCCCCCATTAAAATCACAATTTCCTCAGGATCCCCAACATGACTCGCAGCGTGTGATTTGCACCTCTTCTTTCCTGTGTAACCAGAATGGCTGTCCATCAGCCCACCTCCCAGCTCATTTGCAGCCAGTTTTCTTTTGCCTAACAAGGCCTGTGTTAAGTTCCAGGTAACTAGCATCATCCCACTTGTCACACCAAGCTGGAAAACATGTGCAGGCAAGCAGGCAGGCTGCTCTTTTCTCTCTGGCCTAGTTGGAATAAATCTTTTGCTTCCTTCCTCTGAGTGGAAGAGTGAGGGGGTTGGTGGGAGCAGGGAGGTGGAAAGAAGGAGACTTTGACATTCCAAGGAGGCCTTTTTTGCCATGACAATTAACTGGCACAGGGATGCCTGTTTAAGGAACTAGTGATGGATGGCATCCTTTTGTTTTTATCATTATGGACAGGCTGCCACTTGGCTAATGAGTGATAACCCTTTATCTGAATCAGAAAAAAAACATTTATGCTGTGTGTGTTTTGCACAGCATTGCACACAAAAATTCACAGACTTATGCTAAGTGACCTTCCTTGGACAATGGCAATGTTGAATTTTAATACTCTTGAAGAAGTATCTATCTGTACGTGTGCCAGTTTGATAGACCAAACACCAAAAGAGCTGTAGACGTAAAAAGATGTGGTATAAGGAATCCTTGATCTTTGCTCTCTTCTTTGAATGCCTTCTTCTCACTTTACATCCCCTGCGGTATCAAAAACCAAGATGAACAACCCACATTATAGATAAGTTTATTGGATTTATTGCCTGAGCTGACAACTATAAAATCCTCAACAAAAATTATTGTGAATGCATAATTTTTTTTATGTAGTTTCACATAAGTAAAATGTTTTCTCAAAGAAAATTATGCAATCTTTAGGAATTTGGATTGGGGTTTTTTGGGGTTTTTTGCTTACCATTGGAATGTGATTGAAATGTAAATTGGGAATAAACTGATAGGGATGATTTAGTAGAAGAAGTCAGATGAGGAAGGTGAGAAAACCTACAAGGGCAGTGTACAACAGCTGTAATTCATTTTCAGGCTTCTGACATTTGCATTCCATTCTTTTAAAAAAATTCCCTGCTGTGCTACCACCTCAGTTTCCCTGCAGCTGATGCTCAGCTTGGAGAAAGTCGGCAAACGCTTCAAGACTTCACATCAGAGACCCGAAATGTCATGGACAGCCAGAATCCCTCCCCTTGATGTCTACATTTGCAGTCACTCTGCATTTTCAGGCATCTTCAAAACCTGCAAGCTATCTTTAGTTCTGCCCACCTGCACCTTGGCTCTGTTTCAAATTGAGTAATTGTTTCCAGTTGTGCCCTGCTCTGATTAGTTCTAAATTCTGCAAAAAGCTGTTAGGAGGTTAGAACTCATATATTCACCTGTACTGACTTGCCTGCCGCCTGCCTGCATCACTTGTTTTAGATCAGCTCTGGCTTGGTTCTGCCCCTAGAGTCAAATCTTATTTACCTGCTTTTCCCCTTTTCTCATGACACTCCCAGCATGTGGCAGCTGTGGTTTTCAGTCATATGCTGAGGCAGCTTCATGCACAGCTTAGCTTTATATATGCCCCCAAAGTGCTAAAAAAATAACGTTGACGTGGTATGCAAAAAGCTGATCCACATTGCACAGCATCAGCATGCCTCAGTATGTGGCAGCTACAGTATGGATTGATTTGAGAATTGTGGCTGCCACATGTTAAGAGAGTCTTGAGAACAGGCCCTTGTATCTCCTCTATGTTTTTACTTGGCTCTTTATACACTTTTGGATTTGGCCACTTCTCTTTTATGCCAATCTGTTAATTTTCAACATTTTACCCTGTCTTGATTCTGCTAATTAATTCTTACTCTCATTTGGTTATACACATTTGGATTATTCCCTAGCCTATGATTCTGGTGGCCTGTGTTGCTAGGTACTGTGTCGTTTCCTTGGCTGATGTCAGTGGCTTATCTGGACCTAGTCCTGCAAAAGGTTCTGGTCAAACTTTACTAGACCATCCATTATTTGGGCACACTGGCTTCACCATTAACAGTTGTGAACAATTTGAAATTATCATAGGGGCTGGCAGAAATAATTAAATAGATATATGGTTTTGTTGTGAAAAGTCAAATAAAGTCAAATAAAACAGCTGGTTGGCCACTGTGTGAACAGAATGATGGACTAGATGAACCCTTGGTCTGATCCAGCATGGATCTTCTTATGTTCTTAACAGAGCTAAGGAGTGATCAAGAGTTAAATAATTAACAGCCATATAAGGTGAGAGGAATGAAACTAACGGGTAAGGGAGAACATGGTATATTTAGAATACGTTTGGAAAGTTATATAGAGTCACAGAGGTGATCTAAAACAGGAAACCTGCCCCAGATAACAGGAGCTTCAAAGGGAAAAAAGTTTTGTAACAGCGCTGGGACATCAAGACACAGAGAAGGGTGATGTGAGATAAACTAATCCAATAGGAATTTTGTAAAGTCTGTGAACATAATTTAAGTTGCCTTCCTGCACTCAATTTCCTAAATGTAAGTCCCATTGAACTAAGTGGTACCTACTTCTGAGTTGACATACATAGGACCGTGCTGTTAAGGATTAAAAGTAGTAGTAATTGTTTCTGTGAACATTTGTGTTTCTTTCCTATATTTTCAAGGTTATCTCCAATACTCTCACATAGGGTATTTTTTTAAAAAAGAGTTGCTCAATAGGATTATGGTCATAAAGCAATTGCCTGCAAAATACATCATAATTGTTCTTACAGTGAGAGCAATTAGATATTTTAAGATGAACTAAACCCTTGTTCATTTAACGTATATCCTGAAATAACAAGCAAGTATTTGGATCCGTTTACACACCAAACAAATCCAAGATTCAAGCAAATAAACACAGAAGTGAATAAAGGCATAAAGTGATTTCTCTCACCTGAGTTTCCATAAATCAGAGGAACATACACCTTAGTGAACACTGCCCCTCACCACATTGCACTTCAAATTTGGATACCTCCATAGTTCCAGCAAGAAGAAATTAGACCCATTGTCTGGTTTGCATGTAATGCTAAAACATAGTTTATATTGTGTGTGTGAATCTTGGTCTCATCGCTGTCCTGCCACTAGCATTTATTTTGAGATTCTTCTATTGTTTATGTAGCAAGCAGTAGTAAATTTGCTGGTCTTTGCCACGCAGAAACTCGTTATCTGTTGTGGTAGGTTCAAACCCTCCTTTAAAGCAAAGTTGCATTAAAACTTGCACTTGCTGTCCAAAGATATTTTACTTTCCTTTTTCCACCTCTCGTTTTTGACTCATGGTGGTTTCTCATTGACTCAGGATGCTAAGCAAAATTCCTAGCTTAATAGCCAGGATATGTGTGAGCAACATGCCCCTGGCTTTCCGCATATGAGCTAGCAAGCCAGGATTCAGTGTTTAAAATAGGGTGACCATATGAAAAGGAGGACAGGGCTCCTGTATCTTTAACAGTTGTATTGAAAAGGGAATTTCAGCAGGTGTCATTTGTATATATGAAGAACCTGGTGAAATTTCCTCTTCATCACAACAGTGAAAGCTGCAGGTGCCCTTACCTCTTTTAAATCTGGTCACTAGTATAGCTCCTGCAGCTTTCACTGTTGTGATGAAGAGGGAATTTCACCAGGTTCTCCATATATACTGTACAAATGACACCCTAGTTTACAATGATTGGACATAAGAACTTTTCCATTTAGAGAAGGGGGGAGGAAGAATCTGTTGAGTGATTCAGTCCTGCTTACTTCTGAGTCTTGTTCTTTTTATTTCTGAGTAAAGATGCAGATGCTTAGTATTTGGGATGCTACTTAAAAGTGCTTCTGAGTGATTCAGTTCTGCTTACTTATGAGTAGAAAAAGGTTCCCTACCCTGCTAGCGGCAGTTGACAAACTACATACCCTACTAGTGGCGGTGTGTGTGCATACAAATGTGTGGCCCCTGAATCCCCAGCAGACACTGGATGTGGCCCTCATGTCCTGAAAGGTTGTGCACCCGTGGTTTAGTGTTAGATGCCAGTGGCTGTGAGGAGATCAGGTTTTTTTTGTGGGTTGCCTAGAGCTGTTCCTAAGAACAGAGATATTGCAAATTTCGTTTATAAAGCTTATATGTGTACATTCATAAAAATTAACATGCCCAAGCTCCATTGTACCTCCACATTAAAATGATGCCATAATGGATTGTACTAGTATGTGACTTAAAAATATTAGTTTCTTATTGCTAAAATCGGTGAGTAAGTATCCAGTAGATGAAGGCAGATGCCATTTGGGGAATATTTCAATTGCAAGCCCCTTTGAATAATTGTGCTTTTGCAGGAAGATGTTTCCAGTGGATGTTCCTCAGTGAATGCTGGTTTCTTCCTATGCTAGACATTCAGGATGTCCTGTGTTCATTTTACAGATTCCCAGCCTCTTCTTTCCAGATCACATTTCTGTTAATTTATACTCTCATTCTTATAGAACTGAACTGTGCAATCCAGCTTAAGTGATGATCTGAAGCACACACTAAGATTGTCATGCAGGGGAGGGGGGATCGAGTTTCCCTACTGTTGCTTTTCAGTCCCACAATAGGGATGAACAGCTTCCTCTTTCTTCACATGGGGAAAGAAAGAGGAAGCAGCATTGACCATGTAGACCATTCACTGGTTGTTTTTATCACGCTGCTTTTCTTGCACACAGCAGGAAATGGCGGCAAGTTTTGCCTAAAAAAACACCTTATTTACTGTGTCTTATTTTGTCATGGAAAATAGAGCAGAAGGAGTAGAAGATGGGTGTCGTCATCAAAAGCACCCACAAAAAGACATGAGTGGCCAGTAACGAGCATGTGATAAAACGCTCATCTGATGATACTCTAAAACACATCAGATGTTGGTTCTTCTTCGTGGTCTCTATGCATCACACATATGGGCTTTGCGCCTGCGCAGAGACCAGACCGGAACCTACTATAGCTGAGTGGAACGTTTTTGGCGGGAACCCCTCCCCCCACGCTACCGCGCATGTCCATGGGGTTCCCGCCCTTACCTCAGTTCTTCGTCGTCCGCCATTGTGCACAGACCTGTTTACCGAACCTCTAGCGTTTTCGTATAGCTTCTTCTTGTTACTATCTTCTTCGTTCTTCAATCTTTTCTAATCTCTTTCTAAACTCTTTTTTCTTACAAATTTCCTTGTATCTAAAAAAAAAAAAAAAAAAAAAAGTTATTGTAGATAGTTCTCCTCAGCGACTTCGGTCGCGTGAGGCCTTTATGGCACTTAAAGCCCCGTTTAGAAAGTGCGTTAAGTGTGGGGCCAAACTTCCGCCGACTGACGGACACTCCCTTTGTGTTTTGTGTTTGGGCGAAGGACACGTTGTTGAGGCCTGCCACCACTGTATGTCATTTACCAAACAAACAAGGAAAAATCGAGCGGACCGACTCCGTTCGATACTGTGGGAAAAGGCTCTCAAGGCCACGGAGGCCCCTACAATGGAGAAAAAGGCGGTTCATAAGTCCGTTGCCCACAAAACGGCAGTTACCAAGACTGTTCCAGACAAACCGCCAGACCATAGCACTGAAGTGCAGGCCAGAGCAAATAGGGCTGAGATACCCCTCACGCCTGGTCGGTCTTTATCAACTTCAATGGCTAAGAAGGTTTCTAAGAAAGCCAGAACGCCGATGCCTTCTCCCGAACTGGAGAAGAAGAAGAAGAAAAAGAGAAAGAGGGATGCGGAGAGGGCCGCTTTAGCGTCACCTCGGCCGCGGGAATCGGCCAGGAGCCATTCCACCCCTCCCGCCGCGCCGACCACTTCGATACCGAGGTCTCCTTCGGTGTCGAGGCCTCTGTCGGTGCCGATGGCCACGGTACCGACACGCCCTCCAAGTTTATCAGAAGGCGAGATCCGAGATTCGGTGTCGATAGCTTCCGCTCGACAATCTGTAAGACCCCAGGAGCTCCAGGGTTTAATCCCTGTGCAGCCCTCGCCAAGGCAGACTCCAAGACGCGATTGGGATAGAGTATCGCAGTACTCTGATCCCCAATCCAGGTACGGCTATTACGAGTGGGATCGTTACCGACCGCAACAATTTTTTCAAGGTGACCAGCAGCATTACCAGCCTGAGGGCTATTATGCACATCCTCCACCAACATCGAGGGTATGCCAGTTACCTTTGCCTCCTCCTTCCATGCATCAAGTTCCGACGGTATCGACCCCTCGACATCGTGAACAACATGCGATACCGGTCGCTGCGCCGGCTGCATTATCTACGCAGGAAGAACGGCTGGATTTGCAGGTGGTGACGCTGTCTTCGCCAGAAGAGAACTATCCATCCGACTCGGAGTCGGCACACTCTTTGGTTCCAACCGCACCTTCTCCGGACGATGCAGTCGATGATGCTGACCCTTCTTCGCCGTCGGATGATATGGTCCGTTTCTCAGACCATATGCTCAGAATGGCCAATGCATTAGGCCTCGACATTCAGCAGGCAGATGAATCGGTCATCGACCCAATTTATGACGTGTTTCAAACAACAACAAATCAACGTCTAGCCATCCCAATACCTCACGCCCTAAAACAAGCAGCTCAGTTGTCTTGGAAAACTCCAGCAGTGGCTCAAACAACTTCAAAAAGATTAGAATCATTATACCGTGTAAAAGAGGATGATACACAATTTTTGGCTCAACACCCTAAACCAAATTCAATAGTGGTGGAGTCTGCACAGGGCCAGTCACAGAAAACCCATTCTGCGCCCGTAGATAGAGAGGGGAGAAAGTTAGACCAAACTGGAAGAAGGGTTTACTCATCCTCCGCCCTAGGAATCAAGGCGTCTGCATACGAGGCAACGATGGCGAGGTACCAGCTTTTTCTCTGGGAGAAGATGGGATCTTTGTGTGAACACCTCCCAGAGGACAAAAAAGAGCTTGCAAGGGTTTTTCAAAACGAAGCATCGGCCATAGCAAGGCAACAATTGTCCACCGCTCGACACCAGGTGGACTGCCATTCAAAATCGATGATGGGGGCCATTTCTTTAAGGAGGCATGCTTGGCTCAGATCAGCCAATCTTACGCACGAAACCAAAGCTAGGATTGAAAACATGCCATTCGATGGTGAAGGTCTATTTCATTCAAAAACCGATGAAACACTAGACTCCATCTATAAGGCAAGAACAACAGCCAAAAAGATGGGGTTTACTGCTCCTCCTCAGACTCAGTACCGTTCAAAAAGATGGACAAGGCCTCCGATGCAACAACAGCATCGACCCCAATACCAGCTCCAACCTCGACAGCAACAACATCAGCTTCAGAGGAAGAGGCCTTACCAAGGCAGGTACCAACAAGAAAAAAGGCAGCCCGACTTCAGCAAGAAGCAGCGGGTTTGACTTTTCGGATCCAGATCCACCTCCCTTTGCGAACCGCCTAGCACCCCATTACCATCAATGGGAGTTAATAACAACAGACTCCTGGGTGCTCACTATCATCAACTCGGGGTATGCCATCGAGCTCGATGTCCTTCCTCCTTTTTCGGGCGTGAAAGTAACGGCGCCATCCCCTCCTCTGCTGCTCGAGGTACAGACCTTGCTGTCGAAGGGAGCTATCTCTCCCGTACCCGCAGAGGAACTCAACCAGGGGTTTTTCTCCCGATACTTCACGGTCCCGAAGAAAGATGGAGGTCTTCGACCGATCATGGACTTAAGGCAATTGAACAAATTCATCACCCCGAGAAAGTTTCGTATGATAACGATTGCTTCGATTTTGCAGCTCCTACACAAAAAGGTTTGGTTCGCAGTGGTGGATCTGAAGGATGCGTACTTCCATATCTCTATCAGGAAGTCGCATCAACCTTACCTTCGTTTTTCCATCGGTACAGCCCAGTACCAATTCACCGTTCTTCCGTTCGGATTGGTCACGGCACCGAGGGTCTTCACGAAAGTCATGGCGGTGGTGTGTGCCCACCTGAGACAGAAAGGGATATTTGTTTATCCATACCTCGACGACTGGCTTCTGGTAGCGGACAACAGCGACACGCTCCGGACAGATATTCTAACTACCCTCAACCTGTTGGACTCGTTGGGGCTGTGGATCAACGAAGAAAAATCCATATTGACCCCACAGCAGAGGTTGGACTTCATAGGGGTAACCCTCTCATCTCGAGACGGGAGAGCGTACTTACCCTTGGCCAGGGCGAGTACCCTTCAGCAGTTAGCCATCGATACCGAGAGCCGCCGAAAGGTTTCGGCATGGACAATTCAGAGACTACTAGGTTTGATGGCAGCTACAACTGCAGTCATCAGGTTTGCAAGACTCAGGATGAGGATATTACAGGCCTGGTTTTTGAGGACTTTCGATCTTCGACACAATGCTCGACGAACTTACCTCTCGATACCGAAGCAAGTGAGGGCATCCCTGCAATGGTGGTTCTCGATGTCGACGCTCCTCGATGGGGTACCATTCCAACAGAAGGCGCCCTCGGTAACGATCACAACAGATGCATCCTTAGAAGGATGGGGAGCTCATTGCAACTCCCTTACCGCTCAGGGTCGCTGGCCTCTATATCAAAGAGAACAACACATCAACCATCTGGAGCTCTTAGCTGTGGAGAATGCCGTGAAGACTTTTTCACAAATGATCGAGGGCCGAAATGTCCTGATCGCAACAGACAACACCACCGTTGTGGCTTACATCAACAGGCAGGGTGGAACACGATCGCACCCTCTGAACCGTTCTGCACTCAGAATCTGGAACTGGTGCATCAAGAGAAAGACTTACCTGACTGCCATCCATGTAGCAGGAAAGGAAAACATCATTGCGGACTCCCTCAGCAGGTCCTTCCGTGTCGACCACGAGTGGGAGCTCGACGTCGAGGTCCGAGACGATCTCTTTCGTTGCTGGGGCCGCCCTGCTGTCGATGTCTTCGCTACCGAAGAAAACGCAGCTTGTTCCAGGTTCTGCAGCAGAGCAGGAAAGGGAAAGCACTCTTTAGGAGATGCTTTCACCAGGACTTGGAAAGGAAATCTCCTTTACATCTTTCCACCCTTCCCGCTATTGACGAAGGTGTTAGCCAAGATCCAGATGGACACCTCCAATTGCATCCTGATCACACCGTGGTGGCCTCGACAGACGTGGTTCTCTCACGCCCTTCGGTTATCGAGAGGGGATTACATCAGGCTCCCGTCGATACCGAAGCTTCTGTCTCGACACCAGGGCAGAGTTCGACACTCAGATCTGTCGACCCTCAAGATGACTGCATGGAGGATAACAACTACTCCTCCTCTGGAACCAGAGTTTTGACTGTGGACCACATTATTTTGGCAGCACTAAAGCCTTCCACAAGGAAATCTTATGCAGCAAAGTGGCAAAGATTTCAGAACTTTGCATCAAAAGATGGTAATCAAATACCAGAATCTTGCCACTTAGCCCTTATCCTCAATTATTTATTGACGCTTTTCCAGCAGGGACTTAAGCTCGCATCCATCAGGGTTCACCTTGCTGCGATTACATCTTTTCATCGGGGTGTGGATGGTTTTACACTTTTTACCCATCCAACAACCAAGAAATTTCTGAAAGGTCTGAAGAACACGATACCGACTGTGAAGACTATCGTGCCGCCATGGAGCCTGTCAGTTGTGCTGCAAGCATTGACACGCAAGCCCTTCGAGCCCATGGCTTCGACAGACCTTAGGCTGCTTACTTTAAAGACTGTCTTTTTAGTAGCCATCACATCGGCAAGACGTGCAAGTGAGCTTAAAGCTCTTAGGATAGATGTCCCGTACACTATTTTTCATAAGGACAAGGTTGTGCTACGCACAGACCCAGCCTTCTTACCTAAGGTAGTGTCATCTTTTCATCTGTCCCAGCATATTACTTTGCCTGCTTTCTTTCCTAATCCAACTACACCTCTTGAGTCTTCCCTACATACTCTCGATGTAAGAAGGGCTCTTGCTTTTTACAAAGACAGGACAGACACTTTTAGAAAAACAAAGCAATTGTTTATTTGTTATGGGGAGCCTTCTAAGGGACTCCCTGTCTCTTGCCAGCGCTTGTCACGCTGGATAGTGGAGACAATTGAATTGGCCTACTCTATTTCTAAAATAGAGTTAATGAAACCTGTGACAGCTCATTCCACCAGAGCCGTTTCAACATCGGTGGCCTTCACCAGAGGTGTTCCACTAGCAGAAGTCTGTAGAGCCGCAACGTGGTCCACTCCATCCACGTTTGTCAAGCACTACAGTTTGGACACCCGTGCGAGGCAGGACTGCTCGTTTGGGAGGACAGTGCTCTCGGAGATCTTCAGATGATGCACCAACCCACCTCCAAAGGTATGTCAGCTTGCTACTCGCCCATATGTGTGATGCATAGAGACCACGAAGAAGAAATGCAGGTTGCTTACCTGTAACTGTAGTTCTTCGAGTGGTCATCTATGCATTCACACAACCCACCCACCATCCCCTCTTGGTGGTGTGAGACTTATAAATGACACTGTTATATTGTGGAATGTACTTTATTTTATTTACACTCATGTTTATGGGGGCACAATGTCGGACTCCTGTAAACTGAGGTAAGGGCGGGAACCCCATGGACATGCGCGGTAGCGTGGGGGGAGGGGTTCCCGCCAAAAACGTTCCACTCAGCTATAGTAGGTTCCGGTCTGGTCTCTGCGCAGGCGCAAAGCCCATATGTGTGAATGCATAGATGACCACTCGAAGAACTACAGTTACAGGTAAGCAACCTGCATTTTTCTTCATCAGAATATGGAGCGTATATTACACTCAGTGAGGAAGCTATGAATAATATGTCCTGTTCTGACCCAGTTTCTCTTAATGAGAAATTATATCATTTAAGCCCAAAATGTAAATAATTACGTTGCATATTTTCTATTGTAAAAAGTAAAAGGAATGTTTTGTTTAAAAAAAAGTTAGTTCTGTTGAGCAATAGATAGCAGCTTTTTGTTGTCATAAATGCCTTTTTCTTGTCAAAAATATTATAGTATAAAGAATTTTAAAAAGTAAGGGAATTTCCTGAAAAAGTTTAAGGGAATTCTCACACTACTATACAAACATATTAGGGTCCCCCCCTAAAAAATAAAATATAAGAAGTATAGGCTTTTCTGTTGTCTGAATTAAAAATGATTATATAACTAAAACGGAAGAACGTCTTACAACATTAAATAATGTATATATTACATGTTCTTGTAGGAAAAGCCGCTGAGCAAATCTCTGCAACGTGGAGAAGATCCCCAGTTTGATCAAGTAAGTTACATCTGAGACACATGGCATTCTTTTTTGTAGTTTTTATTTACTGGAGATAGTAAGCAAGCTATCCAGTTTGGGCTCAGCCCCTGCGCTGACTTTAGCCCCAGTGTTTAATTCTATTCCCGAAGTTGCTCATCTTGCTCCATCTGCATCAGTCTCCAACACTGTACATATTCACCACAGGATCCTACTCATCCTGAACTTGTACTGAAGCACCTAAAATATCTTCTTTGTCTGCCAAGGACTCTTATCTGCATCATTTGGTGCTGATTCACATGTTGATATTTTAAACTCTTTATCAAAAGCCAAATGATAGTGTAAACTGGATATTTTCACTTTAAATGTATAAGTTTAATGCCCTTTTCAAAACTGAATAGAATTCTCCTTTCATTTCAGCCCTTAATTTGTTCTAACAGAAATGTCGTTCCACTGTAACAGGATGGCAGCTCTGAGAGTCACTGTACATCTCTGAAAAATCACAACACTTCTTTACATTTGTAGGGGGATTGTTTCAGATGCGTAGACAGCACTTTAGTGCTTGAGTCAAACTGGCATTTATTAAATTCCCTTGACTTTTCTGTTTTTTCTGTTTTTCATTTCATGGTTTGATTTATTTTTAGCGCACTTCCATTTACCTCAAAGGTACAATGGCATTTAGACATCTAGCTATCATTAAAGCAATGTATGAACGTAGGTTTCAGTGTAAAATCGTGTCAAGCCTCAAAGGAAAATAGATCCAGTACTAAACCTAAAATGTGTTTGGCGGCACAGAAAACTGTATCTAATAAAATAAAATTAAAAAGGTAGCATCCTGGATAGGAGGGTTCAAACTGCATAGGCAACACTTTTTTTAGGAAAAAATGAAGTATTTTTTACATTGTGTTAGGAATGTTTTTGGAATTTAAGGTTCAAATTTACTTTTAAGATGTACAGAAATGTAACGTTTAAAAAAAACCAACCTTCCCCAGAGCTGGAACACATGGAGCTCCTTGCACCCCATTTTGTGTACCATTAGATCCAACTCTCATCCCCCTTGAAATGAAACGTGCAAATGTGTGAGTAAACAATCATGGCTGCTGTTGTCATGTCTAGTTTGGCCCATTAGGCCTGCAGATGGACTTACTTATTATATTGCTGTAATTATAATTTAAATTATAATTTAATATGTATTTTGACAATTTAGTAACCCACATTTGTGTATGTGTGTGTGTGAATACACACACACATACACACACACACACACACACACACACAAAGAAGGAAAGGCTACAGGCATGCTTCAGTTGATTTATCTTTACAATTTCTGCCAAAATAAGTATAAATAATGCATTTATATAGACTGCTTTAAATGTCCTATGAGCAGACTGTTTAAACAGCTCAGTACTTGTATAGACCTGGTATCTTCAGGCTGTACGCTGTTCAGTTCATTTAGGATGGAAGAACATGATCATTTTGTGCAACAAGGACACATTTGTACATCTGCACACTCCCCTTCAGCAGTAACACAGAGCTAGAATTCATCTCACCACTGGCTTTGATTCCAATAAATGGAGGAGTTGAGTAACCAGCTTGCTGACTAGACTTTCCTCCCTTCCTGTATTCTGAGAGCCAGTCTCTGCAAATTCCACCCTTCCTTCCTGCCTTGTAAGACCCAACGACAGAAAGATTAAAAAAGCTAAAGACACCCTGTGTAAATATACCAGAGGACATAGCATGTGTGTATTTAGTTTGCATTACTTTTGGCACACGGTTCAGTAATTTGGGAGTCAGTAGGTGGAGCGGCATGTGCTGGCCTCTTACCAGTGAGTTACACATGCCATACTTAGCAACAGCCTGAGCAGCATGCAACTGCTCTAATGAAGAGTACTGCAGAAAGTCAAGAATAAGTAAATCAATAACATTATTTTATTAGTAGAATACCACAAGCTCTACATCCATAGTGGCAAAGTTAGGAAAATACTTACCATGCTGTTGGGGGTAAAATCCCCACAGGTCCATGGTGTCACCATCACTTCAAAATGTACGTGCAGCTGCCATCCTATATCGTGTTCAGGTAGCATAGAGGTTCACAAGAAGAAACTTATGCAAAGCATATTCCAAGCAACTTATGCTGTCCATCTGCAAGTTGGCAAAAGCAGCAGGTCAGAGAAAACGTGGCACATGGAGGAAGAGATTGTAAGGGGGATACAGTCCCATTGTCAGAATTGGTGCCCAGAATCCAATGCGCATGACTGGGGTCGGGGAGCTTTTAGATTTGTGTTTTTCAAACAGCAGCCCGCTGCCCTGCTTCAAATGCCACTTTTGAAAGTGTGATTGTACTTTGAAAAGTAATTCATGATGCAGCATCATGTTTTGCTTTTGAGAGAACAACTCTTACTGGTCACACACAAAGAAGCTCTTGATCATACCTAGAAAACTATCAAGATGACTGCCCAAGAAAGCCTCATTGCCAAAGAAACAGGACATGCAACCACACAGGGAATAGAAAGAAAGCCCAAATATATTTGTGACAGGGGGAAAAACACACCAGGCCACAAACTTTAATTGAGTTTAACGCTTTAGGTGATGGTGGGGTCTGAGACTGAAGGACACACTTATTTGTGTTTATTTGAAATTACTCATTTGGCATTCAGTTGTTTAATCAACTAGAAAAGGCTTTATTTTAATGGTCAGCCCTAAAAAATACATATTGCTTGCAGGTCATTTTAGTCAAGAGGAAGGAAACCCATCATTGGACTCCCCGTGTTTTCTTTCCAAAGAAAATCATATCCATATATTTCTCAACGTGACTTGACTTAAAACTTGGGAGGTTATTTTGATTGTGGATATTGGCATGGGGAAATTGTTCACACGCAGACAGACAGACACCACACACCAGTTGGGATGGGAACATGGCTGCTTTGAAGAAAAGAGAAATGCCACGAAATAGTATCACTGTGTCCCATCTAGGCTGTGTCTAATTTTGCCCGCAGGAGAAAGTGGAAAACAATGAACAAAGAGAACATAAAATATCCATATTATTTCCCTCCTTTTTGTAAACCAGGAGTTGGCAACTTGTGGATGTTTTGACCTACAACTCCCATGATCCCTTGCCTTTGATTATGCTGACTAGGGCTGATGGGAGTTGTAAGTTAGAACATCTGGAGGGCCACAAGTTGACCCCCCCCCGGTGAAGACAAAGCCCACCTTTTCGATGAAACCTTTGGAGGAACACCTCAGTTCCCATTCCTAAGTGTAACTAATGTTTTTAAGGAAACAAATGCCTATTTTACCCTTATATATCCCTCTCCATTTCTTTCAACATTTCTTTCTCCTTCCTTTTTTGTCTTCCCAGTATCAATTTTTTAAAATTTATTATAGAAATGTCTATTCCGTCCTTTGATAGACTCCTCGAGATAGGGACCTGCCCTTTTATATGTTAGTAAAATGCCTTGTATGCTTTATAAACATTGATAGTGCTACATTAATAAAGTTGATGGTGATTATAGGCACATGCTGTGCTAGAAGACAGTGTGTGATCCTTTCTCACTCTGTCAGTTCTTTGCTACACTAAAGAAATGAGCAGGCAAGAAGACAACCAAGTGTAAGAATTAAGAGCAAATTGAACTATTGTCTAAAGGTGTTTTTTTAGCTAACATTACCCACACAAATATTTATTTTTGTGCCTTTTTCCTATAGGTAATAAGCTCAATGAGCTCCCTATCAGAGTATTGTCTACCCTCCATCCTGCGCACTTTGTTTGACTGGTATAAAAGACAAAATGGCATAGAAGATGAATCTCATGAGTACAGACCAAGAACAAGCACAAAATCCAAAAGGTACATTCCTGAAAACATTTTAATACTGGCAATCAGATCTTGTACGTGCCTATAGAAGACCTTCTGCTGCAGCAAAGGAAGTTAGAGCAGCTTTACACTTTACGTGTCAACACTTTATGAACTTCTATGCATGAGCGAAATAAGGCACGCTCATGACTGGCCACACACAGAGGACCACGGGTCCTTTTGACAATGCCATTAAACTCCTGCATGACTCTGGTGCCTTCCCACAGTACTTTAGTTCTTAAAAAAACCAACACCTCAATATCCCATTTCCGCTGAAATATCTCTGGATTTCTTACTGTGTGCAGAAGTAGTTGCCCGACAAAGGAGCCATCAGAGGAAGCTGTCCCATTCAGGGCTATGCTCAAAGACTTGTGACATCCAGTGCCAGACTAATGCATTTGGTTGCTGAAAGCAGAGGCCAAATGGTGTATGAGGGAGAACACTTTAGAAAAGTACTGCAGCCATTCAGAAACCAATTCATCTACCCTGCTCTCATTAAGTAGGTCGCTTCTTTAGATTAAGGGCAAATCATATTCAGGGCTATGAACACCAAGAGGAAGGACAGTTTTCCAATATAGACCATGTAGTCACCCCTCTTTGCTCGTGTAATGCAGCCCATTACAGTTGCATAAGAGAAGAAGGAAGCAAAGTCCTGGCAAGGCCATGCAATTTCCCCCTAATTTAAAGAAGCCCTTAATGTAAAGTTATCCACTTAATGCAGCAGTATGAGGGGTAGGGGTAGACGTATTGGTTTCTGAATGGCTGCAGAAAGAGGCAACTAAAATGATCAAGCATCAACTAAAATGAAGCATCTTCCCTATGAGGGAAGGTTACGACAGCTGGGATTGTTTAGCTTAGAAAAAAGGAGGGTAAGGGGAGACATGATACAGGTGTACAACATGTGAGGAATGTGGATAAGGAGACATTTTTTCTCCCTCTCCCATAATACTAGAACCTGGTGTCATCCCATAAAGCTGATTGGTGGGAGGTTTAGGGCAAATAAAAGGAAGTACTTCTTCACACAGTGCAGTTAAACAATGGAATTCACTACCATAGTATGTGATGGCTTTAAAAGGGAGTTGGATACATTCCTGGAGGAGAAGGCTATCAATGGCTACTAGCCCTGATGGCTATGCTACCTCTAGTATCAGAGGCAGTAGGCCTCTATACACCACTTGTTGGGGAACATGAGTGGGAGGTTGCTATTGCACCATGTCCTGCTTGTGCGTCCCTGGTTGACAGCTGGTTGGCCACGATGTGAACAGAATGGTGGACTAGATGGACCCTTGGTCTGAGCTGGCATGGGTCTTCAAACATTCTTATGTTCTTAATACTTTTTTTTAAGTGGTGTCTCGTGTACCATTTGGCCTCTGCTTTAAGTAGCAAAATGTATTGGTCTGGCACTGCATGTCACATGTCTTTGCTGCGTGTCCTGGTGTTACATTGGTGTTTCTTGAGGTTATCATGTGAAATGTAGGTGTTATGTACATGTGTCCAGAGATGCTGGCCCAGTGTTTTATTACCTTATGCTTTTCTGTTCCTCTTTTGTCATCTGATATTAAAGAAGTGGTGGAAAACCTCAGGCCCAGGGTTTCAACCTGGCCCCACTGGAGTCCCCCAGATTACCACATCCCCTTTCCCTTGCCCCACCCTCTCTCATAGAATCATAGAATAGTAGAGTTGGAGGGGGCCTATAAACCCATCGAATCCAACCCCCTGCAGGATTCCACCTTAAAGCATCCCTGACAGATGGCTGTCCAGCTGCCTCTTGAAGGCCTCTAGTGTGGGAGAGCCCACTACTTCCCTAGGTAATGGGTTCCATGGTTGTACTCTTTCCCCCAGCAATCAATCATTCTGTGGTTTCTTGTTTTTTATGCATCTTTGCCACAGTCTCAAAGGTTGAAATACCTTTCCTAAAGCATACTAGCCAGAAGTAAGAGCTTTAAGATAAAATATGCTGGTGTGTGTTATATTTTTAGGCCTGCCCGTCTTGCCCCTCCCATCACTGGAATGCAGCCCTTAAGAGCTTCTCTAACATGCCATTTAGTTCTTGGTCTGAAAGAGGATCTGCACCCCTGTGCTAAAGAATTAGTGCTTTCGGTTTTTATTCAAGAATAAAAATAAAGGAGGGGGTGGAGTGCATCCAACCATAAATATACAGAGATTTTCTATACTGATGGCTCAAAGTAATTTTGAGGGAGATCGAGCCAGCCCAATGTGGGCTTCTTAAACTAGGGAATTAAACAAAAAAAGAGAAAATGAAAGGTATTTATCATGTGAAATTAAAGATTATGTCACATTTGTTCTGGGTCTACTTACCCCAAATGTTCAATATGCTGTTGCTTTTTGAATATATTTATGCTTTGTCTTCCAAAGCCTGAGATTAAAAACTTTTGGTTTAGATTTTAGCTAGCCAGCTATGTAAGACAAGTTACTTTTAATCATTTTTGTCTGATTTTACAGTGATGAACAACAACGAGACTATTTAATGGAAAGAAGAGATCTTGCTATTGATTTTATTTTTTCTTTAGTATTAATAGAGGTTTTGAAACAGGTATGTGATTTAAAAATATTTAAATATTACTCTAATTCCTGAACAGGTTGGGGCACTTGTAGCCAGAAAGGGGATGTAAATATAAGTCCTCTAAATAAATAATGGTGCAGAAGTGGATCTGGGCTTCCACAGAGATTGGAGAATGCTAAGCTTGAGTAGTTTGCTAATCTGTAAAATAGGAAATGAGCCTAAAGATCTAGGAGGGGGAAGGGGCTGATGCTTTAACGACATTCCAAGGGGTGGGTGTACATGCATAATATAGGGCAATATCCAGTATGACATTACTGATAATGTAAATTAAGTTGTGCTAGCATTTACAGTCTCTAGTGAAAAATAGCCACTATGAAATGTCACAGAAAACCCATGGTCCCAGCAAGCACTGTTGGTGTTGCGCTAGAACAATGTAATTTATGTTAACTGTATTATTGCATTGGATACTGCTCATAGATATCTCTGTTGATCAATTGGTAGGTAGTTAAATGAAGGAAAGACCTCTGATGTATCCACCAGAGAGTGAAAGTGAACCAGCTGTCCAGGATGTGCTTTGGCCCCAGACTGGAAATATGTGTAACATTGTTCTTTCACACTTAACTGGCAGGTGGTTTTTGTGGTATAATGCCAACTTCCCCATCTTTTCTCTGCCAGATCAGGCACAATTTCTCTTCTACATTTTCAGAAGGATAATGTCTAATCATTTGAAAAAGCACCTTCCTAGACTTCTTGTTTTAGTAACTTGAGCAAAGTGTTATACATCAATTCTAAGCACATTTTCTAGGATGAAAGCCTTGTAATTTTAGCAAAACATAATTCCCAAACTGGAGACTAAAGCAAATTAATGAGAGTTGTATTCTGTAACATATAGGTTGTGTGCTTAGTTTCCTGCGGTGCAAACACATCTTTGGAAGATAAATCTGAAATTGGGACAATCCACATATGTGACAGACTAGAGGAGTGAGGGAGCAATTTCTTTAGAAACTGTCATCCTTTGAGTGGGGGAGGGAGGGAAGAGAGAGATCTATGAAAGGATCTATGCTTGCCAAATGGAAGCTTAAAGATTAGTAACGATATGCAGGCAGGCATTTTGCTAGCTCATTTGTTTATTTTTCAGATTCAACTTCATCCTGTAATAGATGGTTTGGTACATGATGTTATTAATTTGGCTTTCAAGCACTTTAAATACAAAGAAGGGTAAGCTTTTCTCTTGTACACAATCTTGAAAATTTAGGCCCTGTTGGCATAAACATCAGTTTAACCTTTAACATGCTATAGTCTCTGGCTGCATTCGGACAACACAATAGTCAATGTTGGGTTAATAGTCAACTCCACTGTTGATTATCGAGGGGGTACTCCCCACACAACCTGACTATAAGCGACTGTGGTGTGGATTAAGGCCAGCATCAAGTTAACTATTAGTCAACAGTGTGTTGAATGACACATTCCCTGCCCTTTCTCCAACACTCAGTCCACCCGCTGGTATCCCATCAGCCATTGTGAGTTCTGCTAGCTAAACTAGATTGTCAACTACTGCTTTGGTCACTCTTGCCAGGGGACTCTGTAGTCTCTGAGAATAACTAATTGTGTGTGACAAAATAGTCAACGGTGCCTGACACATGAGATGATAACCAATTATTTTGGCCAAATAACCAACTGTGGTGTGAAAAATCCCAACAGATGACATAATAGCCCACCGTTGGCTATTTAACCCACCGTTGGTTTTTGTGTCGTTCAAACACAGTCTTTCTTTTTACTGTTAGAGAAGCTAAAATTAGGATCCGGTAGGAACATGGACTTCCCTTGAAATAGAAGTTCATAGTAATGCTTCTGCTATGTGCATGTCTATAAATTTGGGGGGAGAAGACTTCTTTTTAGATACATTTACGCAACACACTTAAATCAGTTTTATACCAGTTTAGCTGTCATGGCTTCCCCCAGACAACCCTGGCAATTATAATTTGGTGCAGGTGTTAAATATATTAAAGGTACTATTCTAGTATCCCTAGAATTACGATTCCTAGAAGTCCCATGTAGATAAGAGATTTGTAATATCGTAAAGCTTTGGACCTTTTTTGTGTGGATATGGTGAAAAATGTAGCCTGTACACTAACTGTGTCGCGTATATTCTTGAATGCTAAGAGGACTTAATGATCTTTGGTCAAGTGTACCTAAGCCTTCCTGACCTATATATTCCCTTGGTAGGTACCTTGGTCCTAACACTGGAAATATGCACATTGTCGCAGATCTGTATGCTGAAGTAATAGGGGTGCTAGCACAAGCAAAGTAAGTGTATTTTACAATAAGCCATGTAATGGGTCTGAAATATTTTTCATTCAGGAGCCTGGATCTTCAGTTAGCAGTGTGTGAGTTTTCCCCTTACTAGGGAAAATAAAGGAATAAATCATTCCACTCATGAGCATTCTGTTTATCAAACTGTGTCTTGGCATGGAAACCTATGGAAATACAGAAGGTAGCTTCTGTATGTAGTCAAGCAATTCTAAGTAAATTCAACAGGGGCTTATGAAAGCTTCATTCTCTTTATTCCATTAATGCCATCTACAGAAATCCTAAAATGGGGATGTAGGGAGAGACACTTTTCTGTCAAGAGATGCTTTCTCTCAGGGCAATGCATGTGAGTGCTGAGTGGGACTGGCTCCAAAGGTGGGTGGAGCCAGAGGCAAAAGCGATGTGTTCATGCCCTTTTCTCTCTCTGCAACCTCCTCCTTTTCCTCCTCCTCTTTCTCTGTCCCTGCCACCCTGTTTTCTCCCTGTCTCCTCACCAGCAGGCTTCTCAAGAAGGAATAGATAGAAGGTTCCCCCTGCTTCCATTGCTCCATCCATTTTAGAGGTTTTCACAATTTCCCCCTTCTTTCTTGTCTCTGGGGTCGCCCACCTGCATGAAATTAGGCCAAGAGCTGCAGGTTGCTCACTCCTGGCCTAACAGAATGAGAAGACATTTTGTAGTTGGGTAATTTGGCAAGGGTGAAGAGCATCTATCAAATGACCAGGGGATAAACTTTTTTTAGAGGTGCCTGAATTTATTAAGGCCTAAAGTGTTTAGGAAAACAATGTTTCCTTCCCTGGGCATTTGGCAACCTGCAAAAGGAAACTCTGTAGCTCTCTCATCTACCATTTCCCCCCTAAACGTATCAGGCTTGAATAAATCCAGGTACTTTTGAAGAGGGACAAGGCACTTCTAAGAAATTTTGCCCCTGATCATTTGCTACATTGAATGCCTTTTCGTTGTAGCTTTTGCAGAAAAACTATCATCAAACCTAAAAGTTAAGTTTTAATGTCATATGTGATTTCCCCCCCATTTCCCCCAAAATCAACCATATTCAAATATTTGTGGATAAATGGGGAAATTGAAGAGAGACTTTTTTGTGTGGAAGTAGTATTTCTGTATCTGCTGCAATTGTTTTCTCAAGTAATTAGTTACTACCGTTTCATAAACCAAATATTATTTTAGAATCCTTGAAGTACATCATTTCTTTGCACATGAGGGCAGTGTCTGAATTGTTTTTATTGATCTGTAAGTGACTTTGGGAGCCTTTCTGGCTGAAGAGCAGGGCATAAATTCTCAAATGAATGAATGAATCCTTGATTTTGTGTTCTGCCTTAAGTAAAATATTGCTTCTGTTCTTGTACTAGAGTCACATTGTGAATAAATTGCCCCTGAGAGATCTGGATCCCCTAGATAAGATGGTCTCTCTTTTGCTTCAGAACCTGGTATTAGGAACTCTCCTTGCCATGCATGTATTGGTGGCTCCACTCTTCCATTTGCCATAAATCATTTCAGTCCTATCATACATGGGACCCGTTTAGAAGACAGCTTAAACCATGGCTTTAACCATGGTGGTTAAGCCAGAAACTATACACAAAGTTAAAGGAGGTGGTAGTTGATAAGATAATAGCAACCAATGAGTGGTTTAAGGTGTCTTCTGAACACAGTTTGGCTTTCTGGCTTAACCAACCATGGTTAAAGCCATGGTTTAAGCTGTCTTCTGAATGGGGCCCTTTCTAGGAGGAAAAAAACGTGTTTTGTTTCATTTTTAAATTGCAAATTTCAATTTTTCTGCTGGACCTTCCCATAACTAATCTTGCTATAACAATACCGCTTTGAAAGAAACTTCACTGTAGCCCTCTCTTTTTTTAGATTTCCAGCTGTGAAGAAAAAATTTATGGCAGAATTAAAAGAGCTACGGCATAAAGAGCAGAGCCCTTATGTAGTTCAAAGCATTATTAGTCTAATAATGGGAATGAAATTCTTTCGCATTAAGATGTATCCAGTGGAGGATTTTGAAGCTTCTCTCCAGTTTATGCAGGTAATGTAGTTCCATATCAGATGTAGGCTGTAGTCTTTTAGATGGGATGATCTGGGTGCTTTGCTTTCAGTGGGATCCTAGTAATTTATTTCAGTAGTACGTACATTTTATTCTCAGAGGGACCTGTGGCAAAGAAAAGTGGGAAGTAGGAAATAACTACCATGTGAGGATCATAGAATCATAGAATCACAGAATAGTAGAGCTGGAAGGGGCTTATAAGGCCATCGAGTCCAATCCCCTGCTCAGTGTAGGAATTTACCTTAAAGTATCTCTGACAGATGGCTGTCCAGCTGCCTCTTGAAGGCCTCTAGTGTGGGAGAGCCCACAACCTCCCTAGGTAACTGGTTCCATTGTTGTACTACTCTAACAGTTGGGATGAATGAGATAATTCCTTTTGCATGGCTGCCCCCACACAGAGGTTTCCTCATCAATTTCTTATATTTGTGTATTTGGCAGGTTACTATTCTTAATTATTTTGTTGGGCATAGGCTGAAATGCTGTGCATTCTTAACTAGGATTCTTAACTCCCATTGAACATAGTGGGTGGGAACTGTTTGTGCATAAACGTACATAGGATCTCACTGTTCATTTGTTAAGGAAAATGAAGAAAAAATAGTCTATTGAGTATTTAACCAAACAGCAGGTTTTGCAAAATAATAATAATGCAGAGATACTTATTCTACTCATATGCAGCTTTCTTTTCTCTTTCATTTTGTTCCAGGAATGTGCCCATTATTTCCTTGAAGTTAAAGACAAAGATATCAAACATGCATTAGCGGGGCTCTTTGTTGAAATTCTTGTCCCAGTAGCTGCTGTAAGTTGCTCTTGTTTACACTAGTTTTCAACTTGGATTAGAAATTTGAGATAAAATTTTATGCTTACTTGAAGTCTCTTTCCAGGCTGTTAAAAATGAAGTGAATGTCCCCTGTCTGAGGAATTTTGTTGAAAGTCTCTATGATACAACGCTTGAACTCTCATCACGAAAGAAACACTCACTGGTTAGTAATGCTGAAGTTAAAATCATTTGTCAGAAATATCTTTAGGCGAATTTCTCTCAAAAGGTTCTTGAAATGGTTTCCAAGTACTATCCATGTGTCTGTCTCCATGTACTGTAATTTTCTGCTTCGAAGGTGAGAGTTCATATATTTTTTTAAAAAAAGGAACTCTAAATCTGTTTCAGCTTATGCGTTATCTGCTTTGTATGTTAGGGTCAGATCTAGTCATATTGTTAGTTTCTGATTTTAAAAATGCCATAGTTTCACTTTCATTATCTGTTACACTCCATTGTAATGGTTATTATGAGGACTGTGAAAAGAGAAGGAATGTTTGTTACTTACAGATTAGTAAAGTATTTTCCAAGAGTTATGCAATGTTTTCTCACAAATAGACCAATATATGATAACCTCCCTAAACAGTAATGCCCCCCTCTCTGTCTGCTAAATAGAATTCCATTTCTTCTTGTGAGATTAATAGTGGCATAGACATTTATTTTGGGAAGTGGTAGTAGAGCTGAAGATATAAGTCAGTTTGACATAGGATGCCTTAAGCGTTTTGCCTCTCCAACTAGATCAGAGTAATTCCACACTGTGGACTCTGCTAAACCATTTGGAAGCCTTGGACCTTTACAAAAAGTTCTCTTCCTTACCTCATGTAAAAAAAAGGGGGGGTATGTGTGTTGATGGTTCAGTAACTATTGGGCTGCAAGGCTTACGCCCATGCTAACTTGGTTTTAGCTAATGTGTCGGTTATCTCTTCTTTCAGCGAAGTAGTGTCTAAAAATATAGTAATGAAGCTATTAAATATGAGTAAATTAAGGGTTTACTTTGTAACATTTGCACGGTGTAATACTTCCATAATCTAATAATAATAATAATAATAATAATAATAATAATAATAATAATAATAATAATCCAACAAGAAGTAAGCATTGTTAAGTCCAATTGATTTCAGTGGAAGAGATTTAATCACATTCATAACTCCCCACTGAAATCACTGGCAACCTCTGACTATTGATAGCTATTGATTATAAGGTCAATGAATGTGAATGGTAGTTTATGAAAAAATGGATGAGTTTTTCCAAGATTGCTAAGATACAATGTCAGAATATCATTATAATGGGACTTAGGGAGCAATCCTATGGCTGGCCCCTAGATAGTGTCTCAGGGGGCGTAGGATTGTTCAGAGTCCCCCTCTGAAGTCAGAGATCTGATCCCCGCTCTCCCACATGCGGCTGGCATGGAAAGAACTGTGCTGGCAAGTCAGAAAATTGGCTCGGAGAGGGAGAAATAGGGCCATTTCAGTGGGTTGGGAGGGGAGGAAACTGGAGAGGCCAGGATACAAACTATTCTGAGCTTCTGCCACCCTCCTTCCCTCTCCCGCCTAAACACTTTAGCTAGACAGGCAAAATAGCCCGTCTAGCAAAACATTGAGGACAGGGAGACAAAGATCACCTCGGCTGCTCCTCTCGTCCTTCACAGGATGATCGTAAGCCTCCCAGGCTTACAATCATTGAGGGTGCAATCGATAGGGTTGTGTCCTTAGTTTCCTCACACCTTATACCTGTCCATTAAGGCCAATGGCATTGACTTTGATGGACAGATTAAAAACACATTCATACCTCTTCATCATTACTCCGTTGTACTGGAATCCTGACCTATCCATGATAGTTGATTCTTGAAATTCAACAAGTTGGATGTCACAGTTGCTTGCCACTTATTGGAACATTTCACCAACCAACGTTTTGCTGCTGCATAGTGTTGGCTCACAGTTCAGGAGCTCTGGATAGTGCTAGACAGAGGAATTTTATTGTTCTAATGGAAACATAATTCTCCATTTATACAGAGCAATCGTAAAATTCATAACAGCCTCCGAGAAGAGTTCTTTTTAAATTATGGTATTGGACAATGTGTTTATGTTGGCTGGGGTATATAATATAGCACAGAAGAGAGATGGGTCTGTGGTATTTATTCTGAATCTGGTACTGAATTAGTTCCCCCCTTTGTTGCCATTCACATAATTCTGTGTCATCTTTCTCTCCTATTTAGGCTTTGTATCCTCTGGTAACGTGCCTGCTTTGTGTCAGTCAGAAGCAGTTCTTTTTAAACAGATGGCATATTTTCCTCAACAACTGCCTGTCCAATCTCAAAGTTAGTATCTCTCTTTTTGTTTTGTTAGTAACGTGAATCTGCGACATATTCAGTTGACATTGTCGGAGACTGTTATTTACCATATCTAAATCCAGACATTTTCCCCCTTTCTTACATTGGACATAACTGAGAATAAAAGTGAAGGGATAAGTGTTTCCTGGGGAGAAGGAAAGGGTCAGGCAGGTCAGCTCCCATTCCCAAGAATTGCACTTCCAACTGCAGGAGCTGATAAAAGGAAGTACTGCTTCACACAGCACATAGTCATGCTACGGAATTCGCTACCGCAAGACGTCGTGCTGGTCACCAGTTAGGGTGGCTTTATAAAGGGGTTAGACAAATACCTGGAGGAGACAGGAATTAACGGCTACTAGTCCTGATGACTACATGTTAGCTCCAGTATCAGAAGCAGTATGTCAATGGGTGAGAAAGTGCTGTTGCACTCATGGCCTGCCTGTGGGCTTTCCTGTGGGCAGCTGGTTGGCCACTGTGTTTAACAGCATGCTGGACTAGATGGACCCTTGGTCTGATCCAGCAGGGCCCTTCTTATGTTCTTATTCCTTGAAAGATTAAATTGTTTAAATTGCATTCTTTCGTTTATGCTGAAATTTTGCGTCAACATGTCTAGTTCAATCTATTGCTGTTGTGGCGCGTCCATCCATTTTTGTGCAGGCAGCACACTAGAGTGTTTGGTGGGTTACATCTGTTGACTGGGAAAGCTGGCTAATCAAAACTCTGCCTATTGTCATTCATGCCCCAAAAGTAGCAAAATAAAAAAGGGAGACTGTCAAACAGCCTAGCAGCTCCACGCTTGAGAACCTCAGTTAAAGTTTAAAAATTCCTACGAGTCTTCATTGTTGTGACACTGGATAGGACAGTTTTGCTCACATTGAAAAATGCACAGAGGAATTGTAAAAGTCTACTCTGAATACTCAGAAGCCCTTTCTGGCCTGTTTACACACTTTGTAATTTGTAATTCTCAATCTCCATTCACTCGAATCCCATTTCTTTCCTGTTTATTGGCTGTAATCTGCCTAACCCTCACTTCATTAACTAAGAGGCTTGCTTACTTTAGTAATCCCACCCCTCAGCCCTTCCAGTTAATGTAACTAAGGCTTAGAAATATTGATGAGATATTCCATTGTGCAAAATGGTAAATTCAGGTTTTTTTAAGAGAGTAATTTAGTTAAATTGTGAAATACATGGTACAGATTCTCATAACTGATTTGTTTTAAAGCAACAGCATCATGAACGTTAGTGTTGGTTTTTTATAAATAGTCATATCTGTAATGTGATTATGGTATAAGATATTCACATCAGAATGCCAATTTTAAGAAACTCTGCCTTCAGCTTAGTTTGCCCAGCTCGGTTTAGAAAAATGATTGCAGCAGTTAATAGTGTGGTGCGTGACTATTAAAATGTTTGGCTGCAGTCACACCAGGAAATTAGATTCCAAACTCATGGCACAAACCACCAAGTTGGGTAGTATGACAAAACGCAAAAACAATGCTTGTTTGATTGAGCCTTCAAAAACGTAGGTCTTCAAAGTTTGAACTATTCACAGCCAAGCACAAATCAGCTGACCACCTACAAGTACAGTGAATGGGAACAAAAAACAGTTTCCTGAGGGCATCGTCAGATGAACGTTTTATTGCCTGCTCATTACTGGGCACTCACAGATTTTTGCGGGTCCCATTCATGATGTCGTCTGCGTCCCACACGCCTCCCACCCTTTCTAAGCCTTCTTCGCACAACAACAAAGGAAAGGAAAGGAACCTCTCGTGCAAGCACTTGAGTCATTGCTGACTTCTAGAGGGATGCCTGCTTTCGCTGACGTTTTCTTGGCAGACTTTGTAGCGGGGTGGTTTGCCATCGCCTTTCCCAGTCGCAGTTACTTTCCCCCAGCTAGCTGGATACTCATTTTACCGACCTCGGAAGGATGGAAGGCTGAGTTGACCTGAGCCACCTGCCTGAGAACCAGCTTCCGCTGGGATCAAACTCAGGACGTGGGGAGAGTTTCGGCTGCAGTAATTGCCGCTTACCACTCTGTGCCACACGATGCTCTTACAACAACAACAAAAGACCCCGACAAATCCAAATTATTTTTGAGACAGAACTTGCTGCTATCTCCTGCTGTGTGCAGGAGAAGCAGCACAATCAAAATGACCACTGAATGGGCCACATGCATGTTGTTTACTTCCTCTTTCGAAAGAGGAAGTAATGAGGGACAAACGTGAGGGCAGAGAAACGCCGGTAAGGAAACGCGATCCCCCCTATGTGATACCTCCTAGATTGTACAATATACCTCTTACATTGTAAACAGAATGTAAACAGAAGACAGAATCTGTTGCACCTTATCCAATGTTACACTGTTGAAACTGTGCCCCTTTGAGTTCTTACATACACACTCCAAGCTAGAAATCTCATACCCACGCAGTGCTACACACACACACACACACACACACACAGCGCACTCCATTCACGTCCTCTTTGGAACCAGTTACCTAGGGAGGTTGTGGGCTCTCCCACACTAGAAGCATTCAAGAGGCAGCTGGACAACCATCTGTCAGGGCTGCTTTAGGATGGATTCCTGCATTGAGCAGGGGGTTGGACTCGATGGCCTTGTAGGCCCCTTCCAACACTGCTATTCTATGATTTTATGATTCCTACTCATACCATTCCCATGCACCATTTCATCTCCTTCCAAAAGTAAGTGAAGTGATGTAAAAGTAGCAGCTTCATTTGTTTCAATACAGAACCATCTTAATCACATAGAAAAAGGACTGTGGGTAGTATCCAGTGTTAGTCCTAGGTAGGGAAGACCCATTGAAATGAATTAGGCTTAAGTTAATCATGACTAAATTAAGCCCCATTCATTTCAATGGGCTTACCCTACCTAGGGCTAACATTGAACATTGCCCTGTGTGTCCAGTTTTAACAACAGAGGTATGAGGATGAGAGGCACAAGACCCTTCCCCATCCCATCGGCAGCTTAACTCCTGGCAGCCCTTCTCCCCAAGCTCTTCCCTCCTAACTGAGGTCACTCCTGGTATCAAAGCTCCTTAGAGGAAAAGAGCTCTTGGGGAGAGAAGCTATGAAGAAACTACTCCCATTAGTTGGGGAGGACAACACATACCTTACCCATCCCCTTCTTCTTTCTATGTTGTTGGGGGGAGTTCTATGTTTACACAGATAGAGCTGATGCTGTATTATTCATTCATTCATTCATTCATTCATAATGCTTTTATACTGCTTAATATACTAAAATTCCTAAGCAGTTGACATTAACTGCTGTAATGTTTAGCTTCGCACTACGTCTGCCACATTGAAGGACTTGCAACCCCACTCCTCTCTTTCAAGGATCCAGATAGGCTCAGAACTCATTTTGTGAACTTTCCAGTCTTAGTAGTTTTTGTAGGCCTATTATGAATAAGATGACTAACATTTTACAGTTGGAGAAACACTGAGACTCAGTTCTTCTAAGATGGCATTTAGAAAGTCTCTCCAATATATGAGAATCCAATCTGGGGATATTGGAGTCATTCACTATTTAGTAAATAAAACAAACATTTGAAGAGTTGGGAACTGATGTGAAAACTACTATGTATTTTTGTTGTTTTAGAACAAGGATCCCAAAATGGCTCGTGTTGCACTGGAATCTCTCTACAGACTACTGTGGGTTTACATGATTAGAATTAAATGTGAAAGCAATACAACTACTCAAAGGTACAGTTATGCATCCAGGTTTTATTATTCGTAGAATGTTTCCACATAGCAGGTTTTTTAAAAAAGAACTTCACTAATGTAAGCTTCACCTAGAAGAGATCCTAGAGTATAATTATTTTTTATAATTATACTACAAAAATATTTTGCTTTGAGAAGAACGAAAATACCCTGAGCCTCGCTTACCTTCTTGTTGGTGTTAAATGAAATTGGGCTGTTAATTTGATGTTCAGAACCTTGCAAGAAAATACTGAAAACAAAATAGCCCAATGATTAAATAAACCATTCTCAGTGTGATATGGTCCTCTGAAGGATAATTCTCTACACAGGAGAATTGAGCTCCTCCCAGCAATGCTCTTATCCCCTGACTGCAAGTGT
The DNA here is from genome assembly GCF_023053635.1 of Elgaria multicarinata webbii. NCBI lineage: Eukaryota > Metazoa > Chordata > Lepidosauria > Squamata > Anguidae > Elgaria > Elgaria multicarinata. The sequence continues at coordinate 108,546,452 of NC_086175.1, read as the reverse complement.
TAATTTTGATGTGGCTAGGAGGGCCGGTTTGTCTCTCAGCTTCTATATGATACAGGCATATTTGTTATTTATTGCTTGGGTCTCCCTCAAAACACCCTTGTTATTTTTTCTTTCCATTTCAGTTTAGTTTTCCTCCCGATTACAGAGCCTAGAATCATATTTTTGTTTGGGCTTGCTTTTTGAAATCGTTCTTCAAAATAAAACTGAATTTGTGCCATTGTATCCATGCACATTTCATGCACTTTGAGAGAGGAACAAATCTGTCTGGGATAGTAGAAGTTCAGAAACAGCACCGTCCTGAAGAACTTAGTAGAAGCATATGGTGGACAGGGAGGAGTTTATATATATGAATACATACCTTGGATTCTGCAGTCCAGACTTGTGTGCATGAGTATCCATGTTTTGTTGTTTTGTTTTTGGCATGAAGAGAGCAAAAATGTATTTCAACCTTACCCTTAATTGTTTTAGTGTAGTTGTAGTTGTTATATGTATACCCTTGTTTGTATGTATTATATGTGATGTTTGTCTATGTATTGTTGAGAAAAAAATAAGAAATTAAAAATTAAAAAAACAAAAATATAGTGCCCTTACACAGTTACTCTTAGAGAAGCATGAACATTGTTTTCTTGACCTAGGGATGTTCACTGTGTCTCATTTTAGCAAACCTTGGAATGAACTATAGGAGAATGCCACTGTGCCTTTTAATCAGGAAAAAAAAAGATTCATCCGTCCTTCGTCAGTGTTCTTCCTCTGGGAGTTTTCCAAGCTACTTTCAAATGTTTAAACAAGATGACATAAGGATGCCTTGCTAGGAATGAACTTGTGTCAATGTTTTCTTTTTGTTTTATAGCCGGCTTATAACAATCGTCACAACCCTTTTCCCGAAAGGTTCCCGAGGCGTGGTACCACGAGACATGCCTCTAAACATCTTTGTGAAAATTATACAGTTTATTGCACAGGTATGAAAAAATATGCACAGGCTTTAAGCAGTGTGTATTTTTCCGTGACAAGTTGTACATTGTGTTTCTTCTGGTTTCCATATATAAGCTTTTATTACTTGGTCACACTGGGCTCCCAGTTGGGTGTACTCTCCTCTTCATTATGCAGTTCACGTACAATGGAAATCCAGCTTGAGGAATCTGATGAGGGATTGGGCCCTTCCCCATGGAAGCACCTTTCTAAGATGCTTTCCACTGACTTCTGTGGCTTCTATTAACTTTTATCATACAAATGTACAGTGGTATAGTTAGGAAGACTGGTGTGGGAGGGCTAAAATGTTCCTCTTCTCCTTCTTCTTAAGTGATTAATTTTCCAGGCATGCAATAAGGAGCCTTTCATTTCTATGGAGAAAATAAAGGATCTGCACTGGAGGTGTGAAACACAGTCAATGGCATGAAGTAAATAAATCCTGATGGCCATATGCTGCCTCCGGTGTCAGAGGCAGTATGGCTATGTTCACCAGTTGCTGGGGAACATGGGTGGAGGGTGCTGTTGCACTCATGTCCTGGCTGTGACCAGCTGGTTAGCCGCTGTGTGAACAAAACGCTGGACTAGATGGACCCATGATCTGATCCAGCATGGCTCTTCTTATGTTCTTATGTCATACTGATGGGCACTGATTGTTCGTAAAGGGCAGAGCTTCCCATGATCTTGTTTTGGAGAGTCCACACTAAAGTGAGTTGGAGCTCCGCAAGAACATGTTTGATGATTTGCAACTCCTGTAATTTCTTTGAGGCTCACAGTTGATGTGCAATATGTTTCATTATAATTATTTTTCACTGTTAGGAACGTTTGGACTTTGCAATGAAAGAAATCATTTTTGACTTCCTTTGTGTTGGAAAACCTGCAAAAGCATTTAGTCTCAACCCGGAGGTATGATATCATTATACTTATATTTGTGTGTTTAATTTATGACGTGGTTTTAGTGTGTGTGTGTGTGTGTGTGTATGAGAGAGACAGACAGACAAAGTTAGTTGTCCAGTACCCTTATATTTTGCTTGGGCACAAGGCTTAACTTTCATCTCTGCTATCTATCCAGTTGCTATCTTATTGAAGATAAACTATTGGGACAGTATAGTTTATCTGTCCTCAGCCCAAACACACATGGAAAAATTCTACAGAAGATGGCAATCACATAGCATACAAAGGAAACAGTGAGCAAAGTAGAGGAGAGAGGAAGGACTAGCTGCTGTCATGGCTAGTTGCCCCATGTATGGCTGTACCCAATACTTTGTAGCAGGCACCTTGCTAGTTGTTTGAGTAAATAGTTGAAAACCTGTAATGTTTCCATTAAATGTTTGTAAGCCATCAGTTAGCTGTGTAAGTGAAATTATGAGCTGAAAAGTACTGAGATATAAGCCTTAATAACCCCACTCTTACAATACTCCTTTACATATTAGCATGAGCTTGTCAATCCTCTTTATATTATCATTGGAACCCCCAGTCTACCTATACAGCATGCCTAGGGTGACTATATAGAAAGGAAGACAGGGCTCCTGTATCTTTAACAGTTGTATTGAAAGAGAATTTCAGCAGGTGTCATTTGTATATATGCAGCACCTGGTGTAATTCTCTCTTCATTACAACAGTTAAAGCTGCTGGAGAATTGCCCTCTTTTGTATCTGCTCACTCTAGTATAGCTCCTGTAGCTTTAACTGTTGTGATGAAGAGGGAATTTCACCAGGTGCTGCATGCATACAAATGACATGATAGACTCTACAGATCAGCTACACATTAAATCAATAAATGATTGACCAGTGCTAAATTTATAATATAGTTTCTGTAAAAGTCACCCAGAAAGCCCCTTTCATGAGCAGCTTGTTAAATCATCCTGAAGTTGGTTAAATGCATCCACTACATTTTGTCTGAAGAAAATTGTGTAAGATTGTAATGTGATGACACCATCATCTTTAAAAATGCGATCTATGTACTAAAATAGTGTTTTGCTTTGCATCAATTTTTCAGAGAATGAATATTGGTCTGAGAGCTTTCTTAGTCATTGCGGATAGCTTGCAGCAAAAAGATGGAGAACCTCCAATGCCTGTTACTGGAGCTGTGCTGCCTTCTGGGAATACATTACGAGTAAAGAAGACATACTTGAGCAAAACTCTTACAGAGGAGGAAGCTAAACTGATAGGCAAGTATCAGGCATGCCTCCACCAGTTAATGGACTGGTAGAAACTTACATAAAGTACAACAGCCTTACATAAAGTTCTAAACATTGCTAGCCTAGAGAATTCAACTGAACATGTCTAAAGACTAGACCCATATTGGAAAATATACTGCAAATCAGGTCTAAGTCACCACCTGGTCCCCTGCGGACAGTTTCTAGTTGCCAGTGGGAATGTGCAAACCAGTAACATTATCTGTGCATGCAATGCTTTTAAGTGACTATATAATATACTTACTATGGTTTAGTCTTTACATTTGTGTTTAAATTTGCCACAATCCAATTCTGGCTGAATTTGGATAATATTTGTATTTGTATAATAGGTACAGGAATTACCTGTACCTCTGTATATCTGTTAATAATATGGTATTCACATTTTTAGTAATAGGCAATCATATAACTCTTTGGGAAAAGGCTAGGAAGGATTTGTAGAAGGAAGGCCTTTCAATAGCCATTTGGTAGAGTGGTCAGAGAATCAGACCTTGTGTTTGAGCATGCCTAAAATGTCAAGACTACCATGGAAGGGCTGAATGTTTTCTCATAACCACTCTGCCGGGACCTGCTCAGATGCCTACCTGTCTTATATTCCCTGGGAGCAGACCAGAAGGGAGAAACCTTCTCTCCTCTCCTCCTCCCAGGCCTCCGCCTCTCAGAGCCAAAAAGCCATCACAATTTGCTCCTCCAAAGCTTCCTGCTCACAGAATCCTGTGCAGCATCCCAGAATGTCCTTGCAGTCTACCAGACAGCCATGTGGGCCCCAGATTCACAATAGCCTCTTCCTCTTCATTCAGCCTCGTGTGCATTGGTGCAAAGATGGTCCCAGGTAGTCTGGGACCTGGGTTTCTCATTGCACCGTGCTGGTAGAGCTTCCTGAGCTTTACAGATATGGACATTATTGAAGAGAAGATACTGGATTAACCAGATCATAAATCTAATCCAGTATGACTCCCTGGAGTTTATTTTCCTGAGACTTGAATCTGCAACCAACTGGGAGGTTAAGTAATCCTGAAGTTCTCTAAAGTCATGTGTCAACTCCAGAAAGCATAAGGTATAGTTGGAAACTACTTTTAAAAAGAATATTTTTGAGTAAAGTTCAGATGAACGTTCAATATGCTTCTCTGCAATCCTCAAACTAGAGATTATTAATGTACACAATATCATAAAAAATGCTCAGGGCTACATATTTACCATTGGCCCTTAACAAGTGAACAGCACATTGTTGAAATAAATATTTCTGCAAAATCAATTTAAATTCTTGGATTTTACATTAATATTTTGTTTTTTTAATGCACCAATATTAATCCGCTTTATGTTTTTACAGGCATGTCATTGTATTATTCTCAAGTAAGAAAAGCTGTAGACAACATACTGCGACATCTTGATAAAGAAGTTGGACGGTGCATGATGCTCACTAACATACAAATGTTGAACAAAGAACCCGAAGATATGATCACGTGAGTGTTTAGTGATGAATGATTTGACAGCACCATGTACATTGATGGTGCTATATAAATAAATAATAATAATAATAATAATAATAATAATAATAATAATAATTGAAAGTGAATGTGCAACACTTGATTGGTGCATAGCTAATCTGTTTCTTGCGACGCAGTCCACTTAGACACACCCACAGAGAGACAGACATGCTGCATATAAACATGGTTTCCTAATGAATAGGTTTAATGTCTTCTAAATTAGGGATGGGCAGTTTGTAGGTCCTCCTGATGTTTTAGACTACAACCGCCCAGAGAGCTTCAGCTATTGGGTGGTATAAAAATAAATAAATAAACTCCCATCTACCCTCTCCACTGGCTGTCCTGGCTAGAGCTGATGAGAGTTGTAGGCCAAAACATCTGGAGGGCCACAAGTTGCCCGCTCTGTTCTAAACCCTCCCATTTCTGGGCCAAACTGAATGTCACAAGACAGGCCCATATAACTGTCTTTCAATTGGTGGACTGCAAGTTTTAGTAGTAGAAAAGAGAGAGGCATGAGTGAGCAGAGAGAAGCTGTTTAATTTTTTCTCTTCATGCTGTTTTTCTGCTCAAAATTTCCCTCTTCAAGATGGAATTTGACTTGTGGGGCGGGGGGGGGGAAGATACAGGCCCATATTCCCTCCTCCCCTCAAGTAGGTGGAGAAACTACTTAGGGGGCAGAGTTGAGTGGAAAAATTGCCAGAGGGGAAAGCCACTTTATCTACTCAAATTTGCAGTCTTCAGATTACGGGGTGTCTTTATTTTATTTTATTTTATTGCTGGAAGATTACCCTTATCTACCTTTTAATGTCTAATTTTGTCCTCTGTGCCAAGGAAATCCAGATTCTGTAATCTACATTATGCCAATAAACTGTACTTTCACTAAAAGCAACTAGTGCTTTTTTTCTAGAAATGATCTGCTAAATCAGTTATAAAATTACTGAAAGATGGTTTGGGCAGGTTGAAGAGTCATGGACATGCTATTGTACATTGGAGCCTTTCAGAGGATCCATAGCACTTTGATGATCAAAACAACAACAACAACAACAACAGTCTTGCAAATGGATTTCAGATCCTGCTTCAGAGTTTGCTATATCTGCAGGTGTTTTGCAGTGTTCATTTTCTCATTTCAAACAACAACGGTGGTTTTTCCCCCTGAATCAGATATGAAAATAATCCCAGCTGTTAGAAACATCTGTTGTGCAATGTAGGGTAGCTTTTCTACTACTTAGCTTCAGCTAAGTTGCATTACAAAGCACTACGACAGGGTTTCTCTCTGTAAGATAATTTTTTGCTTATTCTTTCAAGTAAGCTGAAATCCCATCTATGATGCTTTCACTACCCTTTTGCAGAAAAAAATAATTCAAAAAAAGTCCTCATACACTACAGTACGTTTTAGTTATTTTGAATATGGTCTAGCCATGTTTTGTGTCTGCTGTCCTATGCTACTTAATCAACAGTTCCTGTAAGGTAGCCTTCCCCAAGCTGGTGTCCACCAGATGTTTTGAAATGCAACTCCCTGCTGACCAGTAGCCATGCTGGCTGGGGCTGATGAGAGTTGAAGTCCAAAACATTTAGGAGGCACCAGCTTAGGGAGCAGCCAGGTTAACGGGTATGGCCATGTGGGGATTCCTTGAGGACAGGATTGGGACCCTAAGAGGTTTTCCACCCTTGGTCTCCAAATAAACTTCCAATCATTTTCATTTATTAACTCTGTCTGCATGCCATTGCATTACAAACATTTTCTGAGCACCTTATACTAAATATAAAAGCAAATAGTGGCCAGTTATGTCCATAATGATGTGAGCATTCCAAAGATGCTTTTTCCAACTAAACCTGGGGCTAGATCTGATCAAAGTCTGGGTTGAGTGTAGGGGCATAGCCATCTTGCCTGGGAGGCTGAGAAAGGCAACCGCAGAATTGGTAGGGCCTGCCACTGCTGAAACAAGAGAAGGGGCAGGTGTCATCTCTGTGGCTGATGCAATTGCAGTTTTAAGTAACCGTTTTGTCTGTTATACTCATGTCATTGTGACATGTGGCAATCATGCGTTGGCTGCTAAGGTAGCATGTGCTGTAGCTGTTAGTGAGATTTCTTGTTGTTTCCAGTATTTCACAACTGTTATACTTGTGCCACTGTTACAATTATATTATGTTAATGGCATGTTAGTCTTTTACGCTTCAAAATGTGGGGTCAGTTAGATCCCACATACCTTTTGTGTAAGGTGTTGTGCTTTACATTGTGGGGTATTATTGACCCTGAAAAATTATGTGAAATGACATTGTTTTACTGGAAAAGGGAAGTCTCAGTAAAAATCTTTCTTTTTGCAAACGGTTAAAAGCTGGAGAAGCTGGAATCCATGGGTTATCTATTCCCACCCACCCACCCACCCACCCAGAACACAGGATTCTCTATGCTTAAATCATACCTGACAGATGCCCATCCTGATAGATTTTTAGGGCTAGGGGGACCAAAAGGCCTGCAAGTCAAGTTCTTAGTGCAAGGCACAGTCACCGCTGCCACATTATTATCCAGTCCTCCATGTGCCACTGAGAGAGAGAGAGCAAAAGTGGAAAAAAGTACTTTCTGAGTAAATAGCTCCAGATGATTCAAAGCGAGCCTCTATTTTGAACATTTGGGCTTTTATTGGGCACTTTATGCATTCTGCCCGCTATCTACTTTAGAACCTCTAATGCCCCAAAGGAAGTGCCAAGTGAGAAATCAAGATCTTCAGTTGAAAAAAAAAAATGTTGTTCCTACTCATAGCTTGTATTAACAGAGAGTGCTGTCTGAAGCATCTAGATTATGTTTTAAATTTGCACCACTTTCAGATCAACTTACCTGTTTCAATTTTTGAGATATATAGAGCCACTTTATACTGAGTCAACCCAGTGGTGTCTACTTTAATTGGCAGCTGCTCTGCCAATTTCCAGTAGAAGTCTTTCCAATCACCTTGAACATTTAACCCGGGATTGAATTTAGGACATTGCGCGTGCAAAGTGTTTGCTCTACAACTCTCCCTTTCTAGATTTAGTAATTGTTTTGACAGACACTTGAATATCTAGTGCAGCCAAAAGCCCTCTTTCCAAGGACTATGATAAAGGAACATAGGAAGTTGCTTTATACTGCCTTATACTGGTCCATCTAGTCAAGTATTGTCAACCCTGACTGGCAGCAGCGGCTCTTCAGAATTTCAGGCAGGAGTCTTTCCCAGCTCTACCTGGAAGTGCCAGGGATCGAACCTGGGAGCTTCTGCATGCAAAGAAGATGCTCTACCACCGAACCACGGCTCCTCCCAAACCCTCCAAGGGTTTGTTCTACTTCCTTTTTTTGACATTAGATTAGTGAATGTGTAGCAGTATCTTATTACATGGATTTCCTGATATAACATTTTATGTACATTTGAGTCATCAGGTCCACAAGATGGAAAACAATAGCTTCAAGTAGCAAGTTGTGTATGTGGGTGCATATAGATCTACTAATTGTCTAGTGATCTATGCATTATTTTCCTTATTTTCAGAGGTGAAAGAAAACCAAAAATTGACCTTTTCAGGACTTGTGTTGCTGCTATACCTCGACTCCTTCCCGATGGAATGTCTAAACTAGAACTGATTGACTTGCTGTCAAGGTAAGTCATGTAAACATAAAAGGATTGATTGGTGGGGCTGAAATGTTGCTGTTCTCCTGTTTGTGGAACCATTTCCTCAGCTGAACTATATAGAAAGTGTTGAATTTTCATCTTTCCATAAATCAGTATGGACAGTCTCTTCAGGGTGCTGTGTGGGGAGAATGGTATTACTGTGTTCTCCTATCAGGTTTTGTTCATCTCTCCTGAGACTTGCCACACTTCTGCATAATGTCACAAGATAGTTTGTTTGTTTAGGGTGGGATTCAAAGAGCTATTTAGGCTCACTTAAGGAGCCTGCAATAGCCAGTAGAACTGTTGACTTGTTATTCTTTGAAGGTATATATATCCTTGAACTTTGCTCAGTTGCAAAAGCAGTTTGCCATGTGTCACAGAGGGTTGCTGTTGACAAAAATCAAGCCTGAAACATCCCCTGAACCTATAGCTTCACAACTCTTTCAATTCTGATCATATTAACCTATTTAGCACTATCAGTGTACAATACATTTCCCAAATATCATTAGGAAGAAGGAGAAAAAAGGTCCCTAGCCTGAGGAGCTTACAGTCTGAATTAAAGCTGTGAAAGGGGGAAATACAAGAGGGAAGGGAGGGAGTGGCCAGGCAAGGAAGAAATGAAACTGCTCAACTGCATTGCTTATAGCCTTTCAACTCCATCTCAGGGTTTTGCAGCCTATGAAATGCAGCCTGTGAAAAATCTGTGTGTTAGGTAACCCCGATCTCTGGTCTATTTCTGCTTCCATTCTAAAGTTTAGGGCTACACAGCTTGAGGCCTTCCAAGCCAAATGCAGCCTACAAGCCATGTATGTCCGCCTACTAGCGCTTGGATTGAAACCCTTGTGGTTGCTGTCTGCCTGCGACTGGAAAACAGTGATGGCAAAGAAGTGGCAAGCAAGCCTGTGCAGAACACCGTAGTTGACTGGCAGGCTGCATTTGCCTTGGTTGTGAAGAAGGCCTTCACAAATGCAAGCTTGAGTTGGCCCCATGAAGTGCTATTGTAGCCTTTTTCGGTCTAATGCCCTCCAGATGTTTTGGGCTAAAACTCTTTTCAGAAAATCATTCAAATGGCCTATTTATTTATTTATTTTAAACCTTTATATCCCGCCCTATATCATTAAGATCTCAGAGCAGCGTACAGGCATGGCTTTTGGGATTACCATGTTTGAGTGAAGAACAAACTGCATTCCTACTGACCCTTCTGGTATTGACCTGCTAATCGTGTTCTCCTTATTTCAGAGATCAGAGTTTCCATGCAAATAGATTATTCTAGTCACAGTTCAGTGTTAAACGTCATGCATATAGTATCTGTGTCTTTTGGCAGTTCTCGGAAAGTATCTGTGCACAAGCAATCAGATGAAAATCCAGGACAGCTGTCAAGTGTCAAATCAACAGGGTCTATTCACTGCAGATTCCAAAGGGAGGTTTTAGACTACATGGGCTAAAGTGCAAAGAAACAAACATTTGCTTTCTCTTTTGTATATTCGTGGTAGAATAAGCCTAGTTTGTAAACAGGATACTTATTGCTGTGTGGTGATTCCTGTTACTGTTCTATGGGGTTACTCTTCCCAAGTCATCGTCAGTACGTTATTTCAGGAAGTTAAAATTAATATTCCTGTCAAATTTCTTTTCTTAACTCGATTTGTTCCAATATCAGCTTTCACATTTTTCTTGAGACATACTTGCTTACTTCTCCAGAAATTGCAAGTTCAGGAGATGAATATTGTGCATTTGCACCTGTGCAACCAGACGCATCCTGACAGATTTGATACACATGGTGCTAGAAAGGAGCAGAATTTGAGTTGGGCTTGTCAAGCGGGATTTAGCTTCAACTAAGCCTGCTGCTGGGGAATGCTGGGAGTTGTAGGACTTTACTGTCTAAACATGCATAGGCCTCCACCTCAAGTTAAATTAGCAGAAGGAAATTAGAAATGTTGTCTATAGTCAACAGGAATGTGGTTGCAATTTTCCAAATTTATCATAACAAATTAAAAAGCATTTAACCAGAGGGGCATTGCTTTTGTTCATACATTTGGTAGGTCTGTACTGTGCTCACGTTCCCGAAACCACTGCACTGACTTAATGTGAACCAGGCATTCCATACAAATGCTCAGTCAAGTGTTAACCAGTTTCCACAATTCTGCTACCTAAAGGGATTTAGGCAGGGGTGGGGGACAGAATAATTTGAACTGGGAATCAGACATCTGCATGGATCGCTCTGTAGACATTAAGTGTTATCCTTATTGTGAGGAAGATACAGGTCTTCCTCCACGACATGAGGATAACATCTCCTCCCCAAGAAAACATAAAAACCAGACCGTATGTATCTGTTGAGATATAAACTTTAGCACAAGACAGAAATGAGCAGTGACAGACTGTGGGATGTGGAGCGAATGCTAATTACTACCTTCCCTCTCGGTTATTAGTGGCAGATCCCATGAAAAATCACTGGTCTGAAGTATGCGGTTTGGAACACTTAAGTGCCAATGTTCATATGTTAGCAGTTTCATTGTAATAACCACATGACTAAAGTAAGAGTGCTACTGTCTGTATCTTTGATTTTCTTATACAACACACTTTTATAAATAGGGGAAATTGAACCACAAACTATAATAATTATCTTCTGAATTGAAATACAACTAGGTGTTTAATTCATTAATCATTGTATTATTTTTCTTTTTTGTAAATTACTAGAAGGCATTTTAATATTAAAAGTGACTTACTGTGCAATCCTATACACGTCTTCTCAGAAGTAAGTCCCATTGCGTTCAGTGGGATTTCCTCTCATACATGTGGGTATAGGATTGCAGTCTTAGGATTTAGAAAACACATTTTAAAAATCATACTCCATTCTGTTCTTGCAAGAGGTACTGTACGCATGTTTATAAATATATAAATTTATAAATATTATGACTCAGATTAATACTTGGCTAGTCTGGATGAGTGCTGACCACAAATGGGTACTTTGGTAATTTCTGCCATGAACGTTATTCATGACTTTTAGTTTCACTTTATTTTTATACAGGCTTTCTATCCATATGGATGATGAACTTCGCCACATTGCTCAAAATTCACTTCAGGGCCTGTTAGTTGATTTTGTGGATTGGAGAGAGGATGTGCTTTTTGGCTTCACAAACTTCCTGCTGCGTGAAGTGAATGATGTGCATCATAGTCTCTTGGACACGTCCTTAAAATTATTGTTACAATTGCTTACGCAGTGGAAAATTATAATACATACGCCCGGAAAAGCCAGTGAACAGATAAAAGGCAGGTCTTCAGAGGTAAGACTCCAAAAGTACATATAACAATTCAGAACAATTAAATAACTTTCCCTGTACATTGTTGTGTTTTTAAATTAGAGAATCATTTGTTTAACTTGCAATTTAGACATTGTTACCTTTTAATCATTTTAATCATTTTAATTGTTTATGTTATTGATTGACTGATGTATCTATAATTGTTTATTGAGAATTTTAATAGTGATTTTAATATTTCAGCATCTAAACCACTTAAAGATTTTAGTCTATCCAGTGGCATACAAGTATTATTAATAAACAAACAAACAAAATTAATCTCCAAGACCGTTCAGCCCTTGCAACTGGACCAATATTATTCTTTACTGTTAGAGGCTTAGATAAGGCTGAGAGTTCAGGGAGATGTTGTTCCAGGTTATCTAATTGCGTACAGACCTATAGAGGTGAAGCTTTTAGATGGGTCAGTGGCAGATATGCTTTGTCTAAATTGTGCAACAAATGCAAACATTTTTTCTAAAACCCTAAAGGCTTAATCCTATGCATGTTTAGACAGCCTCTGGCTGTTTTTCATGGAAGGAAAGCTCACATTGATACCGACAGGAGGTTCCCTTTATAGGCTAATTACAGCTTGTGGGAGGGGAATTTAGAGATGATTGTTGGGGCCATGGCAATGTTTAACCTCTTCCCTCTCATGCCACAGTCCCAATTCTGGTATCCCCTTCAACAGCGAGTTTTTAGTTTTAAAAAGATAAACAGAATGCCAAGCCACATACTTAACATCACATATAATTTGATCCTGAAAATAATCCGTCCGGGATGTAAGACTGAAACATACCTTCAATTTCATTTTGTAAAGAAGGTTGATTTAGCTTGGGGAAACTCTTGTAGCCTTCTGTAGGTGGCAGGTATAGAAACCAAAACTAGGATTTCTTCGTATATTTTACATAGGATTCTTATTTTTCATTTCATTTCTTTTTCTTTTTTGGCATGTCAAATTGCACATTCTTCTTTATTAGAATATTGTAAATGGTTGGAGCCTAAAGGTTAGAGCAGGATATATATTTGAATGAATAAATACATATGTTGTATTACAGCTGATACCAAATGGATCCAGTCATAGGACACAGAATGAAAGAAGTTCTTATTCCAATGTTCTACATGCTGTTGAAGGTTTTGCACTAGTGTTACTCTGCAGTTTCCAGGTTGCCACACGTAAACTGGCAGTTTTGATTCTCAGAGAGATCCGTGCCTTATTTCATGCCCTGGGACAAGCAGAGGTATGGCTTTGACTTCCTGTATCACAAATTTGGTTTTCCTCAGTAATGTGTTTTTAAAATGAAATTAGATTATGCCCACCTAAGCTTATGCTTTACAAATTTTGGCTACAGTTCTGTATTGCTTGCTTAGTAGCAAGTTTCCATTGAAGTCAGTGGGACTTGCTTCTCAGTAAACTACCATAGAGCTGGCTTTTAGGTTCTTTTAATTTTTATTTGCTTTTACACTGACGTTATGAGAATTAAAAAGATAGAATAACAGCCCTGGGTGGGGGAGACAGATTGGGATAATAATGTTGGGGGAGTGAAGAACAATTTTCCCTAGTCAATATTTTCCTGATAATCCTCTTCCCAAAAGCTGATATCCAGAAATCATGTTTAGTTGGGCCCTAAATCCAAAATACTGACTGAATGGTTAGAGATGGGATTTTGATTTGTAGCCCCTTACCTGCATTTATCCACTATATGTTAAAAATAATAATTGACCAGTCCAAAATGTTACATTCTTTTCATTCATTTCAGTGGAATTGCTTGAGTTTATTATTCGATGAGTTGTATTTCAGGTAGGCAAAGTGAAGCCGCCTCCTAGATTAATATCTTTTAATGGCAGTGTCAAGTTTTCCAGGCTTCTTGTTAGGCAGAATAAGGTAGTATGTATCTTGAAAGATTAAAATAGAATACATATACTCACTGCTGGAAATCTTCTTTACTGGTTCTCTGTCTTTGGGACCTCTGTGTTAACATTTTTTCCTATAAAATTGGTTCTTAGACACAGCTGATTTCTTCTTTTTTATCATTGTTTCTGAACAGTATTTATTTGTACTAAAATCGAATTGGCTAATACAACTTGTCCATCTAGATGGCAAGTTATATATCATAAAAAGATTTAGTGCAGTGCATTTTTCTTTGCACAACGGAGAATGCTAATTCTTGTTTGTCAAGGACAAAAGCATGGAGAGTCTTGATCCTGGTTAGTAGCTCTACTTTAATTGCTAAGTGCAGAACAAAATATTTTGTGTTCATGCCATTGGAATGTTTTAGTAAACAGAAAGCTAGTTTTTTTCAGCCCGTCAAATCCAAGATGTCTTAAGTTGTATGGAATCTTCTGATGGGCACTTCAGTTCTGCAAACATTGGAGTAAATCCAGTAATTAAATTCTTGTTGAGCCATAGTTGAAGCTTTAACTTGCAAACACATGAAATAAAGTAGAAGTTCTGCGAAATCACATACATAGAGATAAGCAATTAAGATAAATATTCATACCCAGTGGCTTGGTTCACATAACACGACATCCTACACATAAGGCTGAGTATTGGTTAAGTGTGGTTTGTTGTTGAACCATGGGTTATTGTGTTGTGTGAATCCAGCTGTTTAAAAAGACTGTGGTTTGTTAACCAATAACAACCCACAAAGAAAACCTATAATTTATTGTTGGCTTATGAACGGTGGGTTGTTTGTGGTTTACAAACTATGGTTTGTTAGTGCTACAGGGTTCTGTCATAGCCCATGACTGGCATCCCTCAGAAACTGATTCTCCAGTGACAGTGACTCTGGAGAAGTATCTGAACCAGTTCATGATCCTTCTGAAATGGGGCCCACTGCCTCGGACCCATGTCTTGTCCGTGCAACCCCCAAGAGGTGCCACTGCCTTCTGACTCTGAGGAGAGGACACCAGACTCCACTAGTGAACAGGGAGGCCCCGGGGAGCAGTCCCCAACTGATCCCTCTGTCTCTTAAGGAGAAGCCAAAACTTGTAGGAAAAGGCTGCTGGGCCTTTAACAGCCAGATGCAACACCTGAAGGAGTGGAGTTTCCAGAGAGACTCTCCTGACCTGACTATAAAAAGCTACTAGTTTTTCCCAGACTCTGCTGGAGTAAGTTGTTAGATCTCTAGTTCCAGGATTGCTGAAACCTTCCCAGCCATCGGGACCACACTGAGCCTGAGCTGTTGCACAAGATGGATGACAGATTTCCTGATGGAAACCTGACAGGTTCACACAGCACAACAACAACAACCTGCATTCGACCCATACTCAACCTTGTGTGTAGGTGCCATGATATGTGAACCCAGTCATTTTGTCAGATGTAAATCTCATCACAGCTATATTTGAGACAAACCATTTTAACTGTATTGAGAGATTAATCATTATGCTTATTATAGGGCAGTGCTCTAACAAAATCAGGAACCTGCTGCAGCATAATTATTGGGCTGTACTTCTATATGAGATGTATGCTTATATGTTTATATGACGTCTATGCTCATGCCCTTCACCCAAATAACAGGGGTGGTTCTGGCCAATTTTAGTTCGATTGCACTAAATGAGTAATTAAATGAGTAATTGCTCATTTTCCTGTAGTGTCATGTAAACTGAACACCTACCTGCCTGGAAGGATTGGGCGCGCCTGGATTCATATATGGGCTTATTGACCAATAATGATTTAAGCTTATCCACTTGAATTGATTGACTCATATAAGGTGTCACTGCTCTCAGTATAAGTTTGTTCATATTTTAATCTCACCTTCAAAATGCTTCTCCTCTCTAGCCCTGTGTGTGGGTATATATCCATCAATGTCTGTTTCATGCATCCGATGAATTAGGCTCTAGGCTGCAAAAGCTATACCACAATAAATATGTTAATCTTCACTGTGCCACAGGACTGTTTTTTTGTTGAATGTAATTAATTGCTGTCACCTTCACATGTACAGGATGATGATAGGCCTATGATTGATGTCATGGACCAACTAAGTTCTTCTATTCTGGAAAGTTTCATTCATGTGGCCGTTTCGGATTCAGTAAGTACCTTCCCATTATCCCCGGCTTCTTGATGTTCACAGTGCGTATGTGCTAAATAAACAGAATCTATGCAATATTCAAAATAATTTCAGGAATGCAGAGACAAACATTATAGGTATGTTCAAAAATATTTTCTATTGCTTCAGGCACTGAATTTTATTATTCAGTAGAGCACAGATAATCTCTATAATCCACTGTTGCAGTTCCAGCACTTTGGCTTGTAATTGTAGCTCTATTGATATTTTCAGTTTCTAGCAGAAACTCAGGTATAATATAACTGTCAGCCCTATCCAAAACATTTCCAGGCATCCAGATTCAGATGTATTGTACACTCAGTCTGACTTGTTAATTTAATGGCTAGCTCCAATCCCTGCATCTATTGGATCCTCCATAGGAATAGAGCTCCTACTTAAACGGTTGTTAGATCAGGATGTATCAGCACAGTAATGGGGCATGCAGTAAATTAATTAAGTTAGTTTGGGAAGAAACAAAAAATAAGCCTTATTCAGTCTGATTTTGATCCATGCAGACTGAAGCATTCTGCCTACATGTGCTGAAAAAAATAGATGCACTGAAAGATAACATTTTGTTCTTTAAGTAAGAAGCATGTATGTTATTGCATTTTATGGGTTTATGTTTTGTTTTGTTAACTTCCAAGATAGTTCCAAGTATTAGGCAGCATAGAAATGTAATGACCCCAGAATGTACAATTGGTGCTTCGGCAAAATACAGTGTAAATTCTGTGTGTTTCCATTTCTCCCAAGCGAGATTTTGAAGCAGATGTCAGGCCTGGAAGGGCAGCTTACCAAGAAACTATAGAAAATGCATATCAGCCTCTGAGATAATATGATGATGGTGGTGATTATTATCTTTTTACCTCTTTCCACAGACAGCATTACCATTAACACATAATGTGGATTTGCAGTGGCTGGTAGAATGGAACGCGGTCCTTGTTAATAGCCATTATGATGTAAAAAGCCCTTCCCATGTCTGGATATTTGCACAGTCAGTCAAAGATCCTTGGGTTCTCTGCCTTTTCAGTTTTCTTAGACAAGAGAACTTACCAAAGCATTGTCCTACAGCTCTTAGCTATGCTTGGCCTTATGCTTTTACAAGGCTACAGCTGGTTATGCCATTGGTTGATCCAAAGTAAGTTCTGCTATTATTTCATTACTGCTGGATTCTCAAGCTTTTGTTAGATAGTTCGATCCATTCTATAGGTTGTATCCAGTATTAGTCTACCAACAGTCCTATTTCTTTCAATGGGTCTACTCTAAGGAGGACTAATACAAGCCCTATGATCTCAGGTTTTTATAATAAATCTATAGTCCAGGAAATTATCAGAATTATATACTTTTGAGATATAGTGAGACAGCATAGTGTTGCATTTGGGATATCTGCTTAAAAACCTTATTTATTTATTTATTTATTACACTTATATACCGCTCCCATAGCCAGGGCTCTCTGTGCGGTTTACAGAAATTCTAAAATTAAGATAAAAGCGAGTGTACAAAATTTGAAATTCTAAAACACAGAACATACACACATAAAGCATTAAAAACCGTTAAAAAACTAAACATGTGGGTGATTAAGATGTGCCGCCATATGCCTGGGCAAAGAGGAAAGTCTTAACCTTTTAGATTGTAAGCCTGTGGGCAGGGACTGTCAAGAAATACTTTTGTAAGCCTCCGTGAGAGCCTTTTTTGGCTGAATGGCGGCATAAAAATCCTTAAATAAATAAATAAATAAATAAAAATAAAGCTGGCGCCGGAAAGATAGCAGCATTGGCGCCAGGCGAGCCTAGTCAGGGAGATCATTCCATAGTCTGGGGGCCACCACCGAAAAGGCCCTGTCCCTTGTTGCCACACTCCGAGCCTCTCTGAGTAGGCACCTTGTCTCTCTGAGTAGGCACCTTGTCTCAGCTTTGGCTTCTATTAGTGGTATTGTGCAAATCTCTGTAAAATAATAATTGTGATGACTCATTTGCAGTGGGACTTACACAAATTAAGTTGCAAAGCACTTCTTTACATTTTACTATAGAAATAAAAACACAGAAGGCTTGTCTTTTGGTTGCAACTGTAGTAAAGGATATTGGAAGGTGCTTTATATCGAGTCATACCATTGATCCATCAAGCTCAAAATTGCCTTTGGTGATTAGCAGTGGCTGTCCAGGGTTTCAGAGAGGGATTCTTAAGCCTACCTGGTGATGCCAGGGATTGAATGTAGGCTCTTCTGCATACAAAGGATGTGCTGCACAACTGACCTACAGCTCTTTCTCCATAGTTGAATTCCATTTTTAGCTATATTGAACTCAATCAGCCCACTATTGTCGCTGCTGCTGCTGAACCGTTGTTGTTGTTGTCATTTATTTATTTATTTTATAGCTATTATTAGAAAATTATAAAACAAAATATTAGTAACTAATGTGTGAAACCAAAAAAAACCCCTGTTTATTTTAAACAATATTTCCAGCAGCCCTGTGAATGCAAAGAAAACCAGTACAGCAAGCAGTGGAGATCATTATGTAACTTTGTGGAGAAACTATCTTATTCTTTGCTTTGGAGTAGCAAAACCGAGTATTATGAGTCCTGGACATCTGCGTGTTTCAACTCCAGAGATCATGGCTACCACACCTGACGGTACTGTTAGTTATGATAACAAGGTAATGACATATTTCATTAAAATCACTTTGCCAGCATAAGAAAAATATATTGTGCAATATTCGTAGATACTGTGTAATCATGGCACAGTAGTCAAGCTTACTCTTTCAATTTATTCATTCCTTTATTTACTGTACTTTAAAACCACCCAATAATCCCTGGGTGGTGTACTATACATTAAAAACATAAAATGCAAACGTTAAAACAAAACAAAAAATAAGAAAAGCCCAGAATAAAACGAAGATAAAACCAGCAGCATAGAATAAAACCATCTCAGCACATAAAAAGATTCATATGGTGCATTCTTACCCGTAATGGATTTATTGGAGATTCCAAGGAGATGCTGCAATATATGTTCACAGTACATCCAAAACAGCTGTTTCCATAGCAAATAGCGCTGGGAAAGTTCTAGAGATATTGAAGAACTGGATTTGAGAACCATTGCCACTTGTTGGCAACTTTGGCCTGGATCAGTTTAGGGATCCTAATTCTCAATAATCACATCTGGCCAGCTTGGCTTCTTCCTCTCCTGCACCCACCCCCACCCAAATGAGTAGCCCATAGTTGAGTTGTCATACTGTGGCAGTGGGGGACTGCACAGGCCCAAAGCCTTAGTGGGTCAATTAAACTTTAATTAATTAGCATTATGTAGCTCAGGGGTGGCATTTTGTTTTCACTGACAGTGGTAACTATATTTCTTCAATTATGTTCAAATATCATATTCTGATTAAAGTCTCTTCTAAAATGTTTAGAGACCAATTTTTGCCTTGTAGAGATTACTCTAGTATTCCCAGTGGTATTATCAACTTAGTTTGTGCTACTTTGGACATTCTTTTTTTCCCGTATCAAGGTCGCAGAGACTCTCTGCCAAGATGCCTTTTGTGGCGAGGAGTAAAAATGGGAAGTATGTTAATCTGTTTATACATGCATACCATTTGTGTGACAAATGCAGATTTCTCCTGGTTGTTTCTGGTAGAAGTCTAAAATGTTCCACAGCTTGGGCTAGGTATATAACAAAGCCATGCACCCTTTTGCAGTCTTACAGTCATCTTATGGCTGAGTAGAAAAAGGCAAGCTCTTTTTCTGTAGCTGGTACTTCTTTTGATTCCACCACCCTTTTCAGCTGCCTGCATTGAAGTGTTTTGTTGAGCACATAGCATGTCCAGCCTGAAGAATGACTGGATGGTCCCCTCACCTGGTTTGGTCGTGATTTCCCACTGTTGTACCTCAGTAGCAACAGAGGGAGAAGAAGCACTTTTCCAGCCATTTGACTTGTGAGCAAATTGGCACCACACCCGCCCCTTCTCTTCAGAACAAGGGGGAAGTAATCAAGAGGAGAAACCTCTGACACTTACCTGTTCTGAAAGGGGCTGGGGGTAGTGAGGTTTGCAGCCTTGCAATTGACAATTTGTTGGGTCAAAGAACTCAGGTGTGTCCTACAACACTGTTAAGTCTTTCAGTCAGGCAATCTAGTTTTGCGACCAGCCATTGCCCAACACATACACAATTAGGAATTATTATTATTATTATTATTATTATTAATATTAATATTAACATTTATATACTGCCCCATAGCCGAAGCTCTCTGGGAGGTTTACAAAGATTAACAATAATAATTATTTTAATAATTATAATATTATTCTTCAAACATCATACACCTGAAAAGCAGACAGCAACCTTGACAGAGAACAAGAGGCTGGCCAAAGGTAATCCAAGGCTAACGAGGGCATGATAAGTAGCCTGAAGCAAGTGCCCTTTCCTAATTCCGGCTCTGCAACCAAAATACGAATTGCCAGTCAGCCTGGATGATACAAAAGAAGAAGGCATCAGGGGATGCTGGGAGTATCCTGCTACAAAAATTTCAGGATCACAGGGGTAAATTGTTCCAGAGACCCTCTCAGACTCCTGCCATTTGGTCCTGCCTTGTAGGTGTCTTTTTAATTCATCAGTAACACCTATAACATTAGTGTATGCTTTGTAGTCTGTAATTTTTCATGTTGCCTTAATAATTATATCTGTTAAAAATGTTTTTGTTTTATTTTTAGGCTATAGGAACTCCATCTGTTGGTGTACTGTTAAAACAACTTGTGCCTTTGATGAGACTTGAAAGTATAGAAATTACTGAGTCACTTGTATTGGGCTTTGGAAGAACAAATTCTCTTGTTTTCAGGTATTTATACAGCATGAGTTTGTCATGGTTCAGGTTTGCTTCGCTGTTAGCGTAATAAAATGTCAATGGTGATTGCATATTATCTTGGGAAGACAGAATGAATTGGAAAGGAACTTTAAACTGCATGAATAGAAATTCAAAAATATAAGTGATAAACATTTTGGAAGGATTACCGTGTGGTGCCTTCTGATAAATCTTAGAAGAATGCATTAATAAAATTGCTTTATTGCATCATTTTTATAAGCAATAGCTATTTTTTTCATAACTATTTTGGACATCAGTTGCATCTGAGGAAGTAGACAATGTCCAGGAGAGCTTATACCTGAATATATTTGTTAGTCTTTAAGGTGACATTAGACTCTTTGTTGTTTTTGCTGCAACAGACTAACACAGTATTTTGTTTTTAATGTAGGGAATTAGTTGAAGAACTTCATCCACTAATGAAAGAAGCATTAGAGAGAAGACCAGAGGTTGGTTGATAGAAAGGCTTAAGGACATGTGTAACAGACAAAAAATACATAACAGTAGGAGATGGAGGAAGAACTACTGTCAATTGAAAGTGTCATGAATTTGTGATCTGGCATTTGTTCTAGTAATTGTGTATAAATGTACCTAAAATTACATTATTTAAATGTGAAACAACTATTCATGATGATTTAAGGCAAGGGCAGGGCACTGTTTTGGGTGTGGTGGCTGGAATACCCCCCACCAGACTCCCTTGTGGGCCAAATGATGTCAGGGAGAGGGCCCCAGCCCCATGACATCTGGGGGTCCTTGGCTGACATGCCAGATGGTGCGCCTCCAGCTAGTGCTTCTTTCCATGCAAGCTTTTCCCAGCTGGAGAAAACCTGGACAGGGAGAAGCCCAACTCCCAGTCGGAGGGCCAGCCTCGTGAGCCAAACTTGGCCTACAGTCAAGAGGTTCTCCAAAACGAGTTTAAAGTATTTAAGATTGTTTCATGTGATGTAAATTACAATCCCTCTGCTTCTTAATTAACTAAAAAGCTCTGAAGAGGTTGAAAAGTTTTCTTCTTCCTTACATGCAAGGAAGTTTACCTCACTGTGAAGATGTAAGGAAGAGAGAAACATCTCAGAATGGAGCTACTGCTCCTCCTAAATAAATTGATTCAAGTGGATGAGCCAAAGCAGTGAACAATTTGAATGAAAAGTATTATTTGACCATGATGTTGAAGCTGAAGGACATGACTTGGGGAAATATCCAAGCAGGCCATTGCACAAATAGGAGCCACTAGTGATTCTGTTCTGCAAGTGTTGTCTGCCACTTGCACCACTGGGATGAGATGCTTTCTCTAAGAACTGAAAACGAGTGAAAATGCTAGTTTCTGGAATGGGGCAGGTTGGCAGAGTTCGCATAAGGAAGCTCCATCAACATGTCCTGATCCAGAATTGAGTGTTTCTGCTTGTTTGGGGGGCTTCCTTAAGGTAGTGCTAAATTCCAGTTGCACAAATGGTAGGTGCTGCTTGCAGAATTTAATCAACGGTAGGATCCATTTACGTAATGGAATCAGTGGTAGGTCCCGCTTGCGGAGCAGGCTATTTGGACACTGCCCAGCAGAAACACAGTCATAGCTTTTTCAGAAGCTAAAATGAAATTCCCAAGTAATGCTTATTTCTCCCCCCAAGCTTCTCCAGTGTATATATTTTTAACTTCTCCCTTTTCTATAAGTATTGCTCTGATTGAACAAAAACTTTAAAACAGGGAGGAACACTGGTATCTCTGATAGTAAAAGATTTTGGAAAATATAGCTGTGACCATAAGTGCAGACATATTTTCCTTCTTTCAAGGTTCAATAGTTTCTTGCAGGAAATTGTCTGCCATCTACAGTGTTGTTTATATGAGCTAGTCAAGAAGTTCAAATTATGCAACACTTATCTGTGTCTCTTTAAACATTGATTCTGAGCCCAGACTTGATTAGATCTTGTTTTTAAGACCTGCAGCTGTATAATAGATGTAATTAATACTGCCCTCTTTTTCTGCAACACAGAATAAGAAGCGACGTGAGCGACGAGATCTGCTGCGGTTACAGCTACTGCGAATTTTTGAATTACTTGCCGATGCTGGTGTGATAAGTGATAGGTAGGCTATAGCTTTCCAAATGGAAGAATGTCCTATGACAATGCTGATTATATCTCTGATTATAGTAATTTCTTGGAGGATTGGTAAAGTTGGCACATTTTTATACCTAACTGTTGGATACCTTCTTTGTACATTCTTGGAAGTGATATTTTAAATGTTATAGGTTGTGATCTACCAACCACAGTTCTTATTTTATCTGAATGGTTCCTTAATACGTTCTACTTTTCTTTGCCATAGTACGAATGGAGCCTTGGAGCGGGATACCTTAGCACTTGGAGCCTTGTTCTTAGAATATGTTGACCTGACCCGCATGTTGTTGGAAGCTGAAAATGATAAAGAAGTTGAAATTCTTAAAGACATGAGAGCTCATTTTAGTGCAATGATTGCTAACTTGATTCAGTGTGTGCCAGGTATGGAGATATGATAATCATGTAAATTACAGAACCACAAAGATGAAATGCAAGGGTGGTGTTTGACAAAAGCATGGCAGGGGTTGTTGGGTATAGAGGAGGAGGCTGTTCCATAGAGTGGCTGAGAATACAGAACTCAGAGAAGATGCTAAGAGAAAATGTGACACAAATGAAGTTAAATAGAACACGGAGAGCAAGAAAGGAAACCAGGGGAGAGTCAAATACCAGTAATCAATGTAGAAAGCGTAGGAAGTCTACAATTCAACAAATCCTGTTTTATCTGTCACATTGTTCTTATAATTGTTATTATTACATATATTTGGACATATAATGTAAAGACTAGGGACTTTTGAAGCCCGTATGATCTATGATGTTCACCAATGACAGTTGTCATTGATGATCAATTTGACATATAGCCCATCAAGCCAGAATACTTGTATTTGAATTATTCCACCCTGTTTAAGCAAATGAACTCTAAAGGCAGCTTTACATGTTGCAAAATGTCTACATAGGGCACATGTTCATGTAGGAATTACAGTAAAACAATAATATGTTGACCGTTACATGAAACTAGTGCGAATGTGTGCATTTTGGTGTTGTGCATGCAGTGAAAAACCCAAATAAGCTACCATTTACACTTGACATCTGACGTCAAGTGTAATTCTTAACCTGTGTAGGAATTTTATAATATAAAATTACCCTAAATTGGCCTGCATCCTAGTAGCTCATTATTACTGGTTTGTGACTGCCAGTTGGTTATTATAGGAACTGCAAAGGAACAGTTGGCTTTCATCTCTAGAAAACTAGCTTCTGTCAAGCAAAGTGATCATTGATTTTTCTTGTAGCACAGGCTTAATTTAGCTATGGTTACATTCCCTGTGCACTGAAAGATTGCTTTGCAAATTGAATGTATTCCATTTATTGAGACAGTATAAGAGGCCCAGATGTTGGCAATCTTCAGAGTTCTATGTTCACTGAAAAATTCCATTAGATCCATCTCATTGCCTACAAGGCATTAAACCCCGCTGTGCTGAGTGATGCATGGGCTCTAATGCATGCCTGCCATCTGAAACAACGAGGCAGCTATCTTCTTACAAGGATTTCTCTCAACATTAGTAAGGAACTTTCCATTTTACCCATTCCACAATCCTCTTATTCCAAGTTTATCTAAATAAAAGTTTCTAAAGTTTTAATTGTTTCGTAAGCCACCTTGAGTGACATTTTTTGACAGAACGGGATATAAATCAAACAAGGAAAGGAAAGGAACCTCTCGTGCAAGCACTTGAGTCATTGCTGACTCCTAGAGGGACGCCTGCTTTCACTGATGTTTTCTTGGCAGACTTTGTAGTGGGGTGGTTTGCCATTGCCTTCCCCCATCGCAGTTACCTTTCCTCCAGCTAGCTGGGTACTCATTTTACTGACCTCAGAAGGATGGAAGGCTGAGTCGACCTGAGCCAGCTGCCTGAGAACCAGCTTCCGCTGGGATCGAACTCAGGCTGTGGGGAGAGTTTCGGCTGCAGTAACTGCCGCTTACCACTCTGCACCACATAAGGCTCTATAAATCAAACAAACAAAGGGTATAAATCAAATAAATAAATATAGTTTCAAAAATAACTTTTCCTGTTTTTCGAATAAGATTATTCTTAGATTATAGGATTATTTTTAGATTCAATATAGCTTTCATTTTAAGCCTATTTGGATCCTCAAAACATGATGTCCATAAGTCTGTTCAAATCCTGTGCACAGCAGGGGTTGGAATCTCCCTGGTGAACTTTCCTAGGGTACCAATGTCCACTCCCACCTGGCATTTGCACATTGCAGTTGATATTGGCATCGGAACTGGATTGTGTAAACCACAATGCACATAGGTCCTATCCATATAATCTGTGTGTCTCAACATCATTCAATTCAACATTGAAATGCACGTCTTGTGTAGACAGGGGCCTAATCTACATCAAGCAGGATAGTGTACTATGAAAGTGGTATGGTATGTGTCAATGGACCCCAACAATTGTCAGTGTACTTCAATACCACTATAAAGCAGTAGTGTGGCTCCTGCCTTTTATATACCACTTTCATACCACTTCCATAGTGCAATATCCTGCTTGGTGTAGATTGGGTCAGGGTCTACTTCATCCTGGCTGGGAATTATAGGAGTTGCAGTCTTTTGCATCAGAATTTTGCTTGCTTTTTTCTTTAGCTAAATAATTAACAAACCTAATTGTATGTTCCTTCCCTCAGTTCATCATAGGAGGTTTCTTTTCCCTCAACAAAGCTTGAGGCACCATCTCTTCATCTTGTTTAGTCAATGGGCTGGACCTTTCAGTATCATGTTTACACCGCTGGATCGTTACAGTGATAGAAACCATCAGATTACGAGATACCAGTATTGTGCTTTAAAGGTACGTCATGATTCCATCCACTGCATAAAAGTTCCCATGCTAGTTCAACTATTTTTAAACTTCAAAAATGAAAAAAGGAGAAATGTTGGGCTTTATTGTATCATAAATAATATGTCTTTCTTTTTCCAAAAATAAATGCCTACAGTATTTTTCCTGTGGCTTTGTCAATTTTTGACCAAGATTGATTTTGGTACTGTTGAGAGTGTGGGAAATTGGCATCCTAAACACATTTGTTTTAATGCAGCAGTCATCTATTTCTGAATTCTAGATGCATATTTTGAAAACTGGTCTAAATATTTTTCCACTGAAAAATAATATGAGGCAGTTGTCTGTCTTGCAAACAGGAAACTACTATTCCTGCGACTTCTACTGAATGGCTATTCTCATACCAACAGTGTGCTAGGGGCTGATTCTTTTGTCAAAATGAGATGAGTAAGTCAGACTTGGAAGTGGGAGCCTCTTTGATTACTATGTAGGAGGGATGTGTTGGAGAAAATTGAGTTCATGTAAGATGAGAGTCGATTGTTTCAGATCATAGGGGGATATAACAAGTGAGGGAAGTCATAAGAAATAAGAACAGCTTTGCTGGAATAAACCAAGAGTCTGTCTAGTTCAGTTTTCCATTTACACAGTGGCCAACCAGTTGATTGTGGGAAACCCACGAGTAGGACATGAGTGCAAATAGCACCCAGATAAATAAGTCTTTTTTTATTATTTAAATGATATGTTGGCCAGGGTGGTGCTGGGATATTTTTAGCACAATATTTTTTTATAATGACTAAAGCACCAATATATACATCACTCTTTCTGTAGTAGCCCTTTGACATCTCCATTGATACATTGCTTGACATGTTGCATTGTGTTTAGATTCTGCAATGATCCTGGGCAACGCATTGAAATAAGCAATAAAAAATGTATTAAACATAGTTGCATTTGTATAATGAGCCTCTATCTTTCTGTTATTAGGCAATGTCAGCTGTACTATGCTGCGGTCCAGTATTTGACAATGTGGGGCTCTCTCCTGATGGCTATCTGTACAAATGGCTTGATAATATTTTAGCTTGTCAAGACTTACGGGTGAGTAATGCAGTAACAATACACACTTTTAAAATTATTTTGAATGTATTCATTGAATGCAGTCCAGTTGAAGATAGTGTGGCTTCATTGTTTGCCTAACAAACAGCTGTATCTAAGCAGCGGATGTACAAGCACTAACAATAAGATGCCATTATCACCACTGTTGAAGTAGTGAAAAGATCTGTATTATTTTTGTTTCAAGACATCTACCTTTATATGGTTAATTAATTTAACTTTCTCCTGGGAAATAATCTAGGCATTCAAAAAGGTTAAGGGCAATATGATCTCAGTATGTGCGCGCCTTTCTGTTTGAAGTCTTCCCATCCCACATACCACCACCTGATTGCAGGCCGTGTGAAATGCAAATGCAAAAGCACCCCTGGCTTACTTGAAATAGCAGATGGTGAATCAAATCAATGTTAGTAGTGGGCAGATATCTGGAGGAAGGCCCAAAAGGGGGTACTACCTTTAGGAGAAATAAGGCCAGTGACGTGGAAGACCAGTGTTTTCCTTGAATACCTGCCACATTAAATGTTCCTGAACCTGTTTTAAAAGGCTCTCATGGTAACCGTTTAACAGTGG
Organism: Elgaria multicarinata webbii; assembly: GCF_023053635.1. Taxonomy (NCBI): domain Eukaryota; kingdom Metazoa; phylum Chordata; class Lepidosauria; order Squamata; family Anguidae; genus Elgaria; species Elgaria multicarinata. Next base: position 108,519,450 of record NC_086175.1, on the reverse strand, counting down.
TTTCTGTGTCTATAAATGGAGCATTTTGTATGTGCTTGGAATTAAATGTGAAAATAAGTTCACTCACTTTTCATAACTTATTCTACATCCAAGGTTTAAGACTTGGCATAAGCTTGGAATATTTGGGGGAAGAGAAGGATGCCAAGAATTGCATGGGGAGAAGGAAGGCATGGGAAGAGGAGATAGCTAACTAATAGGATTAGAGAAATACAAAATTGTAGATGAAGGTAAAGGTATCCCAGTGGCCAATCAGTGGAAGCTTTGCCTAGATCTCTTGTTCATGTGCTTCTGTGGTTTTTTGTACAATCATAAGAGCTGCAAACCTTTGAAGACATGGAGAACTCCTCCTCCAAACTCTTATATACATTGTGCTGTGCTCCGACATAGGCAATTTAGGCTCAATTTACTGCAAAGAATTGCAGTACCTTGGAACATTTAAACCAGCTTAGCTGGTGGTGAAATTCCATATATGTCTATTTTAAAAAAACTCCCATTGAGTTAAATGGGGCTTACTCTCATTGTATTGAATAGGCCACATCTTCCCAATAAGATATAGGTAAATAGATTGGGCTGATAGGGAGGTTACATTTAGGGCAAAGATGACAACAGAGGTGCTAGATGTAGGTTTAGAAAATACTAATAGTATAGAAAGAATGGGTAGAGAGAGATTGCAGTCCCTCATACAGTACATATCTTCAGCCTATTGAATTGGCAGTAGGTTCAGACCATAAAGTGCTTTCTCCCCACAGTACTAAATAGCTTTATGGAGTTCATTACTACAAATGCATGAATACCATTACTTGGAAGGTTTCAAAAAAGGATTAGACAGATTCATGGAGAATAAAGCAAAAAACTTATATAACCCTGCTTGGAAGTAAGTTACATTGAACTCAGTGGGATGTACTACAAATAATGTCCAGGATTATTCATCACACACACACATACATACACACACACACACACACACACACACACACACACATCACAATGGCAGAATAGTTCATATTACCAGATGCTGGATAAAGCTAATGGTTCAATGAAAATGTCAACCCAGTGTGCAGCTGCTGTAAAAAAGGCAAATTCCGTGTTAGGCATAATTAGATACAGAATTGAGGATCAAACTGCCAATATCATACTGCCTTTATACAAGTCTATACTGCAACCACACTTGGAATATTGTCTACAGTTCTGGTCATCATACTTAAAAAAAGACATTGTAGAACTGGAAAAAGGGCAGCTAAAATTATCCAGGTGCTGGAACGTCTCCCCTATGAGGGAAGGTTACCAACAGCTGGGGTTGTTTAGCTTTGAAAAAAGGAGAGTAAGGGAAGACAAGCTAGAGATGTATACAGAGACTCTCTCTCTCTCTCTCTCTCTCTCTCTCTCTCTCTCTCTCTCTCTCTCTCTCTCTCTCTCTCTCTCTCTCTCTCCGGGGTCATCCCATGAAGCTGATTAGTGGGAAGATGCTTTGAATTAATGATGCAAATATTATATGTGTTATTTCAAGACACTATGCCATTCTCCGTGTATTCAGGTTCATCAGCTTGGCTATGAAGTTGTCGTCTTGTTGCTGGAGTTAAATCCTGACCAAGTAAACCTCTTCAACTGGGCTATAGACAGGTGTTATACTGGATCATACCAACTTGCTTCAGGATGCTTCAAAGCCATTGCAACTGTGTGTGGAAGCAGGTATCAATAATTCTTAAAGTAGGAAATGTTTGGAGCTTGCCTTTTGAAAAAGGATCAGTGTGTTTAAAACAGCGATATTTTAAATAACCCTAGAACCTTTGGATAGGAATAGACTTAAATTCTGTGGAATTTGATGGGAACGTTAAAAGGCTCACTTATAATCTCAAGCGTATTCGGTAAGTGTCGCGTCTAGGATATTCATGCCCTGGAGATGATAGAACAAAAGCAAGTGACTGGAAATGAATAAATATGTGTTTAAGCAGAAGGTCTAAAGCTATGTAATCCACATTTCCACTTTCCCTGTAAGATAGACACCTCTGTACCTTGGTGCCATACTGGAGAAAAGAACAGAGACCAGGTGTGACATGTTTGCAGCACTTACTGCATTTACTTTCTTTGCAAAAATGCTAGCATTGTATGAATACCACCACGAGTGTTGAAATATGCTGAACTGCATGGAGAATTAAAACAATTATAGACAAAGCGGTGTACGAACGAGAAGCAATATACGTAGAAGTAACCACCACATTTTTTTATTCTAAATTGCAATCTAGTTCTGGGCAACTAAGGTGAAAGGAGCTGATGATCTGTGATCCCCAAGTAACTGAGTGTTGATTTACAAGATGGCTTTTCTCTCAGCCTCTGTGACTTTTTGCAGTAGAATCTGAATCCATCGTATAGTGGTTATCTAAGATCCCCATGGAGTAGGAAAATCATGGGCACATGTTCAGATATCACTCTAATCGCTTGTTATATTCATCAATTTCTACCTCCAAGAGCACCACTTATAGGTTTATGTGTACTGTATGTGTTCCAGGGGGATAATAACCCTTTTTAGCTTCACTCTAATACACTCCAGAAGCCATCCAACTTTTTATAAATGCCTCACTCATCATGGAAGTAGCATCACAATCATCATCCATAAGAAGCCAGCCATGTGCAAAAAGGATGAACATTTTCCTGGCTTCTTCTTTGGCTGGAGAAACAACACTAACAGAACAGCTTGAACCATCAGTAGTAGGGTGTCACTTAGGGTGCAAACCTATGCATATTTAGACAGAAAAAGTCCTACAACTTCCAGGAGTTGCTGGGAGTTGTAAGACTTTTTCTATCAAAACATGCATAGGATTGCACACTTAATTATGGTTTCCTTTGTTCCACAACACCCTAATATGAACTGGCTGGCTTCATCTTGGAGCTCCTGTAGAACATTTCTCTAACCAAATAACCAAAAGCTAAATACTGTAGTAATACAATAAATGAAACCAACACACCTCAGGGGTTTCCCTCTCCCATGCAGTAACATTCTTTACATTTATGCCTGTTTTACAGCAGCTTGTTTAGACTGAGAAAATCTGAAAGTTGAGTGTCTGCAGTTGGGTACCTGATCCAAATGTTATTTGTTGAAATAAATATCTTGACTGCTTTAAGTTGTGTATTCTGAGATTCTAATGCAAGTGCAGAAAAAACACATGTGGTATTGGGTGCTTAGATGTATAGTGATTTAGGCTCAGGGTGTAAATTGTTAGCATTTGTAAATAACTTTAAACTATGAGAATTAGCTATCCTTCAGAACCATCGTTTGAGAAAGATTTATCATCCTTATATTTCAGAGTATGAAACTGAATGTGTACTGATGACATTTGATATAGTTCATTGCTTTATTTGACAGATTGGTTTATTGATTATTCTGTGTTGCTATGAGTGTGCGTGTGTGTGTGCGCATGCACTTGCGTGAAAAAGTAGGTGAGAATTTTTATTTTTAAAATATAAAGAATCTCTTTGAAATGATCACATGTATTTGTTCTTCCAGGAACTACCCTTTTGATATTGTGACACTTTTAAATCTAGTCTTGTTTAAAGCATCCGACACCAATAGAGAGATCTATGAAATTTCCATGCAACTCATGCAGGCATGTATGAAATAAATTTTTAAATCCTTTAAAACCATATGGAAAAGCAAAGAACTGTATAGCTTCCCTTGTACTTATCAGTGCATTATGTGTTTGTTTTTGTCCTTTGTAATCTAGTATGAAAATATTGCAACAACCATTTGTATACAACTATAATGCTATAGAATTGGAATGTACAAAGGAGGGGAGTAAGGAGGTGGCGAGGGGACAAGGGAGGGTTCTGGCTAACAGGTTGACAATTTATTTTCAATTCTGCTGGGGAGGTTTGTAAGAACACAGGGGACAGGCAGCTCTGTATGGTGTACATGGGAGTCACAGCTCCTATAAAGTGATCAGGGATGGACAAGCAGAGTGGTAGAGTAAGATGGAGCAAGAGATGAAAGGAGGGAGGAAAAGCCAAGAGGGACCATTGTCTGAGGGAAAAGATTCACCTGACCTGATTCACCTGAACTGTCACAGTGGGAGGAGGAAGAGAAACAGGTGAGAGGTAATTCCAATAGGCTATGGGGTGATTTTTGCCCCTGTTATAAATGCAGAAAACCCAGCAGATTCTGCTAAAATTATCTGTAGATAATTTTGTGATACTCAACTCTTAAAATATGAATATGTTGGCAACCTGTAATACCACTTTAATTTTTTCATATTTCCTATAGATTTTGGAGGCTAAGCTTTTTGTTTATTCAAAGAAAGTTGCTGAGCAAAGACCTGGCAGTATTCTTTATGGGACTCATGGTCCGTTGCCACCACTTTACAGCGTATCATTAGCTCATCTGTCATACGAACTGGCAAGAATGTATCCTGAGCTCACACTTCCATTGTTTTCAGGTACAAGCTTCTATTCATAATTTGTCCCAAAGGTAATTCGCTGAATAGATGGCTTATTATCCCCTCCTGGATCAAGCAGTCATTCATCTTCTCATCTTTTCCCCCGCTTTGTGCTAGGAGCAGTAACATTTTGGTTCTTCATTCCCGGTACTGTTTGTATAACCATTCTTTGTGAAGTGTTGGCTTAAACATCGTATTTTACATAGTTCTACACTTTCTACAAATTGGAAAATTTCAGTAGATTTTAATAAGCATGTATTTTTTTTCCTTAATATTTCCACTGTTACTTAGTTCTCTTTGTCATTAGTTAGCTGTATATGTCATTTCACTGTTTTGTTCTTTAAGAGGATACTTTGGAATGCAAAGCTGAATTTTAAAATGTTGTTTCCAAACTCTTGTTCATTCTTTAAATTTATTGGATTGTTAGTCTTTTTCCTTTTCAATCAATAATGTTAAATCTGAATTATTTTAACATTAAGGGTGAAATCCTATGCACATTTAGACAGAAAAAGTCTTAAAACTCCGAGCATTCCCCAGCAATCAGGGCCCCCAAAATTGTATTATTATTTTTTTCAAAAAAACACCTTCAAAATGGTGTCTAGGGCAGCCATTTTGATGCCTTTTGTATCCTTTTAGCGCTCCATAGCTGCTATGCAGCACCAAAAGGGTCTAGTTAGCTTGAAAATAAGTTAACTTTGATCCTTTGGCTACTTGGTGAGGTGAGGTGAGGTTCCAGGCCATGAAAATGGACCCTGGATCTCCCAAAGCAGCCCACCCCTGGGATGGAGAAACAGAACTTAAGTAGTCAGACAATTGCTATAAATAACACGTCATTCTACCAATATAAACTAAAGTTTTGCTTTTGACATATATCAAAATCTTGTGAAATCAGCTTTCTTGAAGCCTTTTAAGATTTTTTTTTTGGGGGGGACAGGGCTTGTGGTTTTACTAAATGTCTCATTGTCTAGCTTCTAAATCTAGGATCCTATGAGTCTGTATTTTTGTTGTTTTCAGAAGTAAGTCAACGATTCCCAACAACTCATCCAAATGGACGCCAGATCATGCTTACCTATTTACTACCATGGCTTCATAACCTTGAACTTGTAGACAGCAGGCTTCTCCTCCCAGGTTCAAGTCCTAGCACCCCAGAGGATGAAGTAAAGGACAAAGAAGGGGAAATTGTCATTTGCGGACTGAAAGGAAATGGTTGGGGTTCTCCTGAAGCCACGTCACTAGTGCTTAATAATCTGATGTATATGACTGCTAAGGTAAACTAGTAAATACTTGGATGCATACTAAATATGAATTCCAGAGCTTTGATTTATGAACAGTACATTTTAAATATTTTTATCCCACACTTCCTCCAAGGATTTCAAGGTTGCGTACATGGTCCTTCCCCCTGTATTTTATCATCACAATAACCCTATGAGATATGTATAGCCAGTATATGTTTTTAATTCCTGGATAAGCTTGAATTTCAGTGGGGATCCAGACAGTCTAAATCAAGTACTCTGTAACCACTTTAGCATACTGGTTGTCCCAGTAGTTTTACTTATTACATTTATATCCCGCCTTTTTTCCTCCAGGAAACCCAGGGCAACGTACACAATTCTCTTCCTCCCCATTTTATCCTCACAACAACAAACCTGTGAGGTAGGTTGGGCTGAGAGTCTGTGACTGGCCCAAAGTCATCCAGTGAGCTTCCATGGCTGAGTGGGGACTAGAATCCAGATCTCCCGACTCCCAGCCCAACACTCTAGCCACTACTCCACACAGTGTTTACACATACCAATACTTAACCTGATCTATTAGATCAAGTGTGGGCAACTTGTGGCCCTCCAGATATCTTGGCCTGCAACTCCCATCAACTCTAGGTAGCATAGCCAATGGTGAGTGAGGATTGGAGTTATAGGTCATAACATTTGGAGGGCTACAGCTTGCTTACTCCTGTGTTAGAGATACTATTTCTGGTGTTCAGTAGATACTGGAGTTCATTGGATCAAGGTACATGGTCCTGTCAGTTAACTTAGGTTGCTTGGTAAGAAGCGACAACTGCAACTACAAAAAGTAGCCCTTGTTTTTAAAAAACGATTGGTTACTTGTGAGTCTTTCCCCCATTTTAGCAAAAAGCGTACTGTACTTTTATCAAGGTTTTATGTGTTTTATGTGTCCATGCAGTATGGAGATGAAGTTCCTGGACCAGAAATGGAGAATGTCTGGAATGCTTTAGCCAACAATGAAAAATGGAGCAACAACCTGAGAATAACGTTGCAGTTTCTAATAAGCTTATGTGGGGTTAGCAGCGATACCATCCTTTTACCTTATGTAAGTAATTATTATATGCATTTATTGAACTAAAGTGTTTGATTTGGTGGAGTAAACTAGCCTCTATATTGTAGATAAATAGGAGAATAAGTATATAATGTATTTGTGGAAATCGGAGCAAGATCACCACTTTGCCCTACTTACAATAAACTCAGGTATGAAACAACTATTATGCAGTTCCAAATCCTATAGATAAATCTTTTAATATCTATATCCCCCTTCTGTATGCTTCTCTTTTTGTGGGCCATCCCTTAATTGTAGACAGACATTAGGTTCCATTAGATAAGTGGGAAAGGGTGACATGTATGTCTTATATCATTATAGCTTTAGAAGTATCTCTGTGTATATTATATTAACTATGCACAATTCTCAATTACATTTTGTAGAGGCTAAATACTACTTTTTCTTCAGATCAAAAAGGTTGCCATCTATTTGTGTCGGAACAATACTATTCAAACAATGGAAGAACTTCTCTTTGAGCTGCAGCAGACAGATCCAGTAAACCCCATAGTTCAGCATTGTGACAATCCACCTTTCTATCGTTTTACTGCCAGTAATAAGGCCTCAGCTGCTGCATCCGGTAAGAACACCTCTATCTTCTGTATTTTTAACTTTTCAAAGATACTGTGCATTGAAGGAACTATGGACATTTCTTCTAAACAATGTTGTATGTATTCCGTTAAATTTATTTCTAGCTCTTTCCTCATTGCTTCTCAAACTCTTATATCTCATCAAGCATAAATATATAGTGCTGGATCCGGTCTTAGTCATATTTTGAATAGACCCATTGAAATCAATGAGACTTAAGTTAGTCATAGTTGCAAGACAAGTGAGTATTCTTGATATGTGTTGATTTACTTCACACACACACAAGCTTCTACCTGCTATAGGATTTCATGTCCCTAAAAATAAATGGCAAGTATCTATACTTCTGTTGGTCTTTTATAAAGCTTATACTAATGATCCAATTCAAAACCCTGCTTCACTAGTAAAGAAATACTTCAGATCAGGTATATTGACATGGCATATCGCCATCATGCCAGCATTTGCCAACATTGTTTCAGAGTTTCAGGAAGCTCAATCGGTACATAGTTTTGAATGGGATGCAAAACTAGTGTTGTGGTTCAAAAAAAACCTGGAAAAATGCTATGTGCATGTATTCAAACTGAAAACAAGAAAGTGCACTGAGATCTTAGACTTCCTCAAAACCATTCATTGTCTGAGCCTCTAGAGGCAGAGAGGAGAGGAATCCATAAACATTATCCATTCACTTGGTTAATACAACACAACAAGACAGAGTATGGGTTGAGTGTGGGTTGCTGTGTTGTATGAACCAAGCTATACTAACAAACCATGGCTTGTTTACCACAACTAAGTCACAATTCACAACCCAACAATAAACTATATTTTCTCTTCATGGGTTGTTCATGGTTAACTAATCATGGTTCATGTTGTGTGGACCCAGTCGTCTTGTGTGAACCCAGCCATTGTCTTAGCTTTTGCTTAGCGTTAACCACATCTGTGTAGTAGTTATAAAGTGACCTACCTCAGTCAGATGCCTTCAGGATGGGCTCTTAGCCAAAACTATAAAAATAAATAAGTAAAACAAGTAGAAACTTGCAAGGGTTATGGGATGATGGAAAGGGTAGGAGGAAGCAAAGGGTCTTTATTCCCCCTTCTTTTACCACAACAACTTAATTATGCAGTGATTGATTGGGCTCAAATAAAACATCTGCTGAACCCAATTCTTCCACCTGCCCATAACTTTGGAGGTGAAGGATGGTTTCAGTCCTTTGTTCATGCCAAAGCATTGGTTGGATGGAAGGAATTGGTAGTCAACGATGCCGCAACAACTTCTCCAGAGACCTCTCACTGAGAAAGTCCAGTAAACAGGTGAGCAAGAGGACCCTGGGGAGATTCCTGCCACTGCAGTGGGTGTCTCCAAGGGAAACAGTGGATGTAAGGACCCTGTTGCAACTGGCTGAGCCCTCTGTTTACCTCTAAAATAATTGTGGGGCAGGAGATGATGCTCAGAGGAAGCTTTCTCTGAGCTTAATATTGCACTCCGTCAGCCCATTTGTTGCAGGCAGGTGAGAAGGAGGAAAAAGGAATAACATTACAGTACATGTATTTTCTTCGCACACAGATATCAATGTAATATATGAAGTGACTTTGGGAGGCTAAGGATTATTTTGTGAGGCAGGCTGATTGCTGTGATAAACTAACATTTCAGTCCTTACATCAGGTTGTCCAATGCTAGGAATTTTTTTTCTTGGTTTAAACAAAAAAAAACTTTTATAATAACTTCCTGCAAGTATGTTGTTGTTGTTGTTGTTGTTGTTTTTAATGTTTTTTATATGTATAGGAACCACATCAAGCAGTAATACTGTTGTAGCTGGTCAAGATAGTTTCCCTGACATTGAAGAGAACAGAATTGTGAAAGACACAGATGACAGGTTTGTAATCTGGTCTCTCTTTCTTAAACATTAAGTCCTTGGACCAGAAACACTAGATCCCCTGCAATTTAAGTAATTTGCAGTACGTCTGTTGAAGTCCATTAGGCAAGTGCAGCCATTTGCAGATCAATCTAAACACCATTTGCTCTAATACCAATCTGGACAGCTGGCTGCCTATCAGTATGGGCCACCCAGAAACAAGGTAGATTTTCTGTACACCTGGAGGACTTCCCACATATGTGGAATTATATTCATTTGTAAAATAAAATAAAAGAGATTAAAACAAAAACAAGGACGTTTGCTTAGTAGTTTCTAGAACCTATGGAATGTTGCGCTGGGAAAGTTCATAAATAAATAGACCATGGACTTTTTCTCTCTGTTTGTCTTTTCTCCTCTGAAATGGGAACATCAGCTCAATATTTCATCTGAAAGAAAAAGATAATAGAGTGGAGAGAGGGAATTGTCCTGCTTGAGCATGAAATAACATTATATCCTAGAGGGGAGTGATAATTAGGGTCAGGGGAATGCAAGGGAGAAAAGGACACTTTTACCCTTTCCTTTGCTACCAGAACCTCCATGCCCCCACCATAACATAATAACGTACTTAGTTTGGGGCTGGGGTACAGTGGTAGGGCACATTTTTTGCATATAGAAGATGCCAAGTTCAATCCCTGGGAAGACTTCTGTCTGAAACCCTGGAACATTGCTCCCAGTCAGTGTATGTAGACAATTAAAAAAAGAAAGAAAGGAACTGTCAGATCCAGATTCAGGCACATGCAACTGGGCCGGTAGAACAGAATCTCTGTCCCCACTTCACTTTAGGAATTGTTTCATAGAAAAGTAGCATGGAAATGTTATAAATAAACAGATTGTGTACATTTTCTTTCCGTTTGTGTTTTCTCCTCTGAAATGGGAACTTAGGCTTAATATTACATCTGAATACAAGATTTCACTTTAGTCAGATCATTGTCTCTTATAACTTCTCCATAACATGCACCTTCTTAGCAAATTGGCACCACAGAAATGAGACACTAGCGTAATAGCCTAAATAGAATGTATAGATTGACCCAGATCAAGTTCTCAACAGAAGAGACTTCATAAACAACTGGGGAATAAATCATTTTGCTTCTAACTGGAGAATGAATCATTTTGCTTCTAGGCAACATCCTTTGTTCCTTATCCTTACAAAAACATATATAGCAGAATTGTTTTAAGTAGAATTTTTCAAAAATATGGTACGAACATTTGGAACAACATTTGTATTTCTCTGATCCAGAGTTTGCCTGCCTGTTACTTCAAATGTGAATAAATAAATTGTGTGCATGAAGCATACCAACCTCTCAGCACTAAACATTGCTGGAGATAATTTAGGAGAGCAAAAGCAGGAAGAAACTGACATGTTACATTGTTTCTCTTTTTGATCGTGGTAGGGAAATCTGATCAGAGGATTAAACAACAATTTTTCAAAATTATTTGCTAATGTGTGCTGTATCAGAGATAACAAAATGCCCCCAGTGCTACAGTTTTTCAAAGATAATTGCACAGACCTGGAGTTGTGGAATTTTCCATAGCATTACTTTGTCGTTTTTACAACCCAGTCCTGTGTATGTATAGTCAAAGTAAATCAGTTCACTGAGACTCACAAGTAAGTATGTATGGGATGGCAGGCTTAGATTGTAGTGATAAATGCAGAGCACAAGATTATACACACATGTATTAAAGTGATCAGGTAAGATGATTAGGATAAAACACTGCTTTAAAAAAATCAGCAAGTCTCAGGATAGTTTAATAAGATGTCTCTTATTAGAACCAATAGTGTGTGTACAATTATGAATTCAAACACATTGATTTCAGTGAGATAATGGGAGCAATCCTATACTCCTTAGACAGCGTCTGGTGGAGGGGGGGCATAGGATTGTTCAGTTTCCCCACTCCAGGCTTGTAGACAGGGCTCCGAGCTGGGAGCCAGGAAACCACATTCCCCTCCCCCTCCCCCTCATAGCCATTGTGGAAAGAACGATGCCAGCTACCTGTCCATGCTTTCAAAATGGAGCGGGGAGATGGGGAAAAGGGGACGTTCTTTAGTTAGGGAGGGGAGGAGATGGGGGACATGGGGCACCACCTGCTCTAAATTGGATACACATAAGCCTCTGAGTACTCAGGGCACACCCCATAAGATTGCACCCTAATCTTGTTTAACCTTGTCTCACAGTGTCATCCATGGCTTTTGGAGTCACTAATTAGTAGGAATTGGAATATCAAAATTGGATCCTATGCATGATGAGCTCCCATTAAAATCGCCATTTTTCAAATTAGATTACTGCAGTTTGCTCAAGAAAAGTGACCATTGAATCCGTCATATGTTTGCCTTATTAAGACAACTTGACCAATTTTGAATATTGGTGATCATTTTAATATCATAAAACGTAGGCCTAAGTCTTGAGTGGGTATGCCTACTACCAAGCCTGAGAAGTCGTGTGTGTCCCAGCTATACGTGGGCCCCAAGGATCACCAGAGTCTGAGCTTGCTTCCTGATTTTGCTGGAGTTCTACCACTCAGATACCTCAAAAATAATCCATTGTTCTGAGAAGTTTGGTTGTCTGTATCACCTATGGAGAATCTTCAGAACTAGTGTAAACTCATGTCGTCACAGGGTTAGTAGTCTGAGAAAACAAAACAAAAATTAGCTTAATCAGTCGGATACACAAAACGGCACTGAATCCTGTTATTTCAAAGGTGAAAACAAAAGAAAAATGAGCAAAATCTGTCTGGTACACAAATGAACCAGCAAAGGTGGAGGAAAAAGAAGTTCTTTTTAAAAAGATCATTTAGAATTTCTTTGCTTTTCACATTGAATACACATGATGTCAGATCAGGCACTGAACCACAGAGTAATAGGAGTCTGTTTGGCATGGAGCAAATAAACATTCTGTTTTGCTATTAAAGTTCGAGCTTTGAACTTTTTTGAGGTTTCAATTTTTTTCTGCACACTTACACTGCTCAAGCTTCAGTTTAAAGCAAAAATGAGCAAAATTGGTCCAGTAGATCCCGAGTAATAAACCTTACACTACCGTATTCTTATATAAGATATTTAACCCAGAAACCTAGAAACAAGCTGGCCTAGAACATTTCCTTTTCTTTTTGGAAACTTGCAAAACATTTCCTTTTGTTTTTTCCAAGGTTCAGCAATGTGATCAGAGCACATAATCGACTGGAATCAAGATACAGCAATAGCTCTGGAGGATCTTATGATGATGACAAAAGTATGACTTGACATTTGCTTACATTAAGTTTTGTGAGTAATGATGAGTGATAATGATACCCAATCATAATAGGCATGACCAGGTCAAAGTTAAGTATTTTGAAGTCTCATTGATTTCAATGGAAAAATTAAGTGTGTGCTAAAATCTCTCCCATTGAAATCCATGGGACTTAAAAGTACTTAAATTTGGCTGAATTGTTCTCAGAGTCTGCAGCTGCACTTGGTTAGTTGAAGTTTCATGATCTGGATCCTTTGTTTTTAAAAAATAATTACAGGGAATTGTCCTTCAGATGGTAACTCACATTGTTACTCCTTGTGCCATATCTGCATTAATGTTTGCATAAGGTCTGTATCGATTTGGCATAGTCACTTTATTTGTAAACCTCTTTCCTGTGTACATTACAGTCAAAGTGCTTCACAAGAAAGTGTGACGAAACAACAAATAATAATATAAATATATCTGCAATACAGTAGCTGTCATCTCTCCATTTCAAAAAGCAAAGGGCACGTGTAATACAATATGTGTAATACAATAGACTTGTATTGTCTATATTGAAATCCCTCGAGTGGGAACAATACCAGATTGCTAAAGAGAACAGATAACAGCAAGCATGGCTTGGACTTCAGAGGAGCAGGTGAGGTATTCAACTGATATCTGACTCCCTGCTCCTTAGTAGCTGCCATGCATTTCCAGAGCAGAGGGAGAACAGAGCCTGCAGCACCATCCTGCTCAGTGATAAAGCCTGTCCCGGGGAGGCCAGTTGAGGCGACAGCAAATCGACATCTTATGCTCCATTCCCTCTTCAGATTCTTCCCATAACCAAAGGGCTCCTGTTTGCCTTACCAGCTTGCCCTCTGGTCTGTTGGGGCTGGTGCTGAATGCCAGGTCACTCCAAAATAAAATCGCTCTTACCTATGATTTAATTGTGGATGACTGGGCTGGCCTGGAATGCATAACTGAGACGTGGGTGGGTGAAAAGGGAGGAGTTAATCCTTTTAGATTACCTAAAAGAGCATCTCCTTCCATATTTATCTACCTCCACCCTAAGGTCATCATCTGAGACACTTCTCCAGGTGTCATTGCCAAATGTGATGAGGCAAGGGGCTTAGAAGAGAGGCCTTAGCTAGACCTCAGGTTTATCCCGGGTTTGTCTTGGGGTCGTCCCTGCCTTCTCCCGGGATCCCGTGTGTGTCATTTACATGAACAAGGATGACCCCGGGACGATCCCGGGATAAACCTTAGGTCTAGCTAAGGCCAGAGAGGGACTTTTTAGCGGCAATGCCTTCTTTTGGAATGCCCTTGCTAGAGCAATTTGGTGCATAAATTATGCTTTTGACAGCACCTGCAGAAGATTTTTTTTAAAAAAAATCCAGGGCATTTCAGGAACTGATTTATCCTTGCTGCTGGTTTTATTTTTGGTTTTATTATGTGTTGCATTTTTTTATCCCTGCCGTTAATTTATCTTGCTTTTATCCTGTGCTGTTTTATTGCCAGTGTTTAATTGTTACCTTGTTTTATATATTTTTTAATTATAAAAAATTGGGTGGTTTTAAAATGTAGTAAATAAACAAAATGTTACTGTGCAGATGATCCTATTTCTCCATACACAAGCTGGCTGTTGAATATTGTGGAGATGAAACAGCCACAACCTTTGCCAATGCCATTTAATGGAGGGTGCTGGGCACCACTTGTTGACTACCTCCCAGAAACGATTACACCACGGGGACCACTCCATAGGTGAGCTGAATGTTAAAATGACTGTCCTCCAAAATAGTTTGTCCAGACTACCTTCTATTTGTAAATATTTCTGACATGTGCTGTGTATCTTAGGGAATTGGGTAATGCTGTTTTCCCATTATTTCATTATTTTATATGGAAAATCTTGCATTTTTGGTAAACAAAAATTTAATAACGTTAAATAGTTTGTATTGCATGGTATTGCAGGTGCCAGGGAACCGAATGGAAGTTGAGCCCGTTCACAAGATTGATCATTGCATGGACCTTTGCTTTATTAGAAATTGTGTTCACCCAGTTTAAAGGGCATGTAGTATTTCACTTTTCCCATCACAAGAAAAATTGACATGTTAGTATTGTATGGGGGAAATTAATTTGTGCAAATCGGCTCTAAGATTTAGGCAACTGGTGAAGAACGTGGCTGGCAAAGCACGATGATGTATACTCCCATCCACCACCTCCACCACCACCCTAATACACTATTATTCCTGCCAGGTTCTTTGTGCTTCTCTTATATTGGAATTATCTTCTTATATAATCTGCACTGACAGGCATAATTCCATTTTGATTATAATGCTAAATGTAGACGTCGTGACTTGTTACCACGTTAATGACATTTTCAAAGGCAGATAGTTTCTGACTTTGTGTCATAAAGTTGTTCACTTCCCCCCACGCTAGAGCGCTGGTATGGGTTGCTGGCTGGAGGTTTTACACGCTGGTTTTCAGGTCAGGGTAGACCTACAACGAATACATGGTCTTAATACATGGTCTTATCAGATCTCCTGCATTCGGTTCTGTGTTCCTTCCACTTTTGTCCCATCCCCTGTCCATTCTGTCCTGTGGGATTTTTTAAAAAAAGAACAAAAACCTCAATGCTTTGAAAAGAAGATATGCAGTTTTATGAGCTGGTCATAGGGGTCTTAAGATCTTTCTTTTTTTCAACAGGTAACAGCCACTCCAAGCACCTAGAAAGTCGAGCTGCCTGCGCACAGATTTTCCAAATTTGTTTGCAAATGCCCTGGGGAGCTGATGATGTGCCATCCTCCAAGGGTCTTGTATAGGTAAAGATATGGCTTCCCCAGAGGCCTGTGGGGGCAGCCATCCTTTTCTTTTTTAATGTACAAGGCCCTGTGGGAGCAGCACATCATCACTCCCAAGGGCTCTTGCAGCTAGGGATGGACAAAGTTGTCAATTCTCTCAATTTCTCATTTTTCTTATGTTTGGTCCGTCTTGGATTTTTGAGAATTTCTCCAGTCTTAAGCTTGGCTCAGTGTAAAATGTATTTGTTAAAGAAATCTCCTGCATATTTATCCTGAAGCATGCATTTTGTATGCATTTTTGCTGAATATACTCTTTTTTTGTATGTAATTTTCCTAATATTCATTTTTTAATGTTGTTTTCCCTAATATATACGTTTTTTATTGGAAAACTGCATTGCAAATTTCAGAGAAGTGCGTATTCCAAAGGATACCTGAGTTTTGGTTTGTATAGTGTTTCAAAAATATGAAACTAGGTAAGCTCGCATCAAAAGGCGAACTGAACAAATTCCTCCCCCATTATTACTTGCCGCTACATTTGGAACTCCTGCATACTAGCTACAGCGCTTTCTAACTCTTTGGAGTGGCTGTTAAACTTTGATAAAAGTCTTTTAAGGTGAAAGGCAATTTGGGGATCATTTTCTAAGTTTGGAAAACTGCAGGATGAGCTATAAAACCATGTTCTGTTCCACATAGTGATTTGGGAGGTGTGGAGTAAATGAATTCTTCAAGCATCCCCAGTTTTCAAAAGCATGTATGCCAGGGTACATAAATGGGGGACATGCGGGACATTTGCTAAGGAGAACCAGCACTCATCTTTTCCCACACCTGATAATTCTCCACTGCAAATATTTCTTTCAGACCCTTTCCCCCCAAGCTATGCTTACTTCTTTGTCTGGGTGAAAATGGATTAAAAACAGTTGCAGGGAAACCTTTACAGGAAAGAAATCCCATGGGCAGGGAAAGGTGAAACGTTGCTACCCTGCCCAATGATTCCACCCAACGAGCTACTGCATTCCAGACACTTATCTTGCCATGCAAGAGTAGCCCTGTCTTTTGTACTATTCGAACTATATAATTATTTTGAGATAGAGAAATACTGGTGCCAGAGAGTTACTGATTTAAATTACGCAAGATGAGGCTTTGTACCTTCAAATACTCTATCTGAAACAGAGTTTTGTGAAGTTTTGACATTCCTTTCATATACGCCTCTACTAGTTACTTCGGTTCTTTAATAGCAAAACAGTGGGTTACATTCACTAAAGGTCTTCTGCTCATACCACAAGACTTTTCCTTCCCCTCATCCAGAGGGTTCCCTTATTCTCTGAAACAGATTTGGGCGGGGAGGGGGCACAGGGGCTGCATGGGGGAGGGAAATCCATTCCCCTAACAGATGCTGCTCTGCTCGTGCACAGCTATGGTTGGATACAACCCATTGTATATTATTGTTCAGAGCCTTTCTTTGCATCATTTTTAAATCCTCCATAGCTTAGAAGTTACCATGTTCTGAATAAGCTACACTTGGTGCTATCTGATCAGCTTGTGTATGATTGCTGCTGTTTTTTCCCCATTCTCGTTGCATTTGTTGAAATGATTCATCTTACTTTCTCTGTTAGGTGCAATATCGCTGTCATTTTCATGACTGAGATGGTAGTAGATCACAGCGTAAGAGAAGACTGGGCGCTCCACCTCCCATTATTATTGCATGCGCTCTTCTTAGGTAAGTAATATTACGCCAGAACTGAAGTTGAAACTGAATTCCTAACAAAGATGGAACTTTGTATGTCTCAATCTTCCTCCATTTGCTGGCTTCTGTTTCAATATTCTTGGTTCCATTTATTGCTAAATCTATTCTCTATACAATTATTCCATTCTTGTAATTTCCCCCCTTTTGCGCTATGAGAAGAGAAGCTGTTAAGGGTAACACGGTAGAGTCCAAACCAAAATTATACAGGTTTCATCCCACTGGTTTGGATGTTCATTCATCAGATGGTGGTAAAGTTTTGAACAAACTGAAGTTGCTAATAGTTAGAAGTTAATATTGCAAATAGTAGATTAAATAGTATCACTAAGCACAACATGGTCATAAAAATTGATGGGTGGTCCTCCAAGGTAAATTCACATGTGGATCTCCTTGTTGGATGAGAACCCCAAGTGAAGCAGAAAGGGGGAGCGCTGAAGCGGAAGATGAAACTTGGAAGTTCTTTGACAAGTAGTGAAAATGTCTCTGCTGACCTAAATAAAGTAATGTGCGGAGAGGATGAAACTGACAAGGATATTTACAAAAGGAATACAAAGCAGTCAGGTGGACTTGAGAAAAACAACCAATGAAGATTTTTTTTAAAAAAAGTATGACCCCAGTTGTATAAGTTTATAATTATTTATTTATAATAATTATTATGTATTTATACTGCCCCATAGCTGAAGCTGTCTGGGCAGTTTACAGACCTATTTTAAAAAAAACAAAAAAACAAAATACAATCCCATTTGCACAAATTTAAAGACCAGAAAAATATTTTTTTGGGGAAAAAAACACATGATCCCATTTGGTCATATTTAAAGACCTGGGGTGGGGTGGGGAAGTAATATTCATATTTACACAAATCATGGGACCCAAAAGGAGTGCATCTATTTATTTCATTTTGCAAACAAAATTTGAACATTTCTGGAATCTAACAAAAACAAACCTGCCGCCGTCCACCACCAGTTATTGGAACGTAAACACTGCATAATCCTCCAGATCTTGTTGGACTGCAACTCCCATCAGTCCTAGCCATCATAGCCAGTGGTGAGGGATAATGGGAGTTACATCCTAACAACATCTGTTGTGCCCCAGGTTGCCCACCCCTGCCTTACACATAATTTGGCTGGCTCATATGATATCACCCTAAGGGGGTGGAAGGAAGTCCTACTTGCACACCAGAATAATGCAATAGGAGGACAAGACAGTAAGAACTGGCACACCAATCCCCAGGCAGCTCTTGTCCAAATGCTGGGGCTAGTGTCCAGAGCTATGAAGGGATGAGCGGTCTCTGCACCTGTGCCAAGATCTCTCACCTTGGATCCTGTAAGTTGTTGGCTCATGACAGTGGCCTATGGAGCCAGGCAGTTAGAATGTAGACAAGGTGAAGAATCAGCTTGAGATTTTAGCACAGGCTGATTCAAGTTCAGCTAAAGAAAATGTTCAATGTACAGAGCTTGATTTCTACTTCATATGATGACATCTAGATGGTAGCTGATGGTTCCTAGTGGTTCCACATGGACTTATGGTCCAATTGGAGTCCATCAGGGGAAGAGCCTTCAGTGTGGTAGCCCCCTTCCTATGGAATTCCCTGCCTCTGGAGGTCAGGCAGGCATCCAAGGTTGTGTTGCTTTTAGCACCACCTGAAAACATTGTTATTTCAGGAACTTTCTTGCATGACCAGCCGTAGTTTTACCAGAACTCGGTTTCTTTCAAAATTAGTAATTTTTTTATATGGTGTTTTTATTCTTTTATCCTATCTGTTTTTCACTGCTCTGAAATCTCTAGGATGTAGAGGGGTATATAAATACTGTGAATAAAATACAATAAATGAATAAAATAAATAGCTGAGGAATTAATGAAAAAACGATTAAAGGACTGATGAGTGTAAGTCGTAGATTGAATTGTACAGTCTTAATTTCTCTAGATATTTCATTACCATGGAATGAAAAATGTATGAGAAACAGAATAATTTTTAACAAGAGATCTATATTTTGACAGATCCTGTCAATGGATATGGGCCTCAGGAAACCATAGAGGAATTGTGAGCACTACAAACACATTTGCTTTTTTTAATCAGTAAATATTCTTAATTTAATAATCATTCATAAATTATTAAACCCATCTGTTCATAAGAGATTAGGAAATAGAACATAACTAATAATTCTTCAAAGTGAAATTAAAATATATTTCTGGGAACAGATGGCCAAACATTTTCAGACCAGCACTAAGCTTTTCACTTTACCTTTGCCTGAGGTGTTTTTTTAAAGCTGCTGAAGAATTAACTCACTCTGAATATTGTCTTGATCTCTGTGGTAGATCTCCATTAAGATGTTATATTTTGGAAACTGGCAGGTTTAAACTAGCCACTTGGCTAAACAACAATATACTTGTTTGTGTCAGTGTGTGTGTTTTGCATACTATCTTTCAGTTGAATACCCAAAAACAAACATGGGCTCAGTTCAGACAATACGTTAGTCAATGCAGCGTGAAAACTCCACTCAACAGTTGAGTTTTTAGGAGGTCTTCCTACATAACATGTTCTAACTCCACTGTTGTGTGACTGTGGGTTACCATGGAGTTGAGTAAAATCCATTGTGACGTTTGATTGACAGTTCCTCTGCCCTCTCTCCTCCCCTGGTCCTCCCGATGGTATCCCATCAGCCATTGCTGCAAAAAAAATGATCCAGGCGGCTCTCCAGGAGCGTCCTTCTCTCCTTTTGCCACTCTTGCCAGGGAACTCTGTAGCCAGTGGGAAAAGTCAACTCAGTGCAATGGAAAACTCCATGGAGCCTACCGCACAACATGCCACACAATAGTTGTGCAGGAACTCTCCACTGTACAGCATGGATATTCTGTGTGGAGTGTTTTCCAAAAAAAACTCCACCGTTGTGTGGAGTTTTCCTGCCAGACAACACATTTCTCAATGGTGGTATAAAAACTCCACCATGGAGTTCTAAAACCACCGTTGAGAAACATGTTGTCTGAACTGAACTGTGGTCTAAGTTACCTTTCAGTAGAAAGCAACTTGATAGGAGAAACCTCTTTCCCTCCCCCCCCTCTCTCTCTCTCTCACACACACACACACACATCTCACACACTGCAGCAGCTGATGCCTCCCTCGAAAAGAAAGTGTATCTCAGCTGAACCATGGTATCTGCTAAGGCTCCAGCCCAGGGTGCGGAACATCAAACCTAGGAGCCAAATCCAGCCCTCCAGGGTTCTCCAGATGGCTGTGACCCCTTTTCCCCAGCCATTGATCATGGTTTGGCTTTTGTGCAGTTTTTCCCCACATTCTGAGAAGTTGAAATGCCTCTCCTAAGGCTTCGTTACTGGCAATAAGAGCTTTTAGTTACAGTAGGGTTGTATTTTTTGCATGTTTGACCCCAGTCCTTTTGCCTTTGGCCTTGTCCACCACTGAAATGTGGCCACTGAGGCCTCCTCCAAAGTTGAATTCAGCAGTTCTCATTCCCCTGGATTAGTGGCTAAAAGAAGCTGGAAAATAGAGAAAGTCCCTAAAGCCAAAAGTAAAAATGGAAAGTAACGTAATACATTATAAAGTATAACACAATTTTTTTTTTTTAAAAAAAAGGGAAATTATGTTTTGTTTAGAGACTATAATTTAGAAACCTCATAGTTAAAAAAACTCCTGTAAAAGGTAAGACTGGTAATGGGATAATTTGTAAGTGGACAGACTTTTCTAGATTCATTTAGAATCCAAGAGGCATCTAAGAAGATTTGTGGCGTTAAACTATTTCTTTAAAAACAACCTTCACCATAATTCGAATGTTCATGGTAACTATAGCACAATTTCCAGTGGAAATAGACGGGCTGGGTTGGATCCAAAGAACTGTGAATAAAAGAGAAATAGCTGCTTGCTCTGTTCTGCCAGCGCTTGCTGAAGACATTGTCCACGATTTCATGCAGTGGTGTGATCATAAGTATATTGTGTAGCAGTTCTCATGCTCCTGCATGTACAAGAGCTTGCAATGCACATGTTCTTGCTAAGCAGAAGAACATTGTTGATTAGTTTCACATTTATCACCCTACATCCTAGTGTGACCTATTAAGCAGCTGTCCTATGAGTGGAAGGTGCTTTCTGCATACCAAAAGGACTCTTATAGATCCAACCCAGCCTTTTCATTCACAGAGGATGTTTAAGTTTGTGAAAGAATGTTGTAGGCATGCTGGTATTACTGCAGACCATATTTATTGTACATGCACCATGTATAAAGAGGACATGCATGGATTCTAAAGGTCTTCCAGCCGACAGCTTCGTGAAGATTTTGCTGTTTAATTAAGAAGGGCAGCCTCTTTCTTACAAATGTTCCTACACTCACCAAACATTCATCCTGACTCGGCCAGACATTCACAAACTTAGCCAATATCATAGTGGAAGGAAAGCAGTACTATTTATTCCACGTACGTCACTTCCAAAACAAAAATAGGAGGAAAAAATGAGAGAGACACACAGAGAGATTGCTCCAAGTCTGCTCATCATGCTCCTTTCATTTGTTTCCTTGTTTCCCCAAAAGGAAGGTGGTTGGAAGGTTATTTTTAAAGGGCAACTATTTTAGAAGTTCTCACTAGGGTGTTGTCTGATTAAAGAAACGTCACAGTGTAATCCTATTTATGTTCATTCTGAATTAAGCCTCTTTGTATTCACTGGGACTTACTCTATAGTAAGTTGATTAATTATATATGTTTGATTTTATTTATTAATTAATTAAACAATATTTCTGAAGATAGAAGCATCCTTTCTTTGTTTTTAGATGCTGCACTCATGTGTCATATTAGGTATGATTGGCTCATGTGTCATCTTAGAGGCATTCTTCCTATGTGAGAGCAGAAGGAGCACTTCTTTAAATGGTCTTGCTAGCAGTTTTTAGAAGTAAACATTATATATAATCCACTAAGTAGGACACTTCTATAGTTGATTAAAGGTTTTTGAGTTGATTAAGCTAACTGATTAAATGTTGCAGCCCTAGATTTCATGAGTACTAGGTTCATAATACAGCTATGCGACGAAGCAAACCCTAACTTGTATTTGTTTCTGTACTAATGACGTGCAGTTCTCTGAAGTGTTTGCTATTTCTGGAATGTTAACTTGTTTATACTTCACATTCAATAATTGCTGTTAATTGCATCCCCTTAGGTCTTGACCATTACCGCCCTGAAGTCTTTGAGCACAGTAGAAAGCTGTTGCTCCATCTTTTGATTGCGCTATCATGCAACAGTAATTTTCAAGCCATTGCCTCAGTACTTCTTCAGACCAGAGAGATGAATGACACCAAGACCCTCACAGTGCAGTCAGCTTATCTGCCTGAATACTTCTATACAGGTAATAAAGAGCAATTGTTAGGGTATATCTTTGTTTTGTTTTGACTTGTCCCTTATCGTCCCAGTTATCCCTCATTTGATCCTGTGGTCTTCTTTCTGTGCTTGCTGTACATAGAGCAGCAAAAGAGGAATGAAGGACAAATCAAAATGTAACATAGACTCCTTCTTTAGCAGATTTTGAGTAGATTACCAATAGACAGTAGTTCCCAATAGAGTAGCTTTTAGAGTAGATTACCAATAGATGCTCATAATAGATAGACTGGCACCCTCTGTCTATCCTATGCCCTGCCAGCAGGAACAAGGCAAGGGAGGAGGAACATTGGACATGATTTTGCCTCTTGTTCCTCTTCAAAAGAAAAGAAAATCGTCTAGGTGAGCCTCTCACTTGTGTAGCTCACTTACCAGCAGTGGTCAGGAGCGACGGTGGAGAGTTGTAGGATCCTGAGGATCTTGGCCTCTCCCTTCCTGTCCACCAGAATGCCCCCTTTTTATGACACTGACATTGCTGTTGCAAACTCAGAAGAGCAACCTCAAGATGTTTTCTGCGGTGTTTGTGAGGTGGTGGGGGAGGAGGAAAGGATCTGAGGTAGGATTCTCCCTCCTGAGGTTGTAGGAGTGTCTACTGCCATAGGAGAGGAATTCCAACATATCCTATGATCCCTGGGACCCCTCACCCAGGGACCATAGGATTGCAATGTTAGATAGAAACATTGAATGTACTGCATTTTGGAACTAACATTTTTCAAGCCAGTAAGCTAAATTCCACAAATTCACTACAAGAGCAATAAATTATGTGAATCATAGATTAGTAGAGTTGGAAGGGGTCTGTAAGGCCATCGAGTCCAACCCCCTGCTCAATGCAGGAATCCACCCTAAAGGTAAAAATGATTTCACATACATACTTTATTTTATTTTTATTTATTTATTTTCATTTATATCCCATCTTTTTTTCCACCAAGGAACCTAAGGTGGCATACATAATCCTCCCCTTCATTTTATCCTCACAACAGCAACCCTGTGAGGTAGGCTGGGCTGAGAGTCTGACTGGCCCAAAGTTACCCAGTGGGTTTCCATGGCTGAGTGGGGACCAGAACCCCAGATCTCCCAACTCCCAGTCCAACATCTTAGCCACTACACCACACTTTAGGTGCTCATCTGACCATACTGAATTCCCCTGTTACTAGTTACAGCCAAGGTTCTTTTACCTAAACTAGATCAAGTCACACTGAATCAACTGATGCACATGATACAGCACTCCAAAATGAAACAAAGGACCACCGGTAGCGCATTCAGTTTATAAATTTGTGTAGATTTAAAAATATTAGAGAGAGAGAGATCAATATATATAAAAACACTATATAAACTTAGAGAGAGAGAGAGAGTGAGATTTTTAAATCAATAAAGTTTTAAATTTTAAATTTAAAAAAAAATTAAGTCTATAAAAAAAATTATAAACTGTATGTACTATTGATGGTCATTTGTTTTGTTTTGGAGTAAAGCCACACTGGAGAAAACAGGGAGATAAATATCTCAACACATGATGTGAAATAACAGGTTAATGCCATGTTTCACTGTGTACATGTATGAATAAAAAATGTATTAACTCACTGTGGGGGAGGGACATTTATTAGTGTGAGAAAGGGAAACATGATATTCCCCCCCCACCCGTAAGCTGATACTTTAAAAATAGTCCTGAAAAATTGATAACGTATTCAATCTAATTGTAATGTATTTTATCGTACTTCCTTGTATTTCTATTGTATTTTATAATGTTGCAAACCGCCATGAGTAATTTATAGGCAGGATAACCCTTAAATCTCAAAACTAAACTTTGAGAACTCTAAAAAGAACAGAAATTTAATTTCAAGCTCCTCACCTTTGCTAATCCATTGCTTTGGTGCAGTACCAGAACAAATGAAGATAGATGGCTTTCATGATTTTTATCAGAAACCTCTCAAAAGGAATGTAGATAGTAACAGTAAATTACACAACTTGCAGAATGCAGGACAACTTGTCAAATAGCCCATTTTGTTATACATGTTCTTTTTTATGTTTTACAATTTCTATACTTTTTTTATACAGTTGTCTGCTGTCATGCTTCTAATGCCCCTTATAAAGACCTCCTTTTAGACCAGAGCCACAGACACATTTTAGGGCTCAATCCTATGCATGTGCAAGTCCAACAACTGCCAGCATTCCCCGGCTGGCAGGGGAATACTGGGAGATGTAGGATATATCTATATTTATGTCTAAACATCCCTAGGATTGCGCCTTTAAAGTTTTTGTTTAGATAGAATTACACTGTGGTGTAAAAGCTAGGACACTGAACCAGTTCATATACTCTCACTGGCCTAGTAAGCCTTTGCATGGTTGAGGGACAGGTGTGTCTCCCTTTCTCCTATTGTGCAGGTAGCACCATATATGATGCAGGCAGTCTAAATGGATGCTTTGTCATGCAGGCCTCTTTGTGTAATCTGCTGCCTCCTTTTTTAAATGGAAGAATACTGGAAATTGGGTGTATTTGTGGAGTGCTTTCATTGTATGTGACATTATAAAATATGGTAGGAAAGAAGGAGGCATGCCCTCTCTCCACCAGTTTGTGAGGGACTTTGCCAGTTCAGTGACTATATGAACTTCCATAGAGTCTACATTGCATGCAAAGGTTCCAGGTTCAGTCATTGGCAAACTCCTGTAGTGCTGCTAATCAGTGTAAATAATACTGAGCTACATGGACCAGTGGCCTGACTCAGTATAAGACAGCTTCCTATGTTCCTGTTAGTATAAGGGCATGCATCTTTTCAAACAACAATATATACCTTTTCGCTATAGTGTAATTGTTCCAGACTATTGATTTGATAGGGTGACCATATGAAAAAGAGGACAGGGCTCCTGTATCTTTAACAGTTGTATTGAAAAGGGAATTTCAGCAGGTGTCATTTGTACATACGGAGAACCTGTTGAAATTTCCTCTTCATCACAACAGTTAAAGCTGCAGGTACCCTGCCCTCTTTTAAATCTGGTCACTCTAGTATAGCTCCTGCAACTTTAACTGTTGTGATGAAGAGGGAATTTCACCAGGTTCTTCATATATACAAAGGACACCTGCTGAAATTCCCTTTTCTATGCAACTGTTAAAGATACAGGAGCCCTGTCCTTTTCATATGGTCACCCTAGATTTGATCGTGCAATCTCTTCTTTTTTATGCTTTCTATTCCATGAGGATTTGGGGCAGCTAACTATTTCAAAGACATATTTGCCTTATGCTTTCAAACAAAATGGCGCATTCTGTATTTATCTGTTTTTTCTTAATTGCTGCTAGGTGGCTTTGACTTTCTGAGGGAGTATCAGTCATCTCCTGTGCCAGATTCTGGCCTGAGCTCTAGCTCTACATCCTCCAGTATCAGCCTTGGAGGAAGCAGTGGGAACCTCCCACAGATTACCCAAGAGATAGAAGACATCAACCCAGCTGTGGAGACAGATGAAAAGGCAAACAAGCTGATTGAATTTCTAACCACCAGGTAATCAAAACAGAACAAAGCAGCCTTCCCCAACTTGGTGCCCTCCAGATGTGTGCTACTACAACACTCATAATCCTGAGCCAACATAATCCAACTCATCTAGAGGGCACCAGGTTGGGCAAGGCTAGAACAAAGATACAATGAGTTGCACTCTTAGAGCACCGCTGCATATCTTTTGAAGAATTTATCTGTTTCATAATTACTTGGAAGGATATGTTCCCCCATTATAGGTCTCTGGTGGGTCATGCACTCATAATAAATTTCCCAGTCCTTTTTTTATCTTTACAGGTATCCTGTGAAAAATATTAAAACAGTTGCAAAGGGATAGCAATATTGTATTCAGGCCAGAGCCTGAGAAGAGCAGACCTTCATCATCATCATAAAATATGCATCATGTTTGCCTTGGATGGAAATGAGTCATATTCTAATGAATTACTAAAGCTGGCAGTCCATGGTGCTCCCTTCTGTGAAAAAATGCAGCAGAACTAAAATCCACACACTTTCAGTGCTGCTTCTGACATGCTTTGCAGTACATAAGGTCAGAAGGAATAGTGGTGTTTAGGAATTAGTTTTCTCAAGACTTGGGAACACTCCGTGTCCCACTCTTTCAGTCCTGATGTATGAGGTGTGTTCAAACGTAACACTAAGCCATGGTTTAGGTTAACTGTGATTTGTTACTTTTGCCACAAACTGTCTTGCAGATTAGCAAACATACCGTGACTTATTTTCCCCTATTTCTGATTTGTTTTTCTCCATTTTGCCAACCTTTAGAGTGGTTTTCTTTTCAGGCTGCTCTTCCTCCATTTCAGGACAGACAGCAGTGCAAACAAGCCACATTTTAAACAAGCCAGACATCATAAGCCAACAACAAACCATGGCTTCTCTTTGTGCTTTGTTGCTGGTTAACAAACCATGGTTGTTTTCAGGGATGGATTCAGGCACAACAAGAAGCCAGATTTCAAAAAAACAATCCTTAGAAGTAATAATCAGCACAGTAGCACTAAGATTGAGGTTCCTGCTCTGTTGTAATAACAACAATATATACTTTCACACACACACACACACACACACACACACACACACACACACACACACACGTCTCTGGAACTAATCTGTTTGCCTTGTCCTAAGACAAAGCTAGGGAGATACTGTTTGCAGAAAGCACACCTCTCTTCAATCACAAATTGTGTGACGGGACAAAAGCCACCCTGTCAGGGACGAAGGGAGTGGTGGTAGGAATCACCCAGACAGCAGTGCCAAGAGTGCAGGAGGTAAAGCTGCTGTCTGCAGTGTAACAAGTTAGACAACACTCACATGCTTGACCTGACAAACAGGGCTGACAAAACAAGACTGGGCAATGAACCTGCTGCAGTGTGATAAGACAGTGTTAGCCACAGGAATGCATTCCCCCCCTTCCTTCCAGCTCCTGCCTTCTGTGGCAGCCCAGAGAGTGTTTGTGCCTGCCCCCTTGAAATACTAATTTAGTATTAAAGCAATGGAGTGTGGGGAGAATTTTCCTTACTTTCACTTGTTTTAGAATCATAGAATAGTGGAGTTGGGAGGGGCCTATAAGGCCATCAAGTCCAATCCCCTGCTGAATGCAGGAATTTATCTTAAAGCATCCCTGACAGATGGCTGTCCAGCTGCATCTTGAAGGCCTCTAGTGTGGGAGAGCCCATAACCTCCCTACACAATTGGTTCCATTGTCTGGTGGCATCGTTGTGATCATCATCTGATCTTTGATTGATTGTTTTATAAGGGTGGAATAAATGCATGTTTTCCTGCAAATAAGAATGAATGAATTTGTATCCAAATTTTCCTCCTTCATTTGTGGAGGGTGTGGTGTGATGTGGGGACATTTCAGTTACATTTTACTGTTAAAACTGGTTATTTCAATTTCAGTACTAAAAAGAAATTTCTGTGCATTTACTTCTTTTAAGGGCATTTGGTCCACTTTGGTGCCACGAAGATATTACTCCCAAGAACCAGACCACGAAGAGTGCAGAGCAACTTACCAATTTCTTGCGCCATGTTGTGTCTGTCTTTAAAGATTCGAAGTCAGGTATTGAATATGTTGCTTTTAGGGTGGACTTCCGTGAAGGACCACACCCACAAGTTTTCATTTGTTGTACAATCCCTGGTGATTTCTGTCAGAGCAGTTGTTCATTTTTATTTTAAAAAGGAATACATCTCGGTATCTGGATTTATGTTTATGATCTCATTTTAGATCATTCCTTGCCATAAAGTAAGAACATATAAAGCTCATTTTTACCAAGTCAGACCATTGGTTCAACTAGGTCAGTGTTGTCTATACCAGGGGTGGGCTACGCTATCTAGGGGCTTTACCAGCCCTATTTGGAAATGCTGGGAGTTAAACTGGGATCTTCTTCATGTAAAGAACTATGAACTATGAACTATGATATTTCCCCCTAAAGTGTTTTAAAATGGTTCAGATAAATGTCATGTTAGTCATAGCATTGCAGGTGTCAGAAACCCTATGGTAATAAAATAGGATAATGTGTACAATTAGCTTTCTTTATAATGTTGGAGAGAAAGAAGCTTACTTGGATCAGGAAAATAACTATCCAACTGAGCTTCTCAGCTTGGCCCCCTTTACCTAACTCCTCTTCTACAGATAACACTGTTTAACAGTTGCTAACCAGTCCTAGTCTACCCATTACCATTGGCAGCATAGTCTTAAAAAAAAAAACCATTGTAAATTAAAATTTGCAAGTTCCCACATTAAAGTCTATCTGTACATTTTCAGTACTAAGCCTGATGTTTTTTGCCTGATTAGGTTTTCATTTGGAGCAGCATCTTAGTGAAATTGCTTTGCAAACAGCCCTTTCCAGTTCCTCAAGACATTACGCTGGCCGCTCTTTCCAGATATTTCGGGCTCTAAAACAGCCTCTTTCTGCACATGCCTTGTCAGATCTCCTTTCAAGATTAGTAGAAGTTATTGGAGAACATGGAGAGGAGATTCAGGTACTAAATATACTACTGTCTTGTGTACATAGGAAGCTGCTTTATACCCATTGGTCCATCTAGCTCAGTTTTGGCTAGATTGACTGACAGTGGCTCTCCAGTGTTTCAGACAAGAACCTTTTTCAGTCCCATCTGCAGATGTGAGGGATTGAACCTGGGATCTGTTGCATACAAATCAAGGACTCTACCACCGAGCTACAAGCCTTCCCCGTTTCCCACAGTGCTTTGGAATGAAACTCGCTTGAGAAACACATTGGCCCCATTCAGAAGACACCTTAAACTATGGCTTTCACCATGATGGTTAAGCCAGAAAGCCAGGCTGTGTTCAGAAGACACCTTAAACCATGGCTTTAACCACAGTGAATAAGGCTTTTTGCTTTATTCACTATGGTTAAAGCCGTGGTTTAAGGTGTCTTCTGAACACAGCCTGGCTTTCTGGCTTAACCACCATGGTTAAAGCCATTGTTAAAGGTGTCTTCTGAATGGGCCCCATGTAAACCTGATAGAGGCATTCAAAGTGCATTCTTACTACACATACATTTCCTGCTTGTGGAAATTCTATAAGAGCCCTGATTAAACATTGTTCTAATGAGTGCAGAAGAAAATAATTGCATTTTGATTTGTTTTAATTATGGCATTGCCATAATTATAAAAATACTTAACAATAGCGTTATTGCTTTATTCATGCTGTCACAATTGCCATGTAACAGTCTCTTCTGATTAGAGTACATGGAGTATAGTTTCTCGGGCTTGAGGCAAGACTAGACAAGGTTTTTTACAGTGCATGAGCTGTCAGGAAAGACCTAACCTTGGATTGTCCTCTCAACCACAGTGCTGGTAAAGTGATGGATTTCTCCAGATGGTTTGATAGCTACACATGTGTACAAGGCTAAAAACCTCCAGCCAACATTGCCTTTTTCTGTTCTGTTCAGCTCACTAATTAGAAAACGTAGAGCTAAGCATTAAGGAGCAAACAAAATGAATAACTACAGTGGACGCCATCCTTCCGAAATGAGAGAAAATGTAAAGCACTCCTGCAGAGAGAAGCAGGGCAGATTCCAAGTCACCTCTTGCAGTGAGAAACTTGCCTAGTCTTGCTCAAAAGTCTGAGAAGCTGTGTGCACTATACACTTTCAGCAAAGGGAAGACAATCCTAAAAGGGCAGAACAGATTCAATGCCCGGTGAATACGCATTCTGAGTGCACGTTTGAGACAAAAAGAATCCCCACTGTGACTACCAAGGAAAGAGATTTTGAGGTTGTGGTAGAAAATTCACTGAAAATGTCTGCTTCATGTGTTGCTGCAGTGAAATTGTTAAACTTGCTGTTAGGAATCATTAGAAGCATTAAGTATAAATCTGTAGGTAGTATAACATTATATAAATCTATCAACTCATATTTAGAATGGTTATCACCTTCATGTTTCTTCTCTGAGACTCCAGAATGCAGGAAGACCTACATTCTTAAAATGTAAGAGCCAGTGCGGTGTAGTGGCTAAGGTGTTGGACTGGGAGTTGGGATATCCAGGTTCTAGTCCCCACTCGGCCATGGAAACCCACTGGGTGACTTTGGGCCAGTCACAGACTCTCAGCCCAACCTACCTCACAGGGTGGTTGTTGTGAGGATAACATGGAGAGGAGGAGGATTATGTACGGTTCCTTGGAGGAAAAAAGGTGGGATATAAATGTAATAATAAATAAATAAAAATAAGGAAAATAATTATAACAAACAGAAATAAGGCAAATTCCAAAATGATACAAAAACAAACCTGAAATTCATCCTTTGATGAAGAGGGAATAGTTTCTATGGATATTCTGGGCGGAATCGAACAAGGTGTTTATGCCTCTGCCAATTCTGTTGCACAAGTGGCGATTTAGTGCTTCTGGGACAACCTGAAACAAGTGGAAACACTCATTTCTGGAAGGAGGCAGGTCAGCGGAGCTCTCATAAGGGAGCTCCACTGAGCTGTCTCCTAGAAATGAGCATTTTTGTTTGTTTCGAAGCTTCCTCTAGGAAGCATTAAATCTCCCTTGCACAAGGGGTGGGTCCCTCTTGTGCAACAGAATCAGCGAGGCCCTCCACTTGCAGAAGAGAATTGGCAGGAGTGGAAATGCGCTGTTGGATTCTGCCCAATGTCTGGGTGCTCCTCACTAAGACTTGGAGTTCAACGCATTAGTTTGGTTTTCCACTTTTAAAAATACAGGCACCTTAGAAACAAGAGTAGATAGCACCTGCTTAGTACACATAGCTTCACCAGCCACTGCTTAAAGCTGAGGAACATGACCTCTCTATTGATGGCTATTTTCCCTTGTTTTGCAAAAGGTTGTCACTATTTTGCATGTTATAGTGAATCTACTATACGGGTTGAGCAGTAGGCAGTAAAATTTCAGCTTCTGCTCATGGGAAACCATTCAGACAACCCAATAACCAAGAGCAGGTTTTTCAAAACTGCTGAAATAATCTGATTAGGTACATTGACTTTTAGTTTCTGCCATTCACAAAGAATTTGAATTTGTGTACTAGAATTCATTCCATTTCTATATTTACATTTTAGTTACGTTTTCTGTTTAATGAAATATCCAGAGGGCTAGACATTCGTCATAAGCATCATGTCTCTTTCACAGTTAATTCCAAAAGTCATATAATTGCAAATTTTATTAACAACATTAACCATGCAATCTTACACATTTCTACTCAGAAGTAAGTCCCATTAAGTTCAATAGGGCTTACTCCCAGGTACATTTGTACAGGATTGCAGCCTTAATGAGAAATACTAACATTAGACACCAGTCATGAGGGTTAATATTACTGACAATGGCTAAGTATTTACCCTTAAGTAACCATATTTCTGTATTTTTGAAAGGGCTATGTTATGGAAGCACTTCTTACCTTAGAGGCTACTGTGGATTATCTGTACGACTGCCTGAAGAACAGTGATCTCTTAACAGTTTTGTCTCGGTAAGAATTTTCCTCTTAGCTAAACATACTTTCTAGGAAAACAACTCTCAGCTAATTAACACAGAATTCTGTGTAAGCTGCTCACAAAAAATGGAACATAAGAAATTTACTCAAACCTCATTTATAAAATAAGATGTACATAAGTAAGCTAAATTAGCAGCATAGTCAGCTCTTTTTATATCAGGAACAATGTAATGAATGGATCTGTAATAACGTGCATTGTAAGGGGAAATTAGAAACAATTCCTCAAGCAATATGGGGCTGGAGAATCTTGGTGAAATTCAAAAATGTAAGTCGTAGGGTAAAAACACTGCAAAACCACTACTAACCTTTTGTAAATTATTTTGCCCAGCTTAAAGCCAGCACCACAGTTCTTGCAAAACAATCCACTGGAAGTCAGCACAAGAAATTTGGAACTATTGCTAACTTCTATTTCAAGTCATAAACAATATTTAAGATCAAGTGGCGTTAGGTACTCATTAATTACGGGTACCATTTACTTTGGCCTCTTGCCCTTTTTCTTCCTCCACTATGATGAGGATGTCCAATAATCTCTTTGTCTATTTCGGGAGTCCTTTCATCGTGACCTCAACTGTGTCTCCCAACTGCAACTGTGTTATTTTCCCCCACAGGAGTCAATAGCTTCCTTGAATTCTAAAGGAGAAAGCAATGCAACTGTAATTGCCATTTTAATTTTTCCGAAAAGAAGTGAGTGGTGCTTAAGGGACTAAAAAGCATTTGCTAACAGTGACACAGTTGAGTACCCTTCCACCACACTTGTGTCCCTCATTGCAGTCAGTTGAAATTATTTTCTGTGGGAGAGTATTAAACTGCTGCGGTTGGAAGGCAACCGTCTCCTTTCTTCCCAGCAATCCTGAGCCCCTGTGTCATGGTCAGGGAGCACGTTTGGTCTCCATCCTTATGGCGTCTCCAATCACTGCAATTTTATTAATTTATTCATAAGAGCAGAATGATGGACATCGTGTTTAATAGGCCCAGAGGGAGATGATTCTGCCCATGAAACACAACACAGCTGTGTCTAGCTTTGACTCAGTGTCAGAGTTGGTTTGCTCATGAACCTGTGTTGACAAAGCTTTGACACCGTGTTTTCTTTAGCGTTCTTCTCTTTCCAGTGATGATTCTTGAAACATGAGTGGAAGAAGGTGGGATAAAAAGGTCCACTCTGTTTGTTTCCCCCTATAGGAATTGCATTTTTGGAGGCATTGGCTAATTCTTCTCTCCCAATCATATCTGCGCTAGAATGTTTCTGCATCACTTGGCAGGGGCAAGATGGAAAAATGGACTGCCTATCGTAGCTGTTGAGTGATTCCTGCTAATCTGCCCTTTGGTTTAATGTCAAGCTTTCCTCGGAGATCATCTTGCCGAAACCTCACTTCCTTATGTGGCAGCTGTGCAGGCAGC
Organism: Elgaria multicarinata webbii; assembly: GCF_023053635.1. Lineage (NCBI taxonomy): Eukaryota > Metazoa > Chordata > Lepidosauria > Squamata > Anguidae > Elgaria > Elgaria multicarinata. Next base: position 108,486,245 of record NC_086175.1, on the reverse strand, counting down.
AAAAGGCCTCAGAATGGAAGTCTGGTTATTACACTGGTATCTTTACATTATCCCACCTTCTTGGATTGAAGATTTATCCAGCAGCCAGGGATGGAACTCTTTTCTGGGCCAAAACAGCTTTCTCAGCAAACTTTCCATATTTATATCTTTTATGTAGTGATGTCCTCTAACCACACCCAAAGCCTGCCCATACGATGCTTTTGTAAATCCTAAACTGCCTCTATAGATCAACAGGCCACATGGCTAGATTAGAATATCTCTGCCAACTACTTTTGATAGTGTCATATCCTGTTTGCCTCTAATTCATCCACCTTTACTTTTTCAATTATTTATTTTTTAAAGTATAACCTGTGCATATTTTGTAGAAGAGGTCTTGCAGAATTACTCTTAATACAAATAATGACCTCACCCTTGTTCCAGTGACTCAAGTGTACACGCGGGTTTTCCTATTTGCACTCACAGGAAAATATCAACAGAAATTAATCCTATGAAATTCATTGTTGGGAAGTGCTTTGCATATGCAGTAGAACTACACAAATGCTGAAGTCTCTATTGCCGAAGTGAATGCAGTACATCCTGTTCACCTGGAGCTTCATGTATTGAGTGCATTGTGTAGGGGAAAAGGAGGAAGGGATAATATTGTACTCTCTCTTGCACGCACACATACACACACATTTACGTTTTTTGTGGTTTTGCTCCTTATTACAGGTGCAATGAAATCCTTCTTGATTTATTGATTTATTTTCCCTTTAGCTCATCGTCACCAGACTTAACATCAAGTTCAAAATTGACTGCAAATCGGAAGAGCACCGGACAGCTGAATGTGAATCCAGGAGCTGCAGGTAGCAACACAACTACCGCCGAGCGCAGCAGGCACCAGAGGAGCTTTTCTGTGCCAAAAAAGTTTGGTGATGTGGACAGATCCTCTGATCCCCCTCGCAGTGCCACGCTGGACAGGATACAGGCTTGCACCCAGCAGGGCCTCTCCTCCAAAACGAGGAGCTCCTCCTCTTTAAAAGACAGCCTCACGGACCCGAACAATATTAACAACCCAACAAACCTGTTGGCTACCATCTTCTGGGTTGCTGTGGCTTTGATGGAGTCTGATTTTGAGTTTGAATATCTAATGGCACTAAGGTTGCTAAATAAGCTACTTGTTCATTTGCCACTGGATAAAGTGGAAAACAGAGAAAAATTAGAAAAGCTACAAGGACAGCTGAAGTGGACGGATTTCTCAGGACTCCAGCAACTGCTGCTTAAAGGTTTCACCTCCCTTACCACCACAGACCTTACACTACAGCTCTTCAGTTTGTTGACTCCAGTCTCACGAGTATCCATGGTGGACTCTTCCCAAGCTATAGGTATAGCCAGTATATGTTTAGTTTATGTATATATTTCTTCTGTTGCCTTTTATATCATCATCGTCATCATCATAGTACACAACTTCATTTCTCTACATATAATACTAACATTTATCTTCAGAATATGAAGTTAGTTATGTTGTGTACATATAGTACCTTAATGACTGATTTCCAACTCTGGCTAATATGCTTAAGTTCATGTTATAAAAGTCACTGTCAAAGTAGCATCTCCATGTCTCATCCTCCCCCTCCCTCCCCAGTTAAGCATAAAGAAAGAGAATGTATGACTGGAGCATAGGAAGCTGTCTTATTCTGAATCAGACCACTGGTCCATTTAGCCCAGTATTGCCAACACTGATTAGTATTGGCTGTCCAGGGTTTCAAGCAGAGTTCTTTCCTAGTCCTACCTGGAGAAACCAGAGATTGAACCTGGGGGCTTCTGCATGCAAGATGTGTGCTCTACCAGTGAGCTACAGCCTCTTCCTCACATTCCAAGTTTCCCCGCCCTTTCTGTACCTCAGATCGTGGGCATTACGAACATAAGAAGAGCCATGCTGGATCAGACCAAAGGTCCATCTAGTCCAGCACGCCGTTCACGCAGTGGCCAACCAGCTGTCAACCAGGAACCCACACACAAGACATGAATGCAACAACATCCACCCATGTTCCCCAGCAATTGGTGTACATAGGTTTATTGCCTCTGCCACTGGAGGTAGCACATAGCCTCCAGGACTGTTATCCATTGATAGCCTTCTGATGTAACATTGGTGAAGTGTAGGTGGAGAAAGTAGGAGCTCAATGACATCACATGACACATTCCTGCTGTAAATCTAACCCATTTTTAAAAATCTAGTTTTGTACCTGTATGAAACATTTAGATTCTAGCAACTGGTATAGGCAAATGTCAACCATGTCACAGGGGGGCAACTAGGGCAGTGCCCAAGCACCAGAGGAGTACAATATAACCTTGTTTCACATTTGATTCTTGCAGCTTGCAAGACTGAAATATAGTTCCTCTGAAGGCCAGCTAGTAAGCTTCAGCATTCTCTCTGCTGCATAGCCCCACACAATCCCCATTTAAATAAATGGAGATTTCAGTTCATCATGGTTCCTCCTTCGTGGGTGTTTAAGTATACAGAGAACTTTTTGCCAAGCGGCAAAGTGAAACCAGATAGCATCATCTCTTTTCCTTTGCAGAAAACGTACGTATATGAAGTTGTGGGACTGGAAGTCTAACAAGCATCTATTATAAGGAAAGTGTATCTGGTCTTAAATGATAGTAATCATTACGTTTTGCATATAGAAATAAAAGTTGGTCCTGAAAATATGCACAGGTAGCATTGCTTTACTGTCCTAGGCATTAAAAAAGAGGAGGATAATATGTTGAAATAATACCTCACTGCATGTGGTTGGCACGTTTTTGTATTAATGCAACATGTTTTATAAGTGTAGGCCATATATGTCTTTATTATGACAGCACACAATATAGTTTCATGTCAATAATGTTCATGACTGTCAAAATTTCTGCTTTTTTGTTGCCAGGATTCCCGTTGAATGTTTTATGCCTCCTGCCTCATTTAATTCAACACTTTGATGGCCCAAATCAGTTCTGCAAGGATATAGCAGAGAGGATTGCTCAGGTACCAACTGTGTACATGGATCTTATTAAATCCCAGGATTACTTTTGTTTCATTCTTAACATATTTGATATTCCTGTATTATTAGGTCTGTCTAGAAGAAAAAAACCCCAAGCTGTCAAATCTTGCACATGTCATGACTCTTTATAAAACACACAGCTACACAAGAGATTGTGCAACCTGGGTAAATGTTGTTTGCCGTTACCTTCATGAAGCATTTGCTGACATTACTCTGAACATGGTTACTTATTTGGCTGAGGTACGTTTTTACCAATCATTTCTTTTTTGATCTTCTCTGACAGATTTTCTGAAGGTCTAACGGCAACATTATGTTTATTTGCGTATTTATTAAATTTATACAAATGTCATGTGGATAACCTGCTTTATTATCCATATGTAGCTAATTAGCTGCAGACTCCATTGGTTAATATTTGATGGTTACAATTGATGCAGAATAAGTTATTTATAAACACCTTATCTGTGCTCAATTCAGTAGATCAGGAGGTATCTGCATGTCACTGAATGCATTAATATTCCCCCTATGATTTTTATAGTTAGAATCCAAAATTCTAACCATTTGGTTTCTGTAACATTAGAATTTTTTAAAAAGGGTTATGAGTTTATTTGTTTGTTTAATTTTTTTCTCACAGTTACTGGAAAAGGGGCTTCCCAGCATGCAGCAATCACTTTTGCAGATAATCTATAGTCTTCTTAGTTATATGGATCTCTCAGGCATTCCTGTAAAACAGTTTAACATGGAAGTGTTAAAGACCATTGAAAAATATGTACAGGTAAGTATTGTATTTACCTCATAGAGCTTGAACGAAAGCCAGTGTGTATTCACTCCTTTATTCACTTGTGCATTCTAACTGTATTTATATATTTGAAGTATTTTTATGCCCCTCCTCAGCCAAAAAGTTTTCTGGAGCGGGTTACATATAATCAATTAAAATAGACAGTCCCAGTCTGCAGGCCTACAATCTAAAAAGACACAGCATGCGAAGAAAAAGGAATGGGGGAGGGAAGACGGAAATAATTAATTCTTTCAGCCGGGCTGGTAAAATGGATGCTGAGATGCCTGCTGGTGGTGACAGTTGAGAGAGGAAGAGCGTTCATGAGGGAGGCCGTTCAGCAAGGCTGGCAAAATGGCCCTGCTCTCCTCATCTCCCTCCACTCAGCCTGCTGAAATGATTGCTGATGGTGACAATTTTGCTGTTGCCTCTGATTTAGCAGCAAACCATAGTTTTGCCTTTACATCTGAAATTGGCAATGATTTGTTACTAAGCCAAGTTTGTTACTAAATGAGAAATGAGCTGGAAAATTTTTTGGGGTGCAGAGGAAACGGGGAGTATAGGGCTTGTCCATATACCTTTACAGTGTGGACCCCTGATCCCGGGACATTGCCCAGCTCTTCACTAAAGCTATCACTGTACTACAGATGTTGCTGTTTTCTCCAGTGTTACACACACACACAAACTTAAATAGGTTACAGTGATGAATTGATTAATTTATGTAGAAGAAATCCTGACACATTTCAAGCACTTCATCAGAGGAATTTTATGTTTTAGTATAAGAAAAATGGCACTATTCTCCAAAAACTTCCTAAATAGTGCTTGCTTTTCTCTGGAAGCACGCTAATTAAAAACTATTTGAACAAAAGGCAAGAATGTCGATGCCAAATTCTGTGCCAAATAGCAGCATAACAGAAAGAAATTAGAATGCTATTTCACTCCTCTTTACTCAGTTGGAGAATCATTAATGTTCTGAAAAGCTGATTATATACTATAATGTTATTCCATTTTAACTTTTGGTGTAGTTTGTATGTACTGTATATATTTTGTCAAACTGACATTGTATTTCAAACTAGTAGTATTATTACCAGACACTTAAACTTATCATGTTGTAATTATTAACAGTGAGTTACTGTATTCGTAGGCAGTGTTCTTAATCTTCTTAAAAGCTTTTATATCCACCTATATATAACATGATGTCTTCTTTGTGAATATTTGTTTCAGAGCATTCACTGGCGAGAAGCCCTGAATATACTAAAGTTGGTAGTTTCACGCTCAGCAAGCCTGGTTTTACCCTCCTACCAGCACAGTGAACTTTCAAAAATGGAAATACATCGTGTATGGAACAATGCTTCCAAGGAACTGCCTGGAAAAACTTTGGAGTTTCATTTTGATATTTCTGAGGTACTGAAAATTTTTATTACAATAAACCTGTATGTCCAATGCATGTCTCCGTGAAAGCTGAATCAAATAGTAAACAAATATATAACCTTAAAATAAATAGGACAATAGCCAATGGGGCCACTCCTCCTATTGCGCCAGTGAGACCCTAAAAGCAACCCCAGAAATTAGTGGAAATGCTTATTTCTGGGTCGGGACAATTCAGCAGAGCTCCCTTTTGTGAGCTCTGCTGATCTGCTATTTTCCAGAAATGAGTGTTCCTGCCTATTTTGGATTGCTTTTAGAACCGCTAGTTCGGTTGCACTAGTAGGGGGTCCTTCTGTCATGCCGGCAGCATAGGATACTGCCCATAATCTTAAAAACAGTCTTCATTGAGGCAGCTGGAACATTTCCATCTGCAGTAAGTAGAATGGAATAATTGTTTCCCTCTCTGGCCCAAGTATGGCAGAAAAGTTTTCACCATGGATCAGGGTACAGTTCATGCTTTGCCCATAGAAGGTCCCAAGTTCAACATCTCCAGTAATTTAGGATTTCAAGTAGCAAGACTGAGAAAGATCTCTACCTAAGTTTGGAAAACACTGTCTGGCAAAGTAAACAATATTGTACTAGATGGACCAATGGTCTGACTCAGTAGAAGACAGGTTCATAAATCTACATTATTCAGCCAACTTCACCTGAAATGCAGTTACAATTATCTTAAGCTGGAATAAGCCATTTTTAGTACATATGTCTAAACCATGAAACTGTCTGGCTTTTTGAAGACCACTCTTTTTTCTATATTTATAGATTTTTAGCTGTGTAAATTGTTTATTATTTTATACTGTTTGAATCAATTTTATCTGCACACCATCCTGAGATCTTAATGATATAGGGCAGGATACAAATGTTTTAATAAATAAATAAATGTTATCATGTAATAAAAACATCCTAAAAACATTCTAAAACATCTTAAAATTCCACTGGATAGGCCGGCCGGAAGAGATCAGTCTTTAAAGCTTTCTTGAATGCTAATAGACTGCTAAATACCTAGAAATTTGTGAAATCACAGGTTTTCCATCAACTTGCTTTGAGAGGGTGCAGAGTGGGCAATGATGAGACAAACAGATTTGATCTGCTGGATATTGGTAGCTATTGATTAAAATCCAAAGCACTATAGGTACTTTGCTCCAGTGTTCATTCAAAGCTCCCAATAAGGAAGGGCTTCTTGATTCTCTCCATTGTCAGGGTCAACTACTTATGAAGGAGTGTGTTGATGGAACTCTCCCCTGATTTGTGAATAAATCCAGAAGCCCTTGCTTGTTAGTAGCTTTGGTGTGCACATCATAGATTTCAAGTATGCAAGGAGCCTCTGGACACATAAATCGAAATAAAAGATTACCTTAAAAAGAAATAATAATTTCCCATAACGTCCCATATTTTCTACCTTCATTTGTTATAAGTAAAATACACGAGGGTATTTGCTTGTGGCTGTGGCACGCTAAGCCAGTAAACACGCAACTGGTAAGTATAATCAAGTCCCCAAATAATAACAATATCAGGAAACATGGCTTTTGAAAAAGCCACATTCTCTTACAATCCAAGGCCTGTGATATTAAACACAGGTCCATATATGACAATGGTGATATCATTTTCAACATCACCTTTCTGAAACTATTTGAGGTGTTCATGGATGCAAAGACATGGCTGCTTTGGTGGAAGTGATAAATCATGTAACAAGTAAATGAATTATATGGAAATGGTGCTTTAAATTTTCATGCTATTTATGGACTATTATCTTATTATCTCTCTCTCTGGCCTGGTTGAGACAAAACGCTAAACCATGCTGCTTAACCACAAAATGGTTGAGGGAATGCATTATGCATTCCTTTAACCATTTTGTGGTCAAGCAGCATGGTTTAGTGTGTTGTCTGAACCAGGCCACTCTCTCTCTCAGTGAACGTATGAACTGTTAATCCACATCTCAGCTTTAAATTTACTTGGTGGCCTTTGGTAAACCACTGTTCTTCCTACTTAATCTAAGAGATATTACTGATCTGTGTTACAGGTTTTTTTTTAAGGATTATAATGTATGTAAAGTCCTTTGAAATACTATGTATCCTGTTTTCTTTTAAGACTCCAATTATTGGGAGACGATATGATGAGCTACAGAGTTCTTCAGGCCGGGATGGAAAGCCCAGAATAATGCCTGTCACTCGTAGTACTTCTTCAACATCTTCTGGATCTAACTCTAACGTCCTTGTTCCTGTTAGCTGGAAGAGGCCTCAGTATTCCCAGGTAACGAGCTGCTTGAATGGACAGGGATATCCTGGTTTCCATTGTCTATGCTCTAGTAACCTCCAAGTTAGATTACTGCAAGTGCTTTATGTGGGGCAGCCTGTGAAGATGGTTCAGAAGCTGTAGCTTGTGCAAACTGTGGCAGTGAGATTGATAACAGGAAGAAGAAGATCTAGACATAACTGATTCTGGCTTTCTTGCACAGGCTGCCTGTATGTTTCCGAGACTGATTTTGACCTGTAAAGCCTTACACAACTCAGGACTGCAATACCTGAGGGAGCACCTCTTCCAGCATGTACCTACCCATACGCGATGTTCAGCATCTAAGCTCCTCCTTCAAAGGAGTTTGGAAGGCAGCAAAAAGGGAGAGGGCCATCTTGTGGGGGGCAGGAGAGGCAGGAGAGTGGAATGATTTCACCACTGAGGCCTGCTTGGCCCAACATTGTTATTTTTTCGGCTCCAGGTTAAGGCATTTCTCTTCTCTCAGGAATCTTATTTATTATTTATTTATTTAAAGCATTTTTATCGCCTCACCATTTCTGGCATTAAGGCGCTTTACAATAACATATAAAAGAAATCCATTAAAACCCTTTTAAATTCCATTTAAAAATCTGGCAGCATATGATGAGCTTTTAATCAGAGTCTGGATTTTTGTTATTGTTGAATGTTTAAAATGGTTTTAGATCATATGTGTGTCTCCGTGTGTGCTGTCTGTTTATGTTTGCACCCAAATAGGTTTTTTTATAATGCATTTTAAGGTTTTAACCTTTGTAAACTGCCCAGAGAGCTCTGGCTATTTATTACATTTATTAGAAATGTAATAAATGAGCGAATGAAATCAGTGAATGGAACCGTATTGTTTAAGAATAATTAATAAAAACACATAACTCCGGGCTATTCCTTTATATGTGTTCATGCTCAAATTACAGAGTTGACCCAACCCCATTAGCCCCTATTGTATAAGCCCACGTAGCCACTGTTTTTTCAAAAGATACTGCGGCCTGTTTTAACTGTCTCTATTGCTTTTAAATTATATATTGTCATAACTTGGATCATGGTTTAATTTGTTTTTAACTGTGTATATTTATTGTTTTATACTGTATGTTTTTATCTGTACGCCGCCCTGAGATCTTAGTGACATAGGGCGGGATATAAATATTTTAAATAAATTAAATAAATAAATAAATAAATAAATATTGCTAAAATTGGAAGGAGTCAGGGGTGGAGCTTGTGGCTTTCATTAAGGATCCCACTACCTTTTCTGCCATTATTAGAGCATGAATATGTATGACATTGCTTAAAAATCTTTTTTTTTCTTTCTTTCTTTAAAGAAAAGAACAAAAGAAAAATTAGTGCATGTTCTTACTCTTTGTGGTCAAGAAGTTGGCCTGAGCAAAAACCCTTCGGTAAGTCTCATATTTCTTCTTACAGTGCTCATGCGTAATTGATTAAAATGCCCAGTTCTCTGGCTAATTCCTTCCAGAATGATTATACTATTTGTCTCTCTCTCTCTCTGAACATCTTAGCAATTTAAGAATTTCAAATCCGTTACGTCTCGTTGAGGTTTACGTGGACAGAATATGGCAAAAAGGGTTAGAGTTCCATACTAAGCTTAGGGAAGTGGTAGCAGCATCCCACTCCCAAGCTATTGTGCTGTCATGGAGAGTGAGGGTCTTGGGGAAGGGGGGTGGGTGTCATGCCAAGGAAGAGGGAAATGATCTGTTAGAAGGGTCCCATTCTGTGGCAACAAATAAATGTCCCCTTGAACTGAGGATATTCCTCCAGGGGACAAGGTAGCTCCTAGTAGTAGGTGAATCAGCAACTAGAAACATAGAAAGATGGGTTTGTAATGGATGTGTAGACTGCTGAGCGACTTGTTTTCCTGGCACATATCTTACAGATGTTAAGCTTCTTCTAGATAAGCTGATGATTCTGGGCAGAAGTCAGCAGTCATGAGACACGTTGGCACCAATAACATGGGGAAGTAAAGTCATGCTTTCCTGGAAACAAACTTTAGGTTGCTAGGTAGAGAGTTGAAATCCTCTAAAGTAACCTCCAAAGTAAGTTTTTAAAAATAAATAAATAAATGCTGCCTGTTCCATGCACAGAACCAGCTAGACAGACAGACCTGAGGGTCTCAGTGCATGAAACGGTGGTATCAAGAGGAGAGCCAGTGTGGTATAGTGGTTAAGGTATTGGACTGGGAGTCGGGAGATCCGGGTTCTAGTCCCACTCGGCCATGGAAACCCACTGGGTAACTTTGGGCCAGTCGCATACTCTCAGCCCAACCTCCCTCACAGGGCTGTTGTTAGGATCAAATGGAGAGGAGGAGGAGGAGGATTACGCATGCCGCCTTGGATTCCTTGGAGGAAAAAAGTCAGGATATAAATGTAATAAATAATAATAAATAATTTTGATTTGTTAGGCACTGGGGAACGTTTTAGGAAAGAACGGGTTTCTACAAAAGGGTTGGGCTTCATTTGAACTAAATATAGGACCAGACTGGTAGTGGTTAATATGAATAAGGTGGCAGAGCAGCTTCAAACTTACCCTTCAGAGAAAGCTGAGAGAAGCTGGGGAGTGTCCAGGTGGGGATGAATCATCTTAGAGGACAAGGACCCTGCCTTCAAGGTGCCACATTGGTGCCAGTCTGCTGCCAAACCCTGCGGTATCACTGCTGGGGGGTGGGGGTGGCAGTGAGTAAGCTTAACTAAAGGAGAGTCAGCACAGAGTTTCCGGTGGCCATTTGGCTTGCCGGGCCCACCCCCTGCCCCTCGCCCAGTTTCTGGCAACCAATGAGCTGGTTGGCCACTGTGTGAACAGAATGCTGGACAAGATGGACTCTTGGTCTGATCCTGCATGGCTCATCTTATATTCTTATAAAATAGCTGCCCTGGGTGGACAAGGCTAGTAACAAAGGTCAAGTAACCTTCCGTGGGAAATTAAGAGGGCAGCAACTAGAAGCTCCCACTTCAATTTGGAGCAATCCCAGCTGCCAGCAAGAAAATATAAAAAGATTGGCCTTCATACTTGACAACTAGAAACCAACCAGTGTAACACCAATTTTTAACGGGGTGATGCAGGAAATTACAGGCCAGTTAGCTTAACATGTGTTCCAGATAAATTGGTGGAAAAAAGTATTAAAGATAAAATTATCAAGCCAATAGAAGAATTCATGCTGAAGAAGAATCAACATGGCGTTTTTAAAGGTACGTCATGGCAGCGAGTAAATGGTAAAGTACAGGTATAATATGATCACATTGGTCAGTCCCAATTAGCAGTCTGACTACCCTCCTTTGGACTAACTGAAGGTTCCAGCCCACTTTTAAAGCCCCTCCCCCCACGTACAATGCATTGCAGATTCATAGTGTGGGGATCCTGTTAGATCCGTTGTCTAGGGTGGCCATATGAAAAGGAGGACAGGGCTCCTGTATCTTTAACAGTTGCATAGAAAAGGGAATTTCTGCAGGTGTAATTTGAATATATGGAGAATCTGGTGAAATTTCCTCTTCATCACAACAGTTAAAGCTGCAGGAGCTATACTAGAGTGACCAGATTTAAAAGAGGGCAGGGCACCTGCAGCTTTAACTGTTGTGATGAAGAAGAAATTTCACCAGGTTCTCCATATATACAAATGACACCTGCAGAAATTCCCTTTTCAATACAACTGTTAAAGATACAGGAGCCCTGTCCTCCTTTTCATAGGGTCACCCTACCGTTGTCACTAGAATAACTGTTGTAAAGCTATCTCTGTCCAGATAGGATCGTAGTTGGCATATCAGCCTAAGCTGATAAAAGGTGCTCCAAGCAACCTGTGCTAGTGACAATCAATCTAACAGCATCCCCACACTATGAACCTACTTTTTTAGTGGGAGTGCAGACCCCTCCAGAACAGATTGAATACCACTTAACCGGACAAACCACCCACAAGTGTCTCTGTCTTGTCTGGAATGAGCCTCAGTTTATTGACCCTCATCCAGTCCATTAGCCAGCCCAAGCGCTGGTTCAGATCCCCAACCTGCGTTAGTTGAAAAGGAGAGGTAGAGCTGGGCATCATCTTCATATTGGTGACACCTCAATCCACGTTAGGTTTAACAAAATCATAAGATGGCTTGAGGAAGCTAAGGGTTAGGGTTTTATGACACAGTTATCTGTGTCATAAAAAAAATAACTGTGAAATGAATTGTAATATGCAGTTGAGGGGGGAGGGAATGACTACAGACCAACTTTTGTTTAACATTAGTCTGTTTCCTAAGACTGTATGGACACAATCGATCAAGAAACTATAATATATGGGTTGAATCCAGTGCTAATTCTACTTAGACTAGACCCATTGAAATTAATGGGACTTAAGTCATGCCAAACCTAAGTCCCTTTCATTTCAATGGGACTACTCTAAGTAGGAATAACATTGGATTCAACTCAGTGCTTTCTAATTCATCTGCATGTTTTCACTTGAAACAGTTTTTGGGGCAGAGCGTTGATTCAAACAATTTGGGGGGCAAAGAGTTGATTCATCTCCTTGCCTGCCCTTTCTGCAGTTGCATTTTGTTCCCATAAATGCACATAAACACTAAGGCAGCTTCAATCTGCACCCATTAGGAGGTAGTTTGGACGTGTTCCTGCAGCTCAAAGTTGCGTCTTTGTACAAGCTTAATCTGAAGGCACCTGTCCAACATAAATAATAAAAAAGAGCCTTCTAAAAATACCCACTGAAGGAATTAGGTGTGTACTGGAAATACAGCCTTCTGAATAGCCCATTAGACTTTTGCTAACAGAAGGAGCCACAGAGGAACAACTTTTCAAAAGAAAAACCCTTTTTGTGTGTGTATCTCTCTGTGTGTGTTTTAGGTAATTTTTTCTTCATGTGGAGATTTGGATCTAATTGAGCACCAGACAAGCCTGGTGGCTTCAGAGGACGGAGCACGTGAGCACGAGAATATGGACGACTCAAACAGCGAGCAACAGTTCAGAGTCTTTAGGGATTTCGATTTCCTAGATGTGGAGTTGGAAGATGGGGAGGTACAGTACATTCTCTCTGAAAGAACTTTGCTCTTACCTCAGCTTAAACCACCTTTTAACACTTCCCAACAGCAAATAATGTTCTCTTTATATTTTAAGGAAAGGCTTAACTGTACGCTTTATTTTGAATGAACCTTTTTTTTTAAGTGGGGGCCATGTTTACACAGTATTAGTTTGGCAGCATAAGTCTTGGCAGGTTACCACACCCAGAATGTTTTTTTAAAATGCCTTTTTTCTTTCTTTTTTTACCTCAAGTACCTTTTAATTTTCAGAGAAACCTTATGGAAAGCTAGAGCTGAACATTCTAATGAACTACCCAAATAGGTTTTCCAGACATTAAAGTGAAATGTAATAGTTTGAAAGATTCTGAACATCCAATTGTCTGAAATGCCCAGTCATTAACAGAATACAGACTTTGAACTTCATGAACACATTTCAGAGCAAAGCAGTCACTTAATTTCATCAGTGACCTTCCAAAAAGCTAAACCTTAGACCCATGTGTGCTTGTGCACATATGTGATGTTTGTGTAGCATAAACACTTTGAAATAACCAGGACGCTTTCCGCTCTGCTGTATGTGTTAATGATTTCATCAGCTCTTGTAGGAGAAAAACAGAAGCCCAAGGGCCTGGAATCCGGTCTTGGCAGGTAAAAGCCTGTCGGTTTGTCTTGAACTGGAGTTGCTGTGAGGGCATATTATCCAGTTTACATCATATACTTGAAGGGCAAAGGACTTGTTTTGTTTCTGTTTTGTTTTGTTTTGTTTCTTTTTTAAACATTTTACTGATAATATACTGTAGATCTCCTCCTGGGAATAGTTATTTCTGTTTGACTGAAAAAAGGGTCAACATTAGGTACTGGAGGATATTGTATTATTATTATTATTATTATTATTATTATTATTATTATTATTATTATTATTATTTATATAGCACCATCAATGTACATGGTGCTGTACAGATTATACACAGTAAATAGCAAGACCCTGCCGCATAGGCTTACAATCTAATAAAGTTGCAGTAAACAATAAGGAGGGAAAGAGAATGCAAACAGGCACAGGGAAGTGTAAACAGGCACCGGGTAGGGTGAAGCTAAACAGTATAGAGTCAGAACAAACTCAATATTTAAAAGCTATAGGGAAAAGAAAAGTTTTTAGCCGAGTTTTAAAAGCTGTGATTGAGTTGGTAGTTCTCAAGTGTTCTGGAAGAGCGTTCCAGGCGTAAGGGGCAGCAGAAGAAAAAGGACGAAGCCGAGTAAGGGAAGTGGAGGTCCTTGGGCAGGCGAGAAGCATGGCATCAGAGGAGCGGAGAGCACGAGCGGGGCAATAGTGTGAGATGAGAGAGGAGAGATAGGCAGGAGCTAGACCGTGAAAAGCTTTGAAGGTCAACAGGAGAAGTTTATAGTGGATTCTGGAGTGAATTGGGAGCCAATGAAGAGATTTCAGAAGTGGAGTGACATGGTCAGAGCGGCGGGCCAAGAAGATGATCTTAGCGGCAGAGTGGTGGACAGAGACCAGCGGATTGATGTGAGATGAAGGAAGGCCAGAGAGAAGAAGGTTGCTTCAATGATGTTGTGCCCCACCTCACAGAAAAAAAAGGGCAGTGAAAGAGTGGGGGGCTGCCTGTATGGCAGTGGGTTGCCACCGTGATAAGCAAAACCCCATGCTTTTGCTGTGGCGGTGGCTAATCCTGATGCAGCAGCGAATGCGTGGGGTTTCCGGTGGCCGGGCCTGCCCAGGCAGACGGTGACCAGTCGGGGTCGCCATGCACCCAGCTATGCCTCCGTGACAACTCTGGAGCATGGACAGGTGGCAGATGCACCCTACTCGCCTCACTCTGAAGGAAAAAATTGAGATAAATCTTGACTTTTTTGCTTCGCAGCATCACAGGAAAGCCTCACAATGACTGCAAGGTGGCTGCTGTGCCACATCATTATTATTATTATTATTATTATTATTATTATTATTATTATTATTATTATTTATTGCATTTGTATACTGCCCCATAGCCGAAGCTCTCTGGGCAGTTTACATAATATTAAGACACTTAAAAACAATATACAAAAATTAAAAACCACAAAAATATACAATATACACATATATTTTAAACCACATTTATAACACCTTTAAAAACTATGAGCCTAAAAAACAGCCCCAGGCTCATTTCATAATTGACGCAGCATCAATGCGCGGCCACTCCAGCGTTTTTGGTGCATATAGACAGCCCCTAGGAAGGTAAAATAGGGCCAGAAAATACACAAGCAGTCTCTCACCCATGAGGGTACTTCTCAGCCATATATTGTTGCAGAGGCCTTCTCTTCCTCCCATCCAAAAAATACAATCCATTTAGCACAGCCTTCTCCAACCTGGTGCCCTCCAGACTGTTGGACTACGACCTCCATCATCTCCCAGCCAGCCATGGGAAGGCTGATCTAGCATGTCTCAGGCCAACCTGGGCATCTGTTGTATGGAGGGAGGGTGAGAGAAAAAGCCCATGGTGGGCGCAACAACTTGCTGTCTGTGGCCTCTTCCAATAAATGACCTTCTTGCCAAGTAACACAGCAAGAGGATGTTTAATTTCAAAAGATGGAAGCAGCAGGAAGGGGCACTTGGTAGCTGGCTCTTTGGCATCCCTTGTGGGTTCAGTGACTAGTGAAGTTACATTAACCACTGCCTGGTTTGATTCTGAATGGTAATAACACAGTGATAGCCAGAATTAAATATTCAAGAATGATCTCAGTTGTTTTAGGCATTTCAAGTGTAGATCAGTAAACAAAATGTAGCGACAGTAGAAACGAAATGTAGATACAAAAGTACAGCACTTTGCCTTTGACTTATCCTGCTTCAGGTTGTCATGATAAGTGTGCTGACTTGGAAGTAAATTCCATTGAAATAGAAAGTACTGCCCTGTGATGCATTTAGGTTTGGGGCATTTCAAAGAAGAAATACTTGCTGGAGCAAAATGCATTCCCAAGTAATCTGAAACGCATCTGACAATGAAGTCTCTGGTCCATGAAAGCCACAGGATGTTTCATTGTTATTTACAAGCAATACATTCCTAGATATGTAGCACTTACAATGTGAACAACAGTTTGTAACAACTGTTACATTCTCCCTCATGTGGTAGGGCCTAACTCAATAGTTGAATATAATGCTTGTTCAGAGTTAATCCCTTGAATCTCAGTTCAAAAGATCTCAGGTGGTAGAGATGAGAAAAGCCTCTTCCTTAGACTTAAGAAGAACTGCTAATCACAGTAGTAGGCTACACACCAACCATCCCTGTTGGTGTAAGGCAACTTTTCATATATTCTTGTATGCTTGAGGAGGCATAAGAACATAAGAAGTGCCCTGCTGGATCAGACCAAGGGTCCATCTAGTCCAGCACTCTGTTCACACAGTGGCCAACCAGCCATCGGCCAGGGATGAACAAGCAGAACATGATGCAACAGCACCCTCCCACCCATGTTCTCCAGCAACTGGTGCACACAGGCTTACTTCCTCGAGTACTGGAGATAGCACACAACCATCAGGACTAGTAGCCATTGATAGCCTTTGCCTCCAGGAATTTATCCAACCCCCTTTTAAAGCCATCCAAGTTGGTAGCCATCACTACATCCTGTGGTAGTGAGTTCCATAATTTAACTATGTGCTGTGTGAAGAAGTACTTCCTCTTATTTGTCCTAGATCACCCACCAATTAGTTTCATGGGATGACCACAGGTACTAGTATTTTGAGAGAGGGAGAAAAATGTCTCCCTATCCACATTCTCCATACCATGCACAATTTTGTACACCTCTATCATGTCTCCCCTTCGTATCCTTTTTTCCATGCTAAACAATCCCAGTTGATGTAACCTTCCCTCATAGGGGAGATGCTTCAGCCCCTTAATCGTTTTAGTTGCCCTTTTCTGCACTTTCCTATTCTTCTCCTTGATGTGCTAGCTTACTGGGTATAGGAAGTAAACTTTGAATAGGGGAACATTAAAAACTGCTGTTCCTGTGTAACGGTCAAAGAAGGACTCTGCCACATGTTTTTGTTCAATGTGTAGATCTCCTTACAGAATCCAGTATTACCTCTAGCATCAGAGGCAGTGTGACGCCTATGCACTTCAGCTGCTGGGGAACATATGCGGGAAGGTGCTGTTCCTCTCATATCCTGCTTGTGGACTTCCATAGGCAGCTGGTTGGCCACTGTGGGAAAAGAGTGCTGGACTAGAAAGGACTAATCCAATATGGCTCCTCTTATGTCTTTATTATTATACCTTAATTGGTTGGCAGTGTGAGACTGGGGCTGTCCTAAGGATTAAACTCTGAGTGTGTATCTTAATGAGTGTAGCCAATTGTGGGACACAGCTAAGATTTTTTTAAAAAATGGATACAAGGGCTTTAACAGGATAAGCGTGATGAAACAAACTAGTAACAAAACCACAGGACTATCCAACAGTTCAAGAAGCAAATGAACAACATGTGCTAGGAAGGAGTTAAGGCAGTTCCAGAAGACTGCCCTATATGTTTAATCACTCCAGCTCAAATGGATAGAGCTCGTAAAATATTCTAGAAGAAGTAGGCAGGTCTTGTCAAAGAAGCATTGACTTAGAGTGGCTGTAAGTATACTGCACAAACAAAAGAAACATTTTCTGGAGTGTTTGTTAAAACATTCAGAAAATGGTTTCCATCCAGCTAATCTTAAATAGCCTAAATGAAGTTACTATTTAAAGTTACTGAGCTGTTTATTTTGGCTAAACTCAGTTCAATGTATCAGAATACTATCTTAGATTTGCGTGATTTAAAATAAATGCTCAAACTGGCAAAAGATTGCTTTTTCACGAGGAGTAGGTATAAAATCTTTTTTCAGTACAACCCTATGCATGTTTACGCAAAAGCATGGTCAATGGAGTTTACTCCTTAGTAAGTATGCATAGGATTGCAGCCTTAAGGATAGTTCTTGCTGTGTTACCTGAAAGATTTATAGTCCATCTTAAGTCTCTTTTCCAGAAGCCAATAATGTTTAGTTTAATTTAATTTAGCATGCCAAAGGTTTATTTCTGAAACTCACCTGCCTGCAGAATAACATTTTTAAATGTATACTGGATTGATTTATGAGACCATTGGCAAACATTAGCAACTACAAATGAGTTGTTATTATTATTATTACTATTATTATTATTATTATATTTATTTATTTATTTATTTATATAGCACCATCAATGTACATGGTGCTGTACAGTGTTCTACAAATGGACAGATTATACCAAGATAATGTGTTGAACCACGTAATGCAAAATTACTACATTGTGTAGGGGTTAAAGTTTGCAGGGATGGTGCATCACACAGCACTGAAACAACTCCATGAAATTATGGTCTTCCTAGATGTTATTTTTTCTTTTCTAGTCTTAGAAAAACACTGTGTAATGTTACTGTGCAGCTGTAACATTGCTAGTCTCCTAACCATGGTTAAGAGCTTGGGAACGGGCTGCAGTTCCCTCTTAATCTGTGTTTGTAAATTCTCTTCTGTTTTTGTCTGCCTTTGTCCCCTACAAGCAGTAGGTAAACACGAAGCCCTGTTCACTGTTGCAGACAAAGAAACAAGGGGGCAGAATGAGCAGCTTTCTCCTGTTTTATTGAGACATTTTGGTGCAGTTCTCCAAGTTGCAACCTGGCAGCTCAGTTTATGTTAAAGCATTTCTGGCTGTACTTTATTGTTTTTAATTTCATGATTCTATGTGAAAAAAATTTATGGCATAATTCTTTTTACACGGAGGAGGAGGGGGATAATAAATAACTTTGTCTCAAAAATAGCTAATATTCTCTAGCCACCAGTGCGTAAGGAATTGTAATTAATTTATCAGGAAACAGAACAGTAGAAGTGGGCATACCAGAAGGCTTTTAGCTTCACTTTGAGGGCTAGGTCAGTTATGATACCAAATAAGTGTACAGATTTCAGATGGGAGGTTACTTGTTTGAAACTTTAGAAATCTCATGGCCCATGTTCAAAACTTTTATGAGAACAAACTAGCTCCAACCTGGGGTGATTGCTTTCAAGATACAAAGCCTTCAACATTGAGGTGCATAATGGAAAAACATATTCATTTTTAACAATAGCAACATTATTAGGCAGTGCTGTAATGTGTTTCCTGTTATTGAGCCTAACATCTTTGCCCTGAAATGCCCTAACAATTAACTTTTTAAACAAAAAAATATATAGGAGCAACTTCTTCCCCGAGAGAAGAGTCAATAATGTCTTACAGTGCAGTCCTATACACGCATCCTTGGAAGTAAGTCCCATTGAATTCAGTGGGGGTTACTTTCAGGTAAGTGGATATAGGATTGCAGCCTCCATGACTTAATTTAAACCTATAATTTAGATTTGGTAGATCTGATCTTCCTATATATCTAAATGAATTAAAAAGTGTCAGGAAGTTTAGGCTAAACCAGTTTTTTACTTTCTATTTTTCAGCTATTTTTTTATAGAGATTAATTGCTGTTTAGATTTTCCACAGGTGCATCAGATGAAGTGATGTAATATTTTAATTCCTCTATAAAAGCCAATATTGTGGTATTTTAAGTTTTTGTAAAATTAAATGTAGGAATAAATTGGTCAGTTTAGTTGCAGTAAGTTAGATTGTAGGGCAAATGACTATACGAGTATGTTTGAACTAAGTATGTTTACAAATACTTTTCTTTATTTGTTTCCTATTTGTTATATCTGCTATTCAGGAACTTCAGGTAAGATAATGCTATTTGAACTCACACATGCTAGTAGATATAATGCATTGTTTGTAGCCTGTGATGTATTCTGTGTGTATGTGCTGTGTTTGTTTACATGTATGAAGAGGTTTCCAGCTCATGCTATGCTTTAGAAAGGTTTTAGAGTTCTAAAGAACTAGGAGCTGGTTTAAATGCTATATCTACTGTTACATCCAGAGTGAGATTCACAGATCTCGTTCTTGAGGAGATCCATGAAATCCAGAAATCATGTAGCTTACAAATGCACATTTGTGCATTATAAGAAAAAAGTGAAGGGGAGCCAGCCATTCATCTACTTTCCTTACTTGTTTGCAATCTGTGAACCCGATAGGTTTCAAGTAAGAAACCAGTGTGGTTTGTTTTTTAATGTATTGGATGGTATATAATGTATTGGTATATATGTGGCACATCAGTGGAATGTTTGTTCAACATCTGTATGCTACGACCTCATGGTGCATTAGCATGGCCCTTTTGCAGGAATCATGCAATATGTAATCTGAACTAAAAGTACGATGTGTGTGTTTTTTCATGAATAGCCTGTACTAGCTATATAGCTATAGATATAGATACATTCAGGCTATTCATGAAAAAAACACCCTATTTTTTATTCAGGTTACATATAGCCTGATTCCTACATAGTGGCCATGTTAGGCATCATGAGGTAGTAGTGTTCACCTGTTGAACAAGCATTCTACTGATGTGCTACAACACCTCAGGGGTCCTTAGATCGTTCATGGTATTGCTTAAGAGATACTGCCAGACTAGATTCTATGCCAGTACCAGATGTTTAAGAGGAATGACAAAGAGGTGGAAGAGAGCACCAGCTGGTACTGTATTTGATCATTTTGGCATATAACCATGGTAGACATTGGGGGCGAAGCAAAGAATTGTATTATTAAGTGATGTATGGACTGACATCACAGCTTTTTTCCCAGTTGAAATTAGTGCTGGAACAAACATTTAAATATATTTAAAATTCAGGGAATTCCAAACTGTCAAATAAAAAAATGTGATGAAAGATTGTAAAATCCTGCCAAAACCTGCTTCCTGACAGTAACACATTTTTAAGTACCCACAATAAACTGCCAATTCGCTTGCACAAATAACCGTTTATGTGAGTGGTTTACTGATCTAGACTGTGGCAGATGCTAGACTGTGGCTCCACCTTGTGAACTGGAAGATCACAAGTTGCCATTTCCCCAGTTTACCAAAGAGGAGTCATAATGCTACACACATGCTTATCACTCCAGTGTCGTCACACTGCTTATGTGAGAAGACAGTTCATATCGGCAGTTATTTGTGCAAGTGCAAAAATCTGCCAGTTTTGTATGTTCAAACCCAGGCTTCTCCTCCCAAAAGCTGCCAGGAGAGTTACAGTTGTGTCAGAAGTCAAATTCATGCGGGAAATCAATAGTTAGATTTGTTTGGTATTGTGCACTTGTTTCAGCACTAAGTGCAATGAGCTTAGATATTGTTCATTTGTAATTGCAAAGATGGTCCTACAAATACTCATACCTCCCAGAATCAGCATGCCTATCAGAATATTAATGACTGAAGCTGCAATCCTGAACATATTTACTAGGGGGTAAGCCCCCCTGAATATAGCGGGACGTACTTCTGAGTAAACAAGTATAGGATTTCATTGCACAATCTGAACTAGATATAAAATGTATCAATATAGCTTGACTTAAAAAAACAACCCCCCACTAATATCAAAAAATAAAGTGTTGGTCATTTTAAAAACGATTATTTTACCTTGGAAAATAACTTCTAATCTATAAAATCAAATCAGGATTAAAGCTATAAAGGCTCTGCTGATTTGGTACCTTGCATTGTGCATGCTAAACTGAAAGTGTGTTCTGATCAATCTTAACTCTGCTCCTATGTGCGTATATGTAGCACAGAAAATCTGAAATGTTTTAGTTGTGGTTCGCTATTATGCTCTTATTTTAAACGTAATGCTTAAAATAGCAATTAGAAGAAAATACTTTTTCAGTTGTTTATATAACTGCTGACAATTTCAAATGGGTGAAAACCCTGCCCAGAGGATGGTGCCTTTCACCTTTAAATGGGGATGGGGTGTGTGTGTCTCAAAGTCTTTAAAATGCACCTCCAATGTAAATCATATGGAGGTAAATAGAATTTGCCTGATACAACATTTTGAAGATAAAAGCTTGGGATGCTGAGATTTTTGGAAAGGACTTGTTA
Source organism: Elgaria multicarinata webbii (assembly GCF_023053635.1). NCBI lineage: Eukaryota > Metazoa > Chordata > Lepidosauria > Squamata > Anguidae > Elgaria > Elgaria multicarinata. The sequence continues at coordinate 108,464,808 of NC_086175.1, read as the reverse complement.
ACCATAGTGTAATCAGCTCTGCTTTAGAAGTTGTTATAGCTTCATATTCCTGTTTTGTTTTTTTAAAATCACCTAGTAATTTATATAAAAATATTTTTCCCCTAAAGGTATACTTTTCTTTAAATTATAACCAATTTACAAAATGTTGCTTAATAAAACTTCCATGGGGGGTAATTAGTAGCATAGTGGCAGAGAAAACATGCCAATGCTGTGATTTCAGGGTGAAAGCATGGACAATTTCAACTGGGGAGTACGCAGGCGTTCTCTTGATAGTCTGGACAAGTGTGATATGCAACTTCTGGAAGAAAGCCAGCTTTCAGGAAGTACACCCAGCCTAAACAAAATAAACCATGAAGACTCTGATGAGTCATCGGAGGAGGAAGACCTAACGACAAGCCAGATTCTGGAGCAATCAGAGCTAGTAAGTAGTAAAATTATAGGCTGCTAAAAAGTACGTGACATTAAACATTTAGATCGTGGTGTCCTATATTCAGACTGATTTCAAATGACCTTATGCATGTAAGTATGTTCTTAACTGCTTTCTCTCTTCATAGTTTGCAAACATAAAAGATTTAGAGGCGAGTTCTAAATGCAGGAAGTATCAGATCTGATAAGTGGTGCTTTATTTTTGCGAGATGTTATATGTCCTATTCAATTAACTGGCCCATCTGAACTCTTTGGACACGTGATTATGAAAATGAAGCTTCTGTTTTCAGTAAACATCACAAAGGAAGGGCAGAGGGAAATAGTTTCTGGAATATCAAAGTAGGTTTTATTTTAGGACCTACGCAAAACTTTATGAAATGAATTACAGAATTACTTTTCAATGACAACCCACCCACCCCCGATGGAAAATATAACAGTGTTTTAAAGAATATTTAGAGACTATTCCTAGGACAAGGACTACATATGTTGGATACAATCCATGTAAAGTTCTCCTATGCACACTCCATCAAACATGAATGGGAGTGATGCACAAGCACTATTTGTGCATCTCCTGTTTATTTGGGTGACTTGTACAGGAGAACTTCCAGGTGGATTGTGCCCTTGGTCTAAATCTCGTTCCTCTTTTAACAGATCATGACGCTTTCCCCTTCTGAGGACACCAACCACATTGACTCACTTTCCACCCCATGTGATGCAGCTTCATCAGCTGCACCTCCTTTCAGTTCAAGAACTTCTAGTTTCAACGCTTCTTTGCCTGAAGTGAATAATCTCCAGGTGTCTGAAGGTTCAAAGGTGAATTACTTGCACTCAAACATTTTTATTCAATAGAGGGCCGGGGGGGGGGGATTGGGAAACTATTTTTTTTCCTTCTTCTGTTAAAAGATATTTTAGGGGTTCATAGTGAAAATGTGCACTTTAAATACAGCATGTCCAGCCATAATTAGCACCAAGCTAAATGTACCAGTTTTTGAAGTAACAGTGCTTGGAAAATGCCAGCCTCATTCTTCCACCAACTTTAATAAGACAGTAGAAAAATTGCCCTGTGGGTGTAAAGCATGAATTCCATTTTCCCCTAAATGTGGGAGCTCTATTGTGAAGCTGCCTGCACAAGGACTCAGTTCTTGCCTGTTTGGTCTACTTTCAGAATGCTGATTACAGTAATACACTGAGTTTGGTAAATTAAAAAATATAAACGCTGTTCTGTATAGCTGCCTGAAACGAAGCTTGCCTTGGACACAATTATCAAAGGTTGGTAAAAGCTTAGTAGCAATACCATGTATTTGTTTCTGAAGTTTTCTTTTGGGGGAAATGCTTCAATTTCAAAAATATTAACAGAGTTCTACAACTCAAACCAGGGGCAGGCAGGACCTTTTTTCCCTGAAAACACTGCCTCAAATGGGACACATTGACAGCTGTGCCAGTACTATGTCAAGAACCATAATGATTCCTGTTGTAGGGCACATCATGCTGGCGTAAGAGTTAGAGGAAACTGCTAGAAAGAAAATGGGTGGTGCTTTGGATAATGATAATCACTGAACAAGAAATTTCATGTAGCAGTAATAATGGCATAAATTGTCCTAGAGAACTAGTTAAAGTTAGGTTGCCAACTTTGATTTTTATCTTCATTTAAGGTAGTACTTAAGAAACTTCGCTATTAATAAGGAATTGTTGTTTTTCATTGGGGCTGACCAGCTGCATTTAATCAGGATCCAGTAGGCCATGTGAGTGAGCTCCACATACAATGAAGCTTCCTGAATTTCCTTCTTGTCACCTCACAAGCCACATCTCAAACTCAAAGAAAATTCAGAAGTATCCTACAACTCCAATACAACTCAGCAAGCTGAGATTGGGAAAGAAGAGAGTAATGAACCTCCTGTAGAAGTCCTTGCACACTCACTGTCAGAATCCACGTCAAACCAGATCCCGATTCTGAGGAGACTTCCTCTGTGGTGGAGTAGGTACTCCAATACACATTGGTTCTTGTTAAAGAGGGGAACCTCGGGGAACCCACAGCGCTTGAGAACCAGCCAAAACTTGCTGCCCCCAATAACATTTCATGCAAGGAATCAGGAGATCCCATGACTTCTATTTGGACCTCTACCCTGATCCCCTCCTCTTGTTGCCCAGAACGTCTAGGAACAACAGAAACAGTAGACCAGGCTGGAAGCTCAGAACGGGCAACAAAGCATCTGTGTCTGGCTGGCTGCAGTCTTCCTTCCTGTAGCTCTACTCAGGCAGAAGGAAAAAATCATGCTCTAGATGGGGGCGCAGCTGAGAACTAGGAAGGGGTGAAGCAACTTGCTACTATAAAGCCCTGCTGTCCCTGACTTCTTTGCTAGAGCAACAACTCCCCTGCAGAGACCATTTCTTATCTCCAGCTGAAGTTCCTGTTTAGGGTCAGTTCAAGGTTCCTGCCAACCCAAAGTGCCCTATAGATTTCCCAGCCCTAATGCACATCGAAAATTCAGGTACCAACCTCTGTTTCCCCAGATTTGTATACTATACTATTATTCTGACTGATGGGACATTTTACAAACTCCCTGCCTGAGAGACAGTGAACAGAACACACATGTTTCAGTGAATCCCTAGAGTGCTATCAAGCTACCGGATGCAAATTTAGACCAACGTCTTTGATAGTGTGGAGATATGAGAATCCTACAGCATGCATATTGACCCTGAGCCACACTCAGGTGGTATCACACTCAATATCACATTCAAGTGATATTGTTTTAGGAAACCAGAGAATAGGGATGAATGAATCTGTCTGTTCCACTTCCTATCATGTTTGCATTTTTTCAAGCAGAAGTTAATTCCGTCCTGTTTCCACATCATGTTCTCAAGGGGTAGCTGTCTTACTGCTGCAGCAAAAACATTACAAACCATGAAAGCTTATGCCATAATAAATTGGTTAGCTTTTAAGGTGCTACCTTGTTATTTTTCACATCATTTTATGAATATATATTTTGTAAGACTGCATGGTCATTTATACAAATTTTTTACACAATTTCCCCTAATACATGCATTTTTTACAAGTACCCCCAATACATATGCTATTTCCCTAATGTACATATTTTTGTATGCTTTTTTAAAAACAACAACAACAGCAATTTGGCAAAAACTGAAGGATAATTGCTTTCTGGTATTAGTTTGGCAAGTGCGAACCAAGTCAGTTCATAGTTAAATGTGAACCCTATGAATTTTGCCCACATCCATACCAGGGAGGGGACCTTCCGTAATGAATACAAACTGGTCTCAGTTAAGAGTATCCTGAGCAAAATATTCTGGATTGATTTTTCACTCCCAAGGTTGAGAGGGGGATTTTAGTCCCATGTTTTCCCTCACTATCTGAACAAGGCCTCTCTGGAAATGGAAATGAATAAAGTAACGAGACATTTAACCTGTCTTACATCTTGTTCATAAGGTGTCAGAAAGAGAGATGGAGAGAGAGAGAAGGCTTGCTATAAAATGAATGAGCCTCTTACTTCAGAACTTCCAGAAAATTCTAAACTGTGAACTCTGCAAGCATAATCCTATGTATGTGACTTCACAGAGTAGTAGTATTCATAGAGCAACATGTAATCTATTGCTACCTACCTGAATAAAATGTAAAGGAAGCTAAGCTTATGTTCAGGATGTTCTGTTAATTATTGTCCTTAAATGAACTGTGTTTTCCTGCAAACATTCTGAGTTGATCCTACTGCAGTTCTAGGCACTATAAATAAGCAAGTTGACTTTGGCATTCCAGAAGGTCCTGATAAAGTTCTCATAAATTTCAGCTTCTAGAGCTCTATTACCAGGGTTTTCACTGGAAAAAGCAAGCTGAACGAGTAGGTATCTTTAAACACAGCTATACTAAGGGAATATGCTGTCAAGATATGCATTTCTTAATAGAGTCTGGTGACCTAAGGACAGTGTGTATGCCTTTGTTGGTGGGATCACACCCTCTGAAGGACCAGGTTTATAGTTTTAGCATTTTTCTGGACTCTACTGGACTTACAGGTGGCAGCAGTAGCCAGGAATGTGTTTTTTCACATTCTCTGATTGTCCCCCTCCTCTTTCTCTCTGATGGAGAATTTGCAATAACCATCCATGCTTTAGTAACCTTCCTTTTTTATTATATTCTGTGTAGAGCTGTCCTTAAAAGTGTATCTGAATGGCAGAATACACATTGCACCTAGTTTTGGCTGTTCTGGACTGGCTGCCAATTAGTTTCTAGCCCAATTCAAGGTGCTGGTTATTACTTTTAAACCTTTTCACAGTCTGGATCATGCATATCTTAGGGGACACCTTTTTTCTTGGCTCCCCCCTTCACCAAATTCTGCTGGGAAGACCTTGCCTCAGGATCCCTCTTTTACACGGGTTACATTGGTGGAAACCAGGAGCAGGGCTTTTTTGGTCATTCCACCAACTCTCTGGAACGCCCTGCCCAGAGAGGATCACTTGAGGTGCAAACCTATGCATGTTTAGACAGAAAGAGTTGTAGGACTCTTTCCTTCTAAACGAACATTGGATTGCACCCTAAGTCATTTCGTTGTATTCTTTCCACCATCTTGTGAAAGGGTTGTTTCTAGAACTTTCTGAAAGGGTTGTTTCTGGACTCATTGGGCCTGTTCAGACAACATGCTAAAGCCATGGTTAGGCCCCTAGCCCTTTTGCAGCAAATGGTTAGTGAGCATGTTTAAACCGTGGTTATGTAGCCACCATGGTTAGTAATGGTTTACACAACACGCTAAGCCATAATGTTTAGCTCAAAATGCTTAACTACTGTGGCTTAGCGTGTCGTCTGGACAGGATCACTGAGTAAATTAATAAATATTGATTATCACATTTTACTTTTAGTTTGTTTTGAAATGTTCTTTTTATGCTGATGCATTTGTTGTTGGTTGACTTTATTGCTTATACAACCTTCTGAGTATATTTTAATATAAAAAGCATTTTGTCAGTACATACATAATATAAGCAAGTTTATCTCATAATCATTAGCTATATTTTATGGCCTCATGTATCTCTGTTCCTTTATCGTTGAATATATCCATGTTATTGTTAAGGGTACTATGTAGCTAAAATGGTAACCGATTCAATCTCTCTAGACTGAAGGTGGCCAAGAAGAAGAGGATACCTCCGTACAGGAGGATGATCTCTCTGGCTCTACCAATGAACTCCCAGCAGCTTTTGAATACAGTGATAGTTTTAGCCTAGATATGACAGAAACTGAAGAAAAAGGTGACAGGCTGCTGGATCAATATGCACTTGCCAGGTCAGTATTTATTTATTAGTTGTTAAAGTTTCTAACCTTTATAAATATGCTCAAAATGGCTTGGAAAAAGTTAGTAAAATACATTTTGAATGTGTTGTTGCTTTATTTGTAAGCTGCCTTGGTAGGGTTTTATCTTCAAAGGCGGGATATAAATAATTGTAATCAATCAATCAGTAGCACACTGTAAAAAGAGTTCAAACTACTAAAATCAGCTTTATAAAATAAAACCAAGAGCAGGATAAAATAATTTAGCACAAAAGAGTGGGATATTAGACTAAAAGCTCTCAGTGTGAACAAAAACTTCAGTCACATGACAATCCTGAGTTTAAAGGGTGGGTGGGTGGGTAGTCAGGTCCTCAAATCTTTATATTCTAACCCAGCCTTCACCGATCTGCTGCCCTCCAGATGTGTTGGCCATGCTGTGTGGGGATTATGGGGGTTGTAGTCCAACACATCCAGAGGACCTGCAGTTGGAGAAGGCTGCTCTAGCCTGATTAAGACACCATATGCATGAGCACAAACAACCACGTTGTCTCACCATCCTTATCATAGCATTTTGTGGTTGACTTTCTTTCAGTTTTGGTGATGGCGACAGGAATGTTTCACCTCCCCCTTCCCCCTTCTTTTCCGCTATCCTGGCTGCATTTCAACCAGCTGCATGTGATGATGCAGAAGAAGCCTGGCGTAGCCATATGAACCAGCTCATGTGTGACGCTGATGGCTCCTGTGCAGTATATACTTTTCATGTGTTCTCTTCCCTGTTTAAGGTAAGAAAAACCCACGTTCCTAGAACTATGTTATGATCAGTATTTTGGTGAAATCCTAACAATCTTTACAAGCTTCAATAAATGCAGAGCCTGATTATGTTCTCTAGCTCATCAGCTTTTATCAAGGAGTAGGCCAGTGGGGTGGAGAGTCCTAAACACCAACTTTCCAGATCAAAGTTATATCAAACCTATATTGGGGATTACATGTTATTGCAATAGGTTTGGTGTCAGACAGTAGCCCACTCACATATGTCCCCTGGGGCCAAAGGCAGGTATGTGGAGGCAGGTACATGGCGGCTCTGTTATACTGGAGGTAGTATCCCATTATACTGGGCTGCAGGGTTCAGGACAACAGGGGTGATAGCCCTCTTCCCAGAATCCCTCTCTTACCCTGCATTCTTTTAATCTCAACCTCTGCCCTTCTTTCTTTACACAGAGCCTCCACTTACCTGCCCGAAGGGGTCTATTCCTAGAACCTAAATGCTTCTTGTGTTCCATTCACTGCAAGGATTGTAGAATGAGCTACAATTTTTGACACAATCCCTTCCCTTTCAGTTCACAGACTCCTCCTCCTGCTGCACCCTTGTGTAGCTTTTGAATTACTTTGTTTAGTAGAAGAGAGACATTAAAAAAAAAAAGAACTGCTTTGTGATGGAGCAGCAGGCACTATTTCCTCTGGTGGTATTGGCACGCCCTGATAACAGTGCTTTGATATACAAGAGAATAAATTCCCATAGCTGTTTTCGAGATGACAGAGTGAGGATATTACCATATATTTCCAGTTAACAGAAGCCCTTAGGTGGTTTGAACAGTTCTTTTAAAAAGTAATTTTGTAATTTAGAGCAAAAAAAACCCCTATTCTAGCTGGTATAACACTCAAAACAGTGTTATACCAGCTAGAAAATCAGGAAGGGTCTTGGTGTGCAATAGTTTCCAGCTGCAGTTTGGCATGTTGGAATTCTCTCCAGCAGCAGAGAGGCACACTTGCCAAGCAGTTCTAGCCAGAGGGGGAAACCAAACACACAGAACTCTCTCTCATGATTTCCCCTCCTGTAAACTTGGCATCAGAACACTCATTACATTGTTTGATAGGCCACTTGACAGTGGGTATAAACAAAACAACGCCCAGAATGGGCAGAGAAATCTCATCTTGGTTGTTGCTGGTGACAAAACAGAATGAGCCAATGCTATGCAGGTTCAGTCTCACAAGAAAGTGGGGGAGAAACACGAAAGAAATAAGAAAACCTTTTAGCGAGCAGAACGAGCTGTATAGTTTGCAGAAACATAATAGTGTATACTCAGACCATAATGGGATTTAATGTCCTTAAGAAAACGCATGGGATGTATTTATTTCCCCTCTGCAGTATGCAGAAAGAACAAATGTAGCAATTTTGTATACAGAATTCAAAAGTGTATTAACTTCAACTGTGAAAGTAATGGGCATAATTTTGTTTTACAGAATATTCAGAAAAGGTTCTGCTTTCTGACTTGTGATGCTGCCAGCTACCTAGGGGACAATCTGCGAGGAATAGGCTCAAAGTTTGTGAGCTCGTCACAGATGCTGACGTCATGTTCAGAATGCCCGACCCTTTTTGTAGATGCTGAAACTGTGAGTATATGTGCGTGACTAATCACTCTGAAATGCCATCTGTAGAAAACCGCTAGAGTGATGAAGTTTTATAAGTTGCTCAAACCTTTCCTTGATATATTTGTAAACTCTTCTGGAAATATCTATTGAGACGTAAACCATATGTATTTCTGGTGTATTACAATTCTAGCCTTTTCTAGCTGCATTTAATGTTTTGGGTGAATATAGATAGGGAGGTATATTTGGCACAAGCACAAACCCCCACAGAACTGAGTTATGCTTACAGAACGCTGCTTCCTGAGACCCTCAGTTTTTATTAAGTAACACAATACTAAACAAGGCTCTAGTTCTCATAGGTTTTAGGCTTTAAACTGTGTGGGTAATGTTTGGTGAAATCTCCGAAGCCTATGGGAAGGTTTGTGGCTTATCCATTGTTCATGGAAGGAGCTCTAGTGCTATACATAGTTTAATTGGAACAATGTACACACAAAATTTGTCTCTTTGTCTAGGTTGTTTGTGATCATGGTGTAGAGCACGTAACGTTGCCTCTAATGCATAAATCATACAGTAGCTTCAACAAAATGGGGAGGAAAAGTTGGAAATATATTGGTCATTTCTACTAAAGGCTTGAAACTAAGTTTGGGGGTGGGTTGGTAGAATCCTGTATATGGTCTCGTCTGAAGGAGAGACCATAGAGACTGAAGAGACTGAAGGAGAGACTGAAAAGGAGAGACGCTTCTTCACATAAAACAGCTCTCAGGCTTTGCTGTTCTTTAATGTTCTTATCCCATTTTTCTGAGAGTCCCAATTCTTCTGCTCCAGATTTTACCCATGAAAAAGCTATGCCTAAATTATTATTATTATTATTATTATTATTTATTTATTTATTTATTTATTTATTTATTTATATAGCACCATCAATGTACATGGTGCTGTACAGAGTAAAACAGTAAATAGCAAGACCCTGCTGCATAGGCTTACATTCTAATAATAGGTTCCTAGTGAATACTTTCCCAGTTGTCAAAGGCTCTGGAAACAGAATACTTTCAGTTTTATGCACTGGAAACAGGAAATCGATCTGGGAGCAAGCGTGCATTCTCACTCTCACATACTCCTGACTGACCCCTGGTTAACAAACCACAAGATGTTTCATTGTAGGAACTGAGTCAATATCCAGCACCCATAGGTGTGTCCAAGAGGTGTGCTGGGTGTGTCCAGGCACACCCTAATGTCTCAAGCAATAAGCACTGAATTGGGGGGGGGAGCATAGAGTAGGGATTCACAGGGGGATCCAGATGTAGCAGGAACAGTGCTCCATCTGCCCTCTGGCTGCTCAGCTGCCCCCAACAGCCTGCCATTGCTCCCGGCAGCAGGAATGAAAAGAAATCACTTTGCCAGGAGCCATGCTTCAAAGAGGCCAGGAGAAGGGCTCCAAAGGCTAATGTCACCTCTTAAGCTCTTCCTCTGGCCAGTGTCACTACAAATCCCCACCAACGTTGGGGCTTGAGGAGCCCCTCCTCATTAGCCCCTCCTCTCCTGCAACAGCCCTCCCATGGTCAGGCAACTCAAATGCAGAGTAGGGCATCAGTGTCTACAGTGTTTAAAAAATAAATGAATAAAAATAATTTCATTTATGGTTGAGTATTCAATAAATATTCACCTTGAAAAAGAAATCCCTGGGTGTACACCCTAATGAAAAGTGCTGTGCAGCCTATGCTAGCACCAATCCAGAGACTAACTCTTGTGGGTTTCTTCCTTTCGATTTTGGTATTCATTGAGACAGTGCCTTTAGAACACTCTTTAAAGGAAGTAATGTTCACTGTGATGTCTTTAATGTTTTCAGCTTCTCTCTTGCGGACTTCTTGAGAAATTAAAATTCAGTGTCTTAGAACTGCAAGAATATTTGGACACATATAACAACAGGAAAGAAGCAACACTTTCTGTAAGCAGGTTTTCTTTGTTTATTTTTTAATTATTTTTTGTCATCGTTAGGGTGTCACAATACTGTATTGTTTTTGTTGCAACAGATTAACACAGCTACCCTTCTGGAAATTGTATGTTCTTTGTTTTCCGAATATATATCTCATGGAAAGAGAACTAAAAATAAATTTAGGCTGCAATCCTAAAAACGTTTACTAGGGAGTAGATGTCATTGAACTCACTAGGGCTTACTTCTGAGTAAACTTGCATAGGATTGCATTGTATTGTTACTGTACTGGAATTTAAATAAGTGATGGTTTATTGTTTTATCCATTTTCATTCATATATATTTAAATTTATTTTAACCAAATCCAGTTCCATGTCTCAAGAATATGATTTTAAAAATGTAACATATTTTCTGGCCACCAACTTCAAAGTACTTTGTTGATCATGGTGCCGATGTCCCTTTCTTTTTCATACCCAAAAATAGTGGCTGGCAAACTGCAAGGCAACATTTGCTGGGGGTTCAAGAGATGGCGTTATTACCTGTCAGCCAGGAGACTCAGAGGAAAAGGTAATTATAGATTGGATATATTTTCTTGCTTCTGCAGTTAACTACAATTCCATGTTGTTTCTTGACCACAAGAACGGCTGTGGTGTCTTATGTTTTCTTCATATCCTGGGAACAATCTAACATCATAGCAACCATAAAGCTTAATATAAATAGCTGCTACATCCCCCCATTGTTCTCTACCATATCCAATTGAGCATGCTCAAGAGACATCCGTACTGCATAGGTCGTTTAGGGCCTGGGCAAAGGGACAATTCCTTTGCTCCTTCACCTCTCCCCCTCCCTTACCACATTATCCCTAGCATTCTTAGGGTTGCCCATAATGGGAAAAGGAATGCCACCACACCATTTTTCTTCTCCACTGTCACCATTTTCTCTCTAGGATGCCTCAGTCTGATCAGGAAGCAGACGTGTATTAGAGAAAGCATTTGGAGGACTGTCTAACAACTCTAGAATCTTCTTTTTCCACTTCCAAATGTTTAGGAATTAACGTGGAAGCATGCTTGCTGTTCGGTACTAACAAGTCGTCTGTGTGCTTTCCCTCAAGTTCTCCCTCCACCTAAAAAGCTGTTGTGCTACCTGCAGTTTAGAAGCCTATTAAAATACAAGAATGAAATGGCAGGGATTAGGCCACATACTGGGCCCAAAAATAGCTGCATAGATTGCACAGCTTCTGGCCCTGCTGCTTCCAGGATTGATTATTTATTTAAAATATTTCTATACCGCCCTTCATCTTATGGTACTAAGAATCCTAATAGCAGGGCAGAACTTGCATAAAATAGGCAGCAACACCACCTGGCTTCATAAGCGTATGTAAAGAATATAATATTTGTGCCAGTTGTACCTCCATAGGACAGGTGTACCACAACCAGGGTGCCACAACAGAGAAGGCTCTCTCCCTTGTTGTCACACATTGTAGCATGAGTACTTATAGAAGAGCCTGCCCTAAAGATCTTACGGCTGGGTAGGTTGATTCAGGGAGGGGAACTCCTTCAGATATTTGGGTCCCCAGCCATCTACGCTCTGGCGTGGGCTGGTCCATGAAGTCACAAAGAGTCGAAAACGACTGAACGAATAAACAACAACAAGCCATCTAGGGTGTTAAAGATCAGCACTAGCACCTTGAATTGGGTTCAGAGGCGAATAGGCAGCTAGTGAGCTTTGGATATTGGGCGGTACAGAAATAAAATAAATAAAAATAAACAGTACAATTCATTTAGAATTGGTGTGATGCGATTCCTCCCGACTGTACCAGTTACAATCCTGGCTGTCATATTCTGCACTAGCTGAAGCTTCTATGTACAACATGTTGCAGTAATCTAATCAAGAGGTTACCAATGTGTGAATCACTGTGGCCAGACTAACCGTACCCAGGGGAGGTTCTAGCTGGCGAATGAGACAAAGATGATAAAAAGCAGTCCTGGACAAAGTCAACTGAGCCTTAAGTGTCAAGATTGAATCAAGGAGCATCCCCAAGCTATGCACCTGCTCTTTCAGAGGAGTGCAACCCCATCTAAACAGGTTGAATGCCCAATTTCTGAACCATCTACCACAGGGCCTCTATTTTGTCGGATTCACTTCAGTTTATTAGCCCTCATCCAGCCCATTACCAAATCCAGATACTGATTCAGCACCTAAATCAGATGACACAGAGGAATAGAGCTGAGTGTCATCAGCATACTGCTGACGCAACTACAGATTCCCTTATGACTTCACCCAGCAGCTTCATATAAATGTAGAAATACCCAAATATCTCTATCTGAAACTGACCCTGCAGATAGGAGTGGATCCACTATATTGTCATCCCTCCCACATCCAACCCACAGAACTAGTCCAGCAGAACACTGTGGTCGATGTCATCAAATGCTGATGAGTGGTCAACGAGAATCAGCAGGGTCACACTCCCCCTTGTCTCTCTCCCAATCAAGATTATCCATCGGGGGACCAGGCCATTTCAGGGCCCAACGTATGCCTGGAGCCAGATTGAAATTTGTTTTAAGATTCTTAGCAGCACTCTTCTACAGCTCAGTTTCTCCAAATGTTCTTCCTGCTGGCATAGACTATTTCCAATGTTATCCATGGCTTCACAGTCACAATCTAATCCAGGGCTATGGCCCTCCAGATGATGTTGGACTCCAGTTCCCATCAACCTCAGTAAGCCTGGCTAGTGCTGAGGGATGATAGGAATTTTAGTTCAACCACATCTGGAGGGGCACAGGTTCCCCAGCCCTGATTAAGACTACAGTAAGCACAAGCATCACTGAATTGTTACTCAATGTTTAATTCCTTGGAAGACAGATGCCAAGATCAAGCGTATCTCGAAGCTCCTCCCTTTATTTATTTATTTATTTATTATTGCATTTATATCCTGCCTTTTTTCCTCCAAGGAACCCAAGGCGGCATATATAATCCTCCTCCTCCTCCTCCTCCTCTCCATTTTGTCCTCACAACAACAACCCTGTGAGGTAGGCTGGGCTGAGAGTCTGTGACTGGCCCAAAGTCACCCAGTGGGTTTCCAAGGCCGAGTGGGGACTAGAACCCGGATCTCTTGACTCCCAGTCCAACACTTTAGCCTCTATGCCACACATTGAGCCCTGTTATTTGGAGACTCTCTGTAGTTAGTCCCTGGTGAAGGAAAAACACTCTTGGCTTGACCAAGGGCACTTTCAACTATTCATACTTCATAAATTCGAGGGGTAATCTGACACAGAACAGATGCCAGGCCCAAGCCATGATGCAAATTAAGCCCTGATGTAAGCATACTATCACTTCCAGACTTGCCCAGTTTCCCTCAGGGCCCTGTACAAGGCAGGGTGTAAGGAGGCAGAGAAGCTTCCCACACACACACAATTATATATATTTTCAAAATGATTGTAAAATTTTGTGTGTAACAGGCCACTCTGAAAATTCCATTGCCCCAGTCCCCCAGATTCCTCTGGGTGGCCCTGGTCAATTCTAGCCTGTTAGTGTGAATCCAGTACAGACTAACATGGAGGCAATTACTGTACATGGGCAAAGCAAAACTGTTTTCTTAGACAAATGGCCTGGGGCTGCATTCTATACCAGATTGTCTGAAAAGACAGAAGCAGGCAGAACTATAAATAAATGTAGCAGCATATGGGGACATCAGTAACTGAGACAAATGACAGCTTGTTTTTATGGTTTAGAAGTTAAAAATGGAGTGATACAATGTCAGCATGCAGTATTGTAAAATGACCTTTTTCCACATGTTTTTATGGTGGAGGTTGGTTTGGTTTTTTATTTGGTTTTTTATTTTTTGCTGTTTTCTCTATTCATTTTATTTGTCTTTGTCTATTCATTATTGGCCTTCCCACCTAAGTTCTTAATTTTACTGTCCTCTTGGTTTTTGCATTTCTATTTTTTCCCCTTATTTATCTTGCTTTCTCGTATCATCTGTTTTCTCCTTTTGCATGGGTTCTCCTTCCCTCTGCTTTTGGTCATATGCGTAATACAAGAACAAGAGAAAGTTAGCACAAGCAGCTTTGAGGTCTTTGCACCAAACATTAGATCTTTTATTCTGTGCTTTCACACTGTTCACCTTATACAAAACCCACTTTTCTTCATGGTCTCTGTGCATCACACTTATGGCTCTATGCCTGCGCGGAGCCTCGCTTGAAAGCTTCCAATAACTGAGGAAACTTTTTTCGGTGGGAACCCCTCCACCACCATCGTATTGTGCGCACCTACTGCATTTCCCATCCTAACTCTCAGTTCTTCTTCAACCGCCATTAAGGTTGCCTCGTCGGGAACTTTGTTGGTCCACGTACCTGCTTAGAGTGTTGAGTTTTTTCTTCTTACCTTCTTTCTTTCTTTGTAGTATCTAAAAAAAGAGGGGGAAACAGCTGTCGTTAGATAGTCTTTTCTATTGCTCCCTCTGAGAGCATGGCCTTGAAGGCCCCTTTTACCAAATGTGTCGAGTGTGGCAGTGAATTGCCCCCCTCCGATGGTCACACACTCTGTTTATTGTGCCTCGGAGAAACACATTGTTGAGACCTGCAAGTTTTGCATGGCTTTTTCGAAACAAGCCAGGAAGAACAAGGCTGATAGGCTAAAAGCCATACTCTGACAAAGGGCTCTACAAGAGGTAGACACTCAGAAGGTGCCAACTCAACCCAGATCCTTCTATGCCCCAGATTTCTGGAAGAGATCCTTTGACCCCGGGCTGCTCGCTCACACAGACAGTGGCCAGGACTGAAACCTTCAGATCTACACAGAGACTTTTTTTGGCCACAGTGAACCTAAAAAGGGTTCCCTGGTATCATCCCAATGCATAGCGGCATGGATTTGTCAAACAATTGCGCTAGCATATCATATCTCCAAGCGAGACTTGCCATCCCAGATTAAGGCTCACTTGACCTGTGGGGTGGTGACTTTGATAGGCTTTGCTAGAAGCGTTTCTTTGTCGGATTTGTGCAAAACGGCTTCTTGGGCTTCACAATTGACCATCATTTGACATAATAAGCTGAATAAACAAGCCAGGTCAAGTTGTCGATTCGGAAGAGCAGTACTGTTTTCAGCCCTTCACTAGACACCTTACTCACCACCAGTAAGTCAGCTAGCTAATCGCTCCTTAAGTATGATGCACAGAGACCACAAAGAAGAAAGACAGGTTGCTTACCTGTAATTGTAGTTCTTCGAGTGGTCATCTGTGCAGCCACACTTCACTCCCACTATCATAGATGTCGATGCTGAGCTATTCTCAAGTTCGAGATCAAACAGTGGTCCCAAGGAACTGAGAAATAGGGCAGGAACACGGTAGGCAGGCACGATATGATGATGGGGGAGGGGTTCCCGCTAAAAAAAGTTTCCAAGCGAGGCTCCGCGCAGGCCCAGAGCCCCATAAGTGTGACTGCACAGATGACCACTTGAAGAACTACAGTTACAGGTAAACAACTTTAGCAATATTGCTAGCTACTCCTTTCCCCCTTGTTTTTGTATAATGGGGGAGAGGATTTGTGGCTCTCCAGATGTTGGACTTCAATTCCTATGAGTCCCAGTGAGGATGGTAAATGGTTGGAGATGATGGGAGCTGTAGTCCAACAACATCTGGCTTGTCAGAAGTTCCCTGCCCCTGGCATAAAGTAAAAAGTATTGAGACTATTGCAGTTGTACAAAGGAGGAAACAATATATTAAAACTGGTGTTTATGTTTATTGTACTGATTGGAAAAGAAAAAGTGGTAGATTAGCTGATTATAGAATGATTTTGATTTATCTGATAGTTCACTATTTTATAAATGCCTTGATGTCACTAATCTTGATCCAAAGATCCTTGCATTTCAAGGATCTGGTGTACATATCTGCCAAACAGATGGTTGATGCAGTAGCCCTGACCACTGCAAAATTGTCTTCGGGGTGGTCTGGATTCATACACTCCCAAACAGGTGGTTGGAGTTGGTAAACCTGACCCTGCAACCATTGGTTTGATACGTACACATGTGGATTCAATTCTACACCAGTCACAATATCTGCAGCCCTGAGGGGATTTTTACCCCAATGCAGTATTTTTTGGCAGAGGTAGAATGCAACTCAATAAGGAATTACATTCATAGAAGCTTCCTTCCACACAAATTGTTCTTGATAGATCAGGTTGTATATGGTTTTTTCCTAATCATTATCTGAAAGCTTTTGCATCACATCAGCTAATGACTTAGACTCATAAATAAAAGATTTCACTTGAAGGCAGGAGTAGGTTTGAAATTGTGACTCAAGGTGTTTAGATAAGGTTATTATATTATTTTTATATTGGCAATAGCTGCTAGTACATTTCTTTGATACTTAAAAAAAGATTATTTAGGATGCTATCCTATACCCATTCTCCTAGGTATAAGACTTAGTGGGACTTGCTTTTGAATAGGCATGTATAGAATTGGAGTTCATGCTCTGTTTTTTTTGTTCTGGAATGCCTTAAGCCTGGTATTCCCTTTGGCCTTGAATATTTGCAACAATTAGGGTTCCTGCAGAGCCATTCAACCCACCACATATTCCTGGCCTAAAATTGAACTTTCAAAGCCTTTTCTCATGTCATGGGGCAATAAGTTTTAATCCACAGGGTAATCAAGAGAACCTTCTGGTGCTATATTGATGTTTCCTAAGGATATTCAACATTTCTGGAAAGCATTCGGTTACTCATTGCTGTAGGCTAATTAAAAAAAAAAGAAATAAATTCAGTGGCTAATTATTAAACATTTTTATAGTCAGTCAAATTTTAAATACTCAGTACTTCAGGGTATGCAAAAAAAGTGAGATGTTTGCACATAATGCAAACAAGCTCTGACAAACAGCTGTCAGTGCAATTCTGCATTTGATAGTAGCTTGTCTCATCTCTTTGTGTTTAACTTCATATTTACTAGCACAATGCCTGATGCCTGATTGTCTCAGCTGCATGACATTTGGGAATATAAAGCTTTATGTATGATGACTAAAGTAATGAAATCCCTATATAGATAACATCACAGGCAACTAAATACCTCAAAATAGTGTTCAGCGGGACTTCATGAGTTTGTATTTGTAAACAATCCTACATCCTAATTTTTCGGAAGCAGCTTGTAATTGATGGTCCATCTAGTGGTGTTTCCAGACGGAGTCTTCCTAGTGCAAACAGTTCGAAGGCATTGTGCAGCTATTGCATCTTTTTCTCTCTATTGGATTTTATCCTGTAAGAAAAAAGGCAGGAGGGGTGGAGGGAAAACACAGGACGGTTGTGAGTGGGAGATGATTTCTGGATCCCCCGTAATATTCTGTGAATGAGGCAGGGGTGCCATAAAAGCCTAATCTAGAAGCACCCTTTCACCGAGCTCTGATGACAGGTCACTGACTTCCCCACCTTCTGTACAACACAGCACTCCTCAAAACAATAGATTTTATTTTCATCGACTGTTTCCTAAAGCAGCTCACATTAGTCAAAAAAGAAAGAAAGACAGACCCAGGCCTTGCCCTCAGTCTTAGAAACTAAAGAGATCAGAAACGCGAAGGAAGGGGAGCGGAAGGAAAAGGGAGAGCAGAGAGAAACCATCTGTTTGACAATGCCAGAACAAAGGGGTGAGTTTTAAACAGGCATTTATATCCACTTGGGACCAAGCTGTTCTTCCTTTGCTGGTGTTCTTGCTGGAATAGAAACGGGGCAGATATCTGATGGCCTTTTCTGTTCTGCCCGGTGGCTGAGGCAGAGTGTTGTCTTCACTTCTGAAGTCCCACGGCTACTGGCTCTTAGAGCAGAATTCTTTCTGGCACGAAGGAGGAAACCCTGGCTCCCTGCACTGGCTGCTCCTTTTCTATCTGATGGCAGCAGGGGCCAGGCTGGCCTTCCCTTGGCGTGGTTTCCTTTTGGGGACCGTGTTGTTGGTATGACTACGGAATGGAACGAGTGGTTTCTCCAGAAGCCTTTTGGTTCCTTGCCCTTCTACAATATCCTGAAATGTTATTGCAACCATTAGAAAGGGCAAAAGAAAGAAATCTGCTTCTGGAGCTGGATCATGGGCAGAAGGAAAAGGGGGGGCAGTGAGTAATTCTCTATAATGCCCTATAATTAAGGCTGCAAGGTCCAGACTCTGAGAAGGTTCTTGCATCTTTAAGAGTTGCACAGAAAGAAAAGTTCTGGCTTGTGCAGTTTTTACTGTGGTGGGAAAAGCTGCATCTGGTGAAATTTTCACATCTGTGAAACTGTAATGTACCAGAGCCTTCATGGAGGTCTGGCTCTGACTGCTCCACCTGTCATAATTCAACTGAAATAGAAAATAATTCACTTCCCCTTGCCATGTTCTGCTGTTCTTGGGCATATTTGGCTTTTTGAGAAAATGTCCGAACACCACTACAAAATTGCTACCGTGGGAAGCGAGGCTAGTCACAAATACCAGTAACCTGCCCAGAAAACTGAGTACAAAGCAGAAGTGAACTCCAACACACAAAATAACTTGTTTGAACCCAGTTTTCTGTGCCAGCAAAAACCTAGATCACAGAAGGAAAACTCTTTTCTCTCCCCACTACCTCTGCCAGCCAACTCATCCCCTCTCTTCTTTTTCTCTCTCACCCTGGTTTAACACACACACACACACACACACAGAGTCACCACCCATAATCCCATGTACTTTCTTTCAAATCACCACCTATTCTCTCTCTCAACCCCTCAAAACTACTTCATGCACGCATAACACACACTGAATTTCCTCCTCCTCCTCATTGGAAGCGCGCAAAATAAAAACGACTCTCTTTTTCAGGATCCCTGTAAAATCCCACCACCACCACCCCCGCTCTCCCTAACCCCTTCCCTGTTGGCTTCTTGCTTGCTCATTACTGCTTTTGCTGCTGTGGCTGCCCTCTTTAGTCCCCCTCCCTAGCTTATCAGACAGCAGTGACAACGGTCCCTTTTTCTTTTCCCCCTTCTTTTTTTTGGGGTGGCTAGATACTCTGTTGAGGGAAGCATTGGCCTGCAGCTGCTCACCATCGTCATTTCCTAAGAGTGGGGCCCTGAGGCATTCCTGGGAATTGAAGATGGCAATGGCACTTTGCTTTGATGTCCTGCCTGCTTCCAGCAAGAAAATGTGTTAATTTGGGGGCAGTATCCAATCCTGCCCATCCGTGTGGGGGGCCCTTGCGTATGAGGACAGCCACCACAGCTTCGATTCCACGCATGCCCAGCCCCACTGTTTGCGCAATGGCGATTTAGCACTTCCAGGGGCAAGCCCCCAAACGAGCAACAACGTGCCTTTCTGGAAGGGGCAAGTCAGTGAAGCCCCTTTATGCACACAGCCGGTCACCGTTGGATACTACCCTTTATTAAAAATAAAAAAGAAACTGGGAAGTGTAGGATGCCTTGACAGGCACCATGGTGGGTGCCCAGGAGCACATTGGTGCCCATGACCATGAGCACCTTGATGATTACCCCTTCAAGCGTTACACTGACCCTCTTTGATTCAAGAAAGCGTGTTTTGCATTTGGAGAAATGCATTAAGTATAAAACGATAGTCCGCTTAATGCCTAGTCTCCACTAATAAAAGAAAAAAACCTGTGAAACTTCAATATATTGTGCTCTTGGAAAGGTAATTAGATAAAGAGGAAGAACGGGTGTTTGGAGCTTCATTTCTTTTAGTTAGCTTATATGGTGTAAACCAATGGTGAAATTGAAAATATGAAATGCAAAGATGGCAAGGTGACAGATTTGGTGGAATGGGGAGGTATTACTGTTGGTGAGAATTATATTCTTTCAGGCTTTACCAACCTCTTCACTGTTGGAGGTCATGGAATCTGATTTCGTGAGGGCAATTCCAAAGTAGAAATCAGTTACAGCTCCCACATATTTCCTAGTGGCCTTGCAAATGGATGCTGCCCGCTGGCGTGGGAGTGTGGGGAATTCCCAGACACACTGCTGAATAGATGAGGAGGACTGTAATCTCTTATGTAGCTGATCAGCAGTTGGGGAAGAGCTTAGTCTGGGATTGGCTCCCTTACCTTTTCTAGTAATAACTGATTGGTGCTGTCAGAGCACGAAGAGGGGCTGTGGTTCACTGGTAGAGCACCTGTTTTGCATGCAGAAGATCCCAAGTTCAAACTCTGGCATCTCCAGGTAGGGCTGGAAAAATTCCAGCCAGAAACCTTGGAGAGCCGCCACTAGTCAGTGTCCATAATAGTGGGCTAGATGGCCCAGTGTTCTGACTCAGTATAAGGCAGCTTCCTATGTTCCTAGCATCTCTTTGCCGGGGGAAAGGAGCATTCTCTGGATCAGGGCCATAGAGTTCCAATGGGATATAGTATGTGGTCTCCTACTACTAACACACCTGATTTTTCACCTTCATTTCTGTTAGCGATTTGGATGCCATGGGTAAATTGTAATCTCACGGCTAACCTTTAAGAGAATAACCTTATAAAATACGTAGATTTATTTTAAGAACGTATAACAGTACATTTAGAAGGTGTAATAAACTTCCATTTTTAGAGTAGCTTAGATTGGCTTTCAAAAATAGCTATGTTCCTAGATGATTGCAGCGATTATTTTAGAACCATGATTATTAAAAACCTTTGTTTAAGCTTCTGGTGCTGTGCATGTTGTGCAGTTGATACATTCTGAATCACTTAAGCAGGTAAAGACAAGCCATGCTAATACTGCTGACAGGACTAGTAAAGATGGCTGTGCTTTTCCAATTGCATGCATTACACTGACACTATACTTTCTTTCCTTTCCTTTTTCCTGTGCCATGCTTGCTGTGTAGCAAATGGAATCTCTTGCAGTAAGTTAAACGTTCTTTCATATTCTTTGTCCATTAAAATATGGACTAATGCACCTTAGTTCACTGTTTTAACTCTTAGCATGTTTCCCCCCTTTTTTTCTTTTTCTTTTCTTATTGATGCAATATATGATTATGGCAATCAAATGATTGAATTACATTTTACTTCAACAGTTCACGAAGAGCTTGAATGTAGCTTACTGTATTTATAGGTTCTGACCTTTGTCACATACAATTTGGAATTGTTATATAAAGATTATTTGAGCATAAGTCATCCTTGTTTAACAGTCAAAACACTCACTTATCTTGTGAAGGGAGAGAACTAAAGTAATGGTTATATTAAAATAAGTTACTTCTATACTGGTTCCACAAAAAATAAAAGAGATTAAATTAGGATTTAACACACTTTTTATTCTGGACTAAACAGTGCAATTTCATCATGGTACTGCAGCATGAAGAAACAGAGTCCAAGTTAGATTAAGAAACTTGCACAACTGAAGGGTAAACTATACACACCCTATGTTAAATGCCCCCCACTTTCTTTTTTACTTCCAAGTATGCATGCATGCATGCAGGGCCCTGATCCAAATTTGGACCATCCCACACACACACGGGCTGAAAAGTGAAAAGTATGCAGTGGTTCAAACTGGATTGGGGCGGGGGGGGACGCATTTACTTGGTGGTAAAAAGAAAGTGAAGCTCAATTCCATGCAACAATTTACAGTGGCCAGGTTCAGGCAAGACGCTAAACCATGCTGCTTAACCACAAAATGGTTAAGGGAATACATCCTTAACCATTTTGTGGTTAAGCAGCATGGTTTAGCGTGTTGACTGAACCAGGCCAGTGTAGGTTAACCCTTTTCTTGCCATTGCTGTTCCTCATCATCCCTCAGCTGGGTGCTTAACTACCCATTACCTGATATGAAAGGACTATATAAGACTCAGTATGTAAGTTCCAGCTGCCCATTCCTTCCCCAGGATAGATGAATATGCACCAATTACAAATTCAGGACTTGGATATACCATCTATGTGAGAGAGGATTTCCACTGCTTTCAAGTGACTTACACAGAATACCCTCTTAGAATGGACTGTGTCTACTTCTACATAACAAGGTTGCCATGACACTGAATTGTTGAGGTTCAGAACTATGGTGATAAGCACTCATTCACAAAAGCTATAGGAAGTCACTTTTAAAGGTTTTTAAGTTAGCAAGTTATTGACCTGGTTCGGAAGACACAACAGCCCACCAGGGTTAATTAACCCTCAGCGCACTGTGAAGCATGCTGTCCATCATCATGAATATGCAAGCCCTGGCCAGACGTTCCTGTGGCTTATCATGTCATCTAAACCCAGGCAGTGGAGGTTATTTGGGGGTTAAACAAACGTTGTATAACCCATGGACTATTTCAGGGTTATGTAAGGCTTATGTGAACCCCTGAACCATTTCATAAATGCATTTAGAAGTAAACTGCTTTTTTAAAAAAAATAGAACTGGTGGAATTGTATTGGTTCTGTGAAGTGTATTAATTTTTATTTTATTTGACAAATTTTAGGAAATAGTCCCCATAGAAACGGTAGTACATTTCCATGAGCCCAGTTTGTATCACTTATTTTAGGGAGAACACACACACACACCCAATAAATTGCTCAAAGTGGGGGGCAGGTAGTCATTCCATGGAAATGATAATGAGTTGGGTCCCCTCAGATCCATTGTTAAAATAATTACATTTAACACTGGCTGTGTTCAAAGGCCAGTGTGAAGAAAACAAACTGCAATGAGCCTTCAGCGTGCATTCTCCATCCCTCTTCTCCTAGCACTGTTACAAAGAGAGTATTAGAAGCTTTTGCCTCCATTTTAGATTAACCACTGTTTTACTGTTACATCTGACCAAAAGCTGTAGTTGATCTTAATTATGGTTTATTGAAACAAGCCAGCTTCTAATTCATGGTTTGAAGTTGGCTTGTTTTGAACAAACCATAAATGAAATTAAAGCTATTTCAGTTTAGATGAAACAACATTGCAGTTAAAAAAAATGGAAGCAAAAGCTTCCAAACTCCTCCTCATGGCCGACCCAAAAGAGGAGGCAGACAGTGTGTAAGCTTAAGTTTCACTACTGATTCCATGGTTTATTGTGACATCCAAGTGCAGCCTTTGTGATCACTTGGAATAAATAAATGCACAACTCTTGTACTCCTTGTATTTCATGTCACCATTAGGTCATAAAATTGATGCAAATTGTATTTGGGTAAAATGTGTGTAATTTAAAGTTTATTGTAGCAATATTAGGCTAATAAAGCTGAAACCTTAAAAAAGAGGAGAAATGTGAATCCAGAGAACGTAATAAATCCTCAGACTTTATTAGGCACTTTTGAGCGTTTAAAGCACTTCGCATCTTGCAGTCCTTACAACAGGGATGAGGAACCTTCCAGCTGGTGGGCCAAGACCCAAATCCAGCATGCCAGGTTCTCTGCCTTATCTCTGATCAGAAATAAGATTACTTGCCCTGCTCCTCCACCCATGCTGCATTTAGGCTTTTTTAAAGCCTCCATTGGTGCTATTGGATGCATTTTCGGATAAGAAGTATTGATGGGGAGGGGAGGGCTAATGGAAGCTTTATAAAAGCTGGATTACAGCCGGAGAGGGGGAATGAGAGAGTGTGTGTGTGTATGTGTGTGTGTATATGAGCATCTGAATGGGGTCTTGGCAATCACATTGTCCCACCCACTGCTGGTATGAGGCCCCTCAATAAGCATCCTTAGAACCAATTCAGGTTTTGGGTCAAAAAAATTGCCACCTGCCTTACAAATAGGTTAGTGTAATTATCCTCATATTACTGTTGAGAGGACTGAAACTGATGTGACATACTGATTTCAGGGCAGAGGTGAAATTGATACCAGGGCCTTCCTAATTCAGCAGCAGCTGACATAATGATGAACACACACTTTTTATAATAATCTCATCTTCCATAGCTGCAGAGACTATTGGTCTTTGGTCTTATTTTAGCATTGTTTTGTAACCCCAGATCTCCATTTCTGTCCCCAAAGCACTGTATGGGGGGGGAAACCTATATCCAGGCTGTTGCTTTTTAATAATAACCCCCTTCTACAATTTATTTCTTTAGCAATTGGAACTGTGCCAGAGATTATATAAGCTGCACTTCCAGTTGTTGTTGCTTTTTCAGTCGTACTGTAAACTCATCGGACAAGTGCACGAAGTTAGTACAATGCCAGAGGTATGTAGTAAAAAAAAAAACACCCAGCAAGCCTTTTGCTGAAATAATTGCTGTGCTTTCTTGTGTGATGTTTATTTCTTCCAGCAATTTATCTTGTCTTATATGGAGGCCACTTATTTAAGGTCAGGAATGGTAACTTCCGAAATGTTTAGAACATTCCTTTGGTTTAGTGAAAATGTGATCTGATTGCAAAAAGAGAAAGTATTTTATTTTCTTACATTTATATACTGCTTTTCCTCTGTGGGGCTGAAGGCAGTGTACAAATGGTTCTACCCACCTCATTTTATCCTTTCAACTCTGTTGTTGGCTGAGAGAGTGGCTAGCTCTCTCTTCCCAGTCATTGTCCAATATTCCAACAGCAGTATTTCAGTAAGCTGCATGGCAGTGTATAACAAGCTGGTCTTGAAGGGGGCTTGCTGCATGTTCAAAAAAAGCATGCATCATCTTAGTGTAATAATTGCACAAACTCCAACCCAGCACCAAGAGTAGCACCAATAGCCCTCCATGATATGGGGGGTGGGGTGGAAAAACGTGTTTCAGAAGAATAAGTGTACTGAAGATTCCTGAAATGGCAGAGCTGTACTTTGGAGAACAGTATAGGGGGTTAGCACTTCTGCCCTATTGTTGTTCAGGGTGGGACAGCACACAACCACCCAGCAAATAAAGCAAAATAGTATGTGGGTAACGGTGAGTGAAGTAATACTGCTTTTTCCTAATTCAAAATAAAAGGTGAATGAGTGCTCCAGCACTGGAGTTGCACAATATCAGAGAATACAGCTGCCAAGTAAATTTTGGGCACTAACATTTTCAGACAATATGCAGTAGGAGCTCTACAACACTCATGCAGCCACATTCCAGAAAACTGCACCCAGTAGGGAAGGCACATCAAATGGAAATGCCTTGAACTAAAAAAAAAATGGTCATGCAGAAATACCATTAAGCATAGGTTTCTGTTGGCACATTGTAGACAAGTAGGACTTCCCTCAAAGCTAGATATGGAAAAAACAAGATTCCCATACCTTGACAGAGCTTTTCTTACTGAAGCTGGGCAATGATAATTCGCAAGTGGACCCAAGTAGAGTCTGAACTGCAACTTGTAGGTAGAAATCATTCACTGTATAAAATGTAAGAGACATGTAAGAGAATATTGCTTTCAATTTTAGACCTTAATTTTCAGATGAACTGACCGATTCTCCATATATGCCTGTTATTATTGACATCAGTTGTTTCATTCTGGCATTTATTATTACATTTAGTGCTTGTCCTCAATGCTATTCTCATGTTGACTCCTTTCAAGAGCACAAAAAAATCGTCCTAAGGGGGGGAAATAATTACAATTTCATTTTCAAGAAGTGTAGCCTAATAAGATTTGAATTATGTATTCATTCATATAGAATCAAATGGCTTTGTTCTTAGTAGGAAGCATTCCTTTGAATACAGCAGGATTTATTTCTGAGTAAACACTTTCAGGCTGTAGGTAGCCCTTTTCTAAAACGCTTCTCTAGAAAATGAGATGGAGCTTAGTTACTACCATTGGCATGGTTATTACAACAGCTCTTTAAGCATGCAAATGTTTAAGATCAGGATTCTGTAGTAAATACATAGGCCAATCAAAAAACCAGTTAAGGAGAAATTGCTTTGTTGAAATTCACAATTCATTTTCTCCAATTAGAAGCTGCATATGCAGAGTAGTACAATCTAGCATTTGCTAGTCAGGGCTTAGATCCCAATTAAACTAGTGGAATTGAATGCCCAGTTAAATGACTGAGGCCCATTGATTTCTGTGGGATTTGGCCATGATTAACCATTGCTGGATTCACCCCAGAATATTTGAAGGGGTTAATGGGATATTTCTTTTTATGCATGACCGATCATATTCTGAAAACTAGTTACAAAAATATAAAGATTAATATAGATGTCCTTTAAACTATAAACACGCTCAGCAGAACGGTGGGGGGAAAACATTTTATATTTACTTTACCATGAATTTAATATATAGTAATCTTTTAATGGGTTGAAATTATTTCTAGTGGGAATGGGAAAACTTTTCATCATTATATGTAATATATTAATCGTACCATGTACACATGCATAAAATACTAAAACAACTCTTTTTCCTCCCATCATGGGACATTATATTTTTAATCACAACATAGTAAAATCCATGTGGACTTCCCCAGCCCAACACTTTCAGTAAAACTTTCAAAATCAGGTCTGTGATGATCAGGGAGCCAAATGTGTATTTCAGTACATGCTCACAAATGGAGTTCCACATGCATCTTGCAACTATGCTTTTGAATAAAACAGAAACACCCATTTGAAAGAAATAAAGTTGTTACTGCCCTTTAATGTCAAGAAGGGAAAAATTGTACATTGATGAATATAATTCTGTTTTCCTTAACAGCTACTGAATATGTCACGAGAGCTGAGTGAGTTAAAGAAGAACCTTAAGGAAGCTAATGCTGCCATTGCAATGGAACCATTGATTATAGAGTGCGGTGCCTCTGAACCCATGTTCACTTCTACAGAAGTAGCCATTCAGTCCATGCTGGAGTGTCTGAAAAACAATGAGCTTGGAAAAGCTCTACACCAAATAAGGGAATGCAGGTAACATTTGACTAGGTGATTGATCCCTTCCTCTTTCTCTGTAGCTGAAAGGGCTGTAGCTTTGAAAACTTGTATGAAAGAAAATTGCTCCTGAACCAAGGTCTAGCAATTTAAAGTCAGAGATAATGCCAAGGTGTAATATTCACTCCCTCACCCCCTAGAATATTTGCATCTAACCCAGAAACCCTTGTGTCTAGATTCAATAAGAAGGTATTTATAATAGTTTTAAGACACAGTCTATTAAGAACCTCTATTGTGCACACCCCATTGAAGTGAAAAAAATGCAATGAAGCAATGCCTCAGTGCTTCACACATATTTCTGTTGGGCTTGAATGAGACTGACTACCCTAGTAGTTTGTGGCCATGTTCAGACATCACTTTAAGCCATGGTAGCTTAGTAAGCTACTCACAGTAGTTTATTTTTGAGAGTCCACGTTGGGTTTAATTAATTGGCTTAATTAACCCATCATGGGTTATTGTGTTGTCTGGTGGAAGTTTTTTTTTAACCCATGATGGCTTATTCTGCCAAAATAACCAACACTGATAACCCAGTTTGTAGAGAGGGTTTATTTAACCCATCATAGGTTATTATGTTGTGTGGCGGTCACTGTGTGTTATTTTGGCTGGCTACAGAGCTGCGTGCCAAGAGTGGTCAAAACAGCTGCCACTCTACTCTTCATCAGCTTACTGCTTAGAAATACATCCTAAGCAACCAAGCCAGCAGTGTAGGAGGCAGGCTATGAGGATTGGTCCCAATCCTGCAAACCCCCAAGGCGTTATAGGCATCTCCTGCTTTTTGGTGCACCTAGGATTTTTGCTACTTTCACAGTTAGCGCTGGGTTTTCATAGTGCATCAGGTGCCTCCTTAGTAGAAGAGACTGGCTATGAGGATCGATCCTGATCTTGCAAACCCCCAAGGTTTTCTAGGCATCTCCCTTTTTGGGACACTTGGATTTCTGTCGCTGTGGAGTAAATGCACAGGGGTTTGATGGTGAATCTGATACCTCCCAACTAGGAGAGGCTGTGTGTAGAGTTTGGTTCTGATCCTGCAAATCCCCAAGGTTTTCTAGCCACTTCCCGCTTTGGGGGCACTTGTGATTTTCCCTCTTTAGTGAGTTATCATGCAGGGTTTGATGATGGATTGGGTGCCTCCTAACTAGGGGAGGCTGTGTATGACATTTGTCTTGATCCTGCAAACTTCCAGGACTTCAGAGGAGAAACAGCGCTACTAGTTGGGCGGGAGGAGTGTAGCAGGAAAGGGGACGGGTCATATTACTTAATAAGCTACTCACAGTGGCTTATTAGCTCACTCATGTGGCGAGGGATCATGGGCTATTTAAAAATAAGCTACTGTGAGTAGCTAATTAACACATCATGGGCTGTCGTGACATCTGAATGCAGCCAATGCCCCACCAGTCAACTGGGTTAATGCGTTACTGTGCCCGTCCCCTTGCCCCACTGCAGTCCTTCTGTCCAAGCAGTGGCATTGTTACACCCATTCTCTACATTAGGGGCTTCAAGGAGCAAAATCCTGGTATGTACCCAAAAGGAGGTGGCACAAATAAACCCTTGGAGATTTGCAGGATCAGGACCAAACTTCACAAGCAGTCTCTCCTACTCAATAGGCACCCCATGCACCAACAAAATCCAGCACAATTATCTCAGAGGAGGGGAAATCCCCAGTGCTGGCTCAATTCTTAAAGCATTTCCCAATACTTTAAGGTCTATGGGGAAATGCGCAATTTTGCTACAGCGCTTTAACGCTATTGGGAACATGTTAAAGCAACTGAGTCAGTAGTGTCCATGGGGGAAATGTGCAATTTCGCGGAAGTGCTATGTCAAAATAGTGCATTTCTCCCGTGGACACTTATTTTTACTATGAAAGCACAGATCTGGAGGAGAAGGCTATCAATGGCTACTAATCCTGATGGCTATGTACTACTTCCAGTATCAGAGGCAGTAAGCCTATATACACCAGTTGCTGGGGAACATGGGCAGGAGAGTGCTGTTGCATTGTATCCTGCTTGTGGGTCCCTGGCCAACAGCTGGTTGGTCACTATATGAACAGAGGGCTGAACTAGATGGACCCTTGGTCTGATCCAGTATGGCTCTTTTTGTGTTCTTATCTCTCATCATTTGCCTACTTGCATTTAACTTTGTCAGATTGTAAATTTATTAAGCATTTACTAAGTGTAAGATGCTTTGAAAACACAGGAGTCAGACACAAAGGAAGCATTTCTAAGAGAATATCTAAGACCCATTGGTTGTCCTTTCTTCATGAGCCTTTCCACATTGTGATTGATGCACACAATAAATGTGTGTTGGAGTTTTAACGCGATAGCAAAGTTGCACATTTCCCCCATTGACACTGCTGGCACAGTTGCTGTAACATTTTTCCAATAGCATTCATCTCAATCAATTTGTACTTCCTGCTGAAACTTTGTTGTTAAATAGAGGCAATAAATCACCCCATTCTTCCCTGTTTCTATAAAATTTAGCTCCTCCTACACTCATGAATATTTGTGCATTTCTCCCCATAGGCACTGCTGGCTTAGTCACTTTAGCATATTCCCAATAGCGCTAATGCCTGCAAGCACCATAGCAACAGCAATCGGAATTGCTCTTGCCACACAACTCTCTAGGCGAGGAAATTAACCCACAGTGCCCGACAGACAACATGATAACCCACAGTGGGTTAAATAACTCACTTTGCAGACCATGGGTTATTAGAGTGGGCTACTTTGGGAAAATAAGTTATCATAGGTTAAAAAATTCCTGACCAACAACACAATAACTCATGATGGGTTAAATAATCCATTGTGGTTTATTTAACCCATTGTGGATTATCATGACATCCAAACCCAATCTGTGACTTTAAATAATAACAACACAGAACTAAAAGAGAAAGGCACTACATATAGCAAAAGAGCAGGAAGGAAACTATTCTCAGAAGTGCCAGAATTTATTCAGGCCCAGCGCCTCAAGGGCAGTCACCAACATGCAAAAGTTAACTCCTTGGCAATCTCATCAGCCCCTGAAAAGGAAATCTTGTTTCCAAAATGCACAGGGCCTGAATACATTTTGCTACTTCTAAGAACAGTTTTTCTCCTGCTCATTTGGATGAGTGTTTTAAACCATTCTACAGTGACTCAAGTTTTTACAGAAACTGCAGTTCCCAGGAATGGTTTCTCCTTGAGTCCTACAAGCATGTTTGTTGGGGCCAAAGGACAATGTGCTATTCCTTCCCACAGTTCTAGTGGATCATTGAGCTAAATCTTTCCCCATCCCTTAGCTTTTAATTTATCACCATTATTAGTTATTGCTTAACATCAACAGGAAAAAAAAAGTTCTTACTTGACATGAACCTGATGCTGCTCCATCTTTCTTTTTGGCTGCTGGCCAAGAATTAGAGATTGTACAGTTGGCTTAGGGAGTCCTATGTTCAGAGAAGCTGAGAATTACCATTATAAAGTGTTGCATAAACACTTTGGGCAATCACTTATGCAAATGACGTACCATTAATGTGAGTGACCTCTAGTGCAACTCCAATAGCATAAGCTGGCACATCTACTATCCCTGGAAAAGCCAGTGCACTGGAAGTCACTTATGCTAGCACTACATCAATTGCGTAAGTACAGCAGCCCCTTGGATACTGCTCTCACCACCACAGCTAATCCCCTCCACCCCTTTAACTTGTTCTCTTTGTAGCTGCTTCTCTGAGTACCTTTAGGAATAAGGGTGGATGCATATGCTTCTCTACTATGCCAAACTATGCAGTTACGTTTTTGTAGGAACATTGGATCTCATTCATATAGGCACAAGTTCTGAAGGAGAAATTTTCTATTATTTCATGTTTATTCCCTGGTAAACAACCACAAAGCATTTACAAGGCTGATTTTTCAGTGACATATTATCTTTATGAAAGTTACCAGAAATGTTGCCTGTGCAAGGGGATGAAGGGAGATTTAATTTGTATAGTGTTGAGTCCATTAATCAACAATGGCTTGCTGACATTCTTGTTTCACTGCAGGAGTTTATGGCCCAATGACATTTTTGGAAGCAGTTCCGACGATGAGGTCCAAACCCTACTGAATATTTACTTCCGGCACCAAACACTGGGGCAGTCCGGCACTTACGCACTGGTGGGCTCCAACCAAAGCCTGACAGAAATCTGTACTAAACTGATGGAGCTGAATATAGAGATCCGGGACATGATCCGGAGGGCTCAGAGTTACCGAGTCATCAATACTTTTCTTCCAGATTCCAATGTTTCTGGCACAAGTCTCTGACAAAAGTCTTGTGCCCTCTTTCCCATTCAAGTTGGGATTGCTTCCATGCTGGGCTGAGGTGGCTCAGTGCCTCCTCAGTCTTAGAAAGACTTGGTCAAGTTGTAGTCAGTCTTGTTACCTTGACAACATTTTCCAAGAAGAGTTGGGCAGAGTTTTCAATGTGTAGCAATACTGTGACGAAGGTAACATAGAATCCTTCGTTTTGAGCTGCACACACAGAATGCATTTCACTGGGCAACTGCAATTCACTACTGAAGTGACTTCCATACATACCAAAGACTACTACACTGAACCGGACTTCCTTTCTAGAAAAGTAATGTTAGGTTGGCAAAAGTGCAATCTTTCCTTCACTTGAGGATTTTTGTTTTTTAATCTTGTACATTTTTTTCCTTTGACCAAGTTTGAAAAAATAGGCAGAATGAAGCTAGTGACAGGACACTGAAAGACTGTCAGTTCAAAAGCTGAGAGCCTGTGTGTATGAAAGAGATTGTAAAGGACTACAGTTTAATGTACACTGTAATTTAAATAGGATTACTGTATCTTTTGAGGAAAAAAACCCAAGCTGCTATGAAGTACATTTCCTGATGTTGCTAGGCTACTGTCTTGGAAGGTACTACATCCTGTTGCAAAAGGTCTGTTATTAAGACCAAAGTACCTATGAATGGACAAGGAAGATTTTTTTAAAAAAAGATTTTGGCTGCTTTTTACTAGAGGGTTGCTTTTATGAATATATTTATATTACTTAAGGACGGCTGGTCTGGCATAACTTGCCATTTTGTAGGAATACATCACATTGCTGATTTAAATTCTTTTGAGCTGCCTCGCATGTATTTGGAATTTAACATATATTTGGATTTTAACAGTGAAAATATTAAGTACAATTCAAATTTGTTTTTCATTTCTTAAAGAGTTTTCTTTGTAATATATGTAAGTTCCCTTGATTTTTTTTCTTGCACTTACTGCTGTCAAATGTTAAATGAGTGCATGAAAATCTTTTGCACATTTGAGACACTTTTATTCCAGCATATTCTCTGTCACTTACTCACTCTGTAAATACACTTAAAAGGTTTTTGTGAAGTACATTTTGGTTGATATTTTGATCAGAAAGGATCATCTAACTAAAATATAAAGGTCATTATAATATATATACCTATATACAAACATGACTGTGTATGTTCTGATTGATCTGGAATGAACTTTGGCAGAAGTTATCAAATTTGGGGGCTTTTTGAAACTGGGTTTTCTTTTTCAGTTTGTTTTGATTCAACATGCAGCATTCAGTAGTGTTTACATGCTTATTGTACATCGAGGCATTAGCAACTATAAATCACTTTCATAATTGCATTGATTAAAGCATCTCTAAGAGCAATAAGAATGAAGGTAGGAGCTACACTGGAGCCCCTTTTGTTTCTGAGGCACTGCTGCGCTAGCATTTCCCCCCCAAAATGCAACTGCTGCTCTGCAGGTACATTAATAAATATAGTGCAGAATCCGCTGTGTTCACAACATGGTAATGTGCTACAAACCAATGTGTGGTATTGTAGTTGTGTGAGGGAAGTAGGAAGAGTTTAAAAGGTCACATGTGCAATCATTTGTGTTTCTAGCACATGCTGCAATTCTAAGAGAAGTAGTAGGTCATGTTTCCATATTAGACGCCTTTTCTTTTTTTAAAAAAAGTCCAGTAACTGCATAAGCATCTGTGCAGAAATGCAGGTTTAAAAATAAATGGTATGGTATTCATGAATGTGCAGTTGCATAGGTGAACAATGAAAAATAGGCTCCCCCAAAAAAAATTCTGCCCGTAAATACCTTTGAACCTACCTAGAGTCAATTCAGAGCTAGGCTTGGCTTCCTAGCAACCTTGAACTCAGGAACCTCTTCTTTTAGGAATAAATATTTTGCAGAGCCCCAATCCTGCTGGATATTGTGTTTCTTTGCTTTTTCTTTTCTTTTTTCACCCACCAGAGATGCAGGAACATACATCACATCAGCCCCACTTGTGGGCAGAATCTGTGCCTCTATCCAAGCAGCCAAGTGGTAGCAGAAGTATACCTCACCTGCCTGGCGAAAGAAGGAAAAGATTTGGGACTATAGAGCAAGATCAGCCAATGCTGGGGAAAAGATAGAAAAAAATTAATTGCAGGTCAGATCATGGTGGTTCAGACCTGGCAGAGGGAGGTATTCTGCACATGCTGTAGGTAGCACCACCAGGGATTTATGAGAAATGGATCCATGATCAAAACCCACACATTTCTGAACTTGCAATTTCCACATATATATGTGTGTGTGTGTGTGTGTGTGTGTGTGTGTGTGTGTGTGTGTGTTCGACAGTGTGTGTACATTTGAAAAATGCACAGACATACACCTTAATCAATGGGAGAAGAATGCATTTTAAAGATGCACACAACTGATACATACATTTGGGAAGATATGCATAGATTTTCGTGCAAAAAACCCAACTCACAAACATGAGTCAGAAAATGCTTAGGGATGGAATTCGGAGAACTCTGGCAAGCTCAGAGTTTGCTGTTTTGTATGATCCCTAAGCAGCACTACACATGTTTACGCTAAACTACTCATCCAGTTAAATTCACACTCTGCCCTGAAATTCACTCACAGTACAAAGTGTGTTTACTGAGAGGGCAAGTTCCCTCAATTCAATGGGACTTACTCTTCAGTAGCTACCTTAAAGGATTGCTGCTTCAGGTGAGGTGATGTTTCAAACTGGAATAAAACACTTAACAAAAGGGAAGGTACCTAGTTGGAATTATAAAAGGGAAGAAGTCAAGTTGCAAAAAATATAATTTGACACCTTTCTGATTTCATGCAAAACGTAAGTGTACTTATTCTGCAAACTTTTGAGCACATGCGTTCAGCAATTGTGAAACCACTACTGCTAGATGCTATCTTTATTACAGATTCATGCTAGTGAAAGTTTCATTCATAAGCTACAACTCCAGTACTTCCACCAGTCTTTGGAAACTTAAACATGGTCATCCATTGTTTACAGTTTAGCTTTGCCTGAAAGTTATTTTCTTCATAGAAACAAAATCAGAGCTTTGTAAATGTTAAAGATATAACATAAGCAAACTTAACAATATTTGTGGCTGAAGTTGATTTTATCTTCACCATTGGCCTAATGTATCAGCTTCAGTATATAAGGCATCTCATCTGACACTTCGATAATTTTTCTATGCTGAAATTTCTACCCACCCACACCTTTGTGTAGCTAGAACTGTTATAATATATTCAGCTTCCAAGGCTGCAAGTCCATGTATTCTTTTCTCAATTACATTTTCCTCTGAGTAGCTGCTACCAAAAAATACCATGCTCTGTCATTTGAACAACACTGGGTACAAGATGGCAACTTGATTTCTTAAAATAACCCTTTCTTTAGTTAACCTTACTTGGTAAAATGCAACAAGAGATGGGTATAGGAAAAATTGTTTTATTTCTTATGTTACTCCAGGAGAGAAAGAAACTGAACTGTTTCCACATAAGTTTAGAAGGCAGCCTGAAGCTACATAAATAGGTATCAATGCAAGGCTTTTAATCTGACAACTGCTTGTGCTCAAGTATTTGCTCTTGTTCAGTTTCAGCAAGAGGGCCACACATTAGAATTGTTATGCTTTTATTAAATTTAATTAATTTTTATTACCATCTCTGTTGGAGAGATCTATTACAAAGAGGTATTGATTTGTTCTCTTTTCTTTCAGTGATTGTGGACTGATTTCACTTATCTGTTTGGTGAAGAATAGGTACAGAATAGGTAGCTCATCATTCTGAAAGAGCCAGTATCCACTTTTATATTTTTCTTTCTAATGAGAAAGCATCCTAAAGGAGATATGCTGCTCCTACTTAACTTTTAGGTTTGCTACACAGAAATCCCTCTAAGCTGCCCATTCCTTCTGTTTATTTTACCCCAATATTAGCTCTCTCATTTACAGTGTTCACCCTTCATATCACCAAAGGGAGTATTACAGTGTAATTAGAATTCAGTTTTTATTACAAGGTAAATGGATAAGTTACAAATAGTATTTCTAAGCCTTACAAAAAATCATTAATCCGTTATCCAATGCCAGGTCAGAAGCCTAAAGTCAAAGCCATGTTATGAAACAAGTAACAAAGTGCCAAGTGCCAAATGCAAGAACTGCACACATTAGAAGTAAGTCAGGGCATATTAAACAATGTATTTGAAACTATAGGTATTGTCACAAGACAGTCTTTTGCCTTTGCAGCGGCCACACAGTTCTTGACGGTGGGGCCTCTTGAGGTCAATGTGCCTTTTCTTCTGGGGGCAGGAGCACCGAGTCTTTGAACAGATCTTGGGATAACATATTTAAATTAGTAAACAGAGATTAAAGCTTCTTCCTAAATGCTGGTTACTGTGTAATGGTTATAGCTTATTTGTATAATTCTCTTACTAGAGAAGAACTTTACAATATTCTTCTACTTCCATAAATTGAAATTAATCCTATTTTACGAACGGGTGACTAACAAATGGTGCCGGCAAGCAGAGACTACATGCCTGTAGAGGAAAATTAAACATGCATTTTACATACTCAACCCTGTACCCAGTGGCTCATTTTGTCTCAGGGCTCCTGCCATTGCATGTTCTACTTATTTTGAAGAGAACGAAAATGTTCCCAGACATACAGTTTTATAATAGGACAACTGATGGAGCAGGTCTTAAGGCACAGAAACTGACTAGTCTCTTGTGATTTTACTGTTTGGTTTTTTGTTTATCTGTTGTTTAACAAACACAGAATTCAGCCCTGGAAATACCCCTGTTCTAACATATACAAGAGAATATTGCTAGATCTATCCATGAGATGATCATACTACAACTGGTAATACTACAAATGTCTAAAAGACAATTTATCCACATTCATGTGTTCCTTCAGGCTTGTAATGGTAGTTATGCAAGTCAATTTGCTTTGGGAGATGAGAGTTATATTTCACATTTGTGGAACTTCTTAATGTATAGTTGTCCTACACAGTCAGCCTTAGAGCTATAACAGCAAAGGAAATGAAATAGAAGTTTCCCAAGTTGCCTATTACCTTAACACTAAAATTTTGGTTATTTTAACTTGCTTAATACAACATAGGTGAAGTGTTACTTACATGGCACTGAATTGATTCCACTTTATAAGGATTAAAGCACTTCTGGCATTTGCGACAGAGCTGTTTAAAGTAAACCTAAGAAAATTAAGGTTGTTACCATTAGCATAGATACCTGAACCCCCGAGAATGGAAATTTACAGCAAGTTCAGATTTTCCTGTCTCACATTAGAATTTCCTATAGATTTGTCCATTCACTCATTATAAATCTAAATTTCCAGTCCGTTCCAGAAATAAGTGTGCCTAACAGGCAATTAAATTAATTCAGCTCATAATGCTACATTCTGTTAAAGTTTCAATATATTTTGTTTGTTTGTTTGTTTGTTTATTGCATTTTTATACCGCCCAATAGCCGAAGCTCTCTGGCAGTAAGTTTTTAAGATTTCCCATTCATGTCACTAGATGTGATTTGTATTTTAGTCAAAACAAACATTGCTCTGTGCAATGTCTCAAAATATAACTTTCAGAAAAGCTCCAATATTGGAGCTTTTTTTGAAAGCAAATTAACACCCTCTCCCCTATTTTGACACTAGGAATTTCATTAATAAAAAGAGTTGAGGGTTGTATGCCTAGAGAATCATTATCTGGTATTGCTCGCTCTTGTACCACTAACATCTGGTCAGAACAATAAGTCTTATGGAATCTTAAGGATTTACTGTAGCCTAAACTTCAACATTAAACTACAAAAAGTTTATGCTTCAATAATAAATTTATCAGCTGCATTAACAATATTGTGGTGCCTCAAAGACAAAAACACTGCTATCCCTCTGGAAACTGGCCACAAAAGATTTTGCAGGTTTGAGAAATACTTCAATTGTTAACAAGCTATTCTCCATGTCCAGCCCAATCATACAACAACCGTTTTGGAGTATTAAAGCTTACCCCCCACAAGCAAATTGTCTACTTTTATGCTAAATATACCTTATTGGTTCCAGAAATGCACCATACATAAGCACTTTCCCATCTGGTCTTGCAATCATTGCAATGGAAATAGCCATATTTCTGTTCTAGGAACTGCAACAAAAAGTAGTTCATTAGCATAATAAATGAATTCCCTTTAACATGCCCGGAACTATGAATATTGGGGCCAGTTCTGCAAGCTTATTTTAAGCTATGATCACTCAGTTTTACTGATCCACCGAGTTATGATGCAGACGTGTGTTGGAATGTTCAGTCAAATGCTTCGCCACCTCTCCATTCAATATGAACTGAGACAGAAACCACATATTGGAAGTGGGCCCGATTAATGAAAATAGAATTCGATGTGCAATTTTTAAGTGTCACTATGACAAATGAGCACATGCACTTGCATCCCTCTTCACAGCAGGACAGGCTGCAAGCTGCTCTTAACTTTATTTATTCCTCAGCAATTTACTGCCACTACTTTCCCTTGAAAACCACCTAGGTCTGAGCAGGAAAAAGATCCAGATTTGCAGTGTTCATAGCAATTGGGGGGGGGGGGCAGGGAGAAGAGATAGAGAACACTTTCTGCCTCACTTATAGGCTTATATATTAGATTGTAAGCCTATGCGGCAGGGTCTTGCTATTTACTGTGTTATCTGTACAGCACCATGTACATTGATGGTGCTATATAAATAAATAATAATAGGCAGCAAGAGTTTAATATGTTAATTCCCAGGACCACTTCTTCAAAGCAATATGTGTAAAGCCAGGCCCAATGGCTATGTAAAAGACAAAGTCAATTTTGGAATTCCAATTTTGGAATTTTTGGAATAAGAACAATTATTTAGATCAGTATAAGGGAGCAATCTTATGGTCACCCCAGGCTTCTCTCTTCCTCGGAAGTACCCAAAGCAAAATCACAGTCTAGCAAAATTGCAGGGTGGCTGGAAGAGCAAAGGTGAAGATAGTTTCCATGCGCTTGTCACCCTGCACTGGATATTTGGCAGCCTCAGAGTTCGGAGGCTACCGACTAGCTTCATAGGATTTCACCCTAATAGCAGGCATTCCAGAAAGAATGTTCAAGGGGGGGGATTTCTTTAAAGTAGCGAGGGGGATGGAAAGAGTGGTCAGCATCCATAAAAGGAAAAAGTGTGTGAGTTTGCCAGGTAAGCAGAATCCTAAGTAGAGGCTGCTAAATCTTTCCCTTCCCACCTTCCAGATATTTATTGGATGCCTTAACTCTAATGGGGTTAGGAAGCTTTTAACAGGGAGGGAATTTATTAAGGTGGGCATTTGCCTTCACTACTGTCACGTTTAGCATACATTGTTTGAGATGAAATACATGCAAGAAATAAGATATTGCAAAAAGATTTTTCTATGAACAATTTTTTGCTACTTAACTCCAAGGACCTTAAACCTTGGAAGCAAGTACAAAACTTCAAAACTTCAGTAGAAGCCCGCCTAAAACCCTTAAACTTATTTTTCACTAATGCAGACAAATAATTCTTAAGCACATGGATTATTGCCATCCCAACAGAATAATTAACCTGTCCAAGAAAATCATAGGTGTTACGAAACAAAAAACTACCTCACACACAGATTGAAATCTTGCTCATCTTTAGCTAGGAGCAAGCCTTGTTGAATTCTGTGATAGGTTAACCTCAGAGACTACTGTAGGTAAGAGTTGCCACTCAGTTCTTCACTACCACATCATGTGTGTGCATATTTACCACATAATAGCTCTAAAGCATGGTTAGGAACCATTTTGGATTTGTGTAATTGTACTGCCCCCTGCCATAGACCACTGCATGCTGAATGACATCAAGAGCAGGGACCCAGCTCTTAATTTCATTGGGTTCCGGGCAAAAGTGCCAGCTAGCTTCAAAGAAGCGTACTGAGTCCTGACCTTAGGACAGACAGCGCCTTGAAGCACCAGCTAAGTGTGTAGAGGTATTACTCTTTCACCTTTCCTTCTATTTACCCCTCCCCCTTCTTAGGGAGCCTAGCTTCGAGGAAGCTCGCCTGGCTTTGCAGGCCAGATGGGCCAGCCTCTTGGGTTAAATT
Organism: Elgaria multicarinata webbii; assembly: GCF_023053635.1. Taxonomy (NCBI): domain Eukaryota; kingdom Metazoa; phylum Chordata; class Lepidosauria; order Squamata; family Anguidae; genus Elgaria; species Elgaria multicarinata. The sequence continues at coordinate 108,425,801 of NC_086175.1, read as the reverse complement.
TGGCCTGCAGGCTGGAGGTTTCCCATCACTACTGAAAAGAACCTAACATGAAAAGCACAGCAGTCATGCTCACCTTACCCAAAACAATAACCCTACAGACAAATCATACGTAAATATACTCAGAAAATCCTCAAAGTTCAGTGGGAGATCTTTCTAATAAGCATGCTTACGAATTTGTTGTTGTTTATTCGGTCAGTCGCTTCCAACTCTTCATGACTTCATGGACCAGCCCACGCCAGAGCTTTCTGTCGGCTGTCGCCACCCCTTAATCCCCCAAGGTCAAGTCTGTCACCTCCAGAATATCATCCATTTTACGAATTGGAGGCTTTATATTATTTATTAGCATGCATACAAAGCTTTTCCTATTGCCACAAACAGCATCCCTTCCCCACCCCATACTATGCATTTTGATTACCTGTTTAGAACACCACCAAATCCAGCATTCCTACTCTTCCTAAGGAGATCAGTGGGCACTTATGTGTCTTGATAATTTAAAAAGTTATCCTTTACAGGAAAATCTGAACATGTAAACTGTACCTAACTCACCCTGTCCTGCATAGAGGACTGCCATCTGTTTTCAGGCAAGGCTCCTATGCTTCTAACAAGTGTGTTACAGGTGAAGAGCACATACTTTGCATGCAGAAAGTTCCAGATTCAATCCTTAGTATCTGCAGTTAAGAAGGAGATGGGATAACAGCTCCATTTTTTTCAGTCCCAGGTTGCCTTCTGGGAAATTAGTGTTTTGTGACTGTCTGCTATGGCCACCATTTTATGGGAGTGTCCACAACACTCTCCCAAAATCCAAATGTGTTCTCTAACCCAAAAAGAAGGCTATCAATGGCTACTAGTCCTGATGGCTATGTGCTACACCAGTTGTTGGGGAAGATGGGCAGGAGGGTACTGTTGCACTTATGTCCTGCTTGTGGGTTCCCAGTCAACAGCTGGTTCGCCACGGAGTGAACAAAATGTTGGACTAGATGGCCCCTGAATCTTAGTCACAATTTGTATGTAAAGAGTAGCTTTTCTTCAAGTAAGCATGGGGCTGTAGCAAGGGAGCGGAGTCAGCTTGTCTGGGGTAACCTATGGGCAACCCCCACCCAAAACGAGGTGGAACAGAGATAACCCTGGATCTGGCTGTCACGACAAATCTCACATTCCTAGAAGGCTCCTTCCCGCCTTTTCCCGCAGGGCCTCACACCAGAGCGCCCCTAGCAGGCAGCCGCAAAGACAGTGGAGAAGGTGGGTGAGACAGGCCTGTTGTTTGGCGGCTGCAGGAAGTCGCTATTTGGCTTAACTCACCTGGAAAGTGGTTTTTTTGTCCTCTTCGGCGTTGCCACCTTTCTGGGCCACTTCGCCCTTCCCATCCCGCAGCTCTTCGTCTCTGTTCTCCGAATTTTCCTCCTCCTCCTCCTCCCCCGCCGCCGCCGCCGCCTCCTCCTCCTCCTCCCGTCTCTCTAATAACGGCTTCTTCGCCACAGGCTCCTCAGCGGGCTGCTGTGAAGCCGGCGCTTCGTCTTGCTCTTTCGGTTCGGCGACCACTTCGGGCAAGGTGAAGAGGCGGCGGCCTAGGATGGGCGAATAAACGCCCGGCAATGGCGGCGTCTCTCGGCTGAGACGACCGGAGGGGCTCTGGGGCCGGACAGCCTGGAGCGGACGGGAGCCCAGCGAGCACTGCACGGCGGCGTCCACCCGCGGGTTCACCTGGATGCCCACCTCTTTGGTGTTGGCTTTGCGGAGCCGCGGGGTGAGGCCTGGGCTGACGTGCGACAGCAGCGCCTTCAGCTGGGCTCGCTTGTAGGTGTCTATGTAGTCCGGCGAGGACACAGGCGGAGCCGAGGAAGGGCCGGACAAGACCCCTCTGTAGGGGTTGGGAGCACCGCTGCTCTTGCTTTGCTTCCAGCTTGGCTGTTTCTGCTTGGAGGGTGGCCTGGGGGCTACGTTGTGGCTAGGAGTGAAGGTGTTCGCATAGCCTTGGTAAACGCTGTAGGGCGGATAGACAAAGCGCTCCATAGTCAGAAGGGTAGCTTGGTTTTAATCTACCTTGTCTGCCTGCTCTAGCTTTTATCTCTCAGGAGCGCAACAGCTAATTGGTGCTCATTACGACTGGCGAGGGGTGATAATCACCCTCCTAGGTTCTTAATGAAGCCGAATTGGCCTTCTGACTACATTGTCAGTGAGATATGACTGGAGTTTATAAACCAAAAGTAGTGGGGGGTTCAAAGCAGCAAAGGTAATACTGATACAAAGACGAGTGGATTGATTAACGTTTGCAAACTATAACCCGTTCATGCTGGAGCATCTCCATTAAAGTTGATCAGGCTGCTTGGAATTAAGTTGATTACAGACTGTGGCAATGATTCATTAGACCCATTGAAATCAATGGGTGTTTACTTTCAGAAAGTTAAATGTATTTGCATAAATATTTGTGATGCTCAAAACATACAGTTCAAAGTGGTCTATTTGGCTTCAGTTGTTTGATAACTATATTCTTAGTTATACAGATTTATAGCCAATAAACATGTGGGTGATCTCACACTGTTACACTTCAGTATTATTTGCACAGTTGACTTGGGGCATAAGGTCTATATTCAAATTCTATAAACCATCTGCCCAAAGTTAAGAAATCAATCTTTATCTAAAGAATGCATGGGATTTTAGTTTGTATGTGTATAGATATACTTTTCCAACCTCTGAGGAAGAAAATGAGAGTCTATTCCTCAGTACTTGGAAATAAACACAATTTTCAGTGCAACTTACATACACATAAGTGTACTCTAACAGACATCTTTGCAGATTTTCAATCAGTTCTCACATTGCATACCAACATTTAAACAGACAAACCTTAGGTGGGTTCACACATCACTTAATTACTCAATACTTGATGTCTCACAGCTGAATATATTAGCAGCCCGTTGGAAAGTATTATGGTTGTAGTGATGTGATGGAATTGGAACATTCAGGTTTTTTACCTGCACGGCTCATTGGGGTGAGCCCATATGTCTCCTTAGCAATTGTCAGGAATCACTGTCTGTGCAGGCCACATGTGGGACAAAACATAACTCATACCACTGAACACTTCCAGATGCTATTTACTGCCAGTCCAGTTTATCATTAAGGTTAAAAAATAGTCATCACGGCTACCGTTTCTTTTTGAAGGAAGTTGAATAATTAAAAATATGCTGCTGAGTTACATTTAGCTGCTGAGTTCTCCCATGCTTACCATTCTAGAATTTGCAACTGGACACCCATTGAAGATGAATGGCAGGTTTCACACAATGCAGCCTGCAAACTCAGTGGGACTTACTTCTGAGTAGACAAGAATAGAATTGCATTGTAACTTATGTAACCCTAGGATGTGGTGATAACCACTAACTCAGGAGGCTTTTTAAAACAATTAGACAAATTCATAGAGGATAAATTTATCAGAGTCTTACTCATAGTAACTAACTGCAACCTATATGTTTAGATCAGTATACCTCTGAGTACTGATCTACACAGATGCTGGTGGAAAAGCTATGGGTGATGCCATACCCTCCTTGTGAACCTCCAAATACATTTGGCTTGCACTTGGTGGAAGCAGAAACCTGATGGTGTCATGAAAATTTTTGTTGTACTTTTATTGCGATAAGCGTAATTATGAAATAATTTAGATAGTGACCAATATTTTGCAGATCTTTTGTTGGCTAAGTGTCTTTTGCTTCTTGAGTACTCATAATTTGAACTGACCAGCTTTGTTAAATATTGATTTTAAAATAATATTATAGTGGCAAATTAATACAGAAATGTGCATCCAATTGAAATGCATAATACATTGCAGAACTAGAATACATCCATAGTTATATTTTGTTGAAAACGCAGGTTCTAAAACTTAATTAATACATTAAATTAATGTAATTAATATATTAAAACATTAAAGTAATGTAATTTAACTGTGGGGAGGTAACAAGCGGAGTACCACGGGGCTCATTCCTGGGCCCAGTGCTCTTTAACATTTTTATTAACAACTTGGATAAGGAGGTGCAGGGAATGCTTATCTGATTTGCAGGTGACACAAAATTGGGTGGGATAACTAATACCCTGGAAGACAGAAACAAAATTCAAACTGATCTAGATAGGCTGGAGTGCTGGGATGAAAACAACAGAATGAAATTTAATAGGGATAAATGCCAAGTTCTACACCTAGGAAAAAGAAACCAAATGCAGTTACAAGAGGGGGATACTTGGCTAAGCAATACTACAAGCGAGAAGGATTTTGGAATTGTTGTAGATCACAAGCTGAATATGAGCCAATAGTGTGATGTGGTTGCAAAAAAAGCAAATGCTATTTTGGGAAGGATTAGAAGTATAGCTTCCAAATCACACAAAATACTGGTTCCCCTCTATTCGCACTGGTTAGCCCTCATCTCGAGTACTGTGTCCAGTTCTGGGCACCACACTTCAAGAAGGATGCAGACAAGCTGGAGTGTGTTCAGAGGAGGGCAACCAGGATGATCAGGGGTCTGGAAACAAAGCCCTATGAGGAGAGACTGAAAGAACTGGGCATGTTTAGCCTGAAGAAGAGAAGACTGAGGAGAGACATGATAGGGCCAGGATCTCTTCTCAATCGTTTTCCTGACTGAAAGAGCAGTACAACCATGGAACCAATTACCTAGGGAGTTCATGGGCTCTCCCACACTAGAGGCCTTCAAGATACAGCTGGGCAGACATCTGTCAGGAATGCTTTAAGGTGGATTCTTGCATTGAGCAGGGGGTTGGACTCTATGGCCTTAAAGGCCCCTTCCAACTCTACTATTCCATGATTGAAATAAAATTTATTTATAATTTATTTATTTAAACATTTGTATTCCACCCTATATCACTGGGATCTCAGGATGGTGTACAGATAAAATCATACAAAAGTATAAAACTATAGCTAAAAACAAATATCAGCTGACCCTTCCATGCCTTCTGTAAACCATACTACTAGAACTCATGTTTGGCAATAATGAAATCGCATTATATCATTGCTTAGGAACATAGGAAACTGCCATATACTGAGTCAGACCATTGATCCATCCAGCTCTGTATTGTCAATACTGACTGTCAGGGGTGTTTCCAGCCCTACCTAGAGATGCCAGAGACAGAACCTTGCACCTTCTGCATGCAAAGCATCTGCTCTACCACTGAGCTATGGCCTCTCCCTTGACATAGCCCAGACCCTATCATTTTCAGTGGGTATTCCTTGGGAGCCCCCACCATAGGAGGTGGATGGCTATTAAGAGGTATTTTTCAGTTGTGGTACCCCAGTTGTGAAATTAGCTTTCCAGAGAGACTTGTCTGGTGCCTATGTTGTGCTGGTTTTGGCACTGAGTTAAGTCCTTTTTTATTTCCCCAGGCATTTTCAGTCTTTTCAGTTAGTGTTGTTTTAAATCTGTTACTGCATTTTAAATCTTCTGTAGATCTTGAGACCCAACCCCAGCCTGCTTCATGTCAGAAAACACCCCATAGGAATAAGGAGAGGGTTAATTGGCAATCAGATTCCCAGACAAATGATGTAGGAATATAGCTCAGCCACAATTTATTAGAGGAACCTAGTACATCCCCACAAGTGGATTTCAAGCCTTCTTGAATACTGTAAGACACCTGAGAAGCTGGATGGCTTGAACACATACAGAGCATGTACTGCTGCCTCCTATAGGAGCCCAGGTCCTTTCCTTCCTGCTTCCCCACCAAGGACTTATGTGTGTCAAAGGAATGTTCAGTGAATGAGTAACCCTGGAAAAGAGCTTACACACTTGATGCTTCCAATTCATCCTACCTCCTAATTATCAACACTGTTACCCTTTTTTCTGGTTTTCATTCAGTGTGTAACCTTGTGCTTTGGAAAGCATAGTATGTACTGTTCTTGCACACCTCCGGACATGCCAGCAACCACCACAGAGAACACCCTCTGAGGTCTCTCTGGACTTGGAGAAGCACTCTTGCCATGAAGGACCAGCCAAATGGCTGTGATTACAAGATAACTAGCTTGGTACCACTGGCCACACACAAGTTGAGGCTTGGTTCCATTCTCTGTTTTTGGACACTATCCTAACCTGAATCTCTTGACCTGTCATCCATGCCATGCTTTATATTATTGTTGCCCACCAAAATCTCTTAGACGTGCAACCACATTTCCAATACTTCACTGCCAATGTCTTAAATTGTAACACTGAGATGTGCCTGGAGCAGCACTAGGGCTCATGTACACCTAGAGCCCTTTCCAGAGGGGGGGAAAGATGAATGTGGGGTTTCCACCTTCCAAGATTGTCCCTCATGGAGCACATGTGAGGGAAGTTTCCCCAGGAGTAAAGGAGAGCTGTTGCGGGAAGACATGCAGCTCATGATGAGTTTTTGAAGGTGTATCGGGAGAAGTGGGCGGAACTGGACAAATGGGTTCGGGGCGTGGAATTATTTTTTAATACCTCCTCCGAGATGTACACTTGCATAAAAACACAGAAACACAGGAGGGATAGATACTGTATTGAAGATGTGCTCCTGCACATAGATATGTTTGTGCTATAAAAAATATACACATGGTCAGGGTCAAAACGTGCCAATAGCCAATCCAAAAATGTGCTGAAAATGGCGGCCACCCACTCCCACACATGTCTGAAACCACTGGACACACCCCTGACAGCAGGTTGGCTGTTCCCCAAACTGGGAGCTTGCACTGAACAACAACAGCTTTGGGAAGGGGGGCACACCAGCTGTGGACTTTGGAATTGTAGTGAGAGAGCAGGAAAAACTGGCAAAAGCAGTCTGCGATATTCCTGAATAACTGAGGGGTTGTCCCTAGATCACTACAGTAGCAGGTGAACATCATGAAGTGCAGTAGGGACAAGCTCAATATTATTCCGGAATAAATGGCTGGTTTAGATTATGCCCTAGTACAATCATATACAGCTCAATAAATATATATATATATATATATATATATATATATATATATATATATATATATGCATGCTACTCAGAAGTAAGTCATAGAGGTTCAGTTGGGCTGATTCCCAGGTAAATATGACCAGTCTTTCCTTTGGAGGAGAAAGCAAGAGCATCTGAAAAACTGCAACAATGCTGAAATAAACGGGCAGGGGAGTGGAGTGTCAATGAATTATGCACTTTTTCACAAAGAAAAAAGAATCTGTAGAATCAACCTGTTCTTGCTCTTTGCCATTTCTTATAACATGCACACGCTGGGAACTAAAAATAAGTTACAATTCTGTGGACAGACTTAAGACTACGTGCAGAAAATAAAAGTATCAGCGTGAGGAATGGTCATGTGTCTATCTGCCTCTGAATTTGAAAAAATGGTGCCTTATATTTGAATGACTTTATTAGAGTTCTAGGGCTGGAGGATTATTTCTGGTAGCTATTGTCTCTGCTGCTTCAGAGTCAGAATGGAGGGGGAATGGGTTACAATCAAGTTGAAAAAAAGTTATTGCATTTTTTCGGATTCATTCAAAAAGCTGCTTCGTGAAACGTCCTGGAAACCTTGGGTCGTGTCCAATGTTATTCTAACTTTAACCCCATCCATTTCAGTGGGCCTACTCTAAGTAGGATAAACACTGGCTATAGCCCCTGGTCATTTGTTCAGTTGTGAAAGGGCTTCACGCAAACACCCTGAGGACGCTGTTTAAAATCATTCGCAAGAGAGGACTGGCCCCTCCCCTCTTACAGAACTACATGTCCCATGATTCATGAGGGCAGCGGGGGTGGACCCCCTCAGACAACCCATTTCTCCCCGCGTCTTGAGCGATCGCCCAGTCTCCGTCAGGAAGCAGTGGTTCTTCACCCCTCACCGGTGTCTCCCGGCAGAGTCCACTTGATTCCGGCCTGTGGCGCTGCACTTCGGTAGGAACGTCCCTGGGTCGACCTGGGCTGAGCCGGCGAGGAGGAGGAAACGTCGCGCCATTTTCACCACTGCGCATGCGTTGGCAAGATTTGGCGCCAGAGTTTGTATTCTGAGGAGGTGGCGCCGTTGCTGAGGCGAGACGGAGGCTGGTCAGTGGTGCCCTTTCGCTCCCTTTGGGGGACGGGGTGGTTGTGGGGGTAGCAGAAGCAGCAAATTCACCCCCTTTACCCGCAGATTTTCTTTCTTTTTTGTTTCCCGTAGTCGCTGGCTTCCGGGGAAGTTTTTCTTTTCTGTCTAATGTTCCTCACTATTCCCTCCTCCTGAGAAAAGCGCTAGCTGAGGGGTGACGGTCGAAAGCAGCCTGCCTTAATCTGGTCCCCTCCAGATATGTTTGGACTACAACTCCAGGCATCCCCCAAGCAGACATCCCTGAGGGGGACATGTTATGGCCGGGGCATGCTGGGAGTTGTAGTCCAATCACATCTGGAGGGCCCCAGGTTGGGGCACGCTGGTCGAGAGGGTTTTACTCCAATAGGTGGGATGGAAGAGCGTTGAAAAGCCTCACACGCACTCCAGCCCCTCCTGGATCAGCCTTGCCTCATGCTAGGGACTATGGAAATTGTAGTCCAACACATCTGGAGGGCACCAGTTTGGGGAAGGCTGCCCTAGATATAAGTAGGAGTTACATTTACTAGCTGCTGAAGGCAAATGTATTCTGCATGGGCTGTTGGACAGTACCAGTTTTGAGTGCAATGGAATTCTAAACATGTTTACTCAAAGAGTCAAACTGCACATTACAGGCTCCTTGCAAGGAGGGTTGGGATATAAATAAAGAATTCACATTTCCATCCAATCCTCATTTGACAATCTGTTACCAGTTTGGCCACTTTCAAAAGTCTCTCAGAATTCTTTCACAGTCTGCTGTCGTCCTCAGATTTGGCTGTCTCACTGCTCATCCATGACTCCAGATAATTTATGAATGAATTAGTCACAGTACATTCTTGTGGGACAACTGCTTACTTCCATGATAAAAACTCTTTATAACAGGGGGAAATGTGCCCTCTCCCACCAATGTTGTTTGGTTCAAGCCCCAATCAGCTTGGCCCATGACTATAATTATGGGAGTCATTGCCCAACAGTATCAAGGGCCACAGGTCCCCATCTCTGGTTTGTAGCTAATTGGTTGTATCAAATGTTAGTCTTAGTTATAGTAGACCAATTAAAATGAGTGGGACTTAAGTTTGACAGACATTGGATACAGCCCATTCCCTATTTCCTGTATTTTTATTTTCGATTGGAGGATCTTCAGAGGGATTCTTGCTGAACAAGGACTGTAAGTTTAATAAGCTTTAAAGATGCTGCCTACCAGTGCAATTAATTTAATCCTTTCTCATTCAATGTAATGTATATTTTCAGATGGCTTCTGTAAAAACATTGTGGCGTTGTTAAGGTTACAATTCCCCTCCTCCACAAAATACACAGGAACAGTTTATTCTTCCTGTAACATTGTAACTCATAACTTTCAGACAATTTGTTTCAAACATATGTTCTTACTGAGCAAGAATCAGTGTGGCTTCCTCAAAGGGAAACTTCACCTAACAATTATTTTAGAATTCTTTGCGCCAACAAAAATGTTGAGAGACTATATACTTGGACTTGGAAAAACTTACCACAGTCCCGCAAATGCCCTCTGATATAAAGATAGAGAAAGCATAATGATTCCTACGATAATGTAAAATGGATGGTTCTGAGAGAACACATCAATTGAAATTAAATGTGCTTAAATGTGTGCAAGCATTATTATTTTTACTGACCTGAAGGGATTATGGTAGCTGCAGTTTGTGCTAGTGTTTCATACTTCATGAGTTTGCTTCTTAGGGGGACTTTACCTTGATCAGACCAAAGATCCATCCAACATTCTGTTTCCCACAGGAGCCAACATTTCTGGGATAATAGCTTGTAATTGACTGTATAGTTGCAATGTGAAGTATAAATAAATACTATTTGATCATGGTTTAGAAAACCAATATTAAAGCATAGTTCCTTGATTCGGATATAACATGGAAGCTGTAGCTTAAGCTGACCAGAATCAAAGCTGTAGTGCAAACAGAAGAAAATAAGCAAAATGGGAGTGCGCAGTCCCAGTTGTCGTTCCTGGCTTAATAAACTGTGGTTCATTAACCTATTAATATTATGTCTAAACCAAGCCACTGATTGGCATTCAGATCTTAGTTTAGCCAGTCTGTTTTAGCCAGTCTGTTTTATGCAAGTCAGTCCTTGTATTTTTGGATCCCAACAATTATTGACTGAGGAACTACATATTGTGGAACTACTGTCAGTCATAAACTTAAACTGTACATACATATTTGCACTGCTGAGCTTGCGGGCAGGGTTTTGCCAAATAGGACCATATGAAGTTGCCTAATATGGAGTCAGACCATTGATCCATCTAGCCCAATATTGTTGACTCTAACTGGCAGTAGTTCTTCAGGGTTTGAGGCAGGATTTTTTTCCACCCCTACTTGGAGAAGCTGGGGATTGAACTTGGGACCGTCTGCATGGAAAGCATGTGCTCTCCCATTGCGCCATGCCCCACCCTGAACACTTAAAGCCAAAGAAATAGAGTTCAAGCCAAATATGATTGTGTAAGAGAGCTGTTTTTAAAAACATTGTAATATTATTTTCCAGGTTTACTTAACAGTACCAGCAATGCTATGGATAAGAAAAAAGTTGACACATGTGGGGACAAACCATCGTTCTTTGAAATATTCAAATCACGATGCAGTGAATCAGGTAGAACTTACATCTATAAAACTCAGACATTTATCAAAAATATGCTGCTGTGAATAATCCTTGTCGATAAATTGTGGGCTTGATTAGAGCTATTTTTCAACTGTTTCATTTCTTTACTGTGTTATTTAGGACCATTTTATTATTACTGCATAACATCACTAGTTCTGGCATTTGTGTTACCATGGGCATGGATGATAGAACCTGACCTAAGAGTCATTTGTGAAGAAGTACTACTATGTAGCACATACCTTAGGGTAGAGACCTGTAAAGTGCCATGTACATAGATGGCACTATATGATTCAGAAGTAATAACAAAAAAAACCCTTTCAGAATATATAGAATGTTCTCTTTCAGTATGAGTCCAGATGTCAAATGATGTTAAATGTGTCAACATGAAGGCAGGTTTTTAAAATTCAAAGTGAATTGGTGGTCTGATAATAAATCAGATCAGGTGTGGAGGGTAAATTTAACCCTTACTTTCCTTGCTGCCGTCCAGAGGAAACTCATCCAAATCTAGTGTTTGCTTGCAGGCAGTGGTACCCTCCATTGACATCAAAATTACTGTGTCATAAGTAATTTAGCCACTCAACCAGAGGTTGTTCTTGTGTCAGCATATGATATTTGAACCTGCATTAATATTTTTAGTACAGCTCAATTGAGGGTTGAAGAGGTGAAACGTTCCTGTTGCAAATAATGGGTTTTATCCAATAGCTGCCCAAGTGGATGGCTGCTCACGCAACTGATTTCCCCTCCCCTCTTACCCCCTGCAGGCCTGCCTAAAGACTCTCCAGATGGTCAAGGGGACCACCTGAACAATGTGGGGCGGGGGGGCTGCAGGGGGAGAGGGGAACTACCCCAAATCAGGCAAACACCCCTCATTTTAGTAGAGGATGTAGTGTATGGGGGTTCTTACATTATGAAGGGGCTGTCTGTTGGTCTAGGTTAAAATCCAGAGGCAGTGAAGGGCAGTAACACAATTTACAGTCAGCAACTATTCACTGTGATTTTTATTTTGACTATATTATGTTTTAAACATTTAAAAGTTTATTGTATTTTATTATTTTAAACTTTGTTAACCTCCCAGAGAGGTTTGGCTATTGAGTAGTACAGAAGTGTAAAAAGTAAATATAAGTTGCATGTTAATTTTTAAGCCCTTCTCTTTCCTTCTCAGGAGGCAGCTGAGCTAAGTAGTGCATTGCTTCCCCAGTCCTTTTCCGAATTTCTTGCCTGCCATCTCTCTGTGTTGGCTACTTTCTGTTGGCATAATCTTGAGCATTGTATATAGAAATCCCAAATGCGGTGCTACAGTGCTGGCAAATTTGAGTCTGAGTTTGTTTTCTTTGGAGGAAGTCACTTTTTCTGCTAAGCTATGGGGTTGAGAATTGATTGCATAGTGCTGTCTCAGGATGTACCTGCTTTGCTCAGATACATGGGAGATTGACAAATTCAAGATTATGGTTTATGTAAATTATGTGGAGGATGTTGTCATTCTGTAATAATACTTTCTTACATTATGGTGTCCTGAATAATGTATTGCTTTTCTTAGACTTAGGGCCAATAAGTCTCAATTGGTTTGAAGAACTCAGTTCAGAAGCTCCACCTTATGACTTTAAAAGACTAGAAAACCCTGAACATAACACTATATGTCTGGATCAAAGTACATTTAAAACACCAAAGGGGAAGCTGTCTACAAACAGTCCATCAGCATCAACTCCAATGATTTTTAAAGAACAAAATAAAACCGTACCATTATTTGCTTCTCCCATAAAAGAACTGGGTCAGAGCAACACAGAAACAGGTGAATACTTTGCATGTATGATGTAGAAGTTTAAAGATGGATTTATTGCAATAATATAATCAGAAATATTTTTTATGCAAAAGTAACATAGTATGGTTATGTGCTACCTTCAGTATTCAAGGCAATAAGCCTGTGTGCACCAGTTGCTGGAGAACATGTGTGGCAAGGTGCTGTTGCTTTGTTGGTCCCTGGTCGACAGCTGGTTGGCCACTGTGAGTGCTGGACTAGATGGACCCTCAGTCTGATCCAGCATGGCACTTCTTATGTTCTTATGTTATGGTCTAATGACGATACAAAGTGTTGTATTGTAGATTTCTCATGCTCAGGGTTCTAGCCAGCCTGCCATGCCACCTTCCAGCATACCATCATTCCATTTCCCTTATCCCTGGTTTGTGACTTCCCCATGCCATATATGCATGCGTGCGCATATATGGCACACACACACACACACAGCAGTCAGTTGTGCTACAGAGGGAGGTATCAGTAGATACAGGAAAGTCCCAAGGTTTGCAGAAGTACAAACACCAAAGGGGAAGAGCTTCGGCTATTGGGCAGAATGAAATGAAATAAATAAATATTATTTAGAGAGAAACCCTAAGGAGTGGGAGTCCTCCTCCATCAACCCAGTGAAGTCTGAGCATACTCATTTGCCATGATATGCTGACTGACTTGAGTTTAGAGGATGGAAAACGAGGGGGAATGGAATTGAGTGGCTGGAATTCTGAAGAGGAAGCACTCCAAACTATTTTGTTGCATGTTTCGCCTGTTAAGAACATAAGAAAAGCCTTGCTGGAACAGACCAAGGTCCATTGGTGCCCTCCCACCCATATTCCCCAGCAATTGGTGAACATAGGCATACTGCCCCTGATATCAGAGGTAGCATATAGCCATCCAGACTAGTAGACATTGATAGCCTTCTCCTCCAGTAATTTGTCCAATCCCCTTTTAAAGCCATCCATATTGGTGGCCATCACTACATCTTGTGGAAGTGAATTCCATAGTTTAACGATGTGCTGAGTGAAGAAATACTTTTATCTGTCCTGTATCTCCCATCAGTCATCTTCGTGGGATGACCCCTGGTTCTAGTATTATGAGAGAGGGAGAAAAATGTCTCCCTGTCCACTTTCTCCACCCCATGCATAATTTTGTATATCTCTATCCTGTCTACCCTTACCTCTTTTCTAAGCTGAATGGTCTCAGTTGTTGTAACCATTCCTAGAAGGGGAATTGCTCCAGCCCCTTGATCATTTTAATTGCCCCCTTCTGCACTTTTTGCAACTACAATATCCTTTTTTGGATGCAGTGACTAGAACTGTACACAGTATTTCAAGAGTAGTCTCACCACAGATTTGTATAAGGGTAGTTTGAAATTGGCAATTTTATTTTCAATTCCTTTTCTAATTATAAGTAACATGGAGTTTTAAATTTTTTAAAACTAGCATGTGGCACACCACAGAATAAAAGATGTGGTATATATTCTTGTCTATCTTTGTTAAAGGTATTGAAAGTAGTTTGGTTCTCGACTTTGAAAAAAAGCGGTTTCTCAGTATCTTAAATAATGTATGTTCTCTCTGAAGGCTAATAGATAATTTATTATCTCACTTGATATTTTCCAGTGCTAAGAGGAGGTTTACTACGTACACCCAAGCTTTTTGAGGTACTTGTTTTTTTCAAAGTTATTTTAATTATGGGAATAAAATTATTTTAGATTTTTTGTTAAAAAATGTTTTATATATTGTAGGCACAGACACAAAAATGCATTTCTGAGAGCCTAGGAGCACAAGTGGATCCTGACATGTCTTGGTCGAGTTCATTAGCAACACCCCCTACACTTTCTCCAACAGTCGTAATAGGTAATGATATTAATATGGTTATGTCCCCCAAAAAAGTTATGCTCTTTTATCGTCAGTTTGAAGTAAAGAGTGGATTTGAGAGAGAGGGCCTTTTCAGCGATCCACCCACCCACCCCAATTGTGGAATGTTCCCCCTAAGTTAAGTCCCATGGATTTCAGTAGCTCTTAGTATCAGTATGTCTGGATCCAACCCATAATAAATAAATCAATGTTCTAAATATCCCACAGTGATATCAAACACTCTGCTGGGGAGCTGAGGGTTGTATCCAATGTTAGTCCCATGTAAGTCCCATTCATTTCAGTAGGTCTGCTCTACCATCGGATACAAATCTATGATTTTGCATTAAGATTTATGAGTTGCATCATCATTACAAATGATTTACATTACTACTTTGAAATTTCAGATAGAGGAAATGATTCCAGAGTTTCTGGAACAAAGCAACATAATGAAAGACTTGAGTTGGTAAGTAGTTTTAAGCTGAGTATATGCCAAAGTAGGCAACTTTTTAAATTGGCTTGATACCCTCAGCTATGTGTAATTTGTATAAGTTAATTACCCCCTTTTTGGTTTTCAGATCATGCGTGGCATTTTCTCCAAGTATAGCAGAAGTCTCAAGAAGATTAGCATGAATATGCAATCTGCATCAAGAATTGAGGATGTATGTGCAGAAACTCCCAGCAAAATTCACAGTGAGCATTTACTAGCCATCTGTTACTTCTAGCTATTTATTTGTTCTTTACTAGCTATTTATATTTTATTAATTGAATAATAAACCATGTTTCCTTCTAGAATGTGTCCAGCTATACTGCTGTAATAATAAACAAGTATATGACACGTCATTCACTGGAACTAAATAAAAGATTCAGCAAATCTTAATATAAATAGTTATATCAGAATTCAGGCATTATCAAACAAAAATGCAAAATATTGAAAAGAATAAAAGACAAGAAAAACAATGGGTTTCAGTCAGTGCAATAATTAACTAAGTGAAAAAGTAAATTGATGTATCCATTTCTATTTGTCTCCATTTTCTCCATGGTCTCAGCTAGACTTGTCTGGCTTTGAAATAACACAGCTTGAAAAGTAGTCCTCAGAATATCCTGACTTATCTTTTACCTTACATAACAAGAAAAGTTCTGAAGACAGGCTACCATTTATTGTCAAAGCATCTCCTAGTACTAAACCATTAGAAGCATGTATACTAAATACATCAAGTCTAGTCAAAAATCACAGCTTACTGGACATCAGTTCTCCAGAAAAATTGCCAGTTCTTGAAACCCCTTCAGTGCCTCTTGACATTATTAGCAAGAAGGGCCCAGCACTTGTGAATGATTGTGAGGCTGAGCAGAATTCTTTTGTAACTGTTTCAGGTAGCAGATCTGCCTTAATAAAAAACACAACTTTAACAGAATTCTCAGAAGTCAATAGCAGTTGTCGTAATTACTCAAGAGAAAATTGTAAAACTTCCTTTGGCTCTCTTTCAGGTAGGATTCCAGCTCCAGTTGGTAGTGATGACAGAGGACTCACAAGGTCAGGCTTGAAAACCATAAGCTCACTTTCCAATTTGAAAAGACGACCTAAAAAGTTTATTTATACAGTAAATAATAGTCCAGTTTACCTGGAAGAAGGAACTACGCAGAAAGATGGATCTTCTTGTCCTGTGCCGAATTACACAGATTTAAGATCTTGCATCTCTGAAGTTTCTGTAACAGCCATCAGGAATGAAGGTACAATGTTTATATTTCTTTACACAATTGTTTTTAAAATTCAAATCCTAAAACTCTTAACTTACTGCGCTTATCATGTCTTTGCCATGAACTAGACACTTACATTTGCTGCATGGAAAACACAACTTTCCTGGCAATGGAGCACAAGTTAGAATATTTATTTTAAATGCCAAAAAAAAACCACCCACCCCTCACAGTGTTTAAATATGTAAAAACAAATTAGTAAATCATTCTAGTAGCAGAAGCATTTCAGGCAAAAACACAAATTATTAGCTGCAGCACGGTTTGTAGCCACAAGATTTTTTAAAATAATGAGTTTAGTAGACTAGAGCAATCCCCAAAGAAGCCAATGACCTGGTTCTCACATAACAGCAAATCATGGGTTAATTAACACACGACTTGCCACGCAGGGGTGAGTGAGCATGCTGCCTCCCACATGCTCCTCACATCAGCAACCTATGCTCGACCAGGTTGTAGGTGATTTTGAGTGTGATGGGCAAACTGGGAGCACTGGGTTGTTTAGCAGTTAACCTGTGGTTTATTGTTGGTTAACTGCTAGATTGTTTAGCCCATAAACAATGCAGCACTTTAATCTATGACCCTGCTGATCGTAGGTTGTTGATTTAAAGCAGAAGTGGCTGATGCTCTGCTGCAGTGTGAATGTTCTCTCCCATTCTTGGCAAGTAGTGGGTAAATTATGAGCGAACCAGATCAGTAAGAGAGAATATATGTTCAATAATGGAGTCCTTCCAACTAACATCACTGTTATGGCTCATTTCCTTACAGGGAAAACTGAAAAACTTTCAAGCACTAATAATCACACTATTGAAGAGAAACAGCAAGTAAGGTCTGGGTTTTTATCCAACTGTACTCTTATGAACATTTCCCATGAAACTCAATGCAATGAAAAGTCAAGCACAGAAAGTAATTTTACCTCTCAGTCATCAATACCTCTACAGATAGACAGCAGAAGAGAAACAGTTATGCTTCCCAGTCATGTAACTGCTAATCTAGTAACAGAGTCAAACATACACAAGTTCCATACAGTTAATCACAAGGACACTTTAGATAAAGAGTATGGTGGGAAATATGACAATCTTGCAAATCTCAATTCATTGCAAGAAGCAGTTTTTGAAGATTCTACATTGGCAATGCAAGCATCAAAAAGTGGAAACAATTGCGCAGCCTTGGAATTAGTTACACAACATTCTTTGGCAAGTTGCACTCCATTTGCTGAACTTGGATTTCAGTCAAAGAAAGTACTACAACCTGCTACAGATGAATCTTCTACGCTTATAAAATCTGGGGGGGAAATATATACAAAACAGCCTCTACCACTAGACTTAAAAGAAAATGCAAACAAATGCAAGCAAAGATGGTTAGGATGTGCAAATCAGAGCAAAAACCAAAGCTTCGATGGGTTCAAAACTGCTTCCAATAAACAAATAGCACTGTCTGATAATGACATTAGAAAAAGCAAATTGCTGTTCAAAGACATAGAAGATCAATTTCTTGAAGGTTTTCCCAGTGAAAGAATGAAGAATACTTCAAATCAAAATACACAGGAAACTGCTGAGATTTCTTCAGTTGGGCGAAGTGAATTGAATGAAAACTCATCTAATTTTTCACATGTTTCTGATTCATTGATGAATCTTATTCAGTTCGACAATACCCAAAGCATTTTTCCTGAATGTTCCAATATGAATGTGCTTAAAAATGCAGAACCTGAAGGAAAAAATTTAACCGCAAGCCAAGAAGCTGAAGTTACTGAACTTTCTAATATACTGGAAGAAACTGGTAGTCAGTTTGAATTTACACAATTTAAAAAACATAGGACTGTGGTATACAATAATACTTGTGAGATGTCTGGAAGCTTTGATAAAGATGGTGTAAATTCTGAAATGTGGAAAGATATTGATTTTGGGGAAACCTTTGAAGACAAAGTTCCAAGAGGCAATGTTCTCTCTCCTCATAAGCATATAAGCACAACTGAGGAATATAAAATACAGACACAAAGCAGTGAAGAGATTACATCAATGAATTCACGAAGCAGAGAACAGAACAAAAATGTCCCAGCTATTTTAGCACCTTTGCAGTCTGAGTGGGGGTACTGTAATTCAACAAGTGGCAAAGAGATGAACATTCCTGGTGAGACTATAAACAAAGTTGAAAAATACATCTGTGATCTTGATGGAGTGAATGAAATACTTATCCCTCAAAAAACAAACTTTCAAACTGATTGTTCAAATAGCGGTAATAATCACAACTATATGAAAGAAATATGTGATTGGCATCATATGGCCAAACAAGTGGGTGCTCAATATATGATAAAAAATAATACAAAAGATACAATTACAAACATAAAAAATAAGTCAAAAGTTGCAAAGTATAATGAAGGCAATGTTATCCAGATTACTAGTACTACAGAAGTTAACCTAAAAATTGTTAAAACATATTCCATTCAGATGACAGGAAATGAACTGCCATCCACTGAAAACAATCGCAGTGTATTAGTTGCTCAACACTTTGTAAACTGTGGAGAAACTAAGTGTAATTATAATTTGCAAGAAACTTTGTCTGATCTAACATGTTTAGCTGAAGTTGCTAAAACTGACACAAAAATCACTTTGAATGATACAGATGAAAAAGAAACCCTTAATTCAAGTCAGAAAGAGGAATTTCCAGGAAGTCATCATTTACTGCAGAGTTTTCACACTGTTGCTGATGAGAACATATTAGCAGCTAATAGTAAAATGTTTAATTTGTTAGGTGGCTCCTATGTCAAAGAAGAACAATCTTCTAATGGGAAAACAGGTGCTAGAAGCAAAAAAGGAGCTATCAGTTCTATGAAAAAGAGTACTGACTTAAGTGAAAATAAAAACTTATTTGTCACCAACCATCAGAAAGTCCCTGAAGCAAGAAAAGAAAAACAGACCAGTGCTTTTCACACAGCTAGCGGTAAGCAAATTACAGTTACTGACGAATCGCTAGCTAAAGCAAGGCATCTTCTTTCAGAAGAAACTGTTATCCCAGAAAAGGTGGATGATGTCAAACCTAGCTTTCATATTCCAATAAAAGAGAAAAGGAATGAGGAGATTACCAAAGTAAGACAAGAATTTGGAGAAGGAACTGAAAAACATGAGGAAGTTCTAAATCCTGAAGGTAATTTTAAAGATCCTCTGGAACCGTTGTCAAACACTGTTAAACGAACTGAGAATTTTGAAACTGTTAAAAGGCTGTCTTTGGAGATGAATGTATCGGAATCCAATAACATTCTGGCACATACATCAAACAAGAATGATACTTCAAAAACTTCATTTTTTGATACTGATCAGCATTTGTATGTTGAAGAAAAATCTGATGCTTGTGTAAAACAAAATCTTCAGCCATTGTCATCTAGAAATACAAGTAATGTATTAACTACTAAGATTAATAAAAAACTTGATTCTTTGGATATACCTTGCAATACCACTTCAAAAGCTAGTTACTCTGATTTAAAGAGTGGACAATCTGCATTGCACCATTCACATGATGCATGCAATGAGAGAAATTCCATTCCAGAGAATTTCACTTGTATTTCTGAAGACGTTTCATCATCAAATAGTTTTAATGCAGAAAACAATGTTAGTATTTTAAAAGGAACTTCTAAAAATGAAAGTTATATGTCACAGTTACGTGACTTAGAATTGTTGGATAACTTGGATACCAACATTTTACAAAAATATTCAGCTAGTGAAGCAGCAGCTTCAACTTCAAAACTATTGAAAGCTAGACCAGTTGCATTCAATACAGCAAGTGGTAAAACTGTTGAGGTTTCTCAGGAAGCATTGAAAAAGGCCAGACAGTTGCTTCATAAAGACTGCTGTAAATCCATAAAACAGAACATGGCATGTCAATCTGAAACAAGTAAACTTAACATTTCAGAAAGTTGTTCTGAAGGCTTGAGCAGTGGAGAGTGTGTTACTACATCCAATTACTTGAGTGTCGAAACAATTCCAGTGGGAAGTTCAGTTGCACACCATTTTCCTTGTGCCAAAGAGTACTATGAAGATGAGCAAGCATTAGAGTGTACTGGATCTATGTCCCTGAAAACTCTGCCTGAGTCAAGTTGTCAGACTTCATGTGTTCAAATGAATGATAAGTGTTCTGATACATGGAACTCTAACAAGCTGAACTGCATCAAGTCAGACCTTTCTACAGATAACTGTGGGCTTTTTAGCACAGCAAGTGGCAAACCTGTACAGTTATCTGAGGAGTCATTAAAGAAAGCAAGACAACTTTTTTCTGAAATGGAAAATGAATCATCAGGTCATAGGAGCCGTGTATCAGATTGTGATTACAGTTATGGTGAAGCATCTTTGGTTAGGAACAAAGCATCTGCTACAGAAAACAAACTACTTCTGCCACAAGGGAAAAGATTTCCATATACTGAAGTGAATTCAAATATTCCTTGTGGCTTTAGCACAGCAAGTGGAAAACAGGTTCAAATCTCTCAAAAGGCTCTCCAAAGTGTTATGGGGCTCTTAAAAGAATTTGATGATGTCAATAGTAATGGTTTCTCTGTAGATCAACAGAATTTGGGACAAGGTCATATTTTACCCACGAAAGCTCCTGCTGCAGATGCTAAAGTTAGTTCCAACTCTAAACCGCAGGAGAAGTGTAATGCATTTTATTTACCCACAAGGAATCCTAATGAAAAGAAGACTTCTAAAAACCTATTGAGCATTAAAATACCTTCGTACTTGTCTCATACTGAGAAGTACAAGCAACTAGCAGAGCTAGAAAAAAGCTTTACACATTTAAAAGGAAATGAGCCTTTAAAGATGATCCAGCCTTGCCTGAGTAGAATGGAAACAAAATATGCAACAAAATTTGATATTGTAACAAAAGAAAATCTGGATTTCCACTCTCCTGACTACACCCAGACTCCAGAAAATTACTTGGAAATAGAAGCTTCGGAAAGTGCTAAAGCCTTCATGAAAGATGATGATCTCATTGATTCAGAAATACGGAAAAATAAAAAAGAATCTATCTTGAGTTCTGAGAGAACTAATAATTTCCTGTCAAATTCAAGAACTGGAAAAAGGCATATGGAAGAAGAAAATACATTTGGTAGGTGTCTTTCTTTTCTTTTTTTAACTCTGATCCTGTGCATTTACGCGATAGCATTGCCAATGACTTTAGTTTAATTTACTACAAGATTATTGCCTTTAGGGTGGAACAAGTTGTTATGGTCTCAACCAAATTTGCAAAGATATGTGGTGTTGAGGCACTTGTAAGGGAGGATTGGTGGGAGGAAGGAGAGCTTACACCAACTTTAAAATCACTTCTCTGTCTGCCAATTAGTTTCCGGGTGAGGTATAAAGTGTTGCTTATTACCTTTAAAGCCCTACATGGTTTGGGTCCAGGTTACCTGCAGGATCGCCTTTTCCCATATAATCTGCCCCACACGCTCAGGTCCTCTGGGAAGGGTTTACTCCAGTCAGCCACAACTAGGCTGACAACTGTTACCCAGAGGAGTTTTTCTACTGCCACCCTCATACTGTGGAATGGCCTGCCAGATGAGATTTGTTAGCTTAGTGCTCTCTCTGAGTTTAAGACAGCCATAAAGACTAGTCTCTTGCAGCAGGCCTACCCAGATGAATTTTAAACCTAAGGATTTTAATATGCTGTGATTGTTATTTTAATATTGTACTGGTTTTATATGCTCTTTTAACTAATTTTATGTATTATATTTTATTTAGTGTTCTCCGCCTCAATCCAGAGGGAGAGGCGGGATATATATATATATGTATATATAATTATCATCATTATCATTATGCCCACACACATGACAGTTCTTTTCTTCAGATGCCCAATCCCATGGCTGTTTCCTCATTAGCTACACTTACTACCAGTTATAAGGTTGCAGCACCATTAAGGTTGTACATTTTCCACTCTTGAAATTTAAATGTGAAATATTCTTGCATTTCTCTATGATTTAAAAGAAAATCTTAATCTAAACATTTTATTTCACAAATACTTTGAAAATTAATATTTCACATATATATGTCAAACAACCAGAATAGCTGGATCAGGATGTAAATTAGAGCTAAAAATCATAATAAAGAATCCAATAAAAGGAATTCTGGTAATGACTCCCATTCCACTAAAATAATCTTGTGGATTAGAATAGCAAGGAGGTTCGCTTGGCACCTACATTATATGCTTTTAGACGCCAAGTGAAGACCTTTTTATTCTCCCAGCATTTTAACAGTCTATAATAAATTTTAACTTGGTGTTTTAAATTTGTAATTTTGCATTGCTGCTGTTTTTATCTGGTTGAGCTTTTATATTGTATTTTATATTATGGTTTTATACTGTTGTTTTATACTTTGAATGTTTTAAATTTTGTGAACTGCCCAGAGAGCTCCAGCTATTGGGCGATATAGAAATGTAATTAATTAATAATAAATAAATGACCTTTCAAAAATGTTTACTTGCTAAAATATTCTAAAGGCCTTGCCTGAGAGATTGAATTACAGTGGCTCACTTAACAAATGTTCTTGAGAACATTTGTAGTCATATGTTCAAAGTCAATGTTTTCTATGTTTTGACTTTGAAATAGAACCAAAATATTAGTAAGCCTTTTTTTTTAAAGACCTCCTCTCCTAGATGAAGAGAACTCATTTTAGTAGAGTAGGACAGTTGTAATATCAGCTGTTATAGATATTGAACAGAACCTTATATTTGTTCAACATTCATTTTCAAAATGTTCTATAATGTTTGCTTTTTAGGAGAACCTTCCATTAAAAGAAAATTGCTGCCTGAATTTGATAAATCAGACAGGTCAAACAGATCATCTTTGAAAGCCTCAAAAAGTACTCCAGATGGTAATTTTGTTTTTTAGGTTTACATCCATTATTCAAAAGTGCCATACTTGTAGTTTCACTTTAGTCATTCAAACGTGTTAAGACATCATTAAACTTGCTCAATGCCTATGGGAGCACCTTATTTTGCAGATTGTCCTTACCCTCATGGAGTTGCATGCCTTATGTATGTAGAATTGTAATGATGCTTGACATTTATATCCTTCATTTCAAGCATTCAAAGTGCTTCATATACATTGGCTAAGTTCAGACAACACAGTGTTAGTTAACACAGTGTGAAAACTCCAGTCAACAGTTGAGTCTTTACAGGGTACTCCCCACACAACATGTTCTAACTCCACCATTGTGTGACTGTAGACTACCATGGAGTTGAGTAAAATCCATCGTGACGTTTGATTGACAGTTCCTCTGCCCTCTCTCCTCCCCTGGTCCTCCTGATGGTATCCCATCAGCCATTGCTGCAAAAAACCAATCCTGGCGGCTTTTCTAGAGTGGCAGTCACTCCTTTTGCCATTCTTGACAGGGAATTCTAGCCAGTGGGAAAAGTCAATGCAATAGAAAACTCCACAGAGGCCACCACATAACACGCAACACAACAGTTGTGCAGGAACTCTCCTCTGCTCAGCATGGATATTCTGAGTGGAGTGTTTTAAAAACAACAACACCATTGCGTGGAATTTTCCTGCCAGACAACACATTTCTCAATAGAGGTATAAAAGCTCCACCATGGAGTTCTAAAACCACTGCTGAGAAACGTGTTGTCTGAACTGAGCCATTATCTCAACAATAAGCTGTTTATCATAGGACTTTGCAAGATCACTGCTACATATGTGCTACTGTGGCTTTTTATGAGTAGGCAACAAATAGGTTATTTATTTATTTATCTATTTTAAATGCTATAGAGTGGAATTAAGGTAAAAATGCTCCTCTACCTGTAGACTTATATAAGACATTTGTTTTTGTAAGTGCAGGTTTTTTTATGTTGGTTTGAGAGAGGTTGCATCTGCTGAAATTCTTCTGTCTACATGGTGATTAAACACCCTTCTTTGTATCTAGCATTTGCAATGTTTTAGAAAAGGTAGTAGAATTCCAGGAACAAAATGTATATTTCAGAATTCCAAGAACAAAAAGCTGTATTTCCACAGTAATTGTTTGCATCTTTAATAAGGCTGTGAAAACCAGGGGTTGGATCTGCCTTCCACAAGAGGTAGGGACCTTCTGCGAGAGGAGGGTAACTGCTTGTGGAAGGTCCTTCACCTAACTTTTGGGGATTCCCCCCTCCCCCACACACTGCAGCTCATTCCATTCAGTAGAGTCTACTGACTCTCTGTGTTGCATTTTCAGGGGGCTGGAGGAGCTGCTCCATGAAAGAAGGGGCAGGAAAGTTCACTTCCATCAGTGCACTTGATCCAGGGTAAATGTGGATCCAACCCCATATCTTTGTTGCTAACAATCAAATTCAGAGTGGAACTAGGGAAGATCAGAGAAATGGATCCACCGTCACATCCCAAGTAACATGGGTCAGGATGGAACACATGGGGTGGAGTTTTCCCCCTTTTTCATTGCACGGGCTCCAGGTTTGTGTAGCTGAGGGACCCAATGTGGCCGCGTTTCAGTGTTTTCTGCCTGCTGCTACGGACAGGAGAACCTCTGGGAGAGGCTTTTCACCTGTTCAGGTACAGTGGGATCTCTTCCACAGTGGAGCATACCATCAATGGAACTTCTCTCTGCAGGCAGAAGCTGCCATGAAGCCACTTCCACTTCATCCTAACCCACTCCAGCCATCAATGGGCTCAGGGAGGGGGTGAAGGGTGTTACTGTATTGCAATTCAGTAAACTTTTATTTTCCATTAATTATTACAAACCTAGAAATCCAAACTAAGTGATAAAAAGAATCACAGGAGATATATATATATATATATATATATATATATATATATATTTAACTCAGAAGTAAATTAATTGATTTGTAGGTGTATTTCTATTGAAATCTACATTCTTTTAAAAATCAACTTACTTGGATATACGAATTGTTTTTCTTCAGGTACAATGAATGACAGAAAAAAGTTTACCTTCAATATCCCTTTAAAGCCAGTAATCTGTGGCCCCTTTAGGTAAGAATAGACTAGTTTCAGTCTAGATACCTGTTAAGCTGCATATATGTTGTGTGACTTCTTTTCTCAAAATACAAGTTCCATGTGCTTTAACTGTAGCTGTTTTTGAAATTCACCTAAGTGTCAAAAGCAGCCTATCCAGTAGCACAGAAAGCTGTGGGTATGTGGAGAGAAACCTCAGATTCTTTACTTGAACATTGAATTCTCTGGATCACTTTTTAAAGTGATTTAGCATGCCCCTCATGGCTTGGCTTTAGTTACTGGATTGTATACACTTTATATAACTTGTTTGCTTATAAGCTACTCATAGCATGTGATGAAGCTGGATAGAAATGCAAATAGAAATAATTGAAAAAAGTATAGTGAGAGGCGCCAAATGTCCTTGGCCTAGGTTTTCCTTTGATTTGTCCATGCTACAAATTACATTTGTCTAGGAATGACCACGTTTATTAATGTAATTAAAGGGCATGTCTAAACAATTCATTTATCCCGGGATCGTCTCTAGGTCGTCCCTGTGCATCCAAATGACACACAGGGTATACCGGGGTCAACGGGGCACGACCAGAGACTTCCCCCAGGATAATTGATGGTGCTATGTAAATAAAATAATAATCATAATTGAAACTGGGGTTTTTCCATTTTTCCTGCGCTCAGGTCCATCCCGAGAACTGTGGCCAGTGCTCCTGGTCCTACCTCCGAGTAGCAGGGCTCTTTAAATGGGCATGGAGCTGCACAGGGTGACTCAGTGCCCATCAGAGTTGGGGGGGGGGAGCAATTTCGCCATCCCCAGGATGGCTGGCACTGCTTTTATTTAATTTTATTATTATTATTTAATTCGTTAATCGGAGGATCGGGGCTGCGCAATTGCGCAACCAGCTCCTCCTTCAAAAAAACCCACACACGCTGTGCCGGATGTCCCTCTTTCTCTCCAGGACATCGCACTGGCATATCGACCCTGGGGGAGGATCACAGAAGCCAGAAAGCCCATGATCCTCCCCCCCCCCCCCCCCGTCCCAGAAATCGCTTTGGTGTAGACATGCCCAAAGACATCCAGCAAAATGAAATAGAGGTGTAATATTTGTAGTTATCAAGTTTGCTTAATCTGTGACAGCCATTTCAAAGAATAAAAGGACTTATTTTTGTTAGAGTTTGCTCATTTCAAAATATTTTCATCTGTTCAGTTCTACAAAAGAACGGCAAGAATTCCTGAATCCAAATCTTACTACTCCTGATCAAGATCCTAAACGGTCTAAATCTGATGGATTTCAGCAAGATATTTCAAAACAGTCTTCAAGTAGATCAGATTTATTTACTGCATTTAGTAAAGTCTCCATTGATGAAAGCAAGAAAATGGAAAATTATCATAGAGCCAAGCAACCTGTCAAAGTCTTTGTGCCACCTTTCAAAACAAAATCAAGTGCTCCTCAGGATGAAATAGGTATCAGCAAAGAATCTGTCTTACTGGGCAACAAAGTTATTAATAGAATAGAAGAACTTAATCCTGAAAAGGATCATGAAAGCACCATTGAACCAGAAAAGGATAATTCTGCACAAATATCAGCTGTGGATTGGGAATGTGAAGATGCAAAATCAGGTATGTTGGATGTATATTTCTGGTATTTGTGTGGGCAAGTGTTTGTGAACATTATTGTGAGCATTTATTGCCAAATGGCTTCTGTAAAGATGATCTACTTAGTGGCTGGTACAGTTCCACATATTGGATCTATATGTGTGCAGGCTAAGTTGCTGATACTTCTAGAGATTAGATTCTAGAACATGAGGCTCTCCTTCCCCTCTACTCAAATAATTTTTCTAACCTCAAGCACCTCAGTCAAAAGGCAGCTCCTTTTTTGCTGCTCTGGAATAAAGAGGTATTCCTAGAACTTGGTAATCTCCACTGATATTTGTGCAACACTGCCATGGACATGGATGCCGTGAAGGAAGCTAGCATTGTTGCATGGTACCTGATTAGGCCTCTAATTGGGAAATGGCCGTGGCTCAGGGGAAAGAATGCAGCTTGGCAATAGAGCTCATACTTTGCTTCGAAAAGGTTCTAGACTCGATCTCCAGCTAGGGCAGGGAAAACTCCTGCCTTGAAGCCCTGGAGATCCCCTGCCAGTCAGTCTTGATAATACTCGGCTAGATGGACCATTAGTCCGACTCAGTTTAAGGCAGCTTCCTGTGTGTCTGATAAAAGTTATTCTCCCATATGTAGGACTATAGAAAGGGCATGAATGGAGAATTCACAGATGAAGTTATTCTGTAAAACTCTGGTACTCATTAAAATATGTATTTTTATTTGCATTTTTATACTACTAATGCAAATGCTGGAGGTGATTTACAAGAAGCAGTGTAATATTTGCTGCTCGGATATCAAATATTGTTCCATTAGTTCAAAATTCAGTCTTAGTTCCTCATATGGAAAACATCTCCCCTGAGTTTTAAATAATTTGTACCCACCATTAAATAGGTATAGTCTATGCATATGGCATAGTTCTGTGTACGTTCAACATACAAGGCACTATATGGTGGTGTGGTGAATGTTAGAAGATTGTGTCATTAGGCTGCTACCTCAGAATCCTGTATTCAGTAATAGCAACACTGGTTTGGATGTCAAAGTAAGGACAAGCATATCAATAACAACAATTCAGCAACTATTAGATATTATATTGGGTGCATTTATTATATAAATATCTTAAGACTCTATTTGCATTGATATTTAGAAGTGGTGAAATCTAAAATGCAATAATATTCTTTAGAACGTAAGAGGCCTGCCAGATAAGACCCAATGCATATCTAGTCCTGCAGTCTGTTCCCACAATGGCCAGATGCCTGTGGGACGCCCACAACCAGGACCCGAGTGCAATAGAACTCTCCCACTCATGTTCCCCAGCAGCTGGCATACGTAGGCAACCTTTGTGTGATTGGAATTTAAATGAAGGAATGTTTATTAGGATTTGATTAGTATTTTTCTTAACAGATTTAACAAAAATAATAGCAAATCTTCACTATGCCAGAAATCTACAAGAAATAAGAATTATGAAAAAACAAAAGCAACGAATCCACCCACAACCTGGCAGCCTGTATCTTGTAAAAATGTCTTCTGCTCCCTGCAGAGTTCCTCTGAAAGTTGCAGTGGAAGAGAAATTGCCTCATGCTTACTTCAGTGAACAGGTACCTACACTCTATGGCCTGGTTTGGACAAACTTGTCTCAGCTTATTATTTGCCTATACGCAGCCTCTTTATGGTGCAAATAATCCAACCAGGAATCACAGTTTCCCATTTCATCCATATTGGGAAAGTATTGTTACTAGCTCCAGAACAAGCCACCCTACTACATCTACTAAACTGCAGTTTGAAGTTTTGGAGGCTGGCTTGTTCTGGAGCTAATAACAGTGTGCCAGTTCACACAATTAATCAAGCCATTGTGAGTTAAATAAGCCACAGTGGGTTGTTTAAATTGGCAGTGTGGGCTGGGAACCTTTAACCTAATCCCCCCCCCCCCCCGGTGCAGCTTGTCATGTCATCTAAACCATGGCAACATGGCTTGTTTGAGGGGCAAGTAACTGAAATAATCCAACAATATGTGAACAGTTATATACAGTTGTTTCAGCCTCAGAGAAACCATACTGCTTGGGTTCAGATGACACAACAAGCCATGCCGAGGTGAGTAATTAGGGAAATGCCCACGTTGGCTTGTTTTGATAATGAGAACTAGGTCAGTATTTTCATAGTTTGGATGAAATGGGAAACCATGGTTCATTAGAGGCTTTCCGTTTGATGGCTAACAGCCTGAAGAGTCTAAATGCATGGGCAAAATCTTTGTTTATATCTTATCAAGCCAAGAGGGTAATAAATAAATATATATAATCATCTGATCACAGTCCATGTGTGTTTTTTGTAAGCCTGAACTCAAAGGCTTACAAGCATCCTATGGAGGAGTGTTAGAGGCAATCCTCGCCTCCTTGTCTTCCCTCCCTGCATTTTGTCAGCTGGGCTTTTTTGCCCTTCTAGTGAAAGCGTTTCAGAGGCGGAAAGAAGGAGTCTAGAGAGGCCCCAGGATTCTAATGCATAGGGGTAATTTGCATGCATAGTATGCATGCCGTATAACTGGTTATTCTGAAACAGAGACAAAAACTTATTCTGAAACAGAGACAAAAACAGAGTCATGCTGGAGGAAGAGAGGTTAGGTGGGAACGTACAAGTCCAATACTAGCTGCAATTTGTTCCTGTAACAATAAATCATGGTTTGTTATTAGGTCCAAATGGGATGCTGGTCCTGACCATGAACCTATGTGTTTCCTCAGCATTATGCCTTGATTTAGGATCTCTAGTGCTTGAGTGGGCATTGTAGTCATTCATCACTATCTGATTTCAAAGGGCTCTTTCTGCAATTCTTCCATGAAAGCCCGTTTGTGGAAGATGTCAAATCTATCCAATGTGTGGCTATACCTCTGTTCCATATCTTGAGATCTAATTTGTTTGAATACAAATACCCTCATGGTTTGAGACTTGATTACTGTATATCATTTTTCTTACTGGACTTTCCTCAGACCTAAAAGTTACAATTCTAACATTCAATCTTCAAAGAATTGTTTTTAGAGTATTTTCCGTAAAGAACTCAAATCTTTGGAACCCTTTTACCCTGACTTCATAATCTTGGATTTCAAACTTTCAAGAAATACAAGTAATCATTTATAAGAAATTGTAATGGTCATGTTTCATAACATTAAAGTATTCTGCCTGTCTCTCACCCTTGCAGTTGTATGCATTTGGCATTTCCAGGCAGTGCCTAAAAATTAACAGCAGAAATGCAGAAGATTTTCAATTTATCATCCAGGACTTTTTCAGTAGACAGTATTTCCTAGAAAGACATGGAATTCAGTTGGCTGATGGAGGGTATCTTATCCCTAGTGATGACGGAACAGCAGGAAAAGAAGAATTCTACAGGTATCCATCCTATTGACCATGTTCATTTTAAGTATGGACTTGTTATTAAATGTTACAGTTATGAACCTATCAGTGAATGTTTTAATGTTGAAACACAGAACCTTTTATATTTGAGATGCAAAGAAAATTCAAAGAAACTGTTTCTTCTTAATATATTAGAAATTCCAAAGCGGTGTACTCTGTAAACCTCTCTGGGAAACTATAATTAATAGGATCAGGACATTGCAGATAATTAAACCAGATAGAATTCTATTAAATCTATAAAAACTTAACTATATGCTTTTTGGAATAGCTAATCCTCTTCAAATGCTCCTTTTCATCTACTTCACTTGAAAAATCTGTATTAAAGAAAGAAATAAAATGATGATGATGATGATGATGATGATGATGATGATGATGATGATGAATGTTAGCACAGCCAGTTACAATTTATTGCTACAAGTTACTCTTATGTAAGAAGATTAATTACTTGTGCGTGTTGATATTCATGCTAGAGATGCTTTAAAATTATTATAATTGTTTTGCTGCTATTTTCATATGTAGTTTCTGATCCAAATGTAAATAGAAAGCCATGATTCAGCACTTTTAAGTCTTTCATTTTAATGGATGAGAGCTATAAAGAAAATTAATATTGGCTGAATTGGTGCAGATGTAAGGTTCCCTGGTTGCATGACAGTGGTTTGGAGCTAACTGTGGCTTAAAAGATGCTGAGACAAGTGTAACAGAACCATGGCTAGATCCAAAAATGAAAGCGGAAACATTTGAAGAAGAACACAGGAGGCATTCCTGAGCTCCTAACCATGTTTAAGTAGGGTGACCATATGAAAAGGAGGACAGGGCTCCTGTATTTTTAACAGTTGCATAGAAAAGGGAATTTCAGCAGGTGTCATTTGTATATATGGAGAAGATATTCCCTCTTCATCACAACAGTTAAAGGTGCAAGAGCTATACTAGAGTGACCAGATTTAAAAGACGGCAGGGCACCTGCAGCTTATCTGTTGTGATGAAGAGGAAATTTCACCAGGTTCTCCATATATACAAATGACACCTGCTGATATTTCCTTTTCAATACAACAAAGATACAGGAGCTATGTCCTCCTTTTCATATGGCCACCCTAGTTTAGGTGCTTAAGAATGCCATGTTGGTTATGGATCAGACTTTTGGTGATTATTTGTAATAGGTCTCCTCAAACAGGCATTTAAAAAGTTGCGCTGTTATGATATCATTTTAAGGGTAGTCTTTTTATAGGTAACTATGCAGGCCTACTTTTTAATAACTTGATGAATATTCTGATATTTTTGCACAGAGCTTTGTGTGACACACCTGGTGTAGATCAAAAGCTAATTTCGAAAGCCTGGGTGTACAACCATTATAGGTGGATCATATGGAAACTGGCAGCAATGGAAGTTGCATTTCCACAGGAATTTGCCAATAAATGTTTGACACCAGAAAGAGTACTACTTCAGCTAAAGTACAGGTATATTACAGCTTCAAATTTGGAATATGACTCTTCTGCATTGACTCTTGACATACACTTTTTGATTTTTAATAAGTTTTTAGTTTTAAACTATAATTATTTCTTCAATTACATACATCTCTTCTGTCACAGGAAAATGTAGTTTTGTTCCTTAAAAGAGAGTACTAGTATGTTAGCAGTTTACTGCCTCTAAAAACGTTCTTCTCCCACATCTAATTTGAACCTATTGCACTTTTTTTCTTTTGAAAGGTATGATGTGGAGGTTGACAAAAGTCATCGATCAGCCATCAAAAGAATAACAGAGAGAGATGATGTTGCTGCTAAAACAATGATATTGTGCATCTCTAAAATCATATCATTAAGTGCAAATATGTCTCAAATCTGTGGTAATAAAAACACTGCTGGGGAAAGCAAAAAAGATGTGGCAGTGGTTGAAGTTACAGATGGTTGGTATGGGATTAGGGCTGTCTTGGACCCTCGTCTTCAATCGCTGTTGAATAGACAGAGGCTGATGGTAGGCCAGAAGATAGTTGTACATGGGGCGGAACTTGTGGGTTCGCCAGATGCAACCACTCCACTGGAAGCGCCAGAATCCCTTATGCTAAAGGTAAAATAAAACATGCTTTAGTTAAGTAATTATATTTCAAGCTGCAACTATTTCTTTATATATTGCTTTAGGAATAGATGGTGGCTTACAGGGAAAAATGCATTCTCCATCAATTTCAATTCCTTACCCCTTCCTTATTGTAGTCATCTTCTAGATTGTAAGTTTATAGACTGGGGCCTTTTATTTTCTCTTTTTTAAAAAATGTACAGCACAAACACTACAGTAAGTACGTGTTGAAAATGTGTGTAGGCTATCTGTTTCACTTGATAAGTTGTAAAGTTCAATGTCACTTGCTTGCAGAGTTTATCCAAAACTGTGACTGGGTTCAGACAACACAATAGTCAACGGTTGATTAAATTGTCCACAGTAGACTAAAGAGTCAACCATTGACTATTGTGTTGGTTATTTTCCTGAAATAACTAATGCAAATAATCAACGGTGTGCAGAGTTGATTATCTGCACAACTGCTGATTATCGTGTCATGTGGTGGGCTCTGTTGATTATTTCCCATGCCTAGAGATTTGCAAGGTAAAAGCAGCAGACACTCCTGCTGTTTTTGCCCAGTGGGGCTGTATAGGCAAGGGAAATAATCCTGTCCCAAGAAGCACTTGGGAACCACCGGTCGTTCCATCCCTGCGTGGAGTGCCACGATCGGCGTCTCCTCACGTTTCCCAGGACCGGGTACATGCCATCCCTGGGTGGTCTGCCGTCCCTTACCCCCACTCCCGCCATGGAGGGAAAGTGCTGGGGATGGGGGTTGCTAGGATCTCCTGTTTGAGAGTGGCAGGAACTCCTAGCGTCCCCGTCTCCAGTCACCAGCACTTTGTGGTGAACACAGGGCAGGGCGCAGGAGGAGTAAGTGCATCCTCCTGCATCCCACCCTCCATTCGCAACAGCATCTCTCTCTGCCCTTGCCATAGGAAAAATGGGGAAGGCATCGTCGCGGAGGGATACCATCCCCTGACAGGGGATGGTATCACTCTACCTCCTTCCCCATGCATTGTGAGGGCAAGGGTGGAGAGAGGCACTGTCTGAGAGTGTCTCTCTCCACCCTTGCCCTCGCAACACATGGCGAAGGAGGCATTGCGGAGTAATAATCAGCAACGCCTCCTTCGCAATGTGTTGCAAGGGTGGAGGGATGCTGACAGGAGAGACACTCCTGACAGCATCCCTCCGCCCTCGCCTCGTTGCAGACACCCATCAGGCAAGCCTCTCCCTTTGCCGCGCCAGGCTACCCCCATTGAAATGAAGTTGGGAGAATCCCCATTTCCAAATGGATAGCCCAGCGTGGTGGAGGGAGACACAACAAATGGCTAAAGGAGCCAGCGGGGCGATAACAGCAAGGAGCCCCTGATAGATATTTCTCTGCTGCAGCCCGATATGGAAATAGGGAACCAGCGCCGCCATTTAGTGGGGAGAGCTATAGCCAACCCTGTGTTTATAATCTACTCCATGGATGATTGTTAGCATGTCACTCCAGCGCGGCATGCTGATAGTCATCCATGGGGTGGACTATTCACACAGGGTTGGCTAATATGTTGCCCGAATACGCCCTAACTCTTGGTCCTATAAGTGTGTGGTAGATGCTTGCACCTTTATATATGTAAGTATCTACAGAACCACTTGGCTGCTTTATAACAACTATGTTTACAGAAGTTTAATCATGTTGTTTTAGATTTCAGCTAACAGTACTCGACGTGCTCGATGGTATGCCAAGTTAGGATATTATCGTGATCCCCGGCCATTCTCTTTGCCTTTATCATCACTCCTTAGTGATGGTGGGACTGTTGGTTGCATTGATGTCATTATTCAGAGAATTTATCCCACACAGGTAAAGTACTTTAATATAATATGATTACTTTCAGTCATTTCTGCTAATTTCCTTGTAACACAAATCTAAAGCCATGTAGGTGGCTACTAATTTTCTATGAATATTTATTGCAGTGGATGGAAAAAGTATCAACAGGATCCTATGTGTTTCGTAACTGTCGAGCTGAAGAAAGAGAAGCTGCAAAACATGCAGAGAACCGCCAAAAAACCCTAGAAACACTGCTTGCAAAAATACAAGCTGAATTTGAAAAGAATGAAGGTAAAGTATCAATATTGTTTAATCATTTTTAGTACACTGACTGGAGTCTCAATTATGATTTATAGATATATTTGAATTTATCCAATAATATTCTGTGGGTTGGATTGAAAGGTGTCCTTCTACTCATGGAAGGCCTGTGTTGCACTTTGTACTAAAGTGTTGCATTAGAAAAGTGGAACTAAATTAAAAAATGAGCTGCTTCTACAACAGCTTGCAAAAGCATGAAAAACTTACCTGTTGTAATACTGTGCAAAATATACGCAGGTGTTTATGGAACAGCACTAGCATGTATTTTCTTTGTATTTAATCTTATAAACATAACTTGGGTTTCTTTGACAGACCTTTTGGGGCTTTGGTAGGTTTGTGTATTTTCTTCTTAGAGGAAATACCTCAAAGATTTTAAAGACAATCTTAAATAGTAATTTTATACTCGTTCTTGTAATATGCCTAGACATATTGCACAAATTTGTATTTTTGCCTTACCTTTTCTTGACTTGTCATCCTGTTAATGCCGCTAATAGCAGCTATCTAGCACTGGGTATCAATGTGTGAGTGGAAATCAAGTAGTTTAGTAACACCTGTAGATGGCAGAAAAAACACTAATTTTGAGAATACTTTATAGGAGGCAGACCTAGTACACACAATAAACAGTCAGCAATGGGTCCTGCAGATGATACAATATATGAGGCAATTTAAAGAGGGATACAGTTGCTTCCAATGGAAGGCAGGTCCACTGAAACGCAATACCTGCATTTCTCCAACATACATTCTGTTCACATACAAACTAAGTTTCCACATACAGGACTCAATGCTGTGCTTTCATTCAGGAGTGCTCTCATCTAGCCACAATAGTATTACTATTGTAGTCTGTGTTCTACAGGGTGCTGCCATTGAATAAAACTTCAATTTGAGTGGAATGAGTTACAGAAGGTGGCTGGACACAAGAAAGGGGAGAGAACCTAGAGTCCCTGTTTTCAGGGATGGGCTTCTTTGGGTTGGACTGAAGTGGAGGAGAAGTTAATGATGGGAATTGGATAAGTGAGACACCACTGTTTGTCTTTTGCCTTGTTGCTGCATCAGCCAGCCTCCTCTCCCATGCTTGGGGATGGACACTCTACCTGAGTGGATTTCAGAAACAAAAGGAAGGTTTTCTGAAACCTGGCCATTTGGTTTCAAACCTGGCATTATTGACACTTCTATGGATCCAGGGCTAGCCATGAGCTGATGGGGATGAGAAGGAATTTTACCCAGTACCATGATTGACTGCTTTGGTCTTTCATTTGCCTTCCTAATTCTCCTCCACAAGAATTTTTGCTTTTGTAATAATTTCAGCTATGCACTTCTCTAGTGGTGGTGGTATTAGGCAGAAAACTCAGTTGCTAGATGAGTGGAGGGGTGAGACTCCTATTCCCTCATTCAGAAAAGCCCTTTTAACGGCATCAGAGCTATGGGGCATGGGCTACACCAACCCAGGTTCTTACCCCACGGCCACACTTATAGATGCACAAGCGACATTTGCAGGAGCAGGGCAAGTGGTCAGCAACTATTTCTCACTACCTTGTGGTGTTGCCCCAGCAGGCAAGCTGAGTCAAGCATTTCCAGCAAAATCTGAGTCAACAACAAGATCCTTGCCTTTCCCCCGTGCCTTGCCTTTCCCCTGCATCCGTTAAAGTTGTGGCCTGTTCTTGTATCCCATTTCAGAATAGATAAAAATCAATGATTTTTTTTAAAATGGATTTTTAAATTTAATTTAAAAAAAAAATCATATTCCAGTTCTGGAATAGTTGTTAGGCTTATCTGGACTGGATTTTGAGGGTGGAAATTGGTTCTTTGGCATTTTAATTGAATCTGATTTTATTCTATTTTTAATGTAGTCTTTAGTCCTCTTTATAGTTGTTACCTGGAATGGGTTATAAATTTAAGTAAACTTCTTAAAAATAGATGAAGGCAAAAGAGTGCTGCGATCCCGTGCATTAACAAGACAGCAAATTCGCTCTCTGCAAGATGGTGCAGACCTTTACGAAGCAATCCTTAAAGCTGCTGATCCAGCTTACATGGAGGTAAGGATGTGTTTCATGTCCTAGACTTATTTATACTCTTATATCAACATCATGACATCCCTCACTATCTTTAACTATGACGTCTAGAGCTAATGGGTTTATGGGTCTTAAAAATGAAAATTATGGGTCTCAAAAATGAAATTCAGAACAAGTTGGGGTGGTTATATGTGTGTGGAGATGCATGTTCGAAATTAGAGCATAAATACCATCTGTATGAATGCCATTTTCTGGATTACCTCTCTTGCCCATGTGTCCTCTTGGAGTTTGATCACAAAGTGGAAGGATGGGAGAGAAGTGGGGAGTTGAGTAGAATTTGAAATTAAACCTAAGATATGCTAGTTTCTTGTGAATTCTTTTCAAGGTAAAATGAATATATTGTTAATTCAATTTCCTACAAATCAGGAAAATAAGTGCAAGTTCATACAAGAACCTGGGTTTATCGAGCTTGTGGATGGAGCTGTTGGTAAGATGCAAGTCAGGCATTCATATTAGAAACAAACAATAAGAATCATTGCGAAGATGATTTTATTTTTTTGAATGTTTGAACCAATTTATAACAATTCAGTAGTGGCGTGACTGAAATTTCAGTTGAGTTTTTGTAGACATGATTTGATATAATAACACCAGTACTTGATTTAGACTTTTAGGTTCTGCAGCTAATACATAATAAGATTTAGAAGCAAAAAAAAGAAGCAAAAACCATCTTGTTTTATGGAAGAGCACCTTTTATCAGCTTAGGTTGATATACCAACTACGCCCTTAACTGGACAGAGATAGCCTAGCTACAGTTATCCATGCTCTGATAACCTCTCGCTTGGATTACTGCAATGCGTTATACGTGGGGCTGCCTTTGAAAACGGTCCGGAAGCTTCAGCTGGTACAAAATAGGGCACCCCGTTTACTAACAGGGACTGGCCGGCGAGATCACATTACGCCAGTCCTTTTCCAGCTTCATTGGCTGCCAGTCCAGGTCCGGGCCCGATTCAAAGTGCTGGTATTGACATTTAAAGCCCTAAACGGTTTGGGGCCAGGTTATTTTAAAGAACGCCTCCTCCCATATGTACCTGCCCGGACCTTAAGATCATCTACAGGGGCCCTTCTCTGTGAGCCCCTGCCAAAGGAAGTGAGGCAGGTGGCTACTAGGAGGAAGGCTTTCTCCGCTGTGGCACCCCGGTTGTGGAATGAGCTCCCTTGAGAGGTCCACCAGGCGCCTACACTGTACTGCTTTCGTCGCCAGCTGAAGACCTTTTTATTCACTCAGTATTTTAACACTTAATTTTAACTTAAATTTAAATTTTACTGTTTTAACTCTGTATTTTAATCTTACATCAATTTTGCTGCGTGGTTTTATCCTGGTTGCGCTTTTTATACTGTATTTCGTAATTGTGCTTTTAACCTGTTGGTTGTTTTATTGTGGTTTTAATTTTTGTGAACCGCCCAGAGAGCTTCGGCTATTGGGCAGTATAAAAATGTAAATAATAATAATAATAATAATAATAATAATAATAATAACTGGAACTTATAAAATAGGGATTTCTATATTTATTGGTGAAGACATATGATCAAATGTTACCATTGTAATTGCAGAGCTATTTCAGTGAGGAGCAGTTAAAAGCCTTGAATAATCATAGACAGATGGTAAATGACAAAAAACAAGCACAGATAGAAGCAGAATTCAGGAAGGCCGTGGAATCTACTGAACAGGAGGAACACAATTCCTGTAGGAGGGATGTATCCACTCTAATCAAATTGCGAATTGTGGATTACAGAAAAGAAGAAAAAGAAAAAGGTTAGTATGATCAGAATCCTAATCCTCTCCAAGTGGTACACAGGCACTAGAAAGGCAAGATAATAGATCTGTTTAGTTTGTTGTTATTGTTATTTATTTTATAGCACCATCTATCTTCATTGTATATGATGCTTTGCAAAGAGTAAATATGACATATCCATTTGCCATAGGCACATTTCATTAGGGTGTGCATCCAGGGGGGAATTACGCACTTTCCGGAGGCCCCAGAAAGTGCGTTTTTCCCTCCTCTGGGTAAAGTTCACTTTCTCTCACATTTCCCACTGCTCCAATTGGGGCCTTAAGGCCCCAGTTGGAGTAGTGGGGATTGAAAAAGTGCACTTTCTGGAGCTTTCAGAAAAAGCGTAATTCTCCCCCACCATGCTAATTGAGGCTGCCATTAGTGTGGCAAAGAGGAATTATGCACTTTCCAGAGCCCCCTCCTCCACTCCAGTCAGGCCTTAAAGGCCCCAATTGGAGTGGAGGAGGGGAAAGCACGCTTTTTTGCCCCCACCCAATGCTCCAATCAGGGCTTTTAAGGCCCCGATCAGAGCAGTGAGGGCAGGAAAGTGCACTTTCTGGGGCCTCCATTAGCGTGCCCAGGGGAATTGTGCACTTTCCAGAGGCTTTGGAAAGTGTTTTCCTGTCCTCTTTAAAGGCACTGATTTGAGCAGTGTGTGTGTGTGAAGCAGAGGCAGCCCCGGAGACATTCGGATGTGCCTGGGTACACCCCGTGCGCATGCCTATGCCCTTCGCCAAGGGACTTACAAACTGAAGCGAAGGCATGAGTAAGCAGAGAAAGAGTATGTGATTAAATGTCATATCTCTTGATTATCTGAACTTAGTGTATGTCCCCCATGGAATTCTCTGTAACTGTAGCTGTATAACATAATATCCAATGCTGCCAGTGTGCCAGCAGGACTCACTGCCGGCACAACAGGAAGCTAGTGCTTCATAGAGCAATCCCAGAAATGAGCTAAAATGGTCATTTCCAGAATTGCAAAGGCCAGCAGACCTCAGAAGGGATCTCTGCTGGCCTGTCCATTTCAGAAATGATCATTTTCACTCTTTTCCAGGATTACTCTAGGCAGCTCTAGCTTCCTGTTTAGCCAGCAGTGGGTCTGGGTGGTACAACTTAATCAGTGGAAATGTATGGGCAGCGTTGGATGCTGTATATGTAAATACTAGCATTAAAAAAAATCAAAATAAGTTGCAGTGTTATTGGATAGCCCAGATGTAAATGATTCTGTACTTCATATGCTTTCTAAAGGATGACCTATATTCAAGTCTGATATATATTTTAATTTTACAATTTAGAAATTATATTAAACATCTGGCGGCCGTCATCAGATGTCTGTAACATTCTAAAAGAAGGAGGTCGGTACAGAATCTTCCAGTTAGGTGCATCGCAGTCCAAAAGCAAGACTGAGACTACCAATATTCAGCTTACAGCTACCAAGAAAACTCAGTATCTGCAGCTGCCAGTAAGTATTATGACCTTTAAATGTGAATTCGGCTCAAAGTTTAAGTATCTTTTTTCAATGTTATTGTTCAAAATTTTATTAGGTCTCTGAAGAAATCCTATCACAAGTTTACCAACCAAGGGAGTGTCTGAGGTTCAGCGAACTGTTAGGACCCTCTTTCCAACCAGCCTGTTCTGAAGTGGATTTGGTGGGATATATAGTTTCTCTTAGGAGAGGAACAGGTATGTTGCAAGCAGTGTTTAGTTGTATTGCAGATAAAAATCAAATATGTTTTAATGTGTTTTAAATTTGATAGAAATCAATTTTTTAAAAAAATATTTTTTACACTTCAGCTATGGAGTATGTTCTAAAAATAATCTGGTTAAATTTAATGGAAGCTGTTAAAGCCTATACTTCTCATCCCAACATAAACTCATGGATTTTTTAATATTTAGAATTGGAATGAGAGGAAAATATCTTGACTTTTAAGGTCAAGCATGATAAATGACACAATAGCTCATGTATTGTATTTATTATTCTGGACTTCTCAGGGACTGGCAAATCTTCACACATTTCTATGAGGCACCAATCTGTGTTGCAGAAGGATCATCCAGTGACTGCACTTGAATGATCTTGTACTACTGTTTTATACGCTCTTACATGAGCTCTGCTATGTATTCAGTTCTCAAGTTCTGGATATTTATTCTTGCCAACCAAATAAGTATATTTACACTTGATGTCATGGAGAAATACTGGTCAGTCCAGTAACTAAGCCATTTCTGAAAACTTCAAGTTACTTAACATGTTCCAAATAAGTAATCTTGCTTAGTGTTCCTACATGTTTTCAGAGAGAGCCAAACAGAAATCAATTATGAGGATAGGTATTGTCCAGCACATGTAGAAGACACTAAGTTAGGGAAGACTGTGGTAGGAGATAATTGCTCTGTATGTTTGTCCCTGATTTTAATTATAGTCACTTGCATTTCATTTTTATCATTAAACTAGTCCCATTTGGGTTTCTCTGCCAAATTCATGCTATGAACAGAATACATATATGAATTCGTTCATTTTTTTACTGCTGTGGAGTTAAAAGTTGAAGATTTAAAAATGGGAACAAAAATCTCAGTAGTTTTTTTCATTTTTACTCTGCCAAATCTGTCCATGCAGGAGAGATTTACCATCTTCCTAGTTTTGTTTACATTATTTACTTCGAAAATGATTGTTTTTGCTCTTGTGTGAAGCAGCAGTACAAACATTTATTAAACATTAATGATTTCTCTGGAAAGAAGAGTCATGTGGCATCTTCTATAAAGAATGAAACCCAACAGTTTTCCTCTGTTGACAGAAAGACCCAGTTTTCAACTATTACCTTTTCTGCCCAAGAGTTCCCCCACCCTTTAGAGCACACGAGAGACATAGAATTCCACCCTTACTATGGCAGAAGCTTTCATAGACTAGAATCCACTTTATCTAGGACTCCTTTGATTGTAGTTGGGAGGGGGAAAACAAATTAAATTTCTATGATAGTAAATTGTGCCTTATTTTATGTTTTGTTTTTATTTTGAACTTTGTTAAGATATAAAAGTTTAGATGTTAACGTTTAACTTAAAAAACTGGAGTTAAAAGTTATACTTTTTTCGATATAGGTTTCTCTACATTGGTGTACTTGTCAGATAAAAGTCATACTCTAATAGCAATTCAGATCTGTACAGATCTTAAGCAGCTTGCTATTGAGGACATAATTATTCCTTCTGTGTTGATCTCTGCAACAAATCTTCAATGGCGACCTGAATTCAGATCAAGCATTCCCACTTTATTTTCTGGAGGTCTTTCTGCGTTCTCTTCAAATCCAAAGGAAAACCATCTTCAAGGAATATTTAATGAACTGAAATATACTATAGAGGTAAAATAATTATTTTCTAGTGGAATAGTTAGGTATGTTGTTCTTGTCTATCCAACGGACTCAGGCCATTAAAATACTACTTTACGTAGCTGTCACCACAGACAGTGAAAGCTCCCTCTAAGGGAAGAGCTTAAGACAGCTTGCACAATAAAATCTCATGCAATAAAAATCCATACACTGATAAAAAGCAAAAATTAATAAAATCAACAAGCACCAACATCTAGACAGAGAGACAGGTATTTGTGAAAGATGCTCCTTATCAAAAGTACTTTTGCTATGGGAAGCCTCTGGATATCTTAGCAAATTCTTGTTACGTGCTCCTGGCAACCTGTCTCCATCCAGAAATAGGATGTCTTCTGCAGCCTCCAAATAATTTAACAAAGGCAGTTACTTGTAGAACACAATATACTTCAATATGTATTTCTTAAATAAATTAATATCCACTCTTCTACAAAAGAATATTTCTAGGGCGGTGACAGCTGCAGTTTCCACAGGGATAAATAATTAAGACTTTTTGTCCATATAAGCTCTCCTGGCTTTCTTAAGACACTCGTGGAAAAATGCATGAACTTGCTGATCACAGATACAAGCTCTAGTCATACATTACTCACCTGGCTACTCTATGTATGGAGAAGGAGGGCCTGCACAAAGAGATCTGGGCACAAAGAGAACATACACATGTTCAGCCGCTCATGCAGAGGCACCATTTTCAGACAAATATATGGAATTACTGTGATTTGGGGGGTTGTTTTCTGCCCATCATAGGCATTGCTCACAACTATATCTATGGTCCAAAGGGTCACATGTTTTTTTCCAGGCAAACTTATTCCAGATAAGAAAATACTCTTCAACCATTTTGCCTGGTTCTGTGGATTGCAAATCTGTACCACGAACTTCCCTTGTGTTCAAACAGCCTTTCACCAGCTGATGGGATCCTCAAAGGCCCAATTCTCTTCATTTGACAGTAAACTCCCATCTTCAAATGCCAATGATTCATGTGCCTCACCCACCCATGCCTCATATGCATACACATAGCTATAGGTCTCCTTCGTGTCACATGTCCCTTTTTTAAATCTCTGTAGTAGAGCATGCTAGGGAGGGATGTTCCCACAATGTTGATCCTCGCTGCACTTACCCTTAGACACCCACTGAGCTAGTGTTTTGTCTGAATTGGTTTCTCATATGTGCATATGGGATGAGTTTTTGAATAGTTGAATTAACCAGGATAGGTAGTCTACAGCATACTGGGTTGGACCCAGGATCTGTCTTCTGTGGACAGAAGGGCTCAGGTGTGGGAGGTGACCCCAAGCCTCTGTGTAGCAGCTGATTTGGGAAGGATGGTGCAGGAGTGTTTGCTTCCAACAGCCCAGTTGTGCACATCTAAATCTGAATCCAACCCTACTGTATGTATTTACTTAATGTATTAAACACATATATATATATATATATATATATATATATATATATATATATATATATACACACACACACACATATATATAAACAGCATTTAATAATCTTAAACAAAATCATGATTTTTAAAATTAAAGCTATTTTTTGTACTGTAGAATGATAGCTGCTTTGGCAAAGATGCACATTGCAAACTGATGAACCTGCTTCAAGTAGATGGCCCACAAGTGTTTAACTTGCCTAAACAATATGGCTTGGATCCCTTTTCTTCTCCTTGGAAAACTGGTGCAGCAAATAAACAATCAGTAAGTGTATTAACAGTACACTTTTTACACATATTTATTCTGAAGTCCTTCTATAAATGTGTTTAGGATTGTAACCAAAATGTCTTATGGTGTTAATATTACCAATATAATCAGTTTAATATCTGATAAAAATGCTTGCTGGGATAGTGATGAAGGAAGTTTTTAATAAGCACACAAACCTCAAGAGAAATGTAATATTTAGTTCATATGTCTTTAGTGGATAGAAATAACTGAGGGAATGTAAAACTAATTAGTTTTCCCCCTTTCTTAAAATTAGATTGCAACTCCTAGCAGTGAACGGAGGCATCATAGCCCTTTGATGCTTGGGAAGCTAAATTCAAAGGCACCAGTTTCTCTAGGCTCAGAAAAAATAACACCAGAATTACAAGAAACTCCTAAGAACTGTAAGAAGAGAAAAGCAATGGACCTGCTCTGTCAAGTACCTTCCCCTCCACCAGTAAAACCAATCTGTACATTTATTTCTCCATCTTTGAAAAAGGCATTTCAACCACCTCGAAGTTCTGGTACCCAGCATGAACAGTTACTGAAACGAACAGAATGTAAAGTTAAAATCCCTTCCCAAACAACGTTAAATGAGACTGACTTCCCTCTTGAGAATAATTTTGTGGCTGATGAGGAACTTGCAATGATAAATACACAAGCCCTCTTAAGTAATTTTCCCGTAGAGAGAGAGATTGCTTCTATGGATGAAACTATGTATGAGGTATGCAGTGATTCACCCCACCAAATTTTACTAAGGAATAATTCTTTCCAGTATGCTATTACAAAAAATATATTGCAGGACAGTACTGAGGAGATTGAAACTCCTGCAAAGGAGACAAATAGTTCATTAGCTGTGTGCAGGAAGTTGCAAAGGCAAAGGAAACGGAAATAGTAATTTATGCCCCTGTAAATTTATTGGATGTTTTAATATTTAAATGACCTTTTGCAATTTGAACATTGTAAATGTCTGTACAGACTTATTAATCTATTGCACATATTTCAACTCAAAATAAAGATTAAAGAAAGGAAGTGTGCTCTACAATAAGCAGCTTAAGACAAGAATGGCTGTAAGTTTTACAAATTCCAGGAAAGTTATGGAGATGCATGTTTTACACAAGTGTATTCAAAGGTCTGGTACCAGTTCAGCAACAACACTAATTTTAAAGAAGTTATTGGTTTTGTTTATTATCTTGAGCATCATTTAGTTATTTAAAGAAGAATGCCACTTTTTACAAATTGTTTAAGCAGTGTACATCAGAAACATTTTTTTATAAATGACTTGAATCATGAGTGGAAGGAAATTCATGGAAGAGAACTTCCCCACC
Source organism: Elgaria multicarinata webbii (assembly GCF_023053635.1). Classification (NCBI taxonomy): domain Eukaryota; kingdom Metazoa; phylum Chordata; class Lepidosauria; order Squamata; family Anguidae; genus Elgaria; species Elgaria multicarinata. Next base: position 108,381,393 of record NC_086175.1, on the reverse strand, counting down.
CCTTTACATATGCCTCCCAAAGCCTCTACAGAGGGTCAGGAGGCCCTCCTAAACCATGTAGGGTGCGTTATGAGAAACAAGTGGAAGAGGGGGCACTTGGTCACGATCAGGTGGGCACCCCTGTAGGTTTTCAGCAACTTTGACTGCTGTTTGTATAACGAAAAATTCACAAAATTTGGTTTGATCAAAAAACAAAAACTCCCTGATCAATTATTATTTGCAAGTGAAAACAACATGGTACCTGATCTGTAGTATGTTCCATATGTACTAATTGTTTTAAGGATCTTGTTTTTCATTCCAAAATTGAGAAAATAAATGCTTAATATGTAAAGAAGCTGAATATTGCAAGACCTTCATGTTTTATTCTTATTGCAATAGCCTTTTGTTAAAACTACTGGAAAACAGAAGGGAAAAAGATATCCTTGAAAACCAACTCTAAACATACATAAAATTCATGTTCAAACATTATATTAAACAATGCCCAGGCATGTGCAAAATGACCACAATCCAGCACAAATGTATGCTCACTTATAGTGGTATCAAACCAATGGAGCAGCAGACACAATTTTAAAAGTTAACTACAATGGGTTAGTTCCAGATTTAGATGTAGACAATAGAAGCTGCTTCCACTGTATTTTTCAGGATCTCGCCCTTCCACTTATCTTACCTTAAACAGCAGGATCACCTGAGCCTCTGTGTAGCATTGGGGTAGGGGGCTGGAAGGGCTGCTAGAGGTGGGAAAGTCTGCCTCTTTCAGCCATGTTGCATGCATCTTATTCTAGATTCAACCCATACATTTTTGCTGCTTCTCAAAACACCACACAACAGTATCCACTAAAACACTCAAAGAACATATAAACACCTATCTTCATTGCTTTGTTTTAGGCTCCACCCCTGCTGAGTTCCATGGTATTAAGCTTTGGGCAACTGGCGGTTGGGTTGCAATAGCCACAATTTGAAAAAATGTACCCAGCCCTGACTTTTTCAAACAGTCTTTACCATGTGACAAGCCACTATATTAAACTGAAGAAGGTGTACAGTGTAGAAGAGGGCTGCTGAAATTGCAAATTGTATGCCAAACATAGTCAAGCTCTTGGATGAATCTAATGAAGCTCTCTGAGTCCCTTACAGCCTCAAGCTATGTGTAGTTAAGACAAACCATTGATCTTGGTTTTGCCTAGATTTTATTACATGCTTGTATGATTCCAAAAGTCCAGGATAAAGTTCAAAAGATTCAGTCAATATAATTTGACTCCCTTTTGCTTTTGTACATTAATTACACATGGTTCAAGAAAACAGGATTCCAGCTAAGTCTAAAAACATCAAAAATGTACAACCCTTACTTTTGCAATGAATTAAATACTGTCCTGCTCTGTCTATAGGAATGTAGTCAGATTGGTTCATTCTGTTAAGTTAATTAAAAGAAAACCAGTAATTTAAGATATCTGAAGTTGCAGCGTTATGAGATAGATGGACGGATATTATATTACTCATAATAACTGCCCTATTTTTATTTTCTTGATATAAAGAGAAATTTCTATCATAGAAGAGCTGTAGGGCTGGTGAGCATGCATAAGATTGCACTGTTAGATTGGATCCAGCCCCCTATTTTTACATTGCAAAATGAACAGGTGTGCCAGGATTTAGGGAAGGCTCTCATATGGCATACAATCCTAAGGCTTTGTAAAAAGAAGCAAATACCACCAATGGTAAGAAAATAATATTGATGGAAATCAGAAGACCAAGGGGGCTTTCTATACATGGGGAAAGCCCCAAGGTGGCTGTGGATCTGCACTGCGTCAATTAGACGATGCAGGCACAGCTTCACAGTCACTGCAAAGCTTCTCCGCAATAGGGTTTCAAAAAGTCGGGGATTTACCCCGACTTTCAATTGGAGTGACATCAATGTGGCACTTTCGCCATCAGACGTTGCTCCGGTTACAATCTGGGGACAGTGCCTGGTGGAAGGCAACTGGCGATTGGTTTCCTTCCATCAGGAAGAAGACACCTGGATGACCACCCAGAAACCCCATGCTCCCTCCTCAGCGTTGGGTTTGGGAGGGAGATGGTGCCAACCCAGCACCATGAAGACAGCCCCTTAGGCTCCAATCCTATACACATTTACGTGGGAGAAAATCTAAGTAGATGTGCACAGGCTTGCACGATTAGACTTCTAACTATCACTGTTGCACTATAGTAAGATTATACTTGTTGGCACAGTAATGGCGATTTATCTGAGATATAACTTCTGTGCATGCTTCTTACTAGGAGTTAATTTCAAACGCTCTATAGCACCACTGTCAACATGGATACTATTCCCTTGCCACTAGTACCATATGAGCACCCTGACCTAAGGAAATACTTTCTGATACACCATAGTAGTTGAATTGCTAATAAATACTATGGTGCTTTTTCATGTATGCACTCTTAAGAAGATCCATCTTGTAAAAAACAATTGTTGAGTATAAGAACTGGCATTAACAAGGCTGCAGAAATAAACTAAAAATAAGAGGTTGGGGACTAGTCTAATTTTGGGAAGAATGATGTACAGATCATAATTGCTCATTGGTCTCCAAGTGTGGGTTGGCTCAGATGGATATTGTAATAGGTTTTTTTTTCACATTCAAGTGAAAAAATTGAGGTCTAAAAATGGAGATTTTAGACCTAAATAAAGTTCAGTAGAAAAATAAAAATATTTAAGGAACAAAATTGCTACAAATATATATAAAAAATCTTATACAACTTAATAAAAATCTCTAAAAGACCCTGTGGAAATCACTTCTCCTATTAAAAGACCTTTCATTGGTAGAGTTGCTATTCGCTCTTCTGTTAGGGAATGTTGTATTCAGATGGGAATAAGCTCCGTTGTTGCAGACTCCATAGGACCTATGGAAATGTCTGGGTGGTTCTTCAGAATGAAGCACAGAATGGAAGGTAACATCATGCTCATATTGTTCTTTCATCCGCTTTATTTTCTCTTGTGGGACACCATGGCTATTCCGTCTATATAAATGTAAAAAAAGTTGTAAATATATCACTATATCCAACTCTCTGATCAATTCATGCAACACATTTTTCTCTGCGCAAGTAGTCTCAACTTTCCCTAGGTTTATGCTTATGTGGACCAACAATCATAGAACTGGACAATGGAAAGCAAGAGTTTCCATACCTGCAATCATGTGAATTACTTTGTCCATCCCTATGACAGCCCTGTTCAGAAATTTATCACTGCAAACAGGAATGATTGGGGTGGTGTTGTGTGAGCTAGACCTAAAAGGGGACTCACACCCTCTAAAAGTGAACTCAGGAGCTGAGTGTTGACAGCTATGAAGCCAAAAGAGAAGGAAGTTTCAACATGACCAGGGATATCCTAAGGTTTGCAAAAATGCAAAAATATTAAGAAAAACTGTTGGAGTCAAGATATTCTGCACATTTTCTTGCAGATCCCATGTATTCTTGTAGTGGAAATGCTCTTGTGTGAGTGAGCATTGAGCACATAACTAGGGAAACCAAAGGCATACTTTGTGTTTATAATGCTTTTGTTCCATAGCATGGGCTAACAGAGAAATCCTCTTCCTCAGCTTTAGGAGTTCGGGGGAATATGAATGCCACACTTTTCTTCACTTGAAAGCATGCTGAATGACTAACAACTCAATGGCAGCAACTTTCAGTCATTCTTTGGATCACTCTTATTTCTAATGTCGTTATATTTACAATTGCTCTTTGTTGAGTTTGTGTAGGATGGATCCAGCTTTAGTCATGTTTTGAGTGGACCCACTGAAATCAATGGGACTTAATCATAACCATAAATAACTTAAGCTCCATTTATTTCAATGGGTCTGTTCTAAGTATGACTAAATTTGGATCCAGCCATGTGTGTTTAAATAACCTGAAATACTGAAAACTTAAAATGTAATGGAAATTGACATGTTTAAAAGAATATTGAAAAAGTGTGTTTAAATAAGTCTTTGTGGCAAACTACATTTGATCTGGTCTCATCCTCCAATTAACTGTTTTGCTTTACCTTTTGTAAGAATCAATATAGTTATCTACCTTGATTACATTGTTTAAAGGCTGTAATTCTATACTCAGTGAATATAATTAATTTTATTGGCACTGAGACCTGGGCAACCCAGTTGCACATTGGGTTGGATCCAGATTTAAGAGTGTGCAAACCAGACATCCAACGGATGTGTTTTTTTTCAAGCACCTCCCCCCCACACACACTCTATATTAATTATGGCAAGTAATGTACCTGGCTAGCTCCCGAACATTGAATTTCCAATGTGTATCTGGCTCTTGAAATATAACTTCGTAGCTGTTTTCATGTGCCTGATGTGAAAGAATGCACAATAGTGTCATAACAGAAAACTACATTTGTTTTCACCATACTGTGCTATATTTCCCATATTATATTTCATCATCATTACTACCACCACCACCACAGTAAAATATCTCCACTCACTTATTTGCAAATATGTAGACCTCTGGCCTACTTAATCAAGCCAAATCCATTCACTATCATGAAATCCAGTAGCTGGAAAAGAGAGATGTTACATTACCCACAATTTATGGAGGCCTAAATATATTATTTTTACAGTATATTAATTGGTATGAATCCAGAGAATAGAGCATGTCTTCCAATTCCAATCCTACGTTGCCAGTTGGCCATTTCGGTTATACCGGTATTTCTTCAATTGTAAGACGCCATCGATTGTAAGAAGCACACAAATTTCAGTACCACCAACAGAAAAAAACAAACTAAGACACACCCGCGATTCTAAGACGCACCCCATTTTTGTGTCTTAGAATTGAAGAAATAGGGTATATTTCCCAAGGAACAGACAACATTAACTCTAGTAATACCACAGCTCAGAATAATATGGCCACAGTATTAATACTATATAATTGATTTGGCATTCAGTAAATGTCAAAGTGATTTTGTGCAGCCCAGTGGCTTGCATTAATTTTAGAAGATTTCTAAACAAAATTGTGAAGGTAAAAATATGCGGTGACAAAGATTTCCAACATTGCCACTGTGTCTGACCGAAGTTGTTCATTTCTGACATAGTGGCTAAAATGTTCCTTCTCAAGAACAGCAGCAAAGCCTGTTAGACATGCAGCTCTCTGTAATTCTTTTGCTCTAAAGACAGCAGGTCTTGAGCTATGAATGCTGAAATAGTTGCCAGGTTAATAATGCAGAAGCTGTCAAAACTATATTAACCAAAAGGGGAGAAAGGGAACTTAGCAGACTGACCTAATTCTAGAGCTGGATTCACCAGTGATTTTTCAACCACTTATGGGGGAAGTCATCACATTTCGTTATGAGTGGCAGGTACTATCTCACCAGGTGCCCGTGACAGGCACAAAACAATCTGCAATGTGCACTGTCTTCAAATAATATCCACCCATTGCAGTTTGAGTGCTAAATTCGCAGGAATGGTAGTGCAACCTGGAGGGAAGAGACCAGTGTTCCCTGCAACAAAAGAGTTACTGAGAACATGCTCTTTTCAGAAAATAAGAATTATGTGTATATATCAGCAAAGGGTCCTTTAAAGGTGTCACTAACCCCCAACCGAATTAAATTATTTCCTTACACAGAGCACATACTTGGCCGGCATAAGATCTTTGGCATCTCCAGCCATTTTGGGTAGCAGGGCCAAGAAAGACCTGCATCTTGGAGAGCTGCTGCTAGTCATACTGTGACAGATGGACCAAAGTCTGACTCGATAAAAGCCACTAGCTATGTAGAAGGTTAGCACGTTTCCAGGAATGTATTACACAATGCATTCAATATCTACAGATATATTCCATTAGAAAAGGATGTGAACTTCTGCCCCATGGCTCTAATCTAGCACACACAGCCTCTTTGGTGTTTGACTTCAAAGCCCCACTCTGCTATTATTTCCATTCTCACATCGGAGAGAACAGCAGGGATTCAGGCAAAAGGTAGGAGACTCTGCTGGTACTGGGGTGAACAGCCAGGCTTCCCAGCACCAGCCAAGTGACTTCACATGGTGCATGCTGCCTTCGTTGGGACAATGTGCACCACACAAAGCCAGTTACCAGCCTGCTTCTCCCGGCACTGACTCAGTCTTTCTCTGTGTCTTGAGGGGGTATGATGTCAGTGGTCACGCCCACTGACATCCTCTGGGCTGCAGAGATCCTAGAGGGGTAAATGTGGGGAGGGAGGGCATACAGTTCTGCACCCCTGCCTTAGAATTATAAGTGGTTTCTGGAATCAGAATTATTCAGAATCCTAGCATTTCAAAGAAAACCAAGTAGCTAAATACAAAAGCAGTCATGTTGGCCAGAACAAAATCCCTAAAGCCATATTATTGTAATAACTTTATTAGGACAACAAAAAGATCACAAAAATATGCAAGCTATCAAGATTTATACATTTATTTATTGCATTTTTATACCGCCCAATAGCCGAAGCTCCCTGGGTGGTTCACACAAGATCTCTAGATCTCTTCATTAAGTAAAATTTGCCTGATTTGTATCTCAAAAGTTTGCACATTTTTTATGATCTTTGGATTGACATAATAAAAGTTAGATGTAACCCAATGAAAAGGGAGCTTTGAGTAGGGTAGAACACAAAATGTTCTAGGGCTTGGGCAAAATGGAATTTCTACAAACAAAAAGATGCACGTTACAAAATCTTTTCTGTGTAACTCAGTAGCTATGGATAGTGTTAGCAATTCACCTCTCCGACCCATGGCTAAATATTAAGAATGACAACAGGTCATAGTTTTCCCTACCATTATCACATATGGCTTCATTTCCCAAGCGTGGATGTTGGTATTATCAATAATAACTGGGGATTTCCCATTCTTCATTGCTTTACGTGCTGTAATATAATAATGTAAATATTTTAAAAGACCAGACAATCAGTTGAACCAGTCATCCTGTACCTTATACAGTTTTCCTAAATAAATCCTCTTGGGATCCAATATTTCTCAAAACAAGTATGCCGTGAATGTAGCGAATAAGTGAGTGCCTTTGAAGAGGCAATTTATTCTTATGTTTTTCCTCTGTTTTCTTTTCAGTTCCTTATTTTCCATCCCTGTTAATGCCAGATATGGAGTAACAGCCATTTCAAACAGGGAATAAAAAGGGAAGGAGACATTGGCCCTGGATAAAAGAATTCAGGCATTTGTATAACCAAGAATCTCAGAAATATATGGGTGGCCATGCTGGAAAAGAATGATCAGGATTGCAGACAAAATACATTGGGAGGGCACCAGGTTGGGGACAGCTTTTCTAAGTTATGGAGGCCTTTTCTATGGTGGAGCCTCCATTTTGGCCATCCTGAAGGAGACATGACTGGTGTTGACTTCGTTTTCTTTTTGGTGCCAAATTAATAGTTTCTATTTGCCCAGGCATTTAAAACCTTAAATGCCACCATTTTCATCCCAGTCCAGATGATTTTACATCAATTGCATTTGGCTTGTTTGTTTGGTGGCTGAATTGGTTCTATGCTTTGTGGTTGTAATCTTATAAATATATTGTATTTGTTGTTATAGTCAATATGTACACAGTCTTGTTGATGAAAGAGTGGTTTAGAATTTGTCAAAATAAAAGTGCTCAGTCATACTGGGGTCATCATAAATACATTTCAAAAGTGGAGGCAACAAAAATGTGGACTTTCTTACACAAAACATTTGAAAACAATTGTCTTCTTCATGCAATGTTCTTTTTTATATACTGAAAACTATGGGCAGACCCACACAATGGCCTGGTTTAGATGTACATATTTTGGCTTATTAAGTACAAACCTTGTGCTCTCACACACACACTCTTCACGCTACTCCTTCCCTCCTCCCTTTGCAGCTTGCCACAATTAATCCATTATTGGGTTTTCAATTATCTTCAATTGTCCATAATTACCAATAATATCTAAACCAGTAAACTATGGTTACTAGTATTGCAACAAACTAGGATTGTAAACTACAGTTTCAAGTTTGTTTAAGATCACAGTTTATTCCAATCCTGGTAACCATGGTTTTCTGGTTCAGAAACGGTCAAAAAGTAGAGTTAATTGAAAACATCCTGGGTTCACTGCAGCATGCCAAGAAGAAAGAGGTAAAAGTCAGTACAAGAATGAAGTACACCGGGGGTGGGGGTGGGATATAAACACAGTGTACAAGGCTGAAGTGTACATGATGTACTTCTGAACTGGGCCACACGGTTACAATTTGGTAAGCTTTATAGGATTTAAATAAAATTATTCTCTGGACAGATATAGACCCTAAGTTACCTGTTGTTATTTCTATTCAACATTTTCCTGGGAATGGCCAATATTAATCCAAGTTGATTTGGATGATAGGAAAGAGGGATACTAAGGGATTCTTCTCCTGGTCCTGCTTTTCATGTTAAAAAGTAAAGGGAAGATAACACATGGGGATGATGCAGAGTTAGAAACATAATGTGTAAACAAATTGCAGTTTGTTCAGTGGCAGCGGGCATGCTTATTTTTAGTATAAAATATTTATCTTAAGGGCATACATTTGTCTCCTAGGTTTCTAATAGCAGTAGCAGCAGCAATGTAAACTGTTTAGAGAACACACATTGTGCAAGTCATTGTTACATTAGGCATATTTATAATAATCCACGTTAAGCATATTTGTGCACGTACCAAAGGACATACTTTAGGCCATAAATAATAAGCATATCACATTTTCTCTGTAGGATGAGAGTTACTATTAAGTATTGTGTTTTAATCAACTTTGAAAGCCACTTTGATAGAATGAGTAGTGCAGAAGCAACAGACATTAACTTATAATGAAGATCTGAGATGACAGGTGAAGAGTAGATGGAAGGCAAAACCTAGTATCCAATTCTAGGACTGATTGTACTTGCCTCTTTTCTGGTTCCAGTGGTGTGCTTCTTCCAGAGAATCGGGATCAAAAACATAGCTGCCATCCTCCATGAAGTAGTCATCAGTGCTGAAAATGGCTGCACTGGGAAATTCACGTTTCAGTTGCCTGAGTAAAGGACAAAACAGTTGTGCATGGATCAACAAGGAATGATGGTTTTCATTTTCCAACCACCCCTGTGCACTGTAATTGGGGCTCAAATTATCCCAGTGCAATTTGAGTGAAATCGCCAAATTAACATAAAATCAGCTGGAAATGAGGTTGAATCCATCACAGAACAATCAACCTGTTATTATAAGAAAATACATGGTGTATATATGAAGTACCATAAGTTGGAGAGAGAAAATTGCAAATTTGATCCCTTTGGGATCAGTTATTTCTGTGGTGTTTGATCAACAGTTGCTGTTTCACTTCTTGCAACCACTGATTGATTAATATGATGTCATGAATATAAATGCACCTATTGTAGAGAGAAATCTGACTCCAAGTACTCTATCTGGAATTTTGCTCCCCATCCATCTTATAGCATGTTACTCCTCCCCTATTATTTTCACATGTGCATGTATGCTTGCATTTTCTGAAGTTAACATGGAAAAAGCCCTAAATAGATGGTACATTAAGACCACAATAGTTGCAAAGACAGAGTGCTTTAAGAATGCAGGTCATTTTTAGCAGGGTAGTATTAATAAAATAATGAGAATTAGTAGAACTTGAGTTATTTTCCATATAGTAAATATTATGTGAACAACGGTTACTATTTCTGAGCTAACTTGAAAAGAGGAATTTTCTAAGTAAACGAACAACCTCTACGAAACTAAAGTGTCTCTTGCTGATTCAATTTTATCAAGTGAGTTTTGCCCACTAATGGAAAAAGTTATGAAGCATGTTCTGCTATATTAATTTTAGGAAGTATGAGCAGTTTGGTCAAAAACTCTGTGTGAACAGATATATGAATGCTTGGCTCCTTCTCATCCTTGTTGGGTATTTGTTCCAGCTTCTTCTACGTGTAGTCAAAAACTAACTCCTCAATAAAAAGTGACTTTATATGAGGTCGCATTGGTGCCTCAAGCCCCCACTATCCTACACTTATGCCGGGTTGTCCCCATGGCAAGGAGCTAGCGCAGGGTTTGAAACCATCAGAGGGAGGAGGAGCCACTGCCGCCACCCCACCCCACCCCATTCCATTCTTCTTTGCAGTGCTGCACCACTGCACCATGCGTCCCCCCATTTCCCCCCCACTGCAGTTTCTCACCCACCATTTCTTGACAACAGAATACGCCGAGGCGTTCAAGTGGTCAATTGGCTTGCTGGCCTGCCCTCTCCTCCCTGTCCAGTGATGGCAACCAATTAAGGGTTAGGGTTGGCCAGGACACCCCTGCGACGCAACACCGGAGCAAGGCGACAGCCAGCCAGATTAATAACTTGGACTGGAAGGTCTGGTCATATAAGGCCAATTCTACCCACTTGTATTGACTGCCTATATGTTTCTAAGCCAAATTCAAGGTGCTGGTCTTGGCCTATAAAGCTTTACATGGCTCACGACTGCAATACCTGGCAGATTATCTCTCCCAAACTGAATATTCCAAGACACTATGATCAATATCTAAGGCTTCCTCCAAGTGTCACCTCCAAGGGAGGCTCAGAAGGTGGCAAAAAGAGGATCTTCTCAGTGGTGCCCCCGCCCCCAACTATGAAATAAGAGCTGCCCATGAAGGCCTGCCTGGCGCTGACACTGTCCTCTTTTCAGTGCCAGATTAAAAGTGCCCTCTACTCCCAGGCATTTAATGGCATATGATGGGCATTTACGTCTGCTGTCTTGAACATATCTATTATTTTTTTAAAAAAATATTTACTGAAATTGTATTCAACTGTTTAATTTTTTAAAAATACTGTTTTTATCATAATGTATTTTATCATGTTGTGTTTTTTTAATTGTTGGAAATTGTCCAGAGAGCTTCAGCTATGGGGCAGTATAGAAATGAAATAAATAAACAAAATAAATTTATTAAATTTTTATCCGACTGTTCCTCCAAGGATGTTCTCCCCTCACCCCTTTTATTTTCAGAATTATCCTGTGAAGTAAATTATGCTGAAAATGATTGATCCTAGGTTACCCACTGAACATTGTGGCTCAGCAGAGATTTTAACATGGGTATTCCTGGTCCTAGTAGGATAATCCAACTTCAACACTGTACTAAGGATGAGCAGGTCTTACAACAGCACAGCATAGTAGCAAGCATCCAGGCAGCATTAGATCACAACCATTGAGGACAGGACTCCTTGAGCTATCATTTTGTAACAAACTAAGAACTATCCAAACCGTTTTCAACTCCACTGCAGCTGAGTGTGACTGGTAAGGTAGTTCTATATAGTTAGTACTTTCTCCAAAAACAAAATCACACACCATCATGTAGGGATGATATAAGCTCACATGCTAAGATGAGTAGGTACACATCCTAATCTCCTGTCACTTAGGATAAACTGCATTCATTTGAGGGTAACACTTCAAGCTCAAGGCATGAAAATCTGTTTGCCAGACTATCACACTGTTAATGAACTTGAACTAACTTGCGTACAGATAAGAGGCAGCAGTGTCTATTCAACAGGACTTGACTTCTCTGCTCTTATGAGATATTATTAATAAATGTGATGCCATCTATCTCTAGCATAAAGTTTGCTCTTGACAAATGGCAGTAATGGAGAACAGAAATGTATCAGACTTCTCATGGAAGAGATTTGTTGAAAAAGGTAATGCTACAACAATGGAAACTAGATGTTTGGAGATAGTGTCACCAGCAACCTCTCTGTCAGTGCACTCAAAGCTACCTCCCCAAAGCGAGTTAGGAATTCTGATATGGACAAAGGGCTGAGCTGCAAAACGCAGCAGTCACTTATCTTGTGGAGCAGCTGCAGAGGCAGGGCTCACTTTGGGTTATCAATAAGTAAAAGGAGAAGCCAGCAAGCCAAGGACGAGGAGGTGCAGGGAACGCTTATCAAATCTGCAGCCGACACAAAATTGGGTGGGATAGCTAATACCCTGGAAGACAGAAACAAACTTCAAAGTGATCTTGATAGGCTGGAGTGCTGGGCTGAAAACAACAGAATGAAATTTAATAGGGATAAATGCCAAGTTTTACATCTAGGAAATAGAAACCAAATGAAAAGTTACAAGATGGGGGATACTTGGCTCAGCAATACTACAAACGAGAAGGATCTTGGAGTTGTTGTAGATAACAAGCTGAATATGAGCCAACAGTGTGATATGGCTGAAAGAAAGGCAAATGCTACTTTGGGCTGCATTAATAGAAGTATAGCTTCCAAATCACGTGAGGTACTGGTTCCTCTCTATTCGGCCCTGGTTAGGCCTCATCTAGAGTATTGCGTCCAGTTCTGGGCTCCACAATTCAAGAAGGACACAGACAAGCTGGCGCATGTTCAGAAGAGGGTGACCAGGATGATCAGGGGTCTGGAAACAAAGCCCTATGAAGAAAGACTGAAATGACTGGGCATGTTTAGCCTGGAGAAGATTGAGGGGAGAGATGATAGCACTCTTCAAATACTTAAAAGGTTGTCACACAGAGGAGGGCCAGGATCTCTTCTTGATCATCCCAGAGTGCAGGACACAGAATAATGGGCTGAAGTTACAGGAAGTCAGATTCCGGCTGGACATCAGGAAAAACTTTCTGACTGTTAGAGCAGTACAACAATGGAACCAGTTACTTAGGGAGGTTGTGGTCTTTCCCACACTAGAGGCCTTCAAGAGGCAGCTGGACAACCATCTGTCAGGTATGCTTTAGGGTGGATTCCTGCATTGAGCAGGGGGTTGGACTCGATGGCCTTATAGGCCCCTTCCAACTCTACTATTCTATGATTCTAAGATAAATGGGCAAGCCTGAAGTCATTGCCTTCATGATCATTCATCACTAAACTCCCAACTTTTTAAAATACGCTTTGCTTATAATATACTTACTGTAAAATTTTGTGCAACAATACTAAATAAATGACACTTCATATTTTCATTACCTCTTCCCCACAGTGGATATGAACTATATGTCACACTCATGCTAGCTGATAACACATACAAAGCTATACATTCCAGTGATTTTGAGGAGGGATGAGTAATTGGTTAATCAGCAATCCAGATCTGGACCTCCTATATATATACTTTATTAGCCACCTTGCCCAGCTTTCCCCAACCTAGTGCCCACCAGATGTGTTGGACTGCAACTCCCATAATTCCCAGGCAGCGTGGCTAATTCTCATGCTGGCTGAGAATTACGAGTTGTAGTTCAACACATCTGGAGAGCATCAGGTTGGGGAAGGCTGATCTAGCTAGTTGATATAATGGTAAGTACTTGCACTTATGAGAAAACATACAGCTGGATCTCAGCACCAATATTGTTTTGACTTTTCAGACCTCCATAGAATATTCTTGCCAGGTTGCATAATGGCGTCCTGTATCACTGATTGGCATTTTGTGTACAATCAAGAACATTGGAAGCTTATTCTCAGATCAAAAACTTTGTGCTACCATAAAGTGAACTGAATAGTCAGAGATGAAGTTTTAAGAAAACAACAACCATTCACACCAAAATCTGCCTAGTAACCTGTAACTTTTCTACTCTTGATCCTTCTCACAATTAAGCCCTAAGCAATTTGGGACCAGGATACCTGAGAGAGCACCTTCACCCTTACCAACCTGCCCAGTCACTGAGGTCATTGGAGGGCATGCTCCCGGTGGTTCCAAATGGACCTTTGGCCTGATTTGAGCCCACCAGGAGAAGAGCCTTTAGTGTGGTGGCCCCTTCTCTTTGGAAATCCCTGCTCCTGGAGGTCAGGCAAACACCAACAATATGCTGCTTCCAGCACCTCCTGAAAACAACTCTTTGCCAGGAAGCATTCCTCAACTGACCAGCCATTGTATTTATTGGTACTTTGTTTTAAATTGAACAATTTTACTTTGCTGTTTTAATCTTCTTTCTTTTACTGTTTTGTTCCTATATTCACCACTCCAGAATCTATTTTAGATATGGAGCAGTATATAAACATTGTAAATAAATAAATAAAATGTGAAATGTGTTTATAATAGCAGCTAAAATCATTAAGCATACTAAGGCACAAATTAAAAATGGCTTAGCCTGGTGCTGAGGATTGCAACATAGAAGAAAGACCGAGGGGACAGGAGCAGGCCGAGGAAACATCGGGGCCTGCTCCTGTTGGACTCTTCCCCCACCCCCACAGGGCAAACTGCCATCTTGGCCCTGTGGGGAAGAAGAAAGACCAAGGGGACAGGAGCAGGCCGAGGAAACATCGGGGCCTGCTCCTGTTGGACTCTTCCCCCACCCCCACAGGGCAAACTGCCATCTTGGCCCTGTGGGGAAGAAGAAAGACCAAGGGGACAGGAGCAGGCCGAGGAAACATCGGGGCCTGCTCCTGTTGGACTCTTCCCCCACCCCCACAGGGCAAACTGCCATCTTGGCCCTGTGGGGAAGAAGAAAGACCGAGGGGACAGGAGCAGGCCGAGGAAACATCCGGGCCTGCTCCAGTTGGACTCCCCTCCTTCAGGAGCAGGACAATCCCATCAGCCCTTTTCCCAGTCCACTTAATTTCTCTCTCTCTTTACCTCTTCCCTCCTGAACTCCTTTTCCTTGTGTGTCATGTCTTTATTAGACTGTAAGCGTGAGGGCAGGGACTGTCTTTTTTGCTAAGTGTAAGCCGCTCCGAGAGCCTTTTTTGGCTGAGGAGCGGGGTATAAATATGATAAATAAATAAATAAACATAGGTGCCCAGCACACCTCTTTAAGGAGGCATTCCAAAATTGGAGTGCCACTGCTGAAAAAGCCATCACCAGTGATAGAACCTAAAAAGCACTTATCCTTATATGCATACAGGTGTATACAGAGGTGGAAGGGATCACTTATTCAGGGAGTAGAGGCGGTAAAGAGCAGTTCAGCTAACCCATGTTCCAAACAGAATGGATCTTTAAGCTGTCTTGATTTCTAGGTAACTGTGGGAACAGTGTAGCCTATGAAGTCTGCATGGCCTGCTTTTTCATGTTGATACACTGGTGTCCTGGAAGAAAGCATCTTCTTTTTCTTCCCATCATTAGTGCTCCCAGCTCTTCCCTTTTACTGCTGTCAGCTCCTTTAGAGGAGAGATGAGGGAGCCAGCTGTTAAGACATCAAGCGTGGTGAGATCTTGCCACCAGCTGAACAGTATTTAGCCAGGCTACTGTGGCACTCTTTTAAATATGCTTAGCTTATAATATACATGCCACTGTAAGTTTTGTGCAACAATACTAAATACAATAAGACCAGCATTAGTAGCATGGATTTTATTTTTGTTCTTTTTGGTCTGTTAATTTGGGTTTTGCTTAGCACTTCAATTTCTTTTACATTTAAACTGCACCGAAATTTAATATTGAATTCCTTTTACAATTTTAAAATCATGTTTATTTGAAATTTTTGTTGATGTTTTGTAACAAAATGTTTGTTCGTTCAAATATTGTTTTTCAATAAGTTAAACCAGGTTTGCATGTAATAAGAAGTGACGCGCATTCCTCATCTCTCACCCTTGCTCCTGCTCCAATTACACAGCCACAGGCAAGATACCTCTGGTGGTGAATTTACTGCCCCCGTTTTCTGGTGTGCATGCTCCATTATGGAGACATCTGAAGTGCATAACAATAGAGAAGTGGGGTGGAGGGATCCACCTGTGCCAACCACAAGCATAGATGAAACAGTTGAAGATTTTATTGGATTTTATTTATAAATGTGGGTGGGTGGTGAGGACCGGGCAACCTCCAATGCTGCTCGGTCTGCATTCCCTCTTGTGTCCTCCTCTGGCTGCCTCATTCCTTCCCCGCCATTTTTATTTTTAATTATATGAATCTGCGGAGCTCCGCATATATAGAGCTTACTGAATTTAAACAAATGCAGGGCAGCCAGATGGAGGAAATGTTCCCCCCACATATGAATCTGCAGAGCTCTGCAAATAGGACTCGATAAATTTAAAAAAGGGGAGAAGAATGGCCCCGTTTCTTTCTCCCCTTCCCCGGGGGAGGAATGGCCCCATTCCTTTCTCCACCCTGGTCCTTTTTTTTAACTTTTCAAGAGACGCCAGGCAGGAAAAATCGCATTTTCCTGCCTTCCTGTGCAGATGCTGGGAAGGAAGGCAAGTGTGGGTGCAAGGCACCTCCTGGCACCAAAGCGCCTCCGTAAAGACGGGGCTCAGGAGTAGTAGCCATTGATAGCCTTCTCTTCCATGAATTTGTCCAGTCCCCTTTTAAAGCCATCCAAGGATTACCAAATTTAAGTTTTCTTTGTTTTGTTTTACTAAAACCTTGAGATCCAGCAGCTGGACCATGATGCAAAAGACAAATGCAAGGATTTAAGGAATTCAGAAACCAGGAATTGGCTGTGAGGAGTAGAACTGATAATGGACCATACAATCCTCCTAGACATAAATCCGCTCCTGTTTCCTCCAAGCTTTCTTCATTCCAGCAGTGTTTTTTAGCTCATCATTTGTAAAGTTCTTGTAGTGGTTTAAAATGTATGTGCATTTTGCATGTTTTTGTGGTTTTTAATTTTTGTATATCTTTTGTATATCTGTTTTTATCTTATGTGAACTGCCCAGAGAGCTTCGGCTATGGGGCAGTATACAAATGCAATAAAATAAATAAATAAATAAAATAAGTTGGTGGCCATCACTACATCTTATGAATTCCATCGTTTAACTATTCACTGTGTGAAGAAGTACTTCCTTTTATCTGTCCTGAATCTCCCACCAATCAGCTTCATGAGATGACCCCAGGTTCTACTATTATGAGGGGGGAGCCTCCCTATCCATTTTATCCACACCATGCATAGTTTCTACATAGTTTTGTATAATCCTGCATAATTTTGTACATGTGCTGACTTCCACACTGACTTCAGTGCTTGGGTGCAATCATTGCATGCAGAAGTACCTGATACAGAGGTGAACAGGACATAGCTATCTGTGCATGCTGGGGCTCCTATGTGTGGAAGAGAAGGCTTAGGTTGACCCATTCCAACAGAAGTAAATACTATACACCAGAGGTGGGCAACCTGTGGCTCTCCAGATGTTTTCGGCCTTCAACTCCCATCAACTCTAGCCAGCATAGTCAATGGCAAGGAATGATGGAAGTTGTACGTCAAACCATTTGGACGGCCTACGTTTCCCACTCCTGCTGTAAGCACTTGCTGTCTTACCTTAAACGTGATCATTGTACAGTAAAGATATTTATCAACTGATTTCACAAGGCTCAGTATCTGAGGGTGGAACTACATATTCCATTTGTTCCATATGTCCGCAAAACCTGATTGCTTCTTCTCCAACTTAAGCATGATTTCCAGTAAGGAGACATCAGGAAGAAAGTGCTTAACTCTTCCCTTCAATGGTGCTATTAGGACAGAAAGTTTGGGCAGAGGCTCACCACATTTTGAAGTGAAATGATAAACATTATCACCTAAAGAACATGCGCCTCCCTGCAGGAGACCATTATGTCCCGAGTCTAAAATTATCTAGCTGCATTGATGCTTCCTTTGCCCATCACTTTTCTGCCAACATATTTTCAGTATGATTAAGTGCTTATGGTGATCTCCACATATATCATAACCTCCTCCGAAAACAAGTCACACGAAAACCAGAGCCTGTGCTCATGTCAAACTGTTTGCATGACTGATTTGCAGGAAGCACATTTTGAGAGCCAATACAAATGAAAAATAAACTGTCTCCAAGCAACAGGACTCGTCATAAGAACTGATACTGATCTGTGTGCTTGTTAGAAACAAAACTGCATGCTCTTTAAAAGCAGCAACAGAACAAGACCAGTGCTCAAAAACAAAGGATGGTAGACACCATTATATTTTAGCTCAGCTCAATTTACTTTTATTGACATGAAAGGATACACAAGTTGCCAAACTTGCTTCAGGCATTGGTGTCCTAATTCAGGACTTGACCTTAAAGAAACCTAACATGCACAACTTGTAATCCAATAAACCAAATGCAGCTCAAAAACCATTTTTATTTAAACATGTTTTTCTTGAATGACAAGCCACCGTTTTATTGGCATAACCTGACTTTAAATATTTTTATTTTGTATTTTGACTGTTTTTTTTTTTTGTTCGCCACTCAGGAATCTTGCTAGATACAGAGCAGTGTATAAATTTGGTACGTAAATACAATAAATAACTACTGTGAACCATGGCAGCCCCACAAAGAGCTCAGTAAATCTCCTTCCTGCTTTTGCTTCCTGCCAAACAGATTTGAGGTGTGGGGGCTGCCGTGAGCCATGCAGGCAACAATATTTGGTTGGTAGGTGCATTGGCTGGTCATAGGGTGCATTGGCTGGTCATAAATTGCACAACCCTGGCTTAAAGAATGTGTAAATACGTTCTACTATTTTATTTTATTTTATAGGCTTCTGGTCCACTCAAATCTCTGAATTAAAGACGTGGGGCAGCAAAAAGAAGAAAACACAGCAGGTAAGAGTTTCACTGCCTCAAACCCATTAGAGCCATTCTTACCAGATCCATCCTCGTGACAGAATGACGAGTGAGGGTAAAATGCAGAACCATTAAAAACAACCAGTGTGTTTGTGCTTTCCATGCAATGCTTTCTGCCCTCAGCCCAAGTATCTAGTTGATGATTTCATTAGCCTGTGTTCTGACAAGGCAGAGCCAAGCCATACTGAGGCCCCATAATGATAGAGAAATTCTGGATAGGAATTATTCATGCCCAAAGACCCAAATAGCAGGAAAACACACCCTTACCAGTCCCATCACGTTTACATTTTATCTTTTATGTTGGCAGTAGCAGAAATTAGAACAAATGAAAGGATGAGATCACTGGCCACAATTACAAAAGGAATTTGCTTCTGGACAGGGACAATTGTGAAAGCACCCCTCTCCAGATCCTGTTCTTGCTTTCCTGATCTACTCTGAAGTCCTCTTTTAAATACCTACCATTACCAGCACCAACTCTTTCCAGCTGTGTTCCTTTTCCTTGACAACTGACAGCTAAAAGTTGAAAAGATTCAGCTTTTCCCAACATAGTGATACAGTGATGTGGAAATACATTTATTTAATATCCACTAATTAAAGGGACAGAAGCCCTGTCAGAAAAAGAACCTACATCCTTCTTGCACCTTTCCATTATTTTGACACACGGAGGCAAAACATCCCAGGTTACTCAAGCTCGATTTCCTCAGTCTTCAGCCCCATCACCTATTGAAAGATTCAGCACCGAAGAAGTACGCCTAGAAAAGGAGTCACTGCCGCTTTATGTGGGTGAGGAGGGGTGTTTACCTGGCCAGGGTACTTTTCCCGGAACCGGGCAGGCCTCGGAGCAAGTAGAGGCTTTTGCTGAAGCGACGCCTGCGAGGAGGCCTCCGGCCTTGGGCACGGGGCTGCTGGAGGCTGAGGCCTTCGAGGGCACGGACCAGGCTGTCTTCCATAGCGGAGCAACAGCAGCCGCTGCGGAAGCCCGTGGTGAGCCACAGAGTGTTTACATTGTACTCGCCTCGTGACTGGGACGGGCGGAGCCGGTTAACTCCGCCCCCCCAAAGCCGGTGACAGCCTCCAGGGGCAAAGGGGAAATGGTGTCGCTACTCCGCCCCGACGGCTGAGGTGGCAGAAGCAGCCTGCGTGTAAAGCTTGTCCGCCGCTCTTCCCTCCTTCGCGCAGAAGCCCTCTGAGGGAGCTGCAGTCAGAGCGCAGCGAGGATGGGCGGAGCCTCCGGGCTGTGGTTTCTCTGAAAGGCCGATTTCAACCCCGGAAAATGGGGCGCCAGAAATTCTGATTTGTGCGCATGGCCTAGCAGGAAGCACCGCTGGGTCGTCTTTTCTTTCCCCTCCGCTTTCATTTAAGCAAATAGCCCACAGAAGCCTCTGCAAGGCCGCGTCCCCTGCCGGCCCGTGGGCCTTCACCGTTTCATTGTGCGCAGTGGGGCTTGCTTGCTCCCATACACGTGGGAATTGTGTTGTAGCCTTAAGCGCCGTTCCTGGAAGCGAGGATCTCCCTTGGTCGGCTGCTGCAGCCCATAAGATAAGCCTCATTCCTGAAGGCCATCCTAAAAGAATTCATACTACTATTCTAGCCTGGGTGCGTGTTTTTGTTTTACCTCAGTAGTGATGTGCTGGCCCCACACGCTAGTGCAGTTATTAATGTGACCCAGTATCCAACGCTGAACTCAGCTGTGAGTTTTTGCCACTAACGATCTACTCCTACCTATTATTATTTATTTATATAGCACCATCAATGTACCTACGTTTACTCAAAACTATGCCCCATCTTGTTCAACAGGACATGCTCAAGTCATGCTGACATTGAAGTCATTGTTCATTCATGAAGGAGCAGAACGCCAAAAGAACTACTTTAGAACCAGACATTAATAGACATGGGAAAGTTTGAGAGAAAAGCATTAACTTCATGAATATCCCATTTATGTAGTGCATCTACAGATTTGTAATGTCCTCTGTCTGCTATTGGGCAACTATTGACATCCATCAGTAAATAAACTTAGCAATGCTATGATCATTGTGTTATTTGCCAGTTACTGCTGTTGCAAAAACAAATCAGACCACTTGTTTGGCATATGTTTCAGCTTTCATTGAAGTATCACAACTTCTGTTTACATTTTTCCCTCTGTACTCCATGTCAACTAAGGATAACACTGGGCCCGTAACAAGGGGTGGGCTGCCCGTCTAAATTTTCTCTGCCCATTTTTTAAAACAAAAAATAATTAAAAAGCAGTTTACAGTTTTGTCTTTAAAAGGACTGCAAACCAGATGAACTGCCCCCTACTTTTTTAGCAGTCTCACCACTCCCCTTAGAACATTTAGGCTGGCTAAATGCCTGAATAACACTTCGTGCAGTTGTTGTATACTCTAGTTCACAGAAGCCTATTGCACAATAAATTTGTTAATCCTTAAAGATACTGTTGTTTCTGCTGCAA
This sequence comes from Elgaria multicarinata webbii, assembly GCF_023053635.1. Lineage (NCBI taxonomy): Eukaryota > Metazoa > Chordata > Lepidosauria > Squamata > Anguidae > Elgaria > Elgaria multicarinata. The sequence continues at coordinate 108,360,535 of NC_086175.1, read as the reverse complement.
ATGATTAACACAGCTACCCCTATGAAGGTTGGCATTACTATACGACGCAGTTGGATGAGCAGGAAATTTTGGTTGGGAAAAATAACTACCACTGAAGTGTTATGAATTGATACCGCTTCTGTTCAAAATTGTACCCATGTGGCATGTAATTGTCCCTTAAATTTGCAATCTTATGCACACATACTTTGAAGTAAGCTGCACTAAACAAAGTGGGAGTCACTTCTAACTAAGCATACATCATATAAGGTTGCAAAGTTCTGTTTGTGCAGGCAGATAGTTTTCTTGTTGCAGGGGTCTTAATTTAGCATATAAATTGCCTCTTGAAGCGATAATGACAAAACATTCTTCAAAGTTTAAGTTTATTTCAAAACAAATTTCAAAAGCTACATGGATGAAAAGCAGCAGCGTAACTAGGTCATGGATTCATCAACTTTTATAGTTTGACGTTCTCTTCATTCTTGTCATTTACATTTATTGTAGCTGGCTGTTAACTGGAGTCCATCCATAGCAAAGCCAAAATTGAGCAAATTCTGTAATACAAAAGAAAACAAATCTCATAAACTATCAAACCAAAATGTTAAGCATTTTGATGCCAATTAAAACTTCATGATTGCCACATGCACTCAGAATATAATATGCACATGCACAATTATAGTGTGTGAAATTAGCTGAGATGGCTACTCTGCTTTTTGTGGGATGTTTGAATGGCTCTTTTGGTTGGGAGAGTACGCTTTTGGTTTGCCAACTGGCAAGCATTGCTGCTCTACACAGATTCCCCCCCTTTCTGAACATATATTATTTCATTATTATTTATACAGCACCATTGGTGTACATAGTGCTTTACAGACTGTAAGATCACTACCCCAAGGACCTTCCAATCTAAAATTCAACATAAAGTGAAAGGGGGGGAAATGGAGGCAGGATAAACAGAGAAGCTGCATGAGATATGTACTTAGGTGTAGTTAAAGGGCTAAATAACAGTATGGCATGGAGAGTTATGCCAAAGACTTCATGGAAAAGTTGAGTTCAAAGGAAGGATCTGAAGACAGATATCATCCAGGAGTTCCTCGCAGCACTTCCAAGCATAAAGGGCAGCAAGGGGGAAAGGGGGAAGTTTTTTGAGGGAGCAGGAAACCTTCTTATGGTGGAATTGGAGGAGCAAAGGTCATGGGCATAGATGAATTGGGAATACACATGGAAAGATATGGCAAGGCCATGAAGGGCTTTGAAGATAAGGACAAAGAGCTTCTGCAGGATCTGAGAGAAAGCCGGAAGCCAGTATAAGAAATTAAGGAGGGGCATTATGTGTTCAGAGCAATACAAGGTGAATGATTCTGGCAGCAGAGTGCTACATAGACACAAGGGGACCAGGAAAAAGTATTTCTGCTGAGGGCACAGATAGGAAGGACAGTATTTTTGCAATGTTTTAAAGGGAGAAGTGACATGACTTGACTACAGACTGAATAAAGGGAAAAAAGACAGGACTCAAGCTATGTGCCTGGGTGGTAAGATGCCAGAGAATTTTAACTTGGACTATAGACGATTATGTAACTATAAGCAACTATTGTTTTTCAAAACTATGTAGTGTTTTTTACTGTCAACTATCACCACCACCCATATTAAAAAATATTAATCTGCTCATGTGTAGTAAAACTCATTTTCATTCCTCTTATATAGTATTCTATAAATGTCCTATGCAGCTGGGCAAGCAAACATAAGCATACTTGCCATATGTGTATTTAATATTTATAGGAAAAAGGAATAGAACCCTTGCACTCTCTCTTTAAAAAATTGTTGTAATGTGCAAAGCAGCTTCCAGATGAAATCAAACAACTGCTAAAAGTTAGGTATTAATATTTGATTATATCAAATCTGTCTTGATGTGAACAAGCATCGATGGTTCCATGTAAGTAAAGCAAATCATTTTTTTAATTTATTTTTTACCATTTCTCATCCTAATCGAAATTTTCTTTCTAAAGAACTTGAGAGGTTTGGGAGAGAGATGAATAGATACAGCTGCATGTCCAGTCTATGGAGACGCCAAATGCAGAAATGTTAAACCAGACTAGAATTAATCAAATTATCTTATCATAGAAAGAAAATGGATTACATGTTTAGAATAGTTACCTTTCTGCGCAAAATGTTGATGCTTATTTTTTAGACAAAAATTCAGGACAGGCCACCACTGTTGCTTGGATAAGGCATCTAATAACAATTTATCAAAGCAATGACATTTCTTCCAAGTGCATTTCTGGGTTTACTTCAGAAGATTCTTGTCTCTCTTGACCATCTTTATTTGAATCATCTAGGGAAGTTGCACCAGCTACAAAGAAAGAGTCAACATAATAAACCTAAGTAGGGTCTTACATACCTTTGCCTTCAGGGTCAGGGCCCTCCTCCACAATAAGCAGGGCAGTATTTCTGGTCCCCAGTTCCCATCACCAGCGTATTATTGCATACAATCCTGGTTGACTTCACATTGCTGCAATGTCTTCCTTTTATTCCTATACAGTGGAGATCCTAATTCAGTTTTCCAGGACAGCTCTATGTGTTCCTGTGCTCCCTACTCAGCAAAAGATAAATGACTTCTAAGCCTGTGAGGTTATTTACATTGTGGTTATCTAGCTTAATATAATTAACTACTCTCTGGACTCGTTATTTTTGCCCCATTTAGGAAGTAAGACATTGTACTCACCAAGCAAGGAACTATCTTCTCTCATTATATTATTTTTCTGTTTCTTCTAAAATAAAATTAAAGAGGAAATTTTATGTGTATCCTCTATTTCGTCCAGCCACGCAAAAGCATAACTGTCGTTTTTCTAGAAAAGCTAGTTAAAGCTGTTCCTGACAGAAGGAACAAGCAGCGCATATTTCTTCACTACTTATATAATTTTGTTCAATGGCTGTGGAGCAACTATCATGATATAAGTTATTAAGGACAATCTGTGGGGCAAGGCCAGAAGAGAGCTAATATTCATACCTCCACAGATGTCTTCCACTGTAAATAAATCTCCTTTGATGTTGCCCAGTCAAGGGGAACTACATAATCATCTGGGAGTAAAGTGTCTACAAAACAAGATTTTGCACAAAATGGTTATTTCACTGAGTCACACATGACTCTGACAGCAATCTATACTTTAAATTTAGTAAGTGTGACAATCATTTGATTGCAGCTAGAAGTAGCCTGAGAAGTATACTAGTCATTTAATTGTTAACACTACAATTAGGTTCAAACCTGAACATGCAATATAAAACATATTCTAGATTCACATATGAATATGTGTCATTTTGATTTTTTATGATTTGATAACTCATATGTGGTGACTGGCTGCTGAATGTATACATTTACCCTGGTTTTTTAAAAAATAATAATTGAGAGGTTATAATGGGAAATCTGCAAATATGGAGCTAGAATACTCATAGTTCATTCACACTTGTGACATTCACTTGATATTGCAATCATTAATGTATAAGCACACTCATATGAATAACAGAAACTTTGGGAGTATTTGCATAAATGGAACTGTACTATACAGGGTTGAAAAAGGTAGGTGTTACAGTACAGGTGCTATCTCAACAGAATCTATATGGCTAAAATCTATTATTGCATATGATTATATGGACTTGTCTTAGACTGATGCACATCCTTGGTCCATTTAGCAGCAACTCTCCAAGATGTAGTGGTTGTTCTGAGCACCTGCTACCTGAGATACTTTTAGGACAGAGATGCCAGGGACTGAACCTGGGACCTTCTGCATTCAATGCCTGAGTTACAATCATTTCATCCTTTATACAACACACAACTAACATATTAAATTCACTACCAATGTCAATAATGGACAAGCTTTAGGGGGAGGGGCTGCATTCCATAGGTGGGCGGGGCTGAAGACAAAAAGGGGTGGGGGCAGAAAAACAAAACATACCAGGATATTGTCGCTTAAAGCTCTTACTGCCAGTACTAAGGCATTTTAACCTTTTAGAAAGGGGAAAATGCACAAAGGGTAGGAAACCAGTCAAAGGGGGCATGGCCATCTAGGGAATCTTAGGACCATGGCCTAACATGTAACTTTGTAGCAGGCAATACCCTCACATAATGGGCTGGCCCTTTTGTGGTCCATTAGCATGTGGAGAGCCCCAACTAAGAGGTCTATTGCCAGTAATGATCTGGCAGAAAAAAATTGTCTCAGAAGACTCCTATTGCACATTGTGCATCAACCTTACTCAACAGTTTAAATTGCATTTTTATAAAGTTATTAACAAAGTGCCTGTAAAGAAATAATGGAATACCTCAAAACTATTTTGAAAGCTTGCATACTCAGTTAATGGTCTCAAAACTTTTGAGGCTGTGGCATTATTGAAGCTAAGTAGGTATGGAACTGATAAGTTCTATGAAAGGGAGACCACATATAAGACAGTAAAATCAGTATAAAATATTTTAACTATCAAGCTGCCAATGAAATTCACAAATTAAATCATCAACAGGCTTTCATGCTGTTAAGTCCGTGTTTTGCAAAAGTATATCCTAACTTAATTATTACTCCAAATTAGCTAGAGGGAGTTTATATTTATACTAACAATTATAAAACATGCAGTAAATTTCTACCAGGAAACTGTAACAAGTCTTAATCATTTCTTTAAAAAAAAGAAGAAGAAGAAGTAGTAATTACCCAATGGAACTCCTGGGGAACCAAAAAGTTCTACTAGTTGAATTGCAAATCCTTGTGATAACGGAAGCCCCAAAATATTAGGTTTAGTACTTAAAGTATCTTTATCATCTTTGATTTGGGAATACTTTGTCCTCTCAGTCTCATTAATTTGCTGTATATTTTCTAGGTTTTCAGCAGCGGAGTCTGTAAGGCATTCAGTGATTGTTTTAACTGAACACAAAATATCCGGCTGAGTAGTTGAAATACCTGAAGTTACTTCATTCTTGTTTTCCTCTGTAGTAACTAGCACAGTTTGATCAAAACCAACAATTTGTTGCTCGCTAGGTATGGAAGGTTTATGAGATGCAGAAGTACATATCTGAATTGGAGCAGCAGCTACCTTTGTAGAAAATTCCATCAATTGAGATTCTTCTGAAAGTTCATTGGAATCTTTACATAGAAGTTCTGCATCAAAATGAGAAGATTTTACTACTACACCATAACTAGAAGATGCTGGATATTCATAACAACCAAGACTTTGCTTGTTCTTTTTTGTGGCCTCTTCATTTGAAATTTCCTCTTGTTCTGTCAAAACATCTATGTCCTTTAGGACTTCCTCATCCTTTCCAGTAGGAATCTGCCTGGGTAAATCAAAGTTTGGAGCCAGCTTGAATATTCTTTTGAGCCTTCCTTGTTTTTTTGCTGAAGCTAATGGGCTTACATCACTTGAAACATGGGCTCTAGCTCCAGATTCTGTGGGAAATTGACCTATTACAATGCACGGCATGTTATGGATGTTCTCAGTCAGTGGAGATGGCAAAGCACAATCAGTTAGACCATTATTTTCATGTAACACTTCTAGATCTCCTTCTCTCGTTAACACTTTATTAGATTTATCAATAATTAATTCTGCTGTTCTCTCTGAAAAGACCTGCTTAGGCTTCCTCACCTTCTTTGGTCTTTGCTCATATATGATCTTAAGTGTATCCTCTGGCCAAGTCAAATAGGATTGACCTTTAGCTGAGTTACTGAGGGTTTGTTTGTCAGCTGAGTCAAAAGAAAAAAAAGCCCAAGTATTTTTCTTATTATTTTCTGATGCCCCATGCTGATCAGGAATGGTTACTTCCTCATAACTTAACAGTTTACTTTCCAAGTCCAATTCAAGCATGATGTCAGCAAATATATCTTTGTCTTCCGTATTAGCCAGGACAGTACTACTTTCTGTACCACTGTGGTCCAATTTTAGAGAAGTATGATTGTTACATTCCAAAACGTTGTTCTTGCCTTCTAAAATTCTGTTTGGCAAATGATTACTGAATGTTTGTTCAGGTATGTTTTCATTTGGAACAAATGGCAAACTCATTAGGGGCTCACTGCTGACTCCTGCAAGAGCATCTATTTTCAGCGAATTGCCTAAAATCTGTGGATCTGCCATGTTTGAAACAAGGAAGCTTCTTTTTTCCAACTCAGGAGGTTTTAGATCATTAGCATTAACAGAGCCATCCTCACAAACTTCTTTAGGCATGTTTGGATGCTCAGTCAGAAATGCTGATTTTTCATTGTCTTCTGAATCCCCCTGTCCACTCTGTGATGAGTCCTCATCACTTGGAGTTAACTGTCCACCTGACTTTTTTTCCATTGCTTTAATAGTGGCACCTTTCAATTTTCTGTTCCTCTTTCGTTTCCTCCTCTGTTTCATCTTGTGCAATCTATGCTTCTTCTTTACAACCGATTCCCTAAACAGAATAAAGAACTAAATATGAACACATTAGGAATAATCTTAATAAAGCCTAAATTACAAAGTTAACAGTCTAGAAATCTATAATCCATTTACTTTGGAATAGTCCATCAAAGATTATTGTGGAATCAGCCAATCAGACATGCCGAGCAAATGGTTATCACAGTTCTACAACACTAAAATTTGGAGCAGTTCCATTTTTTGAAGAAAGGTTTTGCATTTATAGCCCAACACATAAATACCTAGTGTGTAATATACTGACAACTAAGCAACCTAAACATTACAGAAAAGAATGTTGTGCTGGCATGAAAGGCCAAAGGTTCACCAATACAAAAGCTTGTTATCAGTATACCAATAAGTCCCCATTAAACATAAAAAATGGCAGTGTTCCTAATTAGAAAACAAAAGCAGTACAAGACCCTGCATTTGAACTCTTTGAAAACATAAAAAGGTTGGTCAAAAGATTAGCTATTGTGACATTCAACACTGTTTTCTCTAGTTAGTAATTAGAGTGAAAAGCACAAGAGACAGGGCCTTTTCAGTCAAAGCCCCATCTTGATGAAATTCCCATGGGATGTGTGTTTGGCTCCTCCTTTGATGGCGTATAAATGGGCATTAAAGACATGGCTGTTTAATTGAATAATTATGTTGATCTATTTCTAAGGTATTTGAACTGCCACTGCTATTTTTTATTTACAGTGCAATCCTGGTTATTGAATTTTAAGATGCCTTTTTAATAATTGACATTAATAATGTGCTGCTTTTAATAATGTATTAGTTTTAAATGTTTTAATTAGTTATATGTATTTTATGGTGTTTGCATTGTGTTGTACCCCACCTCCATCCAGAGGGAGAGGCAGGTAAGAAATAAATATATTATTGTTATTGTTGTTTATTTACAGTGCAATGTCTACTCAGAAGTAAGTTCCACGGAATTCATGAAATTCTTGGGCAAATGTGCTTAGAATTGCAACCTTATTGTATTATCTCATATTGTTTGAGTTGTCTGTGATGGATTGCTGGTCTGGAGTCCTGAAAGGCAGTGAGAATAAATCTTTATGGGGGGGAACTCAAGTTTATATCAGATTAATGGTAATAGTTGACAGTATTTTTCCTCTAGTATTAAAAAGGTTGTATAGAACATATGGGGAAGGACCACAGCTCAGTGTTAGAGCACATGCTTTACATGCAGAAGGTCCCAAATTCAATCCTAGGTATTTCCAGTTAAAAAAGGATTAGGTAGCAGGTGATGCAAAGTGCCCCTGTATTCTGAGACCCTGGAAAACTGCTATCAGAGAAGACAATTTTGGGCTAGATTGGAAAATATTCTGGCCTGGTATAAGGTAGCTTCCTGTTTTTTCAAATTTATGATGGAGGCTGCAGCACTGAGAGAGCAATCCTATGGCCGCTAGACAGCATCTGGGGGGAGATAGGATAGTTGAGATTCCTGGGTCCGAGGTCAGACTCAGCTCTGACCTCGGACCCAGGAGTCCAAGCTCCTCTCCCCCTTGTCCTTGCAGCGAGTACAGAGTGAACTGCACCGTTTGCATCTCCAAGGTCGCAAAATGGTCATGGAGGGGAGGGGACTGGGGAGTCCAGCTAACAAGGAATCCTCCAGCCTCCTTCCTTCCCTCCCCTTCCCTGATGCCTCAGCTAGATGGGTGAAAAAGCCTGTCTAGCTGAAATACAGTGAAGTTCACCGCTATGCTCCTCCCATTCTACATTGGATGACCATTAAGTCTTCGAATTTGGAGGCTTATGACCATCCTCATAGGATTGCACCTTTTGTATGCTTATCAATTCAGTACAGTGAATCTTCTTAGTAAGCGTGTTTAGGACTGCCTATTCAATAACATTTTTATGTGGACTAGTTAATAGGAATGGAGAAAAAATTTGCAGTCCTATTTTTATATGAAATCTAGTTCACACTCCTAAACCTATAAGCAAAGTGGAACACACATGTGCACTGCAATCTGTACTTTTCAGAATTTTGTGATTCAATTAAAAAAACAAAATTTTTAAAAATGGCCAGTCTGGCTAGGACTAGTGGAAGTTGAAGTCAAAATCATTTGGAGGGCTCCAGCTTGGGGAAGGCTGAATTAAGGGAATATAAACACAAACCTTTAATTTATTGGGATAAAATCACTTGCAAAAAGTCCAAACATCTGGAAAAGTGTATACAAATATGTGTATATTAGAAAAGATGCACATAAAAAGTTTAAGAATATTCATGTGGACTTTTGGGGGCAAATTTGCAACCAGATGCAGAATGGGCTGAAACAAATGTGCAGTTGAGACAGATTCACCAATGCCTACCTCTTAACAACTTTTAAAATAGACTTACAATCAGGATGGAGGTTGTCCCTCAGCTTCCTGGCTTTATGCTTGGAGGGAAATTAAAATTTATAATAACAATTTTGACACTGAAACAGGTGTTAGTTTAGATTAGTTAACATGGAGCATAGGGTGTACATGGTAAGAGTGAGCTTCTCCAGACACATCATATCAATGATTTTTTATATTGCTGTAACCTCATATTACCTTAGTTATCCCCCAATAATTTCTGAATATTCCCTAAATGAAGAATGACATTAAAAAGTAACAAAAATAAGCTTTATTGGTCCATAAGAAAAAAATCCAAAAACCACGGTCAGGCAGTACCTTTATTAGGACAAATCAAATATGCACAAACTAGTGGGAAAGCTTTCAAGATCCCTAGATCTCTTCATCAGGCAAGATGTCACAAAAAGCAAGTGGGGAGAGGGAAGATTGACTTGATGCTGAACTCATGAAGTCTGCATCGTCAGAATCTTAAGATAGAGTGGAGAAAAAGGGCAGACTTAAATGAATTAGGCTCTATTAGGTATTATGCAGATTTCAGGTTACACCTAGGACTATTAGTACAAACACATAATGGCTGATTCCTCCATTTTTGAACACAATTTGTTTCCAACCTTAAGCAAAAACTATCTTTCTCTTTACTTTTGTTCTCAGTTTACTAAATAACTGGTGTTACCGAAGATTGGAAACCTATTATTGCACTCAAACAAAAAAGCACACTGTACAGAGACCTGGTTAGCATGATATAGCAACACACCATGGCCGATCAGCCAAGATGGGTGTTGGTGATGAGCAAATCAGGAACGATTTCCGCAGGGTGGCTTATTTTTCAGGAGCAAGCCACTCTGATAAATTATAACTTGTTGGATTATTCATATCCATAGTGGCTTCTTGTGATGTCCAAACTCAGCAGGGCAACTTCACCAAGAGTTGTCAGGAACAGCTAGAAAGCTACCTGGCAAGAGAGGCAAAAGGCCCTGCCGCTCCCATCCACCCTCATCCTTCTCCATGTCCTCCTCCCATGCGCCTAAAAAATTGAGGACACCAAAGAATGTCCCAAACATGTTCACAATTCTTTTTGTGTGTGTACCTGTACAAGTGCACAAGAATGAATATCCACTGCTAGGAAATTTGCATAATTTTCCTGTTTTAGCTTTGTATTGAAATTATTGCAATTTCCTCCTCCATTTTACTGCTCTGCCATGAGATCTGCACAATTGCCCTAAATTTTACTGTGTTGCCATGAGATTTGCAGCATTTCCCACTTAGTTTTACTGCTTTGCCTTGAAATGTGTACAATTTCCCCATTTTACTCCTTTACACATTTGTGTATGTTTTGCAATTTCACGTACTGTTCTGTAGTCCATATGTAAATGTGACAGCTAGCAACTGAGAGCAGGGGAGGGAAACAACAAGTACAGGGGCGGTTGAGGGGCAGGTAGCTCCAATTTCCATGAGGCGGTGATTCCATTCTGGGTTTTAGTTAGAACCAGCCAGAAGGCTAAAGGTGCTGGACATCTGGGAGACCTGCTGAAGGAAGTGAGGTGAGTGGCTACCAAGAAGACGGCCTTTTCTGTTGTGGAACCATGGTTGTGGAATGAGCTTCTGAGAGAGGCATTTTACAGTATTTTAATTCTTGGTATTATTAGGTTTTATCTTAGTTTTAACTTTTTATACTGTAGTTTTATACTTTTAAATTGTATTTTATGATTTAAATGGTTGTGAACTGCCCAGAAAACTTCAGGTATTAGGTGGTATAGAAATAAAGCAAATAGATAAATATGAGATTGCAAGGTGCAGAAAGTATTTATTTCCTCTCACCCACTCCTTTATAATGTTATAAGCTGTGTCTCATGTCAGTGATTTAGATGTATCCAATGCCCAAAGGCTTAAGGGCACAACACATTAAATTTCAAACTAATGCTGGTTGGGGAATGCTGTTATCTGGAGTTTCAGATATATATACAAGTTGGGGAATGCTGGGAGTTGTAAGATTTCTCTCTGTCTAAACGTATATAGGATTGCACCCCAAAACACATTAAAATTGAAAATTAAAGCCATAAGGATCCAACATAGCTTCAGAGGCCTCAAACTGTCATTATTAATGGTCTACAAACTTTGATTTATATCAATACTTGGGGGGGTTCTCAATCCTGGTTTGCAACTAATTTGCAAGTGGCAGATTTGGGCAGGAGTGTCATTGCCCAGCTTTGGCCGGTGCACCACCTGTGCCCATTTTAGAGAAAGGGGATTTGGCTATGGTGGCACATGCCTTGTTCTGTGTGGTGGCTGCCCTCGAAAAGGTGTTTGGAGACTGCAGCTAGTGCAAAATAGTGCCGCATATGTTCTGAATGAGACTAGTCCTCTGGAGCATGCAACTGCTTCATTCCTCTCTGCTGCTGGCTACTGATCCAATGTTTCCAGACTAAATTTAACCCTTTTGGTGTTCCATAGCTTCTGTTTGAAACATGTGGGAGGGAGGCAGTGGCTAGTGTGCCATGTGTTTCCCACCCGTCTTAAGATCTCTCTTTGGGGGCCTTTTTGTTGTTTTTTACCACTTCCTTAAGACATATTCCGGCAGGCATGTACTTTATCTGGTTAACTTCATTTAATATTTTATCTATCACTTTGCCTTTTTAATGTCCTATTTTGAGAGTTTGGGGATTTTTTTTTTAATGTCAGCTGCTTTGAAGGTTTTTTTTTAAATGGAAAGGCAGAACAATTTGGTTAAATATAGTATAAAAATGTGTTATGATAAATCTTTCTTTTGGACAGAATTAAACAGTAAGCCTATCACTTTGTTTAGTTAAATACCTCAAGTAACATACTAGTTCTCCACCAGCCACTGCTTACACCCACAGTCCACTTCCTTCTTACACCAGGATTATAGGACATTATGTGGTCTTGCCAATTTCCTTTGTCCCACAAGATCAGGTTTTTGATCTTCTCTCACTGACACTTTTTCAATAAGTCCAACCTGCAAAATGCAGCCCACTCTCCCAATTCTTCCTCCCACACATGCAATTTCTTCTTTCCCCCCTTTTGGCAGCAACGTAAGGGAAATATCTACTCAAAGAAATCTTTATTAATGCCTAGGAACAACGACACTCCTTGGCTGCTACAAGGAAGAAACAGAAATAGATTCTTGATAAATCATGCCTATTTTTTGACAGGAAGATCCACCCACATGTCATGACACAACTGCATCACACTAATGACTGGGAGAAGCTGCAGTCAAAGTCCGCTACCTATTTCATTCTCTAGTGGTGAAATAGTTTTAAAAAGTGAAGTGTTTTACAACTGCTGTTGTAAAAATACTGGGGCAGGATTTAAAATACTGGTGCAGGAATTCAAGAACGTATGTACAAATTGTTCAAGATATTAGAATATTAAACTTACTAAACCTGATATTCATAGCAATTTCCCCTACTGAAAAACATTTGTTGCAGACGAATTAAGCAGCAAAGTATCATTCAAGATGTTAGATTTAATAAAATTTCTATTAAAAACAATTACATGTACATTTCATAATACACATTAAAAATAGGAAGCACAGAAGTCAGCAGGCAATAAAAATTAAATATCCAGGTTTTATTCCTGACTTTTGAATCTGAATTTTAGCAGGTTTTCCACCCTTCCTCCTCTGTTTACCTTTAGAAAAAGAAACATATGGAACAGAAAGCCATGCTAGCACACACCTTTAATAATCAAAAGTAAAAAAGAAAAAATACTTAGAAGTGCTTTTCAACAGATATTGCTATTAATAAATATTTGGATCAATCAGAAGAGACTCAGGGCCTTAGCACATGACCCTATAACTAAGGTTCAAGAAATATTCTTAACTGCCCTAATCCAGACACATTGCCTCTATTGTAGGGTCTTGAACCACCTAATCCTGATCTTCACTGCATGGGACAAAACAGGTTGAACCCAGAGATCCACCCTCTGCACATGCATGTAATTACTGGAGGTTGCTGCACAAAGGCAAAATACAAAATACAAATAAAGCAATTTACACCGATGGGGTAATAAGCCCAAAGACCTTGTATCAATGCCAGACAGGATAGGTGAGAATGAATTTTTCCATTAATCACTTAACATGGTTGAGAATAAATAACTGTATCTGATAACCACACTAACCACAAAAAATGGCTCCTGTCTGAACTTTCCTGGATCAGGGCTGCTCTTTAACTAATGCTTTTACTTTTCCAAGTATAATTATTGAGCACTGTGGTATGTTATGCAGTAGACGTTAGCTTTTGTGTCATTTGACTTTTCTAAAAAAACACACGGAACCATTCTAAGAGAATATTTTCTTTTGAGGTGCTGTGTCCCCATCCCCACTCTAAAACACACACACCACATAGCAATATCAAAGCCTCTGTGCTCAAGTAGTAAAATGCTTACACTCATGCATAAAGGGCGAAACAAAATTCCTTTGGACAATGGCCCGCCATATCTTACACCAGGAGTAGGCAACCTGATGCAGCCTAGGTGTTTTTCACTACAAGTCCTGTAGTCTCTCAACACTGCCTATGCTGGCTGGAACTGATAGAAGTTGTAGTCCACATCACTGGAGGGTACCAACTGCCTACCCATGCCTTATGCAGTGTCTCCAGAGGACTTCTTTGACTGTTTTTAGAGAGTGCATGAGGTTGGGCTTGAAGTAGGAGCTTAAAAGGAAATTTAACTTCATTAATGAACAAAATTTAAAGGAGGGGTGCAGAATCTCCAGCCCACTAGGCTCCCCAACCTTAGGATTCCTCCAAGGGTGGGTTGTGGCGTTGAACCAGAGCCTCCTGGGGTTTTCCCCTTGATCTCCAATCTAGGATCAGAGATGACAGCGGAACTGCAGGTTGGAGGGGACTCAGATGGCACTGGGAAGAGCAGCTACTCTTCCTGGGGGAACAGTGGAAAGTTGGGGACACCAGCATAGAGAAAAGCTAAAATACTCAGAGGTGGAGTTATGTCAGTTGGCTTGGGTGTCGCCACACCCACTGTCATCCAACCCGCATATGGTTGTGATGGGGGCAATCTAGCCCCGCACCCAAATACTGTCCTGCATTGTTCAGCCATTAGCACTCAATTTTTTTCCACTTCAGTAAGAGCCTGATGAGGCTATCTTTTCAGTGATCCAAGGCTGACACATCTGTGAGGTCTTGGCAAGTTTGGAAGAAGACAGCAGGAATGTCTCTTGGGTAAGCCCATGGAAATTAGTGAAGCTGAGAGCAAAAGAACAGAATGACAAAGAAATGTACAACCAATTCATTGTACAATTCCATGTGATTTTCAGCCACTTATCACCCTGAACTTTGACTCATTTTGCAACACCAGTATTATGATCTTCAAATGGGGCAAATGCAAAATATTCTGAAACATGTACTGGCTATATGTTTATTATTCCTGTACTCTTTGGCTACAGCCATCCATTTCTAATGGAGCTTGGCACAGGAGAAGTTTATGATATTGCAAGTCTTTGCTCTCCTTATAGATGATCACTACATCATTCGGTATGCCACAAGAATAAACATGCCAAACAACCTACACATTAGGTAAATTTCTAAAATAAACTTTAGAAATACATATGAAACCCAGATATTTAAGGATTGTATGAATACAATCCAGATGCAGAAAAGTTGGAGGTGGAGAAATGTACTTTGAGGCAATAAGTAGTATTCAGGACTGCTATAGTTTAAAGAGCCAAGACCAACACTTGGAATAATAACGAAATGGGAGGGGGGCAATAGATGCTATTGTAGACTATAGATGTCAGAAGGTTTGATAAAAACCATGTCTCCAGAATAAACACACAAAAAAACAGTGTTCAGAATTACAGTCAGCCTTCTTAAACAGCAGCTATTGCATCAATGATCAGAAAATTGGTATTTTATGTTAGAATTGTTTTCTATTTAAAAGAGTGGACAGATAAGGTTGTTTTAAAACAAAGTTATTAAGTATTCACAAACCGCTGCCTGTTAACCCAGAAAAAAAGATCCCTAATGGACCACATTGGTATTTTTAATATTTTCATTGAAGTAAAAACAATAATGCTCAGAGTCAAGACACTTACTGTATTACACTGACATTGGATCGCTGAAACAATGGTATGGAATCACACAATTGGAGACAAGAAAAGAGGCAAATACCCAGTAAAATTTCACCACATGGTAAAAAAACCCAAACAAATTAGCACAAAAGTTCCATGCCAGGACAGCCTCAACCATCTGATGAACTGGCGTATCACAATTCTAAAGTAACATATGTGGTTTTACTTAACCGGTGTCAACATCCACATATATGTATGCAGTTCCAGCTTTTCCAACATGTATGAAACTTATTGCTTCTTTCATAACAAAACTGTATAACCAGACCAAAGAAAGAGCAAGCTTTCATAAAGCACAGTAGCATGAATATAGAAAATGACAATATAAAACTACATATTAAAAGCTCAAGAACAAGTGATCTTATCAGGATTCCATGTAAAACTATATGTTGCGTGCTGATGTGCTGAAGTCAGATTTTAAATGCAGTGTCTTAACTACCACTTTTGCAGCTCATGTTTGTACAGACAAACCTCAAAGATCAGGAAATGGAAAGATAAGTACTTGGGCTTAATGTCAACATTTGATTCATAAGCTAAGTACTAAGAGAGGTAACTGCTATTACAATTGGAACAACTATTGAAAGCGGTGCAAAGGAACAGTTCAAATATTAAACCTATATTAAAAGTTATTCTTCTGGTTACCTGCACTTATTAAAAATTCATTATGTTCTATTTAGAGTTCAAGAAACTGCTCAGCAGTTTCCAATTTAAGCAAAAAACTCTCACGTTAAATGCAACAATAAACCACATGGTGTATCCATGTTATCAAAATGTTTCTTTAAAACAAAGATTAGTACAAATATAAAATTTTAAAATATTTAACATTCAATTTTATTAAACATTTACATTTTTATAAACAGTCTCCAAGAGGTAATTATCTACATTAAGATTATTTACACCTTAAAAGAAAGTCATTGAACAGCCTGACAATAATTCAACACGGAGTTAAGCAGGCTTAAACCCACTCATTTCAATAGACTTAAATCTACTAACTTTGTGCCAAATTGTAGCCTTTTTTTTAAAAGAGAGAATTGGCCTTAGTTAAGTGTACCCTGAGTAATTCGATACACTATTATCGGCTATTTGATACACTGAAAGTATTCCAAGAGTCTGAACAGCCTCCCCACCTCTGTCTTCTTTGCAGAGGTGGCATTAGTGAAGTTTTGTGAAAAGGCAGCACCGAATTCATGACAATGGGTATTGACATTTGATATTCGTATCTTTCCAGCATTTGAACAATCTTCTCACGATTCACCCCATGTTCATTCCTCCTACAAAAACAAGAAATTAAATTCAAGTCTGATCAACTTATAGAATCTCTCAAAATACTTTCAGATTGTCCCTTTCAAGAAATTTGTCTGGGCCAAGCTAGTTCTCACATCTTTTTGCCCATGGTGAAAAAGCAGCAAGCAATTTTGAGCAGGAAGGATTAAGCAGCAGCTCCTTTCTCCTGCCATTTCTTTCTTCAAATTTGCAGGCTCCCTGTAGTGTTTTTTTCATTAGAAAGCAAAACAAAAATGCAACTCCTCCGGCAGATTGGTGGTGATACCCAGCAAGCAATTGGGAGCAGTAAACAGGGAGTTTTACATGGGAGTGGTACAAGAAGCCAAGAGAGGGTGAATTTGTGGCTTTTTGTTTGAGGTGGTTTGGGGAACTCTTTGGGTTCTGACTGTGTATGTTTGGTTTTTTGATTCCCCTACGTACTGCCATGAGCTCTGACACATTGTTCTGGTGGGAGAAGCTTCTGCTCCTGTGACTTAGTTGGGGGTGAAGCCAGTAGCTACAAAGCTCTGTAAGTAGTCTTCCAGTCCTAGGGAGCTGCAATCCAGAGTGAGTTAACAGGAGCAACAAACGGAGTTTTATGTAGGGGATTGGCAAGGAAGTTTAGGAAAGGCTTCTGGAAAGGCCAGCTCTATGTGCACAACAGAAAATCCATGAGACAAAGCACCAGGGTCATAAGAAGTTAAGTAGATAGTTGAATTTAGCCACAGGGCAAGGAGACTAGGGCAACTGATGCCTATACCTTCTGAAGTAAGGATATGCTTCCAAAGAGCTCCTGGTACTAGATGATTTGATTATTAGAGACATGAACAGCAGGATTTGTGACAGGCGGTCAAGACCAACCATTTGGTGACCTGACTGCCTTGAATGAAGATTGAAGAAATCACTTTTTGTCTAGATGGCTTTGTAAGTAGCACTGAGGTGGAGTCAGTGATCGTAGTGCATACCAGCATCAGTGACATAGGGAACAGGTAATTGTGTAGCCCTAGAAGCCAAATATAGGAGGCTGAAAGCTAGGATTTCCACGTGCAGGGCCAGCTAAACAGACAAAGCTATACGTGGATGAGATGATGGGTTAAGGTTTTTTAGGCAATCGGGAACATTTTCAGACAAACTTGGGTTTGTAAAAATGGGATGGGCTCCAGAACCGCCCAGAGAGCTTCGGCTATGGGGCAGTATATAAATGTAACAAAATAAATAAATAAAATAAATAAATAAACAAGACTGCTTTAGATTAACAGTGAAAAGGTGGCAGCCGCAGAGCCGCTTTTAAACTGACCCCTGGAGGAAAGCTGAAGAGCTTCCAATATGAGATGAATCATCCCTATAGGAAGGAAAGGAAATAGCACAGTAAAAGAGTGCCACTCTGTATGTCAATCAAACTAGAACCCTCAGAAAGGGCAGGCTCCACTGTAGAATTGCTGAGAATGTCAATATCAAGCCCCACAAATAATTTAGTACTGAGGTCATGTTATTGCCCCCTAACCACAAGGCTCAGAGTAATCTTGAGATGAAAAATGAAATCAGGAAGATATCCAAATGAGGAAAGCTTGCAGTAATGGGTGACTTCAGTTCCAATCACAACAAAGAAAAAATTCAGTATACCCTAAACAATAGTGCCCCCACAACAGCTGGTCAAGGAACCAACAAGAGGAGAGGCAACCTTGGACTTAATCCTCTGTGGTAATCACGACTAAGTGTGAATGTGTTATTAAACCAAGTGAAACCAAAGTACTTAGTGCTATCAAATTTAATGTATATGTAAGTAGGAAATTTTCAAGGATGTCCAAGTCAGTCACATTTTACCGCAAAAGAGGAAAGCTAGTATACTGAAATTTTTACATATTTAAATCACAAAGTACTAAAAAAAAAAAAGTAAGATGTTTTAAATCTTATAGACACTAGCTTGTATTTCTAGATAATAGAAGAATACCCAATAACTTCTGCTGCATTCTTCAAAGGATTATAAATCCTGGCTTGGATGCAATGGAATGACAATGTAAGCAGCTTCTGTTCACAAATGGGCAAATCCCTGATTTACATTAATTTCCCCTTCCCCTTCCCACCCATGTTACATCCCACACACTTCAGGAATGGCTTTTTGAGAGCTGCAGAAAAAGAGGAAGGAATACTCCATTCTGTGAGAAAAACTACACTTGCAGTTTGTGAGATCCAAGCTACGAAATGCACAACCAGTAAGTTTTGCAGTGGCAGCTTTGAAAATAATTTTCAAAAAGCTTTTTCAGTTCTACCAAGCATCAGGAATAGGAAAGAACCTAAAAGGAAAACAGGAGGTACAACTGACACCTGTGCAGAACCCAATTCTCAGTGAGACAAGATAATCAGTTTGCCAGAAGGATAGCTTATGTTCTATCCCATTGAATCTGGTGTCAAGCTTAATATAGGAGAAGGGAGAAAAAGATAAAATGGATATAGGGAATTATTTAAAAGCTGCATAGGTTAGCATAATGGAACCAAACAGTAGAAGTATTTTTTCAAACAATAAAATAAAATAACACACAGATCATACTTTTCTAATTCTTCAGGGTCAAACTTCCACCATGTGTCTGGTTCATGGAATTCTACTCGGTAGCCTTTTTCTAGAGCCTAAGAAAACAAAAAGTAGTATGGCTGTAAAAAGATGAGTGACAAGAGTAGCTTTTCTGATTTAGGGTACAATCTGAAATTCAGTGGGCCTTACTTCTGAGTAGATATGTATAAGATTGTACTGTAAGTAGACTGAATGCCAGGTTATTTTCTAGTAAAAAGGTTTAAGATTCATTTAAGTTTACACAGATCAAGTTAGGATGAAAATAATACAAAATGTAGCTCATGACAAAAAAAGTAACAACTAATCAATATGCAGAGAAATTAGCTTTGTCCATTAAGAAAGATGTTGCTTTATTTACCGCTTCCACATAAGGCTTCATTTCCCAGGCTTGTGTATTAGTGTTGTCTATTATAATTGGGGATCTTCCTTGGTCCATTGCTTGTTTTGCTGCAATAAAGATTATATTAATAACTCAATTATACAAATAGTGATGATAATCATTTATTTGCTTCAAGTAATAACATTGGATAAATGAAAATCTTCTTTAAAAAGTTCTCCTGGACCTTTCTGTGGCTTTTGATACCAATGACCAGGTACTCTTCTGGCTCGCCTGAGCCTTGAGGGCACTGTATTGCAACGGTTCTTCCTGTCAGGTCAAGTCCCGGAGGCAGCGTTGAGAGACTACTATTCAGCACATTGGCCGTCGGCCTGTGGTGTCCCACAGAACTCTGTCTTAACCCCTATGTTACTTAACAATTACATGAAACCACTGGGAAAGGTCATCCAGAGCTTTGGAGCGAGATGCCATCAATATGATGATGACACTCAGCTATTTTTCGCTTTGTTACCTGAATCCAAGGACTTGGTCAACTCCCTTGAACATTGTCCATGTTCAATAATGACTTGAAGAGAGTGAACAGGCTAACATTAAATCCAGACAAGACAGAGGGGTTGTTGGTCAGTAGAAAATCTGTCTTGGGAATCAGGATTCAATCTGCTCCTCTTGAAAGATCCTGTTTGCGGTGTTCCTGGATCTTATGCTATCCCTGGATCTGCAAGTGGCAGCAGTGGCAATGTACATGCTTGCAAAATTACATTTACTACACTTTTCTAC
Source organism: Elgaria multicarinata webbii (assembly GCF_023053635.1). Lineage (NCBI taxonomy): Eukaryota > Metazoa > Chordata > Lepidosauria > Squamata > Anguidae > Elgaria > Elgaria multicarinata. Next base: position 108,340,762 of record NC_086175.1, on the reverse strand, counting down.
GACCATTCCCAAGTCCAGACTGCTCTGCCAATAGTAACCGATGGCTTGTTCACAGGTAAGACTATTGCAAAATTCTCTACAAGAGGCTACTGTTCAGGAGCATCTGGAAGTTTCAATTAGAGCAAAATGTGGCAACTATGCTGCTAGCTGTTGCACAGTATAGTGATCCCATCACCCCAATACTGACAGATCTATACTGGTTGCCATTTTTCCAGGCTCAATTCAAGGTATGGTTTTAACATTTGAAGCTCTAAAGAGTTTAGGATCTGGCTATCTGAGGAACCCCCTGTCTTGGTATGAACCTCAATTATTAAGCTCAGCACATGAGGCCCTTTAAAAGACATCCCCCACTTGCAGAGGCCTGGTTATCAGCAACATAGGGAATAGCTTTCTCCTGTGTAGCTGTCTAGCTCTGGAACACACTCCTTTTGAAGTTGTGACTGGTTCTGAGTCTCTCTGCATTCAAAAAGAGAGTCAAGACGCATCTTTCTAAGTTGACTTTAAAAATTGTTATGATTTTTAAGGTTGCTTTTAGTGATTCACTTTGTTTTTATGTGATTGTTTTATCTTCTGACTTTTTTTGTCAACTGCCTTATTTGGCTTCAGAAAGTAGGTATAGAATTACTATAAATAACAATGAAAATGCTAATCATACAACAAACTCCTCTTAGCCAGATCTCAATTTCATTAGATCCAAAGTTCTTCTGTAGCCTTAATTGTGTTTATATAATAGCAACATCCTTTCCGACCAACATCCATTTAGTCAGGCAATTACGGATAAAAGTGACTTATGTGAGAATCTATGAGGCATCAGAAAAGTGGGATCTGTAAACCTGCACACTATATTATGAATTTAAGTAATATTAGTGTATATAGGCTTGGCCAAGGTTCCTGTGACTTCATAGTAGTGTAGAAAGGAGAATTTCTGCAAATATAACTTCTCCCACCAGTGCAGAAATGTAAGAAAACCTGAAGGAAATCTATTCAAAATTCTTCATCTTACACAACTACCAAAGGCAAAGGAGACCTTTCCTGTATTGCAGCTGGCAAACATACTCATCAGGACTTCACAAACTAAGACTGAAAGAGACATTTGTTCACTGTATATAGGAATAAGCCACAGATTCAATGCATAAGCCAATAGATCTTCTGACACAAGCTCTTGTATGAATATATTCATACTTTAAGTGTATATTTTCATAGTAACAGCATTTGACATGAACAGGTCTAATATGGTCACACCTCTCTTCTGGTTCCAGTCATGAGCAGCACCAAGCTGATAAACATTATATGACCAACATCCATTGTTCTGACGAAAGTAATCATCGGTGCTGAATACAATGCCATCACGACTCTGACCAAGCAGAATACTGTTAAAGGAAAAAGCAAGACTATTACAAGATAGCCAAATCTTGTTTTGGGAAACAGAAAATCTTACACTGTGAAGTTAATCTACAATTTTTGGCTATACTCTATTTTTTATTATTACTCTAAGGTTACCACAAATCATAAACCTCATTTTTCTTTCACTGCATTTTATACTTTCCCCTGAAGCACAGGACATTCATACAGGAATTTTAAAAAGATTTATTTAAGAGTCATCTACTCGCTTCTACATAAGATGTTCAACATCTATATAAAATATACTTGCTAATATTGGTCATATACTACTGCTTCCTGGCCTGCCCCATTTTTCTATCTATAATAAATGTCAAGAAAGTATCCCAGAGAATACTAGTCATGAATTTCTATCCTTGCTGAACCAACTGAAATGTTAGAGTTGCTTTTTTGAGCTGAAACATTGTAGAATCTCTTAGGACTCAATCATATCCGGAGAGTCGCCAGCCTCCGAAATCAGAGGCTGCCAACTGTCTTTTGCAGGGCATCTGAAGCATGGCGGGGATCGTCTCCTCAGAGCTCCAGCCGCCCTGTGTTCTGCCTAGATGGGCAATTTTGCCCTTCTAGCAGCAGCTTCAGGAGGGGAAAAGAAGGAACTTGGGGACCTGGTAAGAAGCTATGTAAAGCAGCTTCCCTAATCTCCTCCCCTCCATGCCCCCAGGACCCACCCTTTTTCCCTCTCCACACTGCATTTCCAAGTGAGGTGATGTAGCCAGTCACGGAAAGAACTGTGCCAGCTATGAAGGAGCAAGGAGGAGGCAGGGAGCACAGTTTCTGGGCTCTGAGGTCGGAGCCGTGTTTCTGACCTTGGTTCCTAGAAACCTAACAATCCTATGTCCTCCATGATGCTATCTAGGGGGTATAGGACTGCTCTCTCTGAACTACTTTAACTATTAGCATTTTTAAAAACAGTCCTGAAGTCAAGCAGGGAAAACCCATTGCACCTATCGGTTAACACCTTAGATTCCGGTATATATTAAACTATTTAATTCTGTTGAATTCTGTAAAAACTTATGGCTCAACTTTTTTTAATGATTTAGAATAATAATGGACAGGGATACCCATAATAGTATAATAACAGACCAACAAATCAAGCCTGCCTCTTGTTTCTTGGGGTGCTTTCAGAAAAGGCTTTTATCACACCATTGCCATGCCTCATTCACAGAATTTTACGGGGAATCCAAACAATGACATTTCCACTCATAGCCCTCCTGTGTATTCGCACCACTTCTCTTTTTCTTATTGCAGAAAATCCATTAAATAAGAGAAGTCAGAATAGATGCACAATCCCTTTGTATTAGCAGCACTAGGAGCCCTCTGAGGTTCATCAGACAAGCGTTTTATCACATGCTCGCTACTGCCCACTTATAGATGTGCACGTATCCTTTAGACATTGTCCACCTCCTGACCACTTCATGTTCCTTCCACTCATTTTTCATTGCAAAATAGATCCCTTTTAATCCAACTTTAAAAAAAACAGAATATGCTGCAATCTCCTGCTGTGTGCAGGAAAAGGGTGCGATAAAAACAGCCTCTGAATGGGCCATGTGGCCTTTGTTTACTTCCTCTTTTCCCTCTGGGAAGAATGAGGAAGTGTGGGGCATAGAGCATAAGGAAACACAATTTTCACCCATGGGATGATGATCTCTGTGTAAAAGCACCCCCAGTCTACCATTCCAAGAATCTAACTTTCTTTCGCATGCTCTAGCTACCGTCATGGTATTCCAGCCAAAGCAGTATGCTAGATCTATACGTTTCTATGCTTGTTCCTCAAACTCCTAAAACACAGTAGTAAGAAGACAGTATATATTCTCTGCCTCCTAAACAGACTTGCACAGGAATTTGGGTAAGAACAGATTATTACATTAATCCAAATTATCCCCAAAATTTGCTACAAAATATTGCCAGGCACCAAACCAAACAATAATAATTAAACTGTGGTCCAACCATCACTGTCCATGAGTCATGGGGTTATTTGTGTAGTAGTGACAGTTTTGTGCAAGTCACAATCAACTATGGACCAGGGCCATTTATTCCGGAGAAGAAACTGAAAGTCCTGATATACTATATATTGTGTAAATGGTCTATAGAAGTAAACCAAAAGTAATTGTGAAGCTACATAACCAACTGTAATCATATACTACATGTGCAATAGTCTAGATTTTACAACCTGCTAAGTTAAAAAGTAGCTCAAACAGCAAGAAACTGGTACTTAGCTAATTATCTGGAAACACCACAAGAACTACACACAGGATTCAAACTTTGCAACTGAAGCCAATTATAGTCCAAGAAAACTTATGCCATAAAATTACTAATCTTTAAAGTGCCACAGCACTCTTTGTTGTACAGTCTCATCACTTCTCATCCTTACACTGAACATAGATGGGGGGAAACTATAGGCAAGAGCATTCAAGGCCAAATAGACAATACCTGGGCTTTGAACTCAGGGCAACAAACAACTCTAATCCTTAATCAAAAATAAAATATTAATGGTTTTGAGTTTTTAAATATTACCATTCCTTAAAACCGACCTGGACTAGTGTTGGAAGATTTCAAAATCAAGGAAACCCATACTTTAAACATGCAAATAATGCTGTGATCATCAACTTTATTACTGAAAAAGCAAAATGTGGCACAGTGAAAATTCTTGTGTAACTTGGCTTGATCTCAGTAAAACTTTATTATAGATTTAACTCTAAACAGAAGAGCATACAACATAAAATATTTTATTCTTAAAATGAAATCAGCATTTACTTACTGAGACAATGTTGTCTTCCCTGAGCCTGGAAGACCTCTTAAAATTAGGAGTAGCTTTTGTGACTCACATAACTTGTCCTCAGGAAACTGCTGAGAAACTATGTTCAATCCTTCACTCTGGTATGATTTAATGTCTTTCCGATTTAATGGTCGGGTTTCAGAGAAACCATTAACAACGTGTCCATCAGGCACATTAAATCCATTTCTGGTGGTCTGTGTAATATGAGTACCAAAATGATTAGCATACTCACTATCTTGTTCACATATTGAACTGCTCATGTTAATATGGGTGCTTTTAAATGATCCCACATCAGAGCGTTGGAAAATATCCGAATGAAGTGATGAGGAATTAGGTTCCTGAAAATTAAAATGAGTTGTGAACTGAGGTGGGGGAGGCCTGAAAGGTATCATATATGGATTTGTGTGTTGCCAACCAGGTCTAAACTGAGGCATAGGATTGTTGCAGAATCTAGAACCTTCTTGTCTATTACATAATTGTTTAGCTTCCCATATATCTCTTTCATTGTTACAACATTGTTGAATGCCACTTCTGTGACCTATTGAGTCATTGTAGAGATATTGTTCACTGCCTGTTCTATTACCACTTGACTCATTATAAAATGAATGACAATCACCACTATTAGGTGGCATTCTATAGGGCCTTTCTTGAGAGTTAACACAAACTATTTGATTCCATTTATTATATTCCACAGGTTGCCTATGTGAGTTTGTTTCTGTTTGCTGTAAAGCACCATCCAAACAATTTTCACTGCTTTCAAGCTTATAAATCTCACTATAAAACTGGAACAATTCATCTTCTAATTTTGGTACATCACAGGGGGCAGCCTGTTTTGGTGCTATTCCTTTTTTAGAACTTCTTCCAAGAGTTGCATTTGACACTTTGGGACAGTTGCTGTCAATATACTTTTTCCTTTGATCATGTAGGATATTGGCTTTACTTTTAAAAATGGGTCCAATAAATGCTTTGCTTGTGCTATACAGTTCAATCTCTCCTTCATTCTTGTTTACTGAACCTGAAGGTTTTGATGGTATTGGTTTTTTACCAGGGAATGCCTTGTTAAATGGGTCTTCTGTAGTTCCTTTTTCCGGTTGTACCTCATCATGATCATTGGATAGGGAAAATGGAATAAACCCACTATGGGTTTTTTTAATATGTACTTCCTCATGAAGTCTTTGCAATCCATCATATGATTTACCATAAGGTTCTTCTGTTGATTTCATCCTTTTAGAACAAGGCTCAGTTACTGATGCATCCTGACTTTCAAGGTATCTTGGCTTACATTCAGCATGAAGCATCTTAAAACAATGAAATAATATGTTTACAACATAATACAAGTTACTCTTCAATTATTTCATGATTAAGGCTGCAATCCTATAAGCACTTACCAGAAAGTAAACCTCATTGAATTGGAACTTACTTCTGAGTAAACATGTGTAAGATTGCATTGTAAAATCAATCAGATATTATGCAAAATCTGTTTTTCAGTTTACTTAAATGTCTAAGCATCAAGTTGTCCTTTCATTTTAGTGGTAGTACTATCCAGAAGTTATAGATATTAAATTTAAACATATCATTATAGACTATAGTAAGGGGAAACACAATATAGATGTACAAAATTATGCTTGGTGTGAAGAAAGTGAATAGCGAGATATTTTCTCCCTCTCAAATAAAACTAGAGCCTGGGGTCATCCCATGAGGCTGATTGGTGGAACACTCAGGGCAGATAAAAGAAGGCATTTCTTCACACAGTGCTTAATTAAACTATGGGATTCATTTCTACAACATGCAGTGATGGTGATCAATTTGGATGGCTTTAAAACAGGATTGGACAAATTCATGGAGCATAAAGCTACTGATAGCTACTAGTCCTGATGGCTATATGCTTCTTTCAGTATCAGAGGCGGTATGCCTATCTATACCAGTTGCTGTCGATCATGAGTGGGGAGGGTGGTACTGCATATGGTAAGTTTCCCCACAAACAGCTGATTTGCTACTGGGAGCAAATCCAGCTGATTTGCTGGACTAGATAGACCTTGATTTGATCCAGCATGGCTCTTATGCTTTTACATTATAAAATTAGTCAGATATTGTGAAAACGCGCCACAGTAAACATGTTTTTCAGTTAACAGAAATATCGTAACATCAACTTTCTCTTGCATTTTAGTGGTACTACTGACCGTTGGCTATAGATATTAACTTTACATGTAAGCACTATAGAACTAAAAGACCAACAAAATTATTATCAACACCAGTAATCTGAATCCGGCCAACAAAACCGTAGCTCAGCCTTGTCCTAAGAGCATAATACACAACATCCACGTTGTTTTTGTTGTCGTCATTATTTTAAAACGACCCCCGCCTCGCCGCCCCGCGGTTTAAGAATAAGACACTGAGTCACAAGGGTATTTTAAGCCACGGCCTTTTCTAAGGGACTCCTACCGGCCGCGTAACGACGCAGCGAGGCGGGCTTTGTGGCGTCAACCATGGTGTTTGTGTGAATGCTACCTATCCGTCACCGGGAGCGAAGCGCTGCTTTCCCTTGTATTTACATGTCTGTCAGCGCCCTCCACCCCCCTCCATCCAACCGAAAACTGTATCGATGCTGAACCTCAGAAGCCTCCTTCCCTGACGGGTGGGCAGCTCAGGTGTAAGAACACAGCATAAAAGAAGAGCTTATAGGTACACCGTGATGATATCCCTCATACAGCCCCACCGGCTGATCTCCCCCATCCCACAGCCTGTGCAACTCGGCCACTCTTCCGCCCGCACCCCCACTTTTAGCATTGCCGCTTCAATCCAAGCTTCTTATCCAAGAGACCAACCTCAAGAGAAAGGCGCCACTCACTTTCCAAGCGTCCCTGCGATCAAACGGGGCCCGCCATACTCCCAAGCTGAAGTCAAGGAAAACCCAACAAACCCCAAAGCTCTTTCCAAAATGGTGGCCTCTAGTCACGCCGCGCATGCGCCAATGCCGTGTGTTGCGTGGGGGCTTGTAGTTCGCACAGCCAGCAACGAGAAACTACACCTCCCAAAATCCCTAGCGCGCTAATATGCTGTTGTAGATGAGAAAAGGTCGAAAGTAGAAATCTGCCGGAGGACGGATGCAGCGTTTAAAAATCGTTGTGTGTTTTTAAAAAGAGCTTGTCGACTAGTGGTGGAAAGTGCTTCTCAGCGGGCTTCTTTCAATACCCGAAAAGCTTCCTGGAACACGTGAAAGAATAAGAATAAACGACAAGGAGGCTGAGTTCGGACGACATGCTAATCAACGGGGGAGGTTAATAAGAACAAAATGGAACTCAACCGTTGATTAGCGTGTCGTCCGAACTCAGCCAGAGTCTTTTGCCACATTAAAGACTAAGAATTTTATTGAAGCAGAAATCTGTTAGCCTTTAAAGTGCCACAAAACTCTTCATTTTATTTGCTGCTGCAACAGACTAACACGGCTACCCTTCTGGAAATAATAAAGAGCAGCAACTCTTCAACTTATTGAATCACTGGTGGACAGTTTTTTATCTTGATAGATCATAAATTACGTTTGTCTGAAATAAGACTCTTTAAAAGACTGTAATCCTATTCAGTGTATAAACAATTATCTGGGATTAAGTCGCATTGAACTTTGAGTACTTTTGAGTAGTATAGGCTTGTTGATTTTGCTGCAACAAACTTAATAGGGAAATTGTGTGTTTTTTGTGTTACGGAGGTTGCAAGCTGAAGCTGTCAATTTACGCATATTTATCTGAACTTCTGATATGCATGGGACTGCAATTTAAGTTTTATTGTGTGTCCAGTTCAAAGTTGTCAGTTTCCCCCCACCCTGATATGGCTTCTATGCCTTCAAATTACTCAGCAGCAGAAGTTCAGCAGTTGAACTTTTCCTCATTGAATCCCCATGCCTGGAAAAGGTGTTGGAAAATCACACTCTGAACCAGAGTTGAGCAGAAGTAGCAGCGGCTCTCAGTTTAGGACGCAGCAAAGACTCAAAGAAGCAAAGGATTTTTGTAGTTAAAACAAATCCTTTACTGGCATTTGAAATAATTTAGCACACACAAATACTCACAGACGATCAACATACAGCAGCATACATCAAAATGGAGGGAAGGTAAAAACATACAGAACACAGCTACTTATATAGGGTAGACCTGTACAACGATGCAATCACTAATTGATTAATTGCAGAAAATGCTTCCATACAATAATTCAATAACTGTCCAGCTGAGACCTTGACATTTAAGAGAATACATGTTCTGTTGACTCCTCATTTTCTTCAGGTCTCTAGGTACTTGTAAAAATAGTGGAAAAAGAAAAACCAGATCCAATCCAGGATCCAACAAAAGGCTCCATTATTGAGTGTCAAGGCTAGTGTAAGGCTAATCAAGTTATTTGGGCACTTGGAGCAGAAAAATCCATCAAGTGTCTCTCCCCCTCCCTGGAAGTAGATACACAATCATAACAAATTACATTATTAACAATTTGTTGCCCTTTCATGACACTGAAAATCAGCTGGCTGAGGCAGACACCTCTCTCTGTGCTTAGGCCAGCCCTATGTTTGCCTCTCATATATCTGTAAAAGTTTAACAGCTTTCCCAGAAAAAAAAATCTGCCTGGAAAACATTATTTATTACATTTATAAACCATCTTTTTTCCTCCAAGGAACCCAAGACAGCATACATAATCCTCTTTCTCTCCATTTTATCCTCACAACAACCCTGTGAGGTAGGTTGGGCTGAGCGTCTGTGACTGGCCCAAAGTCATCCAGTGAGCTTTGTGATGTCCAGCTATGTAATGTGAGTTATGATGCAGGTTCTATGCATTTTTACAGTAATGTTGTTTATGTCCTTTGTGTGGAATAAATATGGTGAGTTAGTTAAGGCAGGAGCGGGAAGAGAGAGTGAATGGAATGTTGGTGTGCTGGTATATGATTGGTGGAGAGCATGGTGTGAGTGAGGTTTAAATAGAGGTGAGTCAATTAAAGAGAGACAGTTGTGGTTTAGAGCTAAAGAATTCAGGGACAATCTGTTGTTTTGGGTGCCCTGCCCTCTTTTAAATCTGGTCACTCTAGTATAGCACCTGCAACTAACTGTTGTGATGACGAGGAAATTTCACCAGGTTCCCCATATATACAAATTACACCTGCTGAAATTCCCTTTTCTATGCAACTGTTAAAGATACAGGAGCCCTGTCCTCCTTTTCATATGGTCACCCTAATTAAATGTTATGATTTGATTCTCTCTCAGGAAAAACATTCTCAATTAACTGACATTTAAATTCCAGAAAGGTAGATGTGATTGTATCATGCTTGCAGAAGGAGCCTTCTGATGTTTGTCCAAAGTAGCTGTGTTTAGCACTGCAGGTATTGTTTCCTTATTTGAGCCTTTCTATTCCATTAATTAGACATGGAATCCCTCAAGATCTGTGTTATTACAACAATTGTTTTCTGTCTCAGATGTCTTTCATTTTGGGAGTTCCTTAATGCCCATTTCCCTGATTAAAGGAGATTCAATAATGCCCTGGCCTAATGTAGGGTGACCATATGAAAAGGAGGACAGGGCTCCTGTAGCTTTAACAGTTATAGAGAAAAAGGATTTTCAGCAGGTGTCATTTGTAGGCAGACAGCATCTGGGGGAATTCCTTTTTCATAACAATACTTAAAGGTGCAGGTGCCCTCCTCTCTTTTGTATCTGGTCAAGAGGGCAGGACTCCTGCAGCTTTAACTCTTATGATGAAGACAAAATTTCACCAGCTGCTACATGCATTCAAATGACACTTGCTGAAATTCCTTTTTCTATTCAACTTTAAAGATACAGGAGCCCTGTCCTCCTTTTCATATGGTCACTGTACCTAATGCCATTTCCCCCCAGTGAGAATCATATAGCTACAGCTGCTAAAACATATAACTACAGCTGCTAAAGCATGGATCCTTGGTGTATGATACATATGAAAATTTATCTAGGTCATGGGAGATAACTCAGCATTTAACTTCGAAATTAGAGAAGCTCCTTTAGAAATATACATAGAGTAAGGGAGTACTGCTAATTACTTAATTATGTGTTTCTCCTCGCCCCATATCAATAGATCTCTTTTTATTGATACAATCAATAAAATCAATTCAAACAATTATAGACAATCCAGGATAACATAATATATAGTGAGCATATAAATTCAGCAATGGCAAATCAGAACTGAGGGAAGGATCAAGATGATTTTTTTTAAAAAATATAAAAATTAGTTGTAATTGTTTGTTGTGATTTTATTATTTTTATTTTACTTGTAAGATTTGTATCCTGAAAGCTGGCATATAAATAAATGTAATAAATATATAAATAAAGTTCTACAAAACTCTTTATTGTTTTTTGCTGCAAAATACATAGAAATGATATATAATCTATGAACAGCCTAGGAAGAGAACCCATGATTTATTATTGGGTTGTAAACTGTGGATTGTTCATAGTTAACCCATAATTAAACCATAGTGCAGAGTTTGCATGTAACAACAACCCAAGATTCAAGGAAAACAATTCAATTACAAGTTATATTCAACCCATACTCTGGGATGTTACATGTGAACCAGGTCACTAAATGCCATACGTTTATACAATTAACTAGGGATGTTTATGGATTCCTCCTCTGCCAAATTCTACCATATTTGACTTAATAGCCACCATAAAGTATTTCCACTTTGTCAGAAGTACGTGAGCAGAACAGTGACAGAATCTGTTGTATTTTCAGAATGCAATATTCAAACATTTCACTTTTGTTTTAAAGTGAGAACTCCCCACCTCACCCTGGTCTGAGTTTTTCTTTTCTTTAAAAGAAAATCTCTCTAGGACAAAATGTTTTTAAAATATTGAAATACTGAGTATCAGCATTTAAAATTTGTGAACTGCCCAAAGAGCTTGTGAACCGCCCAGAGAGCTCCAGCTATTGGGCGGTATAGAAATGTAATTAATAAATAAATAATAAATAAAACAGTGTAGTTGGGGGCAGGGGAAATTTAAAACCATACAGTTCTGTTTTAAATGGCTCTCAGAAGCAGCAGCTTCCATCACTGAGGAGCCCATTTTCCCCCTCTGCAATTGTGTAATAGTGGCAAATTAACATCCCCTTCTTAAAGGATGAACAAACCAGAACTCTCAGGCTACAATTTTATACTCACTTAACTGGGAGGAACTGAAGATGGAGAGAGCTGTATTCAGGATTTTCGAGCTTCCGGGAACTCATGAAACTAGGACAATGTTGTGCACATGTAGTCCATAGAAACTTAGACACAGAATGGACACAAAAGACATCTGACTAAGAGGTCCATGATACCCACGTTTTTCCAGGTATGATTGACGGTTTCCACCTCTGTTTCATTAGCATGTCAAGCGCTGGTCACTTTCACGTGCCTTCCTGGTATCACCATTGTATCCGTGAAATCTCTTTTCACTTGTTCGCTGTTCCACTATTGCACCTGCCCCACCTCATCCCCTTCTCCTCCCCCCTCGAGTTCATTGGTTCTTGTGGTTGATGGACATTGTGATGGGCACCTTCTCCCACTCTGGTTTTGTTGTCTAGCATTTTAGCGATTTAGTGTCTCATCGGCTGGGTGACGTTTCTGTCTTTAGAGGTGAGATGATGCTCCCTTCTGCACACCCTCTCTGCCTCCCCCTTCCCAGTTGAGCAGTTCTGTGGACTGGAGGAGAACCACCCCCACCCTCTTTCATCAGCAAGACTGCCCTTCAATGCACACAGCCCCAAGAAAGGGACATTCTGTGACATAGCACGAGGACAGTAATACATGGGGAAGGAAGGGCGTTTTTATCCCACATGGAGAAAAAAATACCGTACTTTCTCCACCCCAGAAAAACATGGAAAATGGAGGGGAAAAGGTGAGATGACTGCAGGACAGGGACAATGTTATGAGACATTGTTTACTGCAAAATGGTAAACAAAACAGGACAAAAGTGTGATAAATCACTGGTGTGATGGAGCTATAGGACCAGCCTTCTGCCATAAAACAATACCATAATCCTTATTCAACATAAGATGCCATTTTAGACGCCAGGTGAAGACCTTTTTATTCTCCCAGCATTTTAACAGTCTATAAATAAATTTTAACTTGTTGTTTTAAATTTGTAATTTTGCATTGCTGCTGTTTTTATCTGGTTGAGCTTTTATATTGTATTTTATATTATGGTTTTATACTGTTGTTTTATACTTTCAGTGTTTTTAATTTTTGTGAACTGCCCAGAGAGCTCCGGCTATTGGGCGGTATAGAAATGTAATAAATAAATAAATAAAATAAGACTCCTGAAACTAATCCAAAGTGTTCCATAATCATAGCAGGCATACTCCAAAAACTGCCTGTAATGTAAATAGCTCAAGCCACATTTTAGTTTCAGAGGATGTATTTGCAAATTTAGCTCCATGCAAATGTAGCTTTGATTCATTATTTGATATGTTTTATATGTTTATAGTACATTTAAAATAGTTCAGATTTCATTATATGTATTTTCTGAGCATAGTTTCATCTGATATGTATGCAGAGTTTGCACATCTGCATTATCCAGTTTTCTCCCCTGGTCAGTCTAGTTACCATGACAAAGCAGCTACCTATCTTCAAATTTCAATAAAGTCAACTTAAAGGTGTTCTTTCTTTTTGTAGAAGCTATGCGATCAACAATTTTTCAACTGCCCCATCTGCTGGAAGTAACATGCAACTATGTTTCCCTGGTCACTATGACAATTCTGATCTGTAATTGGCTGGAGGTATTGCAAACAAAGGGTTTAAGATACATATTTTAATAGTTTTTAGTTGTAATGAAGATATCGATATGTAGCTGATGAGAAGTACGTGGTACAGCATTATAAACAAAACAAATGACCATCAATAGTGCATCCAGTTTATAAATTTATATCTATATCCATATATCAACACAGGCATTTTGGACAGTCTTTGGAGGAATGGGGCAGTAGTATTCAATAGGGCCTTCCTGTATGTGGCCAGCCCTTCCGGTCCTGGTCAGCAGGCAGCCCCTACCACTTGTGACGGCACTGAAGCTCTTCTGGGTACTTCCCACTCATATTGGGTCTTGTCCTTGGAAGTGCTACATCACCACCACAAGCAGTAGGGGGCCACTTGTGGACTGGGACCAGCAGTGCTGGCTGCATGCAGAAGAGCCCTATTAGATACTGCCCATGGCTTTAAGGGCTGTCATGATGAGCGCCTGCAATTCAAATTTTACAACTACACCAATGATTAGGACTGCTCTCAGCCATGAAGGTCCCTGGATGACTGTGGACCAGTTCCCACCTCTCAGCCTAACCTACCACATAGGATTTCTGTAAGGATAGAAGGTGGTAGTGGTAGTGGTGGTGGGGACATGCTACTTTGAGCTCCCTGGAATACAGGTGGGATAGAAATATAGTAAGTAAATAAATAAGCATGCACATGAGTGAACCCTCTGAAAACTCCATTAATAAAAGTTTTGTGGAAACAAAAGAGAGAGAATAGCTGACATGTCCCTTTTGCAATAGAAGTGAGTTGATTTCTTTTTAAAACAATAAGAACTAAAATTCAATAGTTGTTGGTTATTGACTCAGCCTGATTGATGTTCTTCTGCAGAAACACATTACTATCGGTTTTAAAGAGCTTTAGTTAGTGAGCAGTAGCCAAAGCTGATTTATCTCCTATCTCTAGAGGTTAATGTTTCACAGACTAGTGTGGGTTCCTGTTTGCTAACCAAAACTATTGAAGTTAGTTGCATATTGTAAATAGTATCACAACAGTTGTAGCAAAAACTTCCACGTGCTTGTTACATGCTTTCTGGCTGCTTGCCAATCTCTATCTTTAATGTGACATCTTAAGAGGAAGCATCTGAGGCACATAGTCTTTAAGGATGAGATCCTATGCACATATACTGGGGAATGTTCAACTCAGATTTCATTTTACAGATCTTGGATGCAGTCCCTCATGTGCCAAACCCAGCTGTGGTATTTTGTAGCTGCCATCCTAAACCATATTTTATGGCTGACATCCTTACTTGGAAGTACATTTCCCCTAAATCTTGCTTCCATGCTAATGTGTTTAGTGTGTAAATTAAAATAAAATATTTAAACTCTTGTAAGTAATTTATATCCTATGATTTTGGATAGTTGCTGCCCAGTTTCAAATTTGCCATTCTTGGGAACGTGCTGGAATGGGTACTGGCCTCATAACTCCAAAGAGCTTCTCTATATTAAGGGAAACCCCTTGTTTACCTACCACTGTTGTGCTTCCTGTTTCTTTGGCAGGATTGATATGAATTGGATTACACGGGATGAGAGGGGCAACAAGACAAAAGGTGTTGCTGCTGTTTTCCAGGGCTCCTTTAAATGGCAGGCACAGTTGAACTGAGGGAGCCCCTCCCTCCCTCGATGGCATGTGTGCAAAGGAGGGGGGAGTTCTTTCTTTCCTGCAATTAATAATCCATATTTTGATCCTGCATTTTTTAAAACAAGAGGGATAATTAGAAACTATCAACATATTTCAATCTGGTGTGAAGACAATTTTGGAAGATGAATTACATTAAAAAGAAGTTATTAATCCCTTCATTTCTAAGCATACAGTTACCAGCTTTTATCCTGCCTTTTCCACATTTTATCCTTCTTTTAAAAGCCTAGTGTGCAGTAAAAAACACTGTGGGCACACTAGTCAACCAGGTGTTAATAGTCAACTCCACAGTTGACTATTTAGGGGGTACTCCACAGATGACACAATAATAATCAGCCGTGAGTTGACTATTAACTAACTGTGCATTCACTAGCCCATCCCGCACCCAGGAGGTGAGCTATGAGGTGGAACTCAGAATAAATGGGTTGGGAAAAGGGTCTTAAAGACCCACTTCCCAGAAGAATCTACCTTCGTGCTGAGGTGTGGGAACACCCACAAGTGTTGCTCACTGGGGCACCTCTTTCCTCACCTGCCCCACCCCTTCCTACCTCCTGAGTAGGCATGCCTAGGTTTCCTGACCAGAACTATGTAGGCTTCCTGTTGCCATGCCAACACTGACCACAAACTTCTCCAAAATTTAATTGAAATACTTTATCTTCACTTACATTGTTTAATATGATCTTAGGGGAAAGCATAGTGTGTTGTTTATGTTTAACTCTAATTGCGCAGTTTCAGACTGCAGTACTATTGTATTTGTGCACACCCACCCACCCACAAATACTGCAGGGGTAAGGAGAACATAGGGGTGGGGCAGGAGATTTCACCGGCACAGTAGTGATATAGGTGAAGAGATACATGAGCTGAAATAGCGCTACAACGCACAGACGTGAAAATGCCCAGCACTAGACTTGCTAAGGAAATGGAGGAGGAAACCATGGACTCAAAGTGGGGGGAGGAAGTAGGTGTGATGGAGCGCTTAGAGTTCAAAAAAAGGAGATAAAACAGCCTTTGTGGGAAAATCTTATATGTGATATATGCACTCCCTTCCACCAATTTGCCTTTGTGTTTCTTATCCCTCAGTCTTCTTATATCTTGGGACATCCTCCTATTCAGTTTGTTAGACTTCTAACATGTACCACCTCTATCTCTGTTCTAGGTCTGGTATGGGGTTTAGTCTCAGCTAAACTAATAAGTTTCCCTTCTATCGTAGAAACTGGACCACAAAAAGACTATTGTGGACAACAGTGAAGGCAGGTGGCTCTGATGTCAGTGGGGCAGGCTCGTTATTGGGCACTCATGGATTTTGGGGGTCCCTCTCATGCCATCGACTGCCTCCTGCATGTCTCCCATCCCTTCTGGCTTTCTTCACACAACAAAAAAACACCCCAGTAAGTCCAACTTCTTTTTTGAAACGCAAGTTGCCGCCATCTCTTGCTGTGTACAGGAGAAGCAGCACAATCAAAACAGCCCACTGTTTTGGTCAGGAGCACATTGTTTACTTCCTATTTCCTCTCCCTTGAGAATGAGGAAGTAATGAGGGACAAACACATGGGTGGAGAAGTGATGGTAAGGAAACACGATCCCCCCCCCCTTGTGATGACGCTCTGAGTGGAGTGCTCACTGCTAAGTGTTCAAGAGTCAGCCACTACTTTCCATTCTCTCTCCTGGCCACTGGTTTTCTTTCCCCACTCTCCTTTCCAACAGTGAATCAACATTCTATATCCACTGAACATGCTCATTCATCACTAGGCTGTTTTGGAATCTTCCCCTTGACGGTTTTCCCCCTATAGTTTCTCTATACTTCTGGAAACCTCAGGGTTTTCCCAAGTCTGTATTGTGTGTATGGCACCCATATAAGTGTGCATAGGACAGCAATATAAGGTTGAGTATTCAATAAATGTCCATCTTTTTAAAAAAATCCCTGGGTGCCTACTCTAATGAAATGTGCTGTGCATGCCTACACACACGTCTAAAAATATCCATCACATTGACCAGGTTTGCGCAACATGAGAATAGTTAATAAGCTAAGTGGCAAGTTAACCTCCCCCATATGTCCTGGTTGCATGCCGATTTCCCTATTTGTCCTTGTTGGATGTGGGTCCAAGCCAAGGTGTGTTGATTTCTACAGATGTATACATTAGTCTGCAAAAGTTTCCCCTTTCATTGATGCATAGGATGCAGGTTTCAAGAGAGGATAAATACGAACAACAAGTTTACCGTTAGCTTATCCATTTCTGTGCAGAGAACCCTCGAGTTAACTTTTCAAAGCCGCAATCTCACACTTAATTTCGAGTAAGTTCTAAGGAACACAGCGGGTCTTTCCTGAATAGACGTGTACAGGGCTGCACCGTAAGTCTGCGATCTTACGCACTCACACGAGAGATAGCCACTGAAAGCATTATGGGGTGACTTAAGCTATCTCTGAAGAAACTTACATAGGACACAGCAGGACGGGCTTCTAGAGTAAGAATAACGCATTTAGGACCGCAAGATGTTATCGAAGATACCAGAAGTGTAATGCCTCTGCTTTTCCCTTGCTGCCCACTTCCTGTTAGATCCCCAGACCCCGTTTTGCGGTGTAACTGCCACAGACATGAGGTCCCCCTTCCTCGTACAAGCCCGGTGTTGCTGCATCAGCAACTCGTCTCAAAGCTAGGAGTGGGAACCCCCCCCCTCCTCCTCCCCACCCCCCAACTATCCTAGTGTCTTATGGCGGCTGTTTAAGGTCTGGGAGGGGGCGCCCTCTTCTCTCCCCCCTTTCTTTTCCGTTCATTTCCTGCAGGGGTCGCTACTGCCTCACTTTGGCATCGGCGGCGGGGTCTTTCGGAGAAGAGCAGCAACCAGAGACTAGTTGGCGCCATTTTGAAGCCGACGAGAAAGGAGGGGACCGCGGCGAGCTGCGGAAGGGGAGGGAGGGGGGTTGGCGGCGATTGGTTGCGGCGGCGAGCGACGGCGGCGGCTGCCTTAGCCTAGCGCGGCGGGCCAGGGAGAAGCGGACGGGCTCGCTGTGTCTTGTCGGATCCGCTCACGAGAGTAGCAGCAGCAGCAGCAGCAGCAGCAGCAGCAGGGGCTGCAGCCGGCCGGCCAGGGGAAGGTAAGAGAAAGGAGCCCTCTTTCTGTCTGAGCGAGGAGAAGCGGGCAAGAAGCCCATTTCGCGCCGTCGCCGCCGCCTCCTCGGTTGTTCAGGCAGGCGGACAACGGAGAAGACACCGAGCCCAGGAGCTTCCCCACCTCCTCATTTCTCCCTTACGCCGCCGCCATCCCTCCCTTCCTTTGCCTCAGCCGTTCTCTGCATGTTGAACTTGCCGCCCTTTCCTCAGTGGTGTGGTTGTGGGTATGTATTTATGTGTGGGGTGGTGGAGGATAGAGAGGGAGTGGGGGTGACCTTGCCTAAAGCGTCTTTCCTCATATCTATCCTCCCCACCAGCAATGAATTGCAACCCTGCTTGACTCCCCTTTTCAACCCTCGGTCTCCTAAAGCGAGGGAGGAGGAGGAGGAGGAGGAGGAGGAGGAGCACCTAGCAAAGGCTTCCCTCCAATGTAGCGCTACTGTGGACGGGCTTCCTTCTTTCCACCCGCCTGCCCTACCCGCCCCTGGAGCCGCTTTTTTCTTCCAAGACTTGAATGGTTCAGAAACCCCCTGGAGCCTTCTTGCCTTTCCGAGTTGGCCTAGTCTCCGCACCCCACACCCCTCGCAGAGGCACCCTGACCCAGCTCAGTCCCTTCCCGCTGCCTGGGGCCTGCTGGCGATGAGGGTGGAAGGGGGAAAGGGACTCCAGGCTCAGTCCACCCCCTCTCTCTCACCCTCCCTCCCGTTTTATACTCTCTTAACTTGCCAGGCACTGGAGGCGGTTCTCTCCACTCGCGGAGGAAATGGAGGGGGGGGGGGAGAGCTGAGTGCTGATTGCCTCCAACATAACAGACCCACATCGTTTTGGTTTTAGTGTGGCCACTGGTCTTGCTTTCCTTAAATATTAAAATAAGGCCTCCTGCAGGGTTTGTTGTTTTTGCATTTTTCGTCAGAGCAAGAAGCATTTATTGTGAAGTGTTGCTTTCAGATGGGCTGTATCTTGAACGAGAGTTTCTCTGATCCAAAGATTCCAGGTATGGAATTTCACCCTGTATGTACGTAAGGTACTTCTTTCTCCCAGCCCCTTTAATTTGTTGGTGGAGAAAAGCATATTGGGGTTTTCAAAGCCCCTCCTCCCAAATAACATCACTAGTACTGCTCCTGCAGGGTTGTGTCTAATGTAAATCACATTTGTGAAGGATTTAGGCTTATAATTGTTTTCTACAGGGAACTATAACTGTGGTGTGAAGTATATCACACACTCATGTTTCTCACTAACTTGGATTTAATATACGTTTATGAAAGAGTCTGTTTTTTTCTTTGTGTTTAATTCCTTTTGCTAATTTGTGAAACAATAGGTGGGTAGTTGTGTTTACTGTTGCATTATGTAGGATAACATTACACCCACCCACCCAGGTGACTGTAAACAGGGTACACTGAATGCAGGGGGTGGGATTCTGGGGTTAGGTCCCAGCTCTTCCTTCCATGTGTAGATTGTGTCTTGTGCAGAGCTTATGAGCTTGCATGCTGTACATGCATAGGCTCTGTACATGTGATCTCGGACCTGCATTTTGTACACATGCTTTGTGTTCAAGGCACAATCTACACATGGAGATCAGGGGTGGAGCTTACTGCAGCAATCCCACTTCCCCTCCATGTGTTCAGTATACTTTTTTGAATGGGGTTAATGTATTTAGGCCACAATCCTATGCATTTTTAGACAGAAAAAAAGCCCTACAACTTACAGCATTCTCCAACTAGCTATGCTGGCTGGAGACTGCTGGGAGTAGTAGGATTTTTTTCTGTCTAAACATGCATAGGATTGCACCTTTTAAGTATTGTTCATAGACTGCTGTAAAATTTGTGACTTCTGGGGAAATGGCACGCCTAAGTGTTTAAATGAAGATAAGATTTCAGAAGTACAGCACCTTTTAATTATCTTATGAACATTGCCAAAATGTTTTGAATTCTTCAAATTGTATAGGAACTTACATATAGTAGGCTTGTAAATAGCTAACAGACTGGTCATATCTGGTAACTTGTAATTGGCCCTGTTCAAATAATATGCTAAGCCATTGTTAGGCTTCTTATCCTTTTGCAGTAAATGGTTAATGAGTGTGTTTAAACCCTGGTTATGTAGCCACCATGTTTAGGAATGGTTCACACAATATGCTAAGTCATAATTCATATGACACACTAAGGCATAATGTTTAGTTCAAAATGCTTAACCATCATGGCTTAGTGTGTAGTCTGAACAGGGTCGTAGTTTTCTGTGGTCAGATGGATACCCACGCTTTGGTTGTATTTCTTCCTCAACTCTGCCTAGTGTGGGTAAATATGTGTAGGTAAATATGTTAATAACAAGGGTTGTTGCGTTTGCCCGGCAAGGAAAATATAACATGATACAACAGTTTGCATATTCTTTTTCTACCCTGTGTTCAGTCTTAAAGCTGCCACTATGGAGTATATGAGTGGAGCTTTCTCTTTCCCCTCTCAGTGTCCGGGGGTGGGGGGTGGGTGGGTTTGGTGATGTTGCCTGATTGTGGGATGCTATTCCTAGGAAGGTTCACATGACCCCTACTGTATCTTTCTGGGGGCAAGTGAAACCCTCTTTATTCTCCCAGGCCTTTTATTTCTTGATGAAACTGATTTCTGCTGCTTTTATCTACTGTTTTTACAGTTGGTAATTTTTATATTGCTTTTTATTGATTGTATTTTGTTCTTATGTCTTTGTAAACCTTTCTTGATTCTTTTTTGAAGGGTGATAAAATCCCTTCAATAAACAAACATCTTTAACTTAAATTAGGGAGAGACCAAAATAACCTGTCCTCCCCCCTGAAGTGGAGGGAACCAGAGGAAAATAATGTTGTAATAGGGGATGACTATCTCTAAATTTATTTACAAGGTTGAACCTATAGTGAAATCCATACATATTGTTTACAAAAATGGAATTCATATTATACTAAAGTTGTACTAAAGAAGACTAAGCAGATTATACAGAATCAAATGCTGGGATCTTTTTCAAAGGGTACCTTTCCCTGTTAGTGCCAATTAAGAATGGAATCATGCCTGCATTTTTATTCTTTGAGATGAAGAATATACAAATTTCTTACGTCGATAATAGTTGTTAAAACTTTGTTTACATTTGTAACAGTCACAGTTGTAGCAGTATCTGAATACTCTAAAACCTACAAGTGAAAAACGCTGCATGTAGAAAATGAATATTTTTGTCCCATATTGAGAAGTGTGTTGTGTTAAATTTAAGGTATGATGAGATTCCATATTTAAGATACAGTAGCTGTTGGTTTATTGTTGGATTAATTTTGGGTTAACCCCTAAAGAAGCCAGAGTTGTTGGGTTTGCACATCACAAAATAACCAAGGAATGGGCTATTCCTGGTTTGATAATTGAAAGTGGAAGTGGAGAGCGGACAGAGGGTATGCACTTGCTCAGTCCTGTGTGCCTTGCCAATTCTTAGGTATAGCCAGTCACAGTAATTGGCCATGATGTGCGAAACAAGTCAATAAGATGACATTCTAGTTTTTCTGAAATTCTTAAGCATATGATCAAAGGTATTTTCTGAAAAGGCTATTCATATTTTGCTATCTAGAGTACTGAACTATCTCTTACTGTTCTCATATGTTTTCATTGTGCTCTTTGTAGGCTGCTGTTTGCTTGTAGAATTTTGTTTTGTCTTCCATTGTCTGGCATGTCTTATATTCTCCAGGTACAACCTTGTGCTTCATTGTGATATTCTTACAAAAGAATATATAATATAGTTCACACACACATATCATAATCTAAATATACAAAAAAGAGAAAATGAAGAATGGAGTGTTGAACTGTTGACAAATGCATTGGAATGAAGCACTTTTCAGAATACTTTCCTATTTATTCCATTGACAAAGATCTTCCAGGCTCCTATTGGAGGTGGACAAGTGAGTATTCCTTGCTGTGTTTGCTGGGACCTCACTATTTTTCTGATGATGATAAATGAATTCTTGTAATGGCTTATAACTCCGTGTCTCCCAAAGTAGGAAGTAGAAGTTCCATGCAGTGACACAGATGGATTTGTGATGGGTAACTTGATTGTATGAGATGACCTTCCTGTCTGGTCTGAAGGTTGTGGGTATCATGATGTGGCTAGACCGGCTGTTCGAGATGGTTGAGGAAGAGCCAATGGTGGTAGATTCAGGGCAGATAAAAGGAAGTATTTCACACAGTACATAGTTAAACTATGAAATTCCCTACTACAAGACATACTGATAGCCACCAATTTGGATGGGTTTAAAAGGAGGTTAGACAAATTCATGGAGGATAAGGCTATCAGTGGCTACTAGTACTGATGGCTGTATGCTACCTCCAGTATCAGAAGCTGTACGCCTATTTGCAACAGTTGCTGCTGAACATGGGTGGGAGGGTGCTCTTGCACTCATGTCCTGCTTGTGGGTTTCCCATGGGCACCTGTGTGGCCACTGTGTGAACAGAATGGTGGACTAGATGGACCCTTAGTGTGATCCAGCATGGCTCTTTGTAGAGTCTTATGGTAGTGCAAGGCTTGCACTACACTGTAAGTAGTATTGATGCACAAATTTAGTTGGCAGGTCTGGGATGTCCAGATTCTCCAAGCAGTTTTGGAAAAGTTGTTTGTTTCATATGCAGGAAAGACATCTGTTCCACCTGGTGAAACAGACAAAGTTGCAAATTCTCAATGAATGGATGAAAAGGTGTTGTCAGAAGGAAGGATTTAGGTTGATTAAGCAGTGAGAAATTGTTGGGGGTGGGCAGGGGAAGAACCACATATCCAAATAAACAGTAATATAATTAGCTTCCTTGTGCTTTTTTTTTTTTAAAGTCCTAAAGCAACTTTTAACCAGACTTGTGGGGAAACTGATCAGAGTGAGGAATGTCCAGTTTTGGAGGAAAATCCATGCTTTACTGCCCCTGCACTAGTGAAAGAGACTGCTAGTGCAACAGGAACTAGTGATTCCTAAAATATCAGAAATGAGCAACAGCACTAGTTTCTGCAACAGGTCGGGTCAGTGGAGCTCATAAAGGAACCTGTTGTGTTCTGGAAATGAGTATTTCCAGTCAATTCCGGGGTTATTTCAGGAACTGCTAGTTCTGTTGCACTAGTGGTCCTTTCTGCTGGTGCACAGTGAAAGTTTAGGATACTGCCCTTTAGTTCCTCTAAACACTGATTTATAGAAGTTGGAATCAGTTCCTGCAAACTGTGAGCAAGCCTGAAAGACTAAAGACAACACTGATACTACAATTCAGTATAGGTCTCCTCAGAAATAAGCCCCATTGAGTTCAATGGGATTTACTCCCTGGTAAATGTGTATAGGATTGTAGCCTAAAAATGACAGACAGAATATTTTTTAAAAAGAATACAAGTGTCTGTATTCTAATGCTTAAAGAAAGCCTTTATGGTTGAGCTGTAGCTTGTGAAACTAAAATTATAAACATGGTGAGAATATCCCAAGTTGTTAGACAGTTATTGTCATCGGCACCAGTGAATTCAATATTAGAGCCCTCAGATGCCTGCTGTGATGAGTTTGCAAGACACTATGAAGAAAAAATCAGTTACCTTCACAATGATTTGAATGGCACTATTGATTTAGTGTCTGTTGAGGTGTCCAGTGCATCATCTTATCCTGTGTTGTGAGATTAGTTTCTGGAGCCTGAGGTTGTGGAGAATACACTTGCATTTGTATGATCCACTGCATGCTCTCTCGACGCTTGTTCTTCATAGCTTCTTTGAGCTAGCCTTGGAGGACTGGCCCGATGGATCAGGGGAGTGATGATTCCATCACTATAGAATCGTAGTGGACTGGCCGATGAGACCACATCATGGCAGTCTTTTTCCAGCTTCATTGGCTGCCAGTCCAGGTCCGGGCCCTACATTAGGTTCGCTTGCCACCTACATTATATTCTTTTAGACGCCAGGTGAAGACCTTTTGATTTTCTCAGTATATTAACAGTCTATAAATTAATTTTAACTTGGTGTTTTAAATTTGTATTTTTGCATTGCTGCTGTTTTTATCTGGTTGAGCTTTTATATTGTATTTTATATTATGATTTTATACTGCTGTTTTATACCTGAATTGTCTTAATTTTGTAAACCGCCCAAAGAGTTTCGGCTATTGGGCGGCATAGAAATGCAATAAATAAATAAATAAATGGGTAATCTCTACTGCCTTAAAGAAGGCAGTGGTGCAGCCATTCCTGAAAAAAGCTTCCTTTATTTATTTATTTATTGCATTTGTATACTGCCCCATAGAGCCTCGTGTGGCGCAGAGTGGTAAGCAGCAGTTACTGCAGCCAAAACTCTCTCCACGGCCTGAGTTTGATCCCAGCGGAAGCTGGTTCTCAGGCAGCAGGCTCAGGTTGACTCAACCTTCCAGCCTTCTGAGGTCAGTAAAATGAGTACCCAGCTAGCTGGGGGAAAGGTAACCACGACTGGGGAAGGCAATGGCAAACCACCCCGCTTCAAAGTCTGCCAAGAAAACGTCAGCGAAAGCAGGCATCCCTCTAGGAGTTAGTAATGACTCAAGTGCTTTGCATGAGAGGTTCCTTTCCTTTTTTATACTGCCCCATAGCTGAAGCTCTCTGGGCAGTTCACATAAGATAAAAACACTTAAAAATAGTATACAAAGATTAAAAACCAAAAGAACATGCAAAATGCACATACATTTAAAACCACTATAAAACTTTGACAATCTGTGAGTAAAAAAACCAGACCCAGGCTCATAACATTGGGAGAAGAGAAAAGTCTTGACTTGGTGCTGAAAAGATGACAATGCTGGCACCAGGTGGGCCTCATCAGGGAAATTGTTCCACAGTTGAGGGGCGACCACAGAGAAGGCCCTCTCTCTTGTTGCCACCCTCCGAGCTTCCCTTGGTGTAGGCACCAGGAAGAGAACCTTAGACATTGAATGTAGTGTTCGGGTAGGTTCATGTCGGGAAAGGCGTTCCATCAGGTATTGTGGTCCCAAGCCATGTAAGGCCTTATAGGTTAAAACCAGCACCTTGAATTGGGCTCGGAAACATACAGGCAGCCAATGCAAGCGAGCTAGAGTGGGTCTTATATGCTCGAACCTTCTGCTCCCAGTTATCAATCTGGCTGCTGCATTTTGATCCAGAAATCTATGCCAACTATTGCCCAGTCATAATTCCTAGGTAAAGTGCTCGAGATAGTGGTGGTGTCTCAGCTGCAGGAGCTCTTAGATGTTACTAGTTATCTGAATCCGTTCCAGTCTGTGTTCAGGAGGGTTTGGGGACAAAATTGGCCTAGGACACCCTGATGAATGACCAACTGTGGGAGAGGGACAGGGAGAGTACAACACTGTTACTTCTTGATCTCTCAGTGGCTTTTGATATTGCTGTCCACAGTATCCTCCTGGATATTCTCTGTGAGTTGGGGCACTGTTTTACAGTGGCTTAGCTCTTACTTGCAGGGTGGGTTCCATAGAATGAAGTGTTGCCCAAATGAGGAAAATAAAAAGAGGAACAAATTGCTAAAGGTAAAACATGAATACACTGGAAACAAGAAATTTGCCAAAGAGGCTATAGGACTACTAGATGTCAGAAATATGAAAGGTACTGAAGGAAGGAAGGGAAATTTCAGTGAAGCTAAACTAGTTCTTTGCATCAGTGCTTAGTTGCAAAAGCTAAACTAGTTCTTTGCATCAGTGCTTAGTTGCAAGGATCTTTGAGAGATATCCACACTTGAACCATTGTTTTTGGAAAGTGAATTTTTCATAACTGGGTCAGCTATCAACAAGAGAAGATAAAGTTTTAGAACTAATTGAGAAATTAAAAAGAAACTAGTCATCAGGGTCAGATGGTGTTTATGTTACAGAACTTAAAGGAGCTCAAAGATCAAATCTAATGATCTTTTAATTAAAGCATGTCTGTGAATGATACAAAACTATTCAGAATTGTGCAATCCCGAGCAGACAGTGAAGAGCTCCAAAAGGTTTTCTGGGTTGGTTGGACAACAAAATGGCAGATGAGATTGAATGTAAGCATGCCAAGTGATGCATACTGGGATAGTATTTCACATATGCTGGTGCTTCTTTTGAGAAGAGAGAGAGAGTAATTGTATGCATTATTGGTATAACTATATGTGGAAGAACATGCATATCTCTGGCTACCCCATTTCAAAAATGTTATTGGGAAACTGAAACGTACAGCAAATGGCAACTAAAACAACTGGTAGTGGAGCACCTAACCTACAAAGAGAGGCTAAAGGAAAAAAGGAGAGGCCTTCGTATTTTAGGGGGAAAGATGAATAACATTGTAGGTTTTCAAAATTCTCCAGGGATGGAGAGAATTGAAATAAATTTATTTCATAATACTAGAATTTTGTATCACTAATGTATTTAGTAGGTCTGAGATAGATAAAAGATACCTAAATAAAATATGAAATATACTCCCCAAAATGTGGCAATGGTCACTAATTTACGGTGGCCTTTCAAATACAACAGCCTTTTCAATCATGAGTTAATCAAAGGGTTATAGCCTAGTCCAGTCTTCCAATCCTGGTGCCTTTCAGGTATTTTGGACTTCAACTCTTATCAGCTCTAGTCAGCATGGCCAGTGGTCAGTAATATTGAGAGTTGTAGTCCAAAACACCAGGAAGGGGACACGTTTGGGGAAGGCTGGCCTAGTTAATAAAGGAAAGGTCTGTTGATGGCCGTCTTCACACAGAATGATCAGGTTTCTGATGAATCCTGGCTTACCTTGAATAAACTACATGCTGGTATACTCAATCTGCCCATTTCCACCTCTTTTCTCCCCCCTGCTAGTATGACCACTAAACAAAGTGGTTATTTATTGCAGCCTTCCCGAGGATGTCGTTGCTGGATCCAACATATCTGAAGCCTGCCAAATTGGGAACTCCTGTGCTAAACAAACCCATCCCGCTATGTTTAGCAGTTGAATTAGCAGTAACGAGCTAAATGGGAGTGAATGGGCTTCATGTACAACACACAGTTCATTTGGAAAATACTGGCTTATTGTTCCATGTGAATGCAGCCAATGACTGTTGGCCATGATTGTTAAATGGATGCTCCCAACTTTGGAAGTTGTAACCTTGTAGTATCAGATGCTGTGATTTAAAACTGTGAGATGGTCATTTTTGTAAACCGCCCAGAGAGCTTTGGCTATGGGGTGGTATATAAATGTAATAAATAAATAACCATTACGTTATGTTGTAATATTCATATCCCTTGTCCATTAACTTGAACCACAGGCTGCTAAAATGTTGTCCAGTTTTGACTGATGGGGCTCAGCTCAAGAATATGTGAAATAATGGATAGTCTCTGAGCATTAGTAAAGGTTAGGTGTACATGCATTGTGGCTGGGCCTGGAATTGCGTGACAGCTAAGGATAGTGTGTCTCCTCTGAATGAATGCTTAGAGGCGGTAATGGTCTGGATGAGGGAAAACAAACTGAAGCTGAATCCGGACAAGACGGAGGTGCTTGCTGTCAAAGGCCGCAACCTGGGTTTGGAGGTGTGTCAACCAGTTCTGGATGGGGTTACACTCCCCCCAAAAGACTGTGTTTGCAGCTTGGGGATGCTTCTGGATCCATCGCTCCAAATGACATCCCATATAGATGCGACGGCCAGGAGTGCCTGCTATCAACTTCGGCTGAAACACCAGCTGCTCCCCTTCCTAGAGTCGGAAGACCTAAGGACGGTAGTGCATGTGCTGGTAACTTTGAGGCTTGACTTCTGCAATGCGCTCTACATAGGGCTACCTTTGTGCCTAGTCTGGAAACTTCAGCCAGGTTGGTCACCGGTACACCTAGGGGTGACCGCATTACACCAGTTTTAAAATCTCTTCACTTGCTGCCAATTAGTTTCCTGGCAAACTATAAAGTGTTGGTTATCACCTTTAAAGCCCTACATGGTTTAGGTCCAGGCTACCTGCAGGATCGCCTTCTCCAGTACAATCCACCCCACACACTCAGGTCCTCTGGGAAGAATCTACTTGAGTCAGCCAAAATTAGGCTGACAGGTATTACCCAGAGGACTTTTTCTTCTGCTGCTCCCAGACTGCGGAATGGCCTGCCGGAAGAGACTGGTCAACTTAACAGTCTGTTAGCATTTAAGAAAACGATTAAGACTGATCTCTTCCGGCAGGCCTATCCAGTGTAATTTTAGGATGTTTTAAAAATGATTTTAGGATGTTTTAACAATATATATAATGTTTTAATTCAGTTTTATATATTTTATATTTACTGTTGTTACCTGCCTTGATCAGAATGGAGAGGCGGGTAAGAAATAATTTATTATTATTATTATTATTATTATTATTATTATTATTATTATTGGAGACAAAATGTGTGATCGCCAAGACTCTGCCCTTAGTTCCATTGGGTTGTGGGGCTTACTTCCAGGTGAAGGTGTGAAGGATTGCAGCTGTAGCCCCAGACATTACACTGTGCCTCTACGGGAGGCAGGGATAATTGTAGCTCTTATTCTGTGGAACTAGTAGAGGGAGCAGGGCTTTTTCATCTTGGTCCTGTCTTAGCTAGGTGCACTTAAGCATTCACCATCAAAATAAACCATCCTAATATTTGGAACAGAAGCTTGTTTTGGTGTCGTACTGCCTAGGTGCTCTGAATGCCTTGGATGCCTGCTGTGAAAATGGCCAAGCCCAACTCTCCTTAGAGCTGGAGAGGGGACTGGGGATCTTTGTCATTGTTATGATGAGCCCTCTGAAGCTTAGTGCAACTGTGGGAATTATCCTGCTTGCTCCCAACTTCAAGCTAGAGAAAAAAAAAACTGTGGTTCCTCTCATCACCCTACCTAGGGGGTGATGAAACACTTGCTATGGAGAAGGTGACAAAGGCAAAAAAGGTGGATGCCTGTTTGACTGTGCCCATTAAAGAGCCTTTTAGCCATAAGCAATCTTCCATAGCTCTTAAATAAACACGCTAAAGCAGTTCCAGCTTATTTTGTCTTAAGGCAGCTGCAGCTTTTACAACAAATGCAAAGTGCTTATTAGATTTCACTTCACACTTTCCCTATGACAGCCTCAGGGCATGAAAACTTTCAGCAGAAGGGAAAAAAGGAATTCCTTCAAAAATTCAGACCATGCTCACAGTGCACAACTAATTGCCTATGAGTGATTGGCTGCGTTCAGACAACACAATAGTCAACGGTGGGGTAATAATCAACTTGACAATTATTTATCTAGGGGGTACTCCCCACACAACATGATAATAATAACTGGTGTGGATTAGGATCAATGTTGAGTTGACTATTAGTCCACGCTCAGTTGACTCACTCATCCCCTGCCCTCTCTCCCCCCTTCAGTCCTCCCACTAGTGTCCCATCAGCCATTGCTGCTGAAAACGTGTCCTGCCGGCTGGACTAGAGTGGCAGCTGGTGCTTGGACTGCTCTTGCTTAGCGACTCTGTGGCTGACGAAATAACCAGTGGTGGCCGAGGAAATAACCAACAGTGCCCTCCACACAACATGATAACCAACGGTGCTTCAAATAGCTAATGTTGCACAGTGTTGGTTGTTTCAGCCAAATAACCAATCATTGGTTAAAAACCTCCTGCCACACAACACGGTGGGTTAAATAACCACCCATTATCTATTTAAGCCACCGCTGGTTACCCAGTCGTTATTTTAAATTACTTAGTCTTGAACTGCACACACACACAAACACACTGAAACGAACAGCAGAATTCTGCAAAGTAGAGGCTTCTGGTATGATCATTCTAGCTTGGGAGTTCAATCAGCATTGAACTGAGCTGGTCCAATGTATTAAAATATATGTTTTGAAGGGGTAGACTCATCCTGGGGTAAGTGCTGCATATCAGGAGCTCTGATTCATCAGCTGTTCAGATATGGGCAAGTTCTACTCTTGATGCATGTGCAAGGGGTTGCATTATGAATAATCTAATAGCCTTTAAGGATGAGGTGCACAACCCTTTTGGCTCCAAGGGGTGCATGTGATACTGTTGGATGCATGTGCATACATATTAGGGGTGTGCACGGACCCCCCCGCTCCGCTTCTCTTCCACATCCACGATTTGCGGATCGGGCTGCTTCGCTCCGCCCCCGCTCCACTCCGGATCCGGATCGGAGCTCCGTTTCCCCCCCCCATAGGCTTGCATTAAGCTAAAAAAGTGTACAACTTTTTTTCTGTTAAAGTTAGAAACCTCAAGTTTGGCACCATGACACCTCATGGATGTATAAACACGCACGCCAAGACTCAAGGCAATCCCATCATCCCCTGATTTTGGGGGAATTTATGAAAACCGGACACCCCATTCGCACCCCTTTCGATAGCTCCGTCAATTTGCACGTTAGAAACCTCAAACTTGCCACCATGACAGCTTATCCAGGGATACACATGCACGCCAAGACTCAAGGCAGTCCCATCATCCCCTGATTTTTGGGGAATTTATGAAAATCAGGCACCCCATTCACACCCCTTTCGATAGCTCCGTCAATTTGCACATTAGAAACCTAAAACTGAATATGTTTGCAGATGACACGTTGCTGACTATTAAAAATCCAATAGAAAAGATGGGGAGAATTAAACAGCAACTGAGAGAATTTGAGGATGTTACTGGGTTAAGAATAAATTGGTCCAAATCAGAAATGATATTGTTTAACTATACTAAAAAGGAAGAGAAGGATTGGGAAGGAAAGGGAAGAGAAATGAGAGTTAGGAATCAGATTAGATATTTGGGAATAAAAATTACGCAGAAGTTAGAGAGTTTAGAGAAAGAGAATTTAAATGTGTTAAAAAAAGAGACGTTAGCAAAATTGGAAAAAATATAAAAGATTAAACTTATCCTGGTTTGGAAGAATAGCATTAATAAAAATGAAGATTTTAGCAAAGATTAATTTTGTGTTTAGGATGCTACCAATAAAAAATTCAGAATTAGAGATAAAAAGTTGGCAAAGTATCATAAATAATTTTTGTAATGGTGATAAGAAAGCGAGGGTAAATAAAAGTAAATGGTATTTAAGTCAAAAAAAGGGAGGATTGGGTCTCCCAAATATTAAACTATATTATGTAGCTAACAGATTAAGACACATTGTGGAGGCAATTACAGGAATAGGAGAATTAGATTGGATGGAGGATAAAACCACAAGTAATATAGAGATTAATCTGGAGAATGTATTTTTTAGGGAAGGGAAAAATAAATGGGTAGAAAGTATAGATAACCCGCTTTTGAGGTCTCACTGGGAAATTTGGAGTAAACATAAAGGGGAGCTGCTTCCAAGCAGCTCCCCTTTGTCACCGGTAATAATGTTAAAGAATTTCCTGGAGGAATTAAAGAGTAGATTAAGTAAAGTTTTAATAGAAAAAAATGAAATTAAGGGAATGGTTAAGAGGAATGAATACAAGAGAGGATATGGAAGAGGTTTTTAAAGATAAAAAATTAACTTGGTTAAATTATTGGCAATTAGAACAGTGGACTAAAAAGTGGGTAAGAGATAACGGAGATTGTAGAGAATTGACGAAGTTTGAGGAATTGATAGTTAAGAAAGAAAATGATAGGGAGAAAAGAACAGTGTTAAAAGGGTTGATGAGTGAAATATATAGAATATTGGTGGAGAAAGGGTTGATGGATAATTCAGGCAAAATGGTTTGGGAGACAGATTTGAATGTACAAATAGGACAACAGGGCTGGGAGGGATTATGGAAACAAAGAGCGTTGAGAAATATGTCAGTAAGAATAAAAGAGAATTATTTTAAAATTATATGGAGGTCCGGTTAGATTGAATAAGATAAATAATCAGCAGTCAGCAAACTGTTGGAGAGGATGTGGGGGTAAAGGAACGTATTTACATATGTGGTGGGAATGTAACTATGTTCAAAAATTTTGGAATATGGTGTTTTTGGAGATTGAAGAAATTGTGGAAATGAAGATAGAACGAACACCAAAAGTTGCATTACTGTCACTATTTGAAGATTTTAAATGTAGAAAGGAAATCAAGGAATTGATAACGAATTTGCTGACTGCAGCAAGATTGATTGTAGCTAGGAACTGGAAGATTCAAGGGGAATATTCTATTGAAGAATGGTATAAAGATATATGGGATATAGCTATTAATGATAAATTGACTTGTAATATTAAATGGAGAAGAGGTATAGCTAAATCAAATGATTTTGAAGGAATTTGGAAACAGTTCCTAATATTTGTGTTTTCTAAAGGAAGTGGGAAACCACCAGCAG
This sequence comes from Elgaria multicarinata webbii, assembly GCF_023053635.1. Lineage (NCBI taxonomy): Eukaryota > Metazoa > Chordata > Lepidosauria > Squamata > Anguidae > Elgaria > Elgaria multicarinata. The sequence continues at coordinate 108,308,882 of NC_086175.1, read as the reverse complement.
AAGAAAGTATGAGATTCTGGAATCAGGAATGAGATCCCGAGGTGTGGGGGAGTGCACTTTTATGTTAATTTTGATTATGTATTTAGATAAGATATTATGTATTCAACGTTTCAATATTATGTAGTATGTTGTTGTTTTTTTCTTTATGAGAGGATGTAATGTGTATGTTTAAGTATTGTAGAAAAATAAAATTATTAAAAAAAAAAAAAGAAAACTCAAACTCGGCACCATGATAGCTTATCCAGGGATACACATGCACACCAAGACTCAAGGCAGTCCCATCATCCCCTGATTTTTGGGGAATTTATGAAAATCGGGCACCCCATTCACACCCCTTTCGATAGCTCCGTCAATTTGCACGTTAGAAACCTCAAACTCACCACCATGACAGCTTATCCAGGGATACACATGCATGCCAAGACTCAAGGCAGTCCCATCATCCCCTGATTTTTGGGGAATTTATGAAAATCAGGCACCCCATTCACACCCCTTTCGATAGCTCCGTCAATTTGCATGTTAGAAACCTCAAACTTGCCACCATGACAGCTAAGCCAGGGATACACATGCACGCCAAGACTCAAGGCAGTCCCATCATCCCCTGATTTTTGGGGAATTTATGAAAATCGGACACCCCTTTTGCAGACATGGGCTGTTCTCCGACGGTTTGACAGATAAAAAAAATTGAAGCGGGCACCTTCCCAGATGCCACCCTAATACTAATTATAATATTATGTATAAGAATATATTACTAATACTAATAATAATATGTATAAGAATATTACTAATACTATATGTAGGGAAATGGGACAAGAAGTGTGTATGCTTTGCCCAAACAGGATTTGAAATGCTCAATCTGTGGCTGTTTCACTTCACAAACAGTGCACACTCACACAATAACACAGTCACACACACAGTCCAGGTAACAGAGAGAAGAAATAGAGAATAATTTTTTTTTGGTATTTTTTTGTATTTAGAAGAAAGAAGGACGATGAAACACAGTTAGGCTTTAAGAGAGGGAAGGGGGGGGGAACCAACCAACCAAATAAACACTCCAAAATTTAAAAATAAAGTTTATATTAAATCAAAATAAGGGAAAAACACAGAGCAAACTAAGCAAAAAGTCAGAAAGAAGCAAGCAAACACACACACACACACACGCCAAGCTAAATCTAATCTATCTCCAAACACAGCAGCAGCACCTAACTAACTCCTCTCCCCACGAACACAAAACCCACAAGACGCTGAGAGCTCAAAGCTCTGAGGGTGCCTCTGCCTTAGTCCCCCCCTCCAACGCTGGGATTGGAGGATGCTTCATGAGGTGATCAGTTCTCATCAGGATTGGGAGTTGAATGTGCCTGTCATCGCTTCAAAAAACCCCCCCCCTCCGGTTTACCCGCTGTCCCTGTTTGTTTACCTGACTTTTCCAAAAATTCTAGCAAGCGAACCGCAGTACGCAGAGAGCTGAGAGTAGGCTCAAAATGACCCCCATCCATGACTCTCTAAGCACAATAAGTTTCAGAAAGATAGCTTAAAAAACAACACAGTTATCCCCGATTCTTTTCCGCAATGCAATCCTATGGGCGAAATTTTTCAAAATGGCGATCGGATCGCTCCGCGTAAAGAGAAGCGCTCCGCCAATGGCCGCTTCTCTTCGCCTTGCTTCTACAGGTCCCCGGTCCGCTTCTACTCCGCCTCTGGGCAAGGCGGAGCAGGCCAAGTCGCTTCTGATTCGCCGCTTCTAATCGGAGCGGAGCGCATCCCTAATACATATAGTGATCCTGATACAGATAGCTCTTTTTAGCAATGAAAGAACGGTTTGTATTGGGAATGCTGGGGGAGGGAATTTGGTCCAGTGCATCACTGGAGGGGGGGCGGTATTGATTGTGCATCCTTGCTTTACAATAATTAAACTGCAGTATGGGTTCTTCTATGTAGCTTGGAGATTCTCATGTTATCCATGTGACATGTAATGGAACTGTGGTACAATGGCTCCTAGACTGCACACAACAGTGGCTGTTCCCACACTCTGCAGATGCAGACTGGTAACGTAAGGAGTCTGGAGATATTTCCACTTAGACGTTCACAGCTTCTGATTGTAAAGTTGAAATCATATTTATATCAGTATATACATTGATTTAAAAAATGTTTTCATGAAGATAATTTATTTTAATCCACCCTGAAGGTGGCCTTACATGAGCCACTCTTTTTGAGTTTTTTTGCCATCATAAAAGATTTAAAATATCAATGTAAGATGGAGTTGAGACAATTTTGTGGAAACGATGTTGGTTCTTTCAGCGCTATTTATTTTGGGGACACAATCAAATCTAACTCCAGTTTCCATACTCGCTGAATTCCTCCCCTCCCATTGGTTTGATTGTTTCTTGCTATTTCTGGTAACACTTGAATTTTCTCCACCTTTCCCACTTTTACTGGGTTGATTTGTTTTAGCCGTGTGTGTTCACTCCATTCTCTCTCTATTATAGTCTCTCAGTTATTCTGTGTTGAATACATAACAGCACAAAGCATGCTTTACTAATGATCTGTATGCTAGGCCATTTACTTACCTGTATATAGTATGGTGGAACATAAATTGGAGCTCATTGCAAACTAACAAGTGTCAGGTGTCCACACAAGAGGCTGTGGGAGTCTTGATGGCCTTTGTAAAGCAAGCAACATGCAGATGAATGTCTGGTTGTCGTTATGTATGAACCCTGCATTGTGGTTTAACTATGGGTTGTTTACCACGAACAACCCAGAAAGAGAATCCATAGTTCGTTTTTGCATTGTGATGTTTGGACTGTTCGTGGTTAACAACCCATAGTTAAACCATAGTGCAGGGTTTGCACATAATACGGGAACCTGCAATGGTGCCCACTAAGTTCTTCCCTCTTTGCCTCTTCAAAAAAATTGTTTTAAGAAAAACCTTGGAAAATGTTATGCAGTCTTCTTTCCCTCTTCTTCTAGCCTTGCTATTTCTCTCCCCCCCCCCCCGCAACCAGCTCTTTAGCTCACATTTGACTAGCCAGACCCCCATAGCAGCCACTATATAGCTACATCCATTGTGGAAGCCATTATGTGGTGGCACCCAGAGTAATTTCTTAAATTCCCACATGTGCCCATAGGTCCACAAATTTTGGAGACCCCTATCCTATGGTATGAAAGACTCGGCTGTTGCTGTTTTGGTATTTAGAATGGCTTTTAATGTGTAGGCTGCAATTTATATAATGTTTATGAATGTTATGCTTTTGTTTAGATTGTGCATGTGTGTATATATTTGTAAATATAGATTACATTCTTCAAGTGTAGATATGCTCATGGCTGTCACTCCTCCCTAGGGCTGCTGCTCCTTCAATTATGTTAAAGGGGAATTCTTGCAGCCCAATATCAATTCCCGTTTGTGTGGTGTCTTCCTGAGTACTGCAAAGGTGGCTTCTTTCTTGAGCTTTGAGGGAGAGATGAAAACCTCGCCACCCATAAGCCATGATAGGGAAAAAGACCAGTACCTTGGCAAAAGAATGCTAGGAAACTGCTTCCAGTAGAGTCTGCCATACATAGGAATGAGGAATTAAGAGCAATCCCTATACAATTCCTGTGGCTTTTACTCCCACAGCCTTGTTCCTCAACTTCTAGTAAAATCTCTCAAGCCTCAAATTTTGACAAGGCTATCAATGATCAACCTACCAGCAACTGATAATGACTTCCATTGTTGTCACCAGTAGAGCCATGCATTATTTTTGTCTTTCATCCTCTCTGGACTCCAGTGTCTGCCATAGCGGGATCAAATCCACTTCAGCCTTCTGCTTTCATCTTCTGGTTTTCTGCCCTCTCTCAAAGTATGGTTTGTCAATTGTGATCTCATGAGAAACCAGTTAAACTTCACAATCCATGATTTTGGGTGTTGTTGAAATTGGAGCTCCATTATAATAGTGCTTTTAGAACTATGCTATGGTTTTACTTTTCGATTTATACTGTTGCCTTTAGCTGACACTCTATTGTTATTTAGTTTTTTTTATTGTGTACACAGTCCAGATACTCCAGTTATTGACCAGGTTCATATGACATGCAGGGGTGGTTAATAAATCATGGGAGCTTGTTAATCATCCCAGCGTGTACCTGTTGCATACCGCCCACTGGGAATGCTTGTTGTGACTGGGAGCAGCTTGTGACGTCCAAACCCAATGATGGTAGATGGCTGGGGTTGTTAATAAACCACCCAGAGCCCATCACCTGTTCTAAGGAGGCTGGGTGGTTTGTTAACCACCCCAGCTACCCACCCTTACCACATTCAAATGGCATGATAAGCTGTGCCCAGCAACGGTAGCTAGGTTAATTGGGCAGCATGCAACTGGCACATGTGTGGGTGGTTAAAATATCATGCGAACCAGCTTGTTTAAAAATGTAATCAATATATATTGTATGCACACAATATATTAATAAATATATTATGTATTCAAAATCTTGTGTGTACTCAGTCACAAATTCCATCTTCCCAATCTGAGGAAATGAGAATCTTTGTCCCTGTCATAATGGTGGCTTGTCTTGTTGTCTGCAGGAGTAGGAGCTGCTCTTATGAGGAAGACTTAGCACTATGCATTTCAGCCAAATTTCCTTTCTATATTTTGAAGTATTGGAACAATTTACATACCCTTGTGAGTGAGGTCTGTGTCTTAAATTTCTTTCTCTCTCTCTCTCATAAAAGATAGATGATTTATGTTAAAAGGAAAAACTGATCTTCGTGTTCTGGAATTTCCTGAATGCAGATATGTTTTATTCCAATAATGTAGAAGTCTGAGAATAATCTTTGATTTGCCCCATGGCTTCTGTTGGATTCCCTGATAAAGTTATAGAAACTTTAAGTTCCTTAGATGAAAAAACAGCTATTGAATATAGATTTCATTAAATGTTGTGGCTGGAGTGTAATATATTAAATCTTATCAGACTTAATCATTTGAAACTGCTTTTTAACACCAAGGAATGCTGAAACAGTTGTCTTTGTGTATTCACATACACACTGGGGTATTCACTTTAATGTTTTCCAGTCTACTTTACCTTGGCTGTGTGTATTCTGTTGATCTTCCTATGTTGTACAATATAAGACCTGAATGTTGTGTAGGATCTCATGGATCTTGACTATGGTATAATGGATAACATGGTGAATAATGTATTTCCCATGCCATGTCAGTTCTCCAGCCCCTTATGGTTTGTACAAGGCTGTGTGAAGTACGGCTGTCCAGCAGGGGCCAACAGCTGTGCTGGCGCAAGGAGATAACTAGTGACCCTGTGGATGCACAATTTGAGCATGAGCTCAGAAGTTCTTTTATTTATTTATTTATTTAAAAACATTTATTGGCCACCTTTCAGGACAGAGGGCCTCACAAGATGGCTTACAACAATAAAATACATAAAGTAATAGGATAGAGGTTTTTAAGCATTTCGTTGTATTAAAATCACTTAAAATCAGCATCTTTAAAGATGCTAATTTAAAATGTTCTGTTAACAAGTTTTCTCAATTCTTATTTTCTAGCATTTTCTTTCTGATGCATGGAAATGCACTTAGCCAGTATTTTAATTCATACTGTTTTCTCTTGTTCTCTTTCTCTTTGTATTATTCCAAAACTATATAATTCAATATGCATTTTGTAGTATTTCACATGCTTCTTTTTTTTTTAAGAGCCCTAACTGGAATAGCCAAGAATTTGTACATGCTTTTTGTTAGATTTATTAGAAGTATCATTTCATTTGATAGATAATTCCCTAGATATTAGGTTTGCAGTTTCTTCTATTAACAAATGCTGCAATGTCTCTTGAGAGTTAGTTTTCTTCTTAACTCTACCTTTTTATATAGACACACAGATATGGTGGCTTGTTGTGGTTTATGAGGTGTGATGCCCATGGGCACCACTCTGCATATCCATCCTCCACTTGGGGATTGCTGTGCAATGTGACCTCAGCGAGCATGGGTTATGCAAGAGTTAAACAATACTTGCATAAGCCATGGTCTGTTCTAGCCCTCGCATAACCCATGTTCACTGGGTTTGCAAGACACAACAACCCCCGTGTAGGGGTTGGATATTCTAAATGGTGGGTGTGCATGCCTCTGTGTGTTGTGTTAACTGGCTCATAGATTGACAGATGATATCTAGCTTAGAACTGTCCCTTTTTCATAGCACCACTCACTATGGAGTTTCTACTAGGCCAGTGTTTGGATAACTGTACTATTAATTTCAAATAGCCTTCAAGCAATGTAGTCAAATGACTAAAATTAATGTTCGAAGTGGTTAAGAGGCTCTTATATATATATATTTATGCTATCTTCAGGTGTTATGGTATTTCAAGATGGTTGCAAATAGAGATGTAAAATTTCTAGAAATTTTGAAGCCATGGAAACCCCCCGCTATTTTCTGGGTTTTTTTTGGGGGGGGAGAAACAAATTTTCAGAAAAATTGGGGGGAAATGCAATATTAGCACTTTTTACAGATTGAAAGTCACTTTGTTACTTTAGGAACATAAAATGTAATTATGTACAAGTTGGTTTGGCATAAAATGATTACATTTGGTATGTTAAAAGTACAGGGTATTTAAACAATTATTACAAATTGAATTTATTTTTAAATTTGTTTACTTTTTTTTTTGTAACAAATAAAGCTACAAGCTCCTGAACTGTAAAGAACACTTGAACAGTAAGGAACCGCTTTGGTTTTGCCAGTTTATGAAGAACAGGCAAAAAACAATTAAAAAAACAACAGAAGAAAACATCAACATTATTAACAAAGAAAATTATTTATGACTCTGCTAGTCCTTCACAGTGTCAAGCAGACATAGAGCACCCATTCCCATAAAAGAACAGGAAAAAAAGGGGGACCAAGATTCAATGAATATGCATGAAATCTAATCAAACTCATTTTCTGAGCTATAGCTATCACTATCAGTTTCAGTCTCTGCTTCAATGGTAGTGCCCTCTAGAGGCAGAAATGCATCTTGCTCTTGCATTTGAGAGTTGTAGGCCTTAGCTAGACCTAAGGTTTATCCTGGGATCATCCCTGTTCATGTAAATGACACACAGGATATCCCGGGAGCAGGCAGGGACAACCCCGGGACAATCCCGGGATAAACCTTAGGTCTAGCTAAGGTCGTAGTCTCAGTTTGGAACCTAGGATTTGCTTGTCGGGGCACAAAAATTGAAATAATCTGATACTGTACATAGTTTTTAGAAATCATTTGGAAAAGTAAATATATGAGTGTCTTGTCTTAAACATTTTATTCATTATTCTAAAATAAAACATTCCATAATACATTTTTTTCTTAATTTCCCCCCAGTTTTTTGGAAAAAAACAACCCAAAAAGGATTCAGGAAAAAAAAGAAAAAAAAGTTTTCCCCCTGAAGTTTTTCGGTTCCTCCCCACCCCCGGCCTTTATATCTCTAGTTGCAAATAGGGAAAAAGAAAACACTTATGGCCTAGTTTTCATTGAGATGGTAAACCTTTGTCTGTATCTCTTCTAATGTAACCTTCCTAGTGAGCAGGTTTACTGCTCACTAGGAAGCTGTCTGATTATTGATAGATGTAGTCCAGTTGAATCTAGGATGTATAAGAGAGCAACACAGTTTGGGCAGAATCATAAGCATTTAACTGTTGAATTTGTGGCTTATACATATTCCTCTATAAAACTGGCCCTTTGGTTGTTAAATGTCTCGTCTTTGGTATTAAAATAAACATCAAGAAAAATAAGTTGTCTGATACAATATGTATAAGTAATTCAGTGTTTTTCTCTCCTAGGTTTTAAAACGGCATCATGGCTCATTCAAAGACAAGAGCCAATGATGGAAAAATTACATATCCCCCAGGGGTTAAAGAAATATCTGATAAAATTTCTAAAGAAGAGATGGTCCGGCGATTAAAAGTGAGTGACCAGTTAGTTTATATATTTTGGAAGCTCATTTTGGGCGGCTTGAAATGATGTATTTTTTTGTTTGTCCTACTTGTTAACTGAAAATAAAAATAGTGCTATGAAGTTGGGGCTCCAGATGCTCGGAGGTTGCCGAGGGTTTCAGTTGTGTCACACAGAGCTGGCAAGGCTACATTAGTGAACATAACTTTTCCCATTGCACCTCTTTTTCTGTTGCTTGATTAAAAGATGTCACCATGAACTGTGGTCAGTTTGCTGCAAAATTGGGCAGAGCATGTCTTGTGACCTAGCTTTGTGGGCTTTTAAACAAGTGCTCCTGGCCCTCCCTCTCTCTGCTAATATTTGCTACGGTGCCTCTCCTATTCTCCTTACACAGAAGAAAATCTAGTACCCAGCTGGTATTATGTTAGATTCCTGTCTGCAGTTAGCTAAATCATTAGTTGAGGTTAACATCACTAGAGGCCACAGAGGAGGAAGTTAAGTTTCTTTGGGTGTAATCCTATGCAAGTTTATACAGAAATATGCAACGTGTCCCTAAGATCAGCCTCAATACCAAAGGACTGGAAGACGGCCAATGTAGCACCAATTTTTAAAAAGGAATCCAAGGAGGGTCTGGGAAATTACAGGCTGGTTAGCTTAACATCTATTCTGGGTAAATTGGTTGAAAGCATTATTAAAGATAAAGTTAGTAAGAATATAGAAGGAGAAGCCCTGCTGAAAAAGAGTCAACATGTCTTCCACAAAGATAAGTCCTGTTTCACTAACCTTTTAGAGTTCTTTGAGAATGTCAATAAATATGTAGACAGGGATGATCTGGTAGACATTGAACAGGGGGTTGCCGACTCAATGGCCTTATAGGCCCCTTCTAACTCTACAGTTCTATGACTAATGTAAGATTCAATGGAGTTCAAAAGGGCTTTTGACGAAGTTCCTCCCCAAAGATTCTAGCAGTCATGGAAGATGAAGAGAGGTCCTTTTATGGGTCAGTAACTGGTTAAAGAACAGAAAGCAGAAAGTAGGAATAAAAGGTGAATTCTCCCAATGGTGGGAAGTAATATTGGGGTCCCACAAGGATATGTATTGGGACCAGTGCTTTCACCTTGTTCATAAATGATCTGGAATTAGGAATGAGCAGTGAAGTGGCCAAGTTTGTTGCAGACACCAAATTATTTAGGGTGGTTAAAGCAAAAAGAGATTGTGAGGAGCTCCAACAGGATCTCTCCAAACTGGGAGAATGGGCATCCAAATGGTAAATGCGGTTCAGTTTGGATGGCTTTAAAATGGGTTAGGTAAATTCCTGGGGGAGAAGGCTACTAGTCCTGCTAGCTGTGTCCAGCAGAGGCAGTAACCCTATGTACACCAGTTGCTAGGAACATGGGTAGGAGGGTGCTGTTGCACTCATGTTCTACTTGTGGGTTCCTGCTCAACAGCTGGTTGGTCACTCTGTGAGCAGAATGCTGGACTAGTTAAACCATGGTGTGATCCAGCATGGCTCTTCTTATGTTAAATAAGTCCTACAATGCCCAGCATCCCCCAGCCAGCCAGGTAAGATTCATTTCTTTTTAAACATTCATAGGACCTCACCCTTAGTCTTGTGGTATTTTCTACCTTTAAGACAAACAAATATATTTTGACAAGGAAGGCATATCAAGGCATCTAGAAATGCCTTGATATGCCTTCCTTGTCAAAATATATTTTTTGTCTTAAAGTGTTGCATAGATACTTAAAAAGAGACACTCCTAAAATGTCCCGGTCTTTTGCCACTATATTCAAAGGCAAGATACATTTTATGGGGCCAAATAATATGTGTTATGCTTGTTTTTTGTCAAATCTAACTAAAGTATTTTTTAGTTTTTCTGGTTTACAGCATGCATAGAGCAGAAATAGCTGCCAGTACATGTATAGTTAATAAAACATAACAATCTTAAAATTTTAAAATGATGATTTGATGGAATACAGTATTTATTTATTTATTTATTTATTTATTACATTTTTATACCACCCAATAGCCGAAGCTCTCTGGGCGGTTCACAAAAATAGTAGACACCTGATGCCTTTTGGATTTGCAAAGGAGAGCTATTTCTAGTAATTCTTGCAGGCTTAAATATGGTTGTAATCATCTCTTTGTAATTAGGCTTGACTTAAAATTTCTCAGGTATTTTAATGTTTGAAGTCAGGTATGAATAAGATGGTTGCTAGTTTGATGTGTAGCATATATATTTTTTGCAATCTGTAAAAAAAATACATGAAATATGTTGTGAAATCATGCTATGATTTCCCATCATTGCCTTTACATGGTATTTGTTGCCTTGTAAGTGGACTACGAAAATGTGTGTGAGATATTTTAAGCTAACAACTCCCTGAGAACCTGAATAAATAGTTGTTCTATTTTAAAATAAAGAATAATATTGCTACGATCCTTGGTTAATATTTAAATGATATTCTGAATTATCAGAGCAGTATACTAGTATGATAGAGTGGATAGAGCATTGGATTTGGATAGTGAACACTTGGGATAGAATCCAACTAACGTCTTACTTAGGACTTTAGTTGGATTCTACCGTTGGGTTCCAATCCTTACTCAGCTGTAAAATTGGCTGATTCTTGAGTCAATACCACACATGCTTGTTATCAGGCTAAAATGGAGTATTCCCCAACTTCATTTACACTGTGATGAACTCCTTTGAAGAAGGGGATGACAGAAATGCAACAAATACATATACCAAAAAACAAATTGTATTCTCCAAATGTCCCCGTAAATCTACCACATACTGTATATTATTTCTTGTTGTATTTTGTATTTTTTTTTTATTGTAGACGAGTAGCAATGTTGGGCAGCTTCATCAAAAAACAAGTGTTATGACACCTTAAAGATTTACAAGCATAACCTTTATAGGCAAGAGTTTGCTTCAACAGATGCAGATTTATTTTGACTGTAAATTCCTGAAGGCAGAAACTATTTTGTTGTGCATTCCTAGTTTAGTTGCATGTTAATATGTGCTGTTGGCAAAAATACATTGCAAATAGTAATTGATATAGAACTGAAGATGTTATACAATCTCTGTGTGTGTGTTTAATATCTTATCTAGATAATGTAGTTTAACTTGGAACTTTATTTTGGCAGATGGTTGTAAAAACTTTCATGGATATGGACCAGGATTCTGAAGAAGAAAAGGAGCTGTATCTAAATCTTGCTTTACATCTTGCTTCTGATTTTTTTCTTAAGCATCCTGATAAAGATGTACGCTTGCTTGTAGCATGTTGTCTTGCTGATATTTTTAGAATATATGCTCCTGAAGCACCATACACTTCACCAGATAAACTTAAGGTAAGATTCTGTGACTTCCTTGTCTTTTTTGAATCTGAATGAGTGATAATGCTATTTTATGTTTACTTACGAACAACTAAAAACAAAAAAGTAACCTGGATAGTTCAATCTGTACATCCATATTTGAATATGAGTGGTTCAAGCTTGTCAGCTGTAGGTTTTACAGTTTACAGCTGTGTGGTGCCCTCCAGATGTTTTGGACTACAACTCCCAGTATTCCTGAATATTGGCCACACTGGCTGGAACTGATGGGAGGGTATCAGTTTGGAAAAGGCTGCACTAGGCTGTAACCCTTTTATTAATCGTTGATTGAGAAGACTGCTATACAGTATAACATATGTTAATAAAACAATATTTTCAAAAGCACAGGCTCCATTTTCAGGTTGTCTGTGTCTGTGTTTTAGTGAATTGTTGCATTATGACTAGCAGCTGAAATTGTAGCCCAGTCCTATAGGTGCTGCTTGGGATGAAGTCCAGACAATTTGATATTACTTCTGTACCTCATGTTGAGGCATGGAGTACTACATTCCTAATACTTTCAAAGGGTATCAGTATTCCCAAAACAACAGCAACAACAAACAAGCAAACAAAAAACCTGAAAAGGGTAATGAGAGTCTGTCTGCCATTTCCAAATTTCATTTAAAAAAATATTTTTGTGCAAGGCATAAGTGCTGTCTGGTGATTCTCTTTGACCCTAAGATGAGAACGTAAGTCATTGGAATTAGAATAGCATGCAAAACCTCTGCTTAATTGTGCGGGTTATTGACATTAACACCAAAGTTCACTAGGTGTACAAACTTTTTTAAAACTGGTCAAACGGGCAAAACTACAAAATACACACTGAATAACAGTTGACATTCTGTTTGCTTTCTGAGCTTTATGTGTATTGACAACAGTAATGTGTTGTTTGTTTGAATAGTAATATCTTTTAAAAAGCAAGACACTTGTTAATTTGATTGGCTTTTTTTCCTAGGCTGCATGAAGTTGAAAATAGTTTGGTCCATGGTTGAATTTTAAATAGCCATATATTTCTGTATTATGAAATCTCCTAATGTTAGCAAGTAGCATCTACATTGATAGTTTTAGCATTACTATCTTGCTTGTCTATATTGTTGATAATTTGCTGTTTTTTGTGAGACTTGTGGTGCATGTTCAAAATAAATAATATGGTATGGAATTTAATTGTTCACTCTTGTTTTGTCTCCCTCATGTGGGTGGGGTGGGGTTGTGAGCTATTTAAAAAAATAAGCTACTGTGAGTAGCTTATTAACTCATCATGGGCTGTTGTGACATCCGAATGCAGACAATGTTAGATAGTTCTTGGGGGGGAAAACACTTTCCAGCAGTGAGAGAAAATGGGTATCAGTTGCAAGGGAGAATTGGGCAGTGTTGATTCTCATTCGGTCACTCTAGGTCATACTCATACTTAGCTTTATGATGAGAAGTCTTGATTTAGAGTCATGATCTCAATCTAACCATCATTCACTCGGCTAGTCATGTTCCTTGGACTGGGATATAGTTGGGAATATTGTATATACGAAATGTATTATGTTCTGTGGATTCTGTCAGTTGGAATAGGATTTCTTCTTTCAGTAGAATTTCTTCTTAATGCAAGAAGCTGAGCAGCTGTGCCTCCTTATAGTAGAAATAATACCTGAGTGCAAAGAAGTCTGTACATAGTGCATCATGGACTCTGGTTGCTCACTTCAACCCCTCTAGGATATCTCGCTCCTGTTGTCTATAGTGAAGTCTGTCTTTCTCAGCTGTTCTATCCACAGATTAAGTGCTGCTTTTGAGGAGCTCCTTGCTGCCTTCATTGAATCCAGCCTCTTCAAAACTATTATATATTACATTAGTTGTAATTAGAAAAACAAAAACCTTTTAATGAAATAAATTCTTCCCTATTAATTGCATAACGGAAGGCAAGCACCATCTTGAAAGAGCTTTCCCTGCTCTTCTCTCACATGACAAAATGCCTCTTCTAAGATAGTGCCTGCCTCTAAAAACAGAGTATTCTTTTTTTAATGAAATATTGTTTTTACCCATCTGCAAATATAGGCAAATTTCACCAATAGACTAATCAACTAAAGTCATATAATTAAAGAATTAACATTTTAAAATCAGTTTGCAGGCCCAAATTGTCATCTATTTCAAAGACAAAGAATGAATTAAAAATGTATCTATTTTTGTGGAATTCTGGAGATAATGGTTTTAAAGAAACTGGTTCTCTCGCGTCCAGTATTTTGATTTTAGTCTGATTATTTTCAGACAAATTGTTTCGAAATGCTTCTTTCCAACAGTTGGAGCTCTTGTTCCCTCCTCCTATAGTTCTTCAGTTGCTTTCATTTTTGTAATGAAGTAAAATTTTCAAGGTGCATAGTAATTTCCACCAAAATCTCTCAAGTGTCAATGCTCTGGGTGGCACAGTTCTTATTTTGGCACTAGGGGACATATGAGGCACAATAGCTAAACTAGAGAACAGTTTTCTGCAAGCATTTTGGAAGATGTGAAATTGGGATCCTTCTGGACACCCAGGTTCTTTAGTCCATGTCAAGGCAATAGTATATTGATTTAAGGGGCAATAGATCTATTTGAATTGTTGCTGAAACATCAACTCTAAAACCTTCTGTTCCCCTGTGCCCTATGATTCTGACTAACATGCTTGCAAATTATTATTATTATTATTATTATTATTATTATTATTATTATTATTTATTTATTTATATAGCACCATCAATGTACATGGTGCTGTACAGAGTAAAACAGTAAATAGCAAGACCCTGCCGCATAGGCTTACATTCTAATAAATCTGACAACTCTTTCATTGACCGTGACCTTAACTACTTCAATCTATGTATTCTATCCTTTCTTACTCATTTCTTTACTCATGGCTAACCCAGTATAGCTCCTCCTCTTGAAGCAATATTCCCTTCTACTTGCTTTCTCCTTTTGAGTGACTTACACGATATCGGTCTGTTTTGCATCCTTGGATGGACACTGGTGGAGAAATTTTGTTGCAGAAAGAAAGTTGCCTGGTGGCTGTATCTGGGAAATATTTATTTAAGCAGTCTTTTTTCTTCTTATACTGAGGCTGTACTTAGAGAATTGTGATAATGTGATCATTTTGTTTTCTAAAGGCTGGTAAACATGGTGCATTTTTATCCTAACAAGCTAATGTATGTGCCAAAGTTGTCAAAATATGTGTTAAATGAGTAATCATAGATGGGTTCATCAGTGATACCCATGATTTCCATAGTGCAGTTCTTATTTTGACACTAGGGGATATATGAGGCACAAGAGCTAAACTCGAGAACAGTTTTCTGCAAGCATTTTGGAAGATGTGAAATTGGGATCCTTCTGGACACCCAGGTTCTATAGACCATGTCAAGACAATAGTTAAATGAGTAATCATAGATGGGTTTATAAATGAAACCCATGATTTTCATAGTGCTTTGCTGCCATCTTTGGAATTGTTATGTCAATGCTTGTTCAGTCTTATAAATGTATTAGTCACCTTTTTAGCTAAATAAGCTTTCCAAGTGACTTACAAAAAAAGAATACAAGATGAATTTCTTGCTTCTAGGTTAGTTAACAAGCGTTGATGTTAGGTTATAAATGGTCAGAGAAGCCACTCCTTCCTGGATATTCTAGAACAGTGGTTCTCAACTGGTCAAGACCAGAGATCTACCTTGGACTCCCAACCTGATACATGGGACCCACTTTCATAATTTTCTCCACGCCCAACATGATAGCTTTGCAACAACCCATCTGGACAGATGTCATGATCCATTTTTGGGTCGCAACCCACCAGTTGAAGACCACTGTTCTAGAAGATGGAAGACCAGAGACTGCCAGGACTGCTTTGGTGGTCAGTAATTCATAATACAATCAGCTGACATTTGATATTTTGAGAAACATGGACTGATGGTTTTTTAAGGTACAGTAACAACAAACTTTCCTTGCTTGGTTGCAAGCCTCCTGATAGGTTTTTATGATAGTTGGATAGCTGACAATCAAGGAGCATATTAGAAATGTGTTACGAATTAAGGGTGGCTGCTGCTAGCTTGCAACTATTCAATTAAATTTACAAAACTAAACTAAGTTGAATAGTTGGGTGTCAGGCATCATTGCCTTGGATTTTGTTAGGGTATTGCTTGCTTTGATTATATTTTGTCTAATTTCTTGTTTAGGAATAATTGTAACTATTCTTTATTAGATCAAGATGTGTTAAGGAAACAGTGGATGCTTTTCTAGACTTCTAAACTGAGGGTAGCATAATTAAAAATATTTATGTGCTTATCCTAAATATTTTTGGCTCTGTGCCTTATCTGGAGTTCCATTCTTGACTTGCTTGGAAGTGTAGTATGTTTACTTCTGGAAGAATAGATGCCTAAAAAATTTAGATCAATATGCTTTATAATATTAGGTACATACTGCTGGCCAGCGTTTAGCTGTCTTGATGTAGGTCCATGTTGAACATGGGTCTTAGAAATGCCAATTCTTGCATTTTTCACATATACAACATGGGCGTAGTCTAGGATTGTAATGATTCTGTAATCACACTAAAAACATAATGTATGAAGTAGCCTGTTTTTTCTGTATGGATGCGGATTCAGAGATCTAAGGAGGAAAGAACAATGATTACCTCTTTCAAAAATGATAACGAGTTCCTTCTATTGATATCATCTGTAGTAGGATTAGAAAGTTCAGAGCCTGCTATTGTTTCAAATAAAATAATAAAATGAAGATCAGTGTTGCAAAAATCTGATTAATGTTCCTAACATTTTCTGTCTTTTTATGTGCTTCAGACTTTGATTGTGAGAGCAAGAGGTTAGTTAAAACATGTTGTGAGTTCACTAGTCCATAGAGATGTTTTTTTTTCAGTTGAAGTGAATGATTATACAGTTTGTATATAATGTCATGCCAGTGGAAGTAAATTACTGTTTCCTTTGTAGGATATATTTATGTTCATAACAAGACAATTGAAAGGATTAGAAGATACAAAAAGCCCACAGTTCAATAGATACTTTTATTTACTGGAGGTAAGTTTAAACTATTTGCAATTGGTATTTATCTGGATTTAAATTGTCAAAGGATTAACTTTTTCTAGAATGCCAATAGCATTTTATTGTAGTGGTAAACATGGTTTTGTACAACTGGGATCATTCTGTCTTTGTTTTATTGACTTTTGTTAAATTGTAATTAGTATATCTTTAATTGACTTCTCCTCCTATACAGAACATTGCGTGGGTTAAATCTTACAACATATGCTTTGAATTAGAAGATAGCAATGAAATTTTCACACAACTATACAGAACATTGTTTTCGGTAATCAAGTAAGTATATTATTTTTAAAAACAAAGTTTTGAAGAAATGGGGCTGAAAAAAACTTTTCAGATTGTTAGAGATCAGCATCTTTTTAATGTGCTGCGGTAACTAATAGTGCAATCCTATACATAATTATTCAGAGGGAAGTGCCATTGTGTTCAATAAAAAAGGACACTAATGGGAGACATGACAGGTGTACAAAATTATGCATGGTGTGGAGAATGTAGATAGAGAGAAATTTTTCTCCCTTTCCCATAATACTAGAATCCAGGGTCAACACAGTGCATAGTTAAACTATGGAATTCACTACCACAAGATGCATTGATGGCCACCAATTTGGATGGCTTTAAAAGGGGTTAGATAAATTCCTGGAGGAGAAGGCTACTAGTCCTGCTAGCTATGTCCAGCAGAGGCAGTAGCCCTATGTATACCTCTTGCTAGGGGACATGGGTGGGAGGGTGCAGTTGCACTGTGTCCTGCTTGTGGGTCCCTTGTCAACAGCTGGTTGGCCACTGTGTGAACAGAGTGCTGAACTAGATGGATCCTTGGTCAGATCCAGCATGGCTCTTCTTATGTTCTTACGTCTGTATAGGATTGTAGTGTAAGACACCTAAAATTCTTAGGGCCATAAATTCAGTTGTTTAGTTTTTAAAGTAATTGACTAAATGTTCCTTTTAAATGGTTCTTATAATCTCTGTATGCATGCAACAACACCTGCATGGAAACCTTTAAATCACAGTTGATTGTATTATGTTGTTCATGAACAATCGTACTAAATATCAGTCAAGACAATTCCCCAACCTTAAATTTCTAGTTTTTGTTTTCTTGTCTACACCTCTACCACTTCCCATTGCGCTACCCGCTCTATTTAATGCCACATATTTAAGCCCTTGACTGAATTCTAGAGTAGTGAAAAATAAAAATTACAGTGTGGATGCTGATTTACATTGAGACTTTTAGCGTTTAGAGAATGACACTGATAAAAGAACTGAGTCACAATCCTGCAAATACATATATGATTTTTATGTATTTCTTAGCCAACATATCCCTAAATGCTCTCAAGGGGACAATAAAATTGAAAATAAAATCCAAAATCCATGCTAAAAACCGAAATTTCACAATAAACGATCATTTAAAAGCATCAGAGGCTAGAAATAGGAATAAGAAGAACTCCCACAGGCAGTCTTCCTGGAGACAGCACTGTACTCTTTTTGCTGCCAGCTGAAGACTTTTTTTTATTTGCTCAGGCATTTTAAAACAACATTTTCAGTTTTCATATTTTTAGATTTAAGTTTTAGCTGGTTGAGATAGTTTTATGTCTTTTCGATTTTAGATAAGTTTTTATTGTATTGTTTTAAAAACTACAATATTGTTAAATTGAATAAAAGAATTAAAAGACCTGAGAGAATAAAAATGCCTCAGCCTAATGCCCAAAAGATCAGAAAGTAGGCATCATGAAGAGAAAATATTTGATAATCCAGCAACAACTACTGAAAACGCCGTCTCCCAAGTAGCCACTTGGTGTATCTCAGCATACCAGGTCCCTTAGGGCAATGCCTCAGGTGATGATCTCAACAAAATAAATATAATGCAAAGATATATGACTTTTTAAGGAAAGAAAGTGTATGTATAGGAAGTAAAAGCAATAAAAATAGCTTTTGGGTGACACTTAATAAATTACATTGTGTTACTGAGCTAAAAAGCTGTTCCTCTTATTTCAGCAATGGTCATAACCAAAAGGTTCATATGCATATGGTGGATTTGATGAGCTCTATCATTTGTGAAGGTGATACAGTGTCTCAGGAGCTTTTGGATACAGTTTTAGTTAATCTGGTACCTGCACATAAGGTAAGCATTACATTTTCTGAACTTACTGACATTGTCATTGCTGTTGATGTTAAATAAAAGTAATGTATATGGCAAAGTTACATTGAAGTTATCTTTTATTTATGATTTTATAACCCAAGGCTAGACTGCTCAGTTAAAGTCGTGAAATTAGCTAAGATTTCTATCTTCTACCCTCACTTCTCAGAGAAGTAGCAGCTCTCTAAGGTGAGAAGTAGAGGAACAGTCTGTGTTCTCAGCTCAGTGTTTTCTTGAATTTAATGCAGGACACCATTGGGCAAACTAAATTCATGTTTCACTTCTGCACTAATAGTTAGTAGCTCTTCAGTTCTAAAAGATGGGAAAACACCTGTGGTCACTGCCATGGCAGTGGTTGGGAGAGGAGAAAGCAGAAAAGAAACTAGACAGAGTAGAGGAGTGGATGACCATCCTTCAGAATAATGCTTTGTAAAGCTAACTTTATCCCACAGCCTCGAAAATACCATGTCGAGATTACTTCCTAAATTCAACAAATGTTTGCCCTTCTCCTGAAGCTGATCCAGGAAAGAATAATTATGTTGGAGACAATAAGTTGCTTATTCCCCATCTCTATAAAACATAGGGAAGCTCATGGGTCTGCTTTGGGGAACCCATAAGTTGAACTTCAAGTTTACTGAAAAATGTGAAGTGTACTAATTCCCCCCTCCTCCCCCTGATTGATCAAGCATGTAAGACTATAGCCCTATTCAGGCAGTATGCCTTAAAACTGTACAAGCAACAGGAATAAGAGAGATGGGGCTGCGTGTGCAGCCTGATCCCCCCCATGTAGAACAGGGACGTCTACAGGGGGCTTCTTGGGTTTGCTTGACCAGGAACCAATGTATCATGTTTCCCAATCACACAAAGGGTTCTACTTGTATCCAAAAGAACTCATGTAGAAACCTACTGTAGATTTTCCTGTTCACCGTGGGGAGAAGGGTTACTTAGAGAGCACGACCTGCATGTGAGGACGTTGGAGCTAGGGTTGACATGTTGGTCCCATCTCCCTTATGCATGTTGCTTGTACCTTATTCAGACATAACACTTGAATAGGGGTTCCATGTTTCATTACTTCTTGAGCTCTTATATTGCCAAAAATTTGTGCTAAAGCTGGAACTGACACATTTAACTGTAAATACGATTCTTTGGTGTAGAAGCCTAGATGTATTTTAGTTTTTTTTGTTGTTTGAAATGTTTTATTCCTGTTATACATTTTGTAATTTTGTATAGGTTTTATTAACGGCCTTTGGCTCGCAAATAAATGACACCTTCTCTTGTTCCTATATTTGTGGTGTGTGTTTCATGACTAGCTATCTTGGCTACTTATATACTATTTCATGTTAGTTTTCCAAAGTTACAAATGTATAATTAGCTCCTTCAGATGTTCTGGATGCAAGGAGCTACTGAAATCTGGATGATACTATAAACAGAACTGATTCAGGGGCTAGTAATCTCAACATTGGATTATTGTAACACACTCTATGTAGAGCTACCCTTAGGTTTCTTCTGGAAGCTTTAGGTAGTGCAGAATGGACCAGCATGACTGCTAACTGGGACTTATTTCTGCCAGTAAGTTGCACCCTTGGTAAAAGAGCACTGGCAGCCAATAAGCTACCAGACCATGTTTAAAGTGTTGCCTTTAACATATAGAGCCCTAAACAACTTTGGACCAGTTTACTTTAGGGATCACCTCACCCTTTATGTCCCTGCCCGATCTCTATGATCATCTGAGGGAGCACTTCTGAGGTTACCACATGCCCCTAAGGTTCGCCTCAGGAGCACTTGCAGCAGAACATTTAGCGTTGCAGTCCCCGCCCTCTGGAAAGCTTTACCACCTGTCATTAGACAGGCTCCCACAGTTCTGATGTTTGGAAACATTAGATGCATGCAGTTTGGCTGATAGAAATGGACTTCCTCTCCTCGGCCTGCCTCCCCACCCCCAGAAGCCCCTCCAGCCCCCAGAAAATGCATCACAGAATGTCAACTAACCCTTCTTAATGTGGTGAGTGGTAGGGAAGGACGATCCCTGAAAATCTGGTGAAGGCATCTTTCGTAAATGGAGCCTTTCCATTTATGGAAGGCAGATCCTGGATCCAACCCATTAAATCTTAGGATTTGCCTGAGAATACTTTCTATTTAGCACTATTAATTGAGTGGATGAAGTTGATCTAGATATTGTACAATGGTTTTTTGAGACTGATTGTAACCTGACTCAATTTTTCACCCAATAGAATGAGTTAATTTATTATTTAAATCTCCAAGAAAAAAAGACCAATTTAAATCAGGTTTCCCATTTTCATATTTGCATGTTTCATGCACAAGAATGCATACTAACTTGTTGTTATAGCAACTAAATATTGGCTTACAACTAAATAAAGCCTCTATGCAACCTAGAAACATAATCCAAAACCTTTGGACATGCAGCCCACATACACTGCAGAATTATATGTGTTCAGAGACGAGAAATTTCTGTTAGGCTCTCCCTGTATGTATGCAAGTGCACTTACTTTGAAAGCTAAGGCTAGAATCATGAAAGCTAAGGCTAGAAACATGCACATTTATTTGGGACTAATGCTTTTCAACTTGTTCATAAATGGTGCAACCACACTTCGAATACTGTGTATAATTCTGTTCACACCTAAAAAAAAAGATATTGCAGAGCTGGAAAAAGTGCAAAAAAGTGCAACTAAAATGTTCAAGGGGCTGGAGCATCTTCCCTATGAGGAAAGGTTACAACAGCTGGGACTGTTTAGCTTGGAAAAAAGGAGGCTAAGGGGAGACCTGATAGAGGTGTACAAAAATATGCACAGTGTGGAGAATGGATAGGGAGACATTTTTCTCCCTCTCTCATAATACCAGAACCTGTGGTCATCCTATGAAGCTGATTGGTGAGAGATTTAGGACAGATAAATGGAAGGACTTCTTCACACGGCTCTTAGTTAAACTATGGAATTCACTACCACAAGAGGTGGCAACCACTAATTTGGATGGCTTTAAAAAGGGAGTTTGATTAATCCCTGGAAGACAAGGCTATCAATGGCTACTAGTCCTGATGGCTATGTGCTACCTCTGGTATCAGATCCAGTAAGCCTATGTACACCAGTTGCTGGGGAAAATGGGTGATAGGGTGCTGTTGCATCCATGTCCTGCTTGTGAGTTCCTGGTTGACAGCTGGTTGGTCACTCTGTGAGCAGAATGTTGGACTAGTTAAACCATGGTGTGATCCAGCATGGCTCTTCTTATGTTAAATAAGTCCTACAATGCCCAGCATCCCCCAGCCAGCCATGTAGGATTCATTTCTTTTTAAACATTCATAGGACCTCACCCTTAGTCTTGTGGTATTTTCTACCTTTAAGACAAACAAATATATTTTGACAAGGGCATTGTGTGAATAGAGTGCAGATGGCCCCTTGGTCTGATCCAGCATGCCTCTTCTTACGTTGTTAAGTAGGTTGAAGGAAAAAATTAGGTGCTCTGAAGTGTGGAAACACTTTCCACTAAGGCAAAGCCACCATTGACTTATACAACCCTATAAGTATAGACTTTAATGTATTCATTTTTATTAAATTGAGATTTCATACTTTTTAAAAGAGATGCTTACTATGATTTAACTTTTAAAATATTTTTCTAGTTTACGTGTGTGTGTGTGTGAGAGAGAGAGAGAGATTATATTTTGCAATGGGTTGTATCCAGTGTTAGTCCTACTTAGAGAAGACCCATTGAAAGAACAGGACTGAAGTTAGACTAACACTGGAGGCACCCAATATGTTTACATTATAATTCTAACAATATGTATAGCATAGCCATCTAAAAATTAAGTGAAATCATTAGATTGAGAGATGAAATACAAGATTTATGACTGACTGACAGCACAGTCTTACTCATGTGTTGTCAGAAGTCCCATTGAGTTTAGTAGAGCAACAACCAAGTATGGTGTATATCGGACTGCAACTTGAATGGTGTCCTTCTATTGTGTTTTGAAAGTTGGAACACAATATTGTCAGTAAAGGGTGCAATGCTATGGAGATAGTTGCCAGCTTCAAGTTGGATGCTGGCTCAGTATCCAATACAGGGTGGCCGGGGCACAGAAGTGATCCACGCCTCTGCGCTTTGGCCGCCCTGCATTTTCTATAGGTTGAATTCCAGAAACCAAATAATCCCCACCCATCCCCGAAGCTCTCTAATGTGTCTAGTTATTTTTCTATATTGTAATGCATTTCTGCACTATTGGTAGTTTTTAAATTATTATTATTAAAACCACTATTAAGCAACCCTGTTTTTAAAGTATCTGAAAAAGCCAGTTACTTTGATTTACTTCTTAGTAGTGGAGGTAAAATTTCAACCGTACTTTTACAACATTTCCTGTCTTAAATATACCTTTCAGAACTTAAACAAGCAAGCATATGACTTGGCAAAGGCTTTATTGAAGAGGACAGCCCAAGCTATTGAGCCATACATTACTAACGTAAGTGAGAATTTAAAGTGACTGTGCAGATAGAACTAACTAAGGGTGCAACCCTATGCATGTTTAGACAGGAAAAAGTCCTACAAATCCCTATGCACCCGAAGATGTATAATTGAATGATAACTGAACACTGGTGGAGTAGTAGTATGTGTTATGATAACTGATAGCCTTATATATCAGATAGATGATTTTTTTTAAAAAAAAATCCCTGCATGTACCTAACTGCACTACTATGTAGCTAGAACGTTATATATTAACCAAGGAAACAGCGGCTAGTGGTATCAATCAATGAATATGTTGGGTAGCTTGCCACATTGATGTATGAGTTAGATATAAACTGCGCTGTACATCCTTCTTCCAGAGACACAGATCTTCCACAGGGAGGTGTACTTCTGTTTATGAAAATACAGTTGGACCCAGTTATGCTTAAAGTGAACATCTTGACATCTATGGCACAAGTTACTCATTATTAATATGTCCCATTGATTTTAATGAATTTACTCCCAGGGTAGACAACATGATGCTCATGGGTACCATTGTGGCTCTGGACAATTTCCTTGGTAACTACCAAAATATCCCACTGCTCCTACTTTAAAGCAACTTAACATATTTACTTACCAGTAGCTAGGTTCACTTCAAAGCAAAGCAAAAACCACTTGAATTCCTCTGGGTTGCTCAGACAGATTCTTAGGAAATGAAGATGGTGGATGGTTCCAGGCCAGTGCTTTATTCGCAGCGCAACCAGCCACCAAGAAATAAAAGGGAAACAAGAAAAAGGAACTTTGAACTGTGGGCTTAACGAAGTTGCTTAGTGTGTTGGGGCTCAGACCTCACCTATGCCTGGCACTCAATATTTTGTGCAGGTTATTTGTCCTTTGCCCCCCTTGGGAGCCAGTTTCTGGAGGTGCCCACAACAGTTTCTCAAATTGGCAAATGTGCCTACAAGCACACATGTTATATTTGTCCATGCAAAAGTATTCATGGAGATGATCAATGCAAAATGTCAATTATTTCTCAAGATGGGCAGGATTCTCTCCCCGCCCTTGTAATTCAGGCCCTTTTGTACTCCTTGGGAGTGCGATCTTCATTGCCCGTATTCCCACTTACCGATTTGGTAGTAGCAGTGTCGGGCTGGAGAATTCCCTCCCTGGTACTTGAATCCCAGGCATGAGGGAGTCTGTAAGTATATGTTTCCCAGGGTACCCTATACTGTGTAGTTTGCAGAATGCCCAGGATACTGCCTTAGCAGTGTTCCAGCAGCTACCAGAAAAGAAGGGAGCAAGAGAGACCTTTCTCCATATCACTGCTACTGGAGCATTGTTCTTATAAGTGGGTGGGTAGGTGAAGAAGTTATTCTATAGCTCATTTTACAATTTGAGCTGGAGAACAACTCCTGGGTCCTAACTTTTATTTTAGCAGGCAATATAAACCACTAATTGTTTCCTGTTTAAAGACTGATTCACAAAAAGTATTATGTGAACCAGTGTTTAGCAGGAAATCGTGTTCTTCTTTTGTTATTAATACAGGATTTTATGACATTCTATTTTGAATTCTACCCAATAACAGTTTATCCTGCGCAAATAAGGCTTGAAAAGCATAACAAGTTCAAATGTTTTCATTGGAAAAAAGAAATTGAATACAATGTTTCTGGATGTTTGAAAGCTGACCCCTCCACATAAAAAGATACACAGTGGGTTGCAGGCTTAAACACGTACTTGGAAGAATGTCCAAATGAAACTGGAGAAAATCTTACAAGTATAGATATTTAGTATTATGTTAATGTTTCCTGCATTTAATATAGTTGAATTCCCAAATATCTAATGCAATAAAAGTTCTTGAAGAATTCTAGGTTAGTGGACCTTCCTATAGGACAAATTGATAAGGTTCCACCGAGAGTTAGTTTTCAAATGATGTAATTTTACAAATACGGAGAACTAACCTGAAGTGCTGTAGTTGACAAGAGCAATTGGTCACAAGTTTGTGGGTAGGTGGGTGGAAGGGAGATTAGCATTATTCTCTGGACATTTTGATACACTGATTTTGTAATCTGTATTTCCCCAAAATAAACTGATATAATTGCTGAGAGGTACTGAGAATATGTTTGTATTCTGCTGTTGATATATCTTTTTTGTCTTACAGTTCTTTAATCAAGTGCTTATGTTAGGAAAAACTTCTATCAGTGATCTCTCGGAGCACGTTTTTGACTTAATATTGGAGCTATATAATATAGATAGTCATCTTTTACTCTCAGTCTTGCCACAGCTTGAATTCAAGCTTAAGGTAAGTGTTTCATCAGGTATGTCAAACTCAGATTAGTTGGAGGGTCAGATTCATTGTCTGGGGGAAACATACTATTTTTCAATGATGTTCACTCTGCTTCTGTGAACCCTGGTGCCTCAACTCCTTTTCCTGATGATCACCCATCACTACATTTTCTTCATTACAGTTATCCATGTGTGTATGCTCCAGTGCTCTTCTGTTTTCAATCTACCCATGCAAAGAGTAGCCAGTGCCTCAGTCTGCTGTGTTTTCGAAGGACATAGTGTTTGTGTTATATTCACCAGTTTTCCCTTCTAACAATAAGCTGGGTCACACTCCATCACAAACAAAATCACTGTTAGGTAGAGGGACTAGAATGATACTCTGAGCATCTAATGCAGGAGTAGGCAATCTGTGGCACCAGGACAACCTATGTTCCTAGGGCTGTATGCAGCCCTTGTTCTAATTTCATGCAGCCCTCAGCTTTAATTTTATGCAGATATCTGCATGCAGTCAGTTCAGACCTCTGTCATTAGATCCCTGTCTCTTCCTTGGAAGCCTGTTGCTTTGGAAGGAAGTGGACAGGAAAGAAAAGGAGATGCCAGAAAGAGAGAGAAAAGAGTGGTAAAAGAAAGAAGCAGCAGTGATCAACCCACATTTAGCTCTGGCCCTGCCCACTAGTGGTTTTGGCCTCATTCACAACAAACATATTCACCCAAAAAGTTATTCACCGCTGATATAATATTATGCCTAATTCACTTATTAGATTGATATTGTAGGATAGCTTTCATTACATTCTTTATCAACTAACTTGGTTGATTTGTTGGTTTATCTCAATGATTGCTTTTTGCTTCCTGCTTATCATTCTAAATTGCTATACATGTTAACTTTAGGAAAAACATAGGTTTTTTTTTATTAAAAGAAATCGTTTCATTCCAAAGCTTGTTTTTGCAGTGTGCGTGCATGTGAAATATAATATAAAAATGTATATTTTTCCAGAGCAATGACAATGAAGAACGCCTGCAGGTTGTAAAACTACTAGCAAAAATGTTTGGGGCAAAGGATTCAGAATTGGCATCTCAAAACAAACCGCTTTGGCAATGCTACTTGGGGAGGTATATGCTATTTTAGTTTCTTTCCCATAAGGATTAAACATTGCTGTAATGTAATTATTCAATATTTTAGATATTTTCTTTTTTTCTGTAAGCATGAATCACAGGTATGTAACAGTTCTATTGGGCTGCTTATTTTGAAATTGACCCCAATAAAGCTAGAGCTGCATCTTTGGTTTCATAGATATAACTCATGTGAGCCCCATTATATAAATTAAATTAGGTCTAAGATTGTAGCATTTACTGTCACTCATATTTTTTGGTAACAGAATATTGTCTGACTCTTTATCAACAACACAAAAGCGTAAAAATATTCTAAGAATTTTTCAATTTTTATTTTGAATTTGATTCATATTTAACCATTGTAGAGCTTTCAAGGGTATAGTATACAATAGAAACAAGCTCACCGAATTTGAATTAGATTCCAAATATATGTGTTGATATGTATATTAACACAAATACATGTTTTAATATGTCATACTGTAATTGTGACAGAAGCACACTTAAAATCTGTATCTTATGTTTGATTTTCCCTTTAGTTAAATGAGAAATAGAGCCAAAGTTCATCATATCTCAAAACAAAATCATACAGATATGTTAAAGTACGCCATTTTTGAAGTATCTGTTTAGATGTGCATAGTGAAGGCTGATATATCTGATGAAAACTGGGTAGCATATTAATGCATCGTGAGAACTTCCAGCATACTAAATTAGTAGAAATGCTTTTAGCGAGAAGGTTCCCTCCATTTTATTTTTTTTTATTCTATTTCATTTTTGAATTTTGTAACTTTAATAAACATATATTACTGAAAAAAAGAAATATTTTCCACAAAGTGCTAGATTTTTTTTTTTTACCTGGATGTTATTAACTAATATTTTACTAAAAGTGATTTGTTGTTTTACATAAGGCATAGTGGTACATACCTGATATATAATAACATCAAATAGCATTCCCAATGGTCAAATGCTAGCTTCAGAAACTGCCACAAATGAAACAATATTAAGAATTTAAATGAATTTTTAATACCAAAACTGAAATTAAATCCTCCCCATAAAGAAAATGGTTTTTTTATGATCTTGAACTTTTCATTCTAATAAATAATAATAAGACTCAATTTTTCTATAAATTGATCATTTATTACACTCTCTATTCTAAATCTTTTCATGTTAGTCAATTTAACCATAGTTGCCATATCGCAACTTATAAGATACCAGTGATTAATTGCAGCTGGGTTGACCTTCTTCCAGCTAGTCATTTTTGCATGTTTTTTTTTTACATTTGTTTAACTTGGTGCATGGTTCTTCAAGTGTTCCTTTCTGCCTTGAATGTGTGAAATTTGATTGTCACTACCTTATGAATGATCCAGCAAAGAGTATCAATAGGTTTGGATATAGAGAAAAAAAATATGTTGGTAAAAACTGAACCACACAAGCTGGGTGGCTTCGTTCTCATTGTGAAATTATTAATAATGGGTTGTACCTTGCCTTAGTACCTTTGGGTGAGAAAATAAATCTCAAATCCAGTGCTGTCATATTAGTACATTGTGCTGTGCATAGCATCTCAATATACATGTTTCCACTAAGTCCCCGTTGCTACCCACTGCTAGGATTTCTTCTGCTCACATATCTCTGGATCCAAGCCAGTGTATTTATGACATTATCAATCTTTCAATTCTTTAAAGAAATAGATGTGACATCTTGGTGAAAAGAGAATTGAGAGATAACACAGCTATTGTAAATTTGTTTGTTTTGTTTGTTTTAAAAAACAGGTTTAATGATATCCATGTACCTATCCGTCTTGAATGTGTGAAATTTGCTAGCCACTGCCTTATGAACCATCCAGATCTAGCAAAGGATTTAACAGGTATCAGTAAATCTAGTTTCCAGAAGAACATTTCTTCTGTTTTTAGTTTTATAGTAAAATCAGATCACTATTCTATGGCTTTAAAAAGTTACAAAATGTTTACAGTAGGTATTCCAATATATTTACAGAGTGCTGGTTTGGATGATAGTCATGACTAATTTTTCTCCTACTTGTAATGGGGAAGTGAGCATTTCCTTCCCATCCACTGGGCTCTGTCTTCTGTCATCCATGCTTTGGTGCAATGATTGAATAGGATTATGTATGTAAGATCCACTGGGCTGGTTCACACAATCACAGTAGATTGTGGTGCATGTGAGAGGCCATTTTGAATATTCAACCACTAGTGAGTGAGTTGCCATGGTTTGTTGTGTTGTCTGAACCTGGGCAGTAGGTTAAACAACCTTCAAATAACCCTACAACAGACCATGGGTTATTTGAGCATTGCTTAACCCTCAAACGATCCCTGCTGCCCAGGTTCAGATGATATGACAAACTGCAGTGAGGGTTTGATTAGGTAAAATGGAGGCTCTAAAATTAGTTCTGTAGCACAATTTATGAAAATAGTGTAGCTCTGGTCCTACCTAAAGGGCTGTTTCCTCGGCCCCATGGTAATTGAGCTGTGGGGTGCTGCAGGGCACCATCTTCTCCCCAATGTTACTTAACATCTATATGAAGCTGCTGGAGTGGTCAATTGGGGATTTGTAGCTAAATGCCATCAATATGCTGATGATACGAAGTTCTACCTTCCTGTGACAACTGAATCAGGTGAGGCTGTGCTGGTCCTGGACCGGTGCCTAGACTCAGTAATGGGCTGGATGAGGGACAATAAACTGAAACTAAATCCTGGCAAGACAGAAGCCCTGTGGGTGAGTGGTTCCCAAGTCCGGGAGATAGGCTCATTGCCTGTTCTGGATTGGGTTGCACTCCCTCTGAAAGATCAGGTTCGTAGTTTGGGGGTACTCTTAGATTCATCTCTTGCTGGAGGCTCGATGGGCCATGGTGGCTCAGAGTTCCCTTTACCAGCTTCAGCTGGTTCACCAGCTATGGCCTCTCCTGGACAGGGATAGCTTGGCCATGGTGGTACAGGCATTGGTAACCTCAAGATTGGATTACTGCAATGTGCTGCCTATCGCTACCAGGCCTGGTTTAAGGTTCTTGTACTAGTGTACAAAGCCTGGAACAACTTGGGACTAGGATACCTGAGAGAGTGCCTTCTCCCCTATCAACCTGTCCACTCACTGAGGTCATCTGAGAGCATGCTCCTGGTGGTTCCACATAGACCTACCCTTCGATTGGAGTCCACCAAGGAGGAGGCTTCAGTGTGGTAACCCTCCTCTTATGGAATTCCCTGCCTCTGGAGGTCAGGCAGGCGCCAACTTCGTATTCCTTTCGGCGCCTCCTGAAAATGTCGTTGTTCCAGGAAGCCTTCCCTTGATGACCAGCTGCAGTTTATTTTGCACTTTGTTTCTTTTAAGACATCTATTTTTAATGTGTTTTTATTCTGTTTTTATTTTATTTTATTTTATTTTGAATGGGAAGTGGTATATAAATATTGTAAATAAATAAATAAATTGGTGCCTACGAGTGCGCCACAGCTCATCATGGCTTAAATAAGCTGTGTTGGGCTGCAGTGATCATGTAAACTAGGTCATTGTGTCTTACCCTGGGATGTGTATTGTGCTGCTCTAACTTATGCATGTTGGATTTTATGTGAAACATCTTATTCAGACTTCATATATAGAAGAAAGATTGCGGGAGGGTGTCATCCAAACTGAGTTTAAAGGAAGCATTTTTTAAAAAGAAATGAATAATAGTGTGGCACATAGTAGTCTAGAGTATATTTTGTTAAGGAATTTTTCCTTCTTCCTTAGAACTATATTTTGTTGATTATTGAATGTTTCTTGTTCTCATTTCTGTTGCTCATATTCTTAGAAGAGGAAGCATAGTAATTTTATCTTTCTCTGATACTCCAGATATTTACAAGTTTACATCTATAATTAAAAATATTTCTAGATAATTTATTACGGATCTTACTTGATCAAGTAATGAGCAAAACTGAGAAAATAATATTTAAGCTAAGTTATTGTTGTGAAAAAATAAGACTTCAGGGTTT
Source organism: Elgaria multicarinata webbii (assembly GCF_023053635.1). Classification (NCBI taxonomy): domain Eukaryota; kingdom Metazoa; phylum Chordata; class Lepidosauria; order Squamata; family Anguidae; genus Elgaria; species Elgaria multicarinata. Next base: position 108,278,645 of record NC_086175.1, on the reverse strand, counting down.
AGATTTCTTTGTGCAAGTTTGACCTTTATTTAGTGCTCCTATTTGGCAATAATACTGTTTGATTTGAACTTGTGTTCTGTTTATTCTTGAGCATCAATCAAGATGCAACTTCCTGCTTACTTCCAACTTAACCCTTCATACCATTTGTTTTGACAGTATCAGTCTGCTAATGGGGTCCCAAAGACCCCTTAAAGGTGTAGCTGGAAATAAAGATATGATTTGACTCCAGCTTAACATTAAAAAAGATAACTTAATTGGTATTCAATTCCAAAAATATAGTCTAATGCAAAAATTATTGAGCTACATTGGATCCCATAATATTTATTTGTTTACAATATTTATATACTGCTCTATATCTAAAATTGATTCCAGGGTGCTGAACATAGGAATAAACAGAAAAAAGGATAAATACAGCCAATTTAAATTGTTCAATTTAAAACAGAATACAAATAGAAATGGTGGCTGGTTAGTAAGGTTAAGTTTGTTAACTAAAGCATGTACAGTGAGTGGTTAATATTGATTTGATTTGCTAGGGACAAACAAACCTGCGTGACATGTGCCTGGAGAAAAGATACAACTTACCAACCCACAAATTTGGCATACCTCATTGGGCTACCAGGAACCCTTGGAAGAGAAAGCCAAAGGAAAAACAAATCTGAAAACAAACAAAAAAGCCTAGGTGAAATATTAGGCTCATATTAAATAACAAGAGGGGGTCTGTTAGACTTATAGTCCCCCCTCAAATATTACAAATAGGAAATCAGTGCATTATGACAGTGTTAATTCCTATGTCAAGATAAAGCCAACTTGGAGCAGAATTAACCCCAAGACAAAAAATGTTTTTCTGTGGTCAAATGGACCCTTGCAGTGGTTTCTGATGCTTTTTTTGTACATCCATGAGAAAAATAACATTTTGTAAAACCTTTTTTTTTATTAAAACAAGTTTTAAAACAAAAACAGACAAAAATTACTCCAGTGCTGTTGAAGATGTATAAAAACACAAAATGGAATTTACGATACTGGCAAAATGCAATTATTTTTTTCTACTGTATTTTGATAATTTACATGGAATAGAATGGACCCCCATTAGCATGGGCCAACATTCCCCAACCTGACATCTTCTATATGTGTTTGACTACAACTCCCATCTTTCCTGACTATTGACAATGGTGGGTGGGGCTGATGGGACTTGTAGAAAAGGCTGACTTGGGCATTTTGCAGTTGCACTTTCTTATTAATTTCATTATAGCTAAATTAGATCCCTGATAGCTTAGTAAAAGATTTTTTTTAAAAAAAAGTGAATGTGGAAATGGGGATCCGATAATTATTGAGGAGCATGGAGTATGAAGTGGTTCAGATTTGCAAATGTTTCAGACAGCTGGTGGGATCCACACCCAGCAGCTTTTTGGGAAGAGTTAAAAGAATCAGAATCTATGGTTTTCTGGGTTTCTTATTTTATAGCATGACTGACTGTTCTTTCTGTGTTCTCTTTTAAAGCAAAAGTAAACAGGGGGAATGATATCTTAACTGTTGGAAATCAAATTGTGATTGACCTCATTTGTCATAAGTTTATCCATATTATTGATTCAGAAACAAATTTTCATGGGCATAAAATCTGTGGGCCTATATGAATGTGTGTAGTATTGTTTTTTCTTGTGTGCAAAGCTTCCTATCATGCATAGAATGAAGAGGGAGGTGCACTTTTCTTCCACATCTCGTTAGTTTACAGCACATAAGAGCAAATGTCACTTGTCAAAAGCTGTAAATTATGGAATTACAAACCTAAAGATTTATTGGGAGGCAGGAGAGAGGAAGGTATGATATTTTGCTTTGCTTTATTGCTTTTGTGTTTGCTAGGGAACGCCATGTAGACCAGATTATCCCTATAGTGGGTGTCTGGCCACTCAACTGTTACTGGACAAGAAAACCCAAAGTGATTTAAATAAGCTGTTTTCATGAATGAAAGTAACTTCATAACAAAACCCTGTTAATAACTGAGTTTATAAAGAGGAAATACGAAATGGATAGAGAGCTTTTTTTTCTCACACAAGCCTCTGTATTTTATTCTCTAGAATCAGTGTGCCAACAGCAATCTACATCTGTTTAAATTACAGGTATTCAACATAATGATATGAAATTTTAATTAAAGTGTTTTTTCTGTACAGAATATCTTAAAGTGAGGTCTCATGACCCTGAAGAAGCCATTAGGCATGATGTTATTGTATCGATAGTTACTGCTGCTAAGAAAGATCTCTTGCTTGTCAATGATCATCTACTTAACTTTGTGAGAGAACGAACACTTGACAAACGGGTAAGTCATTATGTAGGTCAATTACTTGGACTATTATTCCAAGAATAGGCAACTTATTCAGCATGTTAAGAATTATTTCACTGTAACTATCTTGCAAGAATTGTCTGATTGCATATTTACATACTGTGATTATCTACTTTATTAGCACATATTTGCATTTCCTAAATTATGGGATTGCATAATCATGAAAGTCTAAGAAAGAGCTATAAACGTCTTCTGAATACAGTGAAATACTTCTATATGATTGTTGCTGAATTGCAATCAAAACAGATTTCTTGCAAATTCTATACAGAAAGGCCTTCAGAATAGGAATTTTGTACCCGGTGTAACATATGCCATTGCAGCTTATCTTAAAGTTTATTAATTAAATATCATCGTGGGCGTGCGGACTGCTTGGAGGCCGCCGATACAGCGCCGTCTGGCAGACCTGGGGGCCAGGGAGGTTGGGGGGAGGTGGAGCAGTTGTCCCCCTCTCTCCGGGGTTCCTGTCAGCCTTGGGCTGCCCGCCCAGCTCGCATGAAATTAGGCCGGGGCCTGGGCTTGCAGCAGGCGAGCAGCCTCCCACCCGGCCACCAAGGGCCCCGGCTGTGCCTCTCTCATGCTCCAGACCGTGGCACTGCCCCCTTTGTGGGGGGGGGGAGCGAAGAGGCAGAAAGGGGGGGTAGGATTACCTTGGAAAGCCCAGAGGAGTCGGGCGAGGGGCTTAGCAACCTGTATCAGCTGACGTTACATGTTACTGTTGCTTAGCAACCTGTATCAGCTGAAGCCTTTACAGAAACATACCTAAGCGTTTTATATATAGATATAGAGATAGATAGATAGACTGATAGATAGATGTGCTGCCCTAAGATTTGCAATATATTCTGCCTTATCTATAGGTTTAAGCAACCCAAAATGATATTTTTTAGAGTACAGGGAATTAGTTTCATTGATAACTGAACAGGATCTAAAATTAGTTCTGTAGCACATTTTATGAAAATAGTGTAGCTCTTTGCCTAATCTTTTTTTAAAAAAACATTTTATTTTTGTATCATTTTTTTCAGCACAGTAAGCATGGGCTATTGGGCTAAATGTAGTCTGAAAAACATAACGCAAACAACCAATTTAGTTAGGATAAATAAGATGTCTGTTAGAGTTCTATAAAGATCTCTATTCTAGAAATCTTGCCGAAGTTGGTTAAATTTGGGGAATCACTTTATCTTCTAGCTTCTTCTCTTATAAAATAAGCATTTTGTGTTGGAAAATACCATGATCTCATTAATACAACCCTCCACCTCTATATATTCCATCCCTATACACTGACAGTATCTATGATGATATAAATGTATTAATTGTTGTAACTGAAATGCTTCATTATAGAACTTTAAATTGGAAGCCCTAGTTTCCCCATTTATTTCTTCCTATAAAACATTTTTTAAGCATCTCGATCTGTTGTTCTTCCTTGTAAAACCATTGATTACTTTTTGCCATTTTTTTCAAAAAAAAGTGACCTGGTTCACATGATCAAAATAAGCCACCCTGGCTTATTTAAATTTTGACGCACGCCAAGCACGATTTCCATAATCACCACCTGGGCGTGGCTTCTTACGATGCCCAAACCCAGGCTGTACGACTGTTGGAGGGGGAAACAATCCTCCAATAACCCTAAACCAGCGCTGCCATTTATTTTGATGGGGGTGAGCCAGCCCATTGTCTGTGGTGTAAATTGGAATGCTCTGAAACAGGAAGTTACGTTAAGATCACTCTTTACCTAGTCTTAACACATCGGTAGGAAGGAACAGTCTTCATCAAACTGAATATTATTACTGTTGGCTGCTTTGGGGAAAGGTGTTTATGGAATTGAGAAAAAAAATCTGTTGTTTTACCCATTAATAACACTATCAATTATGAAGTATTTTGAAATGTTTATAGTGGGATATTTATAAATAAGTGTACCTTTTGAGGCTTAAGATGTGCTATTATTTTAGTGGAGAGTGAGAAAAGAAGCTATGATGGGACTTGCACAGGTATACAAGAAATATTCTTTGCAGTCAGAAGCTGGAAAAGAAGCTTCAAAACAAATTGCTTGGATAAAGGATAAGCTGTTGCACATATATTATCAAAACAGTATTGATGATCGGTAAGTTACCTTGAATTTTTATGTATTTAACTTCATTTTTATATTATGAGTTTATCTACTTACCAATAAAGATGAAAAAGAACACGCTTGGCTTCCTATCCAGAAATGCAGACAACTACTGTATTTTCTGGCGTATAAGACTACTTTTTAACCCAGGAAAATCTTCTCAAAAGTTGGGGGGGTCGTCTTATACGCCCAGTATAAGATAACTTTTTAACCCAGGAAAATCTTCTCAAAAGTTGGGGGTCGTCTTATACGCCCAGTCATCTTATACGCCGGAAAATACGGTAGGTAAATTTTCAGGGAGTCTATTGGACTTATGTGTGGGTTTTCTTCTTTCTTTTTTTGAGCAGCAGTCCCAAAAGCAGGTATAATTGCCTGCTTTTTGAATACTGGAAACTAGATGTATTCCAATACTTGGCCATAACTGAAGTAGCTCTCTAGCATGTGATGTACTGTTCCTATTCTAAACCTACACAGTCTGTTTGATCAAGTTGATACTTGTATCTTAACTAGACCATTGGGTTCTTATCATTTTTAGCAATGTGTGGCCCTCTGTATGTTTCGGCCTACAACCCCCATCATCCCTCACCACTGGCTAAGCTGATTACGGTTGATGGAAACTGAAGTCAAAACATCTGGAGGCACACAAGTTGGGGAGCTACATGAACTAGTCTGCCCAAACCTTGAGTTTGTGCTCTGCACTCTTTCCTATGCCAGAGGTGGAGATCAAAAAAATTTCCACTGACCAGTTTTGCATTTATGTCTGAACTTTGGGAAGTGGTTTGTTTATACTTGGGGTCAGGAACATGGTACTTGCCAAGGCACCTGCCCCCTCCTGATTGTTTTTAAATTATTTTAAAATGTCCTCCAATTGTCTGGGATCACTTCAAAGTGAAGCAAGGCGCTCCAGCTGCTACTGTTCCAATTTTCCATAAATGCCTCTAGGCTTCTCATGTAATGAAGCATGAGGAAATTAAAACTAATTCAAACCTTTCTTTCTGTATGTAAGTATTAATTTCTTGGGATATACTTAATCTCCATTTCTGTAACTTTTATTGATTACTAATTTAAAATGTTATCAATTTATTTGACATTTATATCCAGTTATTGTAAATTTGTTTTATATAATTAATTATAGGCTGATTTTGAGAAATTTACTTTTAATCTTGCTGTTTTATAAAATAGCTTATTATTGATTATCTCTTTTTAGACTGCTAGTGGAACGCATCTTTGCTCAGTACATGGTTCCTCACAATTTGGAAACAAATGAAAGAATGAAATGCTTGTACTATCTTTATGCAACCCTGGATTCAAATGCTGTTAAGTACGTTTCATATGACAAAGACAGAGCTATTGTAATATTTTGCTATGGTGATACAGTAATAGTGGAGGAGAATTTATGTTAAATCTTGAAAAGATGTCTGGTAGAGTTCTGTAAAGACCTCTATTCTAGAGATTTTGCCAAAGTTGGTTAAATTTGGGGGATCACCTTCTTCTAGCTTTTTCTCTTATAAAATAAGCATTTTGTGTTGGATACTACCTATATCCCCACTAATCAATAAAATAACTTGGTAAAACTGTGATTGGCTGTCAATGATATATGGCAGCTTATAGTGCTTGAACTTCAAGAGGTAGCTGGACAACCATCTGTCAGGGATGCTTTAAGGTGAATTCCTGCATTGAACAGGGGTTGTAGGCCCCTTTCAGCTCTACTATTCTCTGATTCTGTTAATACATTAGCTAGAGATCTAAACCATAATAGAAAAAAATCATGTAAAATAAGAACTGTGTAGCATAGCAAGATGTATGACAATGCCTTGAGAAGCCAGGCTGTAGTCACCAAAATTGTGGTATATGGTGGCCTGTTTCATGCTTCAAGTTAAACCATGGTTTAGTGCTTCGTGTAGAAGCTGGAATGTTTCCAGGAAAGCTTTAGGCTCATGCATTCCACTTTCTCTTCCTCTTGCAGTGCTGGGAGAAGGATAGCATTTAGTTTCACTTCCCACTAATTCTGCCTTGTTACATATGAACCAGAGAAGTTATTTAAAGCAAATTCTCGCCCATTTCTAAACAAGCCATCTTCAAACCATGGGTTATGAAACTGGCTTGTTTAACTAACTAGAGTTTGTTTTAAATCACAGTTTCTGATTTATGCATAATAGCAAGCCAGGTTTAGTGGAAAATGAAATGAAATGCTAATCAAATCCTTGTCCTGTTTGTGCGAGAGAATGAGAGAGGAAAGGCTTTATTCCAGCTCATTCCAACTTGTCTCTGTAGTGCTAAATCATGGTTCAGACTTACATGTGAATCAGAATTCTAGCATTCATTCTTGAAAAAGGTCTTGGCTATTTCTATAACATTCTCTTCCCGCATATATACAGCTGTATCACAATAATTTGGCTATTGGGTGATATAAAAATGTAATAAATCAAACGAATGATTCATGGTCAGCTTATGATCCACTCCACTCCTAAGATACCTTTCACACATACTATTGTTATAAATCTATGGCCCTGTTCAGAAAACACCTTAAACCACAGCTTTAACCGCAGTGGTTAAGTCAGAAAGCCAGGCCATGTTCAGAAGACACCTTAAACCATGGTTTTAACCACAGTGAATAATGCTTTTTGCTTTATGACAGTATTATTATTTAGCCTCATTTAACTAGTTTGCTATCCATAATATGGGAAGCATCATAAAATGTTTTGCTGAAATCAGGATAAATTTGTTAACATGGATTGATTTGATTGGTAATCTAGAACAGTGGGTCTATAGAACTTGACTGTATAACTTTGTAATTTTACTCTTATTATAAAGTTGAGATTGCTATCGTAACTAAAGTTTTGTATCAGTTTTTCAGCAGAGGATCTCGGATTAATTAGGCCTGGGAGGCCCCTGACTGGCTGAATTATTTCTAGGAAGTTTCTCATTATGCATAAAATGATAGTTTGGCATGTTGCAATGACAATTACTATATCAATGATTTCTTACTCTATTTTTAACTATCAGGGCACTGAATGAAATGTGGAAATGTCAAAATCTGCTGCGGCACCAAGTAAAGGATTTAGTTGACTTAATCAAGCAGCCGAAAGTAAGTTTATTTTCTCAATATAAAGTATATTTAATTCTTATAGAAATCTCAGTATTAAACTACTGTCTAAAACTGGCATCTCTTTTAAAAACTGTAAAAATAAGACAAAGTAGATAAAGAAATGGGTTAAATTAACCCATTTAACAATTGTTCTTTCAAAATGTTAATAAATATTACATTATCCTGATACATTGGTTATCTGGTTACCATATGAGATTATGGCAATTAAAACTCCCCACATTTTATTGCTTTTCATAAGAGTAATGATAACGAAAGGGAAATATTTAAAAATAAACAGGCATATAAACAAATGAGGGAATAATAACACAACAAAGATAGTGATGAATATGGCAGTAGCAATAATAAAGTTCCAGGAATTAGAAAAAATAGTTAGGATTATACTGGACCTGCCATGAAATTTGGAAAAAGCAAATAAAAATTGGGTGACGGCAACCATTTTATACATTCTGGGATGTCTTAACTTTTGAATGTTTCTATATTAAATTTCCCAAATTATGTGTTTGGTAATATTTTAACAAATTAGTAGGAGCAAGAGAGATACATAGATGGTTTAAAATGGTGAATTGATTCTAAAACCTTTTGGTAAGGGACACTCCCATTTGACATGAGACAAAATACCCATATGTATTATGTGAAATCCAGATTTAAATCCTGATTCATCCATGAAGCTTACTAAGGGCATGTCTACACCTTAAAGCTGTAGAGGGAGGGAGGGGGGAGGATTGCAGATTTCCCTGCTTCCGCAATCCTTCCCCAGCTTCTTGACATCTGTGCGACGTCCCAGAAGTCAGGAGGGATGTTGTGGCCACCATTTTTTTTGTAAACAAGGGAGAAGGAGTGCAATTGTGCTCCACCGAAAAAGTGAGTTAAAAACAAACCCGAACCCGCTCCCCACTCCTGATGGGCACAGACTACCCCTGCGCAGTTCTGTGCCCATTTTAAGAGTCCCGTTTCTTGTGGGAAGGAAGGGACAATCCAGGAGCAGTGGCCGCATGGCCTGCGCTCCTTGGGATAGGTTTTCTGCTGTCCCAGATATCCCGGTGAAAGTCCCTGGTTGGCCTGGGCTGCCCCCGGGATCCCCTGTGCGTCATTTGGATGCACAGGGATGATCCAGGGACAACCCTGGGATATAGGCATGGTGTAGAAATGCCCTGAGTGAACTTGGACAAGTTACTATTGCTCAATTGAAACTACCTCACAGGGTGATTGTGAGGACAAAATGCAGTGGTGGCGGTAAGAGCCCTATGTTCCTTGGAGGAAGGGCAATATAAAAATGGAGGGTGTAAATAAATATGAAATTAATTAATTATTTGAGTTTATCTTCTTGGGTCTATTGTAAAGGCTTCTTACTAATCAGTAGAGTTGTCAAAGCAAGGAGTCTGAACAGAAGGAACAATCTTTCATTCTTCTATACAGCAGCCTTACCCAACCTGTTTCCCACCAGATGTGTTGGACTGGCGATACTGTTTGGGAATGATGGAGTTGCAGTCCAATACTGATACAGTGTTGGGGAAGAGTGGTACAGGTTTAATCCTTTTGGGGATGCTGAACTTGGAGTCAGAGAACGAATAGGAATAAAATTTTGTATGGTTCAATTGAGCATTTTAACAGAAATGGTTTATGTTGTAGCTGGCTACTGAGTGTCTACACACGTACCCTCCAAGTCAGTCTTGTATGTTTAAAAAAAAAGTACATTCTTTCTAAAGTTCTGAACCTTTTTATTGAAAAGGCTCCCTCTTGTGGCTCTGAGGCTTTTTGGTTTTTCTGCCTATCATAAAGGTGCTTGTAAATGCCCATGGAGGTAAAAAGTTAAATTTCAACTCCTTTCAAAACTCCTTAATTACCAAATACTGTGTTCAATCTTTGATTCTCTCTTAGCTCTTTCTATGTTTTGAAACTACTTTTTTTAATTCTGATGATTTCAGCAATAGGAATCTGACCTATAGAAGGCTTTAGGTTTATCATTATGGCTACAGATCTGCACCTATTGATCAAGATGGTAGTTCTCTAATGCTTCCTAGGCTTTTTTCATTGCCACTGTTTTTGGACAGATGAGCTAGCTGCTGCTGGTACTTAAAGTATTGATTTTTTTCTTCATAAGAATTTCTGTGTACAGGGCCAGAACTTGCCTCACAAAGATTAGTCATCTAAGGTGGAATCATGCATCCTTGCAGAAAGAGAGTTTAGAGAATAAAAATACATTTTAAAAATCCAAGAAGTCCAAAGAAACTTAGAGAATATGTGGTAATAATAGAAACTCATAAAATGTCCTCTTTCTCTAAACAAATTGAGGTCACTTAATGAAATTGATGTGTACTAGATTTAGGATATAACACAATATATAATTGATGTGATTTGGTGTCACAAGATATGGTGATAGCCACTGTTTTAGATTACTTTATTGTCTTTAATGTATTTATGAAAGGCCACCCAATAATATTGCTTTCTGATGGGTTACAATATACATTTAGAAATACAAAAGTACAATTAAAAGTATGAAACAATAAAACAACAGTTGGCAGCATAAACATTTCCAACAGAGAAGAATAAAAGCAGGTAATTCAGAAAAACACAATGCAGGATGCAAAAATCATGGATTGTTTAAATACTGGGAGAAAACTAAATCTGCACCCGGTGCCAAAATGACCCTAAAGGAAGTGGCAAGAGCACCAGGGGAATGAAGTCCTCAACCAGATTACCACCAGCTTGAAGGCCCTCATCCTTGTAGCCATCTGCCTCACTTTATTTGGCAAGAGCACCTACTAGACCTCATCCAGTCCATTATGCAGCTGGGCATTGATTTAGGACACCCACAGCCTCATCCTAATTATATATAAAGAGAAAGGAAACTGGATGTAATCTGGATGTTGTTCCAGATTTCTAGAAAATGGCTCCCAGCAGTTTCATGTAGATGTTAAACAGCATAGGGTGAGAATAGACCTCAAAGCAAAGCTTCTATGGGACTAGGAAGTGCTGCTCTGACAGCACTCTCTGGAGGAATGAACCATCCAAATAAAAGGAGAACCATTACCAAACAGTGCCTCCCAACACCGAATTTGGACACCATATCCTGAGGGTCGATAGTAAAACTACTGAGAGACATTCAGGTGTTCCATAGCTTTCCTGCAATTAGTAGGTGGAAATCAGATGTACTGTCTATTGATGCCTACTGTCTACCTACTGATGACACTTTAGCCCAAGCCCACCACAGCAAGGCAACCCAGAAGAAAACCATGGTCAGTGGTATCGAACTGCTGAAAAGACCAGGAGAACCAACAGGATTGCACTCTCCTTGTCCATACCCTAGTGAATATCATTCATGAGGACAACCAAGACTGTTTCCATCACATGTCAAAGCTGGAAGCCAGATTGGAACATAGCTAAATAACCAGTTTCATCCAAAACCTGCTGCTGTTGAGACCAAGTAATGGGAGATGCTAGCAATTTTATCCTTGAAGTATCTTCCAAACATGTCACACCAAGCTATGGAGGATTCCACCAAATCTCACACTTGGCAAGATTGAACAAACTGGAAAAGCACCATTGGATGACACTGAGAAGATGCAATGGAGGTGGAAGAAAAAAACCTTTACCACCTTAGAGTAGGCTCAATAGTGAATTCTAACTTATGTTTGATTGCACTTGTCATGAGATTTTCTCTACCTGCTTCCCACATCTACCTGCTTCCTTCATTGCCCTTAGCTCAGGTATATACCAGGGAGCTGCACAGGCTCTGCTCAGCAGGAGAAGATGCTGGGTACAATTGCCTGCTCCGTTCCAGGTCAACTGCCTGCTCCGTTCCAGAGAGTAACTAGCACTTTGACTGGAGTACTTGGTGAAAAATCCCCCAAAGCCTTGATGAATGGGTTGGAATCCATTAACCTCTGTGGGCAGACCATTTTAATAGGTTCCCCACCCTTGAAGAGTGGTACTGAAAGCCTAGATCTCAACAGAAAGTACAATTGCCCATGATTTTCTTATTTTATAAATCTTATTATTTATAAAAATAAAATACTCCAATATCAAATCACCATCCTTCTGCTTGGCTGAGAAAGTCAAATCCAAAATACATCTTGATGTATTATGCTTGAGTGATGACAGTTCAGTGGTTATCATGGTAGCCATGACATCTTGAGCCACCTTGAACAAGATGTCTTCTGCATAGAAGTTTAAAGTTCCCCAGGAGACTCATCCTGAGAGTTTCCAATGTTAACTCGGAGACCACCTCTGTCAGCTCAGGCGGCGAGATAATACACAAGCATAATCCCGAATCTGTTCTTATTGTTTAGTACAAGATTTGAATGCTCTAGATCGATGCTGTTCCAGACAGGAGGCCTAGAGAAGGAGCTCCTATAGGAGTTAGACAAATTCTTATATTAGTCTATCAGGGCATTTAGCCATGATAGCCTTATGGAACCTCCAAGTTGAAAGGCCATAAGTATACCATTGAAAGCTAATAGTTTGGGGGGCAACAGCAGAAGTCTATCATGCCCTATTTCTAGGTATGGGAAACAGGGCGGTGGATTAAATGGACCTTTTATCTGAACCAGCCAGGCTGTTTTTATGTGAGAGAAGATTTGCCTGAAGAATATTTAAACTATGACCTGATTCAAGCATCATGGCTACCTATGGGTTAAACAACCCATAATTAGTAGTGATTATGTCAGATGGTCTCACACAAGCTCATTGCTTCTATTTTACAGCTGGCTTGCAAACAGCCCAGAATGCCTCATTCATGAGTTGTCGTCGTGATGTGTGAACTTGGCATTCTGGGTTGTGTAGGATTAAATAACTCAGAGTTGTAAATCATGGTTTGTTGTTTAATTAAAACTCTGCATTGTTTAACATGGGGTGTTCCTGGGTTGTTTACAAAACTGAATATAACGGATAACCAATGAGCATGCAGGAGGCAGCACAACCACTTGCTTTCATTGTGCCCTGGCAATTCATGGGTTGAACAACCCACGATTTGCTTTTATGCGCCAACAAGGTCTATGTACTGGTAAAGAGCTTGTAGTAAGGTAAAATGAGAACCTTTTTTTCTCAAGTCTTTTTGATAAAGTTGGGTATTGGAGCAGTCTTGGGGTATTGCCAGTGTAACCTTTATTATTATTATATTTCGTTCTTGGGTGAAGTGATAGCATGAGCTGAGCCATTCCTGAAGAAACTATTGGCCCTAGCCTTCCAGTTAGATTTCTTTTTACGAAGTGGATCTCAGGTGAACCATTCCCAAGGTGATGGCACGATCTAGCAGGGTTTAGCGCATAGAAAATCTAGCAGGGTTTAGCACTTTAGCACATGGAAAAATATATAGATACTAATATAAATTTGGATATTTAAGTGTTAGTTGGGAGCATGAGTGTTATGAGCATTTCATACATCCTTTGCCTCAAATTTAAGAGAGTTGCTATACTTTCATTTTTGCTTTGTCTCAACCTAACACATTTTCCTTGATTCTAAGCCCAACAAAATTTTATGTGAAAATAGCTTTTTATGTGAAATAGATTTTCTCTTGTTTCTCCATAGTTTCTCTAATTTGGGGAACTATCTGCGCTTTTTAGAAATGTCAGGAATATTTGATGCCCTTCATCTGTTAAGGAGCAGAATTGTGGTAGTAATGGCAACAGAAGGAACATGTGATCATAGAATTGTATATCTAAATAAGTGATCTGTGAAATAGCCTTTAAAGCAGATTATGCAGAATTCTGACAGGTAATCAGTGCCTTATGCTGCCTGGCTTTTCTGATAAGAAATAGAAAAGCTTAATTCCAAGAAATTGCCTCATTTGTGCTTAATCCTCTGGAAGACTTTGTAGAAAGAACCTGACAGACTCCAAGAGCAGTATTGGATTTCATTCCCAGTTAATGATAGGTTTGAATTGTTAGAGCTGTTCTGCGGCCTGGACTGTGTTCCAGAACTTTTAACAATTGCATTTAGAAATATTTTCTCTCCGTTTTACAGTTGGCTGAAAACTGTGAGAAGTAAAATATATTACTGGCAATTTTAAAATTGATAATTTTGAGAAATTTTAAATGAATTGAGGGAGGGATGATAAATGAAGTAATTCTTGGCTACTTTCTGGTATCAGTCACATAAGCTAAAATTTACATTTATTTCTACTTGTTGACATTTTAAAGTAGTCTTTCCAGTACTCCCCCTTGATCAAGGAGGCTTCAACCGTGACTATTTCACCCGTTCCTGATATGCTATTAATATTTTCTCTAATTATAGACAATTATTGATACTAGTATGGGGAGCATACTAATTGAATGCCTCTTTTTGCATTTATGTAGGAGAAAATGTACATAAAGTCATAATTTGCATATGAACAGGAAGAATGAGAACAGCCAGTGTATTATTAGAAAGATAACTGTGTTGCATACTGAAATGATGCTAACAAATGACATAGTCAAGTATTCTTGATTCAACAAATTAGCTTATTTTTTGAGATAAAAATTAAAATGTGTATGAAATTAAGTTACTCAGAGGGCACTTATTATTTCTTTTTGTATTGTTCTTTTTTCTTTCCTGCAATTGATTTCTCCTATTTAGAACACTTTACTACTATTTTTTTATATTATGAATAAACATCTTTTTAAGAAGACCCACAATAAGTGAACCAATAGTACTGTTGGCTTACTTAACACTATGAAATCAAGTGAGCTCTAATAAAAGATTAAGGGTTGATTATTTATTTATTTATTTATTTATTACATTTCTGTACTGCCCAATAGCTGGAGCTCTCTGGGTGATTCACAAAAATTAAAACATTCAAAGTATAAAACAACAGTATAAAACCATAATATAAAATACAATATAAAAGCTCAACCAGATAAAAACAGCAGCAATGCAAAATTACACATTTAAAACACCAAGTTAAAATTTATTTATAGACAGTTAAAATGCTGGGAGAATAAAAAGGTCTTCACCTGGCATCTAAAAGCATATAACGTACGTGCCAAGCGAACCTCCTTAGGCTATTAAGGCACCAGATACCCATGTTTTGGAAATTTATTAAATGGTTTAGCAAAAATTATTTGTTTGCCATTAATTAATTAAATTGCGGTCTCTTAATCAAGCCTTTTTAAAAATAATAATTTTGTTGGCCACAGAACCCCAAAGTAGTTCACTTGAGATGACTATATGACCCATTTAACATGGTTTGTTAAATGGTGTGTTGTTGTGAATGAAGCATGAGCAAAAGTGCTAGTTTCTTACTATCCAATTGCTCCTTCTGCAGTTAGGCAGAGCTAAACAACACAGGGACACTCTGTATCCTAAAATACACATTGTTCACATTGTATCCTAAAATATGTATTTTTGTTCACATTGTGTCCTAAAATACACAGTTTCATACTCATTTTAATTTAAAATGAAAATTTCAGGCATCTATTTAAGTGTTATGTGTTAATTAATTACAGATATTGCTAAAATGATTATGTATTTTGTAGTATTAGATTATATTGTAAAGGCTTGGAACTGAAAGGTTTTTTCTTTTAATTTCCAGACAGATGCCAGTAGTAAAGCTATATTTTCAAAAGTGATGGTTATAACAAGTAAGTTTTTAAAAAGTATTTTTAAAACTTAATATTTGAGCAAACACTGCTTCCTTGTTAACCTTTTAGCATTGAACTGTTGATACAAGCACTTCCTATCTCTGAGTGAGTATCATGGTAGTGAATTTTGAAATGAACTAGGACACGCTATATGAAAAAATACTTATGGGCTGGAACCTAAGCAGTAATATAGGTACAGTTATTGGTTGGTTTCGGAGCTGAATTGGGACGAAGGATAACTCTTTCCCAGAATCTGAATCCTTATGTATTGGCTATATTGTATGGAATCCATAAAAGACGTCATCTAGTATTGTGTTCCATATATGAGTGTTCAGAGTGGTAGTTCTCCTTCTGATAGCATGGTGTTGTATTATACTATCCTCTGGCAGAGTTGCCTTGATTAATATAATGAATTCCTATGTCTGCTTCTATCGGCTACTATTTGATTATGGGTGTAAGTGTTGGTGAGGGCTAAGCCTGTAATGTTTAGTATTTTCATTACTTTTATGGTGGCTAATTGATATGTTAACATCTGCTAAGAACCTCTGCAATGATTTAAAAATCTAAATAGAATATCTCACTCAATTCATGCAGCCTACTGGTACCAAATATTTCTTGCCACTAAATTGCCCTATCAGTTATTTTTCTTTCAAATTATTATGGGGAAGAATTGTGCCAAATATCCAGTTCTGTGTTAATATTTATTACTTGGTGTTATATCCTGAGAACTGTTGAGTAAAAGGAAATTCTTGGAATAAGGCTTTCCTATTTCTTCACCCCACTGCAGCCTCTCTGGAGGGTTGAAGGATCCTTCTAATCAGCATGGGCAGTGGCACAGAGGGCTACAGTATGAAAGGGGAATTGGCCAACATCAGGTGGAGGCATTTTTCAGGAATCTCCTCCTCCACCACTATCCCCTTATACCACAACCCTTACTTTTCTTCAGAAGAATTCCTCCCATCTTTCCAGGTGCAGGGAGCTGTAATGATGAGAATGCATGGGAAAGCACTCTTCTGCAAGCTCCCTTTTTGCTTCTCACGGACTACCCATAGATAGTTTCCTCTGTGCCTTCATTACACCCATTAGACAGGGATAGGCAGCCTGTGGCCCTCTAGATGTTTAGGTCTACAACTCCCTCAGTCTCGCCATTGGTGATGCTGGCTAGGGCTGCTGAGAGTTGCAGACCAAACAGACCTGGAGGGCCACAAGTTGCCCATACTTGCCTTAAATTTTTAATAAATAAGGTTGCTTCTGAGATTAGGGTTGCTTCTGAGATTCTGCCGATTTGAATTTCTCCCTGGTTTCCCCCCTTCCCCCTCCCCTCTGAATTACTTAGTCTTGTTTGTAGACTGGTACTGATGCATTACCTATTCACCATTCTTCTGTGGCTGACCTGACTCTGTATAGACTGCTTTGCAGTATGTGTAGTTTGCTGCGGTTTTCAGGTTTTCTTCTTTTCATCCTTCCTGTTGATTCACAGATCAAATGGTAAATGTTTGACTATAAACAGTACAAAAAAGCATCTTGATGTGATGCTGCATTGGTAATGGGAGGGGGATGAATTGAAGAATCTGAAAACTGGCAAATTAATTGTACAGTTACAAAATTAATTTTAGAATTTAATTTTAGAAATCTTCAGTTAAAATGGAAGGCAAGTAGAGCAGAATGCAGAACAGAGCTAACCCGCAGAACAGTGATGAAATGAAACTGGTGAAATTCTCTCATTTGTACTTAAAATTCATATCTATATATATGATATATTTTATATTTTGAATTGTAGCCTTTGAGGTTGGTTTTCCTAATACTTTCCTAACCAATGCATGAAACTCTTAGATTACTATGAGGATGAAGTTCTGAAAGCCCATGGCAGGTCTGTCCTGTTCCATAGCTGGTAGTGGTAGTTCACCATTATTTTTAGCTCCGGAAAGAATTCTTGGGCTTATGAACATGTACTTACCTAAAGATTTGTGTCTGGGTATATCTCCAACAGACTGATGTTGGATTAGGATGTGTTGGGACCCATCAGTGAAGAATGTCATCCATAGTGGAAGCTGACTGTGCTTTTTCAAAGGATTAATTCTCCCACTTTTTCTAAGTATAAAAGCTCCATTGAATGTAACCTTATTTTACTTCTTTAAAGGAAACTTGCCAGATCCCGGCAAAGCACAGGATTTTATGAAGAAATTCACTCAGGTTCTGGAAGATGATGACAAAATAAGGCACCAGCTAGAAACACTTGTTAGCCCAATTTGTTCTTGTAAACAAGCTGAAGGATGTGTGGTAAGAACAGATTTTAAGATATAACTGAATTGGGTTATTGAATTGTCTATTTGTTAATATATTTGCAATGAATATTGCAGAGAGAAATTACAAAGAAGTTGGGCAATCCCAAGCAACCTACAAATCCATTCCTGGAAATGATAAAGTTCCTTCTGGAGAGGATAGCCCCTGTGCACATTGATACAGAATCTATCAGGTATATATTTTCGCTTTTATATAAAAGGCTTGAATATTGCAGAGAACTTTTAGTTTCTCCCCCTCCTGATGCTTATATTTTAGCTGGTTATAACTAGGGCTGAAATGAAAATTGCCGAAATTAAAACTTTTGTCGGTTTTCTTTAGAGGGAGATATGAATTCAGGAAATTTTAGAGGTGTGTGTGGGGGAAAACATTCACAGCATTTCATTGAAGATGGCATGATTATGGTAGTGGCAGGGGAAGCATTCTTTACAAAAAAAAAAAATTTCCTGTCTGGGGAGAAGGTTAGAAGTGGTTTTATTGCCACTCTTGCTGGTGGTAGCAGTGAGAGAAGAGCTGGATAGCCGGTAGCATTCATTTCCCCAACCTGACTTCTACAGGACTGATGCTACATACTGTGCGCATAGAATCATTCCAGCAAGATTGGATGGGGGGATGGGAGAATAATGACCACCTAGAAGAGGTCCTAAGAACTTCCCACATCGTTACAGACTAGAACATTTAAATTTAACTAAAAAAAGCTGCCACTGCCTGCCACCACAGTAAGCATGCCAACACAAATAAATTTCAGCTTTCCCAACCCTGAAATTAACAGAATAGTCATCCTAGATTCAGTACCTACGAATAGGAGGGGGGAATTGGGATGGCAGGTGATTAGTTACCCTAAGTTATAACTGGTTATTAAAACACACACACTACCAGCTGAAGTCTTTATAGTGCATTTACAATTATGCTTGTTACAAATTAATTCTTAAAATTATTACTTTGCATTTATTCTTTATAATTAAAAGGCACTTACAAATAATGTAGTATCTTAATTTCCCATTTGGCATGTTTGCTTAGATGTATGTCTGTGAAAAATGTAAAAGCAATTGAAAATACCTTCATAATACTTTCAAAATAACATCACAATCAGTATTGTTAATTCAGTTCCAAGCAGAGCTGTTTTGACAGTATACTGTTATTTACTTATTAAGAATTAAGGAGGAAAAATATACATCTAAAGCATTTAACCAAAAAGCAAAAAATATGTATCAGTGACTAGCCATATGAATGATACTAGTTACAGGTTATAAATGATTGGTGATTAATTTTGATCTCTTTTTTTGTTAGTGCCCTGATTAAACAGGTGAACAAATCTATAGATGGAACAGCAGATGATGAAGATGAAGGTGTACCTACTGATCAGGCTATCAGGGCAGGTCTTGAATTGCTTAAGGTGAAGATCCTCTTCCATTCAGTGAGATGGTCTATTGTGATAACAGTTTTTAACTGATGTAAATATTCAGAGGTTTCAAATTATATTTAGATAAACCATCCTGTGGATCCTGTTAACTACTGAAGCAAATGAAAGTTGAAAATGGGAAGTGCATGACCACAGAATGCTAAACAAACAAACACTCTCCAATACAATCAACAGAAAAATCCAATGTCTCCATAAAGTGTATGTTAAAAATATATCAGTACAACAAGACATACAAACGTGTTGCAAAAATGCACATATACATATCCAGTATACAAAGTACTGTGACTTGTATCATCCATTATGCAAAGTGCCATAACTGTAAACAGAGTGCAGGTTAGTATCTCTGTTCCAAAGACTTCAGTAAAAAAAAAAAAAGGCTATCCAGACAGAAGTAACCGACAGTACTCGGCACAAAAGATTGCAAGTAACTCCAGAGTTGTACAACAAGAAATGCTATATATGAACACTTAGATTCACATATTGTATTGTCCAACCATGATCATACAAATTGTCTGGGTTACATACAGTCACAAAAGTTCTATAGCACAAAAGATCATAAACCATTTTTACATAACCCTGTTAGCAAAGCATTATAGTAAATTACTTCAACTTAGGTGATGAATAAGAACAGCGTGATTTCTGAAGGGGGAAACCTGAAGTGGTTCCCTTGTCAAAGTCAGATCATTATCTGTTTAGGTTTAGACTTACAACAGCCTTTAGCCACTGTAGGGATGGACTGCCGTTAGAACAGGGATAGGCAGCCTGGTGCCCTCCAGGTGTTCTGGACTACAGCTCTCATAATTGCCAAACATGGGCTATGCTGGCTGCGGCTGATATGAGTTACAGTTCAAAATATCTGGAAGGCACCAAAGGCTTAGGGATCCAGTTATTTTCCTGATGTATGTCAAGGATTTTTCTGGTTGATATGGTCAGAAGTTCTGTCAATGTCCAGGTTGATCTCTGGAGTATAAAGATGACTTGGGTTGACACATCACTCCTACATGCCCTCTCAAGAGCCATCCACTTTGTTTTCTGAAAAGTTTGAGGTGATAACATCAGCAGAATGATATCTAGAACACAAATTATTTGAGCCAAATATGACCAAATGCAAGTAAGAATGCATATTCTTGCCAGTGAACAAATCTTACTTCACCACCAACATCATGTTAGACGCCTTGTACAATCTGGCCAGCTGGATGATGGGGTAAAACTGTTGGATTTCTGTTGTGTTGAATTTGTAGAGCACTTCATAGATAAAATCACTTGCATCCATTCTAACTTGGATACTATGGTTATTTTGAAATCAATCCAGTTAGCACTTGTCAGTTTTCTTTAATACCTTTTAATTTGTTGTCCCAAGGGCTGTCGTGCATGAGCTTGAGAGAGCAGGCACGCAGCCTGCAACAAACTATGGGCTAACCTCTGGGTTGTCTTGCCCCTAAATGAGCCAGCACTCAGGGTTCACACATCACTCTCAACACCCTACAAACAGGCCAGTTGGAGGTGGTTGAGTAAAAGTGGAAGTGGCAGGTGCACAAGAGGCAGTCTCCTGCTCATCCCTGACAGCCCATGGATTGTTTAACCTATATTTAATCTATAATTCTGTGATAAGTAAAACCATAGTTACTTGATTTGGCCTGCTTAAACCTGATAACAGTGATTGAAAAATGTAGGCTGTGCTGTTTTGGTTGACATGGTCTAAAGCAAGAAACAAACTTGACAATATTAGCTAGGTGAGGGGTCATACGTAGGCTGCAGCTGCTTCATAATTATAGCATATTCTCAATAAGTGAAGTGCATAAAGACTGTGTTCAAGTCCATCTTGCCATATACTTTGTGTGCATTTTAATTATACAGTTGACAGCTTTTGTTATAATCTGGAGTGCTGCCATTGAATACAATTGGCTTACAGTGGATTTTTTTTTATTGGAGATTTCTCTTGTTTATCCTCGTACCCTTAAAATGACTTCTGAATCGAGCTGAACAAATACAGTGATATAATAGTTCTGTCTGCATGTGGTAAGCTGCCTTGAGTGCCATGTTTCAGTAGAAATGTGGGGTACAAATAAATCAATAATGTGAGGATTAAACTTTAAAAGAACCTTATTACTTACTCTTGCAGGTGCTTTCGTTTACCCACCCTATCTCATTCCATTCAGCTGAAACATTTGAATCCCTCCTGGCTTGTCTGAAAATGGATGATGAAAAGGTAGCTGAAGCTGCTTTGCAAATTTTCAAGAACACAGGAAGCAAAATTGAAGAGGACTTTCCGCACATCCGATCGTGAGTTAAATGCTGTATTGGCAGGCATTCTATACTAAATGACATTTTAGAAATATTGGGAGGAATTTACTTTTTTCTGAAATTAATAATGAAATTATTGTTGATTGGACTGGGTTGCACTATTGCTTTTACTAAGTTACAATTGTAGAGAAGTGTATGGTCATGCAGATAGTTTGAAACAGAAGTAAGGAAGATTTTTGCCACTCTAGCAAAGTCTGAGCACCATGACTACTTTCCATTACAGTGGAGAGATGATATGTATAGTCAAGTACAGGCATTCAAACTGTACATTCATACAAAGAGTGGGATCACCTCACCTTTCCTGGTCTTGTTTTTTGTGCATTCAGCTTAACATTTGAAAAGGGCCTATATAGTTAGAACACAATGTTCATAGACTCAGATCTTGAGTCAGTTTTATGAATTTACTCTCCTGTGGATCAATTTGACAATATTCTTCTCCGGCCTGTCTCTGGTGGGGAAACAAACATGTGTCTTTCTTCCCTGCCTAGCTGGTGCACTTGTCTCATCTCAGAGACACTGGATATATACATGTGGATATAACATTTGAACGGAATATACATATCCAACGTACTTAGGCCCAGTAAAAAATTCCAAGACTATATCTAGTATATTGATTATGCTGTTGAGGCTTAAATAAATTTGATCTTAAGCATGTACATCATATTTAAGCTGTATGGGTATACGTGGATGTTCAGCAGCACTGGCATGCCAGGAAGATGAGAGTTTGCTTCACCACCATGCATTGTCCAGACTGGGCCTGTGAGATTTCTATAACTTTCACAATATGGTGGCTGGAGGAAAAAAGTCATGTGAATTATCCATCGTTCTTTGCTTTTTACATATTTGTGTGTGCATCTGTGCATGCATATGTTTGTCCATGCACACACACACAAATAAATAACCTGCACTGATGGCCAGGCGTAGCTACTAGAGCTAATGTATCTCATTTTATATTGTTCAACTTTTATTTTTAGCTACCTGTAATCTTGAGGCTTGCAATAATGGGTTTCCCATGGTTTTTAGTGTTGAGGAAAATACTCCTAACATGAAAACAGTGTAGAATAAAAAGCCTTTTAGAAAGGCAGATTATGAACTTTAGTAAAAAAAAATTAAAATGTTTCCTGTATGTATATAATTATCCTGAGAAACTAGAGATTTGTGGGTGCAACTACAAACTTACAATACTTATCTATACCTATAATGTACTCAAAGACATATGAAGGCATCATTTGTGTTTTGAGATATTTTTTTTGCTTGCTGGGCTGCTATTTGCACTCAAGAGTAGAGCTGTGTTTTATGACTAGATGAAAATGATGTATTTATATATAGCCTTCATTCACCCCCTTTTGCAAGAAGACTGAAATGTTTGAGCTGTTATAACAGGTATCTTATTCATACCAACATGATTCATATGACACATTAACATTTTTTAAAAAATTAACTTTTTACTTTTAGAGCTTTACTTCCAGTTTTGCATCATAAAGCTAAAAAAGGACCACCTCGTCAAGCCAAGTATGCTATTCATTGTATCCATGCAATATTTTCCAGCAAAGAAACACAATTTGCACAGATATTTGAGGTAATTGAAAATGTTTTAAATGTATAGTGCATTCTATTTCTTGGGGACCTTGTCATAATTGAATTGTTCAGGGAAGTATGCCAAAAAATATTGTTCAAACGGTGTCCGGTTGGCGGGGGTGGGGTATAGGATTGTTTGGGTTACTTGCTACGAGGTCAGAGACAGGGCGCCGACCTCAGATCCAGTAAACTGCACTCCCTACCCTGCCAGCTACCTCTCCGCACTTGGAAACCTGAGCATGGAGATGGGGAAAAGAGGGAAATCCTGGGGGCGGAGAGGGGAGGAGATTGGGGAAGCTGCCTTACGCAGTTTCCTATGCTCACCCCAGTCTCCTTCCCTGCTTCTCCAAAGTGCCACGGCAAAAATGCAGTGCAGCCGGAGCAGGAGATGAGGAGCGCCTCTGTACTCTGGCCGCCCTGCATTAGGATACTCAGCAGATTCTGGCTTCAGAGCCTGCCTACTATCCACATAGGATTGCACCCTTAAATGTATTAAATGTGCTTTCTAAAGTGCATTTGGATGTAGTAGTAGATTCCATTCATTGTTTTGAACAGTTGAAAAATTATTGAACTCGACTGTTAGTTAAGGGCATATTGATCTCAAAAATTTATTTTCATCTATATTCAATGTCTGTATTTATATTTTAGCCACTACATAAGAGTCTTGATCCGAGCAACCTTGAACATCTGATTACACCGCTGGTTTCCATTGGCCACATAGCCTTGTTGGCTCCTGATCAGTTTGCGGCCCCATTGAAATCTTTGGTGGCCACCTTTATTGTTAAAGACCTATTAATGAGTGACAGGGTAAGATTTTTTTTAAAATTTAACTTTATTTTTTGCATTAAGAATTCAATGACAGGAAAAATAATAGTAGAAAAAATAATGTTTCTACATTAAATCTGTGTTTTTTTCACATTACATGGAGAAAAAAGCTGTAACAGTTAGTTCTCAGACTTTGTCAAAATAAGCTTCTCTGGATAAATAACAAAATAACTTAAACCTCCCCAAAATCAAATAAGGCAAAACAAAGTTGTAGAAGGTAAATCCTTCAATAATAAATTGGATCTCTCTCTTTTCTGTCCCCTTTCTTACCCTTTTAATTAAAATACAACCAGATACTTCTGGTGCATAAACTTGCTAAGCATTACAGTGTACATTTTAATACACGTTTTAAATTATAATCTCATTCTGTAGCACACATTGTAATCTAGTGATTCTCAGTGCGTGGGGACCCATCAGTAGGTTTCAGCCAACCTTCAGGTGGGTCTCAGTGCTGCAGAGTGCCCAGTGCTTCTTTGTTTGACAGTCCTGTGTCATGGGCGCACCATGCATACTGTTTAGGCAGGTGTGGCAACAGGAGTTTGTTAGAGAGCAAAGCTAATAATATTATTTATTTATTTATTTTTAAAAAGGGAATAAAAAGGAAGGGGTAAGGGAATGAAAGCAACTGGCAGTTGGGGTTAGGTTAGAGTACAAGTTAAATGTGGAAGGACTGGAGAAATGACGAGATGGGTAAGAAGACTTTAAGAGGCTTGTAGAAAGAAGAAAAATGCAATATAAAACAACTAGTTTCTTCTACTAAGAGCAGGGCTCTCTATCATTTTTGGGTCTGTGGACAGATTTGGAATTTTGAGAGAGTGTCATGAGTGCTCGCACAAAATGGCTGCCATGGTAAGCATGGTTAGTCACAAAACAGTTCTAGAAGGCAAACTGGTGAGACTAATAGAAAAATAACTGGCCCAAGGAACTAAGTAGAAGGCAGAAGTGAGATTCTGAATTTCAACATACAAAATTACTCTTTTGAAACCAAGTAAAGATTTTGAACCCAAATAAAGGGCAGCACTTTGCTTTACTGCATGGTCATCTCTCAGTTTTTGTTTTTTTTAAAAAATCTTTAAAAAAATTAAAATCAGGAGATGCAAAGTTCGTAGTGGGTGACATGAAGGGTGTCTTTAAATACATTAGTACTCATGGGCACCATGTTTGAAACTCAGACTTCATGTCTCTAGATCAGCAAATTCTTCCAGAAATGTGGAAGCTGAGTAGTAATATCTCCAGAGCAAATGTCTGTATTTAAGTTGAGAAAAGCTGAATTATGGATCTCCTTGCTACAACGAAATAGTTGTGGCAAAGAAGTTAGCAATTTTGAAAGAGGGATTAAGTTGTCAATATAAAGTGATATCAGCAATTACCAGCTGATTATGCCAAACTTTGGCTCCATCTGTCACAATTTTGTGGCTGGTAAGCCTTAGTTATTTTCAGCTTGCTCGTGAGGGCCCTTGGGATAGAAAATTAGAAACTCCCCTGCTGGTCTCTGAGCACCAATTCACACTTTGCTCTCTTATTAAGAGGATCTACGAAACCAATAGTTTGCCGCTGTCACCGCTTGTTTCTACTGATTGAAGAACTGAGAATTAGTCTCTAAAAAATTAAGTCGGTCCCCAAATGTGTGCCCATTATTCATTCTATGATTCAGAACAGAAAATCCAGTTCCAGATATCAATTTATTTTCACAAAGGATGTAAATAACATCTCAGTTGGGTGGAAAGTTGAAAGTATTCAAAATAGCAGTCCTTTAATTTCTTCAAAGTACTTGTTTTTTGTTGGTAAAAGAATATTGAATGATTTTAAATTGAATTTCTGGATGAGTAGTCACCCAGATCTGAATCTCTGCTTTGGAACACAAAACTGTGATTGCTGTTTATGTTGGATGATAGAATGTGAAGTTGTGACACAAAAGCAACAATAAATTACATATAAGTATTAGGTATTAAATAAATAACCAAATATATAATCTCGTTCAGATGCCAGGAAAAAAGACAACTAAACTCTGGGTGCCAGATGAAGAAGTTTCTCCTGAGACGCTTGTAAAGGTGAGTCAGTTAAGTTCTGTATTTGCATAATTATGCTGACTAGCATATTTTCACCTGTCTGAAATTATTATTATTATTATTATTATTATTATTATTATTATTATTGTTATTATCATCATCATTTATATACTGCCCCATAGCCGAAGCTCTGTGGGTGGTTTACAAAAGTTAAAAACAGTGAACATTAAAAACAAATATACAAAATTTAAAACTATAAAAAGCATAAAATACAAACAAAAACAGACAATATCCGTTTAAAAAAACTATTTTTACTTTCACAATCATTTGTTTATTGTTCTGTCCGATCCCTCAGCTTTCCTAAAGTAACAAATAGCTGTACTCTTAAGATACGACATGGTAGACACGTCTTGGTTTTGTTTTTGAACATTGTGTGTAATACACTTCTGTGACTTATTTTCATACCTATTCTAAAATGTTAATTTGTTGTTTGCATGCATTTTCATTAAAACGTGTTATTGTAGCACTTGACCTTTTTGGTTTTTTTGCATCTTTACAACTGCTTTGTAAGACAGATCTCTTTATTTCAGAGACTTGCAATAGACGTCACATGTTTTACAGTTAAGGGTGCAATCCTATGCATGTTTAGACAACAACAACAATCCCCCCATACAACTCTTAGCATGCCCCAGCTAGCTATATTAGCTGGGATATACTGGGGTGGGTGGGTGGGTTAGTTTTTCTTTCTTCTGTTTAAACATATGTAGGATTGCACATTAAATGACTGAGGCTTTAAAGCTTCTAATCTGTGAAAAAATATCATTCTTGCCCTGTAATTCTGGGCATTCTCAGTAGTCTTGGCCGGTATTGGGCAAAAGGCGGGATACAAATAAATATAATAATAATAATACTTTGACTTCATGTTTTATACAAAGGAAGCTGGTTCATCTCTAAGCTCAGAAAACTCATATGTGGCTTAATACAATACATTGTTGCTGGAAGCCAATGATATTGCAAATCTCCCTTGGTCCTAATTTACAACTTTTGAAGATGGTTTATCAGGAAGCCAGTGGCTATGCATTCCTGGCCTATCTTGTAGTTTGTGTGTGTGCTCGTGTTTAATTTCTCAAACTGGACAAACTGGATTTAGTATTTTGTTTTGTTTTGTTTTTTGGAATTTACTGCTTTGACAATGTAGTGATTAACACAAGTGCTCTGTGCTGGATGATAGATCTATGATACATCTTGATACAGTTGATTACAAAATGTGATAAACACTCTCACCCCATTTTATTGAGCTTCTTGCTCACTAGTTTATGGTTGGCAGGTCAACATATGAAGTAACGTGCTTTCTCTGCCTACCGTATATACGGTAGATAGAATATGAAAGGAGAAGCTTGTTCTCAAAAAGACCCTGGACCCAACTTATTTTTGTGAACCGCCCAGAGAGCTTCGGCTATTGGGTGGTATAAAAATATAATAAATAAATAAATAAATAAAAATCTTGCTGCCTAAACCAAGAGCACAGGCCCTCCCCTCCTCTGCCTTGTGCCTCTTCCTGGCAGTGGGGCTCTTGCGAGAGCTCATCTATGTCCTGAGATAGCTCACTTGAACTATGTCAACATCTTGCTCCTTCGAGAGTTTGGGACAGACCTTGTGAGATATTGGCCGATCTCTCGTAGGTCCCAGCCACGGTTGCAATAAGTGAAAGTGTCGTTATGTGATGGGAAGGTGTGTGGCTGCTCCAGAGAGCCCCACCACTCACTCTGTTGCTCCAGCATAGGGCGGCATTGGCATGCTCTCATGGTGGGGTGCATCGGTCTGCATTATGGTTGGGCTGGCCCTGCTGGATGCCAACTGCTAGAATTTATTACAGTGCTTGAATACTAATTCCTTCCTCATGGGCATGCTACAAATAATTAAAAACCAGTCAACTACAGACATATAAACAAAATTTCATACAATATTGATTAAATAAATGTAAAACATTTGAAAAGTACTTCTTAAAATAGAACCATAACCACCATTTTAAAGCCATTATATTATGTATAAAACTACACACCATTAATTCAAGTGTTTGTGACAACATAGAGCATTTAAAAACCATTATTAGATAATATTTCAAAACTAAATGCATCAAGTGCCTTAAACTTTCAAATTCTATGAAATGGCAAAAACAACTTGCAAAAGATACTAGCTCTTTATCTTTATCTGGCATTATGAGTGACAAACTATTGTTTGTTTGTTTATTACATACCCAATAGACAAACCTTTGAGTTGGAAGTATTCAAAATATTTCTCTTGAAGAAAAAGCTGGTGTGTTCAGCTTTTCAGTAAAGAAAAATCCTTGACTCTATGTGCATGTTTCTGGTAATGACCCTCTAGGAGGGCATTAATTTTGTTGTGATGTGTATTACATTTATCTACAGGGAGTGGCCAATTTTGCATTTCCATTCCAGTAGCCATTTCCAAGTGAAGATAACTAAATTTGCCATTTTTGAGTCTCTAGTAGACTAAACTGCAAATTTTCTTCGCTGCTACTGCCACCACCAAATTTCAGAAATGTGGGAGCAGCAGCACAGGCAACTCGGCCCGTGGGCCATATGCTGCCCACAACTGATCTATAGAATCAGTGAGTGGCTAATGGGTTGCTCCCATGACAAGAGATGGGTTGGAAGGATGCTCTGGGACATGTATTGCAATGAACAAGCCAATCTTTTTGGGTGGGTTACATCTAGGACCTTTCCCCTAGGCAAAACTATGCAAACTAAGCAAGACAACTGTCCTTTCAAGAAGAAGAGAAAGCCTTTTCCCAAGATGCGTTAACTTCAGAGAGACTAGTTTTGAGGTGGCTTCTGACTGGACAAGCCAGTCCGACTTTCTCCCACCTTCCTTTAGCTCTGCCCATTTTAGTCTACGGCATACTCTCAGATTGGCTAAACTCTCCATGCTCTCTCCTTTGGAAGAAGATTTGCCTCCCACTGACTGTGTATTGTTTGCCCTTGACGAGATAAGCTCTGGAGAGGGTTCACTCCCAGCTGGTGAAGAGCCCATGAGAGCTTTCTCCCCCACCCGGTACAGGCTGGCCTGTTTCTAACGCCGACTCCTCTACTTCAGAGTCTGATTCTGATTGATCACCTGAAACACCTTCTTCCAACCCAGGGGTAGCAAGGCTAGACATGACACTCAAGACCTCAGAATTTGGCTGCAGTGGTCTCCCCAGGCCACACCCCCACCTGATGATCAATGATGCATTTAATACAGCATCTTGTTTCCATCAGTGACCAGCCAAAAGTGGCTGGAAAATCCACAGTAGGATTTGAAGGCAACAGCCCTCCCCTCTTGACAATTAAGCATATCAGCTTGGCTATCTGGTAGTTTCTCTTGTTCTTTTTAAATATCAGCCTCACTATAGCCACTAATTCATCTCTGTCCTTTAAATTAGATTCATATAGCACTCTCTTAGTTTATAAGCATCACTATTTTGTCTCCATATTAAAGTTATGTATACCATGATGTTGGCACTTATAAGGCTGTATGTGCTTCGTGATTGCTCTCCATAAGCAGGGAATGTTGATAGTAGGTAGAAGAGGAACCTCAAAATCTTTACTTTCTGAAGTCAGAAGCTTCTGTCCCTGAGGATTATGGTGACAGACTGAGTAGAGTGTGGGCAATGCTTGGTAAAATCACTGAAAATAAAAGTTGGATCTGAGCAGTATTTCTAGTGCTTAGTGAGAAGGGCTTCAGTTCCCTTCATAGCTCTGTGTTCTTCTTCATGGCTAGCAGTACCAGAATAATGATGTGAAGTAAGGAAATAACCACATATTGGTATAATTTATACTAATCATAGAATCCAATTCTTCTTGTTGTGGAATTTGTGTTATGTGGTTATACTCTGGAACATAAGGTATAATATGGAAGGAGTGGATGATGTCATATTACACATCACCAATATCTCCATTCCAGGAAGGAACCATGATAGAATGGGGTTTAACAACAACATTGGTCTGTCCCATATTTATATTGTGTCTTCAGAGGTAACCATAATGTAGACCTGTGCTCTGAGGAAGCAGCAGTCATGATGCTCCAGTAACTTTAGAATCAGACTCTATCTTTACTACTGTATTTTCTGGCGTATAAGACTACTTTTTAACCCAGGAAGATCTTCTCAAAAGTTGGGGTTGTCTTATACGCCCAGTATAAGATGCCTTTTTAACCCAGGAAGATCTTCTCAAAAGTTGGGGGTCGTCTTATACGCCCAGTCGTCTTATATGCCGGAAAATACGGTACTTTATCTGATTCTGTGTTTTCCCCTTAGTCCTGTCAATTGTAGACCATTTACCTTCTCTTCAAGGCCTATTGCCCTCTGTATAATGTCTGATATAATGATAATCTGCTCCCCCTTCCCCCAATAGGATGGTATATTAAACTGGAGGCCTGATCTACTCAGGGTCCAGTCAAAATAGATTCTTTGGACTACCAAGATGAAACTAGACCACTTGAGGAAGGAACGACAGTTTATTGATAGAAAATGGATGCAGAATAAAAGAAAGCTCGCACATCTCTTCAGTCGATGAAGTGGGCATCTTCCTCTGGACTAATGAGACATTGTTCCTAGGCTTGATGTGTACATTTTCTACCATGGATTGAGACCAAATTGGTTAGATGTCAGCCTAATCTTTTGTAACCTTTTCTGATATTTTAGAACATGCCTAAAGTATCATAAAAAAGTAAATAAATTACCTTTCCCTATCATTAAGAGATCTCAACATTCCAACACGGGGCGAGGGGAACCCTCTCCATCTCTTCAGTCAGGCAGTAAAGCAAAGCAAACAGAGGAAATTAAGCAGCTGCATAACTGTTGACATGAGGATTAGACCCTTATCAGCATAAGGAAGCTGGCAATAGTTAGCATGTGGATTAGTACCTGCTTGATATCAATCTCCTGATAAGATATCTACAGAAACGCTGCCCAATATATGCCCTACCTTATGAAAAAACGAAACTACCCTTTATTCAATACTTGATAGGCCTATAGGATGCTGTGTCACTACAACACCTAACCAGACTCTTTGCCATTTGTCAAACTCACCACAGGTAGCTGTTTGCTTATGGCTGGAAGAGGAAGAGCAAGACACTGATTATTTCAGTCATATACTTCCTTTTCCAAGAGGTGACTGACATTATCAAACCCGTCTGTTTAACTGCACATTTGGCTGTGGTAAAGAGTCAGCCTTGGTTGAACTTTTCAAATATGGGGTGTACGTCCAAGTAGGACATCAAGGTCTGCTGCCTTAGAAGTGGCACCACCAAGGCAAGGGCTGAAGTGGCCAATTTCCGTCTATTGCAGTTTCCACCCAACTTGGTGCCCTCCAGATGCTTTGGAATATAAATCCTGGCATTCCTGATCATTGGCCATACTCGCTGTGGCTGATGGGAGTTGAAGTCCAAAAGTTCTGGAGGGTACCAGGCTGGGGAAATGTGCCCTATTTTCTGCCACTTCCATCAGTTTTGTGAATGGTAAGTGCTAAGCTAATTATCACTGTCTGTACTTTTTGGTATTTCAGTCTTCCTCTCTTCTCCCTACGTGTATATATAGGTTGGCCAATTTGAGGTTGACACCTCATGCATCTGCCAGAATAAATAAAATCATTATTATTATTATTATCATCATCATCATCATCATCATCATCATCATCATCATGTATATACCACCCCATAGCTGAAGCTGTCTGCCACAAGACTTTTCATTGTTCGTTTTGATCATGTTTCATGTAATTTTCATTTATTATTTGTTAATATTTATTTCAGATGCAGGCCATCAAGATGATGGTTCGATGGTTGCTAGGAATGAAGAATAACCATAGCAAATCAGGAACCTCCACCCTGAGGTTATTAACAACAATATTACACAGCGATGGAGACCTGACAGAACAGGGGAAAATTAGGTATATTAATAATGGCTTTAAAACAACGCTTTCATCAGCAATTTCTTAAAAGTTGAGGCAAGTTGAAAGCATGTTATAATTCTGATCCTGCGATACATGCAAAGCAGAACCTGCTTGTGTATTGCTGCCCATATGTGGTGGGAGAGTAGTGGAGGGGGCTAGATTCTTCTCCAGAGAGATGATTGACATTATCAAATTGTCAAGTGATCCATCTGTTTAGTTGCACATGTGGTTGTTGTTTTCAAGCCTCTTCTTAAGGCATTTTTGTTCTTGTTATTTATCATTTATAAAACTATAGTTTCCAGCTTTGGTACAAACCTAGATATTAAACCACAGTTTGAAGTTGGCTTAATACTTTGGCTTGTTCAGAAGCTTTTTGATGCAATGGAAAGTGGTTAATTAGAGACTCTGTGGTTTAATCATAGCAAGGGAGAAGCGGTGGGTTTGCATGCACAGGC
This sequence comes from Elgaria multicarinata webbii, assembly GCF_023053635.1. Classification (NCBI taxonomy): domain Eukaryota; kingdom Metazoa; phylum Chordata; class Lepidosauria; order Squamata; family Anguidae; genus Elgaria; species Elgaria multicarinata. The sequence continues at coordinate 108,246,698 of NC_086175.1, read as the reverse complement.
AAAAAGCTCATGCTTATCTTGGCTTAATTAACTGAGATACAAATGTCCCAATGCAGCCACTTTCAACAGTATTATTTGATCTGGACAGGCTGGCATTCCTGCCTATAAGTATGTCCAGTGGGTGTGATGAAAAAACAAGTGCAACCCAAGTTTGATATTCCTGGCATAAAATGGTCTAATATTTTTTAATTATTATTTTAACCCATATTCTTCTGTTTATTTTTCAGCAAACCTGATATGTCTCGTCTGAGGCTAGCTGCTGCTAGTGCTGTTGTGAAGCTGGCACAGGAACCCTGTTATCATGAAATCATCACATTAGAACAGTATCAACTGTGTGCATTAGCCATTAACGTAAGGAAACAGAAGGGTGTTTACTATTTCTGCATGCCAATTATACATAACATGAAATTTGTAATATGTGTAGTGAAGTATAATTGGTTTTACATTTTCTTAAGCAGCTATTAAACAAATTGTGATGATATAAAATACCTTTTCTTCCTTCCAGGATGAGTGTTACCAAGTTAGGCAAGCATTTGCTCAGAAACTTCATAAAGGCCTATCAAGGCTACGGTTACCATTGGAGTACATGGCCATTTGTGCACTATGTGCAAAAGACCCAGTCAAAGAGAGGAGAGCTCATGCAAGACAATGCCTAGTGAAAAACATAAATGTGAGAAGGGAGTATCTGAAGCAGCATGCAGCTGTTAGTGGTAAGAAATCAAAGAGAACAAGTGGAAGCACATTATATGAATTATAATTGCCACAATTACACATGCCCTGACTTTCTATATTAAATTACTGTAAAGTGCTTTGCATTGAAAAGTTTCTGGAAACTTCAGTTGTGCAAAACATGCTACTGCTTTTAGTGATGCAAGTCTGGTCTTTTGACCAAAATTATATTGATTGCATTGGCTCCCAATTTGCTTCTAGTCAGGTATATGAGCGGTATAGAAATGTAATAAATAAATAATCCATCCTAGATTAGGCTCTGTTTAAGCACTGATCCACTCCACTCATAATCAGAGGCACAATTATTTTAATTTCCTGACTTGTTCCTGGTCTGAGACGCAATGTTGCAAGTAGGTTTTAGAACTTGCCTAAGGCCATCTACTGCGTTCATGGCAGAGGCAAGATTTCAAACTTTCCTGATAATGTAGGTCAGTCTAATAGCCACTGTCCTCACACTGTATATTCTGTTTGAGGAACTGAAGTTATCCACCAGATCCACGTTTCTTGCAATTTCAAAAGTAGTTGCACATATACAAGTCTGTGTGGACCTATTTTCATATGGTTGAAAATACCTTATATTTGAATGCACATTTTATATATAAATTGACTGTTCTTTGATTACTGTTATGATTGTACATCTAAATGTTACTATTTTAATTTTTCTTAATTTTATACTTTTAGAAAAACTTTTGTCACTTCTACCAGAGTATGTTGTTCCATATACTATCCATCTTCTAGCACATGATCCTGATTATGTCAAAGTCCAAGATATTGAACAACTGAAAGATATTAAAGAGTAAGGAATTCTAAAAAGATCAAATATGTTGTACAGTTTGATAGTATGTTTCAGTCTGTATTAACATACTGATTGGTATTTTGCATTAAATATTTAATTTGACTAAGTCAGCTGTTTTTACAAGAACATTTCTGGCCTGCTCAACAGGGAGACCAATTAATTATTTTTAATATTGTGAATTATGAAGTAACGTGCTTGTGTAGAGAATTTTGGCATGTCGTCTGACAGCTTTGTGTTTAATAAGGAATATTTCTTTTAGGTGTCTTTGGTTCATATTGGAAATACTGATGGCTAAAAATGAAAATAATAGTCATGCATTTATCAGGAAAATGGTGGAAAATATTAAACAAACAAAAGATGCTCAAGGACCTGAAGACCCAAAAATGAATGAAGTAAGTTGAATTAAAATATTTGGACTCTACAAATATTATAAACCTAATGTGTCTCCATCCAAGGCATTAAGGATCAATCAAGGTAGGTGTTTGCATGATCAGTTGGACTCTGACTTCTGGGCTCCTGCACTGTGCCTGCCCTGTTCCAACAGTTCAGGATAGGAAAGAGTATTAACTAAATTACAGTGCATTAAGTTGTTTGTGATGGCTGGCAGAGATTGGCTGTGATATCATTGAATCATTCTATCTTTTTCAGAAACTTTACACAGTATGTGATATAGCAATGAACATCATCATGTCAAAGAGCACAACATATAGCTTGGAATCTCCCAAAGATCCTGTACTTCCAGCTCGGTATTTCACTCAACCTGACAAGGTAAAGTTTGTCTTCTGAGTTGATGATAATTTTTTTATCATTTAAATTGTGCTGGAATTGAAGGCAGCAACCTTCAGTACTAACATTTTTTTTTAAAAAAAGTAACCATTAAATATGTAACAAATTAAAATGGGTAGCTATGTTCTGTCATAACAAAGCCAACCGTGCAGCTGACAATTCTTTGTGGCATAAATAAACTCTTAAGCTATAAAAAGCTGTATTCCCCAAAATCTTATATAACAAAGAAACTGAATTGTTTAAGGTGCCGCAGGGCACTCTGTTGTTTTCATTAAATATATGTGCTACTCTAATCTTGATGGCTCATAAAATATCTGTTGTTTATTTAAAATTTTGTTTTGCTGGTCTGGCTTTTTTGAAAAAACAACAACACATACTGCCAAAACTACTGCTCAAACGTTTCTCCTAATTGGCTTTCTTCTTTTTTTCCCTTTTTCTTGCAGAATTTCAGTAATACCAAAAACTATCTCCCTCCGGAAATGAAATCATTTTTCACTCCAGGAAAGGTGGGCTTTTATAAGGCACTTAGCACTTGCACTATACAAATGCATTTTATTTAACCTTAATAAAATATTGCCGTTGCCACATCTTTTAAACTACAAATGAGGAAGAGATGGTAAGATAGAAGACCACTGTACCTAGTTATTTTATTTTTAAAAAATTATACCCTGCCATTTAGTAAAATACTATCAGAGCGGCTCAGGATCTAAAATAACCAAAACGTAAGACATCAAATCAAGAGCAATAACAATGTTAAAAGAGTAGAGATAAAACACATGCAGAGGAGAGTTGCTGGTATTTAAGAAGCGGGTGAGTGGCATGGTATAACTTGCCTAGCGTTGAAAGGTGAAAGAACTAGCACCAGACAAATTTTCTGGTTGTTGTCAGATGTCCTTATGACAGCTTCTTTGAAGACCCAATAGTAAGAACCTGAGGCTGCATCAGGTCTTAGACCTGGAATGAGATGAATACTAGACAGGGATTCCACCTGTGCAATGTTACCAAGCTGTGGTTGCCCAATATGGAGCTAACTACTAGGAAACCAGCCACAGCACCAAGAAAGCATCATAACAACAATAGGACATAGGTTAAATGGTACTTCCTGATCCTTGCTAAAAGTTTTCATGTCTGGTTTGCTCACTGATCTGAGCAAACAAAGGCAACCATTGAACTTGCTTTCCCCAGCCTACAAAGAGTTCTGACACCTGGGCAAATGAATAGCATGCATAGTCCAACCAAGACTTCTTGGGCTGATGGCTGGTGTGCTAATGCTGCATGTATATGGGCTAGTGTGCATGATAAGTATATTTAAATGAAGTGAAGTACTTGGAATACTTAACTAGGTAAGTGTTTCGCCCATGCCTCATATTTTAATTAAGCCTCAGGATAAGATATGCTCAGTGTGTTTTGGCGTCCCCATTGTGTTCTACTTGCTACGAGAGTCTTTTACTCAAGTCCAAAATGCAGATTTCATTTTGATTTATGCCTTGCTAGCAAGAAAAATACTGACAGCTGTCTTCAATAAAGTTTGCATCCTATATGGATCCTTTGTAGCTGCATATCTGTTCTACTGTTGTATTCATGTAAATCAATAATTTCTAATTCCTAGGGCACTAAAGCATTAGTTATGTCCCATTACATATATGGGTTTTGCATATTGGTAATTATAAATGTCCCAAAATTCGAATGTAAATTAAACTTCTAAATGGAAGAATGAATGTTGAAACTGGTGTTCATTGGATTTGACTCCTGTTGAGGTTGAGAAAATCAAAAACATCCAACATCTTGCACCATATTACGCACATGCATCATTTGTGTAACATTAAATTTTGCCTTGAAGCTTATTTTTTCAAACTATGTGTGTTGAAAATAGACACAAATCTGGAACTGAAGAATTTACAGCCTGTATATTTAGAACTTGCTTTGTTACTTGAGAGATAGGTAATCCTAATCCTAAATATATAATGAAGAACTTTTTTTTTTACAGCCCAAAGCTGCCAATGTTCTTGGAGCAGTTAATAAGCCTCTGTCATCAGCAGGCAAGCAATCTCAATCCAAATCTTCACGAATGGAAACTGTAAGCAATGCTAGCAGTAATTCAAACCCAAGTTCACCTGGAAGAATCAAAGGGAGGTACGTAATGCAACAAAATAATTAGCCACATTCAGTAGTTACTAAACAGACTCTAGATAAAATATTGCCCCCTCATATTGGTATTATTCCAGGTTAATGCTATACTAGTGTAACTTCCAGAGCAGCGTCTTCCTTTGCATTTGATGCAGGAAAATGTATAGCTAAACTGGCAAAAAGAGCTGTAAGTAATGGTACCTGAAATAGTTATAGTTGGTTCTCTAGATGTAATCTGATTGTGGTGTTTGGCTCTACTCCTTTTATTTTAGCATGTTGTTGCTTTTATATTATTATGTATTTGTTTTCTGCTATGATCTTTGACTGATTAAATCAATGCTGATGTTAGTGATACAACTCGGCTCACCAGGATTATGTAAAAATAATGCACAATAGCTTATCAAGTTGCAGAATTTAATTGCACTGGCCAGAGAGCCTTGGCTAATGGGCAGTATAAAATGTAATAAATAAATAAAATAATAAAAAAAAATTATATGATGTGCATAATAAATTATTTTAATAGTTTTATTTAAATATTACATTTTTCTTATTTATTTATTTATATTACATTTCCATAACTCTCTGTAGCTGAAGCTCTCTGTTGTTTTGACAATAGTTAAAACAATAAAATACAACAACATGATCAAACATAAGTTTTAAAAGTTTAAAACTACGATGTAAAAGCAAAGTAGAATCCAGCAGCAGTGTGAAGAATGACTCAAGCTTCGACAGGAGCACCACCCGTGCCAACTGGAAAATCTCTGAGCGCCCTTTAAAATCCATTAGCTTCTGTGGGCAGACCATTTATTATGTCCCCCTCTCCTCCTTGCTATGGGGAAAGCCCCCAAAGTCTAAACCTCAGAAGGAAATGATCCAACTGTGAGAAGGGGATAGATGTTAAATTGCCCATTTTCAGATCACCATCATCCTTCCCAGTGGAGAAAACCAAATCAGGCATATATCCTCCTACATGTGTTGGACTGATGAATTCTGAGCTGTCTCAGATCCAGCAACCTCAGAATATAAGTTGAATTCCCCATCATTCTTGGTGTCCTCAACACCAAATTCAAGACCACCTTCATCACTTTAAGCAGGGAGACTAGGACAGTGGGGTGGACCGTACACAAATTGAATCCCTAATTTATCCCAGGTAGACAACACAAGGTACAAACACTCAAGATTGGCACTTGATTGGACAGGATGCCTACAGAGGGAGTTAGAATTCTAATAGACCACAGCTTCCACCCCCTCCCTGACCATCCGGTCTATTTTGGTGCTGCACAAAGTACTCAGGAGGGTACAGCTGGAAGAGACTAACCCCTCCTACTTCCCCCATCCAGGTCTCAGCAATACCCACCAAGTCAGCCCTCTCATCCACAATTAAATCAAGTATTAGAGATATTTTGAGTTGGACCAATCTTGCAGTTAGCAACAGCGCCACTAGACTGAAGGGCAAGCTAGTAAGGCAGACAGGAACCATCTGGTTGGAGGAAGAACCAGAAGAGGGGATAAACATACAATGTCTAGACTCTCAAATCCCCATTTCACCATGAACTATAATGGGTGGCATTAAGGAAGCTACTATTTTCCAGTCTAATTTCCCTTTATTATTTATTCATTTACAATATTTATTACAACATTCAAATTTTTGGCGTGGTGTATAAGATAAGATGAAATCAGAATAAAAAGCCTTAAAATGTTTTTTTAAAAGAAGCAAATTGGAAAATGAAAAAAGTGAAATGATAGTGGTGTGCTAAACTTTGCTATATCCAAGAAAAAAGTTCTAAAGAAATTTATATATAATAGCCAGTTTTTAAAAAATCCAATTTTATGTTCTGTTTATGTAGCACCCCCTTAGCTCTTAACCTTACTAGGGAGATGAACTTGCATATTTCCCAACCACCACCACCAATTTGTTCTTTTTCATAAACTTCTTCATTTCCTTTTTGGAGCTAGCTAATACACTATGTCTAAAATTGGCAAAAAAAAATTGCTAAACACAGTTCCATCTGTAGCTTATAAACCTGCTATTAACCATTAGTACTGATAGAATGCTAACCATGGTTAGCTCCAACAAGGGAAGGGTTAATTTATCTCAAAGAAGTGGAGAGATATCTGTGAATTCCAAGTCTGCTTATGAATTCCTAACCAAGGTTAGATTAGGCAGTGTTGTCTGCATGCAAGTTCTGTCATGCTATGTTACCCCAACATTAAAATCACTCCACTGGCTGCCAATTAGTTTCTGGGCAAAGTACAAAGTGTTGGTCATTACCTTTAAAGTCCTAAATGGTTTGGGTCCAGGTTACCTGCGGGATCACCTTCTCCCATATAGTCCGCCCCGCACACTCAGGTCCTCTGGGGTGAACTTACTTCAGTCAGCTAAAACTAGGCTGACATCAGTTTCCCAGAGGACCTTTCTTCTGTCGCCCCCAGTTTGTGGAATGGCCTGCCGGAGATTTGTAAAATTAACTCTCTGTGTGATTTTAAGGCAGCTTTAAAGACTAGCCTTTTCCGCCAGATCAATGTTAAATCATGAATTTTTAAGATGTATTGATTCCTGTTCTAATGTTGTTCCCCGCCTCGATCCAAAGGGAGAGGCGGGTAAGAAAATAAATAAATAAATATATTATTATTATTATTATTATTATTATTATTATTATTATTATTATTATTATTATTATTTGGTTTGCATTTATGTAATACTTTAATGTTAATTTACTATTGGAAGATCCAGTGATAGTTTACTGCTGTGTTTCCCTGTGATGTTTGAAAAAAACAGTGAGAACACTTCAGGAGCCTAATGAACTACTTCCATTTTGGGTAGAAATAGTTGATTACAGGGTACATTGGGACAAACTAGATAACAGCTGTTTGGCACATCGTTGAGAGAGGGCACCTTATTCCTCACCCCAGACATTGGAATCGTCTGGGCTAGGTTTAACTTTTCCTCATACCAGTTATGTCCCTGATGAACGTACCCTTTTATTTTCTCTCATGTAAGTGAATAGCTGCTATTTACTCTTGTGGGGAAAATGTACTTTGGGACAGCATTGCAGTGAAGACAATCCTCGCTACCTCCTTGTCACTTGGTGGCCCAGTTTTTTCCAACAAGGACTTGTAGTGGTACAGTCTGATCCTGTGTGTGATACAGGCCTACCTGCTATAGTAATGATGGCTATTTTGCTAGTGTTTAAGAAATTATGTAGGAGGCTAATAAAAACGTTACCTTTCAAAAATGGAAGTTTAATGGTTGATTTGTTGCTTCGCCTGTAGCTGTTGTCAATTTTCAAGTAAGAAACAGCAGGGTTAACTGTATTTCTAATCATCTTGAATATCTATATTGTAATAGACTTGACAGTACTGAAATGGACCACAGTGAAAATGAAGATTATACAATGACTTCACCTTTGCCTGGAAAGAAGAATGACAAGAGAGATGACTCTGAAATTGTAAGCATGAATTAATTGCATTGTATTTTTCCAGTTAATGTTAAGAAAGATTAGATAAATAAAATAAAATAGAAATTATTTTCTAGCAAGTAGTCATAGACGTGGCTGATTACTTTTCCAAAGTCTTCAGGAAAATCTAGCTTACTTCTAAAATTAGCAATAGGAGCTCCAGTAAGCTTGGGACATTCACATTGACTTGTGTGTTTTGTTTTTATATCTACTAAATTGAATGTCTTAGAGGGCTTTTTTCATTGCCACAATGGAGTTACATAAGTTATTCTTGTAATACTTAATTTTCACAACTGAGCAACATAGCAAGGAAAGTCCTGTGTTTGACCTTAAAATATCCACTTCCTTCAAATTCTAGGCTTCTGGTCAGTCAGTATATAACTAGACAGTCAGTATATAACTTAACCACTGAGAGAATGAAACCACAATTTTAAGGGCGGGGGGAAGTACTTCCAGCCCATTTGGGGGACGACTTGTTTAATAGCTAACCTCTTTTTTGTTAGTAGAATTGTAATATATTTGATGGGAGAGGTAATCTGCTCTTTCTTCCTTAGTCAGAGCTGGAAAAGCCCAGAGGTAGGAAGAAAATTATTACAGACCCAGAAGAGAAGTTGAGCATGGATGACCTGAGTAAACTGGGACAAGAACCAAAACTTAGAAGTGGTCAGCGAGGGAGAAAGAGAGCAGCTGCTATTTCAGAACCTGAGGAACCACAGTGGCCAGATGAAAAGAGACTAAAGGAAGATGTCCTAGAAAGTGAAGATGAACAAAACAGCCCACCAAAGAAGGGACGAAGAGGGCGACCTCCCAAGGCAGCTACTGGGGGCACACAAAAGGAAGAACCAGCAGTAAAGTCTACTAAAAGAGGTAGAAAAAAAGCTACACCAGTTAAACCTGTAGAGGAGGAGGAGGAGGAAGAGGAAGAGGAGGAGGAAGAAGAAAGGCAGACAGAAAACATAGAGCAGAAGCCAAAAGGTCGGCAGTACAAGACACCAAGAAAAACACAACAGAGGTATATACCTTGTTTTGTAAACCGCTCTCTAATTTTCAACTTGTGTTTATCTTAAATTTGTCACATAACTAGACTGTGCTTTCGAATAGGTCTGAATCATCTGAAATAAGTACAGCTGAATCCAACCAATCTACGCCACAGAAAAGAAGAGGACGGCCACCAAAAACACCACCCTCACAGCAGAAAAAAGGGTAAGAAGTGATTTGAATCTAACATAAGGATAAATTTAGTTTAAATGCATTTAAACATATTGCATACCTCAGGAAATCAAGGAAAGCATAACCTGCAGGGCAGTACCATTATTTCTATCTAGTGCATTCTAACAATGCCTGAACAACTATGGTATACAGTTAAAAATACTTTTAAGAAATAAACAATAGGTGTGTGCAAAGTGGGTTTTCTCCACCTTGAAATTTGAGCCAGAGCTCCGTTGAGGCGATTCTCTGCCCCGATTTTGGAGTGTCTCCCCTTACTCCACCCTGTCGGATTACCCATTGGAGAACCACCCCTTTTCAGATAACCAGTCTAATCAATGGAAATTAATGAAATGCTTACAGCTCCCTCATTTTTAAAGATAAAGAGATAAAACTTGCCATGCTTTGATTTTTAGGAATTTTTAAAATGGAAATTAACAAAAATGCTTACATTTGTGTAATTTTTATAGATAAAGAGATGAAACATGGCAACATGATAGCTCTTAAGGAGGGCTTTAGTCAAGCCAAGTTTTAATCAGATCCATTCATGCCTTGATTTTTTAGGATTTTTTTTTTAAAGTAACCAATCCAGTCTTCTCCAATCTGGTGCCCTCCAGATCTATTGTATGGACCCCCCCTCCCTTCCCCTGCACTGGAAGCTCAGCCACTGAAACAAAGAACCTGCCTGTGCCTGACTCAGGTGTAGAAGCTTTCTCACTCATGATGCTGGCCAGCCCTGCAGCACTCCCACACTGTGGAAATGTGGATGATTGACCTCTATGAGTCTGAACAGAAACATGCTCCCTGTCTTCCTCCCCACACTGCGATTGGAGGAAAATACGGTCACGGACAGAGCTGTGGCAATTCCTAATTGGTTAGCCACAGAAGAATGGATATTAAAGCTACCCATCACCCCACTCAGCGTCTTCCAAATATGGAGATATTCAATTTAGACACACGCAGCAAGATAATTTCAGAGACTTTAGAAGCTCCAATTGGGCATGTCTCCACTCTGATATTAAACAATGGGTTTGGAAGTGACCAATCTCCGCTCTGGAATAGTGCATGGATGTTCGCAATTATCAGATAATTCCGGGGTGGAGTGCCCACCGCTAATAAATAAGAGTGGTATATAAGTCCCATAGAAAATAAGAATTCAATATTGCTTAGATTATAATTCCCCCCGCTTCAAATTCATTCTTCATCCTTTTTGCTTTAAACTTAATGTGCCTGTTCATAAGTAATGGCAGGAAATCGTGGGTTAATTACCCCACGATTTGCTGCAGCATGTGCGAAGCATGTTCTGCTGTCATTTTGCATATTCAGTCTCTAATTGGTCCAATCAGAGGTGGCTGCAAGATGTCCAAACCACTGTACGTTAGTTGCAGGTTAAACAACACACAATCATCCTACAGACCTATTCACAATCATCATGACTTACCGTATTTCTTCGATTGTAAAACGCCATCGATTGTAAGACGCACACTAATTCCAGTACCACCAACAGAAAAAAAAACCCTAAGACACACCCGCGATTCTAAAACGCACCCCATTTTTAGAGATGTTTATATGGGGAAAAAAGTGTGTCTTAAAATCGAAGAAATAGGGTAAGCAAGCCACGATGGATAGTTCTAGCCATAGTAATCATGCAAACCAGCCCTCAGTGTTTGGGTTTGGATGATTGGAGATTGAATACGCAAAATGGTGGCAGAATGTGCCCAGCACGTTCCATGGCAAATTGTGATTTGTTTAATTAATTAACAATTTACCTCAGTTAACTGGATCAATGTGTACATTAAGCACTTGATTTGTGGTTTTCCACTTTAGAAGAGCTGGACGGGCAAAACAAACAGCAAGTAAAGAAAATGAATCGAATGAAGGGATGGATGTATTTCAAAGTAGTTCTCCTGTTCAGGATATTCCCCAAGAAGTAACAATGGAAGAAGAGGAAGTTTCCACAGTCAGAGTAAGTAAAAGTTTATATATTACAGACCCAGATGTTTGTGACTTTATATTTTGTAGCTTAAAGTTTGGACAAAGAGCGATCTCACACTTTATAAAGAAACAGTAAAAGAGAACTCTCATTTCTTCTTTCATTGCATCTGTGGAAAGTAAGGGTAATGGATTTCACTGTGAGGTAGATCAGCCAGTGCCATTTCTTCACATTGTAGCAGCAGCAAGTAAAAGGGGAACACGAGTTTCTTATGCCTAAGGTGAGAACTGGTTCATAATCATAGAATAGTAGAGTTGGAAGGGGCCTATAAGGCCATTGAGTCCAACCCCCTGTTCAATGCAGGAATCCACCTTAAAAAATACCTGTCCAGCTGCCTCTTGAATGCCTCTATTATGGGGGAGCCCACAACCTCCCTAGGGTAATTGATTCCATTGTCATACTGCTCTAACAGTCAGGACATTTCTCTTGATGTTCAGCTGGAATCTGGCTTCCTTTAACTTGAACCCATTATTCCCTGTCCTGCACTCTGGGATGATTGAGAAGAGATCCTGGCCTTCCTCTGTGTGACAACCTTTCAAGTATTTGAAGAGTGCTATCATGTCTCCCCTCAATCTTCTCTTCTCCAGGCTAAACATGCCCAGTTCTTTCAGTCTCTCCTCATAGGGTTTTGTTTCCAGACCCCTGATCATACTCATTGCCCTCCTCTGAACCCCCTCCAGCTTGTTTGCATCCTTCTTGAAGTGTGGTGCCCAGAACTGGATGCAATACTCAAGATGAGGCCTAACCAGAACTGGATAGAGGGGAACCAGTCCCTCGCGCAGTTTCGAAGCTATACTTCTATTAATGCAGCCCAAAATAGCATTTGCTTTTTTTCCAGCTACATCACACTGTTGGTTCATATTCAGCTTGTGATCTACAACAATAAGTTCTCAGAACTTATCCAGTTAGGCACCTTTATTATGTGACAAATGACTTATAAAGCATTAATACGCTCATCTACTTCTGGATTCCATCTAGATCAATTGAAATCAACTTTCATTACAATTTTTGTGAACTGCCCACAGAGCTTCAGCTATTGGGCGGTATAGAAATGCAATAAATAAATAAAAATAAATAAATAAATAAACACAACTCTATTCAGAAGTAAGTTCCATTGAGTTTAATGGGTTTTACTTCTAGGTAAACACACAGAGGAGGGCCAGGACCTCGTCGTGATCCTCCCAGAGTGCAGGACACAGAATAACGGGCTCAAGTTAAAGGAAGCCAGAGTCCAGCTGGACATCAGGAAAAACTTCCTGACTGTTAGAGCAGTACAACAATGGAATCAGTTACCTAGGGAGGTTGTGGGCTCTCCCACACTAGAGGCCTTCAAGAGGCAGCTGGACAAGCATCTGTCGGGGATGCTTTAGGGTGGATTCCTGCATTGAGCAGGGGGTTGGACTCGATGGGCTTGTAGGCCCCTTCCAACTCTGCTATTCTATGATTCTATGAACTGGATTGCAGCCTCATTAAGCTTCTTTGAAATGAATAGGGCAAGATTTTATTTATCCCAATGGATCATAGAATCATAGAATCATAGAATAGCAGAGTTGGAAGGGGCCTACAAGGCCATCGGGTCCAACCCCCTGCTCAATGCAGGAATCTAGTCACACATTTAAAAGTATTAATTCTTGTTGAGTTAGCCAGAATATGAATGCACATTCTTTTGAAAGCACGGCAGGTAGATAACATCAACACTCAAGGGCCTGTTCAGACAATAGTCTAAGCCATGGTCAGGCCACTAACCCTTTTGCAGCAAGTCGTTAGTGAGCGTGTTTTTAAACTGTGGTTATGTAGCCACCATGGTTAGGAATGGTTCACATGGCACGCTAAGTCATATAGTTTAGTTCAAAACGCTTAACCATCATGGTTTAGCATGTTGTGTGAACAGGGCCTCAGAATGTACACTCTCAGACACGTTTGGATGTGCATCCAATACATGGTTTTGGGTCCTGATGAAGCCAGGTGATAAGTGTATAGAAAGCTGTTTACATGTGTTGATCTCCTTACCTGGATTGGGGCATATAACCCTTGATTTGGTGTTTTTTTCAGGTAAGCCGGAGGACGTCCAAAAGGGAAAGGCGATGAACTAGCCATATTACCAGCCTTTTTAAGTGCAGTCTTTGAAGAATGCTCTTACTATACATAAAGTGTCAGGCTGAAGAAAGCTGTTGGTGCTCACAATGGGGTTGCTGAAGAAAGTTAGATCGATCTTTATTTCTTGCCCCCGCATTTGGAGTTCCTAGGTCACAAACATAAGCCACACACATGTTAATATCATTAACTGTGGTTTTTGTGAAGTGTAATGTGCGCTGGCTATATAGACACATGAACTAAAGAAACCGCTTGTAAATAATCCTTTTTTAAAATGTTTCTGACTTCTAAAGTGCTTGTAAAGCTTTTACCACGGCTTTAAACCTGACAGTACCAGAACTGTTTGTTAGATTTGTTGATTGCAAAAAAGAAAACAAAGTTTAGAATGGATATCAAGCAATATCTGTCAGTGTCTGTATTTTTTATTTTCCTTGGCATTTAACTGTGAAAAAATCAGCTTGACAAAATAGTGACACTTCTGACACTATTTGTTAGAAAGTAAAAGAAAAGACATGGTTTCTCTTTCTTTATGTATCTAATCCAGTGTTTACCTTTGGCACCCGTCTGTCTTTGGAAATGCCAAATTGCTTTTGAATGATGTGGATAAAATAATACAGCCAGATTCAGATTTGTAAAAGAAGATTCATTTTACGCACCTCAGTATTGATAACCAGATTCCTGGACCTCTTGTGGCATTGAGCATTTAAAAAAGATTTAATATTTTAATTTTTTAATGTGTTATTAAATAATGTAATGAAAGCCTATCCTCTTATTTTCCTTATTAGCTTTTGTTAATCTGCTGTATCAATAAAATTCTGTAACTGAATTTTAATAGTCTAGTATGTCAATGTGTATATTCCCTCCTGAACATTATGTTAAAAAAGAGCAAATTATTACATTATAATATGAAACCTGATACCTGAGCTTCAGTGAAAATGCAGGTTTTATTACCATGTAAAGTTAAACGGAAAGAAAATTTTATTGATGCAGTCTGTCTTTATAAAGCTGTTTTTTCTTCAGAGCCAAGTGTTTTGTATTTCACAGTGAGTTGCATGTTTATGAAAAAAAAATTGTAATGAAATTGCGATGTAATTTTTTAAGTCTTATCTGGCTGTAGGATATGCTACATTGCCTCATGAGAAGACCCTTCTACCAAGAGTTTGTTGTATTTTCTTTTTTGTTAACCAATTTTTATTTTGTGTGATTGTGAGTATGGGCAGTGGGAGGTGGGACTTATGAAGAACATGTTTTTATTTGAATGATCAGCTGAAGAATATTTCAGTCAGGGTATTCAAAAATATGTATGGAGCATAACTTTATGTCGTACCTTTAAGTGGTTGAACTATTTTTTCTTGGGTTAAATTTCACAACCTAGGAGGAAACTACTTAAGGCATTGTCCTGTATGCAGTTTTGCAAACTGTCTTTGAACCAAAATGTATAGGTTACTATTTATGCTTAGCCAGGCACACTTTATAGTTTAACATGCTGTTTTCCTCCTGCTCACTAGCAGTAAATGTGAGAGAATTAAAATTTAAATTATTAATATTTTATCTCATGGAATAATGGAACATTGTCATAAATTAACAAGGGCATCTTTTTAAGTTATAATTCCAAGGGAATATATACTGGGGAAGGGGTGAGAAGTTATGGTAGTTTCAGAACATGTTTGCAAGTATATTTTTCAGAGGAAATTCAACTTTTTTCTAAGCTTTTTTTATTATATAGTTTGTATTGTTTTTTTAAATCAGCAGCAGCAATAGACAAAGCCAAACAGCTTGCATTCATCAAGCTGTTCTGCTTTAAGTGCTTTTTCTAATAGCTCTTTTAGCTAGTAATTATTGTTCTTCAGCTGCCCTATATTTTTATGCCCATAGCCTTGGGTAACAGCTGTCTAAAAACATTAGCTAAAGGTGGCATAGATGACGTCACCTAGAAACTTCCCTAGCACAAAGTAACCTCAATGGTTCACAAGTTTAGCAGTGCAAATGAGAGATTTTATATCCTAGAAAAGAAAAATAGAAAGTTAGTATCACATTTTCTTCACTGACAAATTGCACTGACAACATTTATGGATTATATATCTAAGACCATTTTATACAAAGTATTGAAACAGATATTCAAACTGCTTGCAGAGTGTTGAAAAATTATTTGCATGGCTATAGTTTGATCATATTTCCCTTAATATTGCTGCACATCAATTAATCAAAATGTTAATGTTTAAATTTAATCAATAGTTTGGCAGTTTAAATGTTTATTTCTTGAATTATAATGTTTAATTGGGAAAACAGGTGCAGATGAGATGATGTTTATCCCTTTTAGATTTTATTCTCCTCATACAAGTATAATGAATATCTTATGTACTAACACTTTTGAGATCTACCTACAGTAGCTGCAGTAAAATAATGTATAAAGAGATCATACGCTAAGATTCAGTTAGCGTGCTCTTCAATTATGTTAAGTTTATAGTATGTACTGTATAACATTAAACAGTCAAATTGAACTCCCTGTTGAAAGTTCAAGTATGAAATTATTATGAGATCAGAGTAAGATGTCTTGATGAAATCTGCGCTCAATCATACTAATCCACTTTATATATCATTTTCTTGCTGCAGTGCAACAGAAAATCTCTGTGTGTGTAATTTTAAAATTGGCTAAAACTCTTTCAATGACTTAACTTCCAGATGTTGTTTTTCTCATACATTTATTTGGATCAGTTTCCAAAGATGCACATATATGCTAGATAGATTGATATTCTAAATCTCAATCCATGGCAGAAAAGGGGAATATCTAAATCTCAATCCATGGCAGGAAAGGGGAATATATATATATATATGTGTGTGTGTGTGTGTGTATTCTATAAGTGTTAGGCTTGTTATTAATAGTGACACTAACACACTAAAATGGGGACTTTTAGGCAGTTTTCTAGCAGATATAGGGGAGTTAATCCTGGTTTATCAAACTGGGTGTTAGTTGCCTCATCGGTAGTTTGAATTTAATTTGTGGAGTTCATAGCTCTGGGTTCAATGTCTCTTGCTTGCTTTCCATTATGAAATCTTGGGGACCTGGAATACACTAGAGTTGAACCACAACAATGTATGTCCAGTATGAAAATGCTAGGATGATTAACTGTTTCCTCCACTACTAGAAAGAAGCATATTAGCTTCCTCTACCTTATTAATTGTTTGTGAAAATCTCCATGCATTGGGGAAATGCTCTTACCACTGCTTTCTGACAGAAATTATTAGGAAATAGTTCACTACTTGAACAAGAGAAGGTTTATTTTTAAAAAAATATATGCTTGGTATTAACTTTGAATCTGTTTATAGATGTCTACTTTCTGTCTCTCTCACACAGATACCCCTTTACTATGTCCAGAATCTATAATAAACCCTGGAATTGCTTGATCCATAAACTGGGTATATACATACTGAGTTGGCTGGTATTTTCCTAACAATGTCCACAATTTGTATGAATGTTAACTGGCTGCAGCTTAACCATATTCTCAGTACCTTGCCTTGCCAATTTCAGTCCAGTATTTAAACAGTGTTCCAGCGTCTTCTCATTTGTTCCTTATTGATTTTTCCCCGTCCTGAGAAAATCATGAATAAAGAGTTGACCTTATAAAATGAACCTTTGCCAAAGCAAATTTGCTTCAATAAAGCATCAAGAAATCATGTTTGCCATATTTACAGTTTTGAGAATTATGGGAAGTCATTTTTTATTCTGCAGTGGGTCTGTGCTCTTAAAATCTATGTGTACATTCAGTATTGTTTGTTTATTGGATTCAGTATTGTTTGTATTAGGGTACAACATGCTTAAAATTTAGCACCAACATATTGAAATGCTTTCTTCCCGTTGGAATTAATGTATTTGTGAATACTACATGTGTGATCTGAGCAGTAGCCACACAAGTGAAATGCTTCTCTAGTTAGTGCTTGCTACTACCAATGAGAAATTGAAATATTGGACAGATGCCAAAAACATGACCCTGAAGACCTCTGATAAAGGTGACATGTACTTTATAGCTGGTTCACACATTAAGCATTACACTGAAGATATTTGTAGCATTTTATCATTGTAACCCACTCTTTCAGTCAGGGGCTCAGCATGACATATACAAAGATTATTCCTTTGTATATTCTAAACAACCCTGTGAGGCAGTTAATACTGAGAGAAAGTGCTTGCCTTTGCTTTCCCACATCCAGTCCCAACACTTTTAAGCCACAACACCATCAATGGATATCTTGCATGACATCACTATATTATTATTATTATTATTATTATTATTATTATTATTATTATTATTATTATTATTATTACATTCATGTCCCAGCCTTTTTCCTCTTGCAAGGAACCTAAGGTGGCTCATATGGTGGTCCTCCTCTCTATTTTATCCTCACAATACTGTGAAGTTGGCTAGGCTAAGAGTCAGTGACTGGGTTCAGATAACACAATAACCAATGGTGGTTTAAATAGTCGACAGTTGGTTAATTAACTCACCATGGGTTATTGTGTTGAGTGGAGGGAGTTTTTGAACCCGAGGTTGGTTATTTGGCCAAAATAACCAATGCTGTGCAGAGTTGGCTATTTGAACCAACATTGGTTATCATGTTGTGTGGAGGGTACCATTGGTTATTTCCTTGGCAAGGCAAAAGCAGTCAAAGCAGTGGCCGCCACTCTAGTCCAACCAGCAGGATAGATTTTCAGCAGCAATGGCTGAGGGAGAGAGAGGGGATAGAGAAGGGGGAGAGAGGACTGGGGATGAGTGAGTCAACTCAGAATCGACTAATAGTCAACGCTGATACTAATCCACATCATGGTTGATTATTATCATGTTGTGTGTGAGTACCCCCTAGATAAACAACTGTTGTGTTCATTATTACCCATCATTGACTACATTGACTATATTTTTGTCTGAATGCAGCCAGTGACTGGTCCAAAGTCACCCAGGGAACTTCATGGCCAATGAGGGATTAGAAATCAGTTTTCCCAAGTCCCAGTGCAACTTTCTAACCACTCACTACACTGGCTGTCTTTAAGCCACATTTTAAGCTTTTAAACATGATAATATGAGTGGCTAAGGCTGGTGGGTGCAAATACATGATTAAGTTTAAAATAGTGAAATCACTGAAACAAATAAGATTTACCAGTACTTTAATTTAGGACCACAGCCTTAAGATGCTTCAACTGATGGTACTAATAGGCAGAAGATAAACACTTCATGTCAATGCATCTTATTAGCTAGTTAAGTCTAATTTAAACAATCATCTCCTTTTGTTTACTATAGCTTACATCAGTTTTCCTGAGATACAAACATAAAAAGCTCTAGTTTGTTTGTGTGTGTGTGTGAGAGAGAGAGAGAGAGGGGGGGAGGGAGAGTGAAATGGTTTTATAGAATTATAGAATAGTAGAGTTGGAAGGGGCCTATAAGGCCATCAAGTCCAACTCCCTGGTCAGTGCAGGAATCCATCTTAAAGCATTCCTGAAAGATGGCTGTCCAGCTGCCTCTTGAATGCCTCTAGTGTGGAAGAGCCTCATCTCCCTAGGTAACTGGTTCCATTGTTGTACTGTTCTAACAGTCAGGAAGTTTTTCCTGATGTCCAGCTGGAATCTGGCTTCCTGTAACTTGAGCCCATTATTCCATGCCTTGCATTCTGGGATGATCGAAAAGAGATCCTGGGCCTCCTCTGTGTGGCAACCTTTCAAGTATTTGAAGAGTGCTATCATGTCTCCCCTCAATCTTCTCTTCTCCAGGCGAAACATGCCCAGTTCTTTCAGTCTCTCTTCATAGGGCTTTGTTTCCAGACCCCTGATCATCCTGGTTGCCCTCCTCTGAACACGCTCCAGCCTGTCTGCGTCCTTCTTGAATTGTGGAGCCCAGAACTGGACGCAATACTCAAGATGAGACCTGACCAGTGCCGAATAGAGGGGAACCAGTACCTCGCGAGATTTCGAAGCTATACTTCTATTAATGCAGCCCAAAATAGCATTTGCTTTTTTTGCAGCCACATCGCACTGTTGGCTCACATTCAGCTTATGATCTACAATTCCAAGATCCTTCTCGCTTGTAGTATTGCTGAGCCAAGTATCCCCCATCTTGTAACTGCATTTGGTTTCTTTTTCCTAGGTGTAGAACTTGGCATTTATCCCTATTAAATTTCATTCTGTTGTTTTCAGCCCAGCGCTCCAGAATATCACTTTGAAGTTTGTTTCTGTCTTCCAAGGTATTAGCTATCCCACCCAATTCTGAATATTGTTTTTTAATTGCTCTCTTCTCCTTAAATGACCATTCTATATTAGATACCACTATTTGAGTGTTGAAACAGCAATATGTAAGTATTTTACCTCTCTAGTACAGTTTACATTAGTAGTGTCATGGCATGTGATAGAAGAAATAGAGTGGCCTAATCCTATACAATGTATACTATTCATGCTAATGTAGATTTTATTTATTTATTACATTTATATCCCACCTTTTCCTCCTTTGCTCATGGGATATGTCAGGTCTGCAGACAGGTATTTTCCCTCCAAGTCCTGAAGCTTATCTAGAAACTGTCATAGAATTACAGGGTTGGAAGGGGACATGTAGGTTATCAAATCCAATCTCCTTGTCTGTGTAGGAATCCAATTTAACCATCCCTGACAGATGGCTGTGCAGTCTTTGCTTGAATACCTCCAATGATGGAGAGCCTATCACCTCCCAAAGACAGTTGACTCCATTGTCTGACTCTTCTGACTATTAAGAAGTTTTTCCTATGTTCAACCAAAATCTGCCTTCCTTTTACTCAAGCCCATTATTTCGTGTCTTGGATGATAGAGAACAGGTTGTGGCCTTCTTCTGTGTGACACTTTAGGTACTTGAAAAGTGGTATCACATCCCTCCTCTGTCTTCTCTTCTCAAGGCTAAACATACTCAGTTCTTTCAATCTTTCCTTGTAAGACTTCTAGTCCCTTGATAATTTTTGTTGCCCTTGTTTGGTAAATAGTGAAATCAGATTGTTCAAGACAGGCCACTTTTAAACACTTTACTTTTTCCTCATTGGAAAGAGAAGTCTATACTTATTTGTTATATCAGCAGTAAAGTAGAGGCTTTGCTATTTATGGGAAAATAAATAAAATTACCAATGCAATGTTTCATCTTCAAAGCTTTGGGGAAACTATTTGTAATGGAAATTAGATACAGCAACTACCGAAAATAAGAATATTTTAGTTAGTTATCCCATAAATAGCCAACATGGTGCCAGTTACATTAAATTAAAAGAAAAAAAGATCAGGTCATTTTAAAAAAAACTTATTTGTCTATGAATTACATCATCGCATGGTTTGCACAGCCTGATGACAGGACTTCATTCTATTTTTGTACACGGTGGCAGTACAGGTGAAACTGGATGTTTTTCTTTCATTGGTAGAGTAAGGTGGATTGTCCCTCCCCTCTGCAGAAGGCAGAGTAGGAGGCCCAGGTTCAGAGACCATCTCTGCCCACCCCTGCATGAGAGCTCAACTTTTGTCAGAGTGGGAGGGAGCACTGAAATTGGCAGATCCCAGAGTCCACCACAGAGTTAAGCAGGCAGAAAGGAGATAGGAGGTAGTCTGCCAGATTGGCTGCATGTCAGAAGTTGGATCATGAAACCCATCCTGAAGGAAGGGTCTGGTAAAAGCCTGGGCATATCTACACGAAGGATTTGCCCCAGGGTTGCTTTGTAGTAGTGGCACATCATCTGCATGACACAGCCGCCATTGCGGAACCATCCTGGGGCAAACCCTGGAAACTCCACTCCAAAAAAGTTGGGTACTTACCCTGACTTTTTTGGCCACGGAGCCCATGGCACCCCCTGATTGGTCACCATGGGTGGCCCCGCGTCTCTGGAAAAGTTAAAAAAAAAAAAAAACCACGGGGGAAGGGGAGGAGAGGAACAGGCCATTCCTCCCCCACTTTTTGAAAATGTTATTATCTCTACCTGTGGAGCTCTGCAGATACAGATAAGAAAAAGAAAAAGAAATGGGTGCATGGGTGGGGAGGAACAGGCAGCCAGAGGGAGAAGACGTGGTCTGCCCAGTCCCTCCCGCATCCTCCTCTGGCTGCCTCATTCCTTCCCCCGTTTTTATTTTTATTATTTGTATCTACGGAGCTCCACAGATACAGATTATAAAAATTTTAAAAGTGGGGAGGAACAGCCCTGTTCCTCCCCCTCCCCCATTTTTATTTTTTTTTATTTTTCCAGAAACGCAGTGCCGGAAAATTCACACCTGCCTTCGTTCCCATGCAGATTCTGGGAAGGAACGCAAGTGTGGGTGCAAGGCGCCTCATGACGCCAAAGCGCCACCGTAAAGACATGGGCCCTGGTCAGGCTCAGCAAGAAACTGACCATTTAGGCTTAGAGGACAGCTCCTGGTTTCACAGATATTAAAGGTGGTGTGAAAAGGTGTGGGTTTTGTTTTGTTTTTGTACTGAATAAAGACTGTGGATTACATAGCAAGTCTTTGCTACCTCACATTTCAGTTGGAAGGTTTGGAACCTTAACACAAGATGGGAGAGGACTACTATTGATGAGTGGGCTAGAGAAATGGTTGTGCCAGGTTATGTGCTAGAGATTGAGCAGGGCCAACAGGAATGGTTCCAGTTTTCTCCTCAATCCAAGAACAAGGAAAAACACCTCGTGCTCTAGGTGATGTGACATCTGTTAGATATTGGAGCCATCAAGCTGGTGCTAATGGGACAGCTGTGCTCTGGTGTTACTCATTTCTTTTTTTTTAGTACTGAAGTGAAATGTGGGGAAATCGGCCGATTCTTAATTTGAAATGGCTGAACAAGTCCATGGTAAAGAAATGTTTTCATATGAAGACCTTGAAGTCTATCATGGCAGCAATAAAATGTTGGGATTTCCTAGTATCTGTAGACCTTTTGGAGGCCTACCTTCATGTCCCATTGGAGGTTTGTTTGGTTCTATTACGGTCATGGCCATTTTCAGTTCAGGGCATTTCCTTTTGGTCTCACCACAAGACCCAGCATTTTGATGTAGTGGTTGACAGAAGGGAGGCTGCCAAAGAGGATCAGCCTTGCTGGTCCAAGGAGGGTAGTGATTATAAGAGCCTTTCAGGCTGAGGGACAGCCATAGAGAACTTGGTTGCTCAAGGGTCATGGGATGCCCAAGACATCAGGAGAAGCATCAGTTGGCTCAAGCTTTGGGCAATCTGGTTCACTCTTCAGTCTTTCAACAAACACATCCAGAGTCTGCACATCCTCACTCACACTGTCAACACCTTGGTGAAAACTTACTTAAACAAGGCGTTAAGAAGTTGTGCTCACTTTATTAGGAGGGCTGCAAGATTTTTCTTTGGGCAGAGGAACCCCAGGATTTCCATGGGTGGAGCATCCAAATGGTTGTTGCATCTCAAGTCTTCCTAGAAGTCACCAAATGTCTGGATAAACTAGTAATAGATCTCTTTGCAAATCTAGAAGACAATTTAATTGGTCCTGAAATGGAAGAAGAGATGCCTTGGAAACAGAGTGGCCTCAGGGCCCTTCCCACTCACCAAGATGATTCCTAGGCTCCTGAGGAGAATCAGGTGTCAGAGTTGGGAGCGTTGTCCTCAAATTCTGAGCTTTGTATTTTTCATAATGACAAGGTCATTTTACGCCCCGATCTGTCTTTCTTGTTTAAAGTTAATTCAGTTTTTCATAGAGCCCAAGTGATTATTTTGCCCTTTTTTGTCCAGATTCAGGCAGATCAGGAGACGTGGTGGTACAGATTAAATGTCCGAAGGACACGATTTAGAGAGGACAGCTTCTTTTAGGAAGATTGAATCTCTTTTTATTTCCTTTCAGGCAGCTTCCTTGAGGGAGAAGGTTTCCACTTTGACTCTGTCTAGGTAGTTACCTCAATATATTGCAGAAGCATATCAGGATTTGGGCAAGACACCTCCACAAGGTGTGGTGGCTCATTCAGTCAGGGGAGCTGTGACTTAGAATCATAGAATAGCAGAGTTGGAAGGGGCCTACAAGGCCATCAAGTCCAACCCCCTGCTCAATTCAGGAACATGCACAACAGTTTGCACAACATTTTGGAGTGAGGCTCACCTTGAAGGAAATTGTAGGGCAGCCAGCTGGATATAAGTTCATCCTTTTACATGTCGTTGTAAGACTAATGTTTTTGGATCTGGCTGAAGCAGGGCTTCAGAGTGGTTAAATCACCAAAACCCATCCTATAGTTTCTGTTTTTGCTTTTCTATATCCTGAAGGATCTTCAAATGCCCTCCTTACACTACTAGAGAAAACAGGAATTTTCTTTCTGGAAATCACCTGCTCTGGAGAGAATAAGGACCCACCCTATTTTGTTGTTGATTTTGTCTCATTCTTCTGGATGGTAGACTTTTATTTATTTACCTATTTGTGATATTTATATACTGCTAAATATAGTAAAATCACTATGCGGTTCACATACAAATGTTAAAATCACATCTAAAATTCAATATTAAAAACAATTACAATTACAATAAATACTATACAAGGAGCAGTAAGATGGAACAGTGTGATTATTTTAATTAAGTGTGTGTGTGTGAGAGGGAGGGAGGGAGAGAGAGGAGGAATACGCAGCTTTAATTGTTCTGTTGTCCTCCAAATTTGTCATTGACCTCTGTCCATATTTTGCTGAGCTGAGGAAGCAGAAAAACAAGACCTTATCAGGCTTGTCATCAAAACTGGAATAAGCACAGCAAGCATGACTAGGATTGAAGTGCTTCTAATCAAGATTATTTTGCCAGCAGACGACTCCCATCGATCCATGTTTCATCTGTACTCTTCTAATCCGTTGCAGATTGGGTTTATTTATTTAGTGGAGGAAATTGCGAGAAATTGGTGTATTGGATAGGGAACCACGTTGAAGATACTGTATTTCTTCGATTGTAAGACGCCATCGATTGTAAGATGCACACTAATTTCAGTACTATCAACAGAAAAAAAAGCTTTGATTCTAAGAAATAATAACGCACCCGCGATTCTAAGACGCACCCCGTTTTTAGAGAAGTTTATATGGGGAAAAAAGTGTGTCGTAGAATTGAAGAAATACAGTAAGTTCAAAATCAAAAAATTTTGTAGGAACAAACTACTCTGTTAGGCTTTCTGCTTTGTTCTTCTTGTTCCCTTCAAATAGCATTTCCCCATCCCCAGGAAAAGCTGACTGCTGAAGGTCAATCCTAGTAATATTTACTCTGAAGTAAGTTTTGCTGCGTTCAGGGAGAATTTGCTTATTCCTAAAGAGTACAGTCTTAAGAAGAGACCACCATACCTACTCGTGAATGTAGTTCGGTGGTACAGCGGAGGGGGAATGTGGGGAAGTGCAACACTAGGCTTTTTACCAGACCAGGAGTGGTTACATTGACCCTGTTCAGAAGACACCTTAAACCACGGTGAAAAGCCTTACCCACCTTGGTTTAAGTTGTCTTCTGAACAGGGGCACTATCTGCTGGATAATTGACATAGGGTGACCATATGAAAAGGAGGACAGGGATCCTGTAGCTTTAACAGTTGTGTAGAAAAGGGAATTTCAGCAGGTGTCATTTGCATGCCTGCAGCACCTGGTGAATTTCCCACTTCATCACAACAGTTAAAGCTGCAGGAGCCCTGCAGCTTTAACTGTTGTGATGAAGAGGGAAATTCACCAGGTGCTGCAGGCATGCAAATGACACCTGCTGAAATTCCCTTTTTAATACAACTGTTAAAGATACAGAAGTCCTGTCCTCCTTTTTATATGGTCATCTCAGATTCACCCACCCACCCTACCAGGTGAATGAGGTGATAATGATGCTTTCAAGTTTTGCTGTTGCTTATGACAGATTAGCAAAGAAGAAGTTGGAGAATGAGGGGAAAATAAGATAGATACTTTTTTCTTTTGAGGTTCCTATTTCACTCTAGCAGTTTAATTGGTAATGCTTTGCAGGATTGCTCGCATCTCTGATTACAAATTATTAAAGGTTGCAGTTCGGCTGACTGTTTCTGAGCACCTGGTATTCAGCCTTATACAAGCTGGGACCACCAGGATATCTGAGAGTTCTTTTTCAACCTGCCAGGTCAATGAGTCCCATGAATGAGTTGCTCCACATGGCCTAAGGTCCGATTAAAGAGTACTTAGAGTGGAGCTTTTAATATATTACTCCCTCTCTGTGAATTTCCTTACCAATTGATGTTTGGCATGCATCAACATTGCTTTGTTTTCAGCATCTGCTGCAGATGTTTTTGTTTAAGCAAGCCTTCTCTGTCTGAATGTCTAGCCATAGTTTTATGGGTATAATTCCTAATATTTTAAGCATTTTTATCCTTTGCATTTTGTGATTGTTGTTAGACTGATATAGAACAGTCTAAGAAATTCCTTTATTTATAAAGGCAATGATTTCGCTGTCAATAGTAGCTCTTGGTAGACCTATCCTCCATGAATTGATCAAATCCCCTTTTTAATGCTATCTAAAGTAGTGGAAATCACCATATTCTTGGCAGTGAATGAATTATCAGCTGTATAAAGTAGGGACTTCCTTTTGTCTGTCCTAAATCTAGCTAATCATTTTCCCTGGATGACTTCTGGTGTCATGGGAGGGGGAGAAAAATATCTCCACCAACTCTATCCTTTTATAAACCTCTATCATGTGATCCCGACCTTGTTGTTGTTTTTCCATAAGGAAGGTACTGTAACCACTTAATCATTTTGGTTGCCCCCAGTTAGGTACTAGTAAATTTTAAAGCACAGGCACTCATTATAATATTCCCCACAGCCTAGTCCCCAAGGTGAGTCCAAAAATGCAGGCAGCTCTGTAGATCTGTGTCCAGCAAACCAGTTCTAGCAATTTTCATCTCTAGCAAGAGAGGGTCTTTTGTAGAACGATTGGGTCTTCATTTCCCATTCAAAACCAAGCCCAGGGATGAGCAACTTGTGCCCCTAGAGATGTTGGTGGACTGCAATTCCTATCAGCCCTTTGCAGCATAGGCAATGATGAAGGATGAAGAGAGTCATAATCCAACAATATCTGGAGAATTGCAAGTTGCTAACTCCTGATCTAGACTCACAGCCCTCCCTCTTGAACCCAGGCATGTTGCACTAATTTTGTGTGTGTGCATGCACACTTGCATGCTCTAATTATAACACACACACACACACACACACACACACACACACACACACACACACACACACACACACACACAGAGAGAGAGAGAGAGAGAGAGAGAGAGAGAGAGAGAGAGAGAGAGAGAGAGAGAGAGAGAGAGAGAGAGACCAGCAAGCCCCCTCCTTGTTTAGGTGTCTTATTACAATTTCATTTATTTATTTATTTCCTTTCTATACCACCCAATAGCTGAAGCTCTCTGGGCGGTTTACAAAAATTAAAACCATGAAGAGCATAAAAACAACCAACAATTTAAAAACACAAATACAAAATACAATATAAAAAGCACAACCAGGAATAAAACCACACAGCAGAAATTGATATAGGTTAAAATATGGAATTAAAGCAGCAAAGTTTAAATTTAAGTTAAATTAAGTGTTAAAATACTAAAAAAAAATGTCTTCAGCTGGCAACTAAAGTTCATTGTTTAGGCAAGATTTTTACTTTTTAAGTGTTGGGGCAGGAACAATATCTGTTTCTGTTGATTTTATGTTGTTTAGTAAGTATTTTAGTATTTCATTGTTGAAAAATATTTGAGTGTACTGGCTATTTTCTAAAGAAAAATTTATAACTATTACTAATACTAAGAGTAACAACAAATAATTTGAACAGCGTCTTTGAGAGAGGGCTTGCACACAAAGACCATGCGTCACTCATCTTTAATAATAAGTTATGTGTGCATCTACAGCCAGTAGAATGGATAGCATCTGTTACTAGCAATTTCCCTGAAAGCTGATTCATTCATTATAATGTGATCTTTAAAAACATGTAAAGCAATTA
Organism: Elgaria multicarinata webbii; assembly: GCF_023053635.1. NCBI lineage: Eukaryota > Metazoa > Chordata > Lepidosauria > Squamata > Anguidae > Elgaria > Elgaria multicarinata. The sequence continues at coordinate 108,219,576 of NC_086175.1, read as the reverse complement.
CATTTTTCTTTACTTTGCTTGAACTGCTTTAATTCAAAGACAACTGCAAACAAATGGAAAGACTTCCCTATACACGAGGGCATTAGAAGCCCTTCCATTCCAATCAAGCTATCTCCTTTGCCTTGACCCAGCAATCAACCTGACTTGTCATGGAACAGTGTGGATCTAGCAATGGTGAAGTCAAATAAACAATGGTTGAAGATACAGTTCTTTGTAATATAATGTGCAAACAGTCAGACAAACAGAGTGAGATGAACCAGCAGAAAGGGAGGATAGGACCTCAAGACTATTACTGGTAGTCTAGCTGTAGGTTATTCTACGATAATAAACATTATTATGTCAAGTGAATTGTCTAGCTGTTGGCTACTATCCCATAATAGACATACTATTATGTCTCTGGATTGCTTGCTAATATGCACTGTTGGTTGGTTAATTCATTAATTAATCGGTTGTTTCTTATTTCTTGAGTGAGCTGAAGATGCTTATTCAAAGGACTTTGATGGTTATGTTTTCCCACTGAAAATTGGTAGTTCGTGGCTATTAAGCTAAGATGGTAGGCTGGAGAAACATTTGGGAGTTGAAAGGTAGCCAGGAAAAGATAAGCAGCTTTATATTCTCTGCAGCTGGCTGGAAGAAGGATCCTTGTGGAGTTCCAAGTGGTTGCTGTTTGCTTTTTGGAGAACTGATGCTGCTCTTCAGATTAGCACGATCTGCCCAGGTGATTGCTTGTCCCCCATATTCTAGAAAAAAACACCCCACTCTATTTCTCTAATGCAATGCATTCTCTTCAGAAGAAGGTAGACTGTGTAGTTGCTGTTCTTAGCACTTCTCTTTAGTTGGAGAAGTGCAGACCCCATACATTAGAAATTTAAAAATTGTCCTGTGAAAAGGACTGTTCCTTAGCTCATAGTTTCCTTAATCTCTAAAACTACCAAATGTACCTTGTAAAGAGGTCGATATGTTTCAGTCTCATACTTCTTTTTAGGTTCAGGGTTGAGTCCAGAGGCCTGTGAGCCTGAGTCTTCAGGTGGAGTGTAACCGCATCCAGCACAGGGTGAGCGCCTATTCCCTGATCTCTCTCTTGACTAACCAGGAGCACCTCCATCTTGTCTGAATTACGTTTCAATTTCTTCAGTCTCATCCACTCCTTTACCAACATCAGACACTGATTTAGAACTAGAATAGCTTTCTTGGATTTACATGGAAAAGAAATTTGTAGAGTTGGGTGTCATCCGCTTGTGAAGGACAGTCCAACATGGCTGCGGTCTTGTTCAACTAAGTCTTGTCCAGATAATTGTGTTTCGCTATCTAATTTGGCCTGGGCTGCTGGGCTAGAAGGAAGGAATCAGAGAAGGCTCCTCACGGTCAATCTCATAGCTGGGTCATTGGCTGTACCTGGCAGTCTCGACTCCTACTACAGCACCTGGGAGTTTATCAAGGCTAATTGGGATGTTGATGTGTCCCAGCTGCGGGAAAGAACGCATTGTGGAGGGGGCCTCATCCTGAAGGGAGGGGGCGCCAGGGGCCCTGGTAGGGCATAGGATTGGTGGAGACAGGTCATGGGATCTGCCGACCGGCAAGGGGATAAAGAAGCAGGTAGCCAAGGCTTTCCATCTTCCTGTGGGCTTCACGTGTATCAGGTGGAAGATTTGTTCTGAGCTGGGGGATGCTGCTTGGGGTTTAGTTAGGTTTTTTATGTTTTAAGTCTCTGGATACTTTAGGAGAGACCAGCCGTGGCTATGGCAGCTTTTAGAAGGGGTTAATAGTTTTATGGTGTGATTGCTTGCTGCTAACCTTTCCTTTGTACTTTACCTCATCCCCCCCCTTTCTCTCTCCTTCCCCATAGCTTTTACTGCCTGACCAGAGCCTTACGAGTTAGAGTTTAGTTTGTGTAAATAAACCTGCTTTGGTCCTTAAAGTGTGGGTTTTCTTTCTCAAAGGGCTGGCTCTTCCTGGCTAAGGACAGGGCTAGGGAGGTGGCTGCCTGGGAATAAGGACGTTCAGTCCAGGGCCTACCTTGCAGGGATGCTGAGTGGACCTCAGCCTTCCTTCACACCGCTTACTGGTGACACTGAACCCAAAACTCTGGACAACTTCTCCCAGTAGTTTCATGTATTTGTTAAATAGCATGAGGGATAAGATGGAACCCTGAGGGACACCAAAGCCAATGGCCATGGTTTTGAAAAGGAATTCCCCGGCACCACCTTCTGAAATTGCTCCTCCAAGAAAGACTGGCGACACTACATAAGAGTTCTGCCTAGTTCCATCTCAGATAGATGCATCAGAAGGATACCATGGGTAATGATATTGAAAGCCCCCAAGAGGTCTAACTGAGCCAAGAGGGACAGACGCATCCAGTTCCTGCCATAGATCGTCCACCAAGGTGACCAAAGCAGTCTCTGTCCCATAACCATATCTGAAGCCAAATTGAAATGGATCTAGATAATCTGCCTCATCCAGAAATCCCTGGAAGTGAGAAGCCACTATACGTTCCAGCACCTTGCCCAAGAACCGAATGGTTGAAATACCTCTGCTAAGGCTTAGTTACTGGCAGTAAGAGTCATAGGGTTGGAAGAGGCCATTTAGGCCAACGAGTCCAACCACCTGCTTAGTGCAGGAATCCTGTTCACAGCACCCCTGACTGAGCTTTAAGCTAACATATACTGGTATTTTGCTCCTGTCCCCTCTGGCTGAAAGGGGTTCTGCACCACTGCTGTATAGGATTGCGGCACTTCTCTATTTGTACTACATGTAAAAGGCATTAATGTGAAGATAGTGCAATTGAAGATAGTGCAATTGAAGATATAATGTGAATATAGTGCATGTACATTGATGGTGCTATATAAATAATAATAATAATAATAATAATAATAATAATAATAATAAATAAATAAAAGAAATCAATGCATATTGCAGCCAATGCATATACTTAGGTTTAAAGCTCATGTATGAAAATTTCCCTCTCAGCTTGCAATGGTCAAGAGCTGGACTTCTAGAACAGTGGCCCTCAATTGGTCCATACCTGAGACCTATTTTGGACCTCCAACCTGCAACATAGGACCTACTTTCATAATTGCTCAACATGGCAGCAAAGCTTTGCCATGACCCATCTGGACTGATCACGTGACCCACAAGTAGAAGACCACTGTTCTAGAACACATCGATCCTGCCCCTATATACCTGCTGTTTTCCACTGGCCAATTATTTCTTATCTTCCTTGCCTGCCCCTGAAAAGAAATAGTTGGAAATTGCGCTTAAACTGAATCTAGTATGGTAGCGTACAACAGGTTTGCTAATTAAAATCTGGCATTTGTATGTGTGTGGAATTCTAGTCACCCTGATCGTGACCATGGGCTGGATCCACATTTAGTCATATCTAGAGTAGATCCATTGAAATCATGACTAACTTAGTCTCATTCATTTCAATGATCCTACTCTAGATAGAACCCATTGCTGTCCTTGTGCAGGACAGCAGGAGGCCCAGGCATGCCAGTGGCAAGATGCGGGCAGCTCCTACCACTGGCAGCCATAGTGTAGTGCTTCAAGGGAGAAGCAGAAATACTCATTTCTGGAAGGGGTGCAACCTGCCCCTTCTGGAAATGAGCATTTCTGTTCATTTCAGTGCTCTGCCCTGGAAGTGCTATATCTCAACTGCCATCAGTAGGGGCCTTATGTATGCCGCCGTGCCTGGACCACCTGTGCAAGGATTCTACCTTAAATCTGGATCCAATCTTCTGCACATCCTATTCTTATTTTTCTTTCTGCATAAATTGTAGTAAATGTTTTCAGATAAGATATATGAAATTGAGTTGCAGAAATAAATATAAATTTCAAATTGAGCTGCAGAAGTAGATCTGAAGTCCAGGAACCAAGTAATTACATACATTCAACAAGAGATGGAAGTATCTTTTTTTCTGTTCTTCCCATGATGACAAAACTTGGCTTGATACTCCATTTAAAAAACATCAACCCCTTCATATTTTCTCTTTAAAAACGTAAAAGATATTATTAAATTAATTGCACATTTTATTATAAATTAATTTCCCCTCATGTCAGCTTTTCTTTTGCATTATGTCCTTCGTGTTGAGCTTTGATGTAAAATTCACTGACATCAGTGGAAAGATTCCTGGTAATGTTTCCTCCCCCCCTCCTTTCCATGGGCTTCGTGCCAGGCTCATGGTCTCAGAGAAATGAGTTGAAGCTTTTGAAAATAAAATAATTCCTATGCAATGTGACACCTCCAGAGGCACACAGGATGTTTTGAAATCTTAGTGAGGTCCCAGTCCTACCATATTCTGTCTAGAACAGCAAAATTGTTGAAAGCTGCATGGCTTGGGGCCCATATTCCCCCATCCCCATATGCAAGTAGTGCTTCCTTCCATAACTGGCCTCTGCATTAAGATGCTCCATATCCCTTTTGTAAGAGAAGTACATTTATTAGCTACAAAAGAGAGGGTCTTCTCTGTGGTGGCATCCTTACACTGGCATATCCTACTTCTCAGATTGTGAGTGCCAACTCATAAATGTGGCTCCATGGTTATTTTGAGAGTTTCCCTACCACTAGGGTGACTCTGTTCAGGAAACCAAAAAAGAGGACACCTGGGGGGCAGGGAGTGTGCTTTCCAGGTCCTCCGGAAAGCATGTCATTCCTCCCCCACACGAATGGCAGTTTCCATTAGTGAGGCGGGGAGTGTGGTGCTTTCCGGAGACCCCAGAAAATGTGTCATTCCCACCCACCCCTTGCTTCAATCGGGGCCTTTTCTATAATGTCCAGGAATGACACGCTTTCAGAAGCAGTGAGGGGCAGGGGTAATGACGTGACTTCAGAATGCACATCATCCCCACCAGCCAGTCATTCTAATGGCGGCCACCGGACATTATAGAAAATTACACAAAATCTCCCCTGACACCCAGGATAGGAAAACTCCAGGGAAATTTTGACAGTTGGTCACCCACCCTTTCAGTGGGTTGTCAGCATATACCCTTACTATTGTATCCCCTTTAAGAAAAGACACTCCTCTCTCTCTATATATTATGCTTTAATTCTCTTCTGCCCAGAGCCAACCCCCACAGGCAGCCTCATAAAGCAGTTGCACAATGGCATTGACCCAATAGTAACAGCTGTGGCATTGGGTTATACCATGGAACAACTGTTGATATGCCCCCCTTCATTCCTATATGGCAAATGGCAGAGAAGGGTGTCAGCCTACCGATTATTCTATTTTAAATTGGATATATATATATATGGAATGATTAATGTAGTGATAACAATTGGAAACTCATAGCTAATAATTGCTTTGTAACTCCTAACTCTCCTGGCAAGACTCTTGCCAGGAGACATGGGGGAAGGGATGGTATTGCAAGATGGGTGAAGGAAAAAAGATACCATGGAGGACAGTTTCTCATCTCCTGACACGTCCTTTCATAGTATGGGGAGATTTTTTTAAAAAAAATCTCATGACACATATCCCCTAATCCTCCCTCCCTCCCCGCTGATTCTTTGTGTTTTTCCACACGAACTTGTTAATCTGCTGTATCTACTTTTGGTTTCATCATAGTACTGAGATCCGATCACTACATGAAGCGTGTTTCCTTTCCTGCTTTTCTGCTACATACCATCTAGATGGCACTATGGTATAGTGGAATGGTACAAATACATAAATGGAAAACGGTTTCATTCACTTTCTCGAATAATACTGCATTCCCCCTGCTCTTAAGAAAAAAAAACCTGACCGAAAGTGCCTTTAAAAACAGAACTGAAACTTGAGGGACATGCCATCTAAAGAACCTGTAAACAATTGTGAGTAGGGAATGACAAGCGTACAATAAATGTCTCATGTAGAAAAGCTCTGAATGAAGTTAGGGGCTCAAGCAGACAAATTCCCTCCCTGCTTCTTTTTCCTCCCAGTGGACTCTCCCAACATTCCATGGTTCTACTGCCTACAATAATCTGTAGGTCAGGGATGTCAAACCTCAAGCTCATGGGTGAAATGTGGCCCGCTTGGATCCCAGTGCAGAGCTCCAGGATTTTCTTGATGGCTGCAGCCTCTTTTTCCTGATCACTCACCATTGCATATTTTCCCAGCTTTTGTGCAGTTCCCCCCTTCACCCCATTCTAAAAGGTTGAAATGCATCTCCTAAAACTTAGTTACTCACAGAAAGAGCTTCAATACTAAAAGTATTTTGGCCCCAGCCCTGCCCTGCCCTGCCCTGCCAAGCGCTGGAATTTGGCTCCCAAGAAACTGAATTTGAAAATGAAATTGAATTTGGACCTTGGGCTGAAAGAGGTTCAACACCCCAAAAGTCACTAAGAGAAGGTCTTCATTGGGCTTCTTGGGGTTATTATTTTTTAAATATGCAAACAAATCTACACATTTGGAGAGTCCCCCAAGTATAGAAAGAAATGTCTGTTATTTCTGTTTTACTGCCATAGGGATAGGCAATAGCCCACCCAATTTTGGTATGAGACTGGATGATATTAAACCATACTGTTCTCACTGATATGGTATTCTTTGTATAAGTTTTGGGTTAAGTATCTTATAATATAGCATCCTCCATTAAAATGTAATTCATTTTCCTCCCTGATGTATGCTAAATGTAAAAATGGGGGTGGGGCAGCGTTGACATTTAATTTGAACATGTGTGTGCAGAAACTTGGCCAGCTTTGCAGAAACTTTCTTTTTGTGTTTGCTGCCTTTACATCCTCTTATGGATGTAACCATTTTGATCTGTCCTTTCTTTTCCCCTGCCATGACAGCTTCATGGAATTGTTCTCCCACTTCTGTTCAAAGTAGCGTATGCTTATTGTATTGATTATGCAGTTTCTTTCTGTCTTTAAGACAATGATTGTGACTAAGTCATGCCCAGTAAAATGCCTCTGACAATAGATTTTAATGTTCTTCACTAATGATCATTTAATTACATTTGTGTTGAGCTTTGTGATACAGCACTGAAGGACGCCAGGTAAGTAAAGTTGTTATTGATTTCCTCAGTCAAACAAAACTTAATCTGTTTTACCGGGGTAAGTGGGTGGGTGAGTACAGTAGGATGCAAGCTATTGTGTGCATGAAGTATGAAGACTCTGGCTGAATCTACATGTGACTTAATGGCCTGGTTCAGACACTCTGGGCTTTGTGGTTAGCTTAACCATGTTCAGCTGTGGTTAACGCTAACCACATGCGGAATGCTTGCAGACAACACTTTTAACCCTTTTGTGGTTAAGCTTTCCTTAGTGAGCCTAACCACAATGTGGTTAACGGGGGAGATGGTTAGGAAAAACATGTGTCAGGCGAGACCATAAACCATGGTTAAGCATTCTGTTAACCTTTTTGTGGTTAAGCAGCATGGTTTAGCGTGTTGTCTGAATGGGGTCAATGTGGTTAATGGGGCAGATGGTTAGGGAAAATGTGTGTCAGACAACACCGTAAACCATGGTTAATCATTCCATTAACCATTTTGTGGTTCAGCAGCATGGTTTAGCATGTTGTCTGAATAGGGTCATAGTGTTTTAAAAAACTAATACAGCCTACAGATGGTTTCACGAAGGGCAGGACAGAGTCTGCATAACCCTATCACCTCCAATTGGGTTTCAGTTCAAAACTCACACCTCTCCCAAGTTGCCATTTTGTCCTGCAGGAGAAAAGATAGCGGATCCCAGGGAGAAAAGCAACTCAGAGCTGCATCACACCTGCACGTTTGCCCTTGTTTATCCTTGAATTATCCACCCTCATTTCCATAGCGTGTGAAAGCCTGATCAACTTACACTTTTGTGCTTTTACGTTTCATTCATCTTTACACCTCTCCTGCACACCAGCCTATCGCTGTTCTTCCATTGAGATACACATCCCCCCAGATCTCCTTTGTACCTCCCACTACAGTTCATTGGTTGGTGGTAGTTGGACACCACACCCTACGTGGTTATTCCCTGTTGCCTAGGCTATGCCCATTCCCCTCACCCTGCCTGGAGGCTTTGGAGCGTGAACATACTTTAATCAGAAGCAGGCTTACCTTTGAGTAAACACCACTGAATAGAGAGATACTTACTTCTGAGTAAACAGAAGTAAGCATGGGTTTGCAGAGCACTTCTTTTCAGTTTGCTGTTTTAAGACTTAAAAAAGAAAGCTTCTGAGTGACCAAACTATTGAAAATCAATTCTATATGTGTTTACTCAGAAGTAAGTCTCTCTGTTCAATGGGGTTTACTCAAAGGTAAGACTGCATGTGATTTTAGTATGACTGGGATGTAAATGCAGTTGATGTCAATTGGATTTACTTTTGAGTAAGGGAACCAGCAGATCTGTAGTTTATGAACTTGAAGATGCACAGCTTCAGATAATCAAAGCCATGGGAGATCAATCTTTCGATCCTTCAAACTTGTACACGACCAGGAAAAGGGTTTAAGGGGGGGAATTCAGAAATCATAAAAAATCAAGGGATGACCCAATCTGATTCAAACATGACATGCTGAAAGCCCTCCTTAAGAGCTATCACTGTGCCAATTTTGATGTCTTATCTTTGAAAATGAGGGTGCTGCTGGCAAGGAGGGTGCATTTGCCACATTTCTTTTCAGGTGAAAATGCCTACTCAGGAGTAAGAACATAGAGTTCTATGGGACCTCTTCTTGCTCCAGGAGGACTGCTTACAACCCACATGCAAATTTAATCCATATATTAATTGATTAACCAACTAAAACTCCTATCAGCTGCCACTGGAGGTTGCATAGTGATCCCCTTGTCATGCACTTCCAATCACACAAAAGACTGCAGGTGTGTGGGCATGCTTATTCACAGTTCTGTCCTGTTCATTTCAATGGGCTCAACCCCCCTCCACCTTTGTATACTGAAATGAGGGGAGGAAGGGACGGCTTGCTTCATGGGAGGGGGAGCCCGGCTGCGATCCTGTATGTGCTTACTGGGGAGTAAGCCTCATCAGAGCCTTGGCTTGAGGGCAACTTGCAGACCACCTTTTATTGAAAAGGATTGGGGAGAAGGCGCAGTGGGGTGGCAGAGGATCCCTGGTTGGGTCATGAGCAAAGTGGGCTGCCTAAAGTGGGAATAGCTTGTCTGGCAGCGTGTCCCCCCCAGTAGGGGTGCTTCTACTCCTAAGTAAGTGTGGCTCAGGCTGCAGCCCAGCCCAAGCTGCGTTTACTCGGAAGTAAAGGGCAGTTAACTGCTAAGTCCATGTGAATCTCTCTTGCTGGAGGCTTTTGGGCTGGGAGAAGTAGAGAAAGAGATGCAGGAGGAGGGTGGGCAAGAGAGATGGAGAGAGAGGGAAAGGGGAGGGGAGAGAAGCTACACATCCAGCCCAGTCCAGCTTAACACCTTGGTGGGGAAATGAGCCCAGAGAGCATGCCAGATAGCCTCTCCCAACCTAGGGAATGAAAGTGAGGAACATCCTCCCTCACTCCCCTTGCCTCTATGATGTCACCAATGCATCACCCTCTTGCTTCCCCACCTGCCCAAAGCAAGTCATGAAGCAAAGGTGAACAAACAAAAGTACAACAGACCGTTCTTTCATTCAACCCAGCAGCCAGGAAGCAAGAAGAGCAAAGGATTTGAATTTGAATTTAAAAACACCCGCTGGAGAAAAGGCACGCCCCTCTCTTTCGTCATCAATATCACCCCTTGAACACACTTTTGTCAGTAATACCGCCCCTTGAAAACACACCCACAGAACATTGGATTGAAAACGATGGATGAAAATACACATTGAAGTTTGAGCGGAGTGCTTTCGCATTACCAGACTTTCCGTGTGCCAAAAAACATCACTAAGAGGGGGTGAAGTACCACAATCACAGCAGGACATGGACGACGTCATCTGAGTCCTTTGCATACAACGCACGGCGACAGCAGGCTATAACACTGGTGTGATGGAGCTCTCAGAGGCAGATTTTGAGATGGAAAATGGGTGAAGGAGGCAGAATTAAACATCCCCTCTCCCCCACCCCTGGCCAGTCGTTGGCTCAAGATTGGAGGCTGCTTTGCTCCTGCAATCCCCAGCTGAGTTGGATGCCTCCTATCTCAGAGATCAGAGAAAACATGGGGATTCCTCTCCCCTGCCTCCTTTTCAAGCTTCCAGGCCATTCGATGGAGCTTGGAGAGGGGAGGAGGTCACAGAGGGTGACTAATACTCCATGGGCCAAATTAGGCAGCTCTAGAGGCTCTGTTAGGCTTGCAGGCCAGATGTTGCTCTCCCCAGGTATATGTTATCTCTGACATCCTGGAAGAACATAGTGACCTGGATTATATTGCTGAAACATGGTTGGATGAAGGGGTGTGTGAGAGATCACCTTCCCAGATGTTTCCACTAGCCCATTGTTATTTATTACGGTCACAGACCAGCAAAATCAACACCAAAACATACAAAGGATAGATAAAAAGTGACATAAAAACAAAATACAGCTTGGTGAGTTGCTTCTCTCAGAAGGATTGCAATGTTATTTTTCTAATTTGCATTGAGGTCATGAGAAACTGAGAGACCCTTTCAGTAATCTGGGAGGACACATCCCTTAAACAGATTAATACCAACGTTGTGGGGTTACATCCAGAAAAGGCTGTTAATAAAGGAAAAATTAACTTTTTTCTGCATTCCTCATACATGTTACACTAGGTTATCAGGTGCACCAGAAGGCATGACTAGAGGAGGTGCAGATGGGGGGTAGCTTTGGTCCATAGGGATTACAACTCCCTGGTCAGGTACACTGTCCAGCAATCAGCCAGTTTCAAGTGCTTGTACCTAGCGTTAGGAACCCAGACATGACAGGATTTTTGTTAGTGTTCTGCTCACCCTGCTGCCCAACAGTTTCCCTTCCCAAGTTAGCAGCAGTCTCTGAGGTGGCATTGATGATCCTCAAGTCTTGGAAGACGTCAACATTCACATCAAGGCCACCTTGTCTGGAGTGGTTCAGTATTTCATGCCAACCATAGGTGTGTATCAGACCCAACAGGTGTGTGAGAAAATACACTGAATCTAATGTTCTGGTATGAATGAGGGTTAAAAGGGTCTGTAGGTGGGACAGCCAGTGATGACTCCATTGTCATGGACATGGTCAAGGGTGAGGAACCAGTTTGTATTGTTCACCCCTGGATATTAATGAATCCAAATAGTTTTCTAACCTCTCTGGAGGAGTTTCCTGTATTTCTACTGGCAGTCCTTCCAAGGCCTTCATTAGTGCTTAGAACAAGGGGATGATCTCGGCCACAGAACAATCACTCCCAAACATTTTTGATCAAATCGTAGAGCCAGATTGTCTCTCTGGCATTCTGAACAGCTTTAAGCTATGAAACAATTGGGTCAACAAGTAGAGTGCCAGTGGCAGAAATTTTGTAGCTAATACCAAACACAAGTGACATCCATCAGGCCTACTTCGTGGCAATGATGGTGGTGAAGAATTCTTACTTCACAACCAACATTACATCTACACAATGCACGTTCCATTCTTGGGACCCAGAATGGAGAACCCTTGAAGGCTAATTTGAATGCATTTTGTGGATAAAATTGCTTTCATCCACAGCAACTTTGATACCACATTTTTAACAGAGTCAGAGATGGATGCAGCTATGACACTGGTCCAATTGTTATGGATATTTTCCAGCTAGTGTAACCAGAGGACATGGATAAGCTTCTTGGAGAACTGAGGCTTACCACTTGTATCCTACAAACGGTGAGGTGGTTTTCTATTGTCTGAAAGCAGGTGAAACACCTAACAGTTGTATTCAGGTTTGTAAAGAAGGGCACACCTGTTGAACATCTTCTGGCCTTGCACAAGCTTAGCAGGCTTACCGTTGACACAATTAAGTGATGGTTTACTCAAAGTTCTGACTGTGGGCATAGGTCTTCTCAGATCATTGTGGAGTGCTATGGTGGTGCCAACGTGATGTCAGGAAAATCTGGAGGGGTGCAAAGACACATGCAAGAAAATATAGGAAAACAATTCCCTACATTCACTATTTTAATCAACAGCTGCCTCTTGAAATTACACATGCTGGTTTACTATTGATAGATATAGGCTAGGACCCCTATTTTCATCTTCATGAGCACTGCGTCACAGTCCATACTTTCCATCCATACTTATTCTTTCCCCTCTAGCTTATAAAGTGTAAGCTTGGATGAAAGGCACTCAATGTATTGGATGAATACACTATTAGATTGATCACCTAGCAGGAATTCAGCTACTGTTTGCTTCCTTTATTATCATTGTTTATCATTTTGTTCTTAAATAGATTGCCCACAAACCTCAGGGTTTTGAAATCAGGTGAATGTTTATGACTTTTCCACAGGAGACATAAGGCCATATTTCTTCTTTCATGTATGGCAATGCATTTCTATTAAAACTGGACTCAGTGGTGCAAGACATTAAAGATGGCACATAAAATGTAAACCATGATGAAACACTATAAAAGGGGCAGTAATTAAATACTTTGGCCTAAATGAAAATTATAGGTCCAAGAAAAGTCCTTAGCACTCCCCCCCCTCATGTTTCTGTTTCCCAGATGGTGGAACAAATTGCAAATGTCTTTCTAATCATTTACAACATTAATTTTATATTCAACACTGATGCTTTAAACGACTTCTGATAAAGTGAACACAGCCTGGTTTTATGTTTCAATGTTGAAGAGTGATAGTTATTTGTGTTTTTAACTAGATGTATCATTACATGAATATCTAACACCCTCCAAAATACATTTGTTAATTTATGTTTAGTATTTCTATTCAGCCTTTCTTTGCAAAATGAATTACTTAATGACCTTGATGCAGCATTGTGTGTTTATGACAGTAGCTGTCTTTGTATTGCTGTTATGTTCGTATTACCAAGCTCCTAGGAACCCAACACTTGGTCAATGGCATCAACTTTAACAGTGCTGATCATCAATTTGATGGTGTAGGTAGAATCATAGAATAGCAGAGTTCGAAGGGGCCTACAAGGCCATCGAGTCCAACCCCCTGCTCAATGCGTGATGAGTCCAAGGGATAGTGAAGGATAGTGGACACTCCTCTCCACCCACAATATTCTTGCTAGTTCATTGCTCCATCAACTTTCAACCCCAGTATGTTATGGTCCTTTAGAGCATAAAATCTTTGCTCTCTTAATCAATAGTTTTGGCTACCCTTTTGCTCCCAAACTAAATATTCTGAAGTTGCCCCTGAGGGTAATGAGTATGCATTGGAAAGTCTGGTATGACTTACAGCAGAATTGCCTTATGTAGAGAAAGTGTGGCAACACACAGCATTTAATACTGGAGGCAATAGACACAGGCTAGAGCCAATTTTAAACAAGTTCAAATCAATTTACTTTATTAGTTCTTTTATATGCAAAGTCAAAAAAGGCTATCTAATGCTGTTTAACTACAAGCACCACCTAAAGTTGGGTGTGTGAGTGTAAGTAAGCGAAGTCATAAGGTAGTTATTTGCTTCCTTTAGAGGGAGAGCTGCATTGGTCTTGTTGCAGAAGCAGAGAAAGAAGAAGGAAGAGGAGGAAGCAAGAAATAGAAACAGATCCAGCTATAGGGCATTCTCTATCTCCCCCTAGTGCCTGGAAGCATACAGTATCATTCCTATTATCCAACACTGTGATGATAGGCTCCGATTCCTTCCCTCTATTAGAGAAGTAGTGTGGGCAGCTCTATTAAAGATCTGATGACAACACATGCCTTGCTAGGGTGACCAGATGCAAAAGGAGGACAGAGCCATGACCCATGGTTCTCACGATCTGCTTCACCCAAAGAAGCATGCAGAGTCAGACAGGTCTCAGATCAACCCACTTCAGGGAGAACCTTTTGCGTGCCTTTCTATGGCTTCCCATCCTGGGCTCTCCCCTCAATCTCTGACTGCTCCCCTGTAGCTTCTCCTAGCTCTCAGTCACGCAACAGCTTCAGATTGCAAAAACAGCCATAGGTCCTTTAAGAATTGCAGTTGTCTTCCAGCATGGATAGAACCACTGAAAAGTGATGCTCTGCCAGCCTTTATAAAGCCCCAGCTGACTGCAGTCCTTTGCTGGGACAACAGCTTTCCTTGTGAGAATACACCAGTCAGCAGCATGTTCTCTGAAGTCCTGTCTGCTCCTACCTTGTCAGTCATGACCCTGACCTGCTTTGACTCCACTTTAGTGGATGTGACCCAGAATAACAGGTGAGTGCCCTGTGCTGTAGCCTACTTCCCCTGGGCCTCATGCCAAACCAGGACAGATATTATTTCTATACCTTTAATGGATCTGTAGAAGAGAGAATGTTAGCAGATGCAGCTTTTCTCACCCTAGCATAATGAATGTACCATTCAAAATTTCCTCTTTTATATAACTATTAATGGTTTACTTGTGTTGATGCAAAGGTCTTTGTAACTTATGCCTCAGTGGTAGCACACACGTTTTGCATGTAGAAAATTAGGGCTCTACCAAATTGACAAGGACCGTTTTCCAGCCATTTCAACCACATAAAAAATAATCTGTTTTGTTTTGGCTGTATTATGGGGATTAAGGTGACATTCTTTTGAGGGGAAGAGAAGCAGAGAGGCTACATCCCATCCCCTAAAAGTGCTTTTTAAATTTTCTAAATTTTTTTTTAAAAAATTCAAAGTGCTTTTTAAATTTTGGGCAATTCAGAATGACTGCCACCTTAAAAAATGGCCACTCTCTAGGGGCTGCTGTTATAGTGGACAGCAGTTGAATATCTACAGAGACACACACACTTTCTCAGCAATTCATTTATTAGAGTGATGCAGAGTTAAATACCCCTCTAAAAAAGGACAGTGATTGAAGACACTTCCCCCAAATAAAATGTAACGGAGTCCCATTCCACACAGCTCTATTTTTAAACTTGAACTATTAGGAAAAACATCTTTTGCGTTTCTTCCTTCCTTTCTAATAAGAATGTTTTGCAACATCCCATCCCCAAAGATGCTTCATTCGAAAGCAGATTCAAAGGATGTCCCATGCTATTCAGGTGGGGTGGGGGCTGGGAAATCAAAGATTTACCATGCAGTCCTTATCAGAACTAAGCCCCATTGAGTTCAGTGGGACTTACTCCCACATAAATGTGAAATGATCCAAAGGAACATAGTTGGGAGAGAAGGCATTTCACAGAACCATTTCTCCTCAAATTACTGGGTCAAATCACTGTTTCTCTACAAGAAGGTTCAAGGCTGAGCCTCTACCAAGATTCAGTCCCTGACACCACCAGCGAAAAGATCAGATAGAGATAAGGTGATAAGAAGGGTCTCTGCCTGGGAGCCTGGAAAGCTGCTGCCAACCAGAGTAGGCAATGCTAGACTAGATGAACAAATAGTCTGACTCAATATAAGGCAGCAGCTACCTATATTCCTAACTCTCCAGAACAGGGGTGGGGAAAATGTGGCCTTCCAGATGTTTTGGCCTACAACTCCCATCAGCCCTGACCAGCATAGCCATCAGGGAGGGATGATGGCATTTCTAGGTCAGAACATTTGGAGGGCCACAAGTTGCCCACCCTGCCCTAGAATGAATGATGGCTATCCCTTGGCTCCTGAAAAATAAATCTGGAAATAATTTGTATATGGGTTCTAGGCTCTTCCCATGGCTGCTGGTCTCAATCCAATCCTAAAAACATGTCCCTGAAATCCCATAACGTTGCACAGTGAACTACTTCTGTCAGTCTGCCACTTGGGGGTTTCCCCACCCCCTGCTTCCGCTGTGATCCTCACTAGGGGTCTGGAAGCTGTGATTGAATTAAGGAGCCTGACAGGTGGTTATTGCTGTCACCGTATACAGTTCTGCAAGTGACAGCTGGCTGGCATCTCTTGTTTTAAGGCTGCCATTTAATGAGCCAAAGTAGCATCCTTGAAGCCAGCAAAGTGTTCATTACGGTCTGTTTATAAAGGACAGAAAGTAGCAATGAGCAGTATTGTTTCCCCCTAACCACTCGCCCCTCCACACACATACTGTGACAATGAATCTCAATAGATATACAGAAAAATATGAGGGATGTGTGTTTCTTTTTGAGAAATGACTTCCTCTGAAGATACATATTAGGAAGAAACATTCAGCAGTAATGTCCCAGGTAATCAACGCACACCAGCTCCAGATGATATCTTTAATGCAGTGCTTGAAAGGATGGCAAGCACATCTCCCCCCACCCCACCGCTTCACCTTTTGTGCTAGGTTCATTTTGCGATACACAAGCAAACTTACATTCTAACGGGAGCTAAACCCCAATCCCAATTGTCTCCGTTTCCACCAAAGCTCACTAACGAGGGCCGGATCTACACTACTGCTTTAAAGCACTTTATAACAGCGCTTTAACCGCTTTAAAGCGCTATAAAACTGTTATAAAGCGCTTTAAAGCAATAGTGTAGATCCGGCCGAGGTGTTTGCAGTGGCAGGAATGTTGGAACATGTGAATGAAACGAGAGGCTAGATTTGAGCATGCATGGAGTAATAACAGCACAGCCTTCGCCTACCCGGCATACTCCAAATCTGTTGGACAGCAACTCCTATCATCCCCAGGGAGTAACTACATATGCAGTACATTAGATCAAGCCATTGCACAGTGGCAGGAGGCAGTTCACCAATGCTAGAGCATCCCAGGGACCATAAGTGTTGTTTGGATTCCCTTTTCCAAGGTTAGGGATGGTTCCCTTACCTCAGAAGGGGGAGTTGGAGATCTGACCCTCTTCTCTTGCCTCTTCACAGGCAGTTCAGAAAGAACCATACTGGCTGCCCTCTGAGGAGGAGAAAAGGGGGTGTTCCAGTGAGCAGGTTGGAGAGGAATTGGGTTTAAACATTTTAAAATCTTAGGCACACGGGGGATGAAATGCATCAGGACCACAGTGCATGGAGAAAGAAGATTTAACCCTTCCCTGTACAGCCAATTAGCAATAGGGGGTGAGCTCATGATGGTGCCAACGGGAGTTTCCCCCCGTAAAGCTAATTGCTGCACAGGGACCATGTGATTTTTGTTGAAACTGCAGCTAGGAGAAGAGGGGTTAATCCTCATGTGTTGTGGACCAATGCAAACCAACCCCCATCTCAGCCTAATATATTCAGTTTTTTCTAACCATACGATAAAAGCAGCATCTATTTTGGACCTGAGGTTATATGTTGGTGTAGAGCCACAATAGATGGCAAACTATCTTGAGCTTGGTGTTGCTTTCTTAATGTCATACCTTTGACTAGTTTTGGTCTACTTTCTGTTCTCATCTTTGCTGCCCTGCAACAAAATTGCAGATGGCAAAATTGCCAGTTTCCAGAGGTGTGAATGAATTAATGCCATCTGAAACTGACATTCCTTTTGTCACTTTCTATTCTTCAGGGGCTATTTCGCTATTCAACAGCACCTGGATTTCAGTGGAAAGTGATGACAGATGATATTATTAGTCTCATAGTGTTAAATTAACTATTTACCTGGCGGCAGCAGAGGTGGTGGTGGTTCACATTTTTCTTCAGATTTTGCAAAATAATAGTTACCAGTCTGTGGTTTTGAGGCCAGGTTGTGTGCATAAAAGAGAACCATCTTGGATAAGAAGCAATACAGATCTTTAAACATTTTTAGTAATTTATGATGCTGAGAGAAGACAAATCCGCATAGAAAAACCCTTACTATCCAACTAGGTTAATTTTCCAGAACTTGTACTTTGTCTCACATCTTATGGGTTGATGGGTATCCCCCCCCCCCCCCGAATAGAAGAGAGAAAATTCAGTTCAAGCAATCGTTTGTTATATCACACACAGTTTTTCTTGCTTTGGTTTGCACTTTTGTGATTCTGCTACCCCTTGCCCAATTCAGAAGCCAGAATCCCTTTAGCCATTGTGTTGAAGGCATTGTAGGATCAAACTAAATGTCTTATGGGAAATTGGAATTGGAAAGTCTGAGTTTTATTTTTATTTTTTTTACTTAAAAAAAAGCCAGTGGGGAGGGGCCACTTTTGACCAGAACAGTAGCATTAGGGATGTGTTCAACCCTTCCTCACTGAGAGTTTAACTCTCCCTCATGCCACTTTCCTCCTCCCACAAAGCTGTCATTAACCTGTCAGCAGAAAAAAAAAACTGCTGTTAAAATACCCCTCAACCAAAACAAAACTAGAATATCTCACCACAAACCTCCAGCATCATATTTGGTTTTGCCCCCTAGCTCACAGAGAGCGCCAGATTAATACATGCAAAACTTCAGTGCTGGTGCCCGGCTACAACCTGATGCCACAGTACTAGAGCTGCTTTTCAAATGTAGCCAAACCCAGCTATTTTTTACATGCATTTCTGCCAGCAGCACGCTATGGGTGTTTCCAGAGGGAGGGCTCCTAGCACTACCAATCAGAAGGAGTTGTGCCGCTATTCCATCTCTTCTTGCTTAATGGATTTTCTGCAGTAAGAAAAAAAGATGGGGAAAGTGGTGGAAAAACATTGGAGAGTTAAGAGTAGAAGATGACATCTGGACCCCCTGTATAATTCCATGAATGAAGCAGGATTATAAAAGCCTTATCTGGAAGCACCCTATATTTGTGGAACATTAGATAATTCAGTGGTGATATCTGTGAGAGCATAGGCATAAATGTGTGTTGGTGTCCAGAGAATTGTTTCGAAAAGTTGTCTTTTAAAATTATTTTTGTAATATAATATACAACATTAAAAATAGCACCATAAAACCAAGTGTTACATTGTTAAATATCATTACTAGTATGGTACAGATGGCAACTGCAACAAAATACTGCAGCGTGGAGTTGCCAGCTTGCCATTCCTTCTTCCAGGACACTCTATTCCATGCCCCCTCCTGTATTTCTCTTTCATTGCTCAGTCAGCATTCCATGCTCACTGAACATACTCATTCCCCACTGGAATATTCTTAGGGGGGGTCCCCCTTAGGTTCCCCCCATTAAAGATTTGTTGTATTTCTGCAACCTTTAACATTCCCACAAATGGTGCCATTGATACTTTCCTCCTTTGCATGAGTGGTGCTGTTTTGGCTACATAAGCAACAGCCCTCATAGCATGAACCTTATGCAACCCCATATTACCTACCAGCAACCGTGTGTGTGTGTGTGTGTAAACTATGGGACCTGGGTTTATATACTAGTGGGATGGGTGGTGGAAGAAAATGCTGACTAGTGTGTGGTACCTCCAGCTCTCCAGGATCCCTGTCCCCTGAAGTGTGTGTGAGTGTGTGTGTGGAGAGAGAGAGAGAGAGAGAGAGAGAGAGAGAGAGAGAGAGAGAGAGAGAACCAGTGAGTAACTAATAAAATAAGAATTAGGGTTTATTTGAGAAGGGAGGGGAGGGGAGGGAATGAACATTCAAATGAATAAATGATTTAAAGTAAGTCTCTAGAACAATAAAATGGAAGGGAGTCCAATGGTTACACAGTCCACAAATGTAGGTGATTTCTTATAACCTGTCTAGTTCAGGACTCAGAGGCACCTGTGCTAAGCTTCAGTTTATTGGCAGCTGTTTGCTAACTGGTAATTGGCTAAAAGGCAGAATGCTGCTGCTACTCTCTTTCCTATTTTTTCCCCTCATGGTCTCAGGACTTCTCTTTTCTGTCTCTGCCTCTGCCTCTTCAGCATTTCTTTTTCAGAAGCTTCCTTTTAAAACCTCTTCCTCCTTCTTTCTCCTCCAAATCTCTCCTCACAGTTCCCTCAGAACATCACTGCAGTGGCCCCTCAGGGGAAAAAAGGGCTGAGATGCTGGTGTTCCACCAGAGGGCTGCACTGCACAGGGTTACACGCTCCCCACTCCCCACAGGGCTACCTTTAGAAATAGAGGAAATCTAGACCCAGAACTTCAGTAAAGAATAAAAGAAAATTTATTTATTTATTATATTTTTATACTGGCCATCAGCCAAAGCTCTTTGGGCAGGCTTGAACAGCAATGAACTTAACATAGCTATCTCTTTATTTTATCTGATGAGCCCATTTAGATAACTTTGAGAGATCTTAATTTAAAAACAGGATTAGACAAGATTATCTTCAAGCATTATGGTTCCTTTATTTGAAGGAATTGTACGCTTTAATCAGTGAGAGCAATGATATAGTTTAAACCATATTGCCCTCTTCTGCCTTCTAATCAGAGCTCACACTGAACTGCTTTATGCATTGAAACTCACACCCGTGCATGCTAATTTTCCAGGTGTTTTGATGCCTGGTTACTTTGAAACACATCACAGCCCAATCCTAGTATTGACACAATCCCTAGTGTTTGCACAAGGTGAAACCCTGTCCCTTTTGGCTTTGGTAATATAACACCAAACAAAATATTTTTTTGTAATATGATGATAGGAAGGAGAAAAGAGCCAGTAATGGCACCTGTCTGTTTCAGCCAGGCTGCTGTAACATGCTAAGCAAAGCTTGGAGGATTCTCAACTTCAGGAAGATTTTCCAGTAGCAGAAGCCAGAGACAATGGACTGGTTTGCATGATATGATATCCCATTGTGGGTTATTTAACCCCTTGATCGAGGGGTTGCCATGTCATCCAAACCTGGTCATCAGAGGCTATGTGAAGGTTATGCATAACCCTCAGTTTGTTGTAGGCTTGTTTAACCCTAGCATAAGCCTTGATGGCCAGATTCACATGATATGACAACCCCCAATTGGGGATTGCATATTTAAATTGTGCCCAGCACATGCTGTGGCTCATCGTGGCTTAAATAAACATGGTGAGCCCTGGCATGCTGTGCGAACTGGGTCAATGTGTAGATAGCAAGGTCATAGTAAGATTCTCTGGAGCTGCAAGAACTCCTAGGAAAGGCAGATGTTGCTGGGGGTGGGAGCATAGTTCAGTGGTATTACACATGGTATTAGCCTGCAGGATGTTCAATATTAACCTCCAGAAAGCTCCCATGTTGAATCTCCAGTTAAAAGGATGATAGAAGATGGAATCATAGAATTTTAGAATTGGAAGGTATCTTTATCATTGGGAAGTTTCTCCTACAGTTTAATTGAAATTTGATTCCCTGCCAATTTCTACCTATTGGTTCTTTGCCTGCTCTCTGGAGCAGAGGACAACAATCAACTCCATCTTCTATGTGATAGCCCCTCAGATATTAAAAGACATTACGTCTCCCCTTAAATCTTCTCTTCTCCACGATAAACATATTCAGCTCTTTCAATCATTCCTCATAGGACCCTTCATCATCATGTTGCCCTCCTCTGGACAGCTTCTAGTTTGCCTACATCTTTCTTAAAATGTGGCACCCAGAACTGGACATAGAATTCCAGTTATGGCCTGACCATGTCTGGCCCAGGTCTGTGCCTGGCTGTGAGACTACCCAGAACCTCATGCACACTGCCCTGAGCTCCTGAGAGGAAAGGTTGTCTATTAAAATCTGGCCTCACTTTGACTGCACAAGTTGCTTCTTTTGGCTGTTGCAGTGCAGCAGCTGAAGAGAGAGATTTGGATTAGGCTGTGGGGACTTCCTGACTGTTAGAGCAGTATGATGACAGCCATTTTCCAATTTACAGTGTTCATTTGTGACCTAAATCTTTCTAAACATAAAGCATGGAGGCTATTTATAAATAACTCAATTTAGTATTTTAAATTCTGAAGTGTAATAAATTTGAATTTTTGCAACTTTAATTTGAGCTCTAACTTAACAAAAAATAATGAAATGTTAGTCTTTCAGGGTTGACCCCCACCTCCTACCCCAATTTTTCCTCTCTCAACTAGTGGTGTGGTAATATAATCTATCCATTCCTTTAGGGCTTTGGATATGTAAACTATTCTAATTTAGATTTACTTAAACATGCTGTGTCTAAATGAGTAGTGTAGTATTGCACTTCAGTAAGCCTAATAGTGTGCGTGGCTAAAAGATTCTAATTTACCCACTGTTTACATTGTAGATAGTACCTGTTAGGGCTTGCATTCACATCTGGATTTGGGCCAGTTTCACCCACACATTATGCCAAAGAATTCTCCTCAGGCTACAGACCACACACATTAAAACTGAAGTGCTGGAGGACATTTTTATATTGAGTGCTAAGAGGCAGTTCAAAAGTTGCATCAATGGAAACTTTTCACAAGGGAGAAGAAGCAGGAAGGGGAACATCTGGCTTATTCCCCTCCGCCCCAATTTTACTAATGCTAATGTTGCTATTTCTAGTTCATTTTGAAGAGAACATTTTTCTACCTCTCTTATCTGTCTATTTGTCTCAAGGGGGCTATGGAACTCTTGAACCAGAGTTTGCAGGTGATTTTGGGATGGATGAAAATGAACAAACTGAGACGTAATCCAAACAGGATGGAGATGCATTTGGTAGGGAAACCAACTAGTCTAGACAGAGGTTTACAATTGGCCTTAGATGGGCTTGTGATCCCACATCTGCCCATACTGAGTTTATATTTATAACTGTGTATTCTTATAGATCTGTGGTTTGGAAGTATCTCTAGGGTGAGAATGGTGGATTTGCATATGTGAACTGATTGGCTGAGAGAGTGAGGTGTGTGTGTGTGTGTGTGTGTGTGTGTGTGTGTGTGTGTGTGTGTGAGAGAGAGAGAGAGAGAGAGAGAGAGAGAGAGAGAGAGAGAGGGGTGTGTGTGTGTGTGTGTGTGTGTGTGGTATATAAACTGTGTGGTGTGCCTGTGTGAGGCAGATAGGGAAATGGTCTGATAGAGTGAGGGTGTGAAATATATAGTAAAAGTATTTGGTAGTTGTGAGAGGATTATTGAATGTGTGATAAAGAGTATTTGGTGGGAGAGATCACATAGTAATAGAGCCATTAAGAGTTATTTGTTTATTATTCAACAACTTATTATTGTAATTAATAAATCGTTCTTTGCTAATAAAATCCTACACTTCCTGCTTGTCGCCGTGTAAAGGGGAGGTAATAAAGGGAGAATATAAGGTTAAAGCATAAAGTCTGTGTGTCCTCACAGAGTGAGGACTGAGTAAGGGTTGGGCTTGAGTCTTAAAGGTCCTGGTGGCAGTGAAACCAAGTGTGTGCAAGAGAAGAAGTGGTTCCTGCTTGGGGTGAGAAAGGCCTTAGAGAAAGGGAATTCTCACTGAGGAGTGGAAATGCCACACTCCCCCCTGAAGGACAAAGTGCACAATTCAGTAGCCCTCCTAGCCCAAGCATGGGCAGCTTGTGGCCCTCCAAATGTTTTGGCTTACACCTCCCATCATTCCTCACCATTAGCTATGTTGACTAGGACCAAACATCTGGAGGGCTGCAAGTTTCCTTCCCATGCCCTAGACTCTGTGCTAATGGGGGAAGCTGAGGCAGCTGTGGAGGCCAGGAGTGCATTTTATGAGCTTAAGCTGGTACACCAGCTGCGGCCCTATTTGGAGCGGTTGGAGCTTGGCTTGGTGATCCATGGACTAATAACATCCATTCAAATACCCAGTAAATAATGGTGTATTTACTGTGAAAATGGGTTCCCTCAACCCTGAGCTCAGAAAGCTATTGGGCCAGTTTGGTATACTTACTGCTGGAGTATGGTGTATTTACTGTAGGAGAATAGATGTACTTATTGCAAAAATTGGTCCATTTTTTTCTGTCACCCACAATTGAAAAATGAACCCATATTCACAGTAAGTACACCAATACCCCCACAGTAGTATCACCCACCTACCCCAATAGCTTTGTCCTCTTCAGCTGCTGCTTTCAGAGTTCAGGGTCAAGAGAAGTGGGGGAGGAAACTGACAAGTATCAATTCAAGATGTAATAAAGTGAGAGAATGACATGGGATTTCAACACACACAAAGAGTGGATATTGAACTGTACTGCTGAAGAAAGTAAATAGGGGACAAATAGGGGACAGGCGAATGTATGCACTTGCAAATGACAACCCCCACAAACCTGTTTGCCTACTTCTGAAGAACTGGAAAATAATTTTGAAAAAAGGTTGCAAAGTCAGGCCTCTTGAGATAGCTTAAACATCATTTGGTTATAATATGACCTACTGTAATATAATCATAATATTGAAAATGATCAAAATATGAAACGGCTAACAGAGAAACAGCTGCCTAAAATAATGCCTAAAACAATGAAATGCTTTCTGAAATGTGAAAATACGGCTGGCCTTCTTAAAAGTATGGTATGAGTGACTACCACAGAAGGGTAGGGAGTTCCATTAGGAAGGTACTAATCACAAGAAGTAGACTGCTCCTTGCTATCACACACCTAGATGGGAAGGGCTTCAGTCAGTAGTAGAACGCATGCTTCGCATGCATGTTCAATGCCCAGCATTTCCGGGTAGGGCTGGAAAAATGCCTGCCTGAAACGTTGGAGAACTGCTGCCAGTCAGTGTCAAAATGCTGGGCTAGATGGATCAATAGTCTGAACATAGAAAGCTTTCTATGTTCCTAGCCTCACAGGTTTGGGCACTTCACATCTGAAGATCTAAGGGCCAAATAGAGTAGATCCATGATGGACTAGATCCATGATTGGATCTCTGAATGACTTTTACTTTCACTAAAAGATGTCATAGTCTCGAGGGATGGAAATGTTAAACCTTTGCCCTGTATTGTTTCATGATTTAAATCACCTTCTAAAGTTGCTATTAGCCACATTGCTGGAGGTTGGGTGAGGGGAAGAAAGACAGATACAAAAAAGGAGGGAACAGAGCAAGGCCTCATATGGTAACCTGAGTGCACAGGAAAATAAAGGCCTTAAGATATCCTGGACCTAGACCAGGGGTTTATAGAACCAGCACTCTTGGACCTGGCAACAAATTGGTATTCAATGAAGCTGGAAAAAGATGGGAGTTGTATATGCCATTCAGCAAGCTGCAGTTAGTGTCCTGCTTGAGGATTCCTGGCCAACAGCTATGTGAACAGGTGTATAGTGAGAGCCAGTGTGGTGTAGTGGTTAGTTTGTTGAGCTGGGAGTCAGGACGTCTGGGATCTAGTTGCCACCTGGCCATGGAAGCTCACTGGGTGACTTTGGGCCAGTCACAGACTCCCAGCCTAACTACCTCACAGGGTTGAGGTTGTGAGGATGAAATGGAGAGGAGGATTGTGTATGCCACGTTGCGTTCATTGGAGGGAAAAAGTCTGGGTTTAAATGCAATAAATTAAGAAATTAAATTAAATAGTCCTGTTTTCCCAAACCAGGTGCCCTCCAGATGTGGTGCATTACAATTTCCATAATCCCCAGCCAACAGGGGATTATTTAGTCTAATCCTGATGTTGTTAGAGCATACACAGCTGTGGTTAAGGCTGAAATCCTATATCCACCTACCTATGAATAAACCCTATTGAACACAATGGTAAGTGTACATGTACAGGGTTGCACTGTTAGTCTGTTTGCTACAAGAAATGGTGCAGATGGCAAACCAGTCTTAGCTAGAAAAAGGCACTCCTGATCATTACCACCACCTTGTCACCAAGAGTAGTGGTTCACTATTCTTATTGTTCATCTATTTGCTAAGTTAAAAGTTGTAGAAGCAAAACAAAACCCAGAAAAAGACAGAAATAACCTCCCCTATGCTTTTCAGAAAAAGTCTTGTTGAAACATCTGAAGTATTAAAATCAAGTAGAATTAAAAACTCTCCATGGGAACAGTTGGCACAGTTCCTCAAAGCTTTTCATGAAGTTAACAACATGAGCACCTCAGGAGAAATAGCTGAAAAAAGAAAGAAATATAACAAACAAATAAATCAGAGAAAGGATTAATGTGTGGTTTATTAATTCTACTACAGTTTTTGCTTTCAAATCTTAATCCTCAATCATATTTCTACCTGTTTCTGTATCCAGCCCAAATATTTTCTCCTTTCTGGAACATACTATAGGGCTTTATTTTGTATTAAATTAAGGAAACTTATTAATGTTTGCCTTTAAAAATGCTTTAGCTTAGCTTGTACTTGTGGCCGCTTAATCTTCCCTCAGATATTGTGCTAAAAATGCTAATAATCTTTATGAGAAACTATGTTAGCACACAGTCCTCAAATCATTTACTGCAAAATAGTTGTTTACTCCAAGATTAAGTTTCTGCCAAGTATGCTAGCCTCTATCCTGCCATTCTCTTATGCTGTATCTCTTCCCCCACTCCCAATTTCAGCCTCTTGCACTCCGGTTCATAGTCTTCTCCTTTCTGCATTAATTATTATCTATCTCTTTAATCATCTATCCATCCACATTTTAGTTTTGTTTTGTTTTACTTTGGGAGTTCTCCTGGGCTCGGTTCTAATGGTGACAGTTCAGGTCCTGGTAGTCTCTAGGAGTGCTGGAGTTAACCATGTATTACTGACATCCAGGTTGGACTACTGTTAAGCACTCTATATGGAGCTGTCTTTAAAGATGTCTCAGAAACTTCAACTGGTGCAAAATGAGGTCTACCAATGGCTATCGTCCATATTGTATTGTTAAGGAGCTGATATTTAACAAGATAAAGTATTATGTGAAATGCTTTAAACTCTTATATAGCTCTTGAGTGTTCAAAGCACTTCACATTCATGATCTTGTTCAGTACCCTATATATCCTGAAGAGGGGACAGAATGAGATATGTGCCAGTTTCCCTCATCTGCTAGAAAATCTAGTTTCTGATCAAGCTTATCTTATATTGCTTGAATTGAGTTTGGATGAAATGAAAATGGAGGGTAAAAAAACCTCCAAAACTCTGAAGGATTTTTCAAGACAATGTTATGGAAAGAACTCCCCATAGGTTGACCTAAAGACAACGTATTAAAGTTCCACATACATGGTGGGCAGTGGACCAAAAGGAGACTGAGGAAAACAAATCACAGGTGTAATACACTGGGCTCATTTACCTTCGGTGTCTACTAGAATTCTGCAGCCTTTCTTCCATAGTAACCTTTAACTCCACTTTCTACATTGATACCAGCAGCCATCCCAATAGAGTTATATAGCTGGCCTTCTGAACAGTGGAGACTCATGGCTCTGTCGTCAGTGCAGTGGTGAATCCGCTCCATGTTTCAGTCAGAACTCTAAAGGAGCTATCCAAAGTGCGAAACTTTAGAGTTCTGAATGAAACCCGGAGAGCATACTAATACTTCCCTCTGGTTTCCCAGGGCTTGTCTATAAGGCTTCTTTACCCCGACCTAAATGCACATATTCATGTTTTAGGTTATATGACACAGCCGTCCATTCACCTCAGCACTGGGTTTTAACTGTAAGAATGTGCATATTTGCATTTGTGATTTACCGCAACTTTTAGATCGGGTCCAAGTTTGCACCGTGTTATGGCTGTGTGTCTTTGGGGGAGTTATGTCGGATTTTGATATGTGGGTGGAGCTTTGAGGGTAGGATAATGTGATTGGCCCATTTCCCGATTTTGGCCCATTTCCCGCTGGCTCCTTTGTTTGGGCAGATTTTAGTTTGATGTCTCTCTGTGGAGCTCCACAGAGAAAGCTTCTTAATACAAATTCATTCCTGTATTTATATATATATTCCCCCCCAGCCCCGTGGGGGCTGTTTCTTTGAATTTCCTTATGAGGAATGGGAACAAAGCGGGAAGCAGGCAGCCAGCCTCCTTCCTTTCACTCTGTAGCCTCATCCCCCCACTCCTGCTTGGTTTGTGTGTTATATTAGTCTGCGGAGCTCCGTAGATAAGATTTATAGCTTCGTTGGCTTCTAGTCTTTATCATCGTATATGGGATAATGCGTATATGCACATTAATAACTCACTATAAAAAATAATAACTCAGGAAATAAATCACTGTTGCTGCTGCTCTTTACCTACAATCGCTGTTGCTGCTGCTCTTTACATACATTTGAATCAACGAAAAATCTGGTTTTTATTTAATGAGGAGCTATCCCACTGTCATATAGATGAGGGCTCAGTGTCCTTGTTTCAGCTATATAGTTGTTAGCACTTACCATCTGAGTTCACTATTAGAGGGAGTGGCAACAGATTTATAACAGATCTTGTAAATTTCAGGGCAAGTTTGATTTTTCTTCATGCGGAATTAAAAATTCAACAAGAGTTGAAATACAAGAAGCATTTCCGCATGTTCCTATAATATATACTGCGCTTCAGTCCATCTCAATGTATTACTCAGCTGTTGCATAAATCAGGAAATAGGCAACTACATCCAAGGAACATTAACTATGCAGTATGATGCATGTCTAAAGTTAATATAGAAATATAGCACAGATGACATATTTTTATTGAGCCAATCGGTCATTTAAAACATTGTGGATCTTTGAAACTTGCTCTTTTCTTCAGGCATAGGAGTTCAGAGCGATAATAAAACGAGTTCTGTTTTACGTTTAATGATGATGATTTCATGGCTGGACCTGCTGCTCTGAATTGTTAGTAATCCTCAGCCAATAAGATGTGGCCTATTATGGGGTTTCTGATGTAAGGTGAGAAGCAGCAGGGCCAAGACTACCTAGTGGGTAGCTAAGGTAGCTTGAAAGTTCTGGTGATGGTGATAATTCCAGGGTGGGAAAATATAGGTGGCAGCAACATTTTTTGCTCCTCTGTTCAACAGCCTAAACATGGTAGGATAATTAGCATGTGCGGAGATAGGTTGTGGTTACTCAGTTGTGTAGGAAACGTACTCTGTACATGGTTAGAAATGCTTTTATCTACTAGTGACTCACATATTCCAGATCTTGTGACTGAGTCTTGCTGGCACAAATTAATCTTGAATCCTTAATTAGCTATTAGGAAGACTAAAAAAAGAAAAAAAAACAAAACAGCAGGAATAGCATCAATCAGGTATTGAGAAGGAAGGAGAGAAGGCAAACATTGCTTAGGGTGCCACTGACATCCTTACACACTTTATAAATGGGGAATCACAGATCTTGCCTTCAGGGGGATCAGTTTGTTCCAAGTGACCTTCAGACTTAGAGTTCAACAGGGCTGCCTATGGCATTTTGTTTCCTGAGGTGAAGGACAAGATGGCTCCTCCTCCCATTCCCCAGAGCCCTAGACTGGCAGTTGAATCTCACCCAGTGGTGACAGGACAGTGTCTTCTAACCATGCCTGGCTAGCTTAAAGGGCACAGGGCTGGCCATATGGCACACATAGGCCTGGCTTCCATCATCTTTCTGCTGCTCCCTGCTTCCTGAGGTAGCTGCTTCTGTATGTCAAGCAATTTTTCTCTCGTTAGTCATCTAGAGCAACCTGTACATATTGGTGAGATCCACAAGGAAGGCCCAAAGAAAGTCTTATATGTGTACATTGGACATATACATAATTATATGGTCTATATTTAAAAAGAAGTAGTGCTGAACACTCTAATTTGTAATTGTGTCCAATGGAAGATGCTTGTGCTTGCTTTATGATGCTTTATGATGCTACTAAGTGGGAATTAATTAAAATGATGACAATTCATCCCTGTGTCTAAAATGTCTCTTTCCACTACACTCCAGTAACAATGGTGTAGTCAAGAATGAAAATACTGAACTGCTTTTTAGACAGGAAGAGACAGGTGGCAACCTTAAATTATAACCTTTAACGTTAATGGGCAATCAAAGGATGGTTGGGAGGAGGGAGAGAGAGAGGTTGCAATCATCAGTCATACTGGAATAAATCTGAGCAGTCCAGCCTGGGAATGATGCAAAGCCGTTGCCTAGCAACCCTATTAAGCTTTTGATGCTGCTAATTTGCTATAGATTTTTTATATGACAGCATTCTTGGAAGATAATGATTACACTTGCTGCTAAATAATGGATTTCTTAAATATATAGATTAGTCTAGCTGGTTGATGCAATTTCCCCTCCTGTTTGCTATTTCCTACTGTAGCAAGATGATTCTAAATGATTACAGAGTTTGAACACAAACTAGAAATTAAAGCATGGATCTAGGTGGGGGCTGACAGAGTTATGGCAACTGTTAAATACTTCTGGTACCAGGATCTAACAAACAGCTGTTTTGCTTGCTTTATCATTTCTACACATTGTGCAAAGCAAATTATAGGTAGCCCGGGGGAAGGGGGGAATGCCAAAAGACAAGAAATTAGATTTTTATATTTAAATGTATTCATGGAACAAAAGAAAATGAGAGTAGCATGTCAAACAGCAAAGTGTTCAAACACAATGGGACAGATATCGGTATGGGGTTGACAGAATCTTGAACTCTTCAAAAGATGGCCTTGAAAAGGACTGGTAAGGCCAACTACAAGCTCTCACTCAGCCCCCCCCCCAACCTGGTGCCCTCCAGATGTTTTCTAGACTATAATCCCCAGCATTTCTGATCATTGGCCACGCTGAGTGGAGATGATGGGTGTTGAGTCTAAAACATCTGGAGGACATCAGGTTGGGGAAGGCTGCATTAACTGCTTTGTTGACCTTCTACATCTTTGTCTAGCCATTTCTCCTGCATAGTTTTCATTTGCCAACCCTAAACCAGGCACCCTGTCTTGACGGCAGCACTTTGGCAACACGAGGTGCCTGGTTCCCACGCTTGCGTTCCTTCCCATCATCTGCACAGAAAGGACCACAAGTGCAAACTTTCTCCATGGCACTGAACACCGGGAGGGATGGGGCAGGAACGAGGCAGCCAGAGGAGGGAGAGGGACACCGGTTCCTTCCCCCCACCTGGCTGCCTGTTCCTCCCCCCCCACCGTTTTTCTTTTCTTTTTATTATCTGTATCTGCGCAGCTGCACAGATACAGATAATACAATTTTAAAAAGGGGAGGAGGAACATGTCCCATTCCTCTCCTCCCCTCCATTTTTTGTTTTTTATTTTTACAGAGGCACGGGGCCTGTTCCTCTCCTCCCCCTCCCCCCGTTCTTTTATTATTTACCACGGGGCACAGGGCTCTCCTGAGCTCCTGGAGGTCCACCCTCTTCCCTGTCCAGCCCATGGTGACCAATCAGGGGGCGCCATGGGCTGTGACAAGCCTACGCTGCCAAAAAAGTAGGGGTAAGCGCCCATTTTTTTGCAGCAGAGTTACCGGGGTTTGCCCCTGGATGGCTTCGCAATGTACGAATGTGCGTCATGTACAGTCGTGTGAAAAAGAAAGTACACCCTCTTGGAATTGTATGATTTTACATATCAGGACATAATAACAATCATCTGTTCCTTAGCAGGTCTAAAAATTAGGTAAATACAACCTCAGATGAACAACAACATATGACATATTACACCGTGTCAAGATTTATTTAACAGAAATAAAGCCAAAATGGAGAAGCCATGTGTGAAAAAGTAAGTACACCCTTACTGCTTCCATAGGAATTAAGACGCTAAATAGCAGACAGGTGCTGCTAATCAAATGCCCATGATTAATTGATCATCAGCAAGTATGACCACCTCTATAAAAGCCGAAGTTTTTTTTCAGTTTGCTGGTCTGGAGCATCCAAGTGTGTGTTAACACAATGCCAAGGAGGAAAGATATCAGCAATGATCTTAGAGAAGCAATTGCTGCTGCCCATCAATCTGGGAAGGGTTATAAGGCCATTTCCAAACAATTTAAAGTCCATCATTCTACAGTGAGAAAGATGATTCAAAAGTGGAAAACATTCAAGACTATTGCCAATCTTCCCAGGAGAGGATGTCCCAGAAAAATCACCCCAAGGTCAGACCGTGCAATGCTCAGAGAAATTGCAAAAAACCCAAGAGTTACATCTCAGACTCTACAGGCCTCAGTGAGCATGTTAAATGTTAAAGTTCATGACAGTACAATTAGAAAAAGACTGAACAAGTATGGTTTGTTTGGAAGGGTTGCCAGGAGAAAGCCTCTTCTCTCTAAAAAGAACGTGGCAGCATGGCTTAGGTTTGCAAAGTTGCATCTGAACAAACCACAAGACTTCTGGAACAATGTCCTTTGAACAGATGAGACCAAAGTGGAGATGTTTGGCCATAATGCACAGCGCCACGTTTGGCAAAAACCAAACAGCATATCAGCACAAACACCTCATACCAACTGTCAAGCATGGTGGTGGAGGGATGATGATTTGGGCTTGTTTTGCAGCCACAGGACCTGGGAACCTTGCAGTCATTGAGTCGACCATGAACTCCTCTGTATACCAAAGTATTCTAGAGTCAAATGTGAGGCCATCTGTCCAAGAGCTAAAGCTTGGCCGAAATTGGGTCATGCAACAGGACAATGATCCCAAGCACACCAGCAAATCTACAACAGAATGGCTGAAAAAAGAAAAGAATCAAGGTGTTGCAAAGGCCCAGTCAAAGTCCAGACCTCAACCCGATTGAAATGCTGTGGCGGGACCTTAAGAGAGCTGTGCATAAACAAATGCCCTCAAACGTCAATGAACTGAAGCAACGTTGTAAAGAAGAATGAGCCAAAATTCCTCCACAACGATGTGAGAGACTGATAAAGTCATACAGAAAACGATTACTTCAAGTTATTGCTGCTAAAGGCCGTACTACAAGCTATTGAATTAGAAGGTGTCCTTACTTTTTCACACAAGGCTTCTCCATTTTGGCTTTATTTCTGTTAAATAAATCATGACACGGTGTAATATGTCATGTCTTGTTGTTCATCTGAGGTTGTATTTACCTAATTTTTAGACCTGCTAAGGAACAGATGATTGTTATTATGTCCTGATATGTAAAATCATACAGTTCCAAGAGGGTGTACTTTTTTTCTCACACGACTGTAGATGACTGGCTGCTACTGTGAATCCACCCCAGAGCAAATCCTTCGTGTAGACATGCCCCCGAATATTTGGAAGAAGGATTCTTAGATAAAAATAAATAAATCTAGAAATCAATATCTGAGAAAACAGCACAGCTCCCAAGTAGTAGGGGGATAATAGAGGCCACTGAGTTTTTTTATAAATGCTTTTGTGCTGCAATAAAATTGTAATTTTAATATTTTAGCTAAGTTATTGCTTAGATATTTTAGATACTACTGCACAAATGCAAAGGAGGGAATGCTGAGCAGACATGGTTGCAGACATGGATTCCATTCTAAAATGTTAAAATTGGTTGTTTGGCAGGTTGGAGGGAATGGGACCACTGAATTTAGTCTCCTGATCCCCCTACCAAACTGGATAAGAGCCACTGTGGTATAGTGGTTAGAGTATTGAACTGGACCTCAAGAGGTTCTAGACCCCATTTGGCCATGAAACTGTGTTGGGTGACTTTTGGCCAGTTATTGACTCTCAGCCTAACCTACCACACAAGGTTGTTGTGAAGATAAAATAGGGAGCAGGAGGACCATGTAAACTGCTTTGGGTTCCTTGCAAGAGGAAAAATGGAAGACATTGTTTAAAGGGCTCCAAATACACAACACTGTTTTTGGATGGGAACTGTGTATGCAGGGTCCTACTTTTGGGTCTAGTTTACATAGCATGGTGTCATTTCAGGGGTAATAAAACTGAGTTATTTAAAATAACTTTGTCTCATCAACAGAGACTTACACTTGCCTTTTGTTTACAGTCACAATGCAGCATGATTTAATTAAGAAAAAAAGGCATAGCTGGGGAATGCTGGGAGTTTAGGACTTTTCTGTCTAAAAAGATTGTGTCCTTAGTTTGTTTGTTTATTTATTTATTTATTTATTTATTTATTACATTTCTATACCGCCCAATAGCCGGAGCTCTCTGGGCGGTTCACAAAAATTAAAAACATTCAAAGTATAAAACAACAGTATAAAATTATAATATAAAATACAATATAAAAGCTCAACCAGATAAAAACAGCAGCAATGCAAAATTACAAATTTAAAACACCATGTTAAAATGTATTTATAGACTGTTAAAATGCTGGGAGAATAAAAAGGTCTTCACTTGGCATCTAAAAGCATATAATGTAGGTGCCAAGCGAACCTCCTTAGGGAGCTCATTCCACAGCCGGGGTGCCACAGCAGAGAAGGCCCTCCTCCTGGTAGCCACCTGCCTCACTTCCTTTGGCAGGGGCTCGCGGAGAAGGACCCCTGAGGATGACCTTAGGGTCCGGGCAGGTACATATGGGAGGAGGCATTCCTTCAGATAACCTGGCCCCAAGCCGTTTAGGGCTTTAAATGTTAATACCAGCACTTTGAATCAGGCCCGGGCCTGGACTGGCAGCCAATGAAGCTGGAAAAGGATTGGCGTAATGTGGTCTCGTCGGCCAGTCCCTGTTAGTAAGTGTGCTGCCCTGTTTTGTACCAGTTGATGTTTCCGGTATTTATGTGCTTGCATCTTTGTGTATGTTGCGATTGAGTTATAGAATTCTATATTCAACAGTACAATCCTGTACATGTCTATGCAGAATAAAGACCCATTGAGTTCAATGTAGCTTACTCTCAGGTATTTTGGTATATGATTGCAGCCTAAATGTAAAGGGGAAAAAAGTAACCCCAAAAGCCTTTTAATGACTTACTGCAATTTTAATCATGTACTGCAGTTTAATTTTGTTCCTCTTAGTGTAATCATGCTCTTAAAATAAATATTGCTGTTTTGCTGTTCAGTTGGCTAGAAATAGGCATATGTCTTATATCACAATCCCTGGGTGTGTGAAAGCCTCACTCAATAATATTCAGAAAGGAGCTGAAAAATGTTATGGCCAAAGGTAGATAAAACTAAGAAGTTCAATATATACCCAAACCAGAACTCAATAACATGCATCTTCATCTATTCTGTGTTTTGTTAGAGCTTAAAATGAAGGCTTCATGGAGCCTTTGTTGTATTTAAAAAAAGAAACAAGGATTTTTGCATGCCATTAACACAGTTGGTTAACTGTGTGAAATACACAAATTTCATTCTCAAGGCCACTCCTAAGCACTCCTACGCTCCCATGTAGAAATGAATGTGAAATCCATTTGTAAGTTGTTATATATGCACAGGGCCGGTGCCAGACTATTATGTGCCCTAGGCAAGGCAAGCTACTTGCACACACCCACCCACCCACCCAAATTGTCCTTAAAGGTCCACAGGGTCCTTCCCTAGAATCCAATGTGGGGAGAAGAGGGAAAAAGAGGCGGTTGAGAGGCAGAAGTTTGGAGGACGCCTTGGCAAGAGTGGCGCGTATTAAGCCACGCGGGGAAGTGGTGCTTGGGAGTGCTAATGCAGTACCTTTGCTTGTCCAGCTAGCCCACGGCGTGCCACTTCCAGCTCCAGTGGAGGTTCCCCTCCTGCCAAGGACTTGCCGAGCAGGTCCCCGTGGGCCAAAGGACCCTTAAAGGTCAGCACTGCACCCCTCTGAGGTCTGTGCCCTAGGCGAATGCCTAGTTGGCCTAATGGTAGCACCGGCCCTGTATATGCACACGCTATGTGCATTCTTTCTGCATGTGCTATAAAGGTTTGGTCTGTCACTCTTTCCTAGTTACACAAACATGCAGGAGAAAACATGTATGAGATTGCTGGGTGTCTCAGGCCTAATCTACACCTGCAGCCCTTTTGCAATGGAAGAGGGCTGCTTCTGAATGACAGGAGTGCTGTTGCGGGAGCACATGATGTGCCCTGTTACAGCGGTTGTGTATGTATACGGTAGAAGTGGGCGGGGCTAGGGAGATGGGTAAGGGGCAAGGTTTTTTTTATGGTGCTATATAAATAAATAATAATAATAATAATATGAACTCTATTGAATATGCGCTCCTGCGCAGAAATATGTTTGTATTAAAAAAACAAAATGAGCATACTCGGCAGTAAAACACGCCAATAACCATGCACATGCCCCTCACAGCTGATTGGCTGTTCGCTGAACTTGCGGTGAACAGCAATGACCTTGCAAAGGGGGGGGGCACACCACAAACGTTCTTTGGAATGGAAGTGAGAGAGATAGAAAAACCACGACAAAAGCAGTCAGGGATATTCTGGGAGCCGAGATCACCATGGAAGGAGGTGAACTTCATGTGCCCCATTAATGATGACTGTGTTACAATCCTGCAATAAATGGCTGGTGTAGACTCCCCCTCAGAAGGAGCTTGCACCATTGTGCATTTCTGACATTGGTCTGGTTCAGACATCATGGCCATTCATGGTTTGAGCATGTAGGGTGGCTAGGTGTTCTACTCTATTTTGGAGAGCTGTGCCACGACACAGGCTCTGAACAACAGACCTGGCCGCAGCTACTCCATGCTCAAGCCAAGCACCACCGCTTGATACGCCTGAGGCAAGGGATAAAACCACCTTCCTCCAAACTATGTGGAGAAAGGAGTTAAATGGAGAAGGATTTCAATAATAAAATAATGTGCTGTGAATTATATGTGCTGAGGTGAATTATTGTCAGAGTCGGTGCTAAATGTATAAACTTCAGATGATAAATGTCAAACAGACACGTGGTATTTTCGTGGTAGTTAAAACAAAATAATTAAAATTTATTTTGAAAGTTCACAAGCTTTGTTTCAAATAAACCATTTAAAACCCTTTTTGAAACCTTTCATCCAATCCTTTCACCCATTCACATACGCACATTCCTTTCTCTCACACAATCACTCTTGAGCTTTCTTTATTATCAGTATTGTTTAATATACATCAACTATGTGCACACCACACTCTAAAGACACCACTCTCTACACTGAACCTCAAACTCTCCAGACCCAAGTACTCTAAACACCAAGAGCTAACACACAGAGAGCACTAACGACTCTAAGAGTACCTAAAAAGTTTTCTCAATCCCTTCAGTCATTCCCTTATATATCACTCCTCCCCCTCCCAAGACATTCTAACTCCACCCATTCAGTCCAACATTCTAAAAACCACAGACTTACAAATTTCAGACATACATTTGGGGACTTGTGGGGTGTAATGCCACAAGCTGCCAAGAGGATAGTCCTCTATTTGAAGGTGTTCTCTCTTTGATGAGCTGCCCACTCCAAGTTAGCTTTAAAGTCAAAGAACCATAAGAATGGGGAGCAGGATGGAGACCTTGAAGTTGCCCATCAACACTTAGCACCTGGACAGCAGACTGAGCAGACACACAGGTCACCTGGTCAGTCTTCTTTATTATGCTGAGATGTCTTATATTTCTATTTAAATTATACTTATTTCCATTTGGTTGTCAAGGCTGTGCTTCTGGCACACAAATTCCATCTATCCTCATGCACTTCAATTGACAACCATACTTCCTGGTTCTCAATAACCATTGTTTGTTGTTACTTCCTGGTCAGGCAAACTGAGCTTCCAGCAATCCATAATTTGCCTCCAAATTAGAATTGGAAACCTAGTTCAAACTGTTTTACACTGTGCTACTGATATTTATGATTGTCATTGTTTGTTTATGCCTGACATTGTTTATAATATGTTATGTTTTAAATGGAGATGTTATATTTATTAATGTTATTGCTTTGAGCAATCTTGTGGGAAAGTGGAGTAGAAATAAACCATTTATAGTGTAATCCTACACATGTCAGAAGCCCTGTTAAGTAAATAAGTGTGTTTATGATTGAACTCAGTGGGGTTCACTTCTGTGTAGACATTTATCCTAAATCGGGAATGGAGACAGAGTAGGACTTACTTCTGAATAAACATGTATAGGATTGCTCTATGAAAGATTTATACTCTGCATGATCTTAAAGGCAGCTTACAACATATCAAAACAATGTGAAAACCCTGTGGAGGCTGGAGGCTCTGTGTCAGTGGGTGTCATGGCCCCTCCTGAGGAGTCTTCTTCTGAGAAATGACCTGACTTACCTGGGGTTGTGGACTCTCCTTTCCCTGAAGTCATGCCCAAGGTAGTGTTGCAGCAGGAGAGGGAACGTGCAGCTGAGGAGGATGCAGGCCCCTCAGGAGAGCTCCGTGAAGCCATCCTCTTCCACCTTCTCTAGTCTCCGATAGTACAGATTCTGAGCCAGAAGCAAGTCATCCACCCAGCCCTCGGGAATGATGGTGATTGAAGTGCAGAGAGCAAGTCTGGCCTGCAAGGAAAAGTCCTCGACCACAGGCTAGAAACTCAGCTCTGTGAACGCTGCCCTTTTATAGCATGTGGAGATGGAAAGTTCCTTAATGAGCCGCAGCTGGAGCTGGGTGGGACCAGGCTAAGCCTCTGGATAAAAGGACAGAAGAAAAGATTGGAGCCGTGCATTTGTAAACTGCCCAGAGAGCTTCAGCTATGGGGCGGTATATAAATGTAACAAACAAACAGATGTGATGGAGCTTATAGAGAGCACTATATAAACCTGAAACCACCAACTCTTAATTCTGACTTCACCCACTGACTCCATGCCGTAGTGCTAGACAGTTTTGTTTTTTTAAGTAAAGGCACCATTTCAACCCAATCCAGTTTTTGCAAAGTCCAACAATGTGGCAATATTCTGAGCCATAATCTAAGAGGATCATTTGCTATGATCTACTGACCAACGCCTGTTAATTTTTTCCTGAGTCTGGCTGATTATTGCCACTCAAGTCCTTACTTTTGAGACCTGATATCATTCATAATGTATTACCTTAGCCTGTGTAACTGCAAGATGTTGTTCCCATTCATGTGCACTAATCCTCTTTTGAATCATACTCTGACAATGTCCAATAATTTATGTAGAGCTGGCATAATCCTTTCTCTCTGTCGTCTTGTGTCCTATTTGCTTCTCTAGGCACACTTAACAGTCATATTCTCTGAGTTGTTTATGATGATCCTTAAATGTCTTTCAAGAAGGATTAAGATTATTGCAGATGCCGTTGGTACGTTATAGAAGGTTCAGTTAGCCCTTCTAATGTGCATAATCTTGGATGAATTTCCTTCTTCTCATATAAGCAAACTTCCTGTGGAAGCAATTTGGAATTTAGTTTAATCAGTAATTCCCTCCTGATGTGTTCTTCTATCCTTCTGGATCAGCTCACAGAACATTTTGATTTCATCATTTTTATGAGGATTTTGTTTTTGCAATGTGTTGTTCCCTCATATCTTTTGCAGAATCCATTGCTGCAAAGATTCTTGGGAGGAGTGACCAGGGGATATTTTGGTTAGGCATAATAGTAAATACATAATTTAATGGCTCCTATTTATTTATTTCATTTCAATACTGCCCAATAGCTGAAACCCTCTGGGCTGTTTAAAAGAGTTCATAAGATAAAATACAGCATAAAAATACAAATATACAAAGTGTAAAACAATTTAGACAACTAAAAACAGTTTCCATAGAATGCTAGAACCTGTTTAAGTTGGCTGGCATAAGTGCCCCATCATAAACTGTTAAATGCCTGGGAGTAGAGGACAGTCTTAACCTGACGCTGAAAAGGTCAGGGGGCCACACTGAAAAGGCCCTCTCCCTTGTCGCCATCCTCCGAGTCTCTCTGGGAGGAGGCACTTTGAGCACCACCTCACCCCGATGCTTTCCATCAGGTGTTGCGGTCCCAAGCCACCAGCACACTGAATCAGGCTCAGAAGCATACAGACAGCCAATGCAAGGAGGCCAGAACTTGTGCTCATACGGGAGTTATCAAAATACTGACTCTGGTTAGTATCCCAGAAGCCATAGGATTGTTCAAGAAAAAGCCCTCTGGAGCTGAAAACAGACTTACAATATTGAGGTTTGTTTTTAAATGTCATAGCCTTCTTTTGGACTTCTCCATGCTACCATGCAGTTTTCTATGGTGGCTTTCAACAGGGGTGGAGAACCTCAGGCCTGGGGCCAAATCTGGCCCTCTGGAGGTCCCAGTATGGCCAGCCTGTGGTCTCAATGCAGCCCTCCACAGAAGCCACCCCCTTCCCCTGATTCTACCTCCTTCTTCCTGCCCCATCTCCTTTCCCTCCAACCACTGATCCAAGTGGCTTCCTAGCTTTTGTGCAGTTTTTTTTTACTCAGTCTAAAAGGTTGAAATACCTTTCCTAAGACTTGGAGCTCCATCACACCAGCGATTTCTCACACTCTCACCATACCTGGTATGTGTTTTTGCAGCATGCTACTCACATGATGTCGTTCCTGTCCTGCACTCATCTTGCCTCTTCCTCTCCCTTTTCCGTCTTATTTTTGGAGCAGGGAAAGTCCATTCCCCCTGCCCACTGTGCTCAATAAAGCTGCTCCTCTGTCCCGTGTATTGCTGTCCTTGCGCTATATTGGATCATCCCATTTTTTCTTATAGAATCATATAATAGTAGAGTTGGAAGGGGCCTAAAAGGCAATCGAGTCCAACCCCCTGCTCACTGCAGGAATCTACCCTAAAGCATCCCTGACAGATGCTTGTCCAGCTGCCTCTTGAATGCCTCTAGTGTGGGAGAGCCCACAACCTCTCTAGGTAACTGGTTCCATTGTCGTACTGCTCTAACAGTCAGGAAGTTTTTCCTGATGTCCAGCCGGAATTTGACTTCCTGTAACTTGAGCCTGTTATTCCGTGTCCTGCACTCTGGAATGATTAAGAAGAGATCCTGGCCCTCCTCTATGTGACAACCTTTCAAGTATTTGAAGAGTGCTATCATGTCTCCCCTCAATCTTCTCTTCTCCAGGCTAAACATGCCCAGTTGTTTCAGTCTCTCTTCATAGGGCTTTGTTTCCAGACCCCTGATCATCCTGGTTGCCTTCCTCTGAACACGCTCCAGCTTGTCTGCGTCCTTCTTGAAGTGTGGAGCCCAGAACTGGAAGCAATGCTCTAGATGAGGCCTAACCACGGCCGAATAGAGAGGAACCAGTACCTCACGTGATTTGGAAGCTATACTTCTATTAATGCAGCCCAAAGTAGCATTTGCCTTTCTTGCAGCCATATTGCACTGTTGGCTCATATTCAGCTTGTGATCTACAACAACTTCAAGATCCTTCTCGTTTGTAGTATTGCTGAGCCAAGTATCCCCCATCTTGTAACTGTGCATTTGCACAGTTACATCTTGTAACTGTGCACATCCTAGATGTAGAACTTGGCACGTATCCCTATTAAATTTCATTCCGTTGTTTTCAGCCCAGCACTCCAGACTATCAAGATCACTTTGAATTATTATTATTTTTATTTATATAGCACCATCAGTGTACATGGTGCTGTACAGAGTTTATTTCTGTCTCCCAGGGTATTAGCTACCCCATCCAATTTGGTGTCATCTGCAAATTTGATAAGCGTTCCCTGCACCTCCTCGTCCAAATCATTAATAAAAATGTTGAAGAGCACTGGGCCCAGGACTGAGCCCTGCAGTACCCCACTTGTTACCTCCCCCCAGTTTGAGAATGTACCGTTGATAAGCACTCTTTGAGTCCGATTCTGTAGCCAACTGTGAATCCACTGAATAGTTGTTCCATCTAGCCCACTTTTAGCTAGTTCGTTAATCAGAATATCATGGGACACTTTGTCAAAAGCTTTTCTGAAGTCAAGATATATTACGTCCACAGCATTCCCACAGTCCACAAGGGAGGTTACCCATTCAAAAAATGAGATCAAATTAGTCTGACAGGATTTGTTCCTGACAAATCCATGCTGGCTTCTAGTAATCACTGCATTGTTTTCAAGGTGCTTACAGATTGACTTCTTTATAATCTGCTCCAGAATTTTCCCAGGGATGGATGTCAGACTGACTGGTCTGTAGTTCCCAGGTTCCTCCTTTTTGCCCTTTTTGAAGATAGGGACATCGTTAGCCCTCCTTCAGTTGTCCGGCACCTCACCCGTCTTCCATGATTTCACAAAGAGGTTCTGAGAGTTCTTCCACTAGCTCCTTCATTACTCTAGGATGCAGTTCATCGGGCCCTGGAGATTTGAACTCATTCGAAAAAATTAGGTGTTCCTTGACCATTTGTTTATCAATCTCAAACTGCAATCCTCCCCCCTCAACTTCTGCTTCACTTTTTCCAGGGGGGTCACAAACCTACTTTTGGGAGAAGACTGAGCCAAAGTAGGAATTGAGCAGCCTTTTCTTTGTCATCTGTTATCAATTTGCCATCCTCATTAAACAGTTGAACCACCATTTCTTTCCTCTTTCTTTTGTCTTGGGGGCATGTGTGTCGAAGGGCAGTCTGACTGACAAAAGAGGGGTGGGGCGTTTTTCAGCTCAACTGCTCAACCATGAAGGGGGAGTGAGTGAGGGCACCTGAACACTGCGCAGAAAAGGTGAGCAAGGCCGCCGCCGTCCATGCCCGGATTTGGTCCCATTCAGTTCTATGGTTCTTACTCCTGAGTAGGCATGTCTAGGTTTCCTGACCAGAACAATTTCAGCTTCCCATTGCCATGCCAACAAACTTCTCCAAAAACTAATTGTAATACTTTGTCTTCACTTATATTGTTTAATATGATCTTAGGTGAAAGCATAGTGTGTTGTTTTACTGTAATTGTGCAGTTTCAGGCTGCCATACTATTTGCATAGAAATAAAAATGTATAAAAAATATAAAAAATTAACCACAGGGGGAAGGAGAACATAGGGGGCGTGGCAGGAGATTTTACCTACACTACAGTAGTGATACAGGTGAAAAGATACATGAGCTGAAATAGTGCTACAACACACAGACGTGAAAATGCCCAGCACTAGACTTGCTAAGGAAATAGAGGGGGAAACTGTGGTGTTACACCCCACAAGTCAGTTCCCAAATGTATGTCTGCAGTTTGTAAGTCTGTGGTTTTTAGAATGTTGGCCTGAGTGGGCGGAGTTAGAATGTCTGAGGAGGGGGGTAGGAGTGATATATAAGGGAATGACTGAGGGGATTGTGAGGGACTTTTTAGGTACTCTTAGAGTCTTTAGTGCTCTCTGTATTTAGGGTACTTAAATTCTGGGAAATTTGAGGGTCAGTGTAAAGAGTAGTGTCTTTAGAGTGTGGTGTGGACGTAGTTGATGTATATTAATCAATAATTAATCAAAAGTTTAAGATTTATTGTGTGAGAAAAAGGAAAGCGCGTATGTGAATGAGTGAAAGGATTGTATGACAGGTTTCAAAAAGGTTTTTAAATGGTTTATTTGAAACAAAGCTTGTGTACTTTTGAAAATAAATTTTAATTATTTTGTTTTTAACTACCACAAAAATCCCACGTGTCTGTTTGGCATTTATCATCTAAAGTTTACTTATTTAACACCCACTCTGACAATCATTCACCTAAGCACATATAACTCACAGTGTTTTATTTTATATATATTAAAATCCTTCTCCATTTTAACCCCTTTCTCCACATAGTTTGGAGGAAGGTGGGTTTTATCCCTTGCCTCAGGCGTATCAAGCAGTGGTGCTTGGCTTGAGCAGGGAGTAGCTGCGGCCAGGTCTGTTGTTCAGAGCCTGTGTTGTGGCAGAAACCGTGGACTCAAAGCAGGGGAAAAAAGGTAGGTGTGATGGAGCTCTTGGTTACTGGCAGCAAGAGCTGTAAACTAAAATATGCTGGCATATTTTGTGGCTTTGATCTCACCTCTTTTGCCTTCAGTCCTGCCTACCCCTGGAATGCGTCCCAAGAGCTTCTCCAAAGTTACATTTATTTATTACATTTATATACTGCCCCATAGCCGAAGCTCTCTGGGCGGTTTACAAAGGTTAAGAACAGTCCTCATGCTGAAAGACGTTCCCCACCCCTGTTGTATAAAGTTGGTGACTCTGACCTCATAGAGGGAGCAGACTCTGAGGGGATGCTAGTGGCAGGCAGGGCATGAACAAGGACCCAAGTGATCCTAAGCCCTCCCATTTCCAAGCACGTCCTCGACCCAGAAAATCATCTAGACATGTTCAAGAGTGTATCTAATTGTATCTCTCCCATTACAGCCAATGGGAGAGACTGGTTTTTCTTCTGTCAATGGATGAAAGAAGAACCCAATAAGATCCACCTCCCACCTGACTTCTACTCTGTTGGCAAGAGCTATAGGAAAACGGAATTATTTTTGTACAGAAGAAAAGGTTTATGACAAAGGAGCGACCAGTCCGCTGAAATATATATAGGTCGAGTTATGCGTTTTAGAAAACCCAGCTGACAATATGGCAATGGAAGCTCCTTTGGGGATGAATTGTTGCTTAGTGGTTCGATCCAATGTATCTGTCGCTAAAGTGCTAATGGAGGGCAGTGTTATGCCAAACAATCAAGCCCAAATATCATTCCTGAGCTGTTTGACAGTTGGTAATAGTGTGTGTGCGTGTGTGCGCGTGCATGCATGTGTATTAGAACACATCAAGATTAACAGCTGGTACAAAACACAGAAGACCTATTTGTTTGTTCTGTATGTCCATCTGATAGGCTTATTCCTGGTCCATTTCTCACAGTTGTTTGAATACCTTGTTCAAACATGGATGCTGTGCAAACTGCTTGGTGCACAAAGTGCTCCTGTGTGTTCTGTAGTGATTTACATTTCATAAATGTTCATGCTTAATATTCTCATTTGTCACTTTTGAAGCCTGAAAAATAACACTTATCTGCACCATAAATTCCCGGGGCCTGATTCGCAACTTAGCAGCACTGTGAAGCATTCTACGGCAGCCTTCTCCAACCTGGGCCTTAGCTAGACCTAAGGTTTATCCCAGGATCATCCCAGGTTCATCCCTGCCTGAGCGCTGGATGCCGTGTGTGGCACTTAGATGAACAGGTTTGACCCCAGGACAATCCTGGGATAAACCTTAGGTCTAGCTATGGCCCTGGTTC
Source organism: Elgaria multicarinata webbii (assembly GCF_023053635.1). Taxonomy (NCBI): domain Eukaryota; kingdom Metazoa; phylum Chordata; class Lepidosauria; order Squamata; family Anguidae; genus Elgaria; species Elgaria multicarinata. The sequence goes on along the minus strand of NC_086175.1, from coordinate 108,175,374 downwards.
CACTCCAACGTGTTGCAACTCCACCGCAGCTCCATAATTCCCAGCTACCATGGCAATAGGATGATGGGAGTCCAATATGTCTCAAGGGTGGCAGGTTGGAGAAGGATGTTCTAAGGCACTGTGTTGAAACCCACTTCCACCCACTTTCATTAGCAAGCACAAGCACACCTCCCTCTTCTTGCAAAATTTCCCTCGGCTGAGGAAATTGCCCTCAATCTATGCACTTGGCATCTTCTGATTGTTTAAGCAAATAAACTGAAACAAATGGATAATTTTCTGCCAATGTAAATTGCAGGTGTTGTCAGACCCCAACTGGGATCACAGTGGGGGCCAAAGGGTTATAGCTCTCTACACCCCAGGCTACAGTTGTGCTCTGTATTGGAGTCTCTGCCTTTGTTTTGAGTAAAGATTATGGAAATAGGGAAGGGGCTTTAACTATTTCCTTTCTGCAGATTTCCTGAGCAATGCCACATCCCTAAAATTGCTATTTGCTCCATTAGAGAAGCTCCATTAAAAAAACAAAAACACCTCTCCTGCATTCAAAAAACATATCTCATGTTCCCAAAGCTGGGAGGATTAAGAGGAACATGAATGATTTATTACTAAAGGGATCTCTGGGTTGATCTCCCACTTCCTGATAGAAGGGTCACCTGAAGGCAGCAGAGCTATCCTGAATGATAGCCTGCCCAAGTATGGAGATCTTCTGGAGAGGACCTTTTCCAGTCCTGGCAATTTCTGAATCACATGTGGTAAGAATCTGAGACAGTGTCTTTTTAGTGGCTGCACCTTGGCTTGGGAACGCTCAGAGAATGTGCACATCAAATCAGGCAATTGACTGCATGATTTGGGCCAACATGCCTTTGATCTTTCATGCATGGGCACTAGGCAAACAAGGTACACATGCATGGGTGGCCAGAGATCCTAAAAAGAAGACAGCTACTTGCAATGTGTGGATAATTGTGAACCTTGCCTCATCATATAGAGCTGGTACATTTGTCTGAACTGGCCCATATACTTGTGTATTCATCTGGTATGTATATTTATTTATATCCCATCTTTCTTTCATGGAACTCAAGGGTTTCCAACTGGTTTTCCATCTCTGCACGGACCAGACTTAGTTCTGTTCAGATTCAGTAAAGTTGTTGCATCAAATGTTTTCATGAAATGCATCAGGAAATGTAGACCTTCTTTCAACCAGCTGCAGTACAAATCTGTAGATTTGTTTAGAGGATATCCAAACTTTAAATTTCCCAAGCTGGGGACATTTCCTTTTTTGCCTCCAAATTTAATTGATGTAACTCCCTTAAATTTGAAATTAATTTCACTGTGAAAACGAGATGGAAGCTGACAAATACTGTAAGTTACTGAAATTTAAACTGAGCTTGTTCTTTTGGAATAGTATCTTACTTTGTCTGTAGAAAGCACCACATTCATTGTCAGCTATACTAAGCAAGAATCAAATGTTTGAACAAATGTTATTGTTCATAGCTGTTCATGCTTAGGTATGGATTTTTCTTTCAGCTCTCTCTTGCTGTGTAATTTGTCTGGAGAAAGTAATTTGTAGATAAGCTGACACAAGCATTTCTGCAAAACATTTTTCTTGGAAGAATTTCATATACACATTGGCTACCTCTATATTGCAATCACAACATTATTGTTGTTGTTTGTTTATAGTACACTCATTTATATTGCCAAGCACTGCACAAAGGTTAAAATAAGGACAGACTGTGCATACAATAAAGTAATCTTATTAAATCTATTACATAATTTAACAATAAAATTTTGTATTAAAACAAATGTTATCTCTGCCTCTCCCTCTGTCTAAATATAGTTGACTGAACTGAGAACCCCCACTTCACGTACTATGAGTGCTTCCATTCAACTAGATAAATATAAAGAATTATTCTAAAACAATGGTGATAGAGCAGGAAGCTCTACAGCAAGGGTAGAGAACCTGTGATCCCCCACATGCTCTTGAACTTCAACTTCCATCAGCCTCAGGCAGCATGGCCAATAGTTAAGGATGATGGGACTTGTAGTCCAAAAATCATTTGGAGGGCCCCAGGTTCCCCATGCCCTCCTCTGTAACATAGCCTTGACAAGCTCCGATGCTCTGATTACCAATTGTTGCAACCCCACACTAGTTGCAACACAGGAAGAATGGCTCCTCCTTCTTGACCCCATCTGGCCCTTCAATTTCACATATTTCTTAAGATCAGTCCTAGGACTAGTCTATGTCCATGCCACGCTAATGCCATTTTTCTTTTGGCAGGATGAAAATGTCTTGATAAATAAGGGGCTCTTTGCACCACTTGTGTGTGTGTGTGTGTGTTGGGGGGTGGGGTAGCTGTAACTTAAGGGATCATCTGCTTGCTCTCCAGCTTGTCATTGCTGCAACAGCTACCTACCTCCAGGCTGGGATGAGGACTGTGGCACCTGGAAAAGATCCATGGGCATTGCTAGATTCTGAGCTAACCCAGAAGTGAGGCAGGGAATGGGGTGGGGAGTGGCTGGTGAAGCCCAGTGGGGGCTAGCAGTGCCCCAAAGAGGAATGTGGTCACTGCACCCAGGAGACAGAAGCCAGCAAGACACTATGATGGGCTTGCAGCCTCCCAGCCCATCACTCCCAGTGAGGAAGCTAGTGAGTTTTCTTTGTTCCATTCCTTTAACTGTAGGGACACTTCCAGACGGAGGGCTCCTAGCACTACCAACCAGAAGGCACTGTGCAGCAATTGTGTCTCTTTCTTCATAACGGATTTTCCATGGAAAAGAAAGAGATGGAAGAAGTAGTGGCAAAACACAAGAGGGTTACAAGTGGAAGACAACGTCTGGACATCCTATAAAATTCCATGAAAGAACTGGGGTGCTGTTGCTGTAAAAGTCTCATCTGGAAGCAACCTGGCACAAGCAGGATAACATCAAAAAATGTTCTTGGACGGGGCAGAGTTCAACCTTGTACGTCTTCTCTCCCCCCCCCACCCCCGGCCACAAGACCTCCAAGATCCACTGGCTGGAACCTTGTGCAAAAAACATAGAATTAAAGAATTTAGAGCCCAGGAATTTGTGTACTAAAACTGAATGGAGCTCAAAGTTCTTCTACTCAAAAGCTCACTCCTGGTTATCCCAAGGTTTCTTCATTTTAGCTGTATAATTTAGGGAGGGGGGCATTTTGTTGCTCCTATTCTTAAACAATTGGGAATCAGAAATCCTTATTGATCTACTGCAAACTACCCAGATATCTACTAGTAGATTCAGCTCAACCTTCTGCCTGCCTCATGAAGAAAAGCACTATATAAAAGTAACAGATAAATAAGTAAACCTACAAAAATCCAAAAGAGTGCTGGTATTATAGTATTAGAATCCCAACGTTATAAATTTTTAATACCATGATTTTATTTTACTATCAAATAATTAAGCATTTTCTTATTGAACTATTTCATGGAGTTCAATTCCAAACATATGCATCAGTTGTGCATATTTTTTGAAATGTACACATTTTCTCCCATTGATTAAATCATGCTTGTGTGCATTTTTCATGCACATTCTTAAAATGTAGGCATTTTCAAAAGCATTTTTTGTTCCTGAAATTGCATTGCAAGCTCAGAATTGGACACACTTTGTCCAGTTTCCCGTAGGTGCGAATTTGGTAAATTCTGATAAAAAATAAACTGAAACTATTTTCTCATAGTTGCAGTCTACAAACACAGGACATAAGCCATCCAAAGTTAAGCATTTATAATTCCCACTAATTTCCAACTTGTGCTCAATTATCAAATTAAATGGTTAATTTGTCCAGATGGTTCCCGCATTTCTTTCAACAGACTTTAAATCATCAACCCTTGCTCTGATTTTTGCTTCCACTTGTTAGGCAGTCTCCACTTCCTCATGTGGCCAAAATTCTGGGGCAGCACTACAGGGTTTGGTTCCCTTGGCAAGAGAGAGCCCTGGAGGCTTATGGTGATCTGTAATATTTAAACCAGGAAGGAGAGGATGTCTCCAGGGCTGGAAAATACCTGTCGCCTTTATTGTATGCTCTACACGTTTCATAATAAAATGTCGTTTGTACGAAAAGTACAAAGGACAACACTATAAAAAGCATACACTCGTGGGAAATTTAAAAGCCATTAAAACAAGATACAAAAATGAGTGCCAAAATCCAAAGAGATCTTGCTTTGCAATGCAAAACACAATTTGAAAAACAGAACACTGGAAAATTCAGGTATTAAACAACTGCAACCATCTAACATGAAAAAACAAACAAACAAACAACAAGTTACTTAATACAAGCCCAGTGGAAGTGTGTCAATGGCACAGGCCCAAAAATTCAGTGTTAGCCTGATTGCTGATGCCACAAAACCACACCATAGGACTATTCTATGGTAGGCAACAGAAGTTCCTTTATAAGAAACTTCCTCCAAATAGTCACCACTGAAAAGCCCCACATCATCTGAATTGGTATGAGTCATAGAGAACTCAAACTTTTTATATTGTTCAGATTTTATGTGTTAAAAAAAACATATATAGGAAACAATGTAGGATATTATCCAACCCCATAAATTACTTCTCAGATAACAATACTAAAAAATACTAATCTCAAAAGGAAATATGTGAATTCTAAAGATTTGCATCTTGTTAGCTTGCTTTCTCTTGTGAAAGGTATCTGTCCTGAATGCCTCAGTTCCTGGAAACTCTATTTATAAATAGCAGCAAATGTGTAGTCTACTAAAATCTGTTTCAGCTATCTGTTTCAGCTATGAAACAGGTGCCAGTAGTCATCAAAAGCTAAGGTCCTGCAAACGCTCAAACATGGTAAACTGAAAAGAGCTAAGATGCAAAATTAAGTAGTAGATATTTACCAACCTGTATAACAGTAGACAAATAAAAATATGAAAAAAAATCATTACTGAACTTCTCGGGTACCTAACAAAAGTCTGTGTTGTATACAGGGAGGGGGGTGGGAATTAAATAGCCATCTCTCAATTACCTTGCGGATAAAAAGTAAAAAAGGGAAAAAGACAGATCTGAAACTATTGAAAACTATTCAACCAGGCCAGGCTGTGGTCCCAAGCAATTGGTGATATAAAAACTACAGGAACCTTAAATTATTTATTTATTTATTTATTTATTACATTTCTATACCGCCCAATAGCCAGAGCTTTCTGGGCAGTTCACAAAAATTAAAAACATTCAAAGTATAAAACAACAGTATAAAACCATACTATAAAATACAGTATAAAAGCTCAACCAGATAAAAACAGCAGCAATGCAAAATTACAAATTTAAAACATTTATTTATAGACTGTTAAAATGCTGGAAGAATAAAAAGGTCTTCACCTGGCATCTAAAAGCATATAATGTAGGTGCCAAGCGAACCTCTTTAGGGAGCTCATTCCACAGCCGGGGTGCACAGTAGAGAAGGAGCCCTGCTGGTAGCCACCTGCCTCACTTCCTTTGGCAGGGGCTCACGGATAAGGACCCCTGAGGATGACCTTATGGTCCGGGCACATACATACGGGAGGAGGCGTTCCTTCAGATAGCCTGGCCCCAAGCCATTTAGGGCTTTAAATGTTAATACCAGCACTTTGAATCAGGCTCGGACCTGGACTGGCAGCCAATGAAGCTGGAAAGGACTGGCATGATGTGGTCTCGTCAGGCAAAGATGGTAAAGCTGTCAAAATCGTGAACATCTGAAACGAAAGACAAATCCAACTTGAAAAGAGAGAGAGAGGGGAAAAAACTTCATTCAGGCCTACATGGGGCAAATGTTTCATAGAATGAATCCAAAAGATCTCCCTTCTATTGAATAATCTTTCATTAATGTGTAAATTTCCAAGGCACAGAAAAGAGTATCATTATATTTAAGCTGTGGTGTTTTTAAGTGTTTAAATAGAGGGGCTTCCATTCTCTAATGCTGCAAGTTGCACAGGTGTTCCCCTATCCCCACTTTTAGAGACCTTGATGTTTTACCCACATAGGTTTTGTTACTTGAGCACTGGATGACATAGATGGCACCTATACTACTGGAGGTCAGGAAATCTGAGATACAAATGTTTTTGCCACTATGTTTTTACTCCAAAACATGTAGGGCATACAAGAAAGGCTACTGGTATATTGTGGCATTGGAGATGTCCTCTCCTTCCTGATTTGTGTATTCAAGATGCTGTTGTTTCTTTTCTTTCCTCCATTCCAAGTCTTTGTAATATTTGCCATATTATAAATATACACTTAGAAGCAAATGCGTAATCCTGCAAGTCAGCAGATCTGCCACACCACATCGGAATCAGAGAGAAAGAGAGAACCTTCACTTACAGCCAACTTGCATCTCTCTCTGATCACAAATTCAAGAACCGCCAATTTGCCATTTCTCACATAAAATTTAGCAAATATTCCATTCAGGCCTTAGCCCTGCAGGTGAATTGACCACTTGGGAGCCAACCACAGCCAGTATAAAATATTGACATTCTTTTGTGAAATTCTGGGTTTTAAGCAGGTATCGCTCCCAAGCAAAACGAAGCAATAGAATCCAATTCATAGTAATTGGACAGAGGCAAACTCATAACACCATCCCATCTCAATGAGAGTCTGTTCTTTGGACTAGTTCTAAACAACTTACAACTTTTCTCAGGAATAGGTTAACAAAAAAGAATAAAAATTAAAAGCATACAAGGCGTTTAATTAGCTATTGGTTAGCCATTTTTTTACACATTTACGAAGGTATTTTCCCATCACCAATACATGTTTTCCATCCTAGAAAAATTACCACCAGTCATACCATCAATATTAGCAAGACAAAAGATAGTGTCTGCCTCTTCAACATTGTCCCAAACTAAGGTATGTCCTTGGTTACCTGAAGATAACAATCCCTTCATGCTCCCAGTACTTTTCTTCTCCTTGACTTAGGTGAGTTTGCTTTATTTCCTGTTGCCAAATCCTCAGAAGTCAAGCAGCTAAAACATTTTTTAAGTTTACTCATTTATAATTATCCTAAACATCCTCAACCCTCTTCTGGAGGAAAGTTATCAAAATGATTAATTCTCCACATAACACCAACAACACTTTTGCCCTTGTCTTTGCTGAAAGGGATTCCATGTCTGCAATGAATCCCACTCCTTGGCAAAGGATCTGTAGGTATGCTTCCATGGATATCAAATATAGGTTTGAATCAAATTAAACTGTGACTCAGTGCAGTAGTTCTTCACCTGGGCCTTCTATTTTGTCTTGCATGCATTTTCATAGAATCATAGAATTATAGAATCATAGAAAAGCAGAGCTGGAAGGGGCCTACAAGGCCATCGAGTCCAAACCCCTGCTCAATGCAGGAATCCACCTCAAAGCATACCTGACAGATGGTTGTCCAGCTGCCTCTTGAAGGCCTCTAGTGTGGGAGAGCCCACAACCTCCTTAGATAACAGATTCCATTGTCGTACTGCTCTAACAGTCAGGAAGTTTTTCCTGATGTCTAGTTGGAATCTGGCTTCCTTTAACTTGAGCCTGTTATTCCGTGTCCTGCACTCTGGGAGTATCGAGAAGAGATCCTGGCCCTCCTCTGTGTGACAACCTTTTAAGTATTTGAAGAGTGCTATCATGTCTCCCCTCAATCTTCTCTTCTCCAGGCTAAACATGCCCAGTTCTTTCAGTCTCTCTTCATAGGGCTTTGTTTCCAGACCCCTGATCATCCTGGTTGCCCTCCTCTGAACACGCTCCAGCTTGTCTGCGTCCTTCTTGAATTGTGGAGCCCAGAATTGGATGCAATACTCTAGATGAGGCCTGACCAGGGCCGAATAGAGAGGAACCAGTACCTCACGTGATTTGGAAGCTATACTGAGCCAAGTATCTCCCATCTTGTAACTGTGCATTTGGTTTCTATTTCCTAAATGTAGAACTTGGCATTTATCCCTATTAATTAGGAGATAATTTTAAAAAGGAGGACAGGGCTCCTGTATCTTTAACAGTTGCATAGTATTATTATTATTTATTTATATAGCACCATCAATGTACATGGTGCTGTACAGAGTAAAACAGTAAATAGCAAGACCCTGCCGCATAGGCTTACATTCTAATAAAACCATAATAAAACAATAAGGAGGGGAAGAGAAAGCAAACAGGCACAGGGTAGGGTAAACAGGCACTGGGTAGGGTAAAACTAACAGTATAAAGTCAGAATTACAGCAGGTGTCATTAGTATATATGGAGAACCTGGTGAAATTCCCTCTTCATCACAACAGTTAAAGCTTCGGGAGCTATACTAGAGTGACCAGATTTAAAAGAGGGCAGGGCACCTGCAGTTTTAACTGGTGTGATGAAGAGGGAATTTTACCAGGTTCTCCATTATCCTCAAACTAGGATAATCACATGGCAAAGAGATGGGGCTTTTGTATCGTTAATAGTTGTGTAGAAGAGATAATTTCAGCTGGCAGAGATTATCATGTAGGAACAAAAACAAGTCATAACAATGGAAATTAATGCTTATACACAGATATTAAAGGTACAGGAACCTTACCCTCCTTTGCATCTTATCACCTAAATTGAAGTTATAAGTTTAGGAAATGCATAAAATGATTTGACTCTTTAGATGATGCCTTACTTCTTAGCCAACTCCCAATGGTTCTGCTTCACGAAATACATGAACTACCCACATGCATTATTTTACACTTTGCCAGTCTTGCCAAGGAAGAGAAACAAGAGTGCCCCATTCCTACGTTGTGCCAGAAGGATGAATAAGCCCCCCCCCCTGTTAATATCGTGAAGTTGCTTTTGACGCTTCTCAGGCACTTTTCAGTGTATCCAATGGGGGACCAGCAGTTTCCCCTTAGAAACAAGGCCTGTTCTAACCGTTTCTCAAGGGAGAAGGAAATGAGAGTGGAAGTCTTATCAGAACCCTGTGCACACAAAATAAGCTACAACATATGCAAGATCACATCCGTATACTCCATGGTCATTAATCCTGAACAATGTTGACTGCTACTATCCAATTCGATACACACAAACACTAATTCAAATAAGAATTTCCACTTCACCCCTAGGTATGCAAAAAAGAACCGGAAACCCCATAGGAACTGTAATCGTCCGGCCACTTTAAAACAATTTGTGAATAAACAAAGTTAAAGGGTAACAAGTTAAGTGACCTTGAATATAAAGCCAGAAAAAAAGTTCACCCACGTTTGAACTGATGCTGGAGAAAGATTCTGCACAGTGAATTGATTATATCCGTAAGGCGCTGAAGTTTTCTCACAAAAGTAGCAACCACAGCAGCACCTATCATTAGGAGCAGGGAACCAGTTGCAGGCAGCTGAAGTTTAACCAGGAAGAAAAAAAAAGTTTGTTGAAGCCATGCAAAGCTAAGATTCCCACTTCTAATACCTCCCTGTGGGGTTCTGCTTGAACTGGTGAGCAAAAGGAGATCAGCCAGGCATTGAGCTCTGCAGGGGTGTGTGAGAGAGTTGGGGCGTGGGGGGAGAGAGAAGGGGAGGATTTCATTCTCCCCAGAGATGTGATCAAGCCTCTTCGCCATCAAAGGGGTGGCTGCAGAAATTGCAGCAGTGGAGGGTGGTGGCTCCAATTTCAGTGGTGCTATGCATCCGCTCTGGATTTCAGTCAGAAATCCAAGAGAGGTCTCCAAAGTGCTGAATCCAAGCCCCAAAACGTCTTCAGGACCTTGGAGAGCTCCTTTATAGTTCTGACTGAGACCTAGGCTTAATTCACAGCCCCACTGACATCGGCGCCACCAGCCTCAACTGGCTCGCAGGTGGTTCTCTCCCCCCCGCCCCGCCTCCCTCCCTCTGATCTAGAACAACCTGGGTGACCTCCCTCCTCCTTCACGCACCCAAGGAGAAGGTGGTTCCCACCTCCTACCTAGGTAATGATTAATAGCCACGCGGGGAGGGTAAAGTGATAAAGGGGTCTTGGTTGGGGTGGAGGGACAGAAGGCAGCCCTGCAGCCACTCAGTCCCTTATCCGCCGCTTCTCCTCGTCAGCATCCTTCTCTCTCTGTCTCGTTCAGCCAACGGCATGACTCCTGCGGCGGCGCCGGGGCTGCCTCTTCTGCTCGCCCTGTTGCTGCTGTGCCATCCGCTGGCCGGTGAGCCGGGCCAGGGAGCGGACACTTGGTCCCGCTTCAGCCGCCTGCCCTTCCCGGAGGACGCCCTCTTCCTCTACGACAACTTCCCCGAGGGCTTCTCGTGGGGGGCAGGCAGCGCGGCGTACCAGGTGGAAGGCGCCTGGAGCCTCGACGGCAAGGGGCCCTCGGTGTGGGACACTTTCGCGCAGCGTCGCCGCCGCGCCACGCCTCTCCAGAGCGGCGCCACCGCTGCGCCGCCACCGTCCGGCGACGTGGCCAGCGACAGTTACCACAACGTCGAGCGCGACCTGGAAGCGCTGAGCCTGCTGGGGGTCTCCCACTACCGCTTCTCCCTGGCCTGGGCGCGCCTCCTCCCCAACGGCACGGCGCCCGCCAACCTCGCCGGCGTGCGTTATTACGTGCGCCTCCTCTCCGGCCTGAGGCAGCTCGGCGTGGAGCCCGTGGTCACCCTCTACCACTGGGACCTGCCCCAGCACTTGCAGGACGCTTATGGCGGCTGGGAGAACCCGGCGCTCGTCGACCTTTTCCGGGACTACGCCGAGCTCTGCTTCAGCCACTTCGGCGACCACGTGCGCTATTGGCTCACCATAGACAACCCTTACCTCGTGGCGTGGCACGGCTACGCCACGGGCAAGCTGGCCCCTGGCGTGCGAGGCGGGCGGGAAACGGGCTACAGAGTGGCGCACAACCTTCTCAAGGTAAGGAAGGAGGGACCGCCGGCGAGGGAACACGGGCCAAGTTTTACCTCTCAGTGAGCTTTGGAGACGGTCATAGTGACGTCTTCCAAATACCAGTAAGTTCAGGGACACACATATGCTGAGGAGCACTGACAGCATGGGAGCAGAGCTGGTGGGTGCCTCTTGCCAGTCATGCTTTCTTTGGAAGGTTCTTAGAGGCATCTGGCTGCTGTTGACTCCTAAAAAGGAGCATTGATGAGCATGAAGAATTTACAGCAGTTTCGTCCCAATTAACATTGCCACATCCTATGCATGTCAACTCAGAAGCAAGTTGCAATGTGCTAGATGGGACTTAATCCGGGGTAAGCATGCGTAAGATTGTACATTACAGAGGGGTAGCCCATGTTTAGTCTGTTCCAGCAAGAACATCTGAAAGATGAGTACATTTATTAGGGAAAAGCTTTTGTGGACTCTGTCCACGTCATCAGATGCATCCTAAATTAAATTTTCCACAGTGAAGGTACAAGAGTGAACAAGGCACAGCTTGCCAGAGGTGTCCGCAGAATAAGGAATATATTTTATTATTGCATTTATATCCCGCCTTTTTTCCTTCAAGGAACCCAAGGCAGCATACATAATTCCCCTTCTCCTCTCCATTTTATCCTAACAACAACAACCCTGTGAGGTGGGCTGGGCTGAGAGTCTGTGACTGGCCCAAAGTCACCCAGTGGGTTTCCATGGCCAAGTGGGGACTAGAACCCGGATCTCCCAACTCCCAGTCCAACACTCTAGCCACTCCACAAATATACATTTGTAATGATGATGATGATGATGGGCAGGGTATCTCCAAGTCAAGCAAAAGAATATTGTAAACTCATTGTCTCCCAAACAAGGGAGGTTGTAAACTAATTACGTGGCAGGGTGCCATTTTCCACACATATAACCCATTTCGTAATGAAAGTCAATGACAAGTTCTCTGGCATTGCTTTATTGGTATTCTGTATTCTGTGAGCAATGTATTCTGTACTCTGTGAGCAATTGGGGCTTGCCACAACTCCAGAAAGTTTAACTGGCTGTTTGCTGTCTGTTCCAGTTCCTGTCATCAGGGAGCCCACCCAACACACCTGGATGTAGGGGACAAGGCTTTCAGTTCAGAAAGCAAAAATATCAAGGCATCAAGCAACAGGAGTGATCAGTTCTGACATAAGTTTCTTACACAGGTGGTGACAACTCTGTTGCTTGATGCCACATTATCTAGCTAACTGTGGCCCATGCCTTGAATGTTAAGTGTCTCCTCTTGATAGGAGCTGATCTAGTAAGGATGTATTAGGAATTATGAAACTGCCTTGCTGTAGGGGAATTGGGGCTAAATCCAACATTATGTGAGCAGACTTCGGCCTGTGTAACAGGAGTTTCCTTTCCCTTCCTCTCTCCTGCAGCCACTCCCAAATCTTCTCTGGATGACCCCCAACCCTTCAGAGTAGATTTGGGGGTGTGCACAGGGGTATTCGTTCTGCCAGTGGTGTACTTTTCTCCGGCAGAATGATACTGTTGGATCTAGTAGAAGATGACTTCTGAAACTTTTCCAATCGTACTGTTCTGTGAGTCTGTTCTCAAACGTAAGAGCTCTACAAGCAACAATGGGATTTTTACCATTTCAGAATGCTGCAAAATGTTCCATAGAACTGTGTCCCATAGTACTGTACTGCCCAACCTCTTTTAAATGTTGATGTGGCGGCTGCTCTTGTACGAGTAACACAGCCCGTTTGTTTGCCTGCCTTTCCAGGATTTATTTAGTTAAACTTATTCCTTGCCCTGCTGGCAACTTTTGAAAAACACATCTTGCTAATGCCTAAGTTCTGCTGATGCGAGTGGCAAATTATTATCGAAACAATAGCAGTCTAGTTTTGTGTATTACATGCCCAAACTTGTTAGAGATGCATGGTTGGTGAGGTTGAACTAAGCAGATCTTAGGTATCTGACACTTCTACATCATCATTACTACCATTATAATCATTAGCATCATTAGCATTTATACCCAACCCTTCCTCCAAGGAACTCAGGGTGTCATACATGGTTCCTCCCATTTCCGCTATTTTATCATCAGAACAAAAGAACATAAGAAGTGCCCTGCTGGATCAGACCAAGGGTCCATCTAGTCCAGCACTCTGTTCACACAGTGGCCAACCAGCCATCAGCCAGAGATGAACAAACAGGACATGGTGCAACAGCATCCTCCCGCCCATGTTCCCCAGCAACTGGTGCACACAGGCTTATTGCCTCGAATACTGGGGATAGCACACAACCATCAGGACTAGTAGCCATTGATAGCCTTTGCCTCCAAGAATTTATCCCTGTGAGGTAGGTTAGGCTTAGCGTTGGTAATCTGCCGTACTCACTCAGTGAGCAGAGTGAGGATTTGAAGGAACATCTATTCCAGCCTTCCCCAACCTGGGGCTTTCCAGATGTGTTGTGCTACAATTCCCCAGCATCCCCCAGCCAGCCATGCTGGGATTTGCAGTCTAGCAACATCTGGAGAGCCATGTGTTCCCCACTTCTGTTCTGACACTGACTCTCTTTGATTTTAATGTTATCCCTTTGTTTCAAAGTGTAATACTTACAACTGAAAGGTGAGGAAGAAGAAAATATTGGTTCCTACGGATGTGACTAGATCAGAATTTCAGAGACTTTAATGTTGCAGAAGTGTAGCCATGTTAGTCTATTGCAGATACTTGCAGCACAATCTTGCGCATGTTTACTTGAGAGGGGAGAGCTCCACTGTGCTCAAAAGGGCTCCCTATTAGGATTTCAACCTAATTTATTGTATCATAAGCGTTCATAAGCGTGAGTCTGGTTTATTGAATGCATGACTTGAACAGAGGTCATAGTGGTTAATTCTACACAGAGGGTGAAAATACATTGGGAAAAGTCCAATATTCTGGTGAGAGTAAAAACAAATGTACACATCCAGGTGGTAGAGATACAATGCATAAAGAGTGGTGTCTGTTCTGTTAAAAACAAACAAATAGGGAGTACTTACATGAGTAGATTATTATATTTAAGAAGGCTAGTGAAATATATTTCTCTCTCTCTTTCTCTCTCTCTCTCACACACACACAAACATAATAGTGTTAGATGAATGTATTACAACTAATGCGTCAAATATTGCAGTAAAATATGGACTTACACACAATTAATGATACATAAGTCACATTAGCTCAATACAGATATGAACACTGAGAAATGTTCAAGTTATTAAATGATCCAAAACCAGCAGTTCAGTACTCTAAATGTGCTAACTTTCACAGAAAGTTCATCACTTCGCTTCAGCCCTACTGAGTTTAGCGGGGTTTAGTCCTAATTAGGTCTGTACTAGAATACAGCCATTTAGCCCACTCTTATGCACTGTTATTCAGAAGTAGATCCCACTTTATTCAATGAAGCTTATAGCACAATCTTGTGGAAGTCTACTCAGAAGTAAGCCCTATTGAGTTCAATGGGACTTACTTCCTGGTATGTGTATGAAGAACTGCATCCTGAGTCTTTTTGAGATGATTTGATGAGATAAAATTCTTATATAGGGATTACAGTACTTTACAAGCCAGCTGAGATAAGGGTCAAGAAGACTTTCCCAGCCAACCACTTTCTCTGCATCAGTGATTAAAAAACAAACTGAGAGCGATCCAAGCAATTGTGACAATGGCCTACTAATGACACCTACAGTATAATGTCTGTATTAACAGAAGCATCCAAGTCACATGAGAGTGATTTTTAGTAGTGTCTTGCAAAATTGGCACAGTGCGACAATTTTGAGCACTAGATTGCAAGTTTTATGGTAAATAGGAAGTGATGTATTAATGTTGTGGCTCATGCTGTTCTGTTAAACAAGATGGAGAGAGGTCTGTCTCCCTTGGCTTATTAGGATTCGGGGTGAAGAAGAATTTTGGAAATGTGGGTTGCAATCACAAATTTTCCCTCTTCAGAAATCTTTGAGTTATTATGAGCTAAGCCCAAGCCCTGCTCTGAATTTCATCTCAGCTCTTAATGGTTCCGTGTCAACTCTATCATCTGCTAGTTTTTCTCTTCCCTTGTGTTCACAAAATTATCAAGCTAAGTGGAGTAGGGGAAGGTTGAAGCAAATTGGTAGTGCACATCCTTTGCATATAAAAGGTCCCAAACTGGTGTTGCCCAGATGCCTTGGACTACAATCCCCATCATCCCCAGCCAGCAACAACCTTGGCTGTGCTGCCTAGTGATTGAGTTTGTTCTGACTTTACACTGTTGGTTTTGCCCTACCCTGTGCCTGTTTACACTTCCCTGTGCCTGTTTGCATTCTCCTTCCCTCTTTATTGTTTACTACAACTTATTAGATTGTAAGCCTATGCGGCAGGGTCTTGCTATTTACTGTGTTATCTGTACAGCACCATGTACATTGATGGTGCTATATAAATAAATAAATAATAATAATAATAATAATAATAATAATAATAATAATAATAATGATGGGACTTGCAGTCCAACACATCTGAAGGGTGAAAGAGTTGGGGAAAGTTGTTCTTAAGGAAAGAAACAGCAGTAACATTGGCTATAGTTCTCTGAGTTAAGTTGAGAATTTTACCCTTTGAACTCAGTGGGACTTACTTCTGAGTATACATGTAGGATTGTACTGTTACCTTATTAATGGTTTATTTTGCTTTTATTCATATTACATTTTCACTCCACAAGTAAATTTATTTGGATTTTGGACTCCTCCATTCTGGAAATAAGTTATTTATTATCAGAATAAGTAATCTGACAAACTCAAGTTTCATGAAAACAAGTTAGTGGTGCTGCATTCATTGACTGGACTCTGAATTTGGGCAGGTGTGTGTGTGTGTGTGTGTTTAGATATACCATTCGTGGTAAAGTTTAGTGTATGATATATATAGCCTGTTTAGGTACAGAATCTGTTTCAACTTGGTATTTTTGTAATATTGTCATCACAACTCTAAATACACAGTTCTGAATTTTATTTGTAATTGTTCAAGATTGATATATTGAAGGTAATATTTGCAAACATAACTCTATTACACCAAGATGTCCTGTTGAATTACTTATGAATTTATGTGAACACATTTCAAGCCAATATTTTATATTTTATATGATTATATATTATATAATATGTTTTTTATTATATTTATAGACTAAATATTTATCATTTATAGGCTCGGTCCTGGGCCCAGTGCTCTTCAACATTTTTATTAATGATTTGGACGAGGAGGTACAGGGAATGCTTATCAAATTTGCAGATGACACAAAATTGGGTGGGATAGCTAATACCCTGGAAGACGGAAACAAACTTCAAAGTGATCTTGATAGTCTGGAGTGCTGGGCTGAAAACAACAGAATGAAATTTAATAGGGACAAATGCCAAGTTCTACATCTAGGAAATAGAAACCAAATGCACAGTTACAAGATGGGGATACTTGGCTCAGCAATACTACAAACGAGAAGAATCTTGGAATTGTTGTAGATCACAAGCTGAATATGAGCCAACAGTGCAATATGGCTGCAAGTAATGCAAATACTATTTTGGACTGCATTAATAGAAGTATAGCTTCCAAATTGCCTGAGGTACTGGTTCCTCTCTATTCGGCCCTGGTCAGGCCTCATCTAGAGTATTGTGTCCAGTTCTGGGCACCACACTTCAAGAAGGACGCAGACAAGCTGGAGCGTGTTCAGAGGAAGGCAACCAGGATGATCAGGGGTCTGGAAACAAAGCCCTATGAAGAGAGACTGAAAGAACTGGGCATGTTTAGCCTGGAGAAAAGAAGATTGAGGGGAGACATGATAGCACTCTATATAGCATTCAAATACTTAAAAGTTTGTCACACAGAGGAGGGCCAGGATCTCTTCTCAATCATCCCAGAGTGCAGGACACGGAATAATGGGCTCAAGTTACTGGAAGTCAGATTCCGGCTGGACATCAGGAAAAAATTCCTGACTGTTAGAGCAGTACGACAATGGAACCAGTTACCTAGGGAGGTTGTGGGCTCTCCCACACTGGACAACCATCTGTCAGGTATGCTTTGAGGTGGATTCCTGCATTGAGCAGGGGGTTGGACTTGATGGTCTTTTAGTCCCCTTCCAACTCTACTATTATATGATACTATGATTCTACTGGAAACATTTATAAGCCCTTTCCCTTCTACTGTTATCCTCTGTCTAGACTCATGCCCAGTGATGACTATCATATCCTAAAAACATTAGCATTTACATTTCTAGAACCGCCTGCAAACAAATATTCACTGAAGTCATTCTGCATTTGTCATTGATTTACATTTATACCCTGCCTTTCTTTCAAAGAGTATATAGTATTCCATCCCATCCAATTCTTCACAACAATCCTTTGAGAAAGATTAGGTAGAAACATAATGATTGGCCCCAAGTTTGATTTACTTAATTGCTTAACATTTTAAAATAACAGATCAACTTACATAAATAAACAGTCATGGGTTTCTGTCATCTTTTTTTACTGTTACCAATTTTATTTGCAGAACATTAACGCCTGGGCTATAAAAGTCTTGTCAGCTCTTATATTTGGACACATATGTTTACAAATTATTTATTGCATTAGGGATTAGGTTAATTACCCATCTTTTGATTCTTGTGAGTTTTCAAGCATCAGTCATGATGAATATCATGAAGCCAGTAAAATGAATTTATTTAAACAATGCAGTATCTTGTTTTGTGTATGGGTTGTGACAAATGTTACGTATTAACAAATCATGGCAGTGTTTAGTGGTTGAGAATTTTATTTTGTTGGAAATTTAATAATCAGAGATTGATTTAAGGGGGGAAATACAATAAATCATTAGAAAAATATCGATTTACAATGTAATACTTTGCATGACTACTCAGAGGTAGATGCCACTGAATTGAAAGGGTCTTGCTCCTGGGTAACTGTGTAAATATATTTTTCTAATAAAGTCCTTGCTATGCAAACTTGGAACAAAAAGGGGGAGAATGCCTAGGGTGGCCAAAACTTCGATTTATTTAGTGCCCTGATTCTAATCTTGCAAGGTTAGGAGTTAGAGCACAGGGGACCAAAACGTCTTGCACTTTCCGTAATGTTTCTTTCTCAGCATGTTCTCTGAATGACAAAGTCACATGTTTTGATCCCAGAGAAAATCCTGTTAAATGGCACCTAGACGTCAGAGATGCTAACCAGCAAGGTACACTATTGCAGAAAATACCCCTTAGAACCCCAAATTCTCCAGCTTCTGTGATCATAGACCCTTGCAAGATCTCCCACTGGCCAGATCAGTGTGGGGATCTCAGCTGGGAGAAGACATACATGCACGAAGACAAATATATATGCCCCTCCACAGACCCGATGCAGACTACCATCCCCAAACAAGCCAATTGCGATAACAGCTGTCCTTATTAGAACTGTGTATGGTGGGCCACTTATCCAACAACACCCCCCCCTTAGTAAAATCCACGCCTCTTTAACCAAAGTGCCAGTCCTCAGTAACTGCAAAGCACAACAGTGCAACTTAGTGAATTTTACCGTTTTTAACCCACAACAGTTTGTGACCACTTTTGGGAACCAATTCGGGCTCCGCATTCATGGACGGGGAGCAGATCCCCTGGGGCGGATTTATCTGAAGCTCACCCAGTTTGTAGAAACAGGCCACACCATACAAGAGCACTTCTTCCAAGACTTTTGGAAAGAAGTCGAACAGCCTTTTGAAGTGCCAGAGATAGCGCGCAACCTTTTTGTCACTTTTGCAGAAACTGTCGCTGCGACTCTGAATGTATCTAATTGTTATGTATGTGGAGGAACCAACCTAGGAGACCAATGGCCTTAGGAAGCCCAAGAATACAATGTCAGCCAGCCGTATAATAAGACCACTGACCCCAATCCCCATAGTCAGTGGATGCTGACAAACACCCTAATTGGAAGGCGGTGCATCCAAAGAATATCTTCCGGGGGTCCCAAGATCGGAGAAACCCCGTGTCAGACCATTACCACGCTGAACCAAACTATCTTGTCCTATTGACCAAATCAAACCGTCATACCTCCTAATCGCCCATGGCCAAGCTCACTTCAGGCCAGGGCTTAGGCTCATGGTTCAATTAGTTTGGTGGGCTAAAAGAGATTATCAGTATTGTTGTTATAAGAATTATGTTATGCTTGCTGTAACCCTGTCTTATGCCAATGATTATACAAAGTTTGAAGGACATGATAGAGCAAATTGCAGATAAACGTACTGCAGTGCATCTAATGGCCTTGCAGGATTACAGGCCAGTCCCTGTCAATGATGACAATCTGGGATAATGATAGCACTCTGTGCCTTCGCTAAGAGTGTATCAAAGGGGGGAATGTGAGGGAACTGGCTGTCATTTCCGGTTATGACCTTAATGAAGGCCGTGTTCTTTGCGCATGCCTGAAGTCCGAGGCAGACATTCCTACCGAACAGGTTTGAACCGGTTGTGCTATGCTGCCAAGATGCGCACGCAATTCCTTTGTGTAAAAGTGTGGGCGTTTCCTCTGCATGAGGGGCGTGTATAAAAAGCCCCTCCTCCCAGTCCCCAGGGCAGCCTCCCGTGGACTCATCCCGTGCTGCTGTTTCGCTAGCGAATAAAGCTATCTGTTGAACAAGAACTTTGGTGTGGACTCCAGTTTCTCCGTGTGGGCTCCAGTTTTTCCGTAACAGTTTTTGCAGTCAGAAAGTTCCCAACCTGCATCTCCAGTTAACTAAAAGATCAGGTAGCAGGGGATAATAAAGACTTTTGTCTGAGATCCTGAAGAGCTGATGTCAATCAGAAGAGATGATACTGGACAGGCAGCTTCCCATGCACTCATCTCAGTAGAAATTCAGGAGCAAAGAGGGGGGAAAAATACATGGAGGGAGTAATTCTATGGTTCCTAGACAGAGTCGGGTGGTGGAGCTATATGATATTTCAGATTCCCAAGGCTGGGTTATTTGAGTATATGACTCCTCTCTCCTACCAAGTGCACTGACTACAGGATTTTTTCCAGCACAATTTCCCACTCAAGGGCACTGTTGGAATTTTTAAATGGTATCTTGTAGCTGTTCACTGCTGCCGCCAGGTGAGCCCACAACAGAGGAGGCCTACTGACACAGGATGGGTCCCATGGAGGGCACTTTGCTGAGTGTCCCCTCAAACTTAGAACATGTTCTGACTGGGCGTCCCTTCTAAAAACAAATCTTTACACATGCATTCTTTCATAAGCAGGCATAATGTAGGATAACAGTATTGCTTTTCGCCAAAGATTGAGAAAGCTTCTAATCGTCTCACATGATATTTAGCTGTGAGTATCAGTCGTGTAATACCATATAATTTAGCATTCTTATTTAATTCTAAACTTCCTTCACTACGTGGTACCTATTTTATACTCCTACTTAGTCCACATCAATTGTACATTTGTGTGGGCATGTGTATCATAAACAATATTCTCCTCTGCAGTCGGTGAAACTGCTCTACATGTAACCCACATTCCGGTGTGTGAGAATATAGGTTCTATTTCAGTTCTCAGAAAACCTGATGGAAAGTAAAAGCAGCTAGGTAGAACAATTCTTTCTGTATTATTTGGGCCATGTTGGCTTGTTCACTTTTGTTAGAAGTAAACTTCTTATGAACCAAAGGATTATTGGGCCAGGCCTAAATTCCATCTAGAACAGACGCAGCAGGAATTTAAAAAGCACATTACTACCTATGGATTGTGAATTTGTGTTGAAAGTAGTTAGGCTACCTCTCTAAATCATTTGAGCAGGGTTATAAATAGCCACTTGCTTTGTAGACTGTGGCAAGTTAAAGCATTCCTTCTGGATGACCAAAAAGAAGGTTTCTACACTTTGATTCTTGCATTTTGAGTACAAATGACATACACAGCCCTGAGTATCAGGGCTAGTAATAATTATTTGAGGCAGTATTTTTTTTTGGACCTATTTGCCAAGCTACTTTATGAAAGATAGTATCTTGAATGTAATGATTGTAAGGCCCTTAATTTACAAAACCAGACCATCATTTCCAGCTTGACAAAAAGCTGCTCCTGTAAAACAAGACAGTTATTCCAGTCTTGAAGCAAACTAATGCTGGTAGTGTTTGGGAAGGATCAGCTTTTGTTCACTAAGATAATTGTGCTGAATGTTGATGACGTGGAAACCTCATAGCCACCATGAAAACTGTTGTTGGCTAGGTGGAGGCATATTTGTTTTAGATGAAAATAAATAAGTATAAAATAGAATATGGCTGCCTGGATATTGATGGGAGCTGGGCCGTCAGCTCATGTAACACCACCACTGCACCAGCTGCACTGTTTGCCAGCATGTTTCTGAGCCCAATTTAAATGCTGGCATTAATTTTTAAAGCCTTAAATGGTTTGGGCCCAAGCTATTTGAAGGACTGCCTTTTCCCACACCAGCGTGCTCACACTCTGAGATCATCAGCAGGGGCCTTCCTCAACTGCCCACTGCCAAGGGCAGTTAACCTGCTGAGTACAGGGGAAAGAGCCTTTTCAGCAGTGGCCCCAAATCTCTGGAATCAACTTGAGGAGGGGTTTGTCAGGCCCCTTCTTTGCAGGCCTACAGGATAGCTCTGAAGGCCCACCTGTTTTCATTGTCCTTCCCTTAAGTCTGGGCTGTTGATTTTTATTAATAAAATTTGTTTTTACTGATTTTAATTGGCAATCTCTTTTCTTAATGGATTTTATTGAAACTTTTTTTATGGGTTTTTAATATCCATTTTGTATGGTTTTTATCTTGTACGCTGCCTTAAGAGAGTTTCACCCTTAAAGGTGGCGAGAAATAATTTTAGATAGAGAACATGAAATAAAATGGTTTCACACGGGTCTTTCTTTCCCATAGGCCCATGCCAAAGTGTGGCATCTTTACAATGATCATTTCCGTCCCACTCAAGGAGGTAAAGTGTCAATTGCTTTAAGTTCCCACTGGATAAAACCTCAACAGATGACTGGAAGTGATATAAAGGAATGTCAGAAATCTCTCGACTTTGTTCTGGGCTGGTTTGCTAAGCCCATATTTATTGATGGAGACTACCCCCAAAGCATGAAGAGTTATCTTTCCTCAGGACTGCCAGAATTCACTGAAGCAGAAAAGAAGTTTGTCATGGGGACAGCTGATTTCTTTGCTCTTTCCTTTGGAGCCACATTGAGTTTCCAACTGGTTAATTCTGACATGAAATTCCAGCAGCGAGAAGCACTAAGTTTAAGGCCACTGCTTTACTGGATAAGTAGCGAATATAACAAACCACAGATCTTCATTGTGGAGAACAGCTGGTATGTTTCTGGTAGCACGAAGTTGGATGACTCCATGCACGTGAATTATCTTAAAGATTTCATTATGGACACATTAAAAGGTAGGATTGTTGATAGTATTTCGTCATTATTATTAACCTGACACAACAGTTAAGGAAAATGTTATCCTTTTATGTTCGTTAAATAAGTTCTGCTGAGGCTAAACTCAGTGAATATTTAAACATTTATTCAGGTGTTCATTACAGATTGGGGTTCCAAAAGAATGGATTGTACTTGCCTCTGTGGTTGCCAAGTGCTTCCCAACAAATGTGGATAATATTTCACTGGTGACAGCAAAAACTTAAGTCACTTGCTTAATATTGCTTTGTAATGTTTGTATACTTGGCTATGTGGCTTGCAGTGAATCGCTTTAGAGAAAAGATATCCAGTGATTCGTTTTAATACCTCAGATAGCTGAGTAAATATTTGCTAGATAAGAATATACACTCTTTTTATGTGTGTGCGTGTGCGGGATTACTTTCTGACAATTAGCTCCTTGGATTTCATTTTCCACCAATGAAGAAATGGAAATAACTATTGGAGTACTTATTCTGCTTCCACAGCTGATTTACAATTTCTCAATCACATATGCCTCTACTATGAAGAGGGATCTGAGTTTTGGTAAAGGTATCAGATGGTAGGTGCAATTCCCTTTTTAAAAATAGCAGCTAAGCTACATGCTTTCTCCCAGCGGAAAACATTGCTTTATGCCTGTGTCAGATTTTATCACAAAACTATTTTGGTGAAAGAACAAAATAAGTGTCAGTATAACTTTTATTAGCTGAATTTACACTGACTACAGGCAATTGTCCTTATTGCTTGTAACACTTGAGAGTTAGTGTGAATGTTTATTAATCTGAATTAATAATTATATATTACAATTTTCATCTTGCCTTATTACAATAAAATACAATTATATATAAATATGGTGTGTGTGTGTGTGTGTGTGTGTGTGTGTGTTACACACACATTGTAATCCTCCACGAATTTAACTGGGATTAACTTTCATTAAACCCAATAGGACATTTGAGTAATCATCCATACTGTGAGATATATAACAATAATACAATGGCAGTTGTACGGGCTCTATAGAATGAGGCATAACGTTCAAGTGAAATTATCTGCTTTTATTGGAGCAACTATCAATTTAAAATGGAAAGGTGCTTGGGCCACTAATGATGACATTCATATCTGTCAAATGATACGGTCATTGCAGTTTTTTTTTTTTTTTTTTTTTTAATAATTT
This sequence comes from Elgaria multicarinata webbii, assembly GCF_023053635.1. Taxonomy (NCBI): domain Eukaryota; kingdom Metazoa; phylum Chordata; class Lepidosauria; order Squamata; family Anguidae; genus Elgaria; species Elgaria multicarinata. The sequence goes on along the minus strand of NC_086175.1, from coordinate 108,152,047 downwards.
TTATTCATTTTCAACACTATATAAACATAAATGAACATTTCCAAAATATATTTGAAACAACACAATAAGAAAAAAAAATACATCAAATATCTGCTTCATACATATTGAATAATTGTTGAGTACAAATATCAAAAACTATTACATATGCCTTATCACACTACAACATTTCCATTCTTAACATAAAAGTGCACCCCCCACCTCGGGATCATTCTTGAGTCCAAAATCTAATCATTTCTTCTGCTGGTGGTTTCCCACTTCCCTTAGTAAACACGAACACTAGGAACTGTTTCCAAATTCCTTCGAACTCATTTATTTTAGTTACGCCTTTTCTCCACTTAATATTGCATGTCAGTTTATCATTAATGGCTATGTCCCATACTACTTTATACCATTCCTCAATAGAATATTCCCCTTGGATCTTCCAGTTCCTAGCTATCAACAATCGTGCTGCAACCAACAAACTCGATATCAGCTCTATAGTTCCTTTTCCACACTTTATATCTTCAAATAGTGACAGCAATGCTATTTTTGGTGTTTGTTCTATTTTCATTCCCACTATTTCTTCAATTTCTGAAAACACCATCTTCCATAATCTTTGTACATATTTGCATTGCCACCACATATGTAAATACGTTCCTATTTCCCCACATCCTCTCCAACAATTTGCTGAATGTTGATCACATATCTTGTTCAATCTAACCGGGGTTAGGTACCACCTCCATAAAATTTTAAAATAATTCTCCTTTATTCTTACTGATAAACTTCTCAACACTCTTTGTTTCCATAGTCCCTCCCAGCTCTGTCGCCCTATTTGTATCTTCAAATCTGATTCCCAAATCATTTTCTCTGTATTCTCTCTAAACTCCTTCTCTAACAATATTTTATATATTTCACTCATTAATCCTTTTGAAACTATACTACCTCCTTTTCCTTTCTCCTTACTTACTACTAATTCTTCAAACCTCGTCATCTTTCTGCACATTCTATTATCTTTAATCCACTTTTTATTCCATTGTTCTAATTGACCATATTCTAGCCAAGATAGCTTCTTCTCCTTTAACAAATTTTCCATATCTTCTCTTGTTTTAATATCTCTTACCCAATCCTTTAATTTTATTTTATTTTTCTCTTTTAGTATTTTACATAATCTACCCTTTAGATCCTCTGGGAAATTCTTTAACATTATTATCGGTGCTAAGGGAGAGTTGCTCGGAAGCAGTTTCCCTTTAAATTTGCTCCAAATTTCCCATTGAGTCCTCAGGAGTGGATTATCTATACTTCCAACCCATTTTCTTCCTCCATCTTTAAAAAAAACATTCTCCAGATTCATCTCTACCTTACTTATGTTTTTTTCTTCCATCCAATATAAATCTCCTACTCCCATAATTGCTTCTACAACATGTCTTAATCTATTTGCTACGTAGTATAATTTTATGTTTGGGAGACCCATTCCCCCCTTTTTTTGGCTTAGGTACCAATTATTTTTATTCACTCTTGCTCTCTTTTCTCCATTACAATATTTATTAATAATATTTTGCCAACTTTTTATCTCGGTTTCTGATATTTTTATAGGTAGCATCCTAAATACAAAATTAATTTTAGCTAATATCTTCATTTTTATCAAAGCTATTCTCCCAAACCAAGATAAATTTAATCTTTTATATTTCTCCAATTTCTCTAGTACCTCCTTCTTTAACCTCATTAAATTTTCCCTTTCTAAATTCTCTAGATTTTTTGTAATTTTAATTCCCAAGTATTTAATCTCATTCTTAACTTTCAATTCCATTCCCTTAAATTCCCAATCCTTTTCTTCCTTCTTAGTATAGTTAAACAACATCATCTCTGATTTAGACCAATTTATTTTTAACCCTGTAATTTCCTCAAACTCCCTCAACTGATATTTAATTCTTTCTAATTTTCTTAATGGATTCTTAATGGTCAATAAAGTATCATCCGCAAACATGTTTAGCTTTATCTCCCTTACCTCTCCAATTCCTTCTAATTCTTTATCCTCCCTTAGTGCCTTCGCCAAAACTTCCATAACCATTACAAAAAGGACCGGCGAGAGCGGACATCCTTGTCTTGTTCCTCTGGCTAGTCGTATCTTTTCAGTAAGTCCGTCATTTACCACCACTACCGCCGTATTTTGGGAATATAGCTGTTCTATTACATTTTTAAATTTATTTCCAAATCCCAATTTATCTATAATACTCTTTAGTGCCTGCCAGCTCACACAATCAAAAGCTTTAAAAATATCTAATGCCATAATACCTGCCTTAATATTTGCTTTTTTTATTACATTTATTACATTTAAAACTCTACCCACTAAATTATGCATATGTCTTCCTACCACAAACCCACATTGATCTGCCCCTATATATTCTGCCAAAAATTTATTTAATCGTTTGGCCATAATAGATGTAAAAATTTTAGCATCCTGATTTATTAAAGAAATAGGTCTATAAGAATCAGGATTAGTCAAATCTTTATCTGGTTTTGGGATCAGAATTATCACTGAATGTTCCCATGATTCAGGTATCTTCTCTCCTGATAATATCCTATTATAAAGTTCCATTAATTTTGGAACTAAGCAATCTTTGAAGACCTTATAATATTCTGGACCCAAACCATCTGCTCCTGGTGATTTACCCACTTTTAACTTATCAATAACTTCTTCAACTTCTCTTTGAGTTATTACTGACTCCATTAACTCCTTATATTCTGATTTTATTTCCTTCTTTATAAACCTTCCAATATACTCCTCCACCTTTTCTTGTTGAATTTCTTTACCCTTGTACAATTCCTGATAAAATTCCTGAAAAATTTTTATTTTAGCTTTCATTGCATGACAATAATTCCCTCGGCTATCTTTCAACGTTTCTATCCCATTCCTCCCTTTTTCTTTTTGTGTGAGCTTGGCAAGCAACCTCGAGTTCTTATCACTGTTTTCAAAATATTCCCTTTTCATATACATTAAATTCTTTTGAATCTCTTCTATATTTAAGTTTTCTAATTGTTTCTTCTTAGCTTGTATTTCCACTAATTTATATTTATCTTTACTTCGCCAATATCTTTCCTCCAAGTTTTTAATTTCTATCTCTAACTTTTCCTGTTCTGCACGTTGTTGTCTTTTTAAACTACATGTTTCTCTAATACAGATTCCTCTTGCTACAGCCTTCATGGTGTCCCAAATGACTGACCCAGCTGTTCCTCCTTTTTCATTAATTTCCCATGACTCCGACAGTTCCTTCCGAATTTTATCTACTATTTTATTGTATTTCAATATCTTTGTGTTCAACTTCCATCTATATGCCTCTTTATAATCTTTCTTAACTGTAAATTCTAAACTTAACAAGGCATGATCGGTTACTTTTATTACCCCCATTTCCATTTTACAAATCCTCGTTGCAAAGTCTTTTGAAACAAATATATAATCTATCCTGGAGTATGTATGATGAACTGGGGAAAAGTATGAAAATCCAGGCCTATTCCCGTTAAGTAAGCGCCACGAATCTAAATAATCATTTTCTTTTACTAATTTATTCAATATAGTCATATTGTTCCTCTTTTCAGCATTAGTGGGATTTGACCTGTCCCTTTTATTATCCATAACCATATTAAAATCCCCAGCTAATATAGCATACCCCTCCTTAAATTCTTCTATTTCTTTAAACAACTTTATAAAAAACTCTCTATGCCTCTCATTTGGGGCATAAACATTAATCAAAGTATAAACCTTTCCCTCAATTTTACCTTTTAACATAAGATATCTACCCTTATCATCCTTTTTTACTTCTTCTAATATAAACCCACTTTTTTTTGAAATCAAAGTGGCCACTCCATTTTTTTTTGATGTCCCTAATGATTTTTCATAATAGGCTAACCACTTTAATTTTATCATATTCGAATTCTCGGAGCCTTGGTGTGTCTCTTGGATCATTATAATATCTGATCCCTCTTTATTTAGCATTTGTTCTATTCTCTTCCTTTTCACGACTGCCCCTAAACCTTTAACATTGAGTGTTGATACCTTTATCTTTTTATCCATAATCACCCTTTTGAAATCTCTTCCGATCCCTTGTGCTCAGCAATTCAAACTTGCTTACATAAAAACACAAACTCCGTACATAAAGCCCCCACCCTCCTACCCCGATCCCTCCTCCCCTACTTTCCCCCCCTCCCCACCCCCCCACTCTAATCCCCCCCCATATCCCCGTGAGTCTAGTACTCCAGCCATCTACTTTAAAGGGGGAGGGGGGAGGCAGTGCTGTGCCTGGCCGGCAGGTTTCTATATTAGCATTTTTATTTGCAATTATCTCCAAACATAATTAACAATTCTCTTACTCTCCAGATGTCCCAGCCTCATTCCCTCCCCCACCCACTCCAGCCCCATCTGCTTCCCCATCCAGACCCAGCCTCTTCAGCAAATCTTTACCTTGATCCAATGAGGTTACTCTGTGTTCCCTCCTCCCATATGTAAATCTTAAAAAAACCGGGTAACCCCATGCATAAGGAATTTTATTCTTCATTAATGTTACCGTTATTGGTTTAAGACTACGTCTCCAATTTAATGTGCGTTGAGAAAGATCATTGTAAATTTGCACTGGTTTGCCTTTACACTGTATCTGAACCTTAGATCTCAATTCTTTCATAATTTGCTCTTTTTTGTAATAGTTGCCAAATTTCACCAGTATGTCTCTAGTCCCTTTGTAGTTTTGCCCCCCCACACGGTGGACTCGGTCCAGATCCGATCCATCTATTGGTATGTCAGGTATCAGCTCCTTGAACCAGTTCACGATAATTTCTCTAAGATCTTCTCCTTGCATCTCCTTCAGCTGCTTTATTCGAAGCGAAGATCTACGAGATTGATCTTCCACGGCAATCAAACGCAATTCCCATTCTTTAAATTGTATATTAATTGATTTTTCGAAAGCCTCTTGTTTCTTCTGGTCCAGATCCGCTTTAGCCTCTATCTTTTTGATCTTATCCGAATTTTCCATCGCTTTATCCGCAATAGTACGCATTTGTTTTCTGAATTCACTCATATGCTGATCCATTTTTTTAAAAATAATAATGTTATTTTCTGCTATAATAGCCTTGATTTCCATTAAAGAGGGAGGGTTACTACCACTTTCGTTCCCCCCTTCTGCCATGTTTTCTTCTTTATTTGGTATTGTATCCAAAGAGACTGGGTCTATATCTTCCTCTTCCTGTTCAACTCCAGGGGCTGTACTTTCCAGGAAGGAGAGGTAAGCCAAATTATGATTTGAAGGTTTCTTTTTTTGTATATTAAGCTTTTCCCAACTTTTGATCTTTTTTTTTAACGTTGGGCATGGGTCCCTTCTGGGTAGGGCATAAATCTTAGAGTCCAACTCTCTTCCTTAGCAACTTATGCTGGCTTCTCTATTATATAGCACTCACAGCTCCTTCTTCACGAGGAGGGGGGACAGATCCAGTTCACAACAGCATTCACTAGAGGGGATCAGATTTAATCATTCAAAGTCTCTCAGCATCCCACATCTCCCTCACCGAATGCCAAATGCAGCTTTTTTCGCCCCTTCACCCCCCCTTCTCGCCACGCCAATAAATCCAGTCAACCACTTCAACCTTAGAAAGCCAGCATTTCAATCGTTCCCATATGAGATAAAGATGAGAGGTTATAACACAAATCAATGTCCAGCAAGCGTAAATTCCTTCTTTTTAAACTGCGTCAGAGTCAGCGTTTACTTTACTTTCACTTTTGACAAAGTTGCCGTTTAGACAGACATTGCATTAATCATAGTTCATCTCACCTCCCTTCTCTCCACTTTCCCGGCTCCTGTTGGTTTTATAATCATTTTCTGTCAGTTGCTCAAAGATTTATGCCCATTAAAAGAGAGATAATTGCCTTTTCCGGCAAGCGCCGTTCAGAGCCTCAGAAGAAACCCGCCATCGCTCAGGCTGCCAAGCTCCGCCCCCCCGGTCATTGCAGTTTGAAAACTATTGGGTAAGACATTTAAACCATGGAATTTTTCCACAGAGCAAGTATAATTGTTCAAGTAAATGCATTGAATCAAAGATAGGAAGATTAGGTCACTTAATTTTTGTTCTTTACTCCTCAGCTATCAGATATGATGAAGTTACTGTCATTGGGTACACGGTTTGGTCTCTAATGGATGGCTTTGAATGGCTCAGAGGCTACAACATCCGACGGGGGCTGTTTTATGTTGACTTTCAAAGCCAGGATAAAAAATTGATGTGGAAGTCTTCAGGTTTGTTCTACCAAAAGCTGATAGAGGACAATGGCTTCCCCAAAGGACCAGAAAACCAGCCCATAGAAGGGTCTTTCCCCTGTGATTTTGCTTGGGGGATTACGGACGATTTTCTTCAGGTAAGACTGATAGAGCAAATTAGATCCTCCAGTCTTCCTTTGGTTGATAAAAATAATAACTTTGTCTCTGTTTCATTACAAAACATATTTTATAATAGTGCAGTAGGTGCTTCCCCTGACATAACATCATTTTGTGTGCTTATTCAGGATTTGTGTTCTTACAAGCATGCTATATCAGCTCTCTCTTTGTGTGTGTATGACTGAGGGGAGACATGATAGCACACTTCAAATACTTGAAAGGTTGTCACACAGAGGAGGGCCAGGATCTCTTCTTGACCATCCCAGAGTGCTGGACATGGAATAATGGGCTCAAGTTACAGGATGCCAGATGGACTCAGGAAAAACGTCCTGACTGTTAGAGCAGTCTGACAATGGAACCAATTACCTAGGGAGCTCTCTCACACTAGAAGCATTCAAGATGCAGTTGGACAGCCATCTGTCAGCTATGCTTTAATGTGGATTCCTGCATTCAGCATGGGGTGAAGTCAATGATTCTATGAACATATCTATAATTCTATGTACATATCTTCGCCATTCCACCCTGAGCCCCCACCCATTAAAAATTCCCAAACCCAATCTTTCCAGGGACAGATCAGGCAATCATGAAGATAGGGCAGATAAATAAAACATTGTGTAGATGGGGACATACTAAAAAGGACACCGAATGTCCATTGAAATACATTGGTTAATTCCAAATGGCCATAGGAAAATATTGGAAGATTTTAGGGACCATCTTCAAATAACTACCTGCAAAAGATAAACATTTGTTTTCCTTAGAAAATTTCTCCAAATACAAATACTTTCTTCCAGAGTGGTTTTAAGTGGAAACTCCTATGAGCTGATATACAGGATTTTTAGAGATCATCCCCAAATAGGCAAAACCATCAGAATTAAACAACAAAAAAGGTGACTGCAGTCTATTGTAATGATCTATAGGCATTGTCTCCAAATAATTCAGGCCTGATTCAAAGTGCTGGTATTAACATTTAAAGCCCCAAACAGCTTGGGGCCAGGCTATCTGAAGGAATGCCTCCTCCCGTATGTGCCTGCCCGGACCCTAAGGTCATCCTCAGGGGTCCTTCTCCGTGAGCCCCTGCTAAAGGAAGTGAGGCAGGTGGCTACCAGGAGGAGGGCCTTCTTTGCTGTGGTAACACAGCTGTGGAATGAGCTCCCTAAAGAGGTTTGCCTGGCACCTACACTATACTCCTTTAGATGCCAGGTGAAGACCTTTTTATTTTCTCAGCATTTTAACAGTATAGTAACATAATTTTAACATTGCTGTTCTAAATCTGTATTAATTTCTGCATTGCTGCTTGATTTTATCCTGGTTGTGTTTTTATGTTGTATTTTATATTGTGCTTTTATACTGGTTGTTTTATATTATGTATGGTTTTAATTTTTGTAAACTGCCCAGAGAGCTTCGGCTATTGGGCGGTATAAAAATTCAATAAATAAATTAACTAGACACGGCAGGGAGTGGGAGAGCCCTAAAAGTGCCCGGACTTATTTCCAGGCTTACAGATGCCCCCCTGCCCTGAAGGCACAAGCAAGGTGAGGAAAATGCTGCCGTGGGAAGAAGCAGCTTTCAGGCTTGACGTTCCCCATTCACAAGGCCAAACCGTGGGCCCAGTATATTGTCTTTTAAGCATACTATAATTTAGGCTGCAGGGAAACATTCCCTGACAATCTTGGGCCATGTGCTGTTGCCAGCATTTTATCCCATGCTCTCTTCCAGTATTTGCTGGCCAGAAAGTTCCTTTGTAGAGTGATGCAAAGAACAGCAATGGCAGAAATGCCAGATGGGTCAGCTGAGTTTAGTGATTATGATCATGTGATTGTATCCCTTGTCATTATCTTGGCAGCTGCTTTCCATTTTATCCTTATTTTTCTATTGTACAAGTGTAGTAGAATACAGTATATATTTTACTGCGCGCACACACACGTTATGGGATATTATACTCAGTGAAGGCCTTGCCTGTGTCTGTGTGTGTGTGTGTGTGTGTGTGTGTGTGTGATATATAGGCAAGACCTTGATTGGGCATGGTTGTCTCCCTTCCCGTAATAACCATTTATTTATTTATTTATTACATATTTATACTGCCCAATCGCCTAAGCTCTCTGGGCAGTTTACAACTAAAACCATAAAATCCAGATTAAAACTTTTAAATCACATAAATCTAGAATAAATTAGAGTCCAGGGAAGGCTTGTTTAAAAAAGATAGAGAATGTACCAACCAATATAGCTTGCATTGTGTTCGGGAAAGCCGCCAAATGGCTTGACAAAGAAGGATAAGACCAGCCGGTAGCTAGGCAATGAAGGTGTTTATTTACAGAAGCTAAACAGTGCAGGGAAAGGAGGGGAAAACGGGGGTTTGACTGCAAAAGTCAAGGAACAGGAACAGTTCAAGGAGCAGGCTTGTAGAGTAGTCAATGTCCAGTCCAAAGTCAAGGGAGCGTGGCAAAGAGGAGATTCGATAATGCAGTCCAAGTTCAAACACAGCCAACAGTCAGCGACAAACCAGTAACACAGTCCAGAGTCAGGGGCAACAACAGGCAAGACGTAGTCACAAACCGGTCCAAGGTCGAAGCAGGAATCCAGAGTAGGCAGACGTGGTCATGGGGTCCGGGAATCAAGACAGGAATCAGAATCCAGGCGTTCAGGAACAAGGCATGAGGTCACAAGATCCAAGAGCAAAGGCTTCCGCCAGAATGCTCAGATAATCTCTGACAACTTTGCATGGCTCACAGCTGCGCTTTTATGCTCAGTCAGAGTGCTGAGTCATGGTCTCTCAGCTGATCCCTAATTGCCTGGCGTTTCTGGTGGAGGCGGCGAGACCGGCGTCTGGTTGCCTTCTCCGCCCGCAACTGGCTGAAACCAGGCTTCTCCGCCTCCTCCTCAGACCTCTGCGGCTCCTCCGTAGTCTTTGCTGGCATCAGGCCCTCAGAGCTAGCAGAGGTCCCAGCTGGCCTTGGCTCTTCTCCCTGAGGCTCTGCCACAGTCTCTGCCAGTCCAGCCTCCTCACTACCTGAGCTGGGCTTCTCGGTACTAGGTCCAGCCTCTGCCACCTCCTCCTCATCTCCTGACTCCATCTCTATGCAGGGCATGACACATTGGTACATTGGCCAGAAGGGAGATGAAAGCAGGTATTGAAGGAGGGTGAAGAATTCACTCTTACCCACCTGTGTAAGAATTTGGTGCAAGAATCTGGTTCTTGTCTGGTGCTTATTCCTGGAAGGGGTGTCCATGATTTCCTCCTCCACCTTGGCTCTGGTGGTGCCCCACAAATGTCCAATCCCTGGTGGGATGAGCTAACATGTGTGAATAGTCAAGTTTCACCACAGAGGCTTTATTAGATACAGTCTGGGTTAGCTTAGGCTATAGGCTGAACATTAGATTTAGTTTGGATGTAAGGCCTGCTTTGTGTACTCAAAGCTTTCCAGGTCACAAGAGTTGCCCCAAGAGTTGCAAATAGTGGAAGCTCCATTAAAGCCAGAGGTAGCTCAATTCTGGGTGCTCATCTTTGCAAATATAGTTTTCTGATGCTGAAAGTTATGAACTAAGTTAAATAATCCACTGAGTTTCATTTACACATTAAGCAGTTTTGATAGCTCAAGTTTTGTGTTGATGACTAATCTTCTGTGATGCATTAAATCAGAATGTCATCATTAAATATTAAGTTGGTTAGAATTAACATTCTATTTATTTCTAAGTCATATGTGATCTGTGAATTTTTTCATTGTACATCACTGCATGGCAAACAGATTTCCCATAAATTGTTTGGATATTATTTTAAAAACAAATACATGAACAGATACACAATTTCCCCCCCAAGAATGAATTAGTTTTTAAAAACCCAAGGATTATACATGGGAGATACTAACAATACAAAATCTCTGATATATGTATGTGTAACTATTACCATTGTTTTCCATTGCAAAAGCTTAAAAACACAGCATACTGATACTAACATACCATTTTTAAAAATACAGGTGGTACATTCTTGTGTAGTATATATTTAATTACAGAGTTAACATCACGTTTTTTGATACCCCAAATAAATTTTTGGATACCTTATCCCAATTCTTTGCTGCCTATATTGCAGAAAAGGGACTCTCTTCTCTTAAGACAATTCCTCCGATAAGCTTGCTCAGCTTCACAGCATTTGATTATGAGTTCTATGAAAAAGCTGCAGCAATTACAATGGTCAGCTCACTTCTCTCCATCATCTGTTCATTATTTCTCTTATAGTATGAAACTGGGAGGAGAATTCTGTTTCCTATATTGAATTGTGCAAACATGGAATAAATGTGCAACGTAAACTTGATACTCTGAGATATTTGCTGTGTTGGCAGAAGATGCTGCTGTTGTGTATCAGTTAGAGGTAGTCCCTATGACAGGCATATTGAATGTCTTTCACCCTGAGGTATGAATTCTGTTTTGGAGAAGCTTCCTGGAGTCACATTCCACTAGTGGGCTGGGCCAAAGGCAAACAGAGCAGGGTCCAAAATACCAAAAATACCAGCCTATTTTAGCTTAAAGCCCGGAAATAAGCCTTAGGAGAACCATTTCAGTTTTTCAAATGGGGAATAACTGGAGAAAAGCCAAGAAACCACCAAATGATCAGTGGTTAAGGAAGGTGTGGGACCAGGGGAAGGGGGTGTAGATATCTTGGGAACCAAGTTGGGATTCCAGGTGGGCCAGATTTGTCCTCCTGGGTCTGAGGTTCTGCACCTCTGCCCTAAGATACCCAGAAGAAGTGCAGAAAGTCTACCATTTGTGATTGTCCTGAGATGATATAACCAACAATAGTTGGCTTTCTGTGGCAGCCAGTAGCTTAGCTTGCTGGCTTATGAGTTTTCAACAAACCTTACCTACTTTCTCCCCATCTTTCCTTCTTTAGGTAGATACAACTCAATCCCAGTTCCTTGACCCTAACGTTTATGTCTGGGATATTCATCACACCAAGAAGCTCATTAAAATTGATGGAGGTAGTGTCCCAAATCGCAAGCCTCATTGCGTTGATCTTGCTGCAATCAGGCCCCAGGTGTCTTTACTTCAGGAAATGCACATCACACACTTCCATTTTTCACTGTCGTGGCCTTTGATTCTCCCTCTAGGTAATGAGACTTACATTAACCACACACTCCTATTTTACTATCAGTGTTTTGTCAGTGAACTTCTCCGAGTGAATATAACTCCTGTTGTTGCTTTATGGCATTATGTGGCTAAAAATCAAGGACTTCCTCTTCCTCTAGCCAATAATGGAGGATGGGACAACCGGCACATTGTGGAAGCCTTTGTTGAGTATGCTAAGTTCTGCTTTAAAAAACTTGGCCAGCATGTCAAATTTTGGATTACAACGAATGAACCCAGTGTGAAGAAGCTATCCTATAAAGCAACCCATAATATGCTGAAAGCCCATGCCAAGGCATGGCATCTGTATGATAAAAAATTCAGAAAGACTCAGAAAGGTAAAATATCTATTGCTTTCAATGCCAACTGGTTTGAGCCAGCCTTTCCCTTTTCAAAACATGATGACAGTGCAGCTAAGCGAGTTTTGGAATTTGACATTGGCAGGCTTGCTGAACCCATCTTTGGAACTGGTGACTATCCAGATGTGATGCGACAGTGGCTTCACGAAAGAAACAGCCATGGTTTTTATGATATTCACTTACCTTATTTCTCGGAGGAGGAAAAAAATCTCATCTGTGGTTCATTTGACTTCTTTGCCTTGAGTCACTACACGACGTCTCTTGTGACTTCTGAAAATGAAAACCCCAAAAATTATGATCACCACCTCAAGGTCCAAATGCTAAATGATATCACCTGGGTGAAATCGGCCAACAAAAATCCAGTGGTGCCCTGGGGCTTACGCAAGCTCCTCAACTGGATTAAAAATAAATATGGCAATATCCCCATTTACATCATAGCCAGTGGAATTGATGATGAACAGAATGTGGATCAAGACAAGTTGAGAATGTATTACATAGAGAATTATATTAACGAAGCCTTAAAAGGTAAGAGTACTTTGAAAAATGTTACATGCCTTAATACTGTTTCTTGATACCCTGGTGTAAATCCCATTTTGCCACAAGGCTAGTAGTCCAAGAATGAATAGATGAAAATAGGCTTGCCTATTTTGCGTGCATTTATTTTAATTATTTCATCTCTTGTTTTTCTCTCACTTTTCCCTCTGGTGTCCTTTCAGCTCTTTCTCCTCAGCTTCTCTTCCTCCACCCCAACATTTTATGCCTCTCTTTTCATTGGCTCAGTGCTCTCTGAGCTCACAGAAGTAAGCATTATTACACGTGCATATACACACTGTGTCACATGTTACATTACATGCACAGTGCAGGGCGTATTAACCTCCCCTTTGCCTCATCCCTATCCCTTGTATTCTTATTTAGATTTTCTAGAATGATGTGCATGATCATCTAATAGCAACTATTTATTTATTGTTTATTTAATAAAATTTATATACCATGTTCCACAAATGTCACCAAGGCAGTGTACAGCAATTCAAATGAAAAGTAAATACATAAACACTTAGAAGCAATAAAACTGTATTAAAATAACATTAAAGCTATTACAATTTTAAAGCCCAAATTAAAGAGATGTGCCTTAACCCCTTTCCAAAAACTGAGAGAGTGGGGACTGATCTTAGCTGTCAAAGAAGAGCATCCCACAATTTGGGAGTGATGCAGGAGAAAGCTAGGAACCATGTCCTCTTTTGTATCGGGTCACTCTAGGATAGCTAGAGGGTAGGGCTCCTGCAGCTTTAACTGTTGTGATGAAGAGGGAATTTCACCCAGTGCTGCATGCATACAAAGGTCACCTGCTGAAATTCACTTTTCTATACAATTGTCATAGATACAGGAGCCCCAACCTCCTTTCCATATGGTCACCCTAAGAAAGCCCTTTCTCACCAGTGGAGGCTGGTGGTCAATCTGACTGGTGGCATGGAGGATGAGTCACCAGAGGCAGAGCCAACTACACCTAGTTCGCTATATAGTCTCTGCATAAGGGTGGAAGAGCCTAGAAAGCCATACAAGTTGGCAAGGAGGTGCAGCATAGCAGTTCTCAAAATTTTCATTGGTAAAACACAGTAGAGAGAGCCACATGGGCACAGTTTGGATAAGCAAAATGAAGAAAATCCTTGTTTAAGCAATTTAGAGCAAAGCAAGCCCAAAATACTTTATGTTATGGAAGCAAACAGGCCAGAAAGGTTTTTAGGCTGCAATCTTATACCCACTTACCTAGGAATATGTCACATTTAACTCAATGGAGCTTGTTTTTGAGTAGTCATATAGGATTGCACTATTAAAATACACTATAGGATCCAAAAGCCTTTCCAAAAGTCAAATTCATGATGCATAAAGATTACCCACTCTGCAAACCAGCTGTAGGAATAAGTTAATTTCTATCTATTGAATTATCCTGGAAGCAAGATGCAGTAGAATTCATTTTTCTTCCCAAGCAAGCCAATTTAATAATCCACATCTGGATGCATTTTCATCAAGTTGATTAACCAACACAGACATGATTTAGGTGCAAACCCCACTCCCCAATGCACACACAGAGCCAGAGATTTAAATACAACAATAACAATAAACAACCACAATATAGCATAGCATAGCATAGCATAGCAAGCCTCCTTTCCCCATTCCCTTCTGCTGATGAAAAAATCCATGAAATCCCTACCAGATTGTTGTGCCTGGCTGGCACCTGAGTATTCCTTGTTGTCAGGTTTTCACAAAGAGATCACACACACTGCTCTTTCTCTCCCCACTTTTCATCTTAAAAAGTAAAATAAAATCAGCTGCCGAAGTAAAAAAAACAGCTTAGCTCAGAGCTGCTGCTAAAGTAAAAATAAAAAGCACACTGCCTTTCTTGTCCTCTCTCTTTCTCCCTCACCGCCTTCTCTTCAAAAAATAGAGTAAATTCCAGCTGCTCTCTTCAAGTTGCTTGCTTGACTAGCACCTCATAGCAAAGCAAACTACCACCCCCGCGGCTTTCCCTCTCTCCTCCAACAATAAAAAAGCCATTTCGTCCCTACCAGATAGTTGTGCCTCACCGGCTCCTGAGTCACCCTTGTTGGGTTTTCAGAAATCAGATGCTAAAATAAAATAAAAAAGCAACCCAGATCTGCACTTGCTACTAATATAAAAATAAAAAACCCCCATCATGTTCACACATGCTAAACAACGCTGCATCCTCCCCTCTCTCTTTTCTTTCTTCAGAAATCTCAGCTGCTCTTCCCGAGGCTTGTAGCTCACTCCTCTCCTTCAATCTCCTCTCCACACAGCGAGGCAAGAGCTTGGCTGGCCACTCCACGGGTTCCCCACCACACTTCCTCTCTCCATCCCGAAGCTCTGATTGGCCAAGTGTGGTCATGTGCATGTAGTCACCTTGTCCTGGGCGCTCGATGTTGACGCCCATTACAAAGCACTGGCAGAGGCAGGGGCCCTCCTCTCTGTAAGATGTACAGCATGCTGCCAATGCCTTTCCTCCCGTGGTGCTCTCAGGGAAATCAGCCATTTTGGTCTGCAGAAGCGCATGTGTGCAATTTGAGAAATGAAGTACACCCTGGCCTATGTCAAAAATCACAACTGACTGGTGAAGTGTGTGGAAGCAACCAGTGCAGTTGTGTTGCGTTGGCAGAACAGATTTATTAGAAACAGTCATAGGAAAGCCATGCTGGTTTGAGGGGGTGGGATCACAGTCATGGCATATTGCCTAGAATGAGCTTTTACTACCTGAGAAATGGGCCTCTGTGATTGGATCTTTCTTGCAGATATTAATAATTAGGTTTATGATGAGACTAGCAGCCCATCAGATAGCCAGGACCTAAACCGTTTGAATCTTTAAAGGTTAAGACCAACACTTTGAATTGAGCTTGGAAAACAACTGGCAACCACAGCAGATCTTTTAATCTAGAGGTGATATGATCCTCTTCTCAGCTGAGGAAGAGGAAGTATTGTGTGACAGAAGTAGGGGCAAAGAAGTGATGGTAGGGAACCGTGATTTCCCCCTGTCTGATGAAGCTCTAAATGTTGCCGGGTCTGGCAATTTCAGGAATGGTCACAAGTGGCACACCAAACAGAGTTCTGCAAACTCACTCCTTGCCACTGCTGCCACAGTGTAGGATCAAGGGAGCACAACCCTTTCCAGAACAGGTTGAATCCCAATTTTAGATCCAGGTTTTCTGCTGACCAACAGTACCTTCCTCTCGTTTGGATTTAATCTTAGCTTGTTCACCCTCATCCAGCTGATTACTGCACCCAGGCAACATTCAAGGGTATTGACTGCCTCCTTGGCGGTAGGTGGCAAAGAACACCTGTGGTTTTCAGATAATGAACTAATTGAAAATCCAGTTATCACAGATTTATTTATTTATTTATTACATGTCTATATCGCCCAATAGCTGAAGCTCTCTTTGAGGTGAGGGTAACAGATGCCTCTTATTTGGCACCTTGGAGCACATACATCCTATTTGGCTCTAGTGCCCTCCTGGCATCCCTTACACAACCATCTTCTCCTTTGTTTTTCTTTCACCCTTTTTTGTTTCCAGAGAGGTAAAAGGGCATGCACCAAGGCTCTGCTGGAAATGCAATAGCCTCCTGTCTTCAGTTGCTGAGATACCAGATCCTGTTGCAATCGGTTGCATTAGAGAGTCACTGAAGAGGGGTTCCCCCCACCAACCAAAAAGAAAATAGGGTTTTATTACAAAATAGGATGGGGTCGGAAGGGGTGTCCACTTCACAGTGCCTGTTTCCTTGTAATGAGAAAGAGACTTCTGGCCAAACCAGGGGCGTTGCTAGACCTACCGGGTGTTCCGTCGTTGAGGAGCGGTGAAAGCGGCTTTTCCCGTTCAGCCGTGACGCCTCATGCTCCACACCTGCCTTCGATTTGTGGCGGAAGTTTGCGCCGGTTGTGCTGCTGCCGCCGCGAGCACGGTTGCGCAGCCACACCGGCCTGATTGCCGCGGCTTTTTTTTTCGCTCGCTGCACGGTTTGCGCACGTCCGAAAGACCGCAAACTTGCGCAGCCGTCAGCGATGCCGCCGCCGGCCCCGGCGGCAGCGGCGGCGGCAGTGCCAGTGCCAGCTGAAGTGCTGCTGGTGCTGTTGAGGGTCAACATTGATGCGCTCACTTCCTGATGGGGGTCGTGGCGGGTGTAATATGACCCGAGGTCAATCGTCTGCATGGGCACTCTGTGCCTACATCTCCCATCATGCCTCTGAGGTGTCGGCGGCGATGACCGCCTCTGTGCCCTGTGCCCCATCCCAAGGAGCCAACCCACATCTGGCCGTAGCCATGGCAGCAGCCCACAAACAGCTCTGCCCTCTGCCAGCCTGGTACCCACACTAACAGGCAGCGTACAGCACCGCCATTATGCGGCCACGGTAGCTGCCCACCGCAAGGAGTCACCAGCCACTTTTCCGGTCCTCCGGTCCTGCGCAAACTGTCACTGGGGAAATAAAAAAAAAACACTAGAACAGGCGCACATCCCCCACCCATCCCCCACACACCCCAGCAGCACACTAGCCACTTTTCCGTTCCTCCGTTCCTGCGCAAACTATCAGTGGGTGAGTAAAAAAAAAAAGCCGCTCCGCCGCGCTGCCCCAGCTGGCAGACTGCGCGCAAATGGCGGAGGCGGCTTGACCGAAGCCGCTGACCACTCCCCCTTAGCACGCCTTTTCCTGCCCAGTGCGGACCGCAGTGACCTCACATCCTCCCACACGTACTCCAAATTACCGCGGGACGGCAGGAAAAGGCGCACTAGAACTCACTTTTTTAAAGTCGGGAGAAAGAGGCTTCGCCGCAGGATAATGGCGGATCCTCGTGAACGTCATCTGGAAGCCTCGACGTGACTGCGGAAGGTAACGCGCGCTAGAGCCTCGTCTAGTAACGCCCCAGATGAGATGCAGGAGACCTGAGATTGAGCCTCCTGCTGTATTCATTTTTACATGAAAGCAGGCACAGGGAGCTACACATTTGAACAGGAACTCTCTTGTTATGGCTGGAGATATGCTGCAATGTTTTATTGAACTTCTTAATTAATTGTTGCTCAGCTCTTTCATGTTGAAACCAGTTTTTGAAGTTCCTTTGTTCAAGAATGGCCACCTTAAGTTCAGTAAGAGAGTGTCCTGAGAGGTTGAAATGTCCCCCATCCCAGTTTCCGTTTCCTTCTCCTTCTCCTTCTCCTTCTCCCTTTTGCACCAGGCACCTGTTGATGGTTCTTGGTGTTCTAGGAAGAAGCAAAGTAGATCCCACAACCTGAAGTCTGCCCAGCTATACTCTAAGACACTTCATTTGTTCATAAATGTTCAGAGATACTTTTGTTGTTGTTGTTGTTGTTGTTGTTGTTGTTGTTGTTGTTGTTGTTATTGTATCTTTTCTCACTCATGGTGGTTTTTCTAGGCAGACATGATGGGCTTTGCCAGATCATGTTGTCTTTTACTGGTTCAGGAATTTCCTCAGAATTGAGCATGTTTTAAGTATGACTGCTTTCTGGATGTTGGTGTGGATTTCTGGATGTTGGTGTGGCCCTGTTTCTGAAGGTTTTCTGTGTAGTATTTATTTATTTATTTATTACATTTCTATACCGCCCCAGCCAAAGCTCTCTGGGCAGTTCATAAAAGATTAGTAGGAATGAATACAACTGTAGGGTTGAAGGAACACACAGTGGTGTACAGGACTGGTGTTAAAATAAACGCCCGCTAACTTGTTTTTCCTCTGTTTTTTGTGTTCTATTTTGCAGCCTACACCTTGGACAATGTTAACCTGCGTGGCTTCTTCATCTATTCTTTCAGTGATACAGATGATTCTAGATACGGCCTGTATCGTTATGTGGTAAACCAATATGATCCAAAGCCTTCCATGATGCATTATAGACAGATCATTGACAATAACACCTCCCATGGCCCGGAAACCTCTCGCCTGCTTTGCCCAAAAGAGCTTGCTCTCTGTCCAGAATGTGACTTTTTCCAACCCAGAAGATCTGTGCTGGCATTTGTAGGTTTTATATTGTTTGCTTTCATTGTTACTATATTTCTGATCACTTACTACTCCAAGAAGACTGACAGAAGGCATAAACACAGCTTTCCTATTGCTTGCCGCCCTTCACCTGCGTTACCTGGGGGAGCTCAGAATTAATTATACTTCAGGCTGTGATTACTGTTGCACTAAAGAAGCTGTGGAGCACTAGAAATGAAAATGGATTGTATCCATGGAGTTTGTGTGACTCCTTTGGGTATGTGCACTTTTCGTTTGTGAAACTGACTAATTTGTCCATCCAGGCAGTAGGCTTTGAGAGTTTAGTTCTTCAAAGTCTGGCTTTGAATTCTTGTGTATTCAACCATGTTTGTGATGCTGAATTAGGATTTCCACACTCCCTTGCCTTGGTGGTGATGTTATCACCCATGCCAATTATTGCCCTGATCTGCCAAGGGAGGTCCATGGGCACAACTGATACAGATGTACATCAAAGACCTTTTCTACATGAGGCTGTTAATCAGCTGTATCCGCTTTTGGTTTTGTCGACTATTGAGATATGAGCTCTATACGAAGAATATTTATCTTCCTGATTTTCTACTACATAACCTCTAGGTGGCACTGTGATATAGCAGAATAGCACAAATACACAACTGAAAAAGCATTTTCTTTCACTTTCACTATTAGAGGCTGTGTTTTCCTTGCTCTTAAAAAAAACCTCAGCAAAAGTGCTCTTTAAACACTGAAGTGAAACTGAATATCACAACATCATCTAAAGAACCTGTAAACAACCCATGAGAAGAGAATGATGGGTGCACAATAAATGCCTCATTGTATCTGTATTACAATGTCTCTGAACAGACTGGATGGGTCTTTTGTTGAGGATGGGGATGATCAGTCTCTTATGGTATCTACCATTAGGGCCTATAACCTATTGTGAAGTGCTCATGTTCATGTTCCAGCTAACTGGTCAGAATCCATTCCATTCTCCCAACCCACTCTTCATTTTCTGTTTTCCCCCAATCCCTTTTTGTTTAGCTCAAGGGTTATAATCAATCCCATGAAAGTACAAACCGATTCACTTAGACCATAGATAGGGACTGAGTGGTGCTCCAGATGTTCTTGTACTGTGATTCCCATCATACCTCACCATTGTTTATGCTGGCTAGGGTTGTTACATTCCAACATCTTGAGGTCCACAAGTTCCCCACCCCTCACAGACGTATGTTATCTTTTGGATCGATTTGGTTGATCATAATCATTTGACTGCTAAATTGTTAGGATAAAATAATTTTTTTGCCCAGCCTGGGGCTCTTAGATCAGTATCCATTCTGCCCTCACACCAGTGGGACCCACTGCAAGCACAACACAATGGCTTTAAAAGCATTGAGAAATGAACAGAAATGCTAATTTATGGAATGGGGGAAGTCAGCAAAACTTGCAGAAGAAAACTCTGCTGACCTTTCCCAATCCAGAAATGAGTGTTTCCACTTGTTTCTGGAGGTTGCCTTTTGAACCGCTAGCTTTCTGTTAGGTAAGCATTAGAGCCTGCTGGCTCATCAAAATGTGTGGGAGCGCAGTGGCACTATTAGCGCTTTTCTATGTGAGGCATTTTTTGTATGCTGGCGAGTCCTAATTCTGGCATTTTGTCCAGAAAGTCCGGCATTTGGGGGAATGGCAGAAATGCTACAGTAGTTGCACAATTCCGCTATACTACAGTGCCACATAGA
Source organism: Elgaria multicarinata webbii (assembly GCF_023053635.1). NCBI lineage: Eukaryota > Metazoa > Chordata > Lepidosauria > Squamata > Anguidae > Elgaria > Elgaria multicarinata. The sequence goes on along the minus strand of NC_086175.1, from coordinate 108,131,951 downwards.
GGTTATGGAGTGGAACATGTAGAAAGGCAGAGAAAGAAAACCCTTCAGAAAATATGAGTACTGATTTTAACGATAAAGTTGCAGTTTAAAAGAAAAGCCCTGAGATACTGCCCTTAGTCTCTTGGAGTTGTAGATTGCAAGCTGAATATGAGCCAACAGTGCGATATGGCTGCAAGAAAGGCAAATGCTATTTTGGGCTGCATTACTAGAAGTATAGCTTCAAAATCACGTGAGGTACTGGTTCCTCTCTATTCGGCCCTGGGTAGGCCTCATCTAGAGTATTGCGTCCAGTTCTGGGCTCCACAATTCAAGAAGGATGCAGACAAGCTGGAGCGTGTTCAGAGGAGGGCAACCAGGATGATCAGGGGTCGGGAAACAAAGCCCTATGAAGAGAGACTGAAACAACTGGGCATGTTTAGCCTGGAGAAGAGAAGATTGAGGGGAGACATGATAGCACTCTTCAAATACTTAAAAGGTTGTCACACAGAGGAGGGCCAGGATCTCTTCTCTATCCACCCAGAGTGCAGGACACGGAATAATGGACTCAAGTTAAAGGAAGCCAGATTCCAGCTGGACATCAGGAAAAACTTCCTGACTGTTAGAGCAGTGCGGCAATGGAATCAGTTACCTAGGGAGGTTGTGGGCTCTCCCACACTAGAGGCCTTCAAGAGGCAGCTGGACAAGCATCTTTCGGGGATGCTTCAGGGTGGATTCCTGCATTGAGCAGGGGGTTGGACTCGATGGCCTTGTAGGCCCCTTCCAACTCTGCTATTCTATGATTCTATGATACCAATAATTGAAACTGAAAAGTCAGAATGATGCCCTTCCCCTGGACTTGGAGCTAGTTATTTTAATTTCTTTCTTCTTTTTAAATCCATTTACAATGAAGGACATTGAAGGCAGGAACATGGCCCTCATGTTTGGACTCTGCCCATAGATTCACATTATTTTATGGTCAGATCATCCCTGAATTACTTTTAGTAGATTGTACAGCAGCTCTAGTGAAAATAAATGCCTGCCTTTTTCTATAGAAATGGGACAGTTTTGTGGCCAAAGAGAAGTTGCTAAAGTAAGATGTGATTGTGGTATTCTAGTGATTTGATGTTGATTTATTTGCATAAGAGGAGGCAGCTGACACCATCATGCTGCCTCTCCTCTTCTTATCTGCTGATGTTTATAGCCACATTAAGGGACTGTGACCAATCTCTGGTTTTCCCTATCTGACCTGAAGGGATTATGTTCTTGTAGGAAGGCAGTAAAAATGGTTTGCTCGCCGTGGGGCTGGGTTCACACAATAAAGATAAGTTATAGCTGGGTGGATTTAAAAGGCAATAAGAAAAGGACAATAACTGTGAGATTTGCTTGGATATTTCCAGGTAACAAATCAGAGTTCTACGTTGCCCATTTCTGCTCTTGAAATGAGCAGTTGTATTGAAATAAGAAAAATGCACAACAGGCAACCAACAACCCTAAAGCATTTTTTTGTTTTCAAAGGGAGATTGTCCATTGTTTAGTGCACTCCTGGGATTTACTTTCAAGTAAACTTGCATGGGATTTTTTTTAAAGTGTTCCTATACACTTGACTCCCCCCCTCCACCCATATTATCAAGCATAGTTTTCTCCCCAATCTCCCAGGTTGTTGTTGTTGTTGTTGTTAACTTAACTTAATATCCAAACTGAAAAAAGAAATCTGGGAAAGCTTGCTCAGTAGTTGTGATGTTTTACTGAGTCCTAATAAAGGTATTACCCTATTTTTTTTTATATCACTCCAAGAATTAAAGTTGATCTAGACTGATGTAGATCAAAAACGAGCAAAGGGAAGACTTGTTTTTCTCTTCATGACTTATGAATTGGTGTGACAGGCTTGTATCTCGATCAATCAATGCCATCTATGTTTTCAGTATCTCTTCTGGCACAGAATCTTCAAATATGCATTTTGGGAAGCTGCATTGTGGCTGATTCTCAGACATTTCCATGGGACTTGGACAGTGGATTTAGCTACTCATACAGAACATTTTAAAATCAAATATAGCTGTACTCGATTGTGCAGAAATGCCCTTTCAATATTTTTGTCTCTATGGACAAACTGCTGGAAAATTTGCATCCTCTAATAATAGGCATCTTTATTACTATTCACATTGTAAATTTTAAGGTATGAATTTGTATGTACCTTACATAAAATTTGTGTGTGAAATAGGTCAATTTTATTTGCAAATAAGACAATGTTTCCTTTTAAATAGAATATGTACAGATATAGAAAAGAATTAATATATTTACAGCATAAGGGCTACATTTTAGCCTCAAATGAGCAGCTGTTCTATGTGTATGTATACTCATATGATGATCGTAGTAATTTAAATCTGGAGTGATGATAAGCATCTGTTAGCAACTGATCACTTCTGGGAGAATGTATTTTTAACTGTTTGTGCGTAGTTTTGTTGCTTACCTGTCTGCCATATGGCGAGGTATGGAATTAAGAAAGGTTTTTATGTATGTTCAGAATATGTATTGGGTTTCTCAGTGTAACTGTAATGAACTGGCATTTATTTGAAGTTTAGATGTTCAGGTTACCTTTCAGGTCAGGAAGACATTTCTGTTGGTTGGGGAAGAGCCACATCATATAGGATAATGCATTTGTATTGTATTGTATTATTTTTACATTACATTTGTAGGGTGACCATATGAAAAGGAGGACAGGGTTCCTGTATCTTTAACAGTTGCATAGAAAAGGGAATTTCAGCAGGTGTCATTGGTATATATGGAGAACCTGGTGAAATTTCCTCTTCATCACAACAGTTAAAGCTGCAGGAGCTATACTAGACTGACCAGATTTAAAAGAGGGCAGGGCACCTGCAGCTTTAACTGTTGTGATGAAGAGGAAATTTCACCAGGTTCTCCATATATACAAACGGCACCTGCTGAAATTTCATTTTTAATACAACTATTAAAGATACAGGAGTCCTGTCCTCCTTTTCATGTGGTCACCCTTATTTCAGGCTATGTGGCACACACAGCTCTCTGTCCTCCAAGAGAGGGGAATGGCTCAGGAGGGCTCAGGAAAAATGGCTGGGGGATTGTCACTGCTGCCCCGTAGTACCTGCTGCCTGAGGCGGTTCCCTCACCCCACTGAATAGCAGGGGCCTAATCTACACCAAGCAGGATACTGCACTGTGAAAGTGGCATGAAAGTGATATATAAAAGGCAGGAGCCACACCAAGCAGGATATAGCACTATGAAAGCGGTATATGGTACTTATGTGTCAATGGGCCCCAGCTGTTGTCAGTGCACTTCAATACCACCATGAATTAGTAGTGTGGCTCCTGCCTTTTATATACTGCTTTCATAGTGCAAATATCCTGCTTGGTGTAGATTAGGCCATGTACAGCCCTGATCTGGGTTTTTGCAGGTGTTCCTGTTAAATGCTTGAAAAACCCCTTGTGGCCTTTAACAGAAATGCTGTCAGAACCCAGGTTTTTTTCAATGCAACCCCCCCCCCTTCAATATCTCTAATATTCAGTCACTAAAATAATGAGCACTGCCTTGACAGGTTTGCCGATGTTCATACAATTTAATCCCCCACCAATTGTGAATAGCGCACTCTCTTTCCCACCATTATTTATTTGTAAATGCTGATTTTGCACTTTTCTGTGAAGAGCACTACATATAAATGGGCTAGATGGATAAATAGTGCAAAAAGACTTTATTTTTAAATACACTGGATTGTATAATAAAATAAGAGAGATGTATAATTATTATCTGATTGATTTTTTGAAATTACAAACGTGCATGCACTATGAGAACTATGTTTTTTTAATGTGCTGATAAAATTCATTTTATTGCCACTTTCCAGAAAGTTATAATCTAAAACTTCTGTGCCACTTAGCAAAAGTATATTTTTATGCAGAATTATTTTGAGGAATCGATAGATTTCATGAAACGCATGATAATACAGAACATATTTGCAAAGTGAATCCATTGTATGTTGTTTTCATTACCACATTTCTAAATTGAATCAAAATTATTGTGAATCAAAATCTTCCCATGAAAATAGCCACAGAGGTACCCAAGTACATTAATGGCACATTTCTGTAAACTGATTTTCCATCTGCTGGTTTTTCTGTTCATATTGGGTTTGGAGGCCTTTTAGAGAAGAATTGAGATTGAAACTAAAGGAATTTAGGTTGTTGCTTTCTCCCCATTCCTCTCTAAGTACTAAGGGCCATTCACACATGGCATTTTAGGTGTACTCTAAAGATGTTTTACATGTACACCTAAAAATGAAATTTGTGCATGTGACAAGCATGTTTGCAAACCAATGTATCATAGCGGTAAACTCATCAGGGGAGGTATTACTGATTATAGCTCCCTGTGTACATTTGGTGTCAAATCCAGATTGGCTCTGTATATGTGTGAAATGGTCTTACATCTAAGGAAAAGCAGGCAATGTCCAGTTATTGGATGAGACCACCCCAGCTTATAAAAGTCCTAGTGTATCCAAAGTAACAACTTGACATCAGACAGTGATGGGGTGGAGTCAGTTCTCATGGTCCATGTTGGTACCAATGATGTGGGGAAATGTAGTTGTGATGTCAAATTTAGGTTACTAGGTAAGAGGTTGAAATCCAGGACCACCAAGGTGGCTTTCTCTGAAATGCTACGAGTTCCACATGCAGGGCCAGCTAGACAGGTGAAGCTGAGAAGACTCAATGCATGGATGGGATGGTGCTGCAGGGAGGGGTTCAGATTTGTTAGGCACTGGGGAACGTTTTGAGACAAGCTGGGCCGTTACAAGAGGGATGGGTTCCACATATACCAAAATGGAACCAGACTGCTGGCACTAAACATAAAAAGATGTCAGAGCAGCTTTTAAATGAAACCCTGGGGGAAAGCCAACAGGAGCTGTGAAGCTGGGTATGGATTAAATCATCGGAAGGGGATGAAGATGAAAATGTTTTTGATTGTCCAAATGTTGAAGGGGAGCAAATAAGCCATGAGTATATAATAGAACTTGATAGCCAATCAAAGAGGCCTAAGTGCCATAACGGAGGATGGTTAATATAATACCAATTGTTAAAAAGGGATCCAGGGGGGATCTGGGAAATTACAGGTGGGATAGTTTAACATCTGTTCCAAGTAAATTGAGTGAAAGCATTATTAAAGACAAAATTAGTAAGCATATAGAAGGACAAGTTCTTCGGAAAAAGAATCAACATGGCTTCCGCAAAGGTAAGTCCCATATCACTAATCTTTTAGCTCTGGATGGCTTCTAGGGCACAACATGGGCGAGTGCCACTTAGCACTGAAGAAGTGGCAAAATAAGTGCAAACTGCACTTTCAGTGCCTTATTTCCCCACTTCTCTAGAAGTATGCAACAAATGGCTGTGACAAATGTATCCTAGAACAACCCTAGCGGATGGATTCAACTCTGAACATTAACACTACTTTACCCAATATGCCCTTTATGTTCATCTTCAGATTGACTATGAATGAATCATTGGGATTAATAGTTAACAGCTGGAATGCCAAGAGGATTGTTTAGGTTAAGGAGTAAGGAATAGCCACAGTAGCTCATCATCATCATCATCATCATCATCATCATCATCATTATTTAAATCTTGCTTCCCCATTAGCACAAGCCTTTATCTGTCAGAAACAACCAAAAAGCTAACCGAAGCAAATAGTCACATAAAGTAAGGTCTCTGTGTTGTGTAGCCATCCATCTGTACCTTGCTGGCTTCACTTTTGCAACTGAATATAGGATTGTGAGTGGTGTGCACACGCTCAGTATGTTAATCAGTAACATTTCTACAGGGTATGTGACGACATTACCTTTCCTGCTTTAAAAATAGAGCTAAAGTGGATTTTTCATGGCTTGGCATTATATGCTGAGCTATGAAAGATCCCATATAGTTTATGCTGACACTTATGTAACTACAGACTCATTTTTAGAAATGTATCTCTGCATCTATGTGGCCATCTTAGTGCTCGTCTATCCCTCTTGGTCTTCAGTGATGGTGTCATGCCCCAATCTAAAGTGGGTCACACCAGCGGCAGTATCCCAACTTTCTTGTGTTCTGTTGGCTTGTTTGTTTATGGGGGGTTTTCAAAGTGAAGAATGGAATAGGGAAGAAGTATTCAGGAGAAAGGGGGATAGGTGAGGGAAAGAGGGAATGAGTAAGCGAAAGGTCAATGTCTAAAAATTAAAAGATGCAGATCCCATGTGGTAGGCTTGGGTTAAAGCGGATCCCAGGGCAGGATCTACGCTACTGCTTTAAAACGGTTCATAGCAGTAGTGACAACTGCTGGGGGCCAGGACACACTGCATATACAGTTTTCAAAACGTTTTCGAAGTGTTATATCCTGCTTGGTATAGATCTGGCCCAGCTTTAATTGTTTAACAGATGCAACAGATGGTTAGACTACGTTAACTATTCCTCTGCTTGTGTGATTCATTCCATGTCTTATAGTGAATATTCAATAGATTACTTTTCTTATTACACTTTTCATCCCATTCGTCTTCCCAGGAATGCTGAGCGGCACATAATGTCCTCTGCCATTTTATTTTCAAATTAATGCTGTAAGGCTGCTGCAAGGCCTCTCTTTCAGCCTCATGACTGGGTTTCACTCTCTCTGGTCTGAGTCCAACACGGGCTGCTGTACTTAGCAGGTTTATCCTTCCTCAGCCAGTGGAAACAAACATGGAAAGGGGATGCCTGAAGCAAACATTATTGCAAAAAGTTACACTCCACCTTCCGTGGATGTTCCATTTTTACAACCAGCTTTTATTTTAACATTTCCATTAAACATCTATTCTGGTTGCTTAATTCTGTGCATTTTTATGTGTTTCTTTAGTTTTTTAGCCAACCTGATTCCAAAGGTTCCAAGTAAGTAACAGCATATAAAAATTTCTTGTTCAAATTAAATGAAACTGCTAATGCATTGCAAATATAGCCCCATGACTTAAGTACTGCTTGAAAAAGTCTGTTGGTAGGAGGGCAATGTCATAGGGGCTCCAAAAGATGCTTTGGCTCAGCCTTTTGTGACCTTCCAGGTTAAGGACATTTCGCAGTTATGGAACAGTCCTTGACAATGCATAGCTACATGGGTTTGATGGAGAGCCAGCCCATTCCATATACAGAAGCTGTCTAAACTGGACTGGCAGTTGAATTTCATATCAACACTGGCAATGGGATAATGTCCTCCATCACACCTGAGGTCAGAAAGGGGATGCAGGGCAGGCTGAATGGCACACACAGTCTTGTCCGCCAGTAACTCACTACTCTTCCTGGCTATTTGCATTTGCTGGCTAATGCAGTTGTTTCACTATGCCTAATGATAGGGCTGGCACTGTTTTGATATCCTAACTTGCTGGAAAGATTGTGTTATTATCGTGTTCCCAGCTGATATAAGAGAAGTCTAATAAGATGGACTCTTAGGTATAAGCTCTTAAGGAGTATGAATGTGACGTCAGCAGGGTACAGGAGCTTTATAGGACTTGCCCTAGGTCCTTTCTGATCACATTCCATTCTGCTGGCAGCCAGCCAGGTGTACTGAGGCTACAAGCCGAGGTGACTTTGCTATCATTGCTGCAGTTATTTATGGTAGAGTTCTAGTATTATGGAATAGTGTAAGAGAGTCAACCTGCTAGCCCTTTCATAAACATGGATCTGGAACCTATTCTGGCAATACCACTCACAGAAGATAAAGTCTTGGCACATCAGCAGCTCAACTCTTAACCCACTTTGCATGGTGGCATGAACTGGTCCCAAGTAAAGAAATATTAAGCTCCAATTTAAAAAAAAAATGTAGAGAATCACAGGGTGATTGCACCCAGTTTTTGAGACATTGTTCCACAGTAAGACATTCCACAATTTGCTCTCTATGGTGAAGAAAGGTTGAATATCTGATGAGAATCCTTTTATACCTGCTGCACCACAGGCAAAAATGGGATCTATAAAACAATAGGTTTGCCAGCTTCTTCTCTCCTGTCATTTTAGGGCATTTCTCATGGGGCTGTCTTGGGAGATGGAGACCGTGTTTGGTGTTACTATGCAAAGTTAAATATAAACGTCAAACATCAGTTAAATTTTGTATTTTCTATGTTGATAGGCAGGATGCTTCACTGAGACTGTAGGTCTGAAACAATTGTCCTATCAGCTGGGCACACATTATGAGAGTTTGTATGCACAGGAGCATAATATTTTTGGGTTCTGCAGTAGTTTCATCCTGTGCTGCTTCCCCAGCAGCCCCAGCCACTGAGAATAGTGCATCTAAAAGGCTTTGTAGCCTTTGGTTACTAATGAGAGAAGGAATTTCTGCATCATTCTGCAGATAAGTAGCTAAGGGCTTTGCAGTCTCCATAATTTTAATCAAGAAATGTGTATAAATAATGTGTTCAACGCTCCATTGGCTGAGAAAAATTCTATCTCTGGAGGAACTAATGTACCTCTGCAATTCTGTACTGCTGCAGTCTTTTTCAGAAGACTCTAAGGAGCTGCTTTCCCTTTTATGCTCCAATATTTTCAAATGGCCTTTGTCATTGTACTCTGGTACTTGGCAAGTCTGCATTCCATACACTACACCCCAGGCTGCTCTAAAGGGGTTTCCACAGTTATCCATTTAACCCCCAGTATTTTCCTGGAATGTGGGTGTTTCTTTGGATCCAAAATCACTAGGTCTGGGATTGCTCATTGGTGCCAAGTGAGGCTTCCCTCCCAAGGCTACTAACAGGGGTCTGTGTGTATGTTTGTTTATGTGTGATTTTCATTGGGATTGTGGTATAGGTCCAACATTCCTCCCTGCCTGCTGTAGTGCTTATCCTGGGGGCTATCTATATGCACCCAAAGCCCCGTGGTGGTAGCGAATACATGCTGCATAAGTTTTCCACAAAGCTGCGCTGAAAAAAAGTCAGGGACTTATCTTGACTTTTTCAGTGGGGCCGAGGTCACCACGGCTCTTCTGCCATCTGACCTCACTCAGTGGCTAATCCAGGGGGTGGCCCTGGTGGAAGGCGACCAGCAATTGGTTGCCGGAAACCAGGAAGAGGGCACGTGGGGGTGGCTCCAGTACCCGGATGACTGTCAGAACCCCCTAGTCCCACACCCTGGGAAATTAAACTGCAGGGGTTTGGGGAGAAGGTGGCACTAACTCAGCGCCGTGAAGACATCCTCCTGCTTAGGGCTCCCATAGCCTACGTGCTACTTCCAGTATCAGAGGCAGTATGCCATTGTAAACTCTCTCCATAGCTATCTCTGCGGCCATTGTGAGTATAGAATGCTGGATTACATAGGCCTTTGGTCTGATTCAGTATGGCTCTTATCTTTACAGGAAATATACTAAGATTATGAAAATAAAATGAAAAATACACAACATTGGGCACTGGTATAGGCCTATCTGAGTATCCCAGCAGCACTTGGTAGTTGTTGATGGAGGGTAATGTAAAAAAGAAAAAGAAAAAAGGTAATACTCTACATAGCTTCATGAGAATTCTAATATACTGGGGGCAGCAGGATTTGTAAGAAGAAGTGGGACAGTTATTATTTATTTATTTATTTATTTATTTAATTTATTTATTTATATAGCACCATCAATGTACATGGTGCTGTACAGAGGGTAGGGCTGTTCATCACTGGAAATCCAGCCCTTTTTGGGTTCGTCAGAGCTCCATGTCAAGCTTACATTTGCGAGCTGAGCTGCAGGTTTTCCCTGAATGCCACAGACATATATATATATATATATATATATATATATATATATATATATATATATATATATTAATTTGTGCAAATAGAAGTTTGCACAAATTACGGGCACAATTTCCACAAATTAGGCTGCAGTTTGCCTAATATGTGCAATTTATACAAATTAGTGCAAATGGCAGCCATAATTTGCACAAATGAAAAACGCTGAAAATCCTCTAGTTCACACAAATTACTGCAGATGGAGTTCGGCCACCTAGCAGAAGATGAACTGGGGGAAACTCTTCAAGCTGCACCCCCCCCCCAAAAAAAAACCTGGATTCCTCTTACATCTTTAGCTGAGGGGAATATTAAAAAAATAAAGAAAAAAACTTAAAAATAATAATAATCTGCATTCAGATGATGCACCTAGCACTCTTGCTATAAATGGGTAAAAATGAAAAGAGTTGATAAGAGTTTTGGTGAAATCATAGGGAGAAAACAGGGCTCTGTTGAGCATGGTGATCAGTCTGGTAAGTGTCATTGTTTTTATGCAGCACTACAAAATCTTTCTGATACAAAACTTCGGAGGATTCTATGTCGAAGATTGCTTTCACTGGATTCAGTAGAATTTTAAACAACTTTTCATACTCTGTATTTATATTTGATTTTACTCTATCATTTTGCAGCTACTTCCCCTCTCCCACCATTTGGAATTTGTGACCCACGCATTGATCAGATACAGAAGATGTAAATGGAGTATTGTGATGCATCAAGTGAGATAATCTTTTCCACGTAGCTGGGGAAGGATTGGGTAGAATACTCAAATAATATATTAACCAGTATCAGATAACAAAACAGAACTTAATACTGGAAGTAAATCTAAACCTTCAGCATATAACCACTTTATTAAGCTCCCAATTATATATTTACAGGGTGTTTTTTGACTGATAACAAGACATGAGGTAAAAAATGAGGTATTAATATGAGTACAACATTAAAAATGCAACGACCATATTCACATAACAATGGTGATATAACACTTAATGAAAACATCGCAGCGTTCTCCTGATAGATATGTCTAACACTTATTTTAAAAGAAAACAGAAGTTCATGGGTACATGGTTGCTAGAGGACCCAAGCGTATCTATTTGGCTTCTTCTGTCACGAAGTGTGGAGAGCCAAAATGGAAATGCAGCAACAGTTTAAGGCAAAGGGAGATGAGCCATGCCTCTTCAAACTCAATCCCTCTTGACCTTGGCCAAATCCTTTCTCCATAAACAAATTAAAGCCCCAAATCCTAAGTTTCTCTGCTTGTATGACATACAGCCCACTATGTTTCCCACACTGTATATTTGGCTCTGTGTATGCGTGTGTGCATAATATTGGTAGAAATAGAACCTTCTTGGCACTGCTGATGAAATTCTGTGAAACCCAGGGCCTTGCTAGACCAGGGGTTAGCGCGGTGCGAGGCCCATGCTCGCCCCTGTGTGTCCCGAATGACGCACAGGGGATCCTGGCCTCAGCCAGGGCTCGAGCTGCCCTGGAACCGCGCTAACCAGAACTGCTTGTAGCGCGGTTCTTCCTGCGGTCCTGGCCTCAGGTCGGGCTGAGGCCGGGACCAAGTGTGTGTACTCACACTTATGCGTGAGTAGCCGGGAAAAGCGGCGGACGGGCTGCAGCACTCCCGCCACCACCGAGTCCCCAGCCTCTGTTTCCCGCCCCCCCCCATGTCCCAGACCTGTGTTGGCCTCTGCCGCCAAGTCCCTGGCCTGTGATGCCCGGAGCTGCCATATCCCCCGGCCGGGCATCACAGGCCAGGGACTTGGCGGCAGAGGCCATCACAGGCCGGGGACATGGGGTGGGTGGGAAACATAGGCTGGGGACATGGGGGGGGCAGGAAACGGAGGCCGGGGACATTGGGGGGAATTGCGGGTGGGAGACATCGGGCGTGGGATCGGACATCATGGGCAGGGGGGCAGGCGGGGGAAGGAGAACGGGGCTGGGGGACATCAGGTGGGGGATCGGACATCGCAGGTGGGGGTGGGCGGGAGAAGAACAGGGTCGGGGGGAGAGAAGGAGACTTAAAAAAAAAACTACTTACCTTTCCTGGCTCCTGCTGCCTCTTTAAAAATAAAAAAATGGCGGCCACAACAGCTCTCCGCCAAAGCTTGTTGCGGCTCCCGTCTGAATAAGGGCAAGATCTCGCATTATTCCTAACGCAAGATCTCCCCTCCTCTCCACAGGATTATCAGGTAGGTCTAGCAAGGCCCCCAATGTTAGGGAATGCTTCTAGTTAAACAGTGTTAGATAGTCTTCTCTGAAAATGCATATAAGTTGATTTGAACTTCTTTAAAACTGGCTCTAGTTTGCATTTATTGCCTCCAATATTAAATGCTGTGTTGCCTTGCTTTTCTCTATATAAAGCAACTCTGCTGTAACTCACATGAGACTTTCCCACACATTGAAGCCAAAGCGATTTCATTTTAGTTAACTCCAATATATTTAGAGGCCCCTCATAACAGATGCCCTAAGTCATGGTTTACTTGGCTTGTTCCTAAATCTGCCATTGATAGCGACAAACACAGCATTCTGTATGGGATTTGAGTCTTCTTGTTCTATGGTCACTCATGGAAGGGAAGAGTCACCCATTTACCCTCCACTTTTCATGTCGTTGTTGGAACTGGCCAACTATACATGCAGAAGAAATGTTATACAATTCCATCCATAGCTTAAAATCATAATTTTCTTCACAATACCTGGTTTTAAATAACAATGAATTACTAATTCTATCATCCAGTGTAATGCTGGAGGCTGATTGGAACAACACAATTCCATTTTTATGTCAAATATCATAAATTAGAAAGTGGTTTTTTTTAAAATGATGGGTAAAATTGGCCCATCCCAATTTGGATCCTTCTGACCCTTTTACAGGTATTCTAAAGAAAAGTTTGGGATTTTTCTGCTAATTCTCCAAAGCTCAGAAAGACCAACAAGGCGGACCTCATTCATCCTTGTCAGCTCTTTCAGCCACTAATTCCCCTCTTTCACCTTTCCCCCAAACTTACAAGCTGTGGTAGAGAAAGAAAATAAAACAACAGTTAAGAGAGCTTTTGGAAGCTGTGCCTCCCCTAATTTCCCATCTCTTTGCAATTAAGACTTCTGACCATATTAGACGCCTCCACTGTTGACTGGCAGGCTGGGAATTGTAGCTTTTTAAAAATTCTTCTTTGTCATTGAGTCAGGATTAAAAAATGACACTTCCCAGAGTGAGGAATGCAAATAACAAGACTGCGTAGAAGTATTTAGTGAGTTGCTACTCTTAGAAACAGCCCTTGTCTTAATTCTGGATACTAGCGCTTTTTCAGTCTGGTTAGAGAGTCAAGAGAAATAAACATCTACATTTCACATAGTTCACATCAGGAGAAACAACTAAGGAGCAGCCTTCAGCTTCCGCGTCAGCCGCTGCTTTCGCTCCTCCTCCTCCTCCATCTTCCTGCAACTTGTAAGGGAGCAATCCTATGCGCGTTTAGACAGAAAAACCCCTGTACAGCTCTCAGAATTCCTCAGGCGGTATGGCTGCATGGGGAATGCTGGGATTGCTGAGAGATGTGATCATAATGAACTGATCTCATGACCACCAGCTCATTATGTTTGCCCACAATGTGGGCAGGTGGAAAGAATCAACTAAGACCACTGCATGGCAAGTGCAGGGCTTCATTAGTGCCAGGGCCAACCAGACAATAGGCAGCGATTGTCAATGGTAGAACTCAACCCCAGAATTGATGAAGTAAGTCCAGATGAAAAGGATCTGGAACATTTCCTTCCTGACTGAAGATCAATTAAACTGCAGTCCTATCTCCCCTTACTTGGGAGTAAGACCCATTGGACTTGCTTCTGAGTAGACATGTATAGGATTGCATTGGTAGAGCTTTCCGGTGCTCTGTGAAAGCATCGTCCCATATGTGGCATTTCACAGAAATCACAAGAACAATGTAATCTATACTATGCAGATCTATATACTAGAAATGTACTATGCACAGTGATCATAGACACCTATGCAAACCTGTTTCTGCACGATGGTGTAGTTTTTTTTAATATAATGTGGCCACATTTTTACCAGCAGGGCACCTGGGCCTTTAGCAGCTGTGTGTTCAGCAAGTGAAACCTTTCCCCATTGCTGCATCTCTGGTGCAAAAAAGCATAATCTGCTGAATGTCCACTTGTCACATAGCTGTTAAGCATATAAGACACATGCTAGGAAAAAAGAAGTAGCAGGCAACCCTGTCCTTGTAGGAAAACACACTGTAGTCTACTCAATGGCACATCTTGATTGACTTATAATGGGAGCCCTCTGCATCAGGCTGGGAAAGAGATTGCTGGGGGGTGGGGGGGTTGGCAGGGGAGAGAAGAGGAGGGGAAGGCCCCATTGGACAAGTGAAAATTCACTCACATAACATTGGATCTTACCCATGCATGTCTACTCAGAAGCAAGCCCCACTGAGTTCAATGTGGCTTGCTCCCAGGTATGTGTGTGTAGAATTGTGGCCTGACTAAACAGACTTGTACAGTGATGCAAAGAATGCCAGAATGACCCTGACTTTAATCTGTATGAAAATAATGGCATGTTTTAAATTAAATTGTATTTTTTTGTTCTATGCTAGCTTAATTTTTATTATTAATATTAAAACACCCTGTTCTCCATAAATTATTTCAAAATAATTATTGGTTTTAAAGCATTTCCCCATTTATGAATATAAGTAGTCCTTGCATATGTACTATCCAATGGACCCTTAGGCGACCACTCTAGAATACCAGCAGAGAACAAATGAACATCCTGAAAAAGCCAAAGCATTCAAGACCAAAGCACAATGCCATCCTAGACAGGATAAGAAAACCCACAACATTGTTACTAGCACTTCCCAGAGATTATTTCTTATTAGTCCTTTTCAATTTATGATGCACCTTATAAAAACTTATTTTAAAAAAGTTCAGTGTTAAAAAGCTTATTAAGGTTGCAATCCTATACACATTTACCTTGGATTAAGACCCATTGAATTCAATGGAGCTTACATCTGAGTAGACATGCATGGGATTGTGTTGTTAGAGATCTAGCCCCTATTGTGTGGATATTCTGTAGGTAGAAACACCGCTCAACATAATTTTTGCTACAAAGGGCGTAATAGCTTGTGATTATGCAGGCAAGATTTCTAAATTAAGTACTTTAAGTCCATTATTAACAATAAAAAGTTGTTTGAAGGTGCCTATCATTGCTAAGAGCAATGTTTGGTTGTCAATTGATGTGTAATATTTTCTTTAAACCAGTAATCTAGTCTCTACCATCATTTCTAGTGACGTATTGGCATTGCTGTTGGTACACCTGCCAGCACAGAGGAAGTTAGTTGTCATCAAGTCTCATGAAAATCAACAACGCAACCTAGCGTCTCCGAGCTTGATTGTCCTGCTTGTTCATCTCTGGCCGATGGCTGGTTGGCCACTGTGTGAACCGAGTACTGGACTAGATGGACCCTTGGTCTGATCCAGCAGGGCACTTCTTATGTTCTTATGACATGGGCTCAGCCATCTGAGCTATTTTCTTAAATAGCTGAAAAATAGTATAGTTATTGCTGTGCCCAGTTTATGCTCCATCACATTCCCCATCATTGGGGGCATGATGAAGTCAAGCTTCCTTACCTAGTTATCATTGCTTTGGAAGGTCTCTCATTTCTTGCCCTTACATACTTGTGGCTGTGGTTGCTACTTCTGCAGTAATAAGGAGGGAGGAGTCTCCCTACTTTCATGCTCTTGGAATACTGCTACAGCAGCTACTTAGATGTCAGGACCCCCCAAAAACTATATTTCCTAATACCTGAGGAGGTGTCATTGCAGGGGACCAGAGAAGTCGGTAGAGACCTCTCCTCCCTGCCTCTGCTGCCATTTCAACACCTGCAGCCAGTTAAGTGTGTAGGTGGGAGTGGGAGGTAGGAAGGAGTTCTTGTCCAGCTTTGGATTATAGCCCAATCTAGAGAAGAACTATGGGCTCATAATGCTTGCCATGGATAGGAGGTCAGCCATTACGAGTTGCCAGGATTTGTATTGAGAACTAGGACATTGCAACATTTATTATTTATGTATGTTATTTATAGGCCATCCCATTGCACAACGATCTCTGGGCTGCTCATTTTTGTGTTAGCCGTAGCAATGACTAACTCAAGTCTCATTAATTTCAGTGAAATATAACCAGGAGTCATTTCCTTTGAATCAAGATGAAAATCTTCACCTGCTGGGAGGGACACCAAATCTTCAGACAGGATCTCAAAACACAAGCTTTAAATTAATTATTGTTTGCTCTAGAATAGCCCTACAGACACCAAGGTTCTGGCATGAATAGTTTGAATGCCCATCCTTACATTTGAATCCTAAGCAATGGTTACTGGTTTTTGGTAAGCAATAGCTATGTAAGGTTACATGTAGGTGCAACAGTTGGTTCACCACATTATATGCATTTATTTGTTAGTGTGGTAAGTCTAAGGATTAGCCCATTAGTCCAACAAATACGATTATTGCAAATAGTGAGCTTTCAGTTGAGCCAATGACTTTCACGACTCTATTACTTAAGGCAACTGGTATGTTTTCTGGTCTGCAATTAGGGAAGTCAGAAAAATATGCACCTGATACAAATGAGTTCGCATTTTTATGAATCTGACCTACAGATCCAACAGTGGGTTGGCTTTTTCTGAGTAACATAAACCTGCAGGCCGTTTTTAAACTTTTTTTTGAGTGGGGGGAGATTTGTGCAAATTCGCACTAGCACTATTGTGCATCAGTGTAAATCTGCTGTGCAAGTGGAATGACATTTTTATACATCCGTAAAAACAAACCAACAAAATTCTATGAGCAGACGATAGAACAAAAAATGGAATGGATTTAATAAAATCCATACATCCTTATCTCTCACCATAGTTTTCTGACTTTCTACAGGCCACTGTAAATTATTGTTTACCAAATTATAATGCGCCCAGATTACAGGCTGTCTAGCTAGACCAATATTCCATTGTTCCTTACTTTTGAGCATATGATTCTCTCTCCTCTTAACAGCTTCTTCTCAACCTTCCTTCGTCCATCTTCATGCATCTCTTTATACACTGTGCAAACATGGAATCCATGTTTGCACAGTGTAAACATGGCATCCAGTACACCCCTTATTGCCAATCATCACACTGATGGTCTCAGAGCATTGCAATAATAGCAAACACTGTTAACAAAAGCTGGGAGATACTGAGATCTAATAGAGTGAAAATAATTCTAAACGGATGCATATAATTTCTTATAGAAAGCACCAGCTTATATACAAAACTTAATATTATATATACATATATAGATAGATAGATACTATACATAGCAAAGTATATACAATATTTAGATTTCTTATTTACACTGTAAAATAAGCTTCTCAGAAGCTTTTAAATATAATTTTGCCATACACAAGCAAAGGCTTCTTTTAAAGCCTGTATAAATTCTTTAAAAAAATGTTCTGCAGTGAAGTAAATCAATAGATGCTGGATATGGGGTAAGGGAGTGATATTTCCAGGCAATGGCAGAACCTTCAAAACAATCCTTGCTCAGTTATTGCACAAATGTAGGCTGAAATCCTGTGACTCTAGTGCATATATGGAACTCCATACATGCAGGGTCTCCAACACTCAGATTTTTGTTTCTGGTCCCTCAGCAATCAGGGGTTGAAATGAATTCCTGATATTGGCAACTTCAGCTGCACAAAGATGTCCAAAGCCTTTATTGTACCACTCTAATGAATGACCTCTGCAGGAAAGGAAAGAGGAAAAGTTATTGTAAAAATATTCCTCCCTCAAAACTCACTGAAAGGGTAGGTCATAAATGCTAACCAAACAGAAATATACTGCACCTTTTTGATGGCATTAGAATAAATACACAGTACCAACAGGCAATTATAGTGAATATGAGAAACCATGTTCTGAAAACAGAATGGATTGGATCCAGATTTATGCTGGATCAACTCCACTGATGGAAATGGACTTTGCCTAACCCTAACCCTAACCCTGTCCTTCCCACTGGAGCCCTTCCAGCTCCCTAAAAATACTACCCAGGGAGTCAGAAGTCCCTGGTGAATTAGGTGAGCTGTAGTGTGGAAAGAATGGGGAAGATCCCCCCAAAATCGAACAGCCAGAGGCCCTTCTGCAAGCAGAGCCTTTCCTATCTTGGAAAGCAGATCCTGAATCCAACCTAAAACAGTTTGCCTTTCCCCATGACATCTAATAAGCCAATGGCGCAGTTTGCAGAACATGAGGGTGGTTGATAAACCATGGTGGCTTATTAACCTTGTGCATGCCATTGCAGGCCAACTTATTTCCCTAACTACCCTTACAGGATGTGGGTTTTCGTGTTGTCCAAATCCAGCAAGGATGGCTTGTTGGGGTGGTTAACAAACTACCTAAAACCAATGGCCTGCTGTAGGGTTGTGTGGTGGTTTGTTAACCACCTCAACAAGCTATCTTTGCTGGGTTGAACAACACGAGAAGCCATGGCAGGGCGTGTGAATCAGCAACCTGGAGCCTGCAAGCTGTGGTGATCATGTGAACCAGATCAATCTGGACCAATCAAATCCCTCCTCTCAAATGATAGACACTGCATTTCCATGGTGTGTTTCTGTAAAATCTGAAGCACATTCACACATCTGGAAAAAAGTAGCCATTGGGAATTGACACCTGGACATTTATTTAATGGAAGTTTTCAAGCACGCAAATGCCCTTGAAATGTAGAGGAAAAAATGAGATGAACCCACAGTGGAAACACCAAAGCACATTTTCTTCTGTAACGTGTGAAGTATTTCTCAAACTTTATGGCTGGCCATCCCTCTAGATAATTTTCGCATTTGCAGAATAAGAATGATGGCAGCGTTGTTATGTGGATTAATATGAAAAACAAACTTGCAGTACTCATAGAGGTTACAATCCTATGCCTAGTCACAGATGCTTAAGCATGTCTTCAGTGCTGGCCCAAGACCTTCTGCTGCCTCAGGCGAAACAGCAAATGGTGCCTCCCTCACCCTCAGTTGCCCAATAATGGTGTAGAGTACCAAGAGCCAGTAAAATTATTTTGGCACCTGAAGCAGAAAATCCTACAAGTGCCTCTCTCTGGGAGTAAAAATACAATTCCCCAAAAAATATATTGAGATAGCAGCTTCGTTTATCCTAATGCAACATCTTATTTCAGATGATTTCTGTATGCAGAACTGGGATCAGGAATGAAGTCTAAAACTGCAATAGAAAATGTTTAAGAATAATAATACCTGTCAGTTTTAAGATCAGCTCATTGGGCAAGTGATATATTATTGCGTCATCATCATCATCATTATTATTATTATGAAACAAACTCCTATATTGAATAATGCAGAATGATGGAGCTTCAAGATAGCTCATCTGCATGCTGAAGTGTACCTTCATCTGGAAGAGTGCAGTGATTTCTAGAACTACATTTAAATCTACTCCCCTCACAGCTATTCCTTTTATAATCTTCCTGACATTCCAAATCCCTTAGGTACAAAATAAAATAAAATAAACCAATGACTAAAGCGCTGAATGGCAGATTAATGCTGGTCACCTTGGACAATGCTGGTACCACTGCAGCACATATGGCTGAGTGTGCATGAGAAATTGCCGTTAGTCGAAAAGCTTCCAATCCTTGCAGCCGTGTTGGAGGATGGGATGGCAGGTGCCCAAGGCCAAACATATGTGAAGACCAGAACCTAAGGTTTCGTAGTTACTTTTTATTTTGTAATTGAAATGGGCATGCAGGCCGCAGAACAGAATGAAGTGCCCTGTGTGTCAAATATGGCATGCGGCTGCAAGTGATGTCTATGCAAGCCACACGTTGTGTCACTGCAGTTCTGCCTATCACTAAGAGGTTTAATTCAGGGCATGTCTACACGAGAGGTTATCCCGGGGGGGGGGGGATTGCACAGGGGATGATCTCTCCCTTTCCCTGGGATAACCGGGACAGCTTTAATCCTGGGATTGTCACAAGACAACGGGATGTGTGGGCAGCTGTCCTGGTTTTGTCCCGGCTCCTTGCAAGTAAACGTGAGGAGCCAGGCATGGGGCACGGAGCTTTTCAGGAGCTCCGTGCCCATCTGCCCATCGGGATGGGAGGGGGATCTTTTTTTTAAAAAAAAATGACGGGCACGACCTCTTCTTCCTGGGACGTTGCACGCCACGTGTGGATTTGGGGGGAGGATTTCGCAGTCACCATATTGCAAGATCCTGAGGCTTACCAGGTATGTAAAACTGTTCTCTTACTTAGGCTACAATCCTATACACTGTTACCTGGGAGTAAGTTCCATTAGACTCAAACGGATATATTTGAGTCTGCCCCACACATTCAGGTCCTCTGGGGTGAACTTACTTCAGTCAGCTAAAACTAGGCTGACATCAGTTTCCCAGAGGACCTTTTCTTCTGTCGCCCACAGATTGTGGAATGGCCTGCTGGAGGAGATTCGTAAAATTAACTCTCTGTGTGATTTTAAGGCAGCTTTAAACACTAGCCTTTTCCGGCAGGCCTAACCACATCAATGTAAAATCAAGAATTTTTAAGATGTATTGATTCCCGTACTAATGTTGATCCCCACCTCGATCCAAAGGGAGAGGCGGGTAATAAATAAATAAATATATTATTATTATTATTATTGTTATTATATATCATTGAGTATGCAAGCAAAAGATTAATCTGTACATCTTTTCTGAACCTTTTTTTTTTTTTTTAATGTTAACCAAAGGGCAAAATTCCCTTTCCTAACACAAGTAATTGCAATCTCCTAGCGACACTTGCTAAACAAAGCTCAGAAATGCTAGTTTGGGGCAGTACTTACTTGAGGTCAACCCTGCAGATGTGTGTCAAGCGAGATTTCCCAGAGCCACAAGGCTCTATTAAATACTGAGAATCCATAACCACTGCTCGCACGTCTCCCATCAGAGGGGCTTCTTCATGTTCTACAGAGACAGCCACTAATATGCACGTTCCCTTCGGCAAGTCTGTTCTCCATGTTCTGTTAAAATGGGTTTTTTAAAAAGGAAATGTTAGTTGGAGGGGAAGAACTACAATACAAAGAAAGTATCTAGCCCTGTTTCTCTTTCTTCTTTCAGGCTTGTATTTGTCCCTAGTTCAGGGGGCTGTCTATACACTTTCTAAGCCCCAGAGTGGCCGTGAATCAGTGTTGCATCAGTTATATAACACAGCCGCAGATTCGCAGCCACTGTGGGGCTTTTCCACGAAGCTGCGTGGTTAAAAAGCCAGGGACTTACCCTGACCTTTTCGTTGGGAGAGAGGTCACCCTGGCTCTTCTGCCATCTGACCTCGCTCCATGGTCGATCTGGGGGTGCAGTCTGGGTGGTTGACAACTGGTCGCTGGAAGCCAGGAAGAGAGCGAGTGTGTGTGGCTTCAGTACTGCCGGAAACCCCATGCTCCATTCTCAGCATGGAGATTACCCAGCACAACCACGCAGGAGCGAAACTGCAGGGTTTAGGGGGAGTGCAGCACCAATGCGCTTGGTGCTGGGAATACATTAAAGTCAGCAACAGGTGGACTTCTTTGGACGGCATTTTGCATCCAGGGGGCCATTGCTGAAAAATCTCTTTCACGCATGGTCACTTCATTTGATGGGGCAGTCGAGAAATGTTTCTTAGGTGACTGCCATATTTTCAGAAGAATAAGATTACTCCACCTGTAAGCGTTGCTTACTCAATGCTGGCGAGGGGGACATGCCGTTTTTAGTGGCAGCTCTGTGTCTTTGTAACATCTATGCTACTCTGTGACTTACTTGGAGAATGGTTTTGTGAAATCAGGCAACGAAGACCTTTTTACAAATTATTGCTTTTTATTCATTCATTCATTTCCTAATTTCTATCCAATCTACACCTACACCTTCAAAGCCCCGTAGGTGGGCTTGATTGCATGAATGGATGGACACACAGCTAAATATCCACATGTTGCTCTTTAAAGAAAGTTCAGAATATACAAAGGTTGATCTTCGGAGTGGAAGATTTTTTTTTAAAAAAAACCCAGAGAGCTTTGGCTATGGGGTGGAGAAGTAGTGTAATAAATAACTACATAAACTACCTAGGCTAGAAGCTGATTGCAATTGGAACTTCACTGGACAATGGCTGAGGAAATAGCTTTTCCTCCTGGGGGTCAGAGTATAAATGAAATTATTGACACTGTATCAGCTTGTGTGATGGTAATTGTGAAATCAATGTTGTTTTGCTCCAAATAAGCAGTTGTCAGCAAACAACCTAACTCTTGTGTATCTTTTACTTGGGATGTCTCCTTCAATTGCTGTTATGGCAGTAGTGTGAAATGCTTCTGCAACACAGGACTGAACAATTCACTGTTCTCTGTTTGTTCTTGATACACAAGAAAGAGTAATGAGCTCTTTATATTTCCAGAACACTCCATTCTTCTATGTGTGTGTTAATAGTGGTGGGGAGGAATGTATTCAGATATGATATCCTGGGACAATTACTTCCTTTAAAAATGTAACATTTGATTGCATTTTATTTATTTGTTTATTTATTTCATTTCTATACCACCCAACAACCAAAGCTCTTTGGGTGGTTCACGTGTCCTTTGATATCCTATAAGGACAATATTTAACTACATATCTTCCATTAACCATTCATTTGGAAGGATTGCATTTTTAAAAATGTACAGCAGACTTCTTTTGTCTACATCAATTCTAACATTTTACCCCCAAACCCCTTAATAAATTTGCCTTAAAAACAAGGAATTCTTGGAGTGATCTATATCTGTATCTATCTACACTGTATATATGCTATATAATATATATCCGGTCTTTCATTAGAAAGTGATTTAGGGTGCAGTCCTATCTGGAAGCCAGCCTGGCTCTGAACTCAGAGGGTGATGGGCATCCCATGCAGAGCAGGAGGAGCACAGAAATAATGGTCAACTCTGTGCTTCTCCTGCTCTGAATTTTTACTAGATGGGTGTTCTTGCCCCTTTAGCTAGGGCTCTACAGAGGAGGGGGAGAGGAGGCTGGGGGAGAGGGGGAGGAGGGATAGCTTGTATCCTTGCTTCCCTAGTCCCCTTCCCTCCCCGCCCACAGAACCACGTCCTTTCTGTCCTCTCTGAAGTCACTTTTGCAACCTTGGTGCAATTCTCTCTGCGCTGGCTGTGAGGGGGAGGAGGGAGAGATATCAGACTCCTGGGTCTGAGCTTGGAACACTGTTTCCACCCTTAAATCCAGGAATCTGAAGTATCCTATGCCCCACTCACCCCCACCCACTGTCTAGGAGCCATAGGGTTGCTCTTTTATTTATTTAGAATATTTTTGGATTGCCACTTCTGCTCAATGAGCTCTTGAGGCAACATGCAATAAAAACAATGCAAAGAATAAAATTAATTAAAATCCCAAATCCAAAAACATTTTTAAAACCAAGGATTAAGAATAAAAACAGAGAGCGGCATTAACTATTAAAAGCTCAATGGAACAATATCGTCTTCACCAGGGCCTAACCTACACCAAGCAGGATACTGAACTATGAAAGTGGTACGTAAAAAGCAGGAGCCACACCAGGCAGGATATAGCACTATGTCAATGGGCCCCAACAGCTGTCAGTGCACTTCAATACCGGTATAAAGCAGTAGTGTGGCTCCTGCCTTTTATATACTGCTTTCATGCCGCTTTCATAGTACCATATCCTGCTTGGTGTAGATTAGGGCCAGCTGTCCAAAGGACACTAAAGAGGAGGTTATCATAACTTTTCTCTGGGGGGAGTTCCAGCACTGACAAGGCCCTGTTACAAGTATCCATCAAACCCAGCTCTCTAGGCAGTGGGACACACAAGAAGGATTTAGGAAATGAACTCATATTTTGGACAGACTCATACAGGAAGAAAGGTGGTCTTTCAAAAACCTGGCCCAAGCCATTTAGGGTTTTAGCTGTTTTACTCTAGCTATCCCTGAAGCATATCCATGATATACAAAGGATTATAATTTGTGAGTTTCTTTTAGTGATCTTGTTGTATTGATATGTGCTCTTCCTTTTTGTTGCCTGTATTTTGCAGTTAATTTCAAAATAAATTAAATTCCAAGAAACAACAGCCATTCTCCAGGGAAAGGGCAAAGCCAGAACAATTGGATAAGCTGGATTTATGCTCTTCTGACAAGATATGCAGCTGTGTAAATTAAACAACAGGCCTTGCTGGACACCTGGCTTGAGAAAGTGGCCAATAGTTATCATTTTATGGGAGCATTTCATAAATAGCACTCAGATTACAGCACGTGTAGTTGTGGTTTTTAATTTGGAACAATCATTCAGGAAAACCATGAATTGAAGAATGAAGCCCCTAGAAGATGACATCAGATATATGAACTACAAATACATAAAAGTTAAATATGGGCAATAAGGTAGTTGCCCATACCACTAGATTAACTTACCTGAGGATTAAAAAGTCTCTAGACGGATGGGGAGCCATACTATTCAAAACGTACTGGTAGATCTCAGTCTGCTTATCTAAGGTTTCAATGACTTTCCATTGCAAGAAATCCTCATCCCAAAGGTGCCGTTCTCTTAGCACACGGTTCAATACAACAGATGGAGGAGCCTCAACTTCTACAGAAGCCTTCCATAGCCTTAAAGGATTTCCATCTCCAACCTTAATTTGATTGGGGGAGGAGAGAGAAGGGAATGCTGTGGTAAACATACAGATGAGAACAGACAAGAATCCAAAGAAGCCATTGGCCTGGTTCAGGCAACACGCTAAACAATGCTGCTTAATCACAAAATGGTTAAGGGAATGCATAATGTTGTCTGAACCAGGCCTTTCTCTGTGACTCTAGGATAGGCAGTTTCCCCCTCCATTTGGAGTACCCCAGGTTATGTTGGATGCCACCTGGAAGGTCCTTCATTCTTAAACATATTTTGGGGTGCATGAAGGACTGAGGGGAAAAGAAAGACCTCAAAACCTCAAATCCATGTTGGTTATGTAATTCCATTTCAAAGACAATTAGGTTCTGGAACCTCTCTAGGAGTGTCATTACATGGGGAAAAATTGCATTTCCTTACCGTGGCTTCTCCGCCCCTGCTTCTGTCCCTCATTACTTCCTTTTTCTTCACGGAGGGGAAAGAGGAAGTAAACAAAGACGACGTGGCCCATTCAGGGGCCATTTTTTTTTATCACGCCGCTTTTCCTACACACAGCAGGTGATTAGGGCACATTCCTTATTTTTTTAAAATCGGTTTAAAAGGGGTCTCTTTTGCTATGGAAAAATGAGTGGAAGGATTGGGAGGCACGTGGGAGGCAGACATTGTCGTCTAAAGGACACATCCATAAGTGGGACACATCCATAAGTGGGTAGTAACAAGCGTGCGATAAAACTCTTGTCTGATAAACCTTGAAGCTGCCTGAAAATATTACACATGGTGCTAGCTGGCTCTAGTTTAATGAAGCCCCTTTAATGCAGGGGTCCCCAATGTGGCACCCATAGGTACTTCTAACGGCACCATGAATGGGTCCCCAACACGTACCCCGCAAAACATTTTAATTTTTTAAGAATGTTTTCCCGTTTTAAAAAAATATATACATACAGGGATTTGTATATATTCCTAGCAATGAATATTTATGAAACACATACAATTTTCTAGCAATTATACATACCCTTCAACAAAAGTGGGCCAAATATCCAAAGGTATCCATTTGAAGATGGTATCTATATACCACCCATTCAAGTACAGAAAGCGTTGTAAAGTCCTCAATCCATTGCAATGAGGTGTTTATATTGTAATATCAGTCTTTTAGTTGTCAAAAGGGCATGGAAAATCCATTTATAGTGACAATATTTTAATTTTCATGAAGCAGGTGAATAATTTAAAAGAGCACGTACATCAGTGAAGCAACTACTGGACACTGCCAACACATATGCTTAAAAGAAACGTTAACTATATTGCACCACTAGCCGAATTAGACAATCCTTTATTAAAGAGAAACAGCAGTGTTCAATAGACACAAAATGGAAGTTTTTGCTGAAGGTCCATAGGTAGATGGACAGGTAGATGCAAAACAGGTAGATGTAATCCACTGCTTAGGCATTTTGTGGTAGTGTCACAAGCAGTTTCTCAAGTTCTTAAATATGTCCATTGATCCCAAAAATGTTGTGAACCCCTGCTTTAATGAACATGATTTGTACATGCTTTGCCAGTTTTGCTGTAGAAGCAAACTTTTTTTACTTTCCTTTTTATCTTTGGTAATATCTTCTCTCTTTCTTTCTGGCAAATTATACCTTTAAATAATTATGGGTGGATCCAACGCTAATCTCACTAACTCATGGGATAGTATCCAATGTGATGCTACTCAGAGTAGATCCATTGAAATCAATGGGACAAGTTAGACTTCTCTAAGTAAATTACTGAGTCTGGATCCACCTCTGTATTAATTTAAGAAAATGCCAGTGTCCATGTAGCCCTTAGGATCAGGACCAATGTTTCTCAGAGAAGATGGAGCTTAGGACTGGGAACCCCATAGGATATTCCAATTATCATGCAGGTGTGGATAGAAGATTTCTGATTGCAGAAATTACCTTTTTGGAGCAGAGTTCTGTACTTTCCATGCTGGAACAAGTGACCCATCCTTTGAATTTCTCCTTAGCTTCTTTACAGAGGTTCTGCGTAAGACTTTCAAGAAAGGTCTGGTAACTCCCACCTTCTTCCTCCATTTGCTTGCCCAGTTCCTCCAGAGTAGGAGAATGCACTTCAGCTTCAACATAGGAATTCCGAGACTGCGTTACCATCTCATGCGGGATCTGCTCCAAAGAATGACAGGGTGGGGTGGGGAGAAGCAGATTATAAAGAAGTAATTTGGAATCTGTTTTCTTTTTAAAAAAGAAAAAAAATGATGGAAATTCTATACGGGAATAAATACCGAGAGAGAATAAATATGTCATCTGCCTGATAATAATGATAAGATTAATATCTCTAACAACTAAAATGGAAGATTCAAAGTACTCAAATGCTCTTCTAAATCAACCTCATAGTTTGTATCTAAACTAGGCTTCTGTTTATGGATGAGAATGAGATCTAGTGAAGGATCCTGCTAGTGGAAGGAGGGAGGAAGCAATTTTTGCCAATTCTGCCCTAGCACTGTTCTAGAGGGTGCCTTAATCCTCTGGAGCAGATTTTCACAGGATACAAGGGGCTGCAAGGGGAAGGCGAAGTGGTGAAATTCACCTCCTGCTTTCTGTGGGCAGGAGTGTTCCATGAGCGGAGCTCCAGTCAGGGGGTTGGAGGGAGCAGGAGCAGGGCCCATAGCATACAAAGAAAGAGTTCAACTCTTTTCCTTACCATTGCAATCCTGCTGAAAATGCCCCCTCCCAATGTGATTAGTTCCAGAAATGAAGTTAACCTTAATGCAAATGGAATCTTCCTTCCTGGGAAGAACAGCAGCTCTGGCAATTTTGAGCAGCACTTGCATCAAAACAGGTATGCTTGGATTATTCCTGCGTACTGTAAATATGGCTGAGCCAAATTTGGGGGTTGATGAGCAACCTGTTGTCCAACAGTTAAAGAAAATACACAAAAAAGTGAAAGTGTTTTTTTATCCAAGTCCTAGACACTAATGACAGCATAGCAGTAGCCTTAAAAACCAGTCGTCAAGGTTTTTGCACAGCTACTTCTAGTGTCCAGGATTTGACCTACAAATATAGAAAACTTTGAGTACAAACTCAAACCACATTGAAAAATGGAGTTGTTTTTAGACCATTGTTTTGGCTCTGCTTTGATGGTAAGAGATCTATCTCTATTAAGTATACCGTTCTTACCAAACTAAAGTCCTTGGAATTTAGTGAGCTATATGTCAACATAAATACATGAACAAAATAAACAACTCTGCAGAAAGGTTGGAAGGAAATGACACTGAGAAACTTCCACTGGCACAACTCAGGAGATACCCCAATCCAAGAACTATTATTCCAAGGCCAACGTGGGAAAAACGGTACAGGCTAAGTACTTCAAAGTATGCTCCCACATAAATATTACCTTTATGAATAATGCTATCTGAATCTTCCACTCACCTCAAAAAGTTTATCACATTCTGTTATCATGTGTGCAAGTCCCTGAGTAGCTGCCAGGTTTTCACTGAGATCTTTCTGATCTGGCTTCCCTGTTGCGTATTTCTTCTGTATTACTCTGCAAATTAATTCAGCATCTCTTCAGATGAAAGTAAAAGCTCCGACACATACCTTTTGGTACCAAACTACAGATAGTTCTTTATACTCTATTTTTTATCACATCACAAGAGTTGAGAAAAGACCCCCTTTTTAGTGGCTGAGGAGAAGGATATCTTTCAATATTTTCAAGGTGCAAAGTAACAAAATGGACTAAAACTTAAAGTGTGTGTGTGTGTGTGTGTGTGTGTTGCATAGTATATGTGGCCTTCATAAAGAGGCTTGCTGGTGGAGTTCCTTCATGAAATGACTTACATTTCCAGAGACCCATATCAATGCAGTTATTCTCACTACAAGCAATGGTTGGAAATGGCAAGGAAGCAAATTTCAGCAAAACATGAAGAGAAAAGTCCCCTAACAACAAGGGCTGTTCGGCAGCAGAATAAACTGCCTTGGGAGATAGTAGGTTGTCCCTTGCAAGAGGCTGCCAAGCCATCTGTCAGAGATGCTGTGAACTGCATTGAGCAGGAGGTGGACCAGATGATCTCCAAAATTTCTTCCAACCCCTATGATTCTAAAGTGAATTCTACTTCAATCCTGAAAAGGGTAGTATAGATCAGGGAACCACTACAGTGAAACCAAGACTTGTCCTCAGATAGGCAGACACAGAACACACCCCAACTCAAGGAAGTAATGTGTGATCCAACCAGGGCAGCTCCAGGTTTTTGAGGAACCTTGGGCAAGACACCATCAAAGGGCCTCACCCTCAACAAGTCTACCTTCACACCATTGTGGTCAGGACCAGATTTAGGTGTGATGTACATCAGAGTTGCCTTATACAGAAAAAAGTGCAGCAACGCAGCATTTTGTATTGGAGGCAATAAGAACAAACTACAGCCAGTTTAAAAGAAGTTAAAATCAACTAATTCTATTAGTGCTTTTATACACATCTTCAGAGAAGGCTATCTAACACTGTTTAAATACAAGCACCCCTAACGCTGGGTAGGGGGTGCTTTCTTTATCCTTTCTCTTGTAATGTAATACACTTTGTTCTCTTTATTTTTTATGGTATGGGGCCTCTGAATCTTGATGTGGCTTAGGGCCTCCGCATGTCTTAATCCGGCCTGACTGTGGTCACCAGCTGCTCTCGCACCTCATCCTCTTTCTCATCATTGCTATCTTTTGCTTGCTAGTCCTGCAGAGGAACAGCGAGCAAGCAGGCAGTGGCACCTATTAATCCTCCTCCATTGCTTGAGTCAGGCTGAGAGGCAGGTGAACAAACAGATTGCAATGGTGAAAAGGAGCAGATCCAGGAAGCTCTTGTCACCCTGCTGGGGTGTGGGCTCTCGACAGGGGCCCAACCATGCCTACCCTTGACCCTGGATCCAACAGTAGAATCATAGAATAGCAGAGTTGGAAGGGGCCTACAAGGCCATCAAGTCCAACCCCCTGCTCAATGCAGGAATCCACCCTAAAGCATCCCTGACAGATGGTTGTCCAGCTGCCTCTTGAATGCCTCTAGTGTGGGAGAGCCCACAACCTCCCTAGGTAGCTGATTCCACTGTCGCACTGCTCTAACAGTCAGGAAGTTTTTCCTGATGTCCAGCCGGAATCTGGCTTCCTTTAACTTGAGCCCGTTATTCCGTGTCCTGCACTCTAGGATAATCGAGAAGAGATCCTGGCTCTCCTCTGTGTGACAACCTTTTAAGTATTTGAAGTATTTTATTAAGTACATTAATAAACCCAGCAGCGGTTCCCATTACAGTGTCAGATGGGGAAAGTGCTGTGGCAATTGTGGAAATGAATATTAGCTGTTGCTGTGTACCACTCAGTTCACAATTATGCGCCTGTGTTGCTCAAGGCATCTCAGGATGGGTGCTTCTATGTAGAAAAAGAAACCTTTGTGACTCTTATGCTTTTACTAAACTTGTGATTTTACATTATGTATGCCTACGTTTTGGGACAGCAATAAAAGGCAGGAATAAAAGGCCCATTTGCCAAGATGACATCCAAATGAATGCTAAAATACAAAAACCACTTAACATTTAGCTGTTGGAAATTTAATTAAGGTTACGTCTAGCCCAGAGCAGGAAAGACAAAGGGAACTAGTGAGCAAATCCTTACCGTGGTGAGCTTTCTTTCTTTACTATATTGAGGTGAAAAAGAGAAGGTGCCAGACACACAGCTATATTCATGGGAGTCATTTGATTCTCTTCCACAGACGTGACATCATTGAGGAAACATAGGAGGGTTTGCAGAACCTCCCTGTTTTCGTCGGACATTAACATTATGGCAGCTTGAACTGCCAGAAGCCGCTGTTCTTTTGGAACATCTGAGGAATAAAAGGTGCCACTTAATACATTACGATCGCAAACACAAACAAGATAGTTGGAACGTCATATGTGAACTAACGTCTAAATTCCAGATTACCTCTTGGAGAGAACTGCACACAGAAGAGAGATAAATATCAAAGCAGCTAAAGCATGGGGAAAGTATGCTTTTAATATGCAGTGTTAAAAATATCAGTGAAAATAAAACAAGCAGCAGTTAACTTTTTTAAACTGCTTAGGTTTGAGGCCTGCTTAGCTGAGTGAGTTTATGTGAAGGCCTTCTGTGCCCAATCCAGGCATAGAAGTTGTGCAATGTTAGCCACCTCTGGATTGTTCTGAAATGGCATAAATTCCAGATGCCTGGCCTCCTGCCTTTGCCTGATCAACAGAGTAGAACAGAGCTGAACTTCAAGCTCCAGTTTCCAACTTCTATTGAGTCAGACCATTGGTCCATCAGGTCTAGTATTGTCAACTCTATACTAGTGCCAGGCATGAGTTTCTTCTGTCTTATCTGGAGGTGCTGCAGGGACTGAACCTAGGACCTTCTGCATGCAAAACGTGTGCTCTACCACTGAGCCAAGGCCCCTTGCATCTCAAGCCAATGACTTCAAGGACACTGGAACACCCCCCCCCCCATCCAACATCAAACACCCCCCACATTCCACATAAAGATTTGGTTAGGAGTTCTCAGGACAATTTTTACATATTGGGTGGTATATAAATTGTATAAGTAAATAAATAAAATAGGCCTGTTCTGGCTCTTATACCTCTCTTTATTTTTCCTTTTCCTCCTCTATGATGATGGATCCAGATTTAGTCATACTTTGAGTAAACCCACTGAAATCAATGGGAGCAATTAGTCAATGGGTCTAGCCTACGTATGACTAAGACTGGGTCCAATCCAACAGTAGTATTTTTCTGTCCTCTAGCTCCATCAAGGTGATTCATAACATAAAACCATAAAAAGCAATCTTACAAAAATAGCAATAAAATATACATGTAAAGAATCGTAAAACCCAATAAAAATACAAGCAGAGTTCATCTGGGTAGTTTTATGGCTACCGTTAAATCTTGGGAAGTGGAGAGGTCATGCAATGAACAGGTACCTCATTTCCTTTTGAGAGTGCACTGCCCTAACTTTACATGTTCTTTTTCTAGGTGTTGCTGGTGAGGCAGATTAAGCAACAACAACAACAACAACAACAACAATTAGAAAATCTTGGGGCATGCTTGTCCTTCTGTAGAGAGTCAAGGAAAAATGTAATGAATGCACAAAATGAGGATGCACAAAATTGCTGAAGTTACTTCAGAGGCTACTCAGCTTGTCTTCAGTATTCCTCAGAGTAAATCAAACATGAAACCAATGAGGGGAAAAGGAGAAATAGCTTCAGCAAACTGCTTGAAGATTCAGGCAGCAATACTTAACTACTGACCTGGGAGTAACTCCATTTGACATAGTGGGGCTTTCTTCTGAGTGGACATGTATGGGATTGTGCTGTCGGTCAAGCATTTATTTATTTATTTTTGGTCAAGCATTTTATTTGAATGTTTTTAGAGGGGAAGAAAGGGTGAAGTGAATGATACATTGCAGCTCTGAATCAGTGCAATGTTTTGGACAAAATAGGGGCAGGCAAACACCAGGCTAGTGGAATCTTTTTTTAGGTGCAGCCAGTCACAAAATGGCTACTCAGGAGTGGAGCCAATCACCTGCAGCCTTACTTTGGGAGACCTGTCTAAATAAGTAAAAATAAGTAAAAATCCACATTCAACTTTGTAAAGATTGATTCTAAAATCGAATACGTAAAAAATGCACTGTGATTCAAAGACCTGATACCCAGCAATCAATTAATATTAGCAATTAGTACTACTAATTAAAGCAAGCAAGTTCAAAAACTTCACTTTGTTATTTAAATTTTATTACTTTTTCATTTGTAATATAAACATAAATACTATATCAATTTGTAAGTAATTTGTAGTAAAAAAAAAAGTTAACACAATGCATGTTATTGCAGCCAGTTTTCAGGATCAGACCCATTCTGTCTTATGTGGGGGACTGGGTTTTAGAACCAGAACCAGATTCAGGCTAGATCTACACTACTGCTTTAAAGTGATATTAAAGTGCAGTGATAACTGTTACGGCACCTTATACATTCCATGTACCACTTTCAGAGTGTTATTTCCTGCTTTTTATTCCACGTTATCCAAAATACCACAACAAATGCCCCTGAGTGTCCTATGAACTATAAATGCATAAGAGGGATATAGCATTACCATGATGGGATCTACACACAAGGTATAGATCTGGCCTCAGAGGCTGAAGCGGAAGAACTACAAGTTCAACCGCAGCTTTTAAAGCTCAACTAAAAACTTTTCTTTTTCCTAAAGCTTTTAAAACTTGATGTTGTACAGACTTCTACTGTTACTTTCTACTGTTAGTTTTACCCTACCCTGTGCCTGCTTACCCTACCCTGTACCTGTTGGCATTCTCTTCCCCTCCTTATTGTTTTACTATGATTTTATTAGATTGTAAGCCTATGCGGCAGGGTCTTGCTATTTACTGTTTTACTCTGTACAGCACCATGTACATTGATGGTGCTATATAAATAAATAATAATAATAATAATAATAATAATAATAATAATAATAATAATAAAGAAGCAGATGTACACCAGTCTAGACAGGAAGTGGAGTTGGAAATTCTCCTAGACTCTTCAAAGTCAAGGAGGACTCTTCCCAGGAGCTTATCAGACAGGATGCCCAGGCTCAGAGATCATTCTCCCCCTCCCTCTGGGGACTCAGTCTCTGTCGGAGGGGGTGGGAACACTGGAACTGACAGACCCCAGAGTCTGCCACAGGATCAAGCTGGTGGAGTTGGTAGGAGATGGGAAGTGCACTATGAGGTTGGCTGCTTGGCAGCAGCTTCATGTTAAGGACCTTCTCTGAAGGAAGGATTTAGAAAAATGCCTGTTGAGCACTGTGGGAAACTGCCCAGTCAGTTGATAGGCAACAGCCTTGCTTTGTTAGACTAATTAAGCTTAGAGGATAGCTCTTAGCATTCACACTCCTTTCAGGTGTGAAGAGGAGTTTATTTATTGAATAAAGTTTTGTGGGTTGCACAGCCGACCTCTTTATTGTTTCACATCTTGGTGGGAGGGCTTGGAATCATGGCACAGTCATTCTCAGAACACTGGATTTACAAATTAGCCCAGTTATTCCCAGAATACTAGATTTACACATTAGTCCTATCCATATTTCTTTAGAAGAAAGCCCTACTTGGTACACTGCATTTTACTCCCAAATGACATCTGTTTTTGTTTAGATTTTAATAAAGAAAGAGAATTGCTTTTTTATTTTAAACAAAATGATGTGATTTGGTTGCTAAATCAGATTAGAATGCGTCCAATGGTGATTTTGTGGTTATGGAATGTGCTTCCCTCACACAAGGCAAAGCACCGGATTCTCAGTGAACTGCAGTCCTCCATGCGATATCTCAGACGGTTCCCTAACCCACAAGCACATCTTTGGGGCGAGGGGGGGGGGGACAGAGGGGCTGGATCCTCCATGTTCAGAGGCAGTATCCTTGTGATTATCAGATTTTGGGGAAAAAGAGCATGGGAATATTGTTGTCTTCATATCCTGCTTGAAAGTTTCCTAGAAGCCATGAAGGGAAAAGAATTCTAAAAGCCCCTTCACTGGTGTGGGGCATAAATAATGAAAGCGGTTTCCAGTGAAGTTAGCTGTTGCAGTGTCACGGCAGGATTGGCTGGGCGCCCTTGGAAAAAGAGAAAAGTAAACATGCCAGCATGTGTTTACAGCATGGGAGTGAGAATTGCATGCAAATAAGTGGAGGGCAGAAAAAGCAACTAAGACCTGTGTGCCATGTAACAATTTGGGATCTTATCATGTAATACTACGAACTAATATATTTTTAAAAGTAAGTCTTACACAGAGGAACAATAGAAAAGGCGGCATATTCCGGGAAATTAAATATGACAGGCTGGAGGTCTCAACTCTATTTCTCAAGGCACATGAACTGTCCAACCCTGCCTTATGACACCTTTGTTAGTGAAGATGTTTTTGGATCTTGAGTCCTTTTCTATCAGTCTGTCCATGATTTAAGATAATATGCTGCGACATGAATATCATCCAAATGGGAAAGGGCTTTCTCTAGCAGTGTTGGTGCCAAGCGAGCCACTCTGGGGAGGGCATTCTATAACTGGGGTGCCAACATGGAAAAAGCCCTCTCCCTGGTAACAGCCAATCTCACCTCCTCTGCTGGGGGCTTCTAGAGCAGGGACTCTAAAGAAGATTTAGAGTCAGGGTAGGTATATATAGGAACAGGTGATCCTTTCAGTAATCTGGCACCAGACCCTTGTGAACAGGGCCAGAAATGGACTAGAAGACAATGCAAATGACAAAGCAAATATGATCATACCATTGGAGCTGAAAGGTGAAACATTCTCCCCTCCACACACACAAATGTGTGGTGCTATTCAAGAAGATCTGACTGCAGCCCTCACATACGTAGACTTCTCACACCCATTGGGGGTGGGGTACATTTCCTCCTCTCGGGTCCAGCTCTACCATTAAGCACAGTGAGATGGTCACCTCAGGCAGCAGATGTTGGGAGGCAGCAGAAAAGTGTTGGAAAAGAGAGCTGTGCGCCATGCAGCCTGCCTGTGACCCCTGAGCTGTCTCATTTCCAGTACTGAAGAACTATTCAATTGCCACTCCACTCAGCTTTTGTACATGAAATGGCTGCCATATTGGGCTGGCCCTGCCTCCTCTCAAATCAGAGCCAATGGTTTGACATATTTGATAGCACCCCAAACTGCAAGGGAAAATGAGCTTTTTTGTGGGGGGGGGAGGGCAGGGGTGGTCTTCTTGATGTTGCTAATATGAACACAGCAAGCACATCAGGTTTAATTCAGACCCCAAATCCACTGAGTTCAAAAGCTCGAGACTCCACATCACTTTCTTATTTATTGTTAACAGAAACAACTTCTGTACTTACATTGATAGATATGGAGGAAAGTTTCTCCTAGCTTGCTAGTGAGAAGAGGCTCTGGGAGGTCTCTGAAAAACTGCTTTACCATATCCGCCACGTCATATGCTGACTGGTCTTCATAGCTGACATTCTCAGGGGAGCTTTCATTCATGTGTCGTAGGGCCTGTATTCGAGATTTCACACCTGACTTTCGGAAGAGGCCCACCTAAAACATACACCCTGAGTTAAATTAACTATGTAGCCATTTGTCATCATCAGGACAGAGAAAAATTCACATTAAATGCAAGTAATAAAAAACAACACCCAACCTAATTCATAATTGCCATAATCATGGCCAAAGTAAATGTTTTTGTAATCACTGAAAGTGAAGCTATGCATGGTAGTTTTTTTTTAATTCTGTGAAAGCGGAGGCTGTCCGGACTATAACATTCTGGGATTCTCTTGTTCCCTACTGTCTTGGCTTTTAGAAAGGATGTAAAGACACATCTTTTTCATGTAGCCTTTTAAATTATGTAATATTAATGTTTTACTGTTTTTAATGTTCCTTTTTTTAGTGTTTTAAGATTTTATTGTTTTAAATTGATGGCATTCCCCTCAGCAATTAAGGTAGTATACAAACATTAACAAATAACAACAACAACTCCTCATTTTGAAGGACATGATTTTCGGACTTAACTCCCCCACACATTATGGCTTCCTGCTTATTTTTTTCCTGTTGCCTTTAGCTGGGAAAAGGACATGGTAGAAGGATTAGTTACACAAGGATTCTGCAATATATTTTTATGATGTGTTTTCTTCTGCAAGGAACAGATAATTCTTCAAATGAGCCGTCTCGTATCTTTGCACAGCATTGTCCTTTTACAGCAGTTCTCATAAATGGAACCCCCCTGAGGTGAATTCCTGTGCACAAACCACATTTTTATTCCCAAGTGAAATCGTGTTATACTGCTTGGGATCTATTAAGGGTTGTTTTTCCTCATTTCGCAGTGGAAGAGATGACATAGTGAGAAAAAGAAATCCGTGAAAAGAAAAGAGTGGGCACATTTCCGTTTTCAAATTACAGCACTTAGTTTTTCTTTGCTTCCCATGTATGTTGTCTCATTAAATTTATCCTAAGTGTGCTACGCTCAGGTTTGAAGAAGTACAAAACGTCTTTCGAAGAAAAACTACTAAGGAGGCGGGGAGGAACCCCAAAGAGCGTAATAAGGATTGAGCGTACTCCGTGCCAATGGGATGTTGACTGACTGTTGGGGAAGGGATGGAAAACTGGAGGTGGGATGGTGATGGGTTGGACTGGAATGGAGTGGCTAGAATCCTGAAGACGGAGCGCCACAACTTTGTTGTGGAATGGTCTGTCGGGAGAGATTCACCAACTCAACAATCTTTCTGAATATAAAAAAGCTGTAAAGACTGATCTCTTTCACCAGGCCTACCCAGTCAAATTTTAAGATGTCTGGCTGTTACATTAATAATGTATTAGTTTTATATGTTTTAATCATTTTTGTATATTTTATAATATTTTTGTATTTTATCTTGTTCCCCATCTCAATCCAGAGGGAGAGGCGAGAAATAAATAAATTACTTCTTCTTCTTCTTCTTCTTCTTCTTCTTCTTCTTCTTCCAGTTTCCATTTATTGTTGTCATATTAACAGAGATTCCTTCAAAGTGCTGCTTCTTTGTCATAATTCACACAAACACTTACTGTTCCAGAAGAAAAGCTAGTTCGATGAGAGAAAGAAGTTTTTCAAGGAGAAAAGCTTTAGAACATTGAAGGTAATTACCTACTGAGTGATATCCAATGCTGTGTGAGTGGATCTCCATTCATACAGAGAAACTTCCCTTTTCACCTTGAAAATTTAGCTAGAAATAAGGCTGCCAGTAGACTTTATACACTCATAGCCTACACAAACTAGGAACCTACCTGATCCAGACAATTGTTGCGTAAAAAGCGCAGGGCTTGTTGTATGCTCTGTGGAAGGGGTTGCCCAGTTCTTTGCACATGGACTATTAAAGGCACACCAAAGATGTTCTTATCCTTGTAGTCTGGAACTTTCATCCTCTTCATGAATTTTGGTACAGCCCTGGAAAATAATAATAATAATAATAATAATAATAATAATAATAATAATAATAAATCAGTGCAGTATAGTTAGAGTGCTGGAGCGGGACTTGGGAGATCTGGTTTTTTGTCCCCACTTAGCTATGAAGCTCACAGGGAGACTTCGGTCCAGTCACTGACTTTCAGCCTAACCTACCTCACAGGGTTGTGAGGATAACATGGAAAGGAGAAGGATAACATAAGCCGCCTTGGGTTTCTTGCAAGAGGAACAAAGGCAGGATATAAATGCAATAAATAAGTGTAATGAAATTAATTGGTATCTATATGTACATAATGTGCAACTACATCCCCAGGAAGTAAGCTGCCATTGGTGTGGGACTACATTTTTTATTGGGACCAGTGTGTGTGTGTGTGTGTAGAACGAAGGTTAATTCCCCTCTCCCTACAGTTCCTATCTTTTCTAAAAGAAAGAAAGGGAATGTGAAATGCAGTCACATGTTTACTGCAGGGACCTAAGTGTTCTATATACCAAAGAGTTTAATCAGTTTCTGTCCAAAGGATTTATTATCTAGGAGACCAACATCAGGGATGGGGAATGTGTGGACCTCCAGAAGTTGTTGGACTACAGCTTTCTTTAGCCCTAGCCAACATAGCCAAGAGAATCATAAATTCATAGAACATTAGTGTTGGACGGGGCCTATAAGGCCATCAAGTCCAACCCCCTGCTCAATGCAGGAATCCACCTTAAAGCATACCTGAAAATAATGTGGGATGATGGGACCTGCAGTACAACTTCTGGAGGAACATTTGCTCTAGGTCATGCCTGCATTTGTGACCCATCAAATTGAATGTAGTTCACCAAAAAGTCCCAGGCAGCAAACCTAGGTGATTTTATCAAATCCCTGATAGGCTATCCTAAATGTCTGGTAGATTGCATTTGGCTTGGTGGCTCACAATGATTAAAGTTAGGTAGAACACTGGGCTTGATAAAGGAATAGCAGAGATGGAAAAAGGAAAGTTTCAAAGCAGATATAGATTTAATTCCTAAAGCTGGATATATTATTATTATTATTTATTTATATAGCACCATCAATGTACATTGATGTTTTACATTTTGCCACTGGCAATCAAACGTATTTGTTCTACACTAAAGCATCCTCTACAACACAGCTTTCAACACACTTTCTTAGCAAATACTTGACATCTTGAAGTGCAATAAATAATGGCAGAGATTAAACTTGAAAGCATGTACAGTTAATTTTCTCAATGTGGCTCATTATGTCTGTAATCTTAAATTGCATGATTTATCATTCCCATTCATTTATAGAATTACTGCAAAGGAATATTACATGCCAAATTCATCCTGGGTGATGCTCAAAGGATAGATTACGGAGACATTCCAAGGGTAGTACAGACCCATCTTTGTGAGAAGAATCATCTAAGTGAAACTGAAGCACGAAACAGTTTTGCTTGTTTGCGGTAGAAAGACAATTGGGATCTAAATAAACTGTGTGATGACTGCAGGGGAGGTGAAGACATTTAACAAGCTCAGGGCAAGATGAGGTATGGGACAATATCTTCTCCTGTCAGGCAGGAGAATGGAGTTCAATTCCCCAAGAGAGCGCTCTCCCTTATTTTGGGAAGGGACTATAGTTCAATAGGAGAGCACATGCTTTGCACCCAAAATTTCAGTCCCTGGCATCTCCAGTTAAAGGAGCATGATGCAGGTGATGGGGGGGGGGGAACTTCCATCCGACACCCTGGAGTGTCACTGCCAGTAGACTAGCCAGTAATGGACTACATGGACAAATGGTCTGGCTACTATCAGGAGGCTCCCCATGTTCCTACGCAAATGATATCTATATTCAGCAAATGATATCTATATTCAGTACTACCATTACGAAGATTGAGGCGGCTGCCTCAGGCAGTGGAAGCCGGGAGATGGCAGCCCCATACCTTGCTGTTCCCTTAAGCGTCACAGTCATTCTTAACCTCCTGAGCTGGTGCCTCAGAGGCTGCAATGCTTGTTTATTACTGGCCTGGTCTATTTGTCTGTCTTGCGTAGTCACTTAAGAACATAAGAAGAGCCCTGCTGGATCAGACCAAGGGTCCATCTAGTCCAGCATTCTGTTCACACAGTGGCCAGCCAGCTGCCCACAAGAAACTCACAAGCAGGACATGAGTGCGACAGCACGCTCTTGCCTATGTTCCCCAACAACTGGTGTACCTAGGCTTATTGCCTCTGCTATTGGAGATAGCATATAACCATCAAGACTAGTAAATGTTCATAGCTTCCATGGATTTGTCTAACCCCTTTTTAAAGCCTTCCAAATTGGTGGTCATCACTATGACTTGTGGTAGTGTGTCAGGGTGTATGAATTTTCCCAGTGTGTCACGTTTAGCACCATTATGAAAAATCTCTGCTAGTGAATAGGCAGAGAAGCAGACAGATCAGAATACATACTTCAGCAGGCAATGTCCCTGCATGGCTTTGCTTACATGAAGTATGCTGGCACTGGCAATGAGCAAGTGCGAGGTGTAGTGGTTGGAAGACTTAGCAAGGTGACATGTATCCTGTGCCCCCTAACCCTAGCCTGCTGTTTCAAGAGCAGTGGAGGACGCTGTCCCAGAGTTTGTATTGAAACAATATGCAACTGTTGGGCTGGTTCTGTATGTGGAATGCAGGGTGTGGGAACCATGTTATCCTTCTGCCAGGGAGGGATATCGGAGAATCAAATGAGTTTGGATTTCTATGAATCTGACCCACGGATTTGGCAGCAGACCGGCAGTTCCCAGTTCACATGGATTCTGTGGACTTGCAGATTGACTTTTTTAAAAAACTTTCCAGAATTTTACATAAATTTAGCCATAGAAAAATGCATAAAATAAAGAACACCAGCAAAAAATGTACATTTCCCCCAAGGGCTAAAACATGAACATGCTCATTTGGGGTGATTTGCCCACGGGTTTTTTTGGGGGTGCACATTTCTGCAGATGTGAATTTGTACAGATGCAAATTCATGCAAATTTACACAAATTTTGGAAACTGGAAAAAAACGGATTTCATCTATGAGCGGACAATGGGACGAAATGAACCTGATAATCTGCAAAATGCAGAGGAAAGGATTTTACAAAATCTGTACATCCCTAGTCTGAGGTAGCAAAATATCTTAGGATGGCCCTGATGAGTTTGGCACGAAAGTGACATGTGCTGTTGCACATCCAATGAGGATTTCCAGTTTCCATTATGCCCTTTAAGTGGAGGGGCGCAGCTGAGACATGAAACAACACCATTCAGGAACACCCTCCCCATATCTGTCAGATTCCATTCAACTGGAGCATCTATATCTCGACTAGCTTACCAGAGTGACTATCAAGACTTTAATGGGTCTATATACAAGGCAGGTAGTCAAAGGGCCTTGCTAGACGATGGAGTAGCCTGGTGTGAGCCCCGGCCCGGCCCCTGTGCGTCCAGATGATACACAGGGGGTCCTGGGCTCAGGCAGGGGTAACCCTCCCTTGGCCAGGGATAACCGGCACTAGTTGTGGCCCAGTATTTCCCATAGTCTCGGGCTGAGCCCGAGACCGTGGGCGTGTAGCCTGTTCCACCGCTTTTCCCAGCTACCGCATTTACTCCCGAGTAGCTGGGAAAAGTGGCAGGCGGTGCGCAGTGCTCTGCAAGAGCATTGTGGACATCAGGGCACGGTGGGGAGATGGGGGGGGGAACCGGAGCCAGGGGGGATGGGGGGGATCAGAGATCACAAGGGATGGGGGGGAATCAGAGATCACGGGGTATTGGGGGATCAGTGATTGAGGGGGGATGGGGGAATCAGAGATTGCGGGCGGGCGGATCGGAGATTGCGGGGGATGAGGGGATCGGAGATCGCGGGGGATGGGGGGATCGGAGATCATGGGAGGGCGGGGGAGATCGTGGCCAGGGGGGAAGTCAGGGGCAAGGGGGGAGCAGGGAACCCTTTATTTTTTTTAAAAAAATCTACCTTTATTGTTGGTGCGCTCCTGTGCACATGGCCCCTTTAAGGAAGAAACAAAATGGCTGACACGATGAGGCTTTCCTTTACCCTGGCCCCTCCACACGCCCGGATTTTAAGGTAGTTCTAGAAAGGCCCAAAGTCACATATCTGCTTTAAAAAAGGTGTGACTCCTTGAGCAGTGTTGATAACATTGTAATAATCAATTGCTCTGGCTATTGGGCAATATAGAAATGTAATAAATAAATAAATAATAAATAAATAATTATAATGCATTGAAAAGTAACCCCAGAAAATGCCCTAAAATGCACTACTTTTAAGCAATTTATTCTTGAGTGGGCCTTTGAACCTTGCTGTGACTCTTGCTTTCCCATCCCTGTCCCATGCATGGAAATAAAAATGGCACCCCAGAATGAGACCCAAAAGGATCATCCCTCTTGAGCTATGTGTAGAGCACATGGCTCCATCCATCTAGGAGTCAAATATGCAGGTATGGAGAGACAGAGAGAGAGGAGACCAAGACAGAGTTCAGCTCCCAACCCACCAGTATGAAAGATGAACAGGGGAGAAGGGGAGAATGTAGCAAATTAGGAGACTTGAACGCCAACCCCCGAACTACATATGCAAGTCATATCCACCACTGCAGCTACTTCTGTCTTTGGTGCTTCTCTTTTCTCTTTATTTAACTGAATGGATCTTCTCTTTCAGCAGTATGTTGCATATTTTCTGCCTGGCCAATATCTAGGACAAATCTCTAGATACACCTTTGCAGTTGAACAATAATACATGATACAACTCACTAATTACAAAACCATTACATTAATTTAAGGGAAGTTTGGTTAAAATTGTGCTGTATGTATACATTTTGATGATTTTTTTTAAAAAATGGAGCTTTACTACTACTGCAGTCAGAGAATTTCCCCGTGGTGTATAGAATCGGAGTTCCTGAATTATATTTCTTGCCGTGTGACTACAGACCAAAAAGTTACAACTTTACTTTGATTGCCTTTGGCTGCAAAATGAGTGTAATAATCCTTAGCACTCTTATATGGGCTACTTAGGTGCTAGCTAATGCCATAAAGTACTCAGCTGGAATATGTTATGTTAGAGCAAATGCTGAGGATGAATTTTGTTTGTGGAATCTGAAACTGAGCAACAGGAAGTGAGCTTGTGTTATGTAAACAAAAAGACCATAGCTAGAAAATTGAAAGTCAGAAGTGGATGGCCAAGTAGTCTCAAGTGCCTCTATCTCCTGAAGCCAGAAAATATGCAGAGGAAGAAGTTTCTGTTCCATGCGATGAAGGTGATTATGCATCAGAAAGCTCTCATGTGGATGAAGAAAATTATACCGACAATAGCATCAGTGTCAGCTTCAAATTCAACCCCCCCCCCCCAATATACTACAGTAGTTTCTGCTGGATGACCAGATTACACGCTTGCATAGTACTCCCATCTGCTCCTTTGATCATGTTCAGGGGAGAGCCATATTTTCTTTTGTATGCACATATCCATGATAAGAATTTACCCAACTTTCCCTCCTTCCTTCCTCTTGTTGGATAATAGGAACAATGCGTGCTTCCAGACACTAGGGGGTGATAGAGATTGTGTTGTATCAACAGCCGCTTGTCTTGTTCATCCTCTTTGTTGTCCTGTAACTTCATTGGTTCCGTTCTCCTACATCCTCCCCTTCCTTTTTTGCCTCTGTAAGAAGCAACATGTGCTCTCTCCCTGAGAGAAGCAAGTAACTATAGCACATGCCCTCGCTCACTTATACTCCTGCACCTATCTTTAGGGGATGCTTGTAGTTAGACAGTGTTAGATGGCCTTCTTCGACAGTTTGTATAAAAGCACTAATAGAGTAAGTTGATTTGTACTTCTAAACTGGCTCTAGCCTGTGTTTATTCCCTCCAATACTAAATGCTGTGTCACTATGGTTTTTTTATAGAAGGCAACTCCGTTGTAAGTCACACCAGACTTTCCAACACCTCTTACTCCCCTTTCTCTAGCCCTCCTTTCAATTACCGCGTATTCTATGACCTCATAGGAATTAGGAGGCCGAAATCCCCACTCCAGATGCAAAGGAGCCTTCGGCCTCTTGGTAGCAGAGGTACAAAAACTGCTGTGGCTATGACTTGAATGCCAATTATGCACCACATGATTCTGTACAATGAACACAAATTGCTACGAAGTCCACAGCAAAGTGCTACAGTGCTGATCATAATATGTAATCCAGGTTGTGATTAAACCTGTATAACACAGTCAGGTTTGATATTTTTATGGCACAGGAGGAGGATCACTGCAAAATGGCCCTAGTTTCATCACTGTTCCTTATACAGTATATATTGGACCACAAATGGGTGTACGTCAGGGCTGTCACTCCTTAAATACCACAGTAGCCATTTATAAGATGGGCAATTTTGGAGATGAACAAGACAAGTGGCTGTTCATACAACACAATCTCTATCACCCCCTAGTGTCTGGAAGCATGCATTGTTCCTACTATCCAACAAGAGGAAGGAAGGAGGGAAAGTTGGGTAAAAGCTGGGAGTTGCAGTCCAACCCATCTGAAGAGCAAGATGTTGGGGAAGGTTGACTTATAGTGTCATTATACCGACATGGGTTCTTGGACTATAACTTCAATTTCCATTGGTTGAAATGAGCAATTAAACTTCTTATAACTTCTGAAATGCAGAATGG
Organism: Elgaria multicarinata webbii; assembly: GCF_023053635.1. NCBI lineage: Eukaryota > Metazoa > Chordata > Lepidosauria > Squamata > Anguidae > Elgaria > Elgaria multicarinata. The sequence continues at coordinate 108,087,983 of NC_086175.1, read as the reverse complement.
ACTTTCACCAAATAAGCAAAAGGGACTTTCCTATAATATATTTGATTTAAAAAACAATAATTTCCTAGACTGTATAATTAAAGAATTCTGAAAACAAAAAAGACCCGTCTCAAACTATACAATACTCACCATGTCCAGCCATGCTTGTTTGACATGGAGTATTTTTCCATGATGGCAGTAAGGCGAAGCAGAGAAAATTTTTGCAGCAGATTTAATTGAGCAGCTGACTGACTGCTGATCTGCAATGATCCTATGGAATGGCTCAGTTGGTGAGAGATCTGGAAACTATGCCAACGTAATCGCCTTTAGACAGACAAAATAAAACACAATTGAGTAAGAAGCCTGGTTATGGTGCTAGGCTGATGCTTTTAAATTGTGTCTGCAAGTTCACGTGCTTTTCTTTTTTTGTTGTCTGTACCTGTACAAATCCAGAGTGCTTCTAGAGCCGGTTGTCAACATTTATGTAACACAATAAGAACCCATTTAAGAAGTTTGAGAAATGTTGCAGACTATGATTATTATTCATACAGTACAACACCGCCATTTATTTTTGTTCCAGTAAATTCCATTCACTTCTATGGAGCTTATACTTGAATATGAAGGTGCATAATCATAGTCACAGGGTATAATCCATAACTGTGCTGTGCTGACACTAACCCCTCTAGCAGCCAAGCCCTAGAAAAGCCCCAAAGTTGAGACAATGCTTCAATTACTTGGGAAAGTTGGAACAACTTCCATCCAACTGTACTTCCTTTCTAATAGGATACTGCCTGTCCTCCAGTTAATACTCTTGTAATCAGGAAAGAAGTTTTAAATGGAAAATACTTCAGGAATGTTAAACAATTCAAAACTAAAATAGGAAATAAAATACAATTTTAAATCAAGAGTTAAAATTAATTCCTATGATTTTGAGCTGCCATGTGTCTCTGGGCTACTCCTGCAAAAGCAACCAGCTATTCCCTTCTCAAATAACAATAGAAGAATTGTATGACAATTTTATACTTCCAATAGATTTTTTTCTACTTTGGAACTCCATGCAATAGGATTTTCCTGACCTATATCCAATAAAAGAAGGCCTACAAACCTGTTTGGCCTGGTGAGAGATGCTCCAACACCAGAGTCTCTTCTGTCCCTGACACCAGTAGCTTCTGATTCATTGAGAGATGTCCCATCTCTATCCATATCACTAGGTGTTGTCCGGCCATCAGATACAGAGTTCTGTTCAAAGTCTAATGAAATCTTAGCTGTTGACTGGAATGCTAAAGACCCACACTCACCAATTGATAAAGCATTGTTTTTCAGTTCTGGCAATATATTTTTGGACCAGTCATCTACAGATTCTTGAAGCCCATTGACATGTTGCAAAATGTCATCCAGGTGAGGAAAAAGGTTTTCTCTTTCCAAGTCCAGAAGATCTCCAGTGCTGGCATATAAATGAGAACCTGGAACATTGTCATAAATGCTGACACGGCTCTCCTTTGGACAGGAAGCGAGGGGACTGGCCTCTTTAGGCGTTGAGCAGGTCTTGTTGCTTAACGAAATGCTGCCTGTCCTCCAGTTCACACTGTTGTCGGTGGGAGAGAGGCTTTCAATGGAAAGTGCCTTAGGAAATGTCCCGGGCTTGTGGTCTTTAGGAATATGGACAACTAGGTTCTCTTGGGAATGGAATTCATTTCTACGATTTTGATCCATCACTTGCCTCAGAGCTGCTCCTGCAAGGACATCCAGGTCCTCCAAGTACATGCCACCTCGTTTATTTGCTTCATGATATTTACGTTCCTTTAAGGAAGGGGTGCTAATGCCACTACTGCTAATCTCTGATTGGCTACTGTCATTGCTGGATTTAACAGAGAAGGAAAACCCTTGTTTGACTGTGTCTTGGACTGTTATATTTTGGAGGTCCCCATTCCCAATCTGCACACATTGCATGTCCTTTAAGCTTTTGGGCTCATGCTGAAGCATAGGTCTACTTATTACTAAGCCACTAGTCCTTCCAGAGCCTTTTAATTTCCCATGTGCACCTTTGGTTTTTAGTGTCTCCATGCGCTTTAGAAACGTTTTGGCTCTGGTTCGTGTTGTTTTTTCATTCCCAAGGTTAAGAGAGTCTTCTGGAAGCTGGGGAGGGGTACTACCAATTGATGCAGCATCATGCGCAAGAATGTTTTCTGCACAGTGTTGTCCTGAACAGTCAAATGTCTCCCTCAGAAGGCCGCTGACCCCAGACTGGCTCCTGTGGTCACTTCCCCCACTGCTCTCACTGTGAATTGATGAGACTTCAGGCTCACTCAGATCGGTAAGCACACTTTCGCTACTGGTGGTGATTTTCATTTTAATGTCCCCCGGGGACCCATGTTTGTCTGTCTGATGAATGAAGGTATCAATGTTGTCCACCCGAGACCACCTTCGGCTTGTCCTTTGGAAAGTCCATTTGTTACTGATGGCACAAAGATCTTCTTCATCAGAGTCTTCGCTCTGAAAAACAGCATATAGGACCTGGATAAATAGAATGCCTTTCCCTTTCTAGCATTATAGACTTAAAAAAAATGGTGATGCAGTAAAGTTAACCAGACTGGCTGAAGATAATGGATTACAGCCCTCTTTTCCTCACTTTCTAAAATTCCAATATAGGCTCTGAAATGTAGAAATAAATAGAGTGGATTCAGCATAAAGTCAATATCCTTCAACATTAGCTCATTCAATAGATCCATCTGGAATATACTCTCTCTTGGTTCACAAGCAAAAGCCTCATGGACATTGACTGAATAAAATCACTGGGGGAATAAAATGAAACAGATGATACTATCAACTATAATGCATTACTCTATAAATTCTAAATGGATGACATTATCCCATGTGGCCAAACAACATCTTGTTTTCATGTATAAGCTATGACAAAGTTAATCAAAAGGGAGTTTCAGTTAATCCTTATGTAAAATGTTTGATCGCCTTCTCCTGTACAATCCGTCCCATACACTCAGGTCCTCTGGGAAAAATCTACTTCAGCTAGCAAAAACTAGATTAAGAACTGTTACCCAGAGGACCTTCTCTTCTGCTGCTCCCAGACTGTGGAATGGCCTGCCAGAGGAGACTCATCAACTTAACAGTCTACTAGCATTCAAGAAAGTTATAAAGAATTATCTCTTCTGGCAGGCCTATCCAGTGGAATTTTAAGATGTTTTTAGAATGTTTTTAGGATGTTTTTAACAATGTATATTATGTTTTAATTCAGTTTTATGTATTTTATCATTTATTGTTGTTCCCCGTCTTGATCAAAATGGAGAGGCGGGTAAGAAATATATTATTATTATTATTATTATTATTATTATTATTATTATTATTATTATTATTACTATTATTATTATTACTACTATTATTATTATTATTACTATTATTATAATGTTATATGATGACTATCAGTATTATTTTAGCCCCCATTCCCCAAAGAAAACATAAGGAGGTCTGTCCTGAGACTACCATGTATGTAACAGCTGTTTGACATCTGTAACCCTAATCCAGTTATAGTTGTGGGCAACTGTTTAAACTTGTGAAAGAATGGAACAAAATTATAATAAAAAAGTATAAACCCATTTGCAAGTATGATCAAAATTATAATTTAAAAAGTATGAACACCTGAGCACTGAAAAAAAGCATGGTGATCGGAGTGGGGTGTGGTCTGGGTCTTGGAGACATGACGGGGTCTGCTACAAATGTGCTTAGGATATGTTCTGGAGCCAGCTGAAGGACTGAGCAGGAGAAAAAGCTGCAGCAAGGCTGATAGTCTGTCAGTTGTATTATGGATTATTCAGTGGCTTATTCGCAGGGTGGCTTAGTGTGATGTGCGAACCCGCCCATCATGTACAACAACAGGTGGCCCCAGATGCAGATGAACCATTTGCATCAAAAGAAACATCCAGATGTTCAATAAAGCTCAAGTAGCTCAGATGAGCATCACAGTGTGTATGAGGATGTGCCTTCCGATGCAGATTTGCAACACAGTGGAAACTATTTATTCCAGCATGTAAGAGCATGCAGATCTCACTTGCTGGACTGGGACAACTGCATCTAGTTGTGCAATTCTGTATCCAGTTATGCATAAAGAAATCTTGTTAATTTCACCGGGCATTAAAAAAAACGTAATTGTATTTAAACCTGGAATCCCTGTTCTAACTAGCCCTGGACAAATCCTTAAAGATATATCTGAAACATACGAACAAATACTCCACCTAGGCTACAATTCTAAACACATTTACTAGGAAGTAAGCCTCTCTGAAGACGATGGGATTGACTTCTGTGTAAACATGCTTAGGATTGCCATGTAGCTATCATTATGAGATTATCTTTAGCTTTTTAGAGCTGTGTAAAAGCAGAAAATGTGACTTGAAAATATGGTTTCTTCAGGTGGATGTGGATGCCAACAAAATGCACAAATGTAGCTGCTTTTTAATGGATTTCCCCTACATTTTGTTCCTCACTGGGACCATGACCCCACAGCTGCAGAAGGCAGTTGTTCCAACAGCAGCTGTGTCTATCCAAATGACTTAAGGGCAAATTTTCTTCACAATTTAATGGAACGTCACAATGCAAGTGCACGGTTTAGTTGGAGCTTAATGGGTGGGGCTAAGAGTTTGATTACGTAGAAGTACACGTGAAGATTGTCAATGATTAAAATTGAATGCCGTTTCTGTCTTTTCTTCTCTTCCCAAATGCCTCAGAGTCAGACCGTTCTTTCTTGATTGGCCTCCATTACATAAGACTATTTTGCAGCTTACTTGGCTGTTGTTTTTCTAAAACATAAGTGTGTCAAGATTTCTAACTGAGCAATGTCTGCTTGGCTTTAACCTCCAGGCCTTGCAAACAGCAGATACAGTTGTTAAACGAGGCAGCAGTCAGGTAACTTTAGACTCTGGACTTAATGGTCTTATATGGGGTGTGTGTGTGGGTACTTGTGTCGGCACCGACCTCACACAGAAGGCCTTGCCTAGCACACCCTTCTCAAGCCAAGAGTCACCTCTTGAAAAGCCTGAGGAAAGGGTAAAAACAACACAACCTCTCCCCTATATGTGAGGGAACAAGGTAAAGGGGTTTGGAAAATAGGTTCTATTGCTGAGGTACTGAACTGCAGGTGTATTGTTAGATGTTTTTGCACTGTGTAATATAGCAGGTAATAAATCCGAGCTGACATGTGGTTTGTGGTAACAGAACACAAAGTAAAGTTTATTGAAATTTAACAGATCTTTGGTATTTCAATTTGGATCAAACCTGCTTATTTTTTTACTTAAAACAACAATCCCAAGTCCCCTCACTCCTCACACCAAACACTGTCTGTTCTCACTCCTCACACCAAACACTCTCACGAAGCGCGAGCCAGACTAAAACTCCCAGACTAAAACCAAACCTCAAAACTAAACTCACAATCCCCTCAGCCAACCTATTTATACTCCTCCCTCCCCCTCTCTCACCACATCACTAGCCACACCCACTCAGTCAAACATTCTGCACTCACTAGACATACAAAGCCGGACATACCTAAGGGACAGAAAGGTGGGTATCACCACAGTATTCTCAAGCTGGAAACGAAAGTGGAGAAAAAGGAGGAGACACTTGTGGGTGAGTGATGGAACCAGGAGGCAAAGAAAGGCAAGGCTGATGCTACCTATCAGTTAATGGGTATGTTCATCTGAAAGTTCAGCTGTAAAGTTAATGCTTAATGCACTGTGAACACGCCTTGTCCTCACTTGATGTTTAATCTTTCAGACAAAGTGTGCTTAGGATAGGGATGTCCGTCCTTTGAAAATCCAACCCCTTTTGGGGCCTGACAGGTCTCCACTGCCTGTCCGGCTTGGCTTGCATTCATGACCCAAAGCCGCAGGTATTTCCTGATGTACGGGAGCTTTTTGCGGGTTTTTCTTCCTCTTTAATAATTTGCACAAATTGCGCCTGGAATTTGCGTGAATTATGACTGCAATTTGCACAACTTTCTATTGCCCAACCTCCTGAAAATCCATGAGCTGGCCCAACTCGATGCGTTTCAAGCCATGAGAGCTTGTGGGGAAGGGAGCCAATGTCCAGGAAGCTGAGATTCTGAAAGCTTGGTGAACTCCCCACCCCACCCTGACAGATTCCTCCTACATCCCTAGGTTAGGAGAAGACTTTTAACCTACCAGTGAGTGTTTGAAAAAAGGAAGCAGGACAGTTTTTCTGAAATGAGGCCAGACTCAACCACTTACAGTACGAAGAAATGGGATAGTTTTAGGTCCGCCTGAGAAGAAATAGGATAGCATTCCACTCCAGTTTATGCTACTTCAAGCATTGCTGGCAGCAACTTCTGTAGCACCACTGACAAGAATTTGTCAGGCATGTTGCAAGAGAAACCAAGTTTCTTAAGGCAATGATCTGCACTATGCAAACTACTGATTAGAAAACACCCCTGAGACAGGAGTGCCTTGTAAATAGAATGTTGTTGGCTCCGCTACAAAATTCTCCATATCAAACGGCATTTTCTGCATTCCTTCTTGAAACCCCTTAAGCCTTAAATAATGCCTGTGTTACACAAGGAGGCTGTAAACATGGCAAGCTTTATTTTAATAAGTCAGCACTAAAAAATGAAAAATGTTATTGGCTTTTTATCTGGCAGGGAATCATGTCCTATGGTCACATGGCTTTGGACAATACGGCAAGGCAACGTCCTCAGAGTACCAAGCTAACTAGGCAACGTGTATTTTGAGAAGGCTGCTGGGAATTGTTTTCTTATCATCGAGCCTTTCTCATTTGCTGCTATGCAAGTGTGTTTATGCCTCTAGATTGTTACTGAACTAAAGACTACAACAGGCAGTGTGGAGGAGGTGGAAAGGTGGCTGCCACGTGATGATAGTGATCAGGATCTGGGGGTTAGACCTCCATCACAAGTCAAAGATTGCAGTGGACACAGTGCTAATATATTACATGGCACAGAAATCCAATACTATTACATTACAATCTATGCTACATTCTAGTAAGTTTTCATTTGCCCATTGATGCAACATAAAGGCTAGTTACTATCCTCTTGTATTATTTACATTACAGCAAGATTCTATACACCAGCGCTGAATATACAATGAGCTACAACTAGTCTTCGTGCACAATTTCAGACTCAGTGGTTAAACACGAGGAGAATTCTAGTGCTAATCCTAGGAGATTTCAAAAGCTCTGGCCTATACAAAGAACAAACATTTCTAAATTCGTATTCACTTGCCTTTTTCCTTTGGAGGTTTACATCGAGTTTCATTGAGGCGCACTTGTTCAGTGTGTTCAGTCGTCTAAAAGAAAAGCAAGACCCAAAGATTAGCATCTCATGAACCAACTGAATTGGCTCCTTATGATCTCAGATATTGTTCCCTCTTTCATTTGTATGAATACAACTTTCAATGAATACAACTAGTGGGTTATGCAATGCTAATTCCTATACGTAAGACTGGTACAGGAATCCATTTTTCTCTGCATACCAAATCAGCCAGCCATAAATTTGGTGATTTGAAAGATTGATACCCATTACCATAATCAGAAATGGGCTTCTGGATAAGATTTCAGACAATCCTACATCTTTATCATCCTTCCCCCATTAAATCTGATAGATTTCAGTAACCTGACATATGCAAAATCCCAATATTAGAAAGGAAGTCAAATAAACATACTTAATAACATAAGATGATGATGATGATGATGACGATAACAAGTACCTTCTATCTACATAACGAAATATATATTTATAGCTCTAATTTCTCACAACTATAAAAAGCATTTTTTTTAAAGAAAAGTACTTAGATTAGAGCAGGACATACGTTTAATAACAGGCAACTCTTTAAAAAACTCAATTGATTGGTATTGAGGGTCTCTTAAACTAAACCCAAGCTTTGAGACTGACACTTATTTCCTGAAAGTGGTAGTAAAGAAAGGTGGTTGCCTATATATATTTCTTGAGCCCCAACTCTCATTCCTGGTCAAAAGGTTTTGCAGGTTTTAGAAACACTAAAAACCGTGAAAAAAACAATCAAATGCTTATTGGAGTGATAAAAGTGCATCTAGCAGGCAATTAGTTCTCTCATAGCAACTTCAACATTCTTTAAAAAGCACAACCATCTTTCTCTGACCTTAGTTCGAGAACATAGGAAGTTACCTTATACCGAGAAAGACCATTGGTCTATCCAACCCAGTATGATTGACAGTGACTGGCAGCAGTTCTCCAGGTTTGGAGATGATGGGGATTCAACCTGGGAACTTCTGTATACAAAGCAGATGTTCTACCACTGAGTTATAGTCCTTCCCTTCACGGTCCCTTCTGTGAAGACTAAGGACGGTTCTACACCAGCCTGAAAATGTGGGCTGGTCATGGCTGAGTCCCTGTGCATCCAAATGACAGATGAGTGTGGGTTTTCCCTGGGAAAATAAATAATCCCTGGGAAAATCCAATTCTTCCCATGGTCTCGGGATCGTCCTGAGACTGCGGGAGGTGTGGCCGCCCATGCCAGCTTTTTCCCTCTTCTCCACGAGTAGCAGGGAGCAGTAGATGAAGGAACTGGGCCTGGAGGAATCGGGGTTGGGGCTTTTTTAAAAAAACTCACTGTTCGTTGGAGTGCACGTTCCTTTAAAAAAAATGGCGGGCGCAACACCCTCCTTCCTCCCGGGATTTTGCGCCTGCATGTGGACTAAGGGAAGGATCTCACAATCAGGATATCGTGAGATCCTCCCCCTCCCTCCCTCTATACTGGGCTGGTGTAGAAATGGCCTAAGTAGAAGAACTTGCTCTTGCAAGAGTTCATATGTGTGCCCAAGGAGCAGTATCCAACTGTGTCATTCCGCTAGCACAAATGACGCTGCGCCAGTGAAACTAGGGTTCCAAACTATGCACAAGAGGAGAATTCAACTAAAGTTATATTTGTGCAAGTGTGGGTGTGCAAGTGGTTGCACAACCTGTTGTACAAGCAATTGTGCATTACAGTTGTGCAAGCCTTTGTGCAACTAGTTGCTGATTATGCTTGTACAATCCATTGTGCAACCATTTGCACAATGTTTGTGCAACCATAATGCACAATGGAAAGATTTGACAGAACTCCACTAGCACTATTTGAGTTTGTGGATTGACACTATTGGATACTGCTCATTGTCCGCAGAGCTCTGAGTCAATGCTCTGTTTCCTATAGACCTCATCAATGGTGTCACATTTATTAGTGAACTGATCTCTTCAAGAACAAATACTTCAAAAGTGACAATAATTTCCCATCTACATTTTTCTCCAAATCTACATTAAAAGATAATCCCCTCCTCAATACTCAGGTTTACATTTTGATGGAGTCAGTGACCAGATGCCAGCATACTGATTTAGTTGTTCACATTTTAAGCAAGAAAGATGATGACATATCTTCTGGGGGCCTTCCAATATTTTGAAACAGATCGTGCCAATGAAATGAAAGGATTAATGGCTGTCTTTATATCTCTAGAGTCTCCAATTAAACACAGCCTGCCTGGATTTCTCGCACCCTCTTGACGTGCCAATGGCAGAAGACAGAGTTCTCCATCTGCTTACATCTGTCACTGGAATGAGAATCAAAGTCCCAGCAAGAATAATTCCAAGACTAGAAACAATAGTCAATGACATTATGATCAATGTGTTATACTTTGGACTCAGAGAACTGTTTTCCATGTACAAAAAAGGCACGAACAGCAGCAATTGTGTAAAATGCAACATGAACAGGGGGCTGGATCCAGATTGTTTGCCTGTATTCAAAAATCACAATTCATACATGTCTGCACCCTATCATAAATAATACTCTTGTTGTGTATATTTCTTTTTTACTTGGGGGACTGTAATACTCCAAAGATGTTCCATGGAGTTCAATGCTACTGCATAAAACCACTGGAGAGGGCCAAGTATCGTAAGGACATAAGAAGAGTGTTTTACTGTGGTTTTAATTTTTGTGAACTGTCCAGAGAGCTTCGGCTATTGGGCGGTATAAAAATGTAATAAATAAATAAATAAATAAGAGCCATGCTGGATCAAACAAATGGCCTCTCTAGCATTTTGATCACACAATGGCCAAGCACATACCTATGGGAAGACCAGAAGTAGGACATGAGTGCAATAACATGTATCCCATCAATTGGTATTTATTTATTTATTTATTTATTGTGTTTATATCCCACCTTTTTTCCTTCAAGGAACCCAAGGTGGTGTACATAAACCTCCTCTTCTCCATTTTATCCTCACAACAACCACCCTGTGAGGTAGGTTGGGCTGAGAGTCTGTGACTGGCCCAAAGTCACCAGTGGGTTTCCATGGTTGAGTGGGGACTAGAACTCGGATCTCCTGACTCACAGTCCAACACTTTAGCCACTATACCACACTGGCTCAGATACTGGAGGTAATACATAGCCATTGTGACCAGTAGCCATTGATAACCCCATCAGCATATATGACAGGTTTAAGGGCAAAAAGTCTAGAATACCTTCCTACATAACGTGTACTAAACGTAATAATATTGTAGAGCAAAATCTCTTAAAACTGGACTGCCTTTTGCTCTGTTTTTCTGTGTGTACACCTTAGCACAGGTCAGAATTCTAACTCTCTATGGGTCCAAGTGTGCAGTTCTTATTGAGCAGCTGCAAAGGAATCCAGCCAAGGGCAGTAACTGCAGCAATATGTCTGAGGTGAGCAGCAGCAACAAAGTAGGCCTCCTACATCACTGCGGTTCTACAACCATGATGAAGGTTTCTGGGAGGGTCTCTCAGCCATTTGGCTTCTGCAGTGGTTCAGTTATCCAAAAGGCAACAAAAATGCAGCCGCTTGATAAGGCTGATTCACACAATCCTGCAAGTCTCTAACCATGTGTTGTCTTGACCCTAGTTTAGCCACAACCAAAAAGGGAAAAATAAAATAAAATGTCCCTGCTGCTGCTGCTACATGCCATCAAATTCAATTGGCAGTTTGCCACTGAATTCCAGCAGCAAACTGTAACTAAAGAAAAGACAGCCGGGGGGGGGGGGGCTACCAAATTTGCAGCTGTGGCAAAACAATTGACAGTTTGCTGCCAAATTTTAGTGGAAAATCAAAACAGAGGCCCCAAAAGGCCAAATGTAGCTTTAAAGTTTTGCTCTAGTGCTAAATTCAGCCCTTTAAGGCCGTCTTTGCAGTTTGCTGCTGAAATTCAGTGTCAAAATGCCAACTGTTTTCATGCTGCTGCTGCTGTAATTTGATGGCGTGTTCCAGCCGTAGGGGTGTGGACCCTAGGTTGTTTTGGGGGATTGAAATTGGCCCCCACACCCCCAAATTTGCCCACCTCCGTGGTAGAGCATATTTATTTTCCTACACTTGTGCCTCTCTGGCTGGGGAAGGCAAACAGAGATATAGGTTCCTCAGGTGGGGCAGATCTCTTTAAAATGTCTAGCCTGCATGATGTTGAAGGGTTCAAAATATATCACAGCAATTCCTATAAAAGAGATAGATCCTGTACAACAGTCAGTATTTGTATTTTTTTTGTAAGAGAACTAGGTTCAAATTCCTGTCCGTCCATGAAGCTTGTCTGAGACCAAAACTAGCTATTAGTTGAGGCTTGGGGCTGGGAACCTGGGCCCCAGCTGAACTGCTATAATTGGATGGAGAGAAGAGGCATGATTTTCAGCAGAGAAGTGGTGATTATGAAGGGATGCTTAAATTCTAAACATGCACCTGGAACCTTGGATGGAGGACAAAGGAATTGGGGGGGGGGAAAGGACTGCCAATAATAGGCAGTGGGTGAAGGAACAATTAACTGTCTTCCTTCTGCTCACCACTTCTCTGCTCTAAATACTCCCTGCTGTCTCGCAGCTGTTTAGCGATACTCTAGTCCACAGTTCAGGATCTCCACTGACCTGTAGTTCTGGCCTCAAGGCCTAAGTACGTGTGACATTAGCAATGAGGTGTTTTTTGTTTAAATTAAATATAAGCTACGTTGGGGAGATCGTTATCAAGATTGCAGCATGTGGGGATGGGAAGACTTCAGTCTCCATGAAATCTGACCCTCCATGGCAATTGGCATTAGAAAAAAAAGCTCTGATTGGCACCAATGGGATTCCCACCCCCACCCCCCATGTTAATTGTGCATACGGAGGAGGCAGGATTTAATGGGGACGCTGGCTGGAGGGGGAAAGTCTAAACCTCCCCTCCCCATGTGCTGTGATCTTGATAACATTTTTGGGGTAGGAGCGCTGAGGCTGGTATGTAGTTAAAAAGTACATACGGAGTAGGGTGACCAAATGAAAAGTTGTACAGTTGTATTGAAAAGGGACTTTCAGCACGTTTTTGTTTGTTTCCATGCAGCACCTGGTGAAATTCCCTCTTCATCGCAACAGTTAAAGCTGCAGGAACCCTGCCTTCTTGACCAGATACAATGACATCTGCTGAAATTCCTTTTTCTATACCACTTTTAAAGGTCCAGGAGCCCTGTCCTCCTTTTCATATGGTCACTGTAATACGGAGTGATCGCTAATTACGCTGGAAGTATCACAATTACTTTTAGCTGGATCATCTACTTCCTCCACAGGGGAGGAGGGATACTAATAAAATTAGGTAAAATTTATAAAGTTCTCTTTATATTTTATAATGTATGTTGTGCATTGGGATGTCCATTGCTGGGAAATACAGTTCTTTTTTGGCTCGATGGAGTTCTGCGACATGTATGACGAGCTTGTGTCTGCGAGCTCAGCTGTGGGCTGCTCCCCGAACTCTGGTAACTTTTTTGCACGGTTTTTTGGTTTTGTTTGGAAGGTTCAGCAGTTTGTGCAAATTATGGCTGAATTTGCACAAATTACACCATAATCTGCATAATTTGTGCGAATAGGTCTGAAATCTGTGCAAAATTGGGCCGTAATCTGCTCAATTTGCAGAACTTTAAAAATGTGCACAATTCCCGGAAAATCCACAAACTTGCCCGACTTGTTGCAGATCGTGCTGGGCGCTGCATGGTAACTGAAACAAACTCTCGGAGGGTCGAGCCTATGAAAACCCATCAAACTTCACCCCGAATGGATTTCTACGTCATCCCTAGTTGTGCAATGCTAAAAAAAAAAAGTGTATTAAAATAAGAGCGTAAAAAAGCGAAACACTTTACCTACAAAGAGGTTCTACAAGATCCTTGTCAAGAAAATCATGATCTTTCTTTACAGCAGCAATGTCAATAGGAAACTGGGAATCTACAAGAAAAGGAGCACTTGTTACTGAAGTGGTTACACACTTACTTGCTTCCAAGAGGGACTGAATGTACTTTCAGACTAAAATGCAAACACAAGGGAAAACTAGAATTTCCCCCACTAATATTATTTCTGATAATATGACTTCCTTTTATAACTCAAATGGAGTTGTTAAGATCTAACTAAAATGATATCAACATGCCATATTCAATAATACAATAGGACATCAGAAGGCTCATTTTTCATGAAATGCGTTCTGATCAGAACTGTAAAACTTGCTATTCCATCAAAGAGACCGACCATCCACGCCCTGACTCCACCAGGGCAGGATCTACACTACTGATTTAAAATGGTTTGTAACAGTTTTGACAATTGTTAGAGCCTAGGACACACATCATAGACAGTTTTCAAACTGTTTTCAAAGTGTTATATCCTGCTTGGTGTAGATCTGGCCCAGACACTTTTTAATGCTTTCTTGTTGTCTTTACACAAGACACTGTTAAGTTGCACAATGTTGTTATACAAAACACTTGCTTATAAAAGTTATATAGAGTAACAAGCGTATAAGTTATTTATTCTCCATTATTTATTTGTTGAAATATTCTGTCCTCCTCCCTTTGGGACGCTAACAATGAAAACACAAGAATAACGTCCTGCATGCTACCCTACATTTTTAAACAGTCTAGAAATACAGTAAATACTCCCATTTTTCAAAATTGTAGGATCCTATGGGGCTGTCATATAAAACGGTTATGAATGCAAAATTGCAGCTTGTGACTTGGCACGATACTAGACACGATACCTTTTAAAATGTAAATAGCAGGCACCTCCCACAATACAGATTGGGACCCTGGCAGATTGGGGGAGGCAAGGAGCTTTAACCCTTCATATTACACTGCTGTCCTGATCCAGATCATGCTCTGTGAGCCTATTATTTTCATTGGGAAAAAAGCTTCAATTGGGAGCTCTTCCAATACAAAGAGGAGGCATAGTTTCCCCCGCCCCCCATCCAGTTTGGGAAAACCTATGCCAGGGTCCTGATCCAGATTGCCTTCCCCTGCCTATTTATTTTTAAAAAGATATCCACGTGCTTTTAAAAAGATATTCACGTGCTTGTTATGTGCATAAATAGCTTGTCTACTTTGGCCTTCATTTATTGAGGACGCAGATGTCTTTCTTCAAGAAAGCCCTTCACTTGTAGGGATATTTCATTTCTCCAGTACTCAAAACCCAATATGTTAGTACTGGGAAAATCCCAAGTCTCTCCTAAGCTCTGTGTCCTAACGTGTGAATTTCAATAGTGAATAATCTGTGGAGTATACAAATGTAATTGACACCAACTGCATAGTATAGTAATCAGGATATGTGTTGAGTCATGTGAAAGAAAGCAGTCCTTCAAATATTCTGGTCGCCAACTGGACATTGCTAAATAGCAATGAGTGATACAGTCCTCCTTCTCCCCCTAGCTGTACCATTTTGTGTGACTTTAAGAAGAAAAATCAATTAAAAAGAAAACCTTTAGAGGCAGAATGCACCCTTCTGTACCATGTTAATCTTTAACAGCCCAACAAAAATGTACAAGTGAACACAAGTTAGCAAGGCTAACCCATCTCTCTACCTCTCCACAGCAATGCAAGACAATATTAAGAACTTTTTCCTGACCTCCAATTATTTATTTCTTAATTAAAATGTTTATATCCCACCTTTCAGTTTCTGATGGGGATCCAAGGCGCCTTATAACATCAGTTAACATCAATATACATTCCATTATACAGTAGGGATTAAGCAAATATGAGCTTAAAAAACAGAAGTCAGATATTAAATCACAGAATGTGGGAAAAATTAAACCAAAGTAAAGGTGTGATGGAACATATAGAAAAGGGGGGCAGCATGCCAAAATGCTAATGAGGAAGGGGCCAACTGGACTTCCCATCTTAGAGAAGATCCACTTAGGGTGCTACAACTGAAAGACTCAGTCCAGTCTCCTGGCCATCTGGACTTCTGAAGCAAAGCAGGACCTCCACTGAGTTGTGTGGGATAAAATAGACCCTGTACACTCATAGATAGGGAGATGTGAGGAATGTGTTTCACTTCATTTTTTATCAGGATTTTACCCAGTTCACACTGTCCAAACTGAACACAGACTTGGATGCAATCCGAAGCTGAACTCTGGACATTCCTGAGGTTGCAATGTGATTCCCGGAACAACCCCCCCCCCCAATGCATTCAACAAGATGCGAACATTTGAAAAATGTGCATAAAAAGGTGTAGTGGCTACTGTACTATCTCCAAAACATACCTTCATACAGTTGTGCATACTGTGGAAATCCGGCAGCTCGCAACCAGTCACAGGCCTCCTTTGCTTCAATTTCTAAAAAGTAAGAAAGAACAGGAAGCTTTAATATTGAATTTTATGCCCTTGGTATTTCTTAAGTCAGCTGTGAAACAAAAAATATATCCCACAGTGCAACAGCATTTTATCTGCATGTTTTCATATATAATTCAATGCTATTTTTAAAGACAGACCAAGATGTCTTGTAATTCGTTTTTTGTAATTGTTTGCTTCTACGAACATTGGCTCACACCTAAGGATGTGCGGTTTGTGTAAAATTGTCAGTGTTACGCACCTTTCATTCCGTCATCCATTCATTGACAGAATTGGATATTTTGATTCTGAATTTGTGCAAATTCGCACATACCAAATTCATGAATTCCCCCAAATGCATTAATTCCTCTGAAATGCATTTTTTCATTTTTTTTAATGCACAATTCCAGATGGGCAGGATCTACACTACTGCTTTATAACGATTTATAACAGTATTGACAACTATTCAGGCCCAGGACACATTGTATATACCGTTTGCAAAGCATTTTCAAAATGTTATATCCTGCTTGGTGTAGATCTGGCCATGGTTAAAATAACAATTTGCAGAACCGTGATGGAGAGAGGGGAGCCAGTCTGCTGAGGAATCCGTGAGTCGGATTCATATAAATCCAAACTCATTCAGTTTTGTTGAGGATTTCTCTGAGGCCTTAGCTAGACCTGAAGTTTATTCCGGGATCGTCCTGGGGTCATCCCTGTTCATGTAAATGACACACAGGGGATCCCGGGAGCAGGCAGGGACAACCCCGGGACGATCCCGGGATAAACCTTAGGTCTAGCTAAGGCCTGACATCCCTTACTCACACCAAGAATATCATCACCATTTCAGCAAACCAGAAGAAAAACCCACTTTGCTTGCTGAAATCAAGCAATCTCTCAATGATAATCTGAAAAGCCAGGCTCAGTTTGGCACTGTTTTAATTAGCAGCTGCATTTTCTCAGAGCCTCTTCTCAGATCTTTTAATGTAATTTGATTCAACTTTGGATAAGATGACATTATTCTCTCTCCTGCCCCCCCCCCACCAAAAGCCACGAGTGCTAGGGATGTACGAGAATGTGTGAACATGGCCTTGTTTGCAACCCTAAATGTGAATGTGAGCAGGAGCGTAATTTTCAGGAAAAGTTCACAATTTCTTAAAGGTTGTGTTCACATTCAAAAATGCAAAAGTGTACATGTCCAAAAATGTGTATTCCCCCCCCAATCCCCATATTTTCATGCTTTAGCCTATGGGTGGAAAGTGAGCATTTGGTGTGCGAGCTTAGAAGAGTGTATATTTTCCGTGTTTGAAAATGCACACTTTTTTCGTTCCACACACAAAAAGCACATGGGATGTAAAACGTCCAAAGAAATCTATTCCTTTTTGCCTGTCACAGCCAATGCAACATATTGGGATGAAACATTTCCAACAGAGATGATTCAGGGAAGCAGACTTAAGTTCCTATACAGAGTTTTCTTTTTGAAAACAAATATGAGCCTGGAACAAACAATATCCTAAGAACTCTATTGATTTTTACCATTAGATTACTTTCTTGTTTTGTTTTCAAATAAGAACAAATTCAGGGAAGCAAGGCTTAAGCATCCTTTTTCTGACACCACAAATATATAGCTTTGTTTGGAGACATTTTAGTACCCTGAGATACACTGGAGTTCGGCTGGAGGCAATAGAATGTTCCCCATGTTAGTTTCTTCACTCCATAGTCCTATATTTTCATTATATAATGAAAATTATAGCACAGAAAAATGTGTTACATCTTGTAACACAGGCTTAGAGACCAAATTATTTGTTAATGCTTTTACAACTCCTAACATCTGTATCCATAGAAGACTATATATTTTATATTTCATGGTTTGTCACATAATTGCACATATAAAGCACTCCTGTGGTACTGGAAGAAGTTAGATTTGTCTTTACTTTTGACGAGATATGCCCAGAAATCTACACATACCTATGTATTGCTCACAAATAGACATCTTTCTCACATCAGCATCTGCTAGATAGTAAGATTTCTTCAGTTGTAAGGTTGCAGGTAAAGCCATGCCTCTTGCAACATTTGAGTAACATCTAGCATAGTGGCAGGCAATTTAGGTCTAAGTAATAAATGAGTTCCTACAGGATATGAAAACTGTTGTCTAATTTAGCCCAGATTATTTTTTTACTACTAACATACTCTCATGTCTACTCCTAATCAGTACAATGTAAGTGACTGAGCTAGCAGGGTGTGTGTGGATCAAGTACTTGAGATACGGCCCCATCTCTGTACTGATGAAGGATCCACACATGGTTAAAGAGTCCAAGTGCTGGCTTCAGGTTTTGGAGGGCCCTTGGGCAAGACATCTTCAATGAGCCCCTCTCCTTCCGTGAGTCTACCTGCTGCTCCTCTTTCTTAACACTGCTACCACCTGCTTGCTTGCTGGGCAGAGAGCATGTGGGCAGTGGGATCTACCGCTCTTTCTTCAACACCACCACTGTTGCCTGGGTCAGAGTGAGAGGTGGGTGAACAAGCACATTGCAATGTGAAGAGGAGGAGCAGGTTGTCAGTGCATCTTCTGCAGGGCTATGGGCCCACAGCAGGGTCCCAGCCATGCCGCACCCTTGATGCTGGCCCTGCCAGACGCGGTCATGCTACTGGGGAAAGAACCCTTTTGAGCGAGGAGAGAAAAGAGGGGCAGTGACTCTATTAGTGGAGCTGAGCATTGGATCTTAAGGTGGGGTCCACTTTATCTCCCTAGAACCAATGCAACATTGCACTTGCAAAAGAAGGTAGGAGAGGTTTTTAGTAGGCAAATGTGATTGAATGAAGCAGCTATGCCCATTTATCTTGCTACAAGATTACGTTTTTGCTGACAAAGAAACAATGCTTGCTTGTTCCAAAGTAGATGCAGTGACGAATAGCACAGGATACTGAATTCCATAGATAATTCATGCTAAGTTCATTGCAATGTCTCCACGAGCAACCCAGAAATGATGCACATTTATTTATTTATTTATTTATTGCATTTCTATACTGCCCAATAGCTGAAGCTCTCTGGGCGGTTCACAAAACGTTCTCTTAAGACTCCCCCAGCCCAAGTTGATAATTTCTGGTGCCATGTGTTTTTTTAAAAATCATATACAAACATCTCAATGGTTAAATTTAAATGCGTAACCAAGTTTAGTACATTGTATTATGTGTGCTGAATTGAATCTTGTTAATGAGATTTTCAAATACAGAACACATTAAAATGATTTCATATCCTGCTATGCAATTAGTTCTGAAGTTAAAACAATGATTAGATGAAATAAAACTTCCAAAGCAATGTTTCTATTTGTTCTCAGATGCTTTGCAGAATGTAATGGTGCAAGTAAGAGTCCTATAAAAGTAGTAGTTTGGTTTCATGACAGCAGGAGGGAAGCTGTCTTTCTTTGTGATTCAAGAAGGGCAGACTTTCTCTATGAGGGAAGGTTACAGCAGCTGGGATTGTTTAGCTTGGAGAAAAGATGAGTAAGGAAGGACATGATAGAGGTATACAAAATTATGCATTGTCTGGAGAAAGTGCATAGGGAGACATTTTTTATCCCTGTGTCATAATATAGAACCTGGGATCATCCCATGAAGCTGATTGGTGGGAAATTCAGGACATATAAAAGGAAGTACTTCTTTATACAGCGCCTAGTCAAACTATGGAATTCACTACCATAAAATGGAGTGGTGGCCACCACTTTGGATGGGTCTACAAGGGGATTGGACAAATTCCTGGAGGAGATGGCTATCAATTGCTACTAGTCCTGATGGCTATATGCTACCTCCAGTATCAGGGGGAGTATGCATATATATAGCAGTTGCTGGGGAACATGGGTGGGAGGGTGCTGTTGCACTCACAACCTGCTTGTGGGTTTCCCATGGGCACCTGCGTGACCACTGTGTGAACAGAATGTTGGACTAGATGGCCCTTGGTCTGATCCAATATGATTCTTCTTATGTTCTAGCCCTGTCCTCCATTATAGCTGTCAATGGGGAACTATGTACCAGGCACACATAAAGATTTGGAGGACATTCATATAATCCTTTGCCTTTTTAGGGGTGCTTTGTGAATGGAAAAATAATAATTATGTGTGCATTTTGGAGTAGAGGAAAAGTGTTACAGCTGTAGTAACTCCTTTGTACTCTCCCTCCCTTAGAAGGAGAAAAGAGGTATTGGTCTAAAAAAACTACTTAGGCAGAAGAGGACATCATATACCAGTTTTCTCAACCTGATGCACTCTAGATGTGTTGAACAACAACTCCCGTCATCCTCATGATACACAATCATTAGCTGGGGATGATGAGAGCTGTAGTCCAACATATCTGGAAGACCCCAAAACGGGGAAGGATGCAAAAGATAAACCATTACCAACCCTTCTGCTTCAGGGCTAAACCATGTACAATATTAAATATACAATCATAGAATAGTAGAGTTGGAATGGGTCTGTAAGGCCATCAACCCCCTGTGAATGCAGGAATCTACCTTAAAGCATACTTGAAAGATGGCTGTCCAGCTGCATCTTGAAGGCCTCTAGTGTGGGAGAGCCCACTATCACCCTAGGTCATTGGTTCCATTATCGTACTGCTCTAACAGACAGGAAGTTTTTTTCTGATGTCCAGCCAGAATCTGACTTCCTGTAACTTGACCCCTTTATTCCATGTCCTGCACTTTGGGACGATCAAGAAGAGATCCTGGCCTTCCTCTGTGTGACAACCTTTCAAGTATTTGAAGAGTGCTATCATGTCTCCCCTCAGTCTTCTCTTCTCAAGGCTAAACATGCCCAGTTGTTTCAGTCTCTCTTCATAGGACTTTGTTTCCAGACCCCTGATCATCCTCGTTGCCCTCCTCTGAACCCCCTCCAGCTTATCTGCATCCTTCTTGAAGTGTGGTGACAAGAACTGGATGCAATACTCAAGATGAGGCCTAACCAGTGCCGAATAGAGGGGGAACCAGAACCTCATGTGATTTGGAAGCTATACTTCTATGAATGCAGCCCAAAAAGCATTTGCTCTTTTTTTGCAGCCATATCACACTATTGGCTCATATTCAGCTTGTGATCTACAACAATTCCAAGACCCTTCTCACTTGTAGTATTGCTGAGCCAAGTATCCCCATGTTGTAACTGTACATTTGGTTTCTTTTACCTAGGTGTAGAACTTGGCATTTATCCCTATTAAATTTCATTCTGTTGTTTTCAGCCCAGCGCTCCAGCCTATGAAGGTCACTTTGAAGTTTGTTCCTAATTGGGTATTAGCTATCCCACCCAATTTTGTGTCGTCTGCAAATTTGATAAGCATTCCCTGCACCTCTTCATCCAAATCATTAATAAAAATGTTGAAGAGCACTGGGCCCAGGACTGAGCCCTGTGGTACCCCACTCATTACCTCCTCCCCAGTTTGAGATGGTACCATTGATAAGCACTCTTTGAGTCCAATTCTGTAGCCAACTCTGGATCCACCTAATAGTTGTTCACTTTTAGCTGGTTTGCTGATCAGAATGCCATAGAGTACTTTGTAAAAAGCTTTGCTAAAGTCAAGATATATTATGTCCACAGCATTCCCACAGTCCACAAGAAAAGTTCACAGTCTGATCAAAGAATGAGATCAGATTAGTCTAGAAGGATTTGTTCTTAACAAATCCATGCTGGCTTCTAGTATACATTGCAGTATTTTCAAGGTGATTATAGATTGACTTCTTTATAATCTGCTCCAAATTTTCCCCAGGGATTGATGTCAGACTAATTGGTCTGTAGTTCCCAGTTTCCTACTTTTTGCCCTTTTTGAAGATAGGGACAACGTTAGCCCTCCTCCAGTCATCCGGTACTTCATTCCATTGGCACCAATGGAGCTTCCCCTCCCCTTTTCTTAGTCCATGCATGCAGGAGTGGTGGATGGGGGTTGGGAAAGCAGCTGGGTAGCAAGGTTTAAACCTGCATGCAGTCATCCTGATCCAGATCAGGGCTTCACTCAAGTCCCTTAATAAACACTGACTGAACAAATGCAAAAAAAACCCAAAACAAATAAATGTTAATACAATTTTAAAAAGACAAAACTCTGGATAGGACTGAGATCCAAGCAATCAAAGCCGTAGTAAATCAAGCGAAGGCCTACCAACTGAGAAGAGCTTCTAATCAAGCCACAATCATTCCTCTTAAAACCATCCTTAGGTTTAAATTGGTTCCCTTGGATACAACCTGATTATGCCTACTTCACAACTAAGGCTGGAGTTCTAGGTCTATTGATTTATGAGCTATACCATTAAGGGCAAATATACATATTCTTGTTCTGGGTACTATTCAACAGTAGTTTTAAAAATACAAAAATAAAATGTACACTAAATAGGCATGTTGTCAAGTTACAAAGAACTTTTCAGTAGTCATAAAAGAAATGTGGACAAATTGTGGTTATGTTCAGTTTCGTGTGCCTTTACGGTACAAGTTTCCTGTGCCTTTATGGTACATGTTTTCAATCTCTCCCCAAAGAACTCAGAATATTTCCTAAATTATATGATCAAATGAATTGGAAACAAGGGGGAAGTTGATGACACACAATATTGACTTTGTACAGCAGTATAAACTATTAAAGTTAAAATTATCCCCACCTTTTGTGGTGTTTAGATCTACAAAACCAGAGTCTCGGTTTAACTAGATAGGAGAAATAACTCTGCCATCTATATTGTATATTACAGAATTACACTTTCAACATATTGAAAGTGACCACGTTACACCAGCTTTAAAATCTCTTCACTGGCTGCCAATTAGTTTCTGAGCAAAGTATAAAGTGTTGGTTATCACCTTTAAAGCCCTACACAGTTTGGGTCCAGGCTACCTGCGGGATTGCCTTCTTTCATACAATCCGCCCCGCATACTCAGGTAGCAAAAACTAGATTAAGAACTGTTACCCAGAGGACCTTCTCTTCTGCTGCTCCCAGACTGTGGAATGGCCTGCCGGAGGAGACTCGTCAACTTAAGAGTCTACTAACATTCAAGAAAGCTATAAAGACTGATCTCTTCTGGCAGGCCTATCCAGTGGAATTTTAAGATGTTTTAAAAATGTTTTTAGGATGTTTTTTAGGATGTTTTTAACAATATATTATGTTTTAATCAAGTATTATGTATTTTATCGTTTATTGTTGTTCCCCGCCTCGATCAAAATGGATAGGCGAGCAAGAAATAAATTTATTATTATTATTATTATTATTATTATTATTATTATTATTATTATTATTTTGTTTCAGAACTAGATCACTGCAAATATAGTAATCTATCTGTTACACTCATTATCATTAACCACAGCATAACTATGACAAAAATCTTGATGGAATGTTCCACAGAGTGCTTAGAAAAGGCACGTGTCACCTTCACACTTTGACCAACTAGTATTAGCCAGCCTGAGAATTGTTCTCTCATTTATCCAGGGTGAATAGCCAAGGCTTAAAACAAGAAATATAATCTTGAACAAAACTGTTGAAAGCACTAGGCTGGAAGAGGCCCAACTAATTGCCAGGGTGAATTTGAGAGATGCAAATCCTCTTGAATCCCTCCAGTGATGGCTCCTTTACATGACATGATGTGTTCCTTATGACTAGCAAAACTGTGCTTAGTTCTTCTATCCAGTAAGCAACTATGCACATGGAGTTTGATTAAGAAGATATAAGCAATAGTAGTGGACATTTCACCTGTGGCCCAAAGATGCCCAGGATAATTTTCTTAATATGTCTCCTTATATATTAATGCGGCAGTTTAGGATCTGGTTACCTGAAGGACTATGTTCACCTATAAAAACCTGCCCAGACTTTAAGACAGGCATCAGGGGCCCTTCTCATAAACCCAGCATTAAGATCAGTTAGGTTGGTCAGAATTCCCTCCTGAGGGAGATATCTTTGGCTCCCTCCCTGTTTGCTTTTAAGCTGTCTTTAAATACTCTTTTATTTTAGTCCACTTTTTGTTGAAATGATGAAATGGATTTCACTCTGAACCCTCATCCTCAGTGGATCCTGGTTCCTTGTCCTCAGAAGAAGCATCAGAGTTCAGGAAGAAGATACAGTCATGTAAATGCACATGAGGCTTCCATCTCCCCAAGACTCAATTCCACAGAAAGATCCCGGATTGGCTCCACTGCATTCAGAGGAGGTTGCTGGCCATGAGGTCACTCCTATGCCACAGCCACTCCCATATTGTTGCAGCTTGAAGCTGCTAAAACAGGCCATGCCCCTTTAAGAGATAACACCTCAGTAAGTGAAGAGGTGGAGCCAACCAGCCTAAATGCAATCAAAGTCCTATTTAAGTTTCAGTCTTGATCTCCTCCTTGGTGGAGCAACATGCAGACAAGCTTGTCTGGCCTCTGGGCCCAATTGGTGCTGCTCTCTTGCTTCTCTGAGAAAACTTTACTCTTCTAAAGACCTGGCCTATAGTAAAACCCTGCAACTGAGGCTATAGCACAGAGCATCACCAGAATGCACAGCCTAAAACAGTACAGCTGCTTAAATAAAAGATCCCAAATCAGGATCAGTTCATTTCCAAAATCTTTAGTGTGCTAACTCAGTGATCCAAAATAGAGTCAGTGAGGAGCAGACCCACCCCTACTACTTCATGTCACCCAGGGCAGAAGGGATGGATTTTTATTTTATTTTATTGCATTTTCTGCTGACCCATCTCCAGGCTGGCATAATTGATGGGCTGACCCTGGGGTAACCGAGGGCCTTGGATTCAATAGATCAAAAGACAGCCCCCCCCGCCCCATTAACAACCGGAGATAGCGGTATTGTCCACCCACATATAGCAGGGCCTCGGTCATACCCACACGCCGTTTGTGGCGCTCCTCTCTGCAAGCGGAGGCTGGCAGAGAAGCATCAATGTGCTAATCCTAACCCCTCTGGCTATCAACTTCAGGAGACTAAGATTGCATTCTAAATTATTTTCTCTCTGAATATAATATGCCACGATTTCGCTGTAATTATCACCATTACCTTGTATCGACACTGTTAACATTTCATAAAGCCCAAGGACTCTTTTTGGGTGAAGAATTTCCTCTTCAGAAAGCCAAGGTAACATAATAAGTGCACAATGACTTTGTCTGCTTTCTCTTTTTAGAAGCAGGATTACCACATCAAACATTTGCAGTTAGCATTTTTTTTAGTTGCAATATGCATTGACAGCATTTGTAATGCTAATGATCACTGCCAGAACGCCACCTCATCATTAGGAGGTTAGCACACAAAGTACCAGTAATATTCAGATTAGACATGGAGGTAGCTACAGTATCAGAGCTAAGACACAGAATTTAATGTCTCTCTTTTCTCATATGTTTATTAGGGGAGATGTACATTAAATTCCATGCTATAAGTCTGATGCCTCTAAGTTAGTGGCAGCTGAATTGCTTCCTTTCAGAGAAATTCAAGGACAGTCAAGAACATGCACATCTTGATATTAATGATATCCATTCCTGTACCACATTCCGCGTGCAGTGTGCTATGCCCTGAACAGATGGAGAACAGAGAGTATCTTGCCCTGAGCTAATCTAAGCAGCTCTTAACTAGATAAAGACAGAAAACCACATCTTTCAGAACAGAGTCAGAGGCCAACGTACTAACCACCAGAAGATAGCGGCTCTTGTTTCTGTTTGTAGATTTGTTACCTTTCCTTTCACTTTTTGAAAGTCACATTTTGGACCACAGTGATATGCTAATGGATGTGGGAGAAGGCTGCAGTCTACAGACCAATCATGGCCAGGCTGTGGCTCTTGAGGCTCATGTGGCTTCTGGGCAACTATGCATGTGGGCAGTTCAAGAAAGCGAACAGAAATAGATTTGAAAATAATGGAGATTCAGTTGCTCATCTACATCAACTGTACTAGTTATTTACTGCAAGACTAGTTTTTGTAAGTCTAGGGATGAACATGTGAAAGCTCACCACACTAATACATAATGGCCTGGTCCAGACAACACGCTAAACCATGCTGCTTAACCACAAAATCCCTTAACCATTTTGTGGTTAAAGCAGCATGGTTTAGCGTGTTGACTGGACCAGGCCATAGTGATTTATACATAGCCTGTGAAACCAAAAGCTACAACTTCCTTCTAGCTTGCCATAGCCTATGCTCCTGTGACTTTCCCTTCTTACCCATTGCTAATGCTTTTCTATTCCTCCTGTCTCAAATAGGTCCACTGTTCTATCCCCCATGCTTCCTTGTTGCCCATCTTGTAAAGCCAGAAGGTTTTGGGGTGGGTGCGGTTGCACTACATTCAAGTCCTTATTTCAGAAGGAGCAAAGAACCTTGGACTCTCATGTAGGAGAGCTGGGACATCTTGCAATAATCCCAGGCAAAGGGTACCTCTAGACTTCTGGGAGGAGGAGGAGGAGGAGAAAGTTTAGGAACAGACGCAGAATGATGAACCGGCTTGAGCAGAACTTCAACCCTGACCCCCGGAATTTTATCTATGTTTTTTGGTATAGTTATTTGTTTACTGTTTGCTACCATCTGCACAGGGTGCTCCAGATGGACAGCTCCTAGCACTACCAATCAAAAGTAGTCCAAGGCTTGCCCAGTTGTTAAGATCATTGGCTGTTCCAAGTATTTGAACAGGCCTCTACAAGCGGTGAAGTTTGTTTGAACAAGAAAGAGGACTTTCTTGATAATGGCACTCCGGTTGTGTCTGGACATCCCCAGGAAGGTTCATCTGGCACCAACGTTATTGCCTTATAGGTGCCAGGCAAAAGAAAACATCTTATTCAACCAGGCATTTTAAAACATCTTAAAATATTTAATTTTGACCATGACTGTTTTTTTATCTGCTTTTTTAAAAACACTTTCTATTGCTGTTTATGTTGTTATTTATAATTTTTGTAGCCCACACTGTAATCTTTGGAAATGTGGTATAAAAACATTTTAAACAAACAAATAAAACAGAATGCCCACTAGAACAAAAGTTATGGAGAAGGCTTATGTTTAGGTGGTCTGCTGTTTTTATGCTTCTAATTTGTTTTTACTGTGATTCCATGCTTTTATTGTAGTAGATTGTGACATTTTTATGGCTTTGGTACAAAGCCCTGATACTCTAATATGAATGACAGGCTAAAATACTTTTAATAAATAAACAGATATATAAAAGGTTAAACTCTGACTGCTGCAAAGCCAAGTTTTCCCCACTCTCTGCAAGATCTTATTACATGGGAATAAAAACTCTTTTTGGCTCAATTGCCTCCAAGATGAAAACTGGAGTGGCTCTTTCATTCAAACTCAACCCTGAAATACCGGACCATGAAAGAAATACAGGGTATGAATGTTGACCAACAAGTCATTGACAGTGTAACATTTCAGGGGTGAGCAGAAAGTAGATCTCCAGTTGTTTTGTAGATCTCCTGCTTGTGGGTCCTCGGTAGGCAGCTGGTTGACCACTGTGTGAACAGAGTGCTGGACTAGATGGACCCATGGTTTGATCCTGCATGGCTCTTGCTACATTCTTAAGTTTTAGATTTCACCTCCCAGCATTCTGACCATTGGGCATGCTGGCTGGGGCTTCTGGGATTTGAAGTCCAAAATATCTGGATGCTGTATTAAAGACCAGCTAAATGTCTGCTACCAAAAATCATCAGGCTTGTAAGCTGCCAGCCTACTTGAATTAGAAGCATGTTATATTAAAATATGTCAAGAATCAACACTGGGTGCTAAATTTGCTCCATTACAAATATTTTAGCTTAGGTGTCTTCTAATTAGGCCTGTATTTTCAACTCCAGACTCACCAAGACAAACACAGCATAGAAGCCATACATTAAAACCTGCCTGAAGCAAGCAACATGCCTGCCCAAGCTGCTATATATGGCTGACGGTATCCTGTTTACAGTAGCCCTGGAACAGAGCTCTGGGGACCCAATCAGGATCAATTCAAAAAGCATCACCATTACATAATCAGGCACAGAGAACACCAGGGAAATACAAAGCAGGAATCAGACAGTGCACCAGCACCTAATGTTTGGAACTGAAGGCTTTTAAGCCTGAGCCTTCAGAGCCCCACCCAGAGCACAGCTGCAGGCCATTTGTACCACCTGAGAAAAGGTCTACTTATCAGCAGGGCCTTGCTCATGCACATTCCTTTACTCACAAGGAGTCTGTATTGCTCAGGCCACATCTAGCAGTTTGCATCAAGGCAAGGGAGGCACGAGCTCGAAGCAATCTGTTTAATATTAGGTGGGTGGAATCGAACCTTTGTTCAGCCTGTGGAATAAGGGAGACTGTTGATCACATTATATGGGATTGTATAAAATATTTGGGAGGACAGGAACCTTTTCTCCATTTATTAACGGAGAAATGGGCTCCTGCTGGGGACTTGTGTGTTCTCCTTAAGATCCTTGAGTTTTAATCCTTTGTGATCTCTGCTTTATGGTGTTTTCTTTGCTAGCTAGTAATTTAATTGGCAGTTTGTAAATCAGTTGCTGGGCTAATACACATCAGTAGGTGGTGGTAATAGGGCCTTCTGGCCTTGCCTTGGCATAAAACTCCAGAAGAAGAAGAAGGCAAGGTGGTATGGTTGGGCACCTGCTGAGGTTTCATAGCCCAGCAGGGGTCCACTGGACTTCCTCTTCCTCTTCATCATTGCAACCTGCTTGTTCACTTCTTCCTCTGGCCAAAACAAGAGAGATGGTGAGAAGGTGCAAGAGTCAAGTAAGCAAGTAGTAGAATGATCAGAAAGGGGAAGGGGAGCAATAGCAGCTGGTGGTGACAATGGTGGTGAGAAGGTATACTCACTGAGGCAGGGGGTTGAGGAGGCCTTGCCCTCAAAACTGACACCGACCCCAGTGAATCTGTCTAGAGCTACAATGCTGTGAAAAAGAACATGGCTGTTAGAACATGCTGAAGATCTAAGGAATCCTGGCTCCAGCAGAGTGCGCATATAGGGATTAATGAGCAACTTGGAGGAGCTGACAGCATGGGGTACTACAGCCTCAGTCCATTAGCCTACAAATGGCTGTTAATTCCCAGGACATGATCTGTGGCAAAGTTATTAAAGTTTTTCTTAGAGGGGCAGAAGTGTGCTTGGGAGAATGTATAGACTACAGGTCTGACTTTTTCTTGTAGGTCCTAGAATCTAGGACATAACCATTTTGGTGAATACAGTGAATGCAAGATTTTTCCTAGAAAAATCTTGCACATACTTATTCACCAGGATTCCTGGAACAACTTTTCAGACAATGTTGAAATTTGTCATAAACAGTATCCAAATTAGGTGCTTGAGACTAATGCCAAGTACAGCACATTCCTCTTCAGTGCACTGTTATAATGGACAGCTGCATAAAATGAATTAAAATTGCCACTGATGACAATGGCTGGGATCTGTTTTTTTTTAATGTCAGGCAATTTAAGATGCTAAATGTAGGTACACCCATCAGTCAAGTGTCAAAAAATGCACACCAGTATACAGAGTGGGGGGATTCATCAATTCAGGAGCAAAATAATGTCTGACTGAATCAATAAATTTCAGGGTAAAACTAGAATATGTACTATAGGTATCTACTGAGATAAATACAGGGATTATTTAACCCTGAGGGCAATTTCTGTTTTGAAATGTTCTCATTAAAAACAAAGGTGTTGATTTACAGCTCAGTTTATTCTGATATAATTCTATGCCAGAATAAACATGGTGAATCACTGCTGATTTGAGTAAGAGAACTAATGGATCCCCAATGGTTGCGTTCGCACCACAATAGTAGGCCATGGTTTATGTTAACAATGATTTGTTGCTTTAGCATGAATCTCCTTGCTGATGAGTAATCCCTGAATCATTTTTCCTATTTCCAATTTGTTTCTCTCCTGCCCATTTTTTCAAGTCTTCAGAACAGTTTCATTTTCAAATTGCTGGGTGCCTCTGTTTCAGGGTGGACAGCAGCATGAACAAATCAGGGATAAGCCATGGTTCTGGGTTCAGACATCACAACTAGCTATATTTTAAATAAGCTGAAATTTGTAAGCCAAAAACAAATATTGGCTTCTATGGGTAGCTTGTTGCTGGTTAACAGCTATTAAATAATAATAATAATAATACCGTAATAATAATAATAATAATAATAATAATAATGCATAAGGCTTAAGATCTGCCCGAGACTTGAGATCTGTTGGAGAAGCCCTTCTCTGCACCCCACCAGCACAACACATTCGCTATGATGGGACAAGGGAGAGGGCTTTCTCTGTTGTGGCACCCCGACTCTGGAATGCCCTCCCCTTGGAGGCCCGACTGGCACCAACGCTGATTTTATTCCGGCGCCAAGTGAAAACATGTTTTTTTAATAAAGCTTTTAATGGTTGAATTCACTAGGCACATTGTTTTAACTGTTTTAATAGTTTTACTGCTTTTAAATTATATATTGTTTTAACTTGGTTTATGGTTTAATTTGTTTTTAGCTATGTATATTTACTGTTTTTATACTGTATGCTTTTATCTGTATGCTGCCCTGAGATATAAATGGGATATAAATGTTTTAAATAAATAAGCAGACAATAATCAATTAATGGACAATTCACTGAGGTA
Organism: Elgaria multicarinata webbii; assembly: GCF_023053635.1. Classification (NCBI taxonomy): domain Eukaryota; kingdom Metazoa; phylum Chordata; class Lepidosauria; order Squamata; family Anguidae; genus Elgaria; species Elgaria multicarinata. The sequence continues at coordinate 108,057,879 of NC_086175.1, read as the reverse complement.
AGAAGCAGACTTGGCCATATGGCAAGTTCTGTGTAGCATATAGTTGGCAATGAATTACATGATTACTGCCAACTTTCAACTATCAACACATGTAAGATATTACTTCACTTGTGACATACCCAGAGCCAAGCAGGGATTTTAACCAACATACACAGCTGCAACATACATACATGCTTTAGTGCCCAGTTTTAAAAGTTCTCATTCAGGCCATTTCAAAGTCACACTAAGCCAAGCTGGATCACTCAGAAACGCAATCCATGGTGGCTTAGTGTGTTGTGGGATGTGTGTCCATGTCCCATGATGGGCCAATTACTCATGCTTATTACCTAACTTCTGCAGAGGAGGTAATGGGCCATGGGGATGATTACCATGTTCTGTGAAGAGTACTCGATAGTTTGTTGCTGCTCTATAAAAAAAAAACACTGGCCAACCACAGAGAAGACAGCCAAGAGTGTCCACTACTTTTGGGGACACTCTAGCCAGCATGGGCTTTCTCTGTGGTATCCATGGCATAGTGACAGCTGGAGCAGCCAATGTACTCCTTTCCCCGCCATGCTGGCCTCTGGCATAACTATTGGCAGCAGCGGAAGGATACAGGTTTAGCTGCAGAGCAGGGACGGGTAAGTGAACCATGGAGTGTTGTATGGATGCCGGTTGTGTGATGCCCTCCTTCTAGAGGTTTCCATACTCCTCCCTGTTCCATAATTCCCCTCCCCACCATCCCCCAGTGTGTGTGTGAGAGAGAATGGGCCCTTTGGCTTGTTTATAATCCAATCCACCTGGTAGCAGGATCATACCTCCACAACTCTATCTCTGTAAGAAAGTTAGACCTATGCAAGACATGAATGCTCAATCAGGACATGGGTCAGAGTATAGCAAAACATCAGGCAATAAATTACACCACCTTCTTAAATCACCTTTACTTGCAAGCCAGCCCCTGCTAATGTCCGTCCTAAACGTGCTCAAGTCGGCTAATAATAAAATAAAAAAAATCATAATCTGAGGATATACTCTGCAGCCCAGGAATGGAAAACAGTCTGTTGGTTTCCCCCAAGGACTTACAAGTATTTTAAAGTTGATTGTACCACAGATGGAAGGGGGCAGGGAAGAGTTATGTTCTTGTTGTTATAGTGATAGACAAAAAGTATACATACTGTACATGTTAAGCTGTCTGAATTTCTGGCCACCAAAATGAGATCTGCCTTTTTAAAATGGAAGCAAGTAATATGTAAAGCAGAATTCTAATGGCAGGGATGACGTTTAGTTGCTGAAGGTGAAGAAGAGAAGAGAGACCCAGAAAAAGACATGAGAAGATAGAAGCTGGCTCCCAGACATGAAAAAGCTTTAGGAAAGACCCTAGACTTACCATGGTTAGTGGGCTCTTTAGATGGTAATTTGCATTACGTCACTTCAGATGGTTTTATGCAGGGGATGGGGTTCAGCACCTTAGATAGCTCCTTTATAGTTCTGACTGAAACCCAGAACAGATTCACAGCATCCACTGGGTGGAAATGTATATTACTTCACTTTATTCAATGTATGGTTTTTTGAAGGCTACGTGTGTACCATGTTTTGACTATGAGGCTGAGCTGAGTTAGGGAGTGTGACGCATGGATTTTATTCAGGGCCCACTACTGAGAGCTTTGGCTATTGGGCAGTAAAGAAATGTAATAAAGAAATACTTTTCCTTCGTACAATTTGAGCCCTGTGATACACATGGTTGGAAATAGAAGGGAGCAGCAATGTTGACCAGACTGAAACAACAGTTGAGAGCAAATGCTGGGAGCCATAGTAGTGACCCAACTGGGAAGAAGGAACACAGAGGATGGAAGAGAAGGAAGTATTGTAGAGTCCAGCACCTCAAAAGTAATTATGCAAACCTCATCCCCATAGGAATGGATGAGAATTTTGTTTTCACTTGTAAAATACGTGAGTATGTCCTGTTCACAATTCCAAACGCAATTGAGTAAGTGTGCACCGAAAATGTCTGTAAATTGCCGAACATGGGCTCCCATTCAATTTGTGCAACTTTCCTTGTTCAATTTGTGCATATTTTCCCCATGGACTGAATCGGCCCCACTTTAGTCCACGGAGGAAATTTGCACAAATTTCATGTTTGATTGCTGCTCAATCTGCACAATTTCCCCAGTTGAACAGTGATCCAAACTTGAACAAGAATCTGGGCTGAGCCAAACCAGGTGATCTCAAACATTGCTTGTTTGCCCATCCCTAGTCACCTGCTAATTATTAGGCTCCATGAGTGACTTTCCTGCAGAGAAGTTGTAGAATAGAAGCTCCCTTTAAAGGCTAGGAAGGTGTCTGATTCCATGTTTTCCTCCATAAAACCTGTAAGAGTTTGCATGAAAGTGAAGGGAAAAGTTGTGCATAACCGTCTTGCTAGGAAAACCAGTTGTTGACCGGCTTTCATCCAAATGATGTACAGTATGTTTTCAAACTATGGTCTCTTAAATTAGCATGATAAACAGTTGGCTAAAACCACAGACTCTGTAATGGTGTCTTTGTCTCTACTTGCCATTCCTTGCAGTTTCTTTAGACAATCCTTTCCTCTAATGCTCTCCACAAAAGCAAAACATCGAATACCAAACATTTCTCATAAGGGATACATAATTCCATCTCCAAGGCATACAATGGAATGAATGTGGGCTTTGTCCCCTGACAACAATTCTTGTAATTCAGCTAAATGTTCATAAAAACACAACTGTTATATTTAATTTCCAGGAAATATATCTTAAAAATGGCGATAGATGCTGCATCTTGTGTTTCTCTGTGCAAAATAAACTTTCACTTAATCATTGTATTATTTAGTGCCGATTTGCTCACCCGTTCTGCTCTCCTTGCCTACGTCTTTCCTTTCCCTCTTCCTCCCACTATCCATTCTCATTCCATTATTCATACAAAACACTTTACCCTGATTTTCCCTTCCAAAACTCACTAAAAGTGGCTTACAAAATATAAAAAAAGACAAAAATATCAGTAATCCATAATTAAGACACATTTATCACACTAAATGCAGCATCAAGGACAAACACCCACCCCATACACACAGACAAAGAGCCAAGACTATCAATCAATAAATTACATTAAACAAAACCAGAATCAAACACCTGTTTAAAGAGGTATTTCTTTAACGGCCAGTGGAACTCAGATGAGAAGGAAGATGACTTAAGCTCTTGAGGCAATGAGTCTCTGCGATGCATTGCCATCAGTCATGCTTACAAAGGCAACAGTTAAGGGTCGGCCCTACCATTAAGCATAATGAAATGCCCACCTCAGGTGGCAGACGCTGAAGGGTGGGGAATGGTGGTGAAGTGTTGGAGAAAAGAGTTATGTATGCTATTCAGCCTGCCCTGTTACCTCTAAGCTAGCCAGCTGCCTTCTGATGTTCCCTTGCCAGTGTTGAAGTAAGATTCAACTGCCATTCCAGTCTAATGGGTTTCTGTTTGTGGAATGGGAGGCGCCAGCTTGTCCTTTGCCTCCGGCAGTAAAGTATCTGGGGCTGACCCTGGCAACAGCAGATGCAAGAGGGGTGCAACAGCTGATCTTAAAGGATGGGCAGGTTCACATGGGATGAGACAGACCTTCAAGTAGCTTGGTCCCAAGCTTCAAAGGAAATAGATAGCACTTTGAATTGCACTCAGAAATGAATTGGCAGCCAGTGATGCTAATCCAATAAAGGGGTCACATGATCCCAGCACTTTGCCCCAGTCAATATTTTGTAGCAACATTCTGTATTCATTGAAATTTTAGTGGTTTTCAAGGGCAGCCTCATGTAGAACACGTTGCATTAGTCCAATCAAGATCTGAACGTACCAGGAATGGGTGGAGCTGGCACACCAGCTGAAGCTGGGCAAAATGTTCCTCCTGGTCACAGCTGACACCTGAGCATTTAGTCCAGGAGTATTCCCAAACTACAAACCTGGTATTTTAGTGCAACCCCATCCAAAATAGTCTGACATCCTATTCCTGGACTGGAAGGCCTCCTAACCAATAGCATCTCTGACTTGTCCAGGTTGGATTTGAGTTCATTTATCCTCATCACTGACTCCAAACACTTTTAGAAATTTCCCCAGAATAAGATGGCAAGGAAATATAGAGCTGAGTGTCATCAGTATAGTGATGAGATCCCACTCCCCATTTCTGGATGACCTCTTGGAGAGGTTTCATGTCGATGTTGGAAAGTACGCCTTTAGAGCCGGGGAAGGAAGTCCAGACAGTTGAAAATGCTAGCTGTCCTTCTCTCACTCAACCTAAACAACCTATTGGCTTGCATAGGACTTGAGCGGTGTAACGAAATGGTTTGCTTTGATCTTGCAAGTACAGCTTTTCAGTTTGTAGATCAAAGCAAATCACTTTGCTACACTAACCAGCCTTAGTCCACCTTAATGGCCAATAACATTGTTTAGAAAACTAAATGAAGGTGGAACTGAGAAGAACAAAGGTGTTTGTACATCAGAATTCAAGGCAACGGGGAGAAGTATCAGCCCTAAAATCTGGGGTCTTTCTCATTTAAAGTGGGAAAGTTGGCTGGTCTGCAATCTATTGTGCAGCAAGAGCAGGAACTGACAGCGAGGAAAGGAAAGTGCTACACAGGCATTCGCCATGTAAGCAAGAAAAGGAAGGACAGATGAAAGATGAGGCACAACCCAGTGGACTTGCATAAAACCCAGAGGTGATTCACAAACTCATATGACCAAGGATTCACAAGGTTCACAATGCAGAGTTGAATGGAATGAGTGCAGGATGGGTGTTGAAACGGAGAAGATTTATCTAATTCTGTACCTTCTACTCTAGCAGTAGCTCCCCAAGGAGAGGCCTTTCTCATCACCCACTACCCAACCAATGGTGTAGTGGAGCCAGGACTTGCCAAGGACACAGTATCAATGCAGTTTTATTAGCAAGGATGCTGATATCATCTGATATCATCTGCCACTCCACTCAGAATGGCCTGTTTCTTCTGAACATAGTTGCAATCTTCATAGCTGGGGGAAATGAATTGTTCTTTCTTGTAATGCAATGTATGTTGGGGTGGCTTGGTCTGGAATGGGCAATTAAGAACCACTAGCTCCACAAATGACCAGCTCCTGGTAGAACTGAAAAATACCAGCACTTGTTTATTGATATGGATCAACACAGCTGCCTTCATTTTTGGATTGTCCTTGGAACACTTTGACAGCTATGGGGACTGTCAAAATTTATCACCACACCACCGTACCTGACCTTTAAAGAGAGATGCCAAGGACTGAACCTGAAGCCTTCTGCATACAAAACATGTGCTCTACCATTGAACTATGGCCCTTCCCCAACATTTTAGCCAACATCAAGTCAAAAATGTAAGCATAAACCTACACCAGAGTATGCCAGCAGTGAATTTGTTTATGGGATTGTAACTTATAGACCTCATGGTAAGGTAGACATGGCTACTGCCAGAAATTGAAGGTGGCTGTAGCCATAATTCGTGCTGCCAGATTAGGCTTTTGTTTAGTGTGTGTGTGTGTGTGTGGTGCATTCTCACTCACAATGTTACAATTAATAATTTAGACATTTCTTCTAGATGAGGACATAAGGTGCCACCATATTGAAGCAAATTCAATTTCTACCAATCAATAACAATTAGTTTCCAAGTCAATTTTGCCTATAGAAGCCCTGTCTTCCACAGCAAGTACAGGCTTACCTTTTGCAATATAGCAATGCCTTCAAGGAAAACAAGTGTTATCAGAGGGTGGTAGTGGGGGACACACACCATTTCCCCAAATTTAGATTTTCCTTGTTCACAGAAGTTCTTTGAAGAGGACTTTAAAAAAAAGTTGTTTGATCTTCTTTGTTCTAGCTTTTCTTACAGGAAATGGAGATATAGATAGATAGATAGATAGATAGATAGATGATGATGTTTTCCAGCTTGTCAGCTTGATATAAATGACCAAATCTTGAATGCATGGAGTCTGAAGGAGTGAGATAAGTGTCGGATTGAAACAAATAAAACAAGCTAGTTCTGATTACTCCAGATCCCATTGCTTTCAGTGGGCCTTAGAGATGACTAACTTTACCCAGATTGGGACCAACAACTGGATTTCTTTCCATAGTAGGTTTTCCTACAGCTCTGAGTTTTTAAATCACAACTACTATGTGTCAAACAGACATTACTTTAAATCTGTGTCTATCAGCTATGTCTTCTATTCATTTTTACTCTAGAATAAGCATAGGGACCACAATCCCAACCAATATGTCACTCTAGGGTCCTGATCCAAATCAGGAGCCCTGTACCTACTCTATAGTAAAAATGAACAAAAGATATAGCTGTTGGATACATATTTAAAGTAATGTCTGTTTTGGCCCTAAGATAACTTGAAATATGATGCACAAAGGTACACTTGTGGTAGACTACATGGATGTCAGCTGACTTAGGGTCAAAGTACACATTACGTTAATTATGTACTATGTAACTGAGGCTTATCTTTATCTTTGATTTTCAGTGTCAGTGGATGGAAACATATTCTTTATTTTATAGTGTCAGACACACTGATCTCATTTATGTTTTTATGACCCTACAAAATCTATGGTTCTGCAGAGACACATTGCTAGGAAGCCTAAAGAAGCACAATGACAATGACCATAATAGGCACAGCGAGCTCCATTGTGAAAGTAAACATTCTGTTACACTGTCTTAAATAGTAAATGGTTACATCCAGTGGAAGCTTGTGGGTCCAATGTCAGTGGGGCCTTGAATCCGCTCTGGGTTTCAGTCAGAACCCTAAAGGAGTTATCCAAAATGCTGAACCTTTTTGGAGGTGGTAGGGTTTAGCACCTTGGATAGCTTCTTTAGAGTTCTAGCTGGTTCTGACTGACACCCATAGTGGATTCACTGCCTCACCGACATCAAAGTCACCAGCCTCCATTAATTACATCCACCTCACTTAGCACACTTTGCTTCACAACCTGATGTAGGACAGGTTAGTGCACAGGTAGATGAATGCAAAGCGCAACAGGTAGAGAAAAGCTTCCAGCAATGTTTGATGGGCACAATCAGGTAGCGATCTCTAGTGTGAAAATAGGTGTAACTTACACATACACAGGTGTCCCCATTTTTCAACTGCAAAATGCTGGAGTGTAGGAAACAAAGCAGACCTGGCTTCAGGAGTGTCGGTCCATGGTCTCAACCTGGCTTCAATACTCAGACAAGGGCTAGAGTACTGAGATTGTATTGCTTCCTTCAGATAGTTATCCCAGACGCTCAAGATTCCCTTAAAGGTAGGGTGACCATATAAAAAGTGACCAGATACAAAAGAGGGCAGAGCTCCTGCAGCTTTAACTGTTGTGATGAAGAGGGAATTTCACCAGGTGCTGCATGCATACAAACGACACCTGCTGAAATTCCCTTTTCTATGCAACTGTTAAAGATACAAGAGCCCTGTCCTCCTTTCCATATGGTCACCCTACTTAGAGGAAGCACAGCAGCCTATTGGGCCCTGTTAGAAGAGATCTGACTCTGGAAACCCACTTCTGCATGCTGATCGCTGTTCCTGGATTGAGGCGCCAATACGAAGGGTATATTTTTAGAATAAACTAGACGTGGCAGGGAGCAAAGAGAGCTGAACTGAAGGGAGAAAAGATACAGTTGGTGGCTGCTTCTCTGGGAGGTTTAATATGGAGCTGTTGATTTGCTGCTTGTAGGAGTGCTTAAGCTCAACCAAGCTATTGGGGTCAACCTATCCACAGCAGTAAATAAATCCAAATATTATGGGTCATCATGAGTCTCCAAGGTCCTCTCCTTCAAAAGGAAGCCAAACTCAGGGAAGCATTGCCCCTGGGATGCCTCACTGCTCAGGCAGGCGGGGCGCACATAACAGTATGATCTATTGTATTTTTTTTAACTACTAGGCTTATATCAAACTACAACAGAATTGTACAATTGTCCGTGTTCTATCCAATGGAGCAATTCTGTTAGTGCCAAGTTTCTACTGCTTGTGGAAACCCTGCTTTTAACCTTGCGCAAGTGTCAAATCCAATACTTTGATTCTGCTTGCGCAAGTTCTTGTACATGCTGTTGTGCAACCTACAGTACAGCGCATTTCACCAAGCGTTGCACAAGCTGTTCTATCAATCATTCAAGAAGGGACTGCGCAATTCTTTCCAACTTTATGAGACTAGGTGTTACTTGTGCTAGTTGAGTTGGTTTTGGATTGTATCCTGTGTTATGCTAGTGGAAAATTTACAAATTTTCCAGTGCAAGCAACGTGTAGTCTAATGAAGTTCTAATGAGTTCATTGCATAATGAGTTTGTGCAATAATTTTATTTATTATATTTTATTTATTACATTATACTGTCTAATAGTGAAAGCTCTGTGGGAGGTGCACAACAATTAAAATCATAAATATTATATAAGATACATTATAAAAGTTTAAAACTACTGCATAAAAAAGAGTAAAACAACAACAACCCAGGATAAAACATAGCAGCAATGCAAAAATTTAAAATACAGTGATAGATTGAACTAAAAGACTAAAATGCCTGGGAAAATAAAAAGGACTTCACCTGATGCTGGAAAGAGCCAGGTGAGCCTGTCTAGAAAGCTTAATCCACAACCTGGGTGCCACAGTAGAAAAAGACCCTCTTCTTGATAGGCACCCACTTCATTTCCTTTGGAGAAGGACCAATGAGTATGAACTTAGGGTCTGAGCAGGAGGACAATCCTGCAGGTAACTTGGCCCCAAGTCATTTAGGACTTTGAATGTTAATATCAACACTTTGAATCAGGCCCAGAAATGGACTGGCAGCCAGTGCAGATAGAAAAATACTGGGATAATATCATCACACTGGCCAGTCCTTGTTAGCAATGTTGCTGCCCTGTTTTGAACCTGCTGAATTTTCTGGATCATTTTCGAAAGCAGCCCAATGCATTGCAGTAATCCAGATGAGAGGTTATCTATGCATAGATAACTGTAGCTAGGCTATCTCTGTCCGGTTAAGGATGTAGTTGGTATATCAGCCTAAACTGATAAATGCTCCATGCCACCAAGTCCAGCTGTGCCTCGATTAACATCAATCCAAGAGCACCTCTAAACTACGAAGCTGTTCCTTTAGGGAAAGTGCAACCCCCTCCATAACAGGTGGTACATCACCTAGCCAGGCAGACAAATCACCCAGTAACAGTACCCACTAACAGCTTGTGAAACAGTTTTTGCAATGCCGTGTGAAACAGCTTGTGCTACAAATTGCACAGGCAAAATCAAACTATTGGATTTGACACTTGGACAAGGATAAAAACATGGTTTCCAGAAGCGGTAGAAACTTTGTGCTAGTGGAACAACATCATTGGATACAACCCTATGTTATGCGCAATAAACAACTGTATTTGAGGTTTCATAACCTCAACAGAGGTCATCTCTTTCATGGAATAAATTTACAATTTAAACTGAGTTGTAAAAGTACAACAAAAACGGTATGCACTTTTAGCCCTATGACATGTAGAGACAAACTTTATGAAATGTGTTTGCCACAGTTCTGCATTTCATAGCAGAAGTGATTAAATGGAACATTACATAAGACTGAAGTGTTTACATAATTCCCACATAGCAATATTTTGCAAGTATATTCAAGTCTTTTGCTTGGGAGATAAAAACAAAACAACACAGAAGAGATTGCAGTTTTTATTGTGTATTTTCCATGGCTCTATTTCAGAGGTATGTTTTCCCCCTTAAGTATAAGTACTATAACATTCTATATTTAAAATACACCTATGGATTAGGGTGGATTAGAAATGTATGAAACCCTAAAACATATGTAATAATACGAAGCCCAAAAAGATGCCTTGATCAGCCAAATAATCTATATAAGAATACAGTAGTACAAGTCTTACTACTTGAGATCTCCCAGACCGATTTTGCTCATTTTTGTTTTAAATGGAAGCTTGAGCAGTGTACACATGCAGAAAATTTTGAAAGTTCAAAAAAGTTCAGAGCTTGAGATTTAATAGTAATTAATTTCCTCCATGCCAAACAGGCAGGGCAGCCCCTCTGCCAGTGGGGGTGAGCCTTCAGTGTGGTGGCCCCCCTCCTATGGAATTCCCTGCCTCTGGAGGTCAGGCAGGTGCTAACTTTGTATTCCTTCTGGCACCTCCTGAAAACCTCGTCGTTCCAGGAAGCTTTCCCTTAACGACCAGCCATGGTTCATTTTGCACTTTGTTTCTTTTAAAATTTACTTTTAATGTGTTTTGATTCTGTTTTTGTTCTATTTTATTTTGTCCGCCGCGCCAAAATTTTGAATGGGGAGCAGTATATAAATACTATAAATAAATAAATAAAATGATGGACAGCCTTACTCTGCCCATCTGTGTGGCACAAAGGCAGGCCCTGGGCACAGCTGTGTGGTTAGGCTGTTGCCGCCAGTGGGGAAGGGAATGGAGGCAGTCAATCGGGGCGTGCAAGGGAGGGGGCTGGTCCATGCTGCAGGGAAATTTTGGATGGGTCTTTTAAATATGAACCAGCCATATTTGCATTATTCATGAGCCTCTCTGTGGATTAAAGGGCAAAAAAGGAAGAAAGGGGCAGGACTACTAGCACCCATAGTGACATTCTTTTCCTAGGTTTTACAATGTATGTTTTAAACTTTGTAAGACCGCCTTGAGGCCCAGTATTGGGCAAAAGGCGGGATAATAATAATAATAATAATAATAATAATAATAATAAGAAGTGTATAAGATTAGTAATCATTACCATTCTTTGGCCTTAGCTAGACCTAAGGTTTATCCCGGGATCATCACGGGGTCATCCCTGTTCATGTAAATGACACACAGGATATCCTGGGAGCAGGCAGGGATGACCCCAGGATGATCCTGGGATAAACCTTTGGTCTAGCTAAGGCCTTTTTTTGCAAATATAGCCAAACAGATATATACTCCAAAGTTGCTTTGAAAGAAGTCATTTTGAGCAGGAATCTCCCAAGTTTTAAACTCTGACCCCTTTCTTCTTTTAATAAATACTTAATACCATATCATGAAATACTCTGTCCACTGCATGATACTTCTGCTTACAGCTGAAATGGTAAATGCTGAACCATTTAGAGACTGCATCTTGAATTTGCTCCTCCTTGCAAACTTCCATGCTTATATAAAACGACCATTAAATCTGTGACAGTGTTTCAGGGAGAAGGATTCTAAGCTAACTTTCTTCCTCATATGCTTCTACCCATCTGCAGTTTGATGTGATAGAGTATGGAAATAGTGATATGAAATTCTGTCTCATGCATATTCTGCTACCAATAAAATAGTAACTTCAAAGATGAATGCTATGTTCACACATAATGACAAAGCAGACTATGGGTTGAATATGGGGTTGATGAATTATGGTTGTTGTTACGTGCAAATCCTGCATTAACAACTATGGTTTATTAATCAGGGAGAAAAACCATGGTTTGTTGTTGGGGTGGGAACTCTCAGTTGTTTGTGGTTAACAACCCATAGACTGGGTTTGCATGCCATGCCACATCTCATTGTGGGTTTTTAACCCATGATGAACTGTGGCACCTGCAGGCACCATATTGCATATGGGATTGTTGTGTCATGCGAACCCGGTGGGTAAGGGTTATGTCAATGTTAAAGAACATCCACATTACCCTAAAACAGAGTTAAATAAATAAGCAATGGTGGGCTGTTATGTTATGTGAACAGCCCCATAGCTAAACCATATTGCAGGGTGCATGTGTAATGGCAACCGTCAATTCAACTACAGCCCATTCTCTGGGTTGTCATTACGTGCAAACAAGGTCTAAGAGAACATTTCTTTCTCCACTTGGCAACCCAGGATTAAAAAAAACATTTGTGGGCTAATTGTAGCTAATTATAGAATGATTGTTACTCTGTTACACTTAGAATGATTGTTGCAGCATTTCTTTCAGGAGAGGCGCACTAATATACAAACAGGAAGCTAATATTATTAGAAGTAATATATTGAAGTAACAGAGGGTTTTTTCCCTTAGTATTGTGATATTTTCTTTGCCATTTGAAAGCCCCAGTAACAACAATCGAAGGATGAGCAAGGCAATGTCCCATTATTTTAGAATCCCCTACATTTCTGCCTTGTTAATTGATCTCTGCAAAATGTCCTATAACCTCTTTCTAGTTTGTGGCTTTCCAACGAAGCAAGTTCCAGTTAAATATGGAAAAGTGAAAAAAAATCCGACCTTTTGCCTCTCTTTTTCTTCTGGATACAGAAGCAACACATTTAATTAGCAAACGCACGTGTGCACGTACCACACAGTTCTTATTCATTCAGCATGAAAAATGCTGCAATCTGATTCCAATGACGTCAAAGTCAGGATCTAAGGAAATTGCCGCCGTACAGCAAATATTAGGTTCAACGTATGACTGGGATAGTCAAGTGAGGGGCCTTGTGAGAAGGGAACAAAAGATTTCAAGCCATGCACACTTTCAAAAGCAGACTGACAGTAGAATGGAAAAAAATGGTTTCTTCATCTCCTCTAAAGTCAAACCAATGCACCTTTATGACTGTGAAATTCTTAAAACCCAGACTGAACAATTGTTTTTGTTGTTAAATGTGCCATGCATGTAAACTGTAGCCATTTAAGTAGCACATGTTGCACATAGGGTTTATGTATGTGGCAGCCACATTATGGGGTAACCCCCTCGCTGGATCCTGGCATAGTGAATGTAAGTGTCTTGGAAAGCAAAAAGCAACAGTGGTCATGACACACACTCTGAACACACAGCCATTTCCTTTTGCCACTAGTCCCAGCAATAACATCATCATGAATTCTAGGAAAGCCCTTGAAGTGAAACAGATAACAAGGGGGCGGGGGGGATAAGCTCTTTGGCTCACCAGTTCCTAAAGCTGAAAAGAGGAGGGTTTTATGGTTACGAAGCAATCAGATAGATCTACATGACTGTCAAGAATAACACATAAATGCGCCCAAAATTTAAAAGAACAGGGCATCAAGGATACTGGTCAGGATTTAACCTACTTTGTTCCTGCTATTACTATTTGATAGTAGACTAGTACTAATAGTGTGTTGCTGCCCTTTCCCTAATTTACCTCTGTCGTCAGCAACGGATCACAACCCCCTAAGTAAATGATATCAATCAACAGGGAGTTCTGTAAAATGCATAAAACAGTCATCTTCCAAGCTCTACCAGAAGATAAATGATTCCAGACGTTGGACTGCAGCCATTTTCCCACACATGCTACAATGTTTTGTCATCCATATTGGGCCATAATGGTGTGTGTGTGTGTGTGTGTGTGTTTAAAGACGTTACAGCTAAAGCTTCCACTTCTGGCTGGGAGTGGACAGTCCATTAAAACTACTACAACAAAAGTGTCATTGCTGAACAAACTGTGGTAGAATTTTCTGATGCTAAATGACCAAATTACTATGGTCTTGCATACAGCAACAACAGGCACCTTATCATCATCATCATCATTATTATTACCATCCCAAGCCATTAATAATTAGGTAGCTTACACCCATCAAGGATTAATTAATAAATTGGAACATAGTTAATGCAGTTCATATTTCATAGTTTCATCTATGAGAACATAAAATCATTCACCTTTAAAGCCTTGTTGAAAAGTAGGACAAACTATTTAAAATTGAAAAATAAAATAAAAATAAAATACAGAAATGTAAATTCTTCAGAAGGTTAGTTGCACTTAAGTGCAACAACACGAAAGTACTAAAAGAATACATTTATTCTTTCCAAAACATACTGGGGATAGTCTTCCCAATGATCATGCTGTAAATAATCTCAGAAAGGATAGCAGGGTATATTTTCACTTATGTAATTTCTTCCTATTTATCTTCGGATAAATAAAGAAAAACCCCAGCCCTTCATAAATTCTAACTAAGGCTCATACAGACAAGAATAACATTTCCCTCCTCAACACAAACACAAATGGTATCCTTCCCTCCGTTTACATATAGACTCCAGCATGCTTCTGATCAGTAATGCTGGTATGACCTATTCTAAAATAATTATTTTCCATTTGAGAAGGCAGCTCTCAAATGAAAAGCATTCTACAACCTGGAGCATAAGCATTTCGAAAGCTTGTTTGCAAATTGTTCGAATAAGCAACTCCAAGATAAGCTTGGTTGCATGTCTAACATGGACTTAAAACCTTTAAAGAAGATAAGCACAGACTTCCTTTCTCTTCATACTGAAGAGCACTTCAAATGGCATTAACTATCATAGTAATGAACACATAATTACTAGAGGATGTAAACTTACTTTGTATACAAATATCCTAAGGCTTTGCTGTTCCTTGAAACAAGATCTCTTCTTTACTTCATTTTCTGCTTATTGAGAGGAACTGTTCAGAATCTGACAGATGGTTTCACTCTGCCACTGAGCGTTTCCTTTTGGTTATCTCTGCCAGCTAATATTTCCACAGTGCTTTCCGCAGGGCTGTGCTCTACATCATTTCTGGTCTGATCAATGCCCTGCCTGGCTTTAGGTTGGTTTCTAGTCCCGCCTTCTGTTCCTCAAGAAATGAAAACTCACAGCTGGATCCTGTGTAAACCATTTCTCTTACCACTAGCTGCACAGAGTAAATCATGCAATTATGCCATGAAAAGACCTGCTTCTCCACTTGAAACTTGGGAAACAATTACTCATCTTAATGAGGTGCACATGAAAGTCAACCGCGTAGTCAAATCAATAACTCTGAGAAGTAATGACAAGAGAGCTCTGACCTTCAAGCCTGAAGAACCTAGTCAATGGTATACAACATTTCCCTATCTTAACGAGAACAGATGGCAAAACACACTGTGAATTTTGCAACACACTGTCCTAAAAGAAATGTATACCCTCATTGCTAAGGGTCAACATGCAGATGGCACCCAGCTCTATCTCTTGTTTCCATCTTCCAATCCTTGGAACACTGTGGAAGTCCTGAACTGGTAGTCTAGTGGCAGGTTTGAATTAGATGACGGTGAACAAATAGAAGCTTAGATGGAGCTACTGATGGTTGGGATTTCTGGTAAATCAGGAATAAATGCACAATCTGTTTTTGGTAAGTCACTCCTCCACCCGAATCAGCCCGTTCATAATTTGGGAGGCAGCAGTTACTAGGAATGTTTTTTACCAGTTTTATCTGATCAATTAAAGCATCCTTTTTGGGAGAAATCAGACATGGTCATCATTCATATTTGAATCACTCACTGCTAGTGAGTGATTCAAAATATGGCTGACAAGAGTTCTGACTGGAACCCGTCAACCAGATCATAGTATACAAAACTTGTCCACAGGTTCACTTGACCTTTAAAGCCCTATATGGCTTGGGACCAGAATATCTCAAGAATAAATAATTTGATTGTTACTGATCTGAATTGGCACTTATTTTCACTGCTAAAAGGAAAGGTTGAGGATCACTTCCCTTGTTTCTTTTCTGTACGCGCATTTGTAAAATGTATGTAGAAAGCTGCTGGATTAGCTGACTATGATGCCTCATACTGAGTCATGTTCTTCCCCAAACTGCTCTGCAAACCATCCTCAGTAACTCATCCATGAAATAGAGGGAAGCAGGGACTGCATTCATCCATCTGTCCTAGTACTATCTATCATGACTGGCTGTAGGTCTCCATGAACTCAGTCCCTGGGCTGGGGATTCTAGTGGTTGCATTGGGGTGGACCTTATACATGAATGGCCTTTCCTGTGAAGAGACCAGTCTTGCAATGTGCAGAGCCAGGCAGAAGTGTGCAACAATTGAAGAAATGCCATAGTTCAGTGGCAGAACATATGCTTTGCCTTGAGGGGATCAGCCCTGAGTTCAGTCCCTGGAATCTCCAGTGAAAGGATCTCAGGAGCAGGCTGGGAAATGGAGAGGTGCTATCTGTCAGAATAGATGCTGCTGAGCTAGATAAATGGCCTGGGTCAGCATAAGGCAGTTTCCATTGCCAAACTAGGGATTGGGTGAATTTGTCCATTTCTAATTTTTCCAATTCCATTTCTGCATCAAGCTCATGTATTTTTTAAAAGAAAATAGCTGCATGAAAATTCAGCAGCAAATATTTCAGCAAGTATATATGTGTACATTTTTCTTAATATACATGTTTTTGCACACATTTTTGCCTAGTATATGTGTCTTTTCAAGCAATTTTTCCTAATATAATGCTTTCTGTACATAGTTTTCACCAACATACAGATTTCTGTGTGCACTTTCCCCTGTGTTACCCTGTGTGCCAGTGTGGTGTAGTGTTTAGAGTGCTGGACTGGGACTCAGGAGATCCGAGTTCTAGTTCCCACTCAGCTATGAAATTCACTGGGTGTCTTTGGGACAGTCACTGACTCTCAGTCTAACCTACCTCACAGGCTTGTGTTGTAAGGATAAAATGTGGTGGTGGGGACAACCCATGAAAGCTGCCTTGTGTTCCTTGCAAGAGGAAATAAAGATGGGGTATAAATGTATAAAATTCAGAGAGGTGCAAATACCAAAGCAAACTGCATTTTGATTTGTGTATTGGTTCAGGAAGTGTGAATTAGGCAGTTTGCATTAAAAGGCAAATCGGACAAACTTATCTGCCATCTCTATATCAGACACATTTTTTTCAGCCTTGACTTTGGCTATTCCCTTCTCGTTATTGTTGTTGTCGCAAACACACATCATTCCTCTGCTGATTTTCTGGATGCCTTCATGCCTTTTAAGAAAAGGCATCAGGAAACACAAAGTGAAAAATAGTCTTAAGCACAGATGTAGCATACAGGCCAGCATTTTATTCAGCAAGACGGCTTCTTGCATAACAACTTTATTCTGATGCAACACTGAACCTGAGGCCAGCGTTCTGACAATCACTAAGTGGCAAAAAGCCAGATCCAAAAAAAACACTCATGCAGGGTACACCTGCAGGAGCAAATGGAAACTGCTTTTTAAATCTAAGGCCCTTTCTACACCTAAGGATTATCCCAGGAAAAAGGAGGGATCATCCCTGCCTGCTCCCGGGATCCCCTTTGTGTCGTTTGCATGCACACAGGGACGATCCCGGGATGATCCCTGGAAAAAAGGCAGGTGTAGAAACAGCCTAAGTGTATGGACTTTAAAATAGTTTGATTCATCACTGTCAAGACTGAGTTGGGGGTGGGTGGGGAGAGTTTCCTAAGCGAACTTTGCTTAGTCCCCAGATGCTCCCTGAATTATTAATCATTTATTAATTGCTTTTAGTAATGCAAAGTTCTTTATAAACCCATGCCTTTCTCAAACCACACGGATTTCATATCCAAAGATGGTTTTCAGCCAGTGTTACCAACAGGTAGGAGTTACTACAGCAGTCTCCCACAGCCTGTTGTCCTCTAGAGGTTTTGGACTACAGCAGCATCCGATAGCCCCAGCCAGCATGGTCAATGGTCATGGATGAAGGGAGTTGCAATCCAAAAACATCTGGCGAGTACTAATTGGAGAAGGCTGAGCTACAGCATGGAGCTGCATTAGCAGCTCACTGTTGTCCAGTTACTCTAGGGTGACCATATGAAAAGGAGGACAGGGCTCCTGTATCTTTAACAGTGGTATTAAAAAGGAAATTTCAGCAGGTGTCATTTGTATATATGGGGAACCTGGTGAAATTTCCTCTTCTTCACAACAGTTAAAGCTGCAGGTGCCCTGCCCTCTTTTAAGTAGAGCTCTATTATAGCTCCTGCAGCTTTAACTGTGGTGATGAAGAGGGAATTTCACCAGGTTCACCATATATACAAATGACACCTGCTGAAATTCCCTTTTCTATGCAACCATTAAAGATACAGGAGCCCTGTCCTCCTTTTCATATGGTCACCCTAAGTTACTCATTCTTCTGCTTGCAAATAATCCCTTGTGTATTTATTTATGAGGTGGTGTTACACTGAGCTATTTTCAAGGGCAGTAGTGCAGCTAGGTAATTTTAGACCCTGGATGTAATGGTCTTACGGGGTCCCCCCATTGTAGGCAGCCACACGTACTGCTTCAGTTGTGAAGTACACATGTCACATTTCTCTTCTTTCTTGCCACCCTGTTTCTACACCTGCCTTTTTTCCAGGGATCGTCCAGGGATCATCCCTGTGCATGCAAATCACCCACAGGGGATCCCATGAGCAGGCAGGGACGATCCCTCCATTTTCCTGGGATAATCCTTAGGTGTAGAAAGGGCCCCTGTCCTCCAGTGCTTTACAACTGCTTCAACATTTCTGATACATTAGAGGAAACCAGTTTGTGAAGCCTGATCACAATAAATAACTATTCAGAACATACGCAGTATTAGATTTCAAATTCATTTACATTGTAGCACCATTACGAATACAGGAAGAAAATGGCGTTGGCTTCTGCTATCCAGACGCTAAACACTTTTACTTGGGAATAAGTATTATTTTGTTGTAGGAAATGATAACATTTTTAAAGTAAAAATAATAAGATGAGCACCTGTACACAGCTGGTTGCTCCCTGAATATATTTTTAAAAAGAAAAAGGAAGAATGCTACAGCAAGCAGCATCAGCCCTCGTGGTTCCTGGGAAACCCATGTCATCCTAGGTGCTGACACCAAGGTCTGTTTGCCCATGCCCTCATCAGATGCCACTCTCTGGATGGTCATTTGTGGGCGGGTGGGGAGCTTAATTGTGAAGCCTTGGACTTTAGGCACAAACTGCATCACTGCAAGAGGTTTGCCAGTTCATAAAATCCAATATTCTGGAACTGGAGTGGGACCTGAGTGTGGCATTCTCTTGGTTGACATTGACAACCTTAGATATGGTAACTACGAAGTTTTGTTACCAAGGGAAGTGATATTTTAAACCAATTCTTCTCTCTGTGAATGGGAGGTGGATATTTTCCCACATGGAAACTTTTATGGAGTTGTGGAGCTACATTTCAGTGGCCTGGTTTGCATGTCAGAGTAGCTATGGGCAAATTGGAGTGAGCGAGCGGGCCAGCTTCCACCCATCCAATCCTGTTGAGTTAAACAATGCAGGGACACTCTATTCATGGGTTATTTATTGTCAAGTCTGAACCCAGAATTGGAGGTTGTTGGGGGACGAACGGCCCAGACTTATCACCCATCATTTGTTCTTGCATTGCAAGCGTGGTTTATTCCTCCCCCAACAACTTCCAGTTCTGGGTTTGGGAGTGGGAGGTCCCTCACTTTGTTATCAACAACCCACAGTTAATAAATCATGTGTCATTTGTGATGGGTGAACCACGTCTTTATCTCATTTGTCCTCACAACATTATTACATAGCTAGCTATTCCAACTGTGCGGAAAGAGAACTGAGACGGATGGTAGCATGCCTTAAATGTTGACTTCTTAGACTAAATGCTAGACTTGAAGCCTGTGCTGCAGTGGTAAAAGTTTAACTACTTCTCAAGGCAGAAATAACGGCACTTTAATGGAATTGTTAAGGATTCCCCCCCCATGTTTTGCTTCCCATAATATGATTTAGCAGATGTAACAGAGGGAAGCCAGCGCCATGGGAGTCGCTGTCTTTCTAAGAGCAAGCAAATAAAATTACTAAAAATCCTTCCTGCCTTGCAGGAGCCCTAGTGGAAAACAATGACTATTATACAGCTTGCAGTTTTATGTTTTGAGAGCAATGTAATTCTGAGAAATTAATGCTCCATCCATTGCAAGTCACAGCTCTCCTGCTGAGGCCCACGTCCGAGCCGTCCCTGCTCCAGGCTTTATGTGCAGCAGCTATAATGGTTCTCTGAGGGGACGTGATACCTAATCCACAGTAATAGCTTGACAAGAGGGAAATAACTACTCAGTACCTATAAAGGGGGGAAAATTCCAGGTCCGTTCCCAGTTTTAGAAACAAAGCAAAATATTTTATATGTTTTCCCAGTACTGCTTTGGCTAAGATCTACAAGACTGCTAAAGATGACTTTATCGAGATTCCCAAATAAACCTGCAGGCACATTATTTAAAAAAGAAAGCATGGGAGAGCAGGTTAAGTCAAAATATCCTGCTGTGATACTCCATGTACGTCTCTTCAAGAAACTGCTGTTTTTCAATTTCATGCATGGTTCAAGGGCGCTAAGCTGCTTTTTTAGGCCTAATCTACACCAAGCAGGATATTGCACTATGAAAGTGGTATGAAAGCGCCATATAAAAGGCAGGAGCCGCATCGCGCAGGATATAGAGGTATGAAAGCGGTATATGGTATGTGTCAATAGGCCCCAACAGTTGTCAGTAAACTTCAGTACAGCTATAAAGCAGCAGTGTGGCTCCTCCCTTTTATATACCACTTTCATAGTGCAATATCCTACTTGTTGTAGATTAGGCCTTAGAGAGAATCTCTGGCCCACTTCATGCATTCACAGCCCTCCTTGGACTGTACCACTTCAGAATGCAGGTGAGGGATCACATACCTGAATGGTCTCCAATGCAAAATAAGTCTGGGAGGGGCCATAGATAGGTGATAAGAGTAGATGTTTTGCATGCAGTCGGTCACAGGTTTGATCCCTGGCATCTCCTGGTAGAGCTAAGAAAGAATTTCACCTGAAACCCTAGAGAGCCACTGCCAGTGAGTGTTGACAACACTGGACTAGATGGGCCCACAGTCTGACTCAGTATAAGACAGCTTCCTTTCTTCCTATCTTTCCCAAGGACAGCCCTTCAGTTTTTTACTGACACATTCTCATTGTCTCAGGTGACCCGTGGGAAGAGGATAACAAATACATTGTGTCTGAATCCAATTCCTCTTCTTTCCTCTCCATTCACTTTGGAGGGAAACAGAAGTAATCACCTGACTTTGGCCTTGTTAAAGGAGAAAGAGTTGTGCACAGTTCAACCGACAGAATTAATACCTGATCGGGCCTGACCTCTGTTGTAAGGGATGTTCTCTGGCTACAGAGAGAACTGGTCATGCATCACTCACAGTTAGAGCTCATTTGGGGAGTTTGGCGTGGAGGCGCAGGGGGTCATTTTGACCCCACACATTTTCTGCATGAGGAGATCTCTACCATCAGAGAACCTGCCCTCTTAAGTGCATCCAAATGTGATCACCCTAGTTTGCTAATATAGGGGACATGTGTGGACCAAGGATAATAAACCTGTAGTTTGTGTAATTTTCTTTGTTTCTTGTTATATCTCACATCTTTTTACTATCAATTAAATACAGTATTCATCTGATTTTCAGCATCGCTTTTCAGCTCTTTATTTAGAAATTATTAACTGTAAGCAAACTAAGCAAAACTATTTTATGTACAGAATTTCAGTTTATTTTTAACCTTTCCTTTTTCCTTTTCTTTTTTACATTTTAAACATCTCATGAAGAATCATAAGAACATCACAGCATAAGAAAGAATGCACATATTACACATTATATAATGAAGCAGAGAACTAGTGTAGAGAAAACGATCTGAAACCTCAATGCAAACAAAATCACTCTCTCTACTCTTCTGGGTTATGTCCTCTGCCCTGCAATGGAGTGAAACTTAGGGCTCATTTACACCAAGCAGGATATTCCACTATGAAAGCGGTATGAAAACAGTATATAAAAGGCAGGAGCCACACTACTGCTTTACAGCAGTATTGAAGTGCACTGATAACTGTTGGGGCCCACTGACACATACCATATACCAGTTTCATAGTGTTATATCCTGCTTGGTGTAGATGTGTCATGGGCCCCAACATGTGTCAGTGCACTTCAATGCCACTATAAAGCAGTGGTGTGGTTCCTGCCTTTCATATACTGCTTTCATACTGCTTTCATAATGGAATATCCTGCTTGGTGTAGATGGGCCCTAAGGAAAAAGTAGGCAAAGCTCCCCTTCTGCTAGTACAACGCCACTGCTGCTCTATCTCTGCCCTGTTTTACATCCAGCATATCTACTTGAAGGACATTCACTTTAATAACAGGGGGAATGATGAAGAAGAAGATTAGACCAAGTGCATATAGGCCTTAGCTAGACCTAGCGGGATGGAGGGGTGAAGATCTTGCAATTTTTTCATCGCGAGATCTCCCCCTCAGTTCACACGTGGTGCACGACACCCTCAGACAGAGAGGCGTTGCGCCTGCCATTTTTTTTCTGGTTAAAGGGCCAGCAGCACACAAATGCTCGTGTGCAAAAAGTGTTTTTTTTAAAAAATAATTACTTTCCCTGCTCCCCCCACCTCAGCCCCGATGGGTGCAGAGGTCCTGAGGAGTGCTGCACTCCATGCGCGGCTCCTGGCTCCTCGCGAGGAATTGCAAGGTGCTGGGACAAACCGCAGAGCCCAGCCACATGTTCCGTGGTCTCAGGCTCAGCCCAAGACCATGGAAAAACCGGGCCTAAAGGGCAGGGCAAGATCCCGGGGCAAGATCCCTCCCTGATCCCGGGATCCCTTGTGTGTCATGTGAACGCAGAAGGATGATCCTGGGAATCACCCCGGGATTTTGCCCTGTCTAGCTATGGCTATAGATTCTGTAAGCAGTTCTTTGGCTACATATATACTGGAGCTGTTAGAATAATAGGATGAAAGTCTCTGTTCTGAAAGATTTCAATAGGAACTAGCGCTGTACCAAGCTGCTTGGAGAGAGGGTGTGTGTGTGTAGAAATAATTGCTTTCTAATGAATATATTGTCAGTTTTAATTGAGTAACCATTTCTCCATGAATGGCTAATAACAATGGTTTCCGAACTCATACCAATAAATTTTGGATGAAACTTATTTTACAATTTCAGAATGTTTTCTTTACAACTTCTAAATATGTTTCATCATGCACATGACCTGCGTATTTTATTACAGAACCACAAAGGTCACTGTGCCTTTGTGGAATTAAGGTCTCTCTCTGATCTCCTAGAAGCCTAGAGAATTAATATTTGCTTTTCTTTCACCATTCCTGTTATTACTTGAAAAACGTTCCTTCATCAAAAAAAGGTACACACACTACCCACAACTTTCCTTCCTTGGTGACTTTCCAATTTTTCCTTAAACATGTATTTTATTAAAAAAAAGAGGAAAAACAGAATAAAGTGACATTGACTTTACCTAACAGCCAGCATGGCTCTTTAAGTTGAAAGGAGGAAGGGAGAAAGAGCACCATGTAGATTCACATGCTCAGTGCAAATTTCTTTGTTCCAAGACTTTATCATTTTATTTCCCCACATGTGGTATGTGGAGTTGCAGGCCTGGTTTTGATGGACTACTCAAGAGGTGGGGGTGGGCGTAATTCTCTTGGAAAAGAGGTTTTTGTTTTGTTTTTTAACCCTGAACAACTTGGGTCAGGGTTTTCTATTTCTATCGTCTTCTGGCTTCTTGGGGCTCATCTACACCAAGCAGGATATTGCACTATGAAAGCAGTATATAAAAGGCAGGAGCCACACTACTGCTTTATAGTGGTATTAAAGTGCACTGCAGGATCTTCACTACTGCTTTATAGTGGTACTGAAGTGCACTGACAACTGTTGGGCCCATGACACATCTACACCAAGCAGGATGTTGCACTATGAAAATAGTATATGGTATGTGTCATGGGCCCCAACAGTTGTCGGTGCACTTAAATAATGCTATAAAGCAGTAGTGTGGCTCCTGCCTTTTATAGACCACTTTCATACCACTTTCGTAGTGGAATATCCTGCTTGGTGTAGTTGAGCTCTTGGCCAGTTTGCCCCAAGAAACTCCGTGATCTGTTTTTGTAACTGGAATTTTGCAAGAGATTGTCAGAGATTGGAATCTGCTAAATTATGACCTCCAGAGAGGTCTACATCTTCATTCCTTCCAGAAGTGAATTGGATTGGTTCAGTGCCTATCAAGCAAAATGGGGCCACCCAAAAACAAGATAGTGATTTCTGTATTCTCAGGGCAGTGCCCAGGTGTGCAGAAGGATATGCATTTGTAAAACTGTGGTATGTTGTAGGTCCCTGATAAAGACCAATCTCTTTACCAATGCCTTCCGGGAACGACCATGCTGCCCAGTTAGTTTGTTTATTAATTATTGTGCTTTTAGCTTTAGTTTTAAATATTTAAAACATTTGAGCTGATGAGTTGCTGTATTCATTACTATGTATTTTAATCTCTTGATTCTGTAAACTACTTAGACATATATTTAGATATGGTAAGCAGTATAGATGTTGATGGAGCGAGCAATCCTAACACCCGCACCCCAGGCATAGGATGATTTGGTTTCCTGGCTCTGAGTTAGGGAGCCAGGAAACCTCTCCACATTCAGATAATGCAGCGCGGAGATGGGGAGGGCAGGAGACTGGGGTGGCTATGGCCTCCTAAACCTCCTTCCTTCTCCTTTCGAGATGCCAACACTAGATGGGCAAAATCACCAGTGTACAGAAAAGCAGGGTGTCCTTCCGCCCTGCATTGGAAACTTCGCAGTCTCTGAGTCAGGAGGCTGTTGGTAATCTACATAAGATTGCACCCTAAATGAATAATAATAATAATAATAATAATAATAATAATAATAATTTTAAAAAATCAAAAGATATCTGCGAGCTTCCAGAACTTCTGGAGTGTTGAGATTATAGATATAAGAAATATTATATTAACTTATCACAGCTATACTAAAATTCTGGATTTTTCAACTGGGTCATGCACCTTTCTGGGTCAGACAGAACTATTCTTCATAGTGCAGATTCCACCACACGTAACTTTTAACTTAATCTGTAAATGTCCTCTTTCCCAGAACATTGCCTGCCTGTGACAGCAGAAAGGATAAGTAACAGCTTTTCTAGAGAGCAATTGCTGGTAGTGGTATAGAAGCTATGGTTACTTTTTCTTCTGCGCAGATGAAAGGAAGGAGGAGCTATTCTACAAAAATGGGCTAACTTGGACATCTTCACCACACCATGGTGAAGGATGAAGCCAAAGGATAAAGTCAAAGGTCCAAAAGATGCTCTTTTTTGTTCAGCTGCAGGAACATAGACACAGAAAATTAACCAATTTTATTTAAGAAATATTCACTGAAGTCTGCATTAAGTACTGTATCTGCAACCACACCTGAATCATGATTTGAAAAATTACTCAGGTTAAACAAAGATGCCTACAGTACCACAAATTGGCCACTAGAGGCCATATAGTGCTTGTATTCTTTCTCAACCAGGATTTGCAGAACCAAAAGTACAAGAGAACAATTATATATTTAAAAATAGCTTCATATGAAGCAGAGAAATAACCAAACTGTTTATGTGTTAATCGGTGGCTTATTTATCTATACTGCAGCAAATCCTCATCTTTTTAAGAAATAAGGATGAGACACACAAATATTTTATTCTGAGCATATACAATGGAACCTCCATCATATAAGCATTAGATATTAAATTGTTGACCATATTATGTAACTCCATGTCATTAAAACTGGAACTTGAAGAAACAAAAAGCTGGAGCTTGAAATGCAGCAGAACTCACTGCTCCATTGACCAGGCAAAGACAGAAGGCCGGACTTCCAGTATTTATACTAGGAATGGCCAATCCACAGGTTTTATACTGTTTGCCAATAGCAGAAACTGATGCACACCCTTATTTTCTTCTGTGTCTCAAGATGGCTCTGAAGTTTATGGTAGCCCACTAGGCTTAGACCCAGCCCCAGACAACAAGGATCCTGATTCAAGCTCTAGAGTCCCTGATTCAGGTGTAGTGGCTGACTTTTATAGACATTGGCTGTGATGCTGTGAAGTCACAGAACGTTGTTAAAGGGATATCTCACAAACAGTCTAGGAACAGAAAGTGTGATGCTGGTGAAAAGGACAGCAGAGGGGCAGGGGGCCTGAATTTCATATATATTCGGTGCTTCCTTGATTGTTAGGATCGTTAAGGGAAAATTGAGTGGAGTTCCATTTGTGAGAAAGCCTCATTGCATGCATCTTTTATCCCCCAAACCATTTGATTTTCTTAGATTGCAAGCTAGTTGGAGAAGTATTACCATTTGGGGGGAGGGGGAATGTGCTGTAAACAGCTCTAAGCTTATGGGGTAGAATAGGATGTACATCAAACAAATAAATGGTTGCGATGTATGCTGTTCACATTTATCGGATTTTAAATGAACGTTTATGGGGTTTTATAGCGTTTCCAACTTCCAACTTATTTGTCCTTGACAAATAAATCACTTACATGAGATGTGGTGCAGAGACACAAAGAGAAATCTCGTTCGTCTTCTGGCTAGCTTCTTGTCAGAGACTGACTGAATGAGCTACAAAAGCTGAAGTGATCACTAATTGGTCAGTACACTAGAAATGTACTCCATTCTAAATGAACTCAGGCACTCAACAAGAGGAATTCGGGGACCTGGTGGCTCCAAATGTATTTGACAATAACTTCTCCAGCCCGTATGGCTACTGTAGTCCATTTAGACCGTTCAGTCATTTTTGGAGGCCATCTAAGGAAGTTAGGTAGGTGACTATAAGACAGAGGACTTCTGTAGTTGTGGCACCCTGTTTGTGGCACCCTTCACCCCAAGGAGGCTCACCTGGCACCTACACTGCTATCTTAGAATCATAGAATCATAGAAAAGCAGAGTTGGAAGGGGCCTACAAGGCCATCGAGTCCAACCCCCTGCTCAATGCAGGAATCCACCCTAAAGCATCCCTGACAGATGGCTGTCCAGCTGCCTCTTGAATGACTGTAGTGTGGGAGAGCCCACCACCTCCCTAGGTAATTGATTCCATTGTCATACTGCTCTAACAGTCAGGAAGTTTTTCCTGATGACCATCTGGAATCTGGCTTCCTGTAACTTGAGCCCATTATTCCGTGTCCTGCACTCTGGGAGGATCGAGAAGAGATCCTGGCCCTCCTCTGCGTGACAACCTTTTAAGTATTTGAAGAGTGCTATCATGTCCCACTCAATCTTCTTCCCATAACCCTGAAGCTGGGCACTGAATGACATGTGTGCACTTTTTGGCAGGAGTTGAAGATCTTTCTTTCCCCTCTGGCATTTTAGTTTTTAAATTTTATAGCTGCTTTTATATGTTTTATATTTGTAGGTGGCCCTGGAGATCACCCCCAGTGCAGTCAATCTCTAAGGACATGCCGCCCTCAACCCACAATGCCTGAGTGTTATTAAGGAAGCCAGGCATTTGGGCCTGGCTGCCTCTCTGAAGACCCGTGCTGGACGGTTTTCCAGCCGATGTCTCTTCAGAGAGCTCAGCCACCCTGCAGAGCAGGCAGCAGCAAGGGAGGAGGGAAACAGATGTAGCTGACAGGCAGGAAGGGGGAGGGAGAAGAGGGGGATGTGGCAGGAGGTGGAGGTGGAGGCGGCCATATAGCAGCCAGCCGCGGTGTGTATGTTTCCTCACCTCAGGCAGCAGGAGAGTTTGCACACAGTTTCCAAGAAATTCTTAGAAGATGGAAGATTATTTTCCCCCAATATATATTCCAAAGATGTAATTTGCTGCATTTCAAGTTTCCATCTTAAGAAGCAGAATTAGATAAAAATGTGGTAAACGGATTTTTAAAGACACAATTGTCACTTTCATGGCTGTAGACTAAATCTGGTAAACAAAATTATCTGAAAGGCCCAGAAAATCGGAAGGCCACATTATATTTAAACTAATTCAGTTTACAACAACACTCATTGTTTCTAAATTCATCTCTTTCTTTTGAGGAGTCACCCTATCAATCTGGATGTATTAGGCTGGCAACTTCAGATATTCGGATCATGCCAGATGGAATACGGTACTGGTGTGAGGAGAGTTATCACACCTTCCATTGTGCCAAGAAAATGAAATACCGCACAGATTTGTTTTTCAAAAGGCATCACAAAAGATGAACAACGTATCTACCAGCACTGGCAGCTCCTCTGCTTTGTTCCCACAAATTTTATATCCACTAGATAACCATGGTACATTTTTAATATGGCACTCAGGAATGAAACAAAATGCTTTAAGCACTCTTGAAAAACACAATGGTTTGGGAAAATGGGCAATGAACTATTGAAACAATTGAAAAATTGCATGTAACATAAACATAATATTAAATGTCCATTTTGCATTTGCTAGAAACTATCTGTTTACTGTTGATTAAAAAATTCTTGGTTATTCTTTTATATTCAAAAGGTATATTTGAAATACTGGAATTCTTTCTCAGATGATGTGAATCACCAAATATAGATAGCTTAAAGCGGCAATCCTATGAATCTTTATGTGAGAGTAACCCTGATATAACTGGCTGGGTCAACATGTGTGGGTCTGAACTGCAAAGAAACAAAGCTCATTTTTCAAGATCTAGTGCGTTATCTTTACCACTTTGTAACATATATCTCAGCTACATAGAGTTTGGAGCCTGAGAATGAGCACAGGTGTTCAGGTACTATGTAATCCAATTAAAAATCTTTAAAAGGAAGCTATTTTCCCGTTGCCACAGAAGTTACACTTAACAGGCTTATAGTAATTAGGCAGCTTGGAAAGTTGCTTTGCACTTAGAAGTTTGCTGCCAGAAATATAACGACAGACAAGCACTGCTGTCCTTGTGTGTCCCGCAGCTGTTGTGACTTTTTCCATTTGAGAGGAAAAACAGTTGCCTCCAGTATTTTAGAGGCATGCAAGCACACAGAAAGCGTTCATTAGTATTGGATATGAATTTTCAGTTATTGGGAGCAGATGGTTAATCCACATGGTGAATGCGCCTTAAACCAAATTCACTGAAGACTATGGAAAATAATAAAAGAAGCAAAGACCCATTAACATTCTATGGCCATGATTAAAATCTATGCATGCGCAGCCTTGATTAGACACTCTCAATAGCACCAATCAGCTGTTTGATGGGGAGAAAAAAGGAGGAGCTAAATTTACCACCCTTGTTCTCAGCAGATGATTAAGACTATCTAAACCGGGGCTATAGATGTGCATCCCCAACTGCTGGATCAAGTAAGGAGCCACCTATGCAATAGACATTTGGTTGTGTGATTCCCCATCTAGCTAGGGACTCATGCATAACAGTCTGCTTTGTACACCTTGTGGTGTATTTGTTATTATATAAAGAAGGGTTTCGTATTCACTGAACTGGTAGAAGACGCTACAAAAATAATTCAGAATCATTCTCATTGGTGCAGGCAAATTACATTTCTCTTCATACACTCATATATTTTATGACATTCCATCATTCTGGACAGATGCCACAGCTTATACAATTGGAAAGTTTTTGGAAAGGGGGTGGTTGGGGGGGGGGAAAGCACTGTTATGAAATAAACAGGAATCTACCATGCCTGCAGTTCTACAATTTTACAAAGAAATGTATTATCAGTAATGGAAGTCTTCTTGGTTTGTGCAAGCGTTGGCTGTGGAGAATATCTTAGATTGGACTCCTTCAGATAAATTACCATCCAATTCTCTCCAAGATGGTGGATACAAAAATTAAGGCAGGTTAGTAGAATATTGCTGCTTGAACTTTTAGTTGCCAAGCACTGGAAATAAGGTCATCAAAGATAATTGAATTTACCCAACTACCAGATTAGTTGATTGGATCAATTTTTCTGAGCCTTTATGAATGCAACAACATGTTTGCAATTAAAGAAAAAAATTCCCAGGGTCTTGTTCAAGAGCGGAAAACCGCTTGTCCATTATTAGTCAAGCATACCGATGTCCCCCTCTTGTCAATGTGCTTGTCCATTTCATCTTCCCCTTGGCATTTTCCTTGCTAGTGAACACCATTTTTTCTAAAAGACTGTTCCCAAATACCCTTCACCTGCAGCTGCTGGCTACTTTTGGCTCCCCACACCCCTTCGTGATTGTCACTTCCCTCCACTGGTGTCCCATTGTTAGCTATCAGAGATACAGAGCTAACAATGGGTTACAGAGCAGGGAAGGGAATCAGTAAAAATACACAAATTTCAAGGTAAACATATGCAATTTTCAAGGCATTTGGGATCATCTCTGGCGTGCTTCGTTCTTGGTTTTTTTTTTTGTTCTTCTTTACAGCATGGGGCAGAGGGCACTGACAAGGGGTGAGAGAGGATGGCAGTGGGACAAGGGATATTGCGAAAAGCGAAAGGGTTTTTTGCTGCTCTTGCCAGCCAGTTCTCTAACCGTTCTCGACAACCCACAATGAAGTTGCCCTGCCGGGTTTGGATATCACAACAAGCCACTCTGAAAACAAGCCACCCTGAACAATCCAGTAACAACCCATGGATTCTCAGGGTGGCTTGTTTATGAAAAATAAGCCACCCTATAGAAACCACACCATTTTGCACATCATGAACACAACCTACCATGGGTTATCACCCATGGTGGGGGTGTCCTGTCATGTGGACTAGGTCTTTGTCTCTTTCAGTTCACATTACAAAAATATCTCCAGCCTTTTCCACTTCATTCCAACCATGCCCAACACAAACGACCGTTTAGGCCTAATCTACATCAGCCAGTTATCCCAGGGTTGGCTCGAGATTGTCCCTGTGCATACAAATGATGCACAGGGGATCCCGGGATCAACCAGGGACGAGCTTTCAGTTGTCCCGTGTAAACTAGGACTGGGTTTTTCCCGGTTCTTCTCACATTCCCAGGACAATCCCAAGGTCTGCGGGCAGTGTGGCACTCGCTCCCAGGGTCATCCCTCCTCCCCATGAGTAGCAGGGCTCACCAAACAGGCATGGAGCTCTGTGGGGGGTGTCTGTGCCCATTGGGGGTAAGGGGGAGCATTTTCGCCATCCATGGGATGGCTCTTGGTGGGTTTTGGCACCAAGTTTGCAGGTGTTTTTTTTTTTTAACTTACTTTTGGTGCAAGAATGCACCCACGCAATTGTGTGACGTCTCCTCTCTTTTTTAAAAAACACACACACTGTGCTGGAACATCCCTTTTCTGTTCTGACATGCTGGCGTTTGGACTCTGGGGGACAATCCTAGAAGCTGGAAAGCCCAAGATCCTCCCCCCCCCATCCTGGAAGGCCTGCAGGTGTAGATTAGGCCTTAGTGTTGGGTTGGGAAGGTGGTAGAGGATATGCTTTCCAGGCAGGAGATGCCAGGTTGAAACCTTGGCATCTCCAGTTAAAACAGGATCAGGTAGCAGGTGATGTGAAAAATGTCCACCTAACATCCTAGAGAATCATTGCTAGTTCAAGATACTTCTCCAATAGATGGATAAATAGCCTGACACAGTAGCTTCCTAGTTTTCTATTCCATTCTATTCACCCAGCAACCCAGAGAACATCTTAGGAATGGCCCCTTTATAATTTATGATTCTCTCAGGATGGCCAGGTACCAATCAGTGGTTTCAGTGATGCCTATACAGAGTAGACTCAGTAGTAATGAATGATTATGCAAAAGATTTGGAAAATGGAAAATTATCAAAGTTCTATTCTTGCAGTTCTGTTATACAGTGTTATCCAATGTGTGCAAGCAACCTGGGGCTACGAAGTTTAGATTTCTATACAGTGTACAGAAAGCTGGACTTTGACTAGGGAGACTGAGGTTCAAATTCCCACATTGCTCACTCTGCGACTTTGGCAGCTACTTTCTCTTAGCCTTTACACCAGAGACAAATAGGATAAAACAAACACCATGTACATCTTCCTGAGCACCTTGGAAGAAGAATGAGACACAAATGTATTACATAATAATGACTTACAAACTTGTTTTTCTTTAAAGTTAAATTCATATGCCACTTCATCTCCCAGGGCTGAAAACATAAAACCATTTACTCTCTCACATGAATAAGAGGTTTGAGGATTGCGGCCCAAGCCAAAATAGTATTTGGCAACTTCATTGCCCAACTACTGATGCCAAAATATGCTGACCACACACTATGGAATATAAGTAATAGAAAAAAGGGGGCTTTGATATATAAAATCCCTTACTACCATCGAAGCAACAAGAACAAGTGTGTGTGTGTGTGTGTGAGAGAGAGAGAGAGAGAGAGTGAGTGAGTGAGTTTGCAGGCTTTATTCATTATTCTTTTCTAATTCCTTCTCTTTTAACACTCAGAACTAGAAATAACATAATATTTCCTGAGTTCTGCAAAAAACAACCGCAATATTATTAAGGGAATGGTATTTTTGACTGAGCAACTCAGAACTAGCCTTTTTGGAGTTTCTAAGCAATGTTAGGGTGGCCTTACTGGATGATCCAAGATTCTTCACAGTGGTGTGATTTTACACATGCATCCACGTAACATGTTGAAACATTGTACTGTTACAGCTGCCGACATTTCTTACTACGTTGAATCAGCTTTACTTATCTTTTCCTGGAACTGAATTTCACTGGAATTTTTGTGATCACACAACAGTTTTATTACTGTATCCCTGGGTCTTATCCCATTGCAACACAATTCAGCATTATATATACAGCATTTCCAATCCGATAATGCCTGGGGCCCATTCAAGGCAATCAGATTTTTTTTTAATGGAGCTCTTTTGGTAAGGAGCCAATGTCTTTAAGTCAAAATTTGTAAACATAGTTTTGGCACTTTTTATCCTTCTGAAGGTTCACCGTGTCATTGCTTATTGA
The DNA here is from genome assembly GCF_023053635.1 of Elgaria multicarinata webbii. Lineage (NCBI taxonomy): Eukaryota > Metazoa > Chordata > Lepidosauria > Squamata > Anguidae > Elgaria > Elgaria multicarinata. The sequence goes on along the minus strand of NC_086175.1, from coordinate 108,025,535 downwards.
AATCAGTCTCACAGTCTGTGATCAAAATAATGATTCACATAGTTAATTTTGAGGAAGAAAATTCATCTCAAAACTTCAAGTATGGCTACCAAGACAGTTCCTTTCACTTTAGATTTGCATGTATAATACTGACTTTCAGTTTGCTGTTTTTAATTCATCTCTTCAATGTATCAATATCACTGGGTGACTTTTGGCCAGTCAGTGATTGCAGCCTAACCTACCTCACAGGATTGTTGTGAAAATAAAACGGAGTGGAGGACCACCATGTAAGCAGCCTTGGGTTTGTTGCAAGGGTGTGTGTGGGGGAAGCCAGGAAATAAATGTAATAATAAATAAAGGCTCTCAATTCCATAAAAAATGTGGCATGGTTTGTTCTCTACTGCATACCTTGTTGGAGTACTGTACTGGCTGCTGCTATGAGGCAGAATTCCTATCATGAGACACAAAAATGTTCCATTTTCAGATTGTTTTTAGTAGTCAGGGTGTCTTGGACTATATGTATAAGAATTTTCAGCTTTATATCTGTTAAAGTAGCTTCACAATTTTGATACCCTTCCCTTGAGGCCTAAGTAAACACAGCTTGCATTCCACCGTACTGGTGAAGTATGTGAAGGGAGAAATCTTACAGCCCTGCATGTTGACGGGGTGGTGGTGGTGGCTTGGCTTGCAGGCCTATTGAGTGTTGTCTACTACTTTGAAGGAGACTTCACACATTGCATGTTTTGATGATTAGAAATAAAAAATGTCCAATTTTCAAGACTTTTAAAAATAATAATCAGGGTGTCTTGGAACCATACGTGTAGCAGAACTCTTATCTGCTGGGGGAGTACTCTAGCAATTTTGGTAACCCATGTTTTATTGAGGCTCAGGCTCCTTTATATATGTAATGTCCTCCTGACCAACACTTACAAAAATATCACATGGAATGATGTTTGGAAAGGCTGAAAATAGGGCTGGTGTTGGTGGGGCAAAATCCGGATTTTGGATGTCAGCCCAGACACAACCAATATGCTAGTGGCAAACGATGTTTCTGGTACTTGGTATGAAAGCATTTCAGTAGCATTAAAATTCACAGACGACACAGAGGGATGGGTCTGCTGATGGCGTGAACTGCAAACCGTTCTACACAATAACAGGTAGCCTTTCAAACCACAGTAATGATGTAGAGGAGCCTTCCCCAACCTGATGTTTTGGACTACAACTCCCAGCATTCCTGAGCATCCCTGAGGCTGATAGGAGTTGAAGTCCAAACAATCTGGAAGCCACCAGTTGGAGAAAGCTGATGTAGACGAATGCCATGTACAAGCTATGCAAGAGATGTCTGCCTGCTGCTACAGGGAGATTTGTGGGCAATAATCAAGTGCCCACAGCACTCGTTTCCAGGTGTCCTCATTCTTCAGGTGATGTTCCTAATGTTTCATAAGCCTTTTTATCATCCTTCCGTAATCTGATCTGATATTGTCCTTTATTAAAAGCCTGAGATTTGATATATACAGAAAATCCTGGAGGATTTAGAGCAGATGTTGTTTGTTTTAAGCTGCCTTTTTCCAAGCCACTGGCTATAGCATCTGCTTTCTTTCCCTCTCAGTGTAAAAAGGCCAGTGGTATAGTAAATTACTTTTAGACCCTGGACTTCATGTTCTTTTGCCCCCTTTAGATAGACGCGTGTATTCCTTCACTTCAAAATATGGCAAGCCAATCCTGCTGAATTTCGGGTCCCTCCTGCTCATTCTGCTGAGTGGACTTCTGCCTCAACCCTTTTGGCACCATTGAAAAAGACCCCCATCTGCTATGTCACTGGCTTTCCCAAAAAGTTGTATCTCAGTTACGCATGTTTTCAGTTTAAAACCCCTTTACTAGACAAGAGGTAAAAAAGGGCAAAAATACAAACTGCTTGACCATTAGCATCTCAAACTGTCTTGAATAACAAGCAAGCATGTAACAGCTGAACTTCACTCTACTTTGTTCTAACAGGATGATGCTTTGGTGTGGAGACTCTCCTTGTTGTGCCTTAATATCTATTATTATTATTATTATTATTATTATTATTATTATTATTATTATTATTATTATATTTATTTGTATCTCGTCTTTTGCCAATACTGGGCCTCAAGGCGGCCTCACAAAATTTAAAACATATACATTTTAAACCTCGGAAAAGAAGTGTACAAAAATAAAAAATAAAATAAAAAAAATATAATAAAATAAAATTACAATATTAAAACATAAATGTTTAAAATACACAACAATTTTACAAGTCCTTAACATAGATGGAGGACCAGATTGTTCTCCAAAGACCTTCTGGAACAAACAAGTTTTTGCCTGCTTCTGAAAGCCCATAAAGGAGGGAGCCAGTCTAGCTTCCCCGGGAAGAGAGTTCCAAAGCACTGGAGCAGCCACCAAGAAGGCCCTCTCCCATGTTCCCACCAAACGAGCCTGTGAAGATGGTGGGACTGAAAACATGTGCTATATCGGATGTGAAGAGATTCTCCAGACATCTACCACTATCTAGAAAACTCTCTTTGTGAACGGGAGGATCCATGTGGCAAGCTATGCTAGATGCTTGCAGAAATAAATAAGGTAACATGTAGCTTTCATATATCAGAAACCTAGATATTAATTTATCTGGGCTCTGGCCCAGAAAAGTTTATGCACACAATATATTAGTTAATCTTTAAAGGTCACGTGTAAACTGGCTTTAATTTCTGTTTAATACAAATAGTTTAAGTACTGGTCAAAAGGTGGGATTTTAAAAAATAAGAATATAAGAACAGCCATGCTGGATCAGACCAAGGGTCTATCTAGTCCAGCACTCTGTTCACACAGTGGCCAACCAGCTGTTGACCAGGGTCCCACAAGCAGGTCACGGGTGCAGCAGCACTCTGCCACCCATGTTCCCCAGTAACTGGTGTACATAGCCTTACTGCCTCTGATACTAGAGGTAGCACCTAGCTATCATGACTAGCTAACCCCCTTTTATAGTCATCCAAATTGGTGGCCATCACTACATCTTGTGGCAGTAAATTCTGTAGTTTAACTATGTGCTGTGTGAAGAAATACTTCTTTTCATCTGTACTGAATTTCCTACCAATCAGCTTCATGGGATGATCTTGGTTTCTAGTATTTTAGAGAGGGAGAAGAATGTCTCCCTATCCACATTCTCCACACCATGTATAATTTTGAACACATTTGTACACCAGTCACCACTGTTTACAGCAGAAGGCAATCTGTTATAAGAATCTCTGCAGACATTTTTATAATACTTTGAAGAAGGCTAAATACTACAGAAAGAGACTGTAGTATTATTTTACTTTTCATCAGTAAAGTTGTTTACAACATCCTGAGATTATTCTCTCCTTTTGTGTTCAGCTTGGATGCTTACTTGCCTTGCACGTCTTTTACAGAGGGCAGTCCTTTATTTGAAGTGCTGCCAGAGGACTGTGTTTTATTTTGAAGGCGTCCTTAAATTTTAGGGCTGTCCAGTCCAAGTCCAATTTAAATATTTAAAAAAAAAAAACATTTGAAGGAAGAGCTGGGCCTTGAAGCTGCCCATCAACAGCACCTGGACAGCAGACTGAGCACAGCGCATAGATTGAGAAGTGCAGTATTTACATTTAAATTAGAATAATAATTTCTAAATTGGAATCTATACATATAAATTAGCATATGCAAATTCAGGCCCTCTTTTGTGTTCTTTTTGTTTGATGTATGTCTTCTTTTTTGGAAGCACACAAGTGACCACCCTGTGTTGTACATATCTCCCAAGATCGCTAAAAAAGATAATTTTGCAATCATAAAACGAAGGAGGAATTGAAAGTTGAAAGGAGACAAATGAAAGGAAATCACTGAAGTAGGCCCAGATAAAGCTACTCAGAAGAGCATCTCTTAACCCAGCTATGGGTATTGACCTCCCCTGAATTCTTGTTCTAATAAAAAGTTCTGGCTTTCATTAAACAGTCCACCAAACATTCTGCCTGGCAAAATTGGTGGACTAGATTCCAAGTTGCATCATACTGAAGTGCCTGGTTATGTAAGTGTTAAGTAGCCATTTTGTTCCCATAGAATATAAAGCTGAACAAATAAAGAAGCACCTTTATTGGACTAACTTGTGTGGGTACTGACACTTATTAGCCTCACTTTCTCCACAATTGTGCATATTTCTGAATGCATTAAACAATAAAATGACACCATTTATCATGTAATTCATTTACTGCAAATTGAATCCAGGATTTAAACAAAGTCGGTATTCGTGTCCAATGGCCAATGATGTTGCAGTACTAAATGATCTGAAAAACAATTAAGCATTGCTTATTCAGTTGTGCTCTGGATCCTTAGCAGGATACAGTCAATCAAAGAAATTGCAGATTAAAAAGTGCCTGACAAAACAGAGATAAGCTTACAATTAACAATTAGCTAAATGTCTCAGCTTCTGCCCTTGTCAGTAAGCCAATGCTGCTAGATTTCAAATCTGGCACCTGGAGAAAAGATGAAAGTTTTAAGAACATGGAGAATGGAGAGAGGTTCGCAAGGAGATGACGTCTGCCATGTAAGAACATAAAGAAGAGCTGTGCTGGATCAGACAAAAGACTTATTGAGCAAAGCACTCTGTGGCCAACCAGATGCCAATGGGAAGCCCGCAAGCAAGATATGAGGCCCACAGCCCTCTCCTGCTCATGATCCAGAGCAACTGGTATCCAATTGCAGACTGCCTATGATACTGGTGGTCGCATATAGCCATCAGGACTAACAGCAATTGACAGCCTGATCCACCATGAAATCATCTAATTGCCTCTTAAAGCCATCCAAATTGGTGGTAGCAAATTCTTTAGTTTAACTATGCGCTGTAAAAAAATGTATAAGAGTGCAAGAAATGTTTTAACGTAAAATAACAAACAAGTGGAAATCCATGCATTATCCTCCAAATTAAGTGCACTGGTTGTTTCTATCTAGATGTTCCCTCTTGATTTGAGTGCTCCTGGACTGGGTAGTTGAATAGTTCTGTCTAAATGGATCTGTTCATCGAAACAAATACATCTGGTAACAGGTTTCTATTTGAGGGGAGGACTGCAACCACATTCCTCTGAACACAACTGCAAACTTCTTTGAGAACTTTTGGTTCAACACAGGAAGCTCAACAGGTAGAGGGCATGGGGCTGCCATACATGTCCCCTCCATGTTTAGGATTTTGAACCATAGGGACCTCAAATGTTAATCAAGAACCTGTCTTTGGTTGAAATCCTAAGCACACTTACTGAGGAGTAAACCCCATTAAGCACCTTGTTTGCTTCTGAGTAAACACGTGCAGGATTGCCCCATTACAACATTTTCTTCTATGTGTTACCAGAATAATCAGTAACTAAATTCAATTCCCACCACCCACTTATGGCAACATTTCAAAACAAAGAAGAATAGGAAATCTTCTGGTGAAAAGAGAAGATGGGTTGAATCCAAGGAACTGTTAGGGTGACCATATGAAAAGGAGGACACGGGTCATGTATCTTTAATAGTTGTATTGAAAAGGAAATTTCAGCAGGTGTCATTTGTATATATGGGGAACCTTGTGAAATTTCCTCTTCATCACAACAGTTAAAGCTGCAGGTGCCCTGCCCTCTTTTAAATCTGGTCACTCTAGTATTGCTCCTGCAGCTGTTCTTGTGCAAGCTTTCGACACACAATTCTGTGGTGTAAAGTATAAAACAGCTATTCTACGTACAAAAGTGTGCTCATATGAATGGGTACCTTTGTATCCAACCCTTTGTCATTAAACAGCTGACAAAGATGGTACTGCCATGTTGCTAAACCTAAAAACTACATCTTTGAAGGCCTGTAACTACTTGCTGATGACAAGACATACAAATGCCATGACAAAGCCAACATAGGAGACCTTAATAATCACATTTCAAAACAATACAAGGGTTTAAAAACAAACATAAAAATTATTCAGCAACAAAATAGCTGAGCTTCACATTCATGGAACATTTTACTTGTCATCAAAGTCCATAAAATTAACAATACAAATGTTCATCATTTCAGGCAAAAGCAGATTGACTAAAACTATATCTGCATAATAATGAGTAAATGTGGTACAAAAGCTTTATATCCATGATCTACCTTTAAAGATGCAATCCTTGAATAAGCAGTATCAATTTAATAATATTATTTGTCACATTTGGTCTGCTCATTACACCAGAAAGCTATGGATCCAGGTCTAAAGAAATTTCTAACCCATGGTCTTTCTCATGAATACTAGGTTAGTGTCATCACTATTAGCATCATTGTTTGTTACTCACAACAACTTTACTTCCAGTGAAAAAGCCATCCTAAAGATAGTTGTACTATTTGCTACGGTCACCTGCCTGCTATGTCTACTTCTTTATGGGAAGATTTGAACAAGTCATCCTTCAAAAGCCCATTTATTAAGCACTCCAGGAATTAGAACTTTTTTGTATGTTATGTTGGGTTATAAAGTTTTTATGTTTTGTATTTTGGTGTACTTTATCTTTTTAATGTGTTGGTTGCCACTGTGAGAGACCTTTGGGCTAGACAGTGGGATAAAAGTTTTAGGATATAATAAATAGTAATAAAATTCAGGTCATATACAGGGCAAGATGGGCTATTAGCAAAAAGGGCAATAGGAAGAATGATTTAACTATGTAGCTCTTAAAGTTGAAACTCAAAAGAGTAGCTGAGACTCTTTTGCTTTTTTTTAATTGTTCATGTGAAAACTGATGTGTGAAGAGGAAACCACTGGGATACATTAAAGTCCTTGCTAATGTTCCCAGCCCTCTGTTCTGGGAAGGGAATGACATTCTGCAATAATTGAATCATGCAGGGTTTTAGTGAGCAGATACCCTTAGGTGATTATATTCAGAACAGAAGCTCTCAGAATGTCATTTAGTAAATGAAAATAGAGCTGGATACCAGTAATAAACCAGCGCCCTCAAGCTACAGATTTTTTTAGGGTAATTTAATTAAAAACATACAGTTTGTGCTTTCTGCCTATGAGGGGGACAGCAATGATGCACAAATGATTGATTCTGAAATCTAGCCAATAAAACCGAGTCTAGATTTTACCAGAAAAATATGCACTGATCCAATTTTCTTACTATATCCAAGTGAAAGTTGGGACATCACTAGGCCTAAAATTGATTACCAAGAGTAAATTTTGTTCTTGGCTACATCAGTATGAATCTAGAACAGGGGTGGGAAACCTGGTTCCCTCCGGATCTTTGGGAGTACTACTCCCATAATCCCTGGACATGCTGACTGGGCAGAGGGGAGTTGTAGTCCAAAATATATGGAGAGCCCTAGATTGCCTACTTACCCTCAATCTTGAGCAACTTGCTGCAGGAATCTGCCTTATTTTCATGAAGTAAAAAAAAAGTTGAGGCAGGGAGGAGGGGAGGCTTAAGGTCTAAATGGAGGACAAAAACGGAACTCTGCTAGATCAGACTAAAGGTTCATTTAGTCTGGCATCCTACACTTCTTTCAATGGCGAGCGAGATGCCACTATAAGAAATTGCACTAGTAGGGTTCCTAGAGGCACACGAGGTGAAGGTCCAGCATCAGCATGGGACATCCTTTGGTTGTTGCAACAGAGCCACCAGTGTCATCAATACCCAATTTGTATTGAATTCAGTGCTGGCTCCAGGTTATTGAGGGCCCTTGGGAAAGGATCCCTCAGTGGGCTCCTTCCTTCATCAGACTACCGCATTGTCGCTAGTTGCTATTACTCCTCATCCTCTTTCTTGTCATTGCTACCACTTGCATGCTTGACAAGCAGAGAGCTAGTGAGCAAGTAGGCCTTGGCATTTACTGATCCTCCTTCTTACAGGATGAACCAAACTGCACATTATGCTAATCACTGAGGCTTTTCTTATTTTTTACTCTTGTGTAAGCACACATGGCCCAATTCAGATTGAGACCACAGTGCTCTAGGAGGGGAAGGTTAATCCTTTCAACCCACCATTTCCTCACTCCCCAAATCCCCCTCCCCTGCACAGGAGGGAGGGTTAAAAAACATAAAAGAAAAAGTATCCATTAAAAAAAAATTAAGGGAAAGTTGCATACTGCTGCATTAAATGTCTATTTTGGTCCTGACTCCTGAGTAAGGATTGTCCTGGATCAGACACATCTGGAACTTCAGAAGTGAGCTCTGCATCCATTTGCCCTTCTATTGGAAAGTCTGCAATAAGTCCAGGAAAGGTACAGCATAGAAAAAGTAGGCACAGCCAAGTTCAAATTCACTTTAACAGCATGCTGGCAGTGGAAAGTAATGCAGATTAAACAAAAAGGGATGTTCACTGCTACGCTTCATTAGATTGCTACCCATCTGCTTGAAATATTCTGATCAATTTCAAGCCCTAGTCTTGCTTTTTATTGTTTGCAGTGTGTCCTTTCTGCTGCACCTCACGAGATTCACAGTGGACACAGCATGTTTCCACAATACGTTTTATTGTGTGTTCCCCCTTCTTCCAAGCTATGCTTCAGATCAGCTTAAGTAAGTATGCTACAGTTTTTTCCATGTGTTTTTACCAGTTCTTCTTTCTTTCTTTTTTTACAAGCATCTGTTTTGGAATCCAAATATGCCCAGGCTCTCCAGCTGGTTAGAAAATTGGAAGCAAAGCAGGTTCCTCATCATTGCTAAAGAATTTCACAAAGTTCCTGAACTGTGAGCCATGCATGATACGCATTTCATTTGTGCTAAACCCTTTTTATACGGAAAATGAGCTGTGCTGTCTTTGAGGTCTCCCATTTGTTTGTGGCAATACAGCAAACCAACTTCCTGCTCTCTCATTGCATTGTCTATCTAAGGTCACAGGCAGATGTGGGTATAACCTGGGGAGGGTTCCCATCCTCTTTGGCTGTTGAGTTGTCTTTCAGGCTGGGGGTACTAATGAAGAGTACCACCAGCCTGAAAAACTAGGTCCACAGGTAGGAAGGTCAGCTGGATTGTAGGCTCCTTCCAGCTCTACTATTCTATGATTCTAAGATCTCAGTCTAGACTTTCAGAATGACTTTGTTTTAAAAGCAAATGCTGGGTGCAACATTGCAACTGTTTGCGAGCTTCAAGCTCTTCCTAAACTCCCAATTAAGAGAAACTTGCAGATGTGATACAGTGTCAATTATCAAACTGGCCTGGAGATGTGTGTTTTAATGCATTGTATATTTTCTCTTTTATCCAAGTTTACTTATATACATCACAGTCCCTGTACTGGGAAAAAGGTGGGATATAAATACATATAATAATATAAATTTTTTGTTCCGGAAGGCCTTTGGAGAATAATCTGGCCCTCCATCTATGTTAATGTCTTATAATTTTGTTGTGTGTTTTAAATGTTTATGTGTGTGTGTGTGTCCCCCCCCCCATTTATGTTTTAAACTTTGTAAAGCCGCCTTGAGGCTCAGCATTGGGCAAAAGGCGGGATATAATAATAATAATAATAATAATAATAATAATAATAATAATAATCTAAACAAGAATAATGTTAATAGTTTATGCAAAGACACAGAAAGAGAGAGAGAGGAAGAGAAAAAAGAGAGAGAGAGAGACTGTAAATTATGGCCTGGACCCATTATTTTCTATGCTTACCCTCCCCCGCCATCCCACTTTATTATACCTGGAATCATCATCATGGTGCCAACAGATCAGCAATCAATGGGTGATGTATCAGCAGCCACTGCAAAAACTGCTTCCCCACTGTCTGTCCTTTCAGAGCTGTTTCAATGCCACACCCTTTTCTGGTGGGGTCTCACCATACAGAGCATTCTAAAGAGCAACACAGGACCATCTAATTACCTGATTTTTTGAGGGGGGGGTTATGTGAAGTTTGCCATAGTGGCACCAATTTATTGCTCTCGGAAAGCTTACGAGATTCCTTCTCCTGCAGTGGTTAAAAAAAACCCTAATTATGTTGAGATGCTAAAGCAGAGCTAAAGAATACAATTGTTGGAGCTCCCTTACATGATCAGCTATCCTGGAATGTATCTCTTTAGCTCACTTCAAATCCTGATTTATTTACATGTGAATTAAAGTACCATAAAAAAGCCCTTGAAGAGTCAGATGCTCTTTCTTGATTATCATCCTGGAGTCACTGACAGGGTAAATGACTACATGCTTGGTACCTCACATAGGTGGAGTTGATTTCATAATTCATTGCAAGAACACAGCGAACAACATCTGTGAGCAAGCGTTGTTGGCTACTGGCTAATGTACAATGCATATGGGATTCCTGGCTGGGATATGCAAGTGTTTTAAATTATATGCTTGGGTACCTGGGGGACCTTGATGGTGTTATCTGAGTTCTTTGAGGCCTGACAGCTGAGCTGATAGGTAGAAGAAGGCATGGTACCAGCCTCCACACAGTGTTTTTTTAATTTACATTTATATACAGCTCAGTTATATAACACAGATTCCAGAGCAGTGAGCATAGATTTAAACAGTAAAAGAAAAATGTTTAAAAAAGCAAATTAAAATTATTCAATTTAAAAACAAAGGAGCCAGAAAACAGTGGCTAGTAGGTTGGGGTAGGTTGTTTTCAGGACATGCTGGAAGCAGCCTAGTGTTGGTGCCTGCCTGACCTCCAGGGGCAGAGAGTTCCACAGAGAAGGGGCCACTACACTAAAGGCTTTTTTCCTAGTGGATTCCAGTTGGGTCACAGGTCCACGTGGAACCACCAGGAGCATGCTCTCCGACAACCTCAGCGATTGAGCAGGTTGGTAAGGGAGAAGACGCTCTCTTAGGTCTCAAGTTGTTTAGGGCTTTGCACACTAGTTATACACATTTGAAAGTCTTCTGAATACTGTGGATTATAAGAAGAAATGGGAATATCTAATTTAGAAATAAAAGATGCTATCCTATACACTGCAATGGGAGAATGTCCCACTGGAGTTAATAGTGCTTAATTCTGAGTAGATTTGTCTAAGATTGCACTGAAAGCACTGAAAGATTGCACTGAAAAATACCCCAAACAAGTTGTTGTTGTTGTTGTTGTTGTTATTATTATTATTATTATTTATTTATATAGCACCATCAATGCACATGGTGCTGTACAGAGTAAAACAGTAAATAGCAAGGCCCTGCCGCTTAGAATGTAAGCCTATGCGGCAGGGCCTTGCTATTTACTGTTTTACTCTGTACAGCACCATGTGCATTGATGGTGCTATATAAATAAATAATAATAATAATAATAATAATAATAATAATAACTTGTTTTGGGTATTTTTACTTGTTTACTATGGGCAACTGTGTGCACAACATGAAACATGATAACTACATGTCATAACTGGCAATAGTGATTATATAATCCACCTCTATGTAGGGGTGGGGAAAATATCACAAATAATATAATTGTTATTAGATAAGCACAATAGACATTGTGGGGAGTTAAATACTGAAACCATAATTCAAATAACAATATAAAACATCCGTAATATAAACTACATATAACATACATAGTCATTCAGTAAAATCAAACAGGACATATCAAAAACCTTGTAAAGGTAAAACACCCCTTAGCCCTTAACCTGTATGAATTATAAAACAAACCGACATCAACCCATTATGTGCGTAATATGCAGAAGAGTTGTCTGATGCTGGTTTCTTTTATAATTGTATATTGTTATGTGAAGCATGGTCTGTTCTTTCAGTTCCCCTAAGAAAACTTCCCACCAAAATGTGTTGGGCAATTTACTATTTTATTAAAGTTCCCTACATTTCCTACTACTGTTCCGAAGCATGCCTTTAAGGTGGGATGGGATGGCTTTTTTTCAAACGGGACTCTGACCACCACACATCCACCTATAGGTATCCATTGCAGGGAAGATTGGCAATACTATATAAATTCACTGCACTTTGCCTGGCATGATTAATCTTCTCACTGAGGACATCCCATTTTTCTGAGGAGCCTCAGAGTTCTCTCCAATGCAGTCTCAAAATCACTAATTTAGACAAATGTTAAAATCTGCCAAAAGGGATTTGGTATTTTGAGAATGAGAATCTTTAGGAAACATACTCCAAAAGTAGTTACTGTGCTAGCCAGTTTGCTGTGTAACCCTGGAAGAACATTGGGATGGGTCTGCTCTATTTATGAAAGAGCCTATATCCAACCCATTATTCAGAACTTTTTGTGAGTTCATTACAGGTGGTTTAAAAACTTTTTGCACGTACTCTGTGTGTATGGTGTGTTTTTTTTCTTTTTTTGTACTCAAAGTTTAGTACACATTACATCACAAGTTAAGCATCTAACAAGAAACAAATATCACTGTAAAATATATTTTACATTTTCCAGTGAATGTTTAAAACAGCTGAGCTACATAGGAACTGAAAATATATGTCAGCGCACAACAGCTGTTTAATATTAACCACTACGTAAGTAGTGGCAAAGCACTTTGTTTTCTGAAGATATTTAAACTTGTTAAAATTTTCCAGCTGCTTTTCAGGGAGTGAGAAATAACCTTTTCAGCATGTTTGCTGACTTACTTTAAAAGGTTTGTGCTCACTTGTTCAAAACACGTCTTTAAAATGATTTCTGCAATAAAAATGAAACTGTGTTTGGGATGGCTAGCGAATGATAAGAGTTCACTGGACTGCAGCCCCAGTAACAATGTTTACGTTAGTAGTAGTTTGGTGTACATTAATATGGCATCTATCTAATTTTAGAATAGTTTGTATCAGTGCCTGTCCTGGTTTTGAAGGACCCTTGGGAAAGACACCTTTGATGGGCTGCCTCTCTCAGGGAGCCTACTTTCTCACCACAACTGTTGCCAGCTGCTATTGCTCCTCACCCTCTTTCTCATTACTGCTACCACTTCATAGAATCATAGAATAGTAGAGTTGGAAGGGGCCTATAAGGCCATCAAGCCTTGCTTGCTTGACAAGCAGAGAGGCAGTGAGCAAGTAGGCCATGACACCTACTGCTCCTCCATCTCACCATTACCATTACATGGGTCAGAATGAGAACCAGATGAGCAAGCAGGTTGCCACTGTGAAGAGAAGAAGCAATTCCAGAGAGCTGTTGTTTCTGAGCTCCTGTTGGGATGTGGGCCCTTGACAGGTGCCCCAAACCATGCTTACCCTTGATGCTGGCCCTGGTTTGTACTTATAAGCAAATTAACCTGTTTTGCCACTAACATTCTCATGAGATATGTATGAAAATGAGCATAGTAAAGTTCAGGAGCAGTCTGGAAGGGTTCCATTTCCTTTGAATGAGAAGGTACTGGACAGTTATGGTGTTTAGTTACAAATATATAAGCAGAACACTTTGGGAGCAAACAGACTCTTAAAGCAGACACCACAATGGCTAATCCAGAGAACCAACATGGGGGAGCGGCTAAAGTAGCCTTGCCCAAACTGGTGTCCTCCCGATGTGTATATAAATGCTGGCTGAATGAAATTTGCCAGCATCCCTATGCTATGTTGAGCTCTCCTTGCAAAAGTCACTATCAAGTTAAATGCAATGTGAAGACAAAACTGTTTGAGAAACACACAGTTCTCTCAGTTTCTCCAGAAGTAAATAGAAACCACTGTCTTCCCACTCCAGGGGAAAGAGCTAAGTGGCCACACACTGGCAGAGTGAAAATCAAACAGTTCCACAATGTGGTATGTGACAGTTGGTCAGTGTTACTGCTGACTTTGAGAGGCTCGAACCACTTGTAGAAATGTTGATGTGGAAGATATCACATCATCCTCTGCATCTTTGTTTTCAATGGACTCATCCAGTGTTGAGAATGTGGTTTCACCTCTTCAGAATGACCTGCAATTAAATTCTAGATCTCCTGAAGTCAGTTTCTGGAATTTATTGAGGCAACAAATAATTTCCTGAGAAGATTTAGTTTGAATGTAACATCCTTTTTATTCTACTTAACTTTCTGGATCAGTAGTTTTTGCCATGATCGTAATCAAGGTAACGTATTAGTCCCTAAAGAGCCAAAGCAGGCATTCTGTAAGTACAGGTTTCTCTGGGAAACATCCAATGAGGGCTTGTGGCTCCGATGTCAGTGAGCCTGTGAATCTACTCTGAGTTTCTGTCGGAGCCAGACACAACTTTAAAGATGGTGTCTGAGGTGCTGAACCTATTTTGAGGGTTGGGTTCAGCACCTTCAATAGCTCCTTTAGAGTTCTGTCTAAAACCCAGAACAGATCCACCGCCCTATTGACATGGGACCTACCACCCTTCACTGCATGTTTTCTGTCTCTTCCACTATGACCTTAAGGTGGGGCAACAAGTGGTAGAAGGACTATGGGGAGGTTGCGAGTCATTGGGACTATAATGTTTCATATTATTAATATTGGCAATAGAAAACATTTGAACTGATGCATGATAGTATTAACTGCTTTTCAGGGACCACACATTTATGTAGCTTTGCTACTGACAGTATTTTTTAAGGGTCTGATATTAATAAAATCCCTCAGCTGCAATAACTCAAAGGTTGATTTGCACCACCGAGAAAGTCTCATTAGGTATAGTGTTTGGCTCTATTTATTCTTAAGCCATTGTTTTGTAACTGGATTTGTTCTGAGTCACCATTCAGTAACTGGCTCCACCAGCAGTCCCACCATTTTGTAACCCAGTGTGCTCCCAAGCACACTGGATTATATAAATGACTGCTGAACTACAGAGCTCTGCCAGCTGATTCATGCTCACTCTTTTCTTGCATGATATGATCACCAGCACTATTTCTGCCTATTCTCTATATTAAACAGGAGATCTCTGCAGATCAAAAACTCAAAGGGCCATAGCTTGGGGGCAGAACACATGCTTTGTATGCAAAAGATTCCAAGTTATACCAAGGTTGAAGCTGTGGATTTATTTATTTATTTATTTATTTATTTCATTTCTATACCGCCCAATAGTCGGAGCTCTCTGGGCGGTTCACAAAACCAGGTGAAAAACTCTGGGTGGTTGAGTGGCAGCGCACAGTGGTAGCGAGCCAGTGTGTGTTGTAGTGGTTAGAGTCTTGCAGCGGGACTTAAGAGATCCGGGTTCTAGTCACTGGGTGACTTTAGGCCAGTCACCGACTCTCCACCTGACCTATATCATAGGGTTATTATGATGCTAAAATGGAGAGGAGGAGAACCATGTAAGCTGCCTTGGGCTCCTTGGAGGATATAAAACTAATAATAAATACGTAATAAGAAAAAGGTTCCAGTTCATCGCCTGAGATCTCCAGGAAGACCCCTGGCAGAGGCTTTGGGGAGCTGTTGCCAGTCAATGCAGCACACAATGTTTTCAGCCTTGAGGTCCTCACGTGATGCAGGTTAGGGGGCGCAAAGACACCCCCCCAAACCAATCCTGATACAGATGACTCTTTCCTCACTGCTAGCAACATCAAGGAAAGGTTGATAAGAAGAGCCATGTTGGATTAGACCAAGGGTTCATCTCATCCAACATTCTGTTCACACAGGGCCAAACAGCTGCCCACGGGAAAACCACAAAAAAACAGCACACTCCTACTCATGCTCCTGAGCAACTGGTATACATAGTTTTACTTCCTCTGATACTTGAGGTAACATATAGCCATCATGACAGTGATACAGTGATCTATATGAAGATCTTTGGGTAGGGATTGGAAAGCACAGAGAACAAGGAAATTGAGGGAGACAGGGCACTCATGATGGACTGCAAGCCTTGAGGGGGGCATGGATTGTGAACCCCTGATGTAGAGAATACTGAGATAGATGGAGCAATAATTTGACTCAGCGTTTGATATTCCTAAAGCTTGCTATGAGTCAGGCTGAAGCATTTCTTAACAGGTACACTGAACACACAGGAAATGTCAAGATCTGTTACTAAAAGAACTGACTCTCAATTTTATTCAGCAATAATCCTGCTCCCTCACCATGATAAATAACTCTGTCGCTTGTGTCAGGAACTAGAATACGGCCTTAAAATTTAGAGAACTTGCTTTATTATTCCTAGAAGAGGAAGATCATGATTTCACACACAAAAATTATTAATACCGCTGGCTATAATTTTAATTTGAAAAGGAGCACAATTTTTTTTTTGTATAGGATTTCAGCATCATGAATAATTCCTCCCTTTCCCCAGAGGATAACACTGATGACCTGAGCATCAAATTATTAGACATTCTGAAATAAAAAAAGATTTCAGCAAATAGCACTGACGTTACTGGACTGTGAGCAGAACTCATAATACTCCATTCAGTTAAAAAAAAAACCACCCTCAGCGTAGCATGCAAGATGACTGAAAGCAGAAATATCTAAAAATGGTTATATACAAAAGGGGTTTTAAAATGTCACAGGAAATTTCTTTGCTTCAGAATGGAGAATCTTATGAATACTTCATTCTTTCTTAAACAGATGGAACACTGTGTGTTGCATGAACCTCGTGTACAAGTGCAAAGGGTGACTGATTCTTTCTTCTTTCTCCATTTGCTTTGTGGGAGGGATTTTATCACTGATGAAACCAGACCAAGTTGATAATGAAGACTCTTGGATGAGGAGGCCTTGATTTGACAATGTTCCGGGGGCCTTTTAGGGAAGGGTTGTAGTACAATGGTAGAGTACATATTTTGCATGCAGAAAGTTGCATGCAAAATTATGCATGGCATTAAGAAATTAAATAGAGAGACATTTTTCTCTCTCTTTCATAATACTAGATGCCAGGGTCAACCCTCAAAGCTGATTGGTGGGAGATCCAGGACAGATAAAAGGAAATACTTCTTCACATAGCACATAGTTAAACTATGGAACTCACTAGCACAAGATGTAGTGATGGTCACCGATTTGTTTGTTTTTAAAAGGGGATTAGACAAATTCATGGAGGAGAAGGATATCAATGGCTATTCGTCCTAATGGCTATATGCCACCTTCAGTATCACAGGCAGTAGGCCTATGTACACCAGTTGCTGGGGAACATCGGTGGGAGGGTGCTGTTGCACTTAAGTCCTGATTGTGGCTTCCTGGTCAACAGTTGGTTGGCCACTGTGTGAACAGAATGCTGGACTAGATGGACCCTTGATCTGGCTCGTCTTATATTTTTATTTAATTTAGATTTATCACCACAGTCTTACCTGTACTCAAATGGTCTATATGATAATATATATAAAAGTAAAATAACAGAATAAAGACTAGAACTTTTCAGCACTTGCTTTTTCAGTCATACTATTTTGGCTGCAATCCTAAACACAATTAACTGGGAGTAAGTCCCCTTTGAACTCAATGGGATTTTCTTTTCAATGGGCATGCATAGGACTGCATTGTTAATCTAAAGAGAGTTGGGATGGGGAAAATCTGAAACTGTTATGCTGTTAGAAAGTACGTTGGGCTATTTGAATAGACCCCACAACCATGACTTTTCCATGTAGCTACACTTAATACCAAGGTGAATCCTGGTTCAAAATAAATTCCAGTCCCAATCCTAAACAAAAATCTGGGGAACCTGTCCCCACTTCCATGATCTTACAAACTTGTGTTGCTGACTTCAATTCAATGTCCACAATCGAACACAGAGATAAGCACACTTCAAGCTGCAGTCCTATATACACTTATCTAAAAGTAAGTTGCATTAAAATGAATGGTACTTACTTCTGAGTAGACATACATATAACTATACTGTAAGTTCAACTAATTTCCTACAGCCAAACCCAGCCATCTGCCACACTAGCTTTCAGTTCAGGGTTACATTTTAATGTAGGCTTTACATATGAACTGCTTTATTATCACAGGATACGCTTACCTAATATACAGTCCACAAATACCCATGGAAAATATTGGTCAGCTCTCTACTAATATGGATGCTTTTGGTATGAATAAGCCTAGTAGAGTCACATCCTCAGATGTTTTCTAAGCCACTCATGGCCTCAGGGCAGGTTTCCCAAGCATAAAGTCAACCACTGAAAGCTCAAAAGCAGTCAGTTGTTTTTCACCTGTTGCCAAGCTCTGACTTTTCAATTACCTTCTAGACATGTTTGCAGGAAGTGAAAACAAAAGTCTTTGAAGTTGCAAATGAATAGTTACTGAATGGCTACTATTTAATGTGATTTTAAACAAGTAATCCCTCCTACTAAATACCTTACAAAAAGCAGCCTGCTTGAGAATAGTCATTATTCCTTTTGAGTTTTGGATGGGATTCTCATACATTTAGGTGGAAATAGCCCTTGTACTTCACCTTAGGAATGAAAAGCTAGCTCCACTACATCTGACCTACAAAATTATTTTATTGAAAAAGACACTGCCCTGTTCTGGACTGGAGGATTTTAGATGCATCCTGAAAACGAAGGAAAAAAATAATGCAACTAAAGTTCATTTGCAAATGTGCATTTCGTTGCAATTGCCAATTATTGTAATTTTTCACAATGTTTTTCACAATGCTGTGCCCTTCTTCAGCAGGGAGGGAAAAAAAGGGAAGGGACTGCATGGAGAATTTATTTATTTTTTATTTACTATATTTCTTAGCTGCCTTCAAGCCTATAAAACCCAGTAAAAACAAGCCAAATTCAAAAAAGAACCAACAAAAGTGCATATATAATAAAAACATTTCAGTTAAAAGCCAAAGAACACAAATAACTTTTTAAAAACCTCTTTAAAACTACAGATGCGGCTTGGCATATATTCTCTTGGGGCGGGAATATAATAGGAGAGGGGCCATTACTGGGAAGGCCTATCTCTAGCGCCCCCAACCTTAAATGATCTTAATGGACCTTACGAGAGAACTTCTGTCTCTTATAAGCAGTTTCACTGAACAAGACATGTAATTTTCTCTTAGCCCTGAGGTTCCTAGGAACTTCATCCAACTGCCTTTGATTGTCACAGTGACTCTTCTGTTAGCTCCACCTCTTCACATTGATACCATAAATGTGGGATGAGAGACTGGGCAATTGCTTGTACTGCAGAATTGTCCGGACTGGCCTTATAATGCATGTCATCTTTCAAAGAGTGAAAATCATGTTCTGAGATGATCATGCTCAGTTATGCAAGAGGAAATTGATGACTATGAGTGCTTGTCCTTTACTGCTTTGCATGTAGAAGGGTAGACTACTTGGATAGCATTTTTGTTGGATGGGTCTCACAGCCTGCCTTCTTCCTTATTTTGGGGATTTCTCATGTTTTGTGGGGACTGCTAGATACTTCTCCCTCTGTTCTGGGCCTCATGTCCTGTCCTGTGTCATGGAATGCCTGCATCCATTAGCATGGAACTGTGACTATTCACTGTTAATTAAGCTCCAATTTAACTAAATTGTTAAGAGAGCCAGTGTGATGTAGTGGCTAAGGTGTTGGACTGGGAGATCTGGTTTCTAGTCTCCACTCAGCCAAGGAAACCCACTGGGTGACTTTGGGCCAGTCATAGACTCTCAGCCCAACCTACCTCACAGGGTTGTTGTTGTGAGGATAAAATGGAGAGGAGAAGAATTATGTATGCTGCCTTGGGTTCCTTGGAGGAAAAAAGGCAGGATATCAATGTAATAAACAAACAAACAAACATGAACCTATAGGTTAGAAGTAGGGATTGACAAATTTGTCAATTCTGATTTCTCTCAGTTTCACATTTTTTCCATTCTTGAGTTCGATTCATCTGGAACTTTGAGAATTTCTCCTATCTTAACTCTGGTTCATCCCAAACCTTGAGAATGATTTTTTTTAAAGTTAACTTGACAATTCATAAGCATTTTTGTGCACATTTTTCCTAATATATGCATTTTATATGTATTTTTGCCTAATATATACATTGTTGTAGGCAAATTTTCTAATATAATGCATTGTTGAATGTTATTTCCCCTAATCTACACATTTTGTGTGTATTTTTTAATTTGAGAACTCTACTGAAAAATTTGTAGAAGTGCAAATTTCAAAGAACAACCAAATTTTTGGTTTGCATAGCATTTCAAAAGTGTGAGATGAGGTAAGTTTACGTAAAAATATGAACTGAAAAAAATTCTCCCCCATCCCTAATTAGAAGTCAGTGTGAATATACTGATTTGTTTTTTCCAGGCTATTCTTCCTATGTATCCTCTCATTTATTTCATGTCATATACTCCCACCCACCACCCCATGCAGTTCTTCTTCCCCAAATATGTCAACTCTTTATGGTTACCTGGTGGGATGAAAGGAAAGCATTCTGCTCATGTCTCATAGTTATAGTTATGATTGAGCCACGCCATTGATGAAACTGATTAATTTAAATATGTGGTTAAATTATTTCTTTTAAAAGTAATGAGATGCAAAAGTGGCTGGATGATACTCAAAAGTAATTGTATTAGTAATGTAACACTGTTATTAGTTAATTAACATTAATACAATCCGTTTTTCAATTAGATCCCTAAAATATCAGGTTTGTAATTTGAGGGTCTTCTTGGAACTATACCAACTATGACCCTATCTGAATAGAGATACCTAGCTACACTTGTCCATGCTGTGGTAATCTTCTGTTTGGATTACTGCAAAGGGTTATACATGCCTTTGAAAACGGATCGGAAACTTCAGTTGGTTCGTAATAGGGCAGCAACAGGAACTGGCCAATACAGTCGGAACCTCCCTTCCCAGAGGCGAGGCACAAATCTCTGTAAAACCTTTTATTGCAGTAATTCCAGTAGCTATAGGTCTTTGGAGTTCCAATAAAGATCCAAAGTTAACAGATTACAATGGAGTTCCTTGACAAGAAACACTTCATGAGCTTCAAAACAAAAAGGCACAACCAGCCCTTGGTTTAGCACACAGAATAAATCCCAAATGGTTTACAGTTCCAGTGAAAGCAGGAAGATTCCCAGGTTATCAATATGTTGTTTCCGGGAAAGTCTACTGCAGGTTGCTCTGGTTTAAATACAGGGGAGATTACTATCGGACATTCAATACTGCAAAAGCAGTTCTGGCTCTCAGATGTTTGGTGCTCCTCACTGGATGCCTCTGCACTGCCCTCTTTAGCTGACAACAGAGCAAAGGAGACATCTCTGAAACTCCCTCTCCTGCAGAGACCTCCTCCTGCTCCCTGCTCCAATGGAAGTCCCTCACTGAGAAGCAGGAGTATCCGTCAAGCTCAGGTCTCCCAGCTGTGGAAGATAGGCCATATCAACAACCTGCATCTTACCCTCTCCCAGCTTGTAAGCCAGTGGGAGGCCTGGTAGAACTGAGTTCTCAGGCGCCTGGTTTTCCATGGCTGGGTCTGACTGTACACCTTCCCCAACTGACTCAGAATCAGTGTCACAGGCTATAGCTCCCCCTGGACTGGAGCAAGGTCTCAGAGATATGATCATATTACACCAGGCCCAATTCAAAGACCTAAATGGCTTGGGCCCAGGTTGTCTGAAGGATCATCTCCTCCCATATACACCTGCCCAGATCCTAAGTTCTTCTCCAGATGCCCTTCTCCAGGTCCTAGCAACAAATGAGGTGAGGAGGGTGGTATTAAGGAGAGTGACTTTTCAGTGATGGTATCCCAGATGTCAAAAGCTTTCCCCAGTGAGACTCACTTAGAGTCTACATTGTGGTCTTTTCATCACCAGGTGTACACCTTTTTGTTCTCCCAGGCTCTTCAGTTTTAAAAACTGTGTTAGTATCTTTTTAGATCTTTGCACTACTGCTGCCTTTTACTTTGGTTTTATTATCTTTTGAACATTTAAAGTTTTATATTATGTTTTATTGTGACTTTCTATATTATAGTTTGAAGTATTGTTTTGTGAATGACCCAGAGAACTTCAGCTATTGGACAGTAAAGAAATATGAGAAATAAAGGAGCAAAATATGCTCATTGGTCTTAATTAGCAGTATAATAAAAAAGTCATTCTGTACTTTCGCTGGAGTCTTGAAATAAATAAACCAATTCTGTAAACAGACCCCAACTGAAAAGTTGTAGCACATTCTTGTAGTAATTCATGCACATTCTTTTCAAGTATGTGATGATGCTTATCCAAGGAGTCATGCTCTTTTTCTCTTCAGTAATTTCAAAACTTTGTTGGTAGGAGAAAAAATAACAGTAGGACATTGTAAAGTCTGTATTAGGACATGAGAATGTGATCTTGACTCACTGTATGCTGCCACAAATACGTCTAACTATGAAAAAATATTCTTTGAGAAGCAAGGTCCAGGACCAATAAAGGGAGAGGTGACTTTTAAATTAATTTGATCTGCTGCAATGGTTAAATACTGCCACTGAGGAAGAGTGACCATATCATTATTAAATTAAACATGCATGGGGCTGAAAAGTGCTTTACAAAAATGCAACTTACTCCAGTCTTATATGTACTTTCAACATCAAGTCATATTAGTTTCAGTGGAACATATTTTCCAAGTAAACATACATAAGATCCTAAAGACTCATTCATAAGGAATCCCACTGAACTAAGTAGGAAACTACTTCCTAGTAAACATTAATAAAATTGGGGTGTTTAAAAAGTTAATTAAAATTACAGGAATGAGGTGCATGCCTCTTAATGAAGATTATTCAAAAACACTGTGGTAGAAGGTCAAATCCAACAAACATCACATTGGATGCATGGGTAAAGCAGCAGGATCAAAAAGGCATGAATTACAAGAACTCTTCATTTGTAGAATAGAGATTTGCCCTGATAAATGGGAAAAGAATATAAACCCTGTTGAATTAAATCTCCAGAGAAGGAATTTGAATGACAAGTTGTTAGAAATAGTAACACCACCAAAAACAAGTTGATGGGGAAGGAGGTGGCATTGAAAAACTAAATCCAGACAGGGACAACAAAGTAGTTAAAGTGGTTAATTTTTGTGAACCGCCCAGAGAGCTCCAGCTATTGGGCGGTATAGAAATGTAATAAATAAATAAATAAATATAAATAAAGAAGCAGGACTATTAGAAGACATACTTCTAAAGAGTTTACTCAAAAGCCCTGTTCACACATGTCTCTGCTTATGTATGTTGGGGGATCAGGACACTGCCCTGTCAACCTGATATTCATGCATTAGATACGATGTTAGCATTAGAGTTTAAGTTATGCTGTCAAAATGTATATGTTTAATGAGGGAGAACATTTTGTGGATCATCTAAACAAATCACACATAAACTGGAAGTATTGCATCTGCTTTTCATCCAAATCTTGGAAACTAATCATAGCTTGGACAGAACTGTGTAAAAACCCGCAAGCTAAAGCTTACGCAGAATCCCTTTATCCACTCTCTAGAACAGGGATGGGCAGAAGCTAGATCTCCAGATGTTTTAGACTTCAACTCCCAGAAGCTCTTGCTAGCATAGCCAATGGTCAGTAATGCTGGCAGTTAATCTACTTTTTGTCCCCCCCCCCCCTACTCTAGAAGGCCTCACTCCTGCCATGTGACGGTCAACAGATATGGGAATGGGCTAGGATTGGGTTGTTGCCAGTTACATGGGCTGGGCAGTGTCTCTGCCTAAAGTTTAGCTTAGTCAGGTCAGAAAGTTCCCCAACCGCTGACAAGATCAGCTTCCCTGAGCTGTACCTTGGGCTAATTCAGGAACTACATACTTCCATGGATCCTAAAAAAAACAAGGAACATAGGAAGTTCTTTTTGGAGCCTGCTTCAGGAGAACCTCTCTGGGAACTCTATATGTAACACTATAGGAGTAAATCTAGTAAGATATAAACAATTGATAATAATATCTCAGCTAGGTAAAATGACAGACTGGTACAGTTACTGAAGTATCAAGACCCTGAAAATCAGAATAGTTTTTAAATCTAAAATTGAAAATACAAATATTTTAATGTCGCAGAAAGTAACATAGCATAAATAAGAGACAGAACTGTAAGGCGGGAAGCGTCTTTGGCCTAAAGGTGTCCTTCTCTCTCTCAGCCTCACCTCACCACCTCCAATATGGGTATAATAACAATGATCTACTGAACAGATTACTCAAAAATGCATGTTAAACACTCTGAACACTCTAGAAGGCTGTGATCCTCTAGGTTGTGCCTTCACAAGAAGGAATACATGGAGGCTTCTATGTATTCAATGCTGTGCGGGGGTGAAAACAGCAGGGCAGGAGGAACACAGAGACAATATTCACCTGTCTGTCCTCTTTCATTGCATTTTTTGCCAGACAGGCTTTTTAGTCTGTCTAGCAAGGGCACATCAGAGGGGGAGAGAAGGAGGCTGGAAGAGGCTCAGGATAACTCATATCTTGGCCTCTTAGGTCTCTTCCCCACCCTACCCACCAAAACACCCCCTTTCCCCCTCTCCGAGGTCAATTTTCCAAACTTGGAATGCAGCTGAGGTGGTTCTTTCAATGCAGGCTGCAAGGGAGAGAGGGCAGATCTCCGACTTCCTCTTCTGATGTTGGAGTGCTGTCACTGGCATCAGAGAGGCAAATTCCACTCTCCTATGGCCCCTCAGAGAATGTCTATGATTGCTGCCTCCAGCTACAATGCTACACTCACTACTCTACAAACGATTTGTACTGAACTCAAAAGGTTTGCACTATCAAGTATTATCTAAATATTTTTATTTAAAGTTCTTTGTCTACTTGTGGCTGATCACCCCTCACCCCACCATGCTTCAAGAACTTTGACTGCAACAACAAAGACCAGCTACTTTACATTTCATAATAAACACAAGCTAAGATCATTCACAGAAAAGGCAAGCATTTTATCATGAATGTCTAAACTGAGCAAAAAGTATTCTATCAGCTGCAGCTTCTGCAGAATTCTTCATATCCATAAGTAGGGCCAAACAAGAGGCAACATTGGAATATCCATGTGTTTAATATCTATGTAGACTAGAGAAGAGCAGAAGTCCAATTTCACTGTAACAGTTTACTGTTTACCTTCCTGTAGTCTCAATTCTGGCATACTTTTCTAACAGCCATTTCTGCTGTCAGAGCTTTGTATGCAATGCCTCAGCTTTGCCTAAACAGCATCTCCTTTATGGTAGAACATAATATCATTTCAAGTTCCATGGGCGGTTTACAAAATTTAAACCCCTAAAATACAATATAATAACATAATATAAAACCAAAACATACCAAAATATTATAATTTTAAAGCAATCAACAGGAAATCCCAGGACCCATTAAAAGTCTTATTATATGATCTCAAATGCTTGGGAGTTGAGGAAAGTCCTTACCTGGTGCCAAAAAGATGTTGGCCCAGGCAAGTCTCACTGGAGAAGGTGTTCCATAATGGGGGGGGGGGCAGTCACCTCTCCCTTGTTGCCATCCTCTGTGCCTCCCTCTAAGAAGGCACTGATGGGTAGGCTAATACTGTAATATGTAGGTTTATACAATAATACCCTGTGATCCACCTCTAGGCCTCAGATTTCTCTCTAGAGAACAGGATGGCTTCCATTCCTGTTCTGTGTACATTCTATAAGTGCAGGTTTCTCTTGGAAATAGCCAATGGAGCCTTATGAACCTGATGCCAAGGGGCTATGAATCCACTCTGGGGGCTGATCTACACCAAGCAGGATATAACAGTTTTAAAACGGTATGAAAACTGTATATGTAATGTGCCCTGGACCTGAACAGTTGTCATAACCATTATAACCTCATCTGTCAGCTCCTCCTGCAAATTTCTCTGCGTTTCCTTCGGTCTCTGCGGATGAACTGTCTACAATACTGCGCTCTTCGAAGCCTTCCACTTGTTCTCGTGATCCGATTCCTTCTCGCGTCTTTATTAATCTTATTCCTGCTATCCTCCCTTCCTTGCTACATATTATTAATCTTTCTCTGTCCTCTGGTTCATTTCCTTCTGCTTTTAAACATGCTACAGTCTCTCCCATTCTCAAGAAACCTACTCTTGATAGGCTATCTCTGTCTAACTACCGACCTGTCTCTTTGTTGCCGTTTGTTTCAAAGATCCTGGAGCGTGCGGTCTACTCTCGCTGTCTTGACTTTCTTTCTAGTAACTCTGCTTTGGATCCATTTCAATCTGGATTCCGTCCTCTGCATTCCACCGAAACAGCCCTTACTAAGATCACCAATGATCTCCTTACTGCCAAGTCTAAAGGCCATTATTCCGTTCTTATTCTCCTTGATCTAACTGCAGCCTTTGACACGGTTGATCATGATCTTCTCTTAGATTCCCTTCATGACCTTGGATTTTGTGGCTCTGTCTATAACTGGTTTGCCTCCTATCTAGCGGGTCGCTCTTTCAGCGTGTTGACTAATGGCAGCTCGTCTTCCTCCTTTCCCCTTTCAGTAGGGGTTCCGCAAGGCTCGGTGCTTGGCCCGTTGTTGTTTTCCTTATACATGTTGCCCTTGGGCAAGCTTATTCAATCTCATGGTCTCCAATATCATCTGTACGCCGATGACACACAACTATATCTGTCATCTCCGGAACTTTCTCCTGATGTTCACGATCGTATCTCGGCATGTCTTTCAGATATCTCAGCTTGGCTGCTTCATCGTCGCTTGAAGCTTAACATGGCAAAGACTGAATTGCTTGTTTTTCCTCCTAAACCTTCTCCTCATCTCTCATTCTCTCTTACTGTCAATGATGTTACGCTTACTCCGGTCAAGGAAGCTCGTAGCCTTGGCTTTATCTTCGACTCCTCGCTCTCCTTTATTCCTCATATTGAGGCAGTAGCTAAATCTTGTCGATTTTTCCTGTATAATATTGCCAGGATTCGATCATTTTTGTCTGTCTCTTCTGCCAAGACGCTTGTTCATGCACTGGTTATTTCACGGTTGGACTACTGCAACCTTCTTCTCTCTGGCCTTCCTTCTTCTCACATCAGCCCGTTGGTTTCTGTTCACCACTCTGCCGCAAAGATCATCTTCTTAGCACGCCGCTCCGACCATGTTACTCCGCTTCTGAAATCTCTTCATTGGCTTCCAATTCACTTCAGAATCCAATATAAACTTCTCCTGTTAACCTTCAAAGCTTTTCACGGTCTAGCTCCTTCCTATCTCTCCTCTCTCATCTCACACTATTGCCCCGCTCGTGCTCTTCGCTCCTCTGATGCCATGTTTCTCGCCTGCCCAAGGGCCTCTACTTCCCTTGCTCGGCTTCGTCCATTTTCGTCTGCTGCCCCTTACGCCTGGAACGCTCTTCCAGAACATTTGAGAACTACAAGTTCAACCACAGCTTTTAAAGCTCAACTAAAAACTTTTCTTTTTCCTAAAGCTTTTAAAACTTGATGTTGTGCAGACTTCTACTGTTACTTTCTACTGTTAGTTTTTCCCTACCCTGTGCCTGCTTACCCTTCCCTGTACCTGTTGGCATTCTCTTCCCCTCCTTATTGTTTTACTATGATTTTATTAGATTGTAAGCCTATGCGGCAGAGTCTTGCTATTTACTGTTTTACTCTGTACAGCACCATGTACATTGATGGTGCTATATAAATAAATAATAATAATAATAATAATAAACCGTTATAAGCAGTACTGTAGATCCTCACTGGGACTCAGCACCAGTCAGACTTCTAAAGGAGCTATTCAAGGTACTGAACCTGTTTTGGAGATTGGGTTCAGCACCTTGCATAGCTCCTTTAGAGTTCTGACTGAAACCTACAGAATCATAGAATACTACAGTTGGAAGGGGTCTCTAAGGCTATCGAAACCAACCCCCTGCTCAATGCAGGATACCACCTTAAAGTATACCTGACAGATGGCTGTTCAGCTGCATCTTCAAGGCCTCTAGTGTGGGAGAGCTCATTACTTCCCTAGGTAATTGTTCCATTGGCATACTGATGTAATGGTCAGGAAGTTTTTCCTGACATCCAGCCAGAATCTGGCTTTCTGTAACTTGAAACCATTATTCTGTATCCTGCACTCTGGGATGATCGAGAAGAGATCCTGGTCCTCCGCTGTGTGTCAACTTTTCAAGTACTTGAAGAGTGCTATCATGTCTCCCCTCAATCTTCTCTTCTCAAGGCTAAACATGCCCAGTTCTTTCCCTCTCTCCTCACAGGGCTTTGTTTCAGGACTCCTGATTATCACCCTCGTTGCCCTCCTCTGAACCCCCTCCAGCTTGTCTGCATCTTTCTTGATTCGTGGTGCCAAGAACTGGACACAGTACTCAAGATGTGGCTTAACAAATGCTGAATAGAACTTCATGCAATTTGGAAGCTATTCTTCTATTAATGCAGTCCAAAATAGAATTTGCTTTTTTTGGAGCCACCTCACACTGTTGGCTCATATTCAGCTTGTGATCTACAACAATTCTAAGACCCTTCTCGTTGTAGTATTGCTGAGCCAAGTATCCCCCATCTTGTAATTATGCATTTGGTTTCTTTTTCCTAGGTGTAGAACTTGGCATTTATCCCTATTAAATGTCATTCTGTTGTTTTCAGCCCAGCGCTCCAGCCTATGAAGATCACTCTGAAATTTGTTTTGTCTTCCAGGGTACTACCTATCCCACTCAATTTTGTGTCATCTGCAAATTTGGTAAGCATTCCCTGCACCTCCTCATCCAAGTCATTAATAAAAACGTTGAAGACCACTGGACCTAAGGCTGAGCCTCTGGTACCCTGCTCATTACCTCACTCCAGTTTGAGAAGGTACCACTGATAAGCACCCAGAGTGGCTTCACAGTCCCACTGACGTCACAGCCACCAGCCTCCGCTGGAAATACCGTGGCATATAAAACCAGAAAACAAAGAACAATTTAGAGGCTTGGTAACTAAATTTACTCCGGAAAACTTAGCAGTACTCATTTTGTACTAGTTGCATAAGTGGAGAAGCAGTGAATAAACTTTCTCCATAAATACCATATGAAAGATCAAAACGAGGTTGCTTACCACTCCTTCTCTACCCCAGCAACAGTGGTTTAGGACTCTCTCCTAAAAGTGCTCTCTCACCAGAAGATGAGTCCCAGGAGCCTTTGTGTTGGAGCAATTTTGTGCCAATTCTTCAAAGCGCAAAGAGGGGCTGAATTCCAGAAAAGTACGAAGGAGCCTAATTATAATCTCTGCATAATAAGCAGAATTGTTCAACAGCCATGGAGTTACTGTTTGCAGTGTGTGAATTGAGCTATTCATTACTTGGAACCAACAGCACGACATAGACCTGAATGATATAGTCAGTCTATTTCTATGAACTTTGAAAAGAATCATAATTTTCTGACTCACCTAATATGAATTCTTTGACAGTTACCACCTTATTTACTTTTAAGAGTGCATGAGTAATCATTAATGAATCTCCACCGTTCTTCCACATGCAGTTTGAATAAATACTCCAGATCACGCATATTACATCTCGTTCAGGATGTGCAAACCCCTTCAACATAAAAATATAATGGAACGATACTGGAGAAAGGAAGGGCAAGAATCACTGGAAGATTTAAACACTGGAAAAATACAGATTTACATTTAATATTAGAGAAATTCTTTACAACACATGCCATAAAGAAATAGAGTTGGATCCAAGCACAGTCATATTTAGAGTAGACCCATTGAAATTAATGGAACATAAGTTAGAGGAAACTAATTTAAATACTAATTATTTAAGTGTGTCTACTTGAAGTATGACCATGTCTGGATCCAATTCATAATTGCTAAAGCAAAACGAGTTATTTAGAATGTTTAAAATGTAGTCCTATGGAAATGTTTAGCCTAGAATTTTATTTGAGTCCCTCTGTTTGTTGTTTAGTGCTAAATATTTAGTTTTAAAAAGGAAAATTATATTGAACATAACCTGTTAGCAGGATGTAAGGGTTGGGCAAACACAGGTGTACCACAGGGCATATCTGACAGTTCACAGGGCATAGAGGCAATT
Organism: Elgaria multicarinata webbii; assembly: GCF_023053635.1. NCBI lineage: Eukaryota > Metazoa > Chordata > Lepidosauria > Squamata > Anguidae > Elgaria > Elgaria multicarinata. Next base: position 107,995,929 of record NC_086175.1, on the reverse strand, counting down.
TTCTCTATTCCTTGATAGCTCTCTGCCAAGATAGCCTCTGCTGTACCTTTGCCCTACCCACAGCAGTTGCTATAACTGATAGAAACCTCTCATTCTATGGCTGCAAGTTCTTCTCACTCACATACTCTGATCATAAACTAGTCCAAGATGTTAAGAATGTGACAACTATCTATCTAACTTTAGAAGGCCTGCAAGTTTATTTTTTATTTTTTTATGATTTACAATACTTATATACCACTTGACATCCAAAGAATTTTGGGGACGTGAACAACAGATAGAATACAAGACTAAGAACACGATACTAAAATTTACTATTTTTAAAAGATCAGAGTTCTGATAGAACCTGAGTTTGGTAAAACTGTGGCTGGACACTCAAGGAAAGCTTCCTGAAACAACGACGTTTTCAGGAGGCACCGGAAGCAACACAGCATTGGCACCTGCCTGACCTCCAAAGGTAGGGAATTCCATAGGAAGGGGGGCACCACTCTGAAGGCTCTCTTTTAGTTTGTCTTTCTTTTCTTGAGGTCTCTGTGTGGGGCCTGTCTTTCCCCAGTTAGTGCAAGTCATGGTGCTGAGGCAGTCCACTGTGCAGCTCCTCAGGAATTAGTTTTCACTCATGTCAATAATAACAAAGAATGTTGATGTGAGAGAAGCATGTTGCCTGGAGAGCAGGGCTGAGAGGTGACTGCATGTTGAGCAGGTTAACTCCCTACCACATTAACCGTGCCTACAGGCTATTATACAGAAGGAGCTACTTCATCTATGGGGGAGAGCTCAGCAAATAAGATATTGCTTCTAACAGGAAGGCTATGGGATTCCCTGAGCTGCTCCAGCCACTGTTGACTCATCTGAATGTTTGAGAAGCAAAGAGTTATTCAAAAGACCGTCATGGTTTATACAAATATATTCCCACTTTTGCTCACTGGCTTAGTGGGTAAATAAGCCCAGCAGGGTTGGGAGGACACATCATACTGGAAGAGCTCTCCTACAGATAGGATTGGTCCTACCATTACATGAAATGAGTGGCCATATCAGGCAGTAGATGCTGAGGTGTGGGTGGGGTGGTAGAGCAGCAGCAGCAAGGTGTTGGAAGACAAAGGTGTGTGTGCCGTATAGCTTGCCCTGTGTCCCAGCCTATCTTGTCACCAGTGTTGAAATAATATTCAGCTGCCAGCCCATTCAGATTCTGTACATCTTTACCTTGGGCACCAAAATATCTTGGGCCAGAAGGCAAGGAAATCTATCTACCTATATTTGTTCTTCATCTTCTCCTTCAGACCAGGAGAAGTGAAGGATTGTTCCGTCCTGCTAAAACAGGGTGGCTTAAAGGGGTTACCCCAAATCAGCCCCTCACACTTAGCCCCTCACACTTAGACAGAGCATAAGGGTCACTGAGCATAAGGGTCACTGAGGAAAACCATTTCTTTCCGGAGATTATTTCTTTCAGGGTATAACTCTTGTGGAGATACAGGCCTGCTTAGGTCACAAACTCTTTTCCTTAAATCTACAAGCTCCAAGGCCTAGAACAGCCAAGTTATCTAGCTTGTGTTTAATTCTGATGTATTAGGAAAGGCTTGAAAAAATTGTTGACTTAACTTGGGCAGGTTTGTTATTTTCAAAATATGAGAACCTTGAATTAAAAAAAACACCACTTAGTAGTTTGCTGAACTAAGGCCACAGCAAACAATCTGGGCCTTCCATTTTACGTCAAGAACCTCATGATATTATACTCATTTTAAAAGACTTGCTATAGTGTGTTAAGTTTTTTTAAAAATATTGTGGGGAGGGAAATCAGTTTTAATGCAATTGGCCTGAGGCTCTGGAATGACCTCCTGACTGAGGCCAAAGACTATGTGTCTCTTCCCAACGACATTCCGGAGGGGTTACAAAACTCAGTTGTTCCCCGTGATCTTCGGCATTCAAGATCAGTATGTAGTTTTTCTTGGAAGGCTGTTGAATGCTTTGCAGAGGGTTTTTAATCATCATCATCATCATCATCTGTTATTGATTCCTGTATTTCTGCTTTTTATGTGATTTTTAAATTTTTGCTTTATTTTTATGCAAATATTGCTTTTTAAGTATAAGCTGCTTTAGGTTTGGGAAAGTGTGATATACAAATGTCTAAAATAAACGAATGTTTGAAAGAGCCAACATAACAGCACTTCCAAAGAGGGATTAAGCAAAATGTAAGTGGCACGCAGGCCTTGTGGTTGAAGTTCAACCTTTCTTAATGTTCAGTATTATTGACATTGGCTTTAATCCTAAGAGAAGTTACCTTAAGGAGCTTTACTGAAGGACAGTTTCCCACCCACCCCTACACAGCAGCCACCTTGCAGTCCCCAAAAGCCTCTCTAGAAGACGGAGGGAGTTTCCTGAGCAATGTGGAATTGCACCTGGGGATACTAATAGGGGAGAAGGGAATGGGTCAAAATCAGGTTTGCATTCTATGATAAATTAACTTAAGGAAAGTTTCCTATCCACCGCCTTCTCTCCAGGATACAAAGAAAGTTCTGGTAATTTTTTATTCAAGCAGGCCTTTGGCATATAAGCATGTCTGTTGAGGTTGGATGCTGTTTTTATTCTGTGTTTTTAATTGTGTTTTAATGCATTTGTTTTATTAAGTTTTAATCAAGTTTTACTTATGATTGTAAGCCTCCTTGAGTGCTATTTTTCTTGGTAAAAAGGTGGGTACAAATTGAATCAATAAATACATAAACAGATAGGGTGACCATATGAAAAGGAGGACAGGGCTCCTGTATCTTTAACAGTAATGTAGAAAAGGGAATTGCAACAGGTATCAATTGAAGTGGGTGAAATTCCCTCTTTATCACAACAGTTAAAGCTACACTAGCTACAGTAGAGTGGCCAGATACAAAAGAGGACAGGGCTTCTGCAGCTTTAACTTTGTTGATGAAGAGAGAATTTCACCCTCTTCAATTGACACCTTCTGAAATTCCCTTTTCAACATTACAGTTAAAGATACAGGAGCCCTGTCCTCCTTTTCATATGGTCACCCTACATAAACAGATGAAAATATGCAAGTGGACTCTGTTTACATGTTTAAAATATGTAAAAACAGACCGACTCTTTTTAATATACAGACTGTCACATCACGATGTGTTATTACAGTTTTTATTATTATTACTAATCAAAGTTATTCTGGCACTCTCCAAACAAATGTCACGTTTTCCACAACACGTTACAGTTTTACAAACTCAAACACATTGCAGGTAATTGCAGTCTGGCATCCTGGGAACAACTGCCACATGGTCACATTTCAATGGTTCATGTTGACAGCTGTCTCTACACAGCAAGCTGTTCAGGTGCAGTGCCTCATCATGTCAATCGGGATTTTCTCTGCACTGTCATGACGCCCCCACAACACATACACAGTTTGTAGCACCATAGAGAATACTACCTGTCCTGAGTGGTCAGTCACATGGCTTGCCACACTGGAGAGAGCAGTTATGGCAGAGGGAAAGGGCCATTTAAAGTGGTCTCCACTAGAGAGTAGTTTCGCCCACACATCTCAGTTCTCCAAGTGCAGTGATGTCAGTAATGGCTTAGAGTGTGCTTAGGGTCACAGGCCTATATACACAACTTCAAAATACATCAAATTCCTAATAATGTTTTCCAGATTGAGAAAATTTGCATATATCTAATTGGTTTGGACAATATATTATTGCTTCAGACTTTTAGGAAATTTGCCATAGAATACAAATATTTATGTATGGTATTTATGTCCTATCTTTCTATGCCAAATGGCATTTTCAAATATAAAAACAAGCTATAACACATTCCAAGAACAACAGCAAGAAATCCCCAATGGCAGTAGTACAACATAATAAAACGCACTGGGAATAGCCAATAAAAGTATGTCAACTAGGGATCCTAATTCAAAATGGTGGCTGAAATATAGTCTTTAGAGACCACTTAAAAGTGGACAAAGACTAAATATTGCTTGGAAGGCTGTTCCATAATTTAGACACTGCAACCGAAAGGCCCCCTTACTTGACCCTATCAGTTGCACAATGGCTGATGAGAAAAGGGCTCAGAAACTGAGCAAAGATTTTCAGCAGCTTCAAATCCTTATATTCTCCCTCGCTAACACAATAAGAACTGCATTATATATTTGATTTCCGAATTCTTTGAAAACGTGATGGGTCTTTGAAGGAGAAGAATAAAGCCCAACTTTTTCAGCATTTCAATTTGGATGTACAAAAACACAGTGCTCTCAAACTAATTATAGGCAGATGCTTAAAAAGGATTCTAAGGCCTCATTACATGATTTTATGTAGGCCTCAGATAGATACACTCTTGAAGTTTTTGAAATTGTTTTTTCCTATAAGATCACCTGGAAATGTATGCTTACATTAAACAGCACTGAATTCTGTGCATACTTTGTTTTTTTAAATAAACCCAATGGGAAAATGTTGCCCTTTTTCTTTCAATCAAGATTGTACACAAGGTATATGGCATGACTTAATATCCTTCCTGAAATCAGAGCCACAGCTAGGACCAGTATCCTCCAAACATCACCGGTTCCTGAAACCATGTTGCAAACAAAAGAGCTTGCCTGATTGCCAAGGAAATAATCTCATTCATCAAAAGCTTGTTGAAATATGTATTGTTCCTTTATAAATGTGATACGATTTCCATCAACATATCCTTTACCCAGCGTTCAACAGCAACAAAGGAGAGATCATCATTTAGACATACAACCCTATGCTTGTGTATCTGGACAAAATTTCCAGTGAACTCCATACAGCACGTATAACCAATTACAGTGGTCATCTAGAAAAGCATAAATTCCTCATGATTGGCAACTGATATTGCCAGTCAGTTGATTTACTGTATGCAATACAGGTGCTATGAGCGCATTGAAATGAGCCAGAAATACCCGTTAAGGACATTGTATATAGGAAAGCAGCAAACAAGTAGGAAATGCATAGCACAGGCTACTCTCTATTGATTTACCATTTAACTATTGACAGATTCAAAACTGTTTGTTACTCTTTTATGTGTTTCATTTTTCCGTGTGGGGTTTTTAAAATCCACTTTGATTAAAAGTACACCCACCCACCCACCCACGAAACTATATGTTTGGAGAGTGATCATTTCTCCCCCATGTTTTATAGAAAAAGAGGAAGAAGCTGATATGCCTAAAGAGATTGCAGGCATAGGCCTATAAACTTCCAGAAAATGGCATATCTGACATAATCTATTTTGTGAGCCCTTTGGGGACACGGAGTCATCTATTTTGTTACCTGCTCTAAATTATTGAAAGTGGAGGTGGGGAAGGAGGGAGTCTATGAATGGATTTTTTTTTAAAAAAAAAGTCAGCAGTTACTTTGTGTGCACATGGGAGACATCCTGTCATACTTGCTTTTCCTCCAGTACTTACAGCACAAGAGCTCCTTCATAGTATATAAAAACAGTCCAGTTTGGAGTACGCCGTTCAGATTTAGATGTAGCAGAATGGTAAATGGAGCAATGTAAATTAAGCAGCCTAAGAAGATGAATGAAGCCAGTATGGAATGTTAAAGTTTATGATTAAGTGGCTGTGGAGCTAAGTACTTTTTTCCACACATTACGCTGCTCTGCATTTGCATGTGGATGGATAACTAAACTGAATGCCGAATACTGACATTCAAGGTATTTTTTAAAGTGTCAGGCATAACACCAGGCAAACAGCACAATCTGAAATCCCGTTCAAATATTTTTAAGGCCAAGAAAATGGACCTGAAGGCATTCTTTTGGCAAGGAGTTGGTTAAGCGCCTAAAGCAGCCGGTGACTCACCTTGTTGAATTTTAGTCAGGAGCTGATGGCGTGCTAGAATCCTACTTATCCTGTATGGAGCGCGTCTTGCCGTTTGATCAAATCGCAAGTACATCTCTTGGCCTTCTGCTGACATGGTATTCACACAGTAGCAGCCCGAAGTTGAAGCGCTGGACACCTGCCTAAACATCTCTGCCCCTTTAAAAATTGTCACCACAGTCTCCTGGGTGGCAATTCCTGAATCTAATCAAAGCTCTGAGAGAAAAGAGGCAAGAAGCCTAAAGGAGCTGAAAAGAGCAAGCACTTTTTAAAAAGAGGGAGGGAGGGAGAGGGAGAGAGAGAGAGAGAGAGGTGTGCCAAAAGCTACAATTCAAGATTCCAAGTCCCCTCACGTGATCGGAAAAGACCAATCAGTCAAAGTAAAGAATGAAAGTACACAGCGTGCCTAGCAGAGGAAAGTGAAGGCTATTCAAGCATTTGCAGCCGTACATAACACTGAAAGCAAATACAAATGACATGCCTCGGAGCTGACTAAGCATTGGTGTGCTGTGATAGGAGAGTCTGAAGGGGGGGAGAGAGAGAGAGAGAGAGAGATTTCATGCTACAACATCTTAAGTGAGAAGAATCGCTTAGGTACAGGATCCTCTCTTCTCTCTTTGGAGAATACAAGCATTTCCTCCAAATAATACTGAAGCTTTTTTTAAAAAAAACTTCAGAATACAGAGAGCCAAAACTGTATTTTAGAAAATACTATCTAAAGCAGAACAAATGATCCTTTTTAGCAACATTAATAGCAGTGGAAGTAAAATTGAAATTGAATAATTCCTTAAAGCGTTATTAAAAAAGGGATGGATTATTATGAATTCTCCTGGCAAAGGATGATGATGATGACGATGATGATGATGATTTGCAATCACTCATTGTGATGATCCATGTGTGACTTGATCTTGCAGGAAAGTCTTATGTGCATTTAGTACCTAATCACCATGAAAATTGAATCTTTTTAAAAATGATTTTTACTGGATGATGATCACCCCCAAAACCAAAATACAAATCAACCAACAACGTGAAAAGGGTTGCACAAATCCACTCTGTTTAATAATAGTTTTAAATTTGTATATGATTATAAATATATATATATATATATATATATATATATATATCAGAAATAGCATAGATAGCATGCAGTATATTGCATACTCTATATATTTTTAGATATTCTTGTATCTAGAGAACCTACTGTATATATCTGTATACAAAAAGTTATCAGGCACCTATAATTTTAAATATTCCAATAATGAGCGTTCACATTGCCAGTTTTGGTTTTGTCTCCTGTCCTATTGTCTAAGTTATTATCTGCTCATTTCACACTGTCAAAGCTATCATCCACTCAATTTTTACAAAATATCTTTACCATATGCTACATAGGTCTCCAATGTGACATTTTCAATTTTATAGCAAGCCAAAATAGTTTACAAAAGGATCCATCTTTTGTAATATATGAAAAATCTGACACAGAGAAAAAGAGTAAGTAAAGCTTCATCGGCAATATAATGAAAAAGCTATACCCAAACCTATATTTATTCAACATCACATCATTACATGTCAGATGGATGTAAAGAAGACTTTTTCTGTGGTGGCACCCAAATTTTGGAACCCACTACCTTGGCATATTCACCAAGAGCCATGGTTATTATCTTTAGGTAGCAGACAAAGCAAGACCTGTTTTCTCATGCCTTAATGATATGTCAGATCCTTTTAATTGTTTTGATTGTTTTTATCTGTTGGCTTGCTGATCTTACCTCTAGAGATTTACTATTTTCATACTATGCTTTTATTGTATTTTTAACCCTGTAAACTGTGTTGAGACTGTTCATCGTGAAAGGGCAGGATGAAAATTCTATATATAAGATAGATAGATAGATAGATAGGATAGAAACATGACTACTGCAGGAGCAAATTTATAATTTAAGAACTGCAACTATTATTTATTTATTTATTTATTTATTTATTGCATTTCTATACCGCCCAATAGCCAAAACTCTCTGGGCAGTTCAAAAAAATTAAAACCATTCAAAGTATAAAACAACAGTATAAAACCAAGATATAAAATACAAGCCTTAATTTGCTTGTATATACCCTTGTCATTTGCTAGTCAATACAGATGAAATTACTAATATACAGCTCTCAAAGGATCAAATTTGAATTTAGAAATCACATACTTCTGCCCCCCCCCCTCCAAATATCAATACACAATTGCTGCACATGTTTCAATCTGCGGTTCTGTTTTGGTGAATTTCAGTAAAACTGAAATGAACCCAAGTCGATCAAACGATCAATCATCCAGGCTCATAGGAGAAATTGCTATTCCACAGTATATGCCTTCCTAATAGCCCAATCAACATTACCTACATTCCCAGGGTTCCAATTTGTAGCTACCACAGTTATCACTAGAAGAGTTACAAGTACAACATCATGCCTTGCACCTCTGGAGCTAATTCAAATCCATTTCTAGTGGGTAAACTTCCACATTCTTCCATCCTTGTTACTATCCAAAGCCAACAAAGCCTTGTCTTGCATTTTGCAGCTTCAGGATTAAAGAATGTTGTGATCTGAACCTGGAACGAACTTCTGTGTCATAGCAGAGGCAACCTGATACCTTTAGGCTTAATACTATGAGCTGCTATCTCCAGAGAGCATTATTTTATATACACTGGTTGATATAATAGTGATCATTTTGGCTTATTGCCTGTCGTATGTGCAAGCTTATTTTGTAAAAGTCAAAATAGTTATGCAGGACCTGGAGGATGATTAGAGTTTTCAGTGTGGCTTGCTTCATGCCTGCAGAGCTGTTTGTTAGATTTTTCCCAGAAAAAGTTGGAAAAAGACACATAAAGACTATCATACTGTTTACACTGAACTCACTTAAGATATACATTTATCACAGAGCTGCAGAGGACTTACACTAATATAGAGAAACAGGCTGGCCAGAGATTTCCAAATCATGGGGTGGAATGCTTAGACGTGCCATTGAAGGGGGTGCAGCAGGTGCAGCTTCACTCCCCCCCGCTTCATACTACTAAAATAATTTGAGGGGAACACCTGCAAAGGTCTTATATGGGCTAAACAATCATGGAGAGCTATTAAGGCAATGAATGTCATACTACTAAATTACAAGAAATCTGAGTGAATTAAATTTGAAATGTGTGAATTTAATACCTGTGAAGCCAAAATCATGCTGTCATCGTTTTTACATAATGCATATGTGCATTTGTCATAGCTAGCAGTATCCCAGAAGGGCATTCCCTCCTGTGTGATAGACAACAGGGAATGCCTCTCTAGGCTCTGTTAAGATGACACTTGCCATCTGCACTTTTTATGAGTAGTTGCATTTTAAAAAAATCTACCACTTGATTAATTGGGGGAATTGTTTTAATCATTTATAAGTGTTCAAATAAATTAAATGGCATATGACACAGAGGTGTCCCTAGGCAAGAAACCTGCAAAATATCAGAGAGATAGGTTCAGGGGCTAGGGAATTATGATGAATGAAAAACAGTTTAAGTCTCCTTTGTTTTCTGCTTAATTGGCACCAAAGTCAAAGACACTGCAATAGGACAGGGATGGATGATGGCTGTGGAGTATACAGTGGCAGAAGCAGAAGGATTTGAACATCTAGCCATTTCCAAGCAAGCATCCAAATGCTATACCTCCCCAGGTCTCACTGACTCCACCAACCCTCTGTTAATGTTCCTGCTCCTGGGACAGAGAACTAGCAAATAACACTGAAACCTGAATTAGTACTGTGATATATTACTTCAACATCCCTTCCCCAAAGCACTGGGGTTGGAGAGCCTTGGTAAATGCCTTCCCTGTGAATAGAAGCTAGAGCTGCCAGTCACAAAATTATACCCACGCCTCTCCATGCCACTTCTGCCTCCTCTGGTGTTTTTCTTATAAGGAGAACTTGGGGAGATATGTATCAGTTGCTGACACTCTACATAGAATCAGAATGAGAAGCATTTTCTGGTTATATCCAGATATTCATGAAATATCTTTGATCCGTCACATGCACACGAAGCAAGAAAAGCACAGTGTACAGTACCTAAAACCCCACTTTCACGGGTCACAAAGTACTTGAAACTCCCATACTTCAGGGTTGGGTGGGCAGAGTAGAACTGAACATCATCAATCCTGTAGGTGCTAAGCAAATGAGAGAAGCTTCTTCCCAGCCCTATCCACACACCTTGATGGGAAAAACAGGCTACATAATCTGAACGGGTAAAGCAGCTAATGCTCTATTGTGAGTGCCCAATACAGCGCTACTGCGATTTTCTGAATGGGAAAAACAGGCTACATAATGTGAATGGGGAAAGCAGTAACTGCGCTATTGTGAATGCTTGTGAATGGGAAGTAGTGCTAAATGGGAAGGAGCCTGTGTCCAAAAATGCCCTATTGAAAATGGGGATTATGGGGGAAGGGTTGGCCCCACTCTTTGACCAGGTCACTGCCAGGTCACAGCAATAGGCATGCCCAAGATTTAATGCAGGGAGAAGAGGCACACAGCAACAGAAGGAAAATGACTTCCCGGAAGTGTGCCTTTTCCAGAGGAAAGCTGTGGGGTTGCTGCAGATTGGCTACAGTGTCATCTGTTGCAAATGACCCTGATGTGCTGATGCTTTCCACTAAATCAGCCGTGTGGATGAGGTCCCTTTTGTCCCTCCAAATCCCAAATCTTCAAGTGTGTTCAGATTTAGTTCTGAGCTTTTCTTCTATCCCAAATCTTCAAGTGTGTTCAGATTCAGTTCTGAGCTTTTCTTCTATTCATACATCTCCTGAACCGGTTGACATAAACTCAGTTTGATTCAGAGTTTGGGATTTGGCCTAATCTTAAACAAACACCTAATTCATAGTTATGCCGAGGCTTCTGCTAGAAAACCTATCATGATTCGAGTCCAAATACACACTGAAACAAAGACATAAAGAGCAGCAATCCAAAATGTTAGAATTTTTTTTTATAAAGTTACTTGATTCCCTGCTAGAGGACTATGACCAGTTCATACACTTACCCAAGCAGCAGATGTCTTCATGTGATGGAGAAACAGATCTATAACTCTCCCCTCCACCGTGTACTAAAGAAACGATCCACACAAAAGCTTGTGTGTGCAAAAGTCTGATTCACATTAGTTTCCCCATCACTATCATGTTTGAGAAGGAAGAATTATGATGTTTAGGATCATCACAGGTAATGGTACGTGTGTAGTGGAGGGAATTTATTTATTTATTTATTGCATTTTTATACTGCCTGCTAGCCGAAGCTGTCTGGGCGGTTCGCAAAAATTAAAACCATTCAAAGTATAAAACAAACAGTATAAAAGCATGATATAAAATACAATATAAAAACACAACCAGGATAAAATCAGCAGCAGTGCAGAAATACAAATTTAAAATGGCAAAGTTAAAATTAATTAGAATCATAGAATAGTAGAGTTGGAAGGGGCCTATAAGGCCATCGAGTCCAACCGCCTGCTCAATGCAGAAGTCCACCTTAAAGCATACCTGACAGATGGTTGTCCAGTTAAGAGGCGCGCAACTGTACCTTCACCACACCGAAATTGCCACTGCTTAAATGTGTCAGAAGGAAGCCTCCAATCACGGAGGGTTCTGAGTAGACTTTGCCCTGTGAAGTTACCGCCGGCAAGGTGGGAGGAGTAACGGAGGCCATTTTGGCCTCTCCGTTCTTTTACGAAGTTTTCCTCTATGCAGTCCTTTGAACCCATCTAGAGAAGGCACACTACCAGGGGCTGGGGAGGCGCTGTAGAGGCCATGGGATTTCTCGTATCCCAGCATCCCCCCTCCCCCTGGAGCGCTCCCCAAGGCTGTGTTTGTGACCTTGGGAAGCAGTCAATATGGTTTTGCAGCAGCCAAGAAGGGGTGGGTGGGGAGAGGGAGATATCAGAACTCAAGAGTCACCTACAAGAGATCAAGGTCATAGCAATGTCTATGGTTTTGTGAGGTGGTGCTCTGAGCAATCCTATGTTCCCTGGGACACTCTCCCAGGAACCGTAGGATTGCTTTCTAACAGTGTGATCCTATACATGTCTACTCAAAAGTCCCGCTGAGTTCAATAGGGCTTTACTTCCAGGTAAGTGAGCACAGGATTGCAGCCCAAATTCATATTCACGTGGAAGTGGGCTATGACCACCTTCCTTCAAATGCACCAGTGACATCAAAATATTCTACACCCTGTACTATTCTGTCTCTTGTTATAAAAGTAGCAGGATCGAGCAATTGCTATATATTAATTTTAAACTATTTAAACTATATGAACACAGAGAGAAATAGTAACTGTTTGATGTGTAGCATTCCTTGCAACTACCACCTCATTACAGTTTTTCTTTAATTTACTGGAATCTACCAAGTTCTACAAATCACCTTGGGCCAGAGATACATTGCATGAAAGATGTTACATTAGTTTAAGTTGTCATGATTATATTACAAAGTTAATTAATGCCCCAGAGCATATTCAATATTGATAGTTTTATGTGGTTGGACTTTGGCTTTTGCATTGCTTTTCTAAAAACACTGATGGGATCAAAGGCTTCATTGAAACTTTAAAATTACTTCTCATCTATTTAATGTACAAATTTAAGAAGATTTCAAAGTCCAGTGGTAGGTAGCAGACCCCTGTTCAGTTCCTGACTCTGGTACTTTTTTTTTGCATCGAAGTTTCTCCTTATGATTTCATTTTACCTTGCGTAAAGTGCAACAGCTCTTCTTAAGAAGCCACAACAAATTCCTATGATGGAAAGTGACAACTAAAGTATAAGGCTTGTTCCCATATGGGAAATACAATAAATTACAACCAGCAGTGTTACAGCATATTGGTATAATAAAACTCTGTTTTTATTCTATTTTATTTTGTCCACCTCTCCGAAATTCTGAATGGGGAGCGGTATACAAATATTGTAAATAAATAAACAAATAAATAAATTCCTACTCTACATTTAGGCTAGAGCTAAAAGAAAAAAGTAGGATGTTCAAAGCAACACCACAGATGATCCTGATGTTGGTTTTTTATGTGGAAGCTGTTTTTGAAAATAATTTATGGAACTTGCACAGTCGTTCCCTTAATACTACTTCTCTTCTGTTTTGTTAGGCTCACTCGTTGTACCTTTTTACAAAGCAAGCCAAGATATAATTGCATTTCAGGGCTCTGCATTTCTGATGGCTAGGATTAAAGGAATTGTTTTACTTCTGTTAGGGTGCAATCGTATTGGGGTGCTCATCAGCCTCCAAACTCAGAGGCTGTCAAGCATCCTACGTAGAGCAAGAGGAGTACAGGGGTGCATTTTTACTAGACAGTCTGTTTTGCGTGTCTAGCTGGAGCTCTACGGAACGGGAGGGGGGGAAGGAGGCTGGGGAGGCTGGAAGATTCTTCCTACCCCAGCCTCCCCAGTCCTCTCTGCCCACAGAACCACCCCCTTTCTTTCCCTCGGAGGTCATCTTTGTGACCTTGAAGAGGCAGCCAGGACGGTTCTCTCCATGCCAGCTGCAAGGAGGAGGGGACAGGGAGCTCAGACTCTTGGGTCCGAGGTCGGACCGCTGTCTTTGACCTTGGATCTAGGGATCCAAACTATCTTATGTCTCCCCAGACGCTCTCTAGAAGCCATAGGATTGCTCTCCCCATTTGTAAATAGGACATTAGGATGACTGACAGGCAAAGGGTCAGAGCAAGGAGCCCCAGAATTCAGTGTTGGGCCAAGATGCTTAGCAGTTTCCTTCTTGGTTATTATCCTTTAGCATTTCTGCTGTAACATTTCCCAAGTTCACATCTGCAATTAGGAGATCTAAAATTGTATTTTATTTTTTTAAATTGCTCTATATGTATGTGTGAGGGATGAGGGGGGAATACAGTAGAATCGGAGTTTCCCAGGTTGCTTGCAAGAGCCCGTAAGGTGATGCTTTGGGGTTGTTTCTGTCATGCCCTCACAATATTTCATAGATGAAAATAAGCACATGCCAGATAAGGTCTTATAGCAAAGATTACTATACAAGCCCCACCAGCCCCGTTACATGACATTGAAGGCTGTCAGCTGTATTAATTTATTCTGCAATATTAAGGTGGCCACTTATGCAATGCCAAAAAGGAGGGAAAGCATGACAAAACAAAAGTGGACAAAAGAGGACACACATTTGCATAACATCTGCATCTGCTAATTTATAAATAATAACAATAAGTTCAATAGAAAAACAGCGCATCTCACCATAGTGGGGAAGACTGTGAATAGGGGACCGAGTCATCTAGTCAAGGCTCTTGCTCTCCTGGCTTCTTACGGTTCTTTTATCTTTCAACTGGTCTTGAACTGGACAGTCCTTCAAACAGAGGACTGTCCTCTATAAAGTAGAGCATGTGGCCACCCATGCAATACCCAGTCCAGTAATGTTTTAAAAGACAAGAAGGTATTTGTTTTTCGGTTTAAAGATATGCCAGACAAAAGCAATAGTCTACTACCTGCTATCAACAGTTCAAGATGAGCCTCAAGAGCGACCAAATGGCAGGCTGTGCACTTCCTGCCATGCATGCTCATGTGCTCATGCACAAGCATATCTTTGGGAGCACATTAGGAGCCAAAAGGTATCCAATTCCCTCCGCTCAGCTGTTTAAGTTCAAGAGACCTAGGACATACTTACCCAACCTGGCATCCTCCAGATGTGTTGTTAAACAATGTCTTACTGAGAAGCTATTTGCGAAACACGTGAAAATATACCGTATACCTGTTTAACTTTGAAGATATCCATTTAACTTTGGAATCCGTACCCATTTGACTTTGAAATCTGTTTGATGTTTCGTTAACACTGAAGATATGTAATTAACCTTTTAATCTGTTTAATGTTTCATATTTCATATATATTTTACTTAGCTATTTCAGCTTTGTAATAAAAATTGTATTACTTTTTCTCACTGTCATAGTGATGATATATATGAAAACAGTAATTTAAGAATTGATACATATGAATAAGAATTGAATACCCCTAATTCATATTAGTAGTTGTGTGCCTTGACACTATTTGTTTAATTTGACTTTGACAACTACTGCCTTCACTAATGATTTGAGAGCTGTAGGCAAACACATTGGAGAACACCAGGTTGGGCAAGGTGGCCATATGCAGCGAGTTGACCTCTGGAGAATGGCAATTGGAACAAACAAAATGTTAACAAGGCACTCCTCGCAGACAAAAATAGTGACTTATCAAGGACAGGTTCCAGAAAATAGGCACTGTCCTTGGTAAATGGAGCATAGGCACTGCATAGATGGCTGGCATCACCATGCTATAAGTCTCTTGAGAAAACACCAGCAGGAGATTTACAGAAAGAAGAAACCTAATTCTGAATGCTGCTTACAATTTTTTTCCCCTTACACAAGGATATTCTTTCTTTCTTGATGCTCCAGGACTCTATTTTTTATGGTGGGAAATACTTTATAAAGGATTTCAATCCGATGGAGAGGCAGAAAGAAACGGCACAATAAAGTTCTTAAAACACAGCAGAACTTTGAAAGCCAGAGAAATCCTGATGTGCTTTAGAGGCAAGACAGCTGCTCTGTGTAAACTGCCTTGATGGGGAGCTTGTAAAAATAGTAAGGGAAATTTTTTTTTACAGACGAAAGTAAAGCTCAAAGACACCCCACACACAATCCTCAGTTTGGCAGAGCAGCCTTCTAAATGATGCATCCACTCACTCTCCCCTCTATTTCGAATATCAGGGATTATCTGCCTGCATTTTAAGATCTGCAGCTTTAGAGGATAATGATGCTATAAAATATTTCTCTTGATATTAAAAGCATTAATGACCTGATCAAGTCACATTTAATATTTTTTTAAAGGCAGATTTACCCTGAGATGTCAGGTTGGATAGGGGACTGTGGTTCATAAGTGCAGCCAGAAGGAAGAATGGCTCTCTTGTCACAGGATTAACAAGCAAGCAACCTGATTTTTATTCCACAATCCATAAACCTAGTACTTATATGTAATAAAAAGCTATACATAATATAACATTTAAAGTGTAAAACACTGACCTTATAATGAGGCCATATAGTTAAATTAAAAGGCAATCATATGCATGTTTATTCAGGATTGAACTAAATAATCAGTGGGGCTTGCTACCTGGGAAACATATATAGAATTGCAGCTCTGCAGTGCAACCTTGTACATGTCTACTCAGAAGTAAGCTCCATTAAGTGTGAGTATAGGACTGCAACCTTAATTCATTTTAAATATGTATATCTTCCTGTCCTGTCCTTTGAGATCCACAAAGTGGCTAAAAACAATATCAAACAGATATAATCATTGCAACCTGTTAGGTATGACACAGAGGAATTACGTGAATGTCTGAGCTAACTTCTCTTTCAAACCTCTATTGTTCATAGATTTAACCGGGAGGGAATCTACAGGTCGTTGTGAGGGCGCTTACATGCGCCCCCAGTGTGCCCCCACAATGACTGTGTAGACCGAGAAAGAAGAGACGGAGGAAGAGGCGGAGGAGGCGGCAGCTGGGGAACCGGCCGCATCCTTGCCGCCGCCTCCCCGCCGGCCTCCTGCTGCCGGGCTAAGAGCCACCCAGGTCGGAGAGCTCGGCGGAAGTGGAAGCCGAGCTCGCCGACCCGAGTGGCTCTTACCCCGGCAGCAGGAGGCCGTCGCCGCCACCGCCGCCGCCTCCCCGGCAGCAGGAGGCCGGCGGGGAGGCGGCGGCGGCGGCGGCAAGGACGCGGCCGGTTCCCCAGCCGCCGCCTCCTCCTCCTCTTCCTCCGTCTCTTCTTTCTCGGTCTACACAGTCGTTGTGGGGGCGCACTGGGGGCGCATGTAAGCACCCTCACAACGACGTGTAGATTCCCTCCTGGTGACAATTACTTCAGCTATCTGGAGCTTTTTCTGTTCAGTAGCCATTTTATGCATTTTATTAAGGTTTCTTATTTATTTATATTTATTTACTGTATTTTTATCCTACCCTTCAGCCAAAAATATCTCCCAGAGCTGGTTACAAAGATTAATTATGAGACAGTCCTGCTTTTCAGGCTTACAGTCTTGAAGTCGTGACACACAAGGAAAGGGGATTGGGAGGGAGGAGAGGGTGTGTGAAAAGCACAACTCAGGAACCAGTTCTTTGCTTCAAATCTATCACTGAGTGGAGTCTTTCCTTAAAAGCCATTGTATTCTCTCTTGATCTGGTGAATCTCAGGTACACTCATCAAAGTTTGGGAAACAGGCTAGTCAGATGGAGCGAGAAGCAGTTACTCGTCTCAGTTGTATGGGACCACACTAGTGGTCCCTTGCAATTATGTTCTGCCTGGGAGGCAGGGAGGCATCTCCTTCAAAGATGTATTTATAATAAATCTGATGCCATCAGCCAATTCCACACTGAACAAGCCACCACTGATCTAGGAAGGACCAAGGATCAATGTGGGTGTCTGCCTTGCTCCAAAGTTCCTGTTCATATCTACAGACCACAATAACTGCAAAGCACCTTGGATAACTCCTTTAGAGTTTTGACTAAAACTCAGAGTGGATTCACTGCTCCACTGACATGGGACTCACCAGCTTCCACTGCTGATTGTACAGATTCTGTATCCAAAGTAGCATCTTAGTCCAACTTAAAGCAAGAAAGCTTGTCAGCTTAGTGTCTTGTAAACATGTTACAATTAAAAACCAAGCAGTAATTCTTTCAACCAGAGGGGTCAAATTTAATAAATTTGTAAACTTACACTATGTTCCTCTTTCTGTAATGTTGTCAACTGTGATGATTTTGTTCAGAAACTTTCTTGTATTTATTCTGTATGAGGAAGTACTCAAGCCATTTCTAGACATTCTGCAGTGACATGGTAATTGGATTGTCTGTGGTAGAGCAATCAGGGGAACTGAAGAGCAAAAGAAAGTGAACATCTCTTGGGATTGACTTGACCACAATCTGTGGAAGACGCAACTGAATCTTTGAAATCCCGCAACAACACTGAGTAAGTTTGCTGTCCAGCCACTATTTCTAGCTGAACAGATGTTTCACTTTAGGTTCTTAAGGAATCAAAAGATTAAGAGCAAAGTAAATGAGAGAGAGAAAGAGAGAGAGAGAGAGAGAGAGAGAGAGAGAGAGAGAGAGAGGAAGTGAAGCCTCAAAATGATGGAAGACTTTTAATGGAAGATGCAAAACAGCCAACATTTTTCCGTGTTAGCCTCCTTCAGGAGCAAAGAGATTCCATCTATTGTGCTGATTCAGTCAAAACATGTCTCAAAATCAAAATTTGACTGAATCATCACAATAAGTGGGATCTTTTTGCCCCTGAAAAAGAATATACAACTACAATGACTATCCAAAGGCAGTGATAAGATAAAGCCCAAACTTGGAAGCCACGTTATATAGGTTTTATTCTGGTTGTACATTTATATTGTGTTTTGGCTATTTGAGCTTTGGCTATTTGAAAGTATAGAAATGAAATAGATAAATGAATAAATATTTGCACAGTTTGTTTAGGGTTGGATGTCATCAGTTTCTAAGGTCAACATGGAAACTAAAACCAATCAGTGCTGGCTTCAAAAGCACTGAATTTTCATGTTTCCGAAGTCTGAGACTAGCAGTTGCAGGTTCAAGGGTGCAAGAGTTCCAAGGTGGGCAGCATAAACTGGGGCCAGGTAAAAGGCAAGATCTCAACAATCGAGGTCACAGGCAACAAGGGTTCAAGGCAACACCGCAGACAAGGAGCAGGCAGGTGTCCCTAGTGTGGATTCCGAATCAGACTCAGAGACTGAAGAAGACCAGCTGAGACAGAAAGTGGGGTAGGTAATTCTCCAAGACTCTCCAGGAGTCAAGGAAGGATCTTCCCAGGAGGTTATCAAACAGGAGGCCTAAGCTCAGAGACATTCTCCTCCCACCACCCACCCTGGGAACTCAGTCTTTGTTGGAGGGGGAGGGAGCATCGGAAATGACAGATCCCAGAGTATTCTGCATGATAAAGTGAGTGGAGTTGAGAAGAGGTAGGAAGCAGTCTACTAGACTAGCCATAAATCAGAAGTTCAGCTTGAAGACCCTCCCTGAAGGAGAAGGCCAGTAAAAGCTTGTCCAGTACAGTGGGAAACCATCCATTTAGTTGATAGGCAACTGCCTTGCTTTGTTACTCTAATTAAGTTTAGACATAGCTCCTAACATTCACACTCCCTTCAGGTGTGAAGAGGTGTCTTATTTACTAAATAAAGGTTTTGTGGATTGCACAGCAGACCTCTTTATTCTCTCACATTTTGGAGGGAGGGCTTGGAATCATGACAGCAAGTCAGAGTTCTGTCCAGAAATATTCATGCAAGCAAGCATTCCAGAATCCAGGCAAGGGAAACTAGGTTCAGGACGGTTCATTCAACATTGTTTCTAGCAACTCCCTCAACCTTACATTTCCATTTTTATGCAGAGGCTGTCAGTGCAACACCCAAACTTCAGTAATGAGCTGTTAGTGACTGCTGGTCCTCCATGTGAGCAAGCCTCCTACATGCAAATAGAGCTTTTATTTATTTATTTATTTAGAATATTTATATACCGCTCCCCATTGAAAAATTTCAGAGCAGTGTAAAATCACAAGGAGGCCTCTGGCTCAGTCTAGCACTCTTTCTGAGTGCCTCTCTTTTCAGGCCACATCTCTCCTGAGGGCATGGGGGTTTCTCTGCCTCCACCTCTGGGACATAGTCCTTGTCTCCAGAGGGTGATGGCATCATGGTAGTCACCCCTGAGGGCCTGGGCTCCTCCTGGTCTACCAGAAGTACCTGGGCACTACTCATGATACAAAGTTAGTTCCTGGTCCTCCAGCTCTTCCTCCAAGGAGAAGTGTTCCAGAGGAGGCATGACAGGAACAGGAATCTGGGATGCCTTGACAGTATGTGAGCAGGCAGGAGACAGCAGACAAGAGGAGGGAAGGCCAGGGTGCCAGAGCAATTGTACATTTGTTTGACATTTGTCTGCACACCAGAGGGTAATGGTTAACCACCACCACCCCACAGGCAAATGGCAGACTCTGCATAGAGTGTTCAAAGTTTCAGGCCTATAAGATAATTTGGGATCCAGAGATCCTTTGCCATAAACAAATGTGGCTGCTTTTTTCGAGGGGGGGGGCACAGAACAAGAATAGATCAAAGTAATAATCCAATGATAAAATAAATGGAATTGTATCACATGTATAGGGTAAACCAAAAACTGAATATATATGAATACCTGGAGGGCATTGCAGAAGCTAAGAGTTTTTATTTGTCAGCATAAAATGCATTGACAAAAGTTTATTCCTTGTCAGGGGAAGACTTCTTGTTTCCCCCCAGATGCTGACTTATCCTTCCCAAGACAATAATCTTAGCGCATTTAACCAACTGCTCTAAATGATTCCCTCTGCAAAAAGAAAGCATTGCTCTAAGCCTTTAGAAGAAGCTGTTAAGTAGAAATCAACATGAACTGCATTTGAGTGGGAGTTCTTCATTATTGTCACTGTACTGACCTAGAATCCAAATGTAGATGTTCAAAGCTATCCTAACTGGGAATTTGTTGCAGTCATTTAATAATCCCGCTGAATTTGTTCGCTTTCATGAAACACTACAACATGGGGATTAGTGCATACTTCTTAGCGTGATAACATTCGCTCTGCTGCTATAGCAGCCCTCTGCAGCTTGAAGTTATTTATTTCCTATACGTGCAGAAAGCAAAGTTGTTGTTCCAGACCGAGCTTTGCATAAGCCTTTCACCAACTACAGATACAGCATTTCATTTGTTTTCTATTTAAATTAGTTCCCCTCCCTTCTAAACTGTACTACAGTGAGTTTCCCTAATTCAAGGAGAAATTAAAAACAACAACACTATCTCAGAATCTCTGAATCTATAACCAGAGGAAGTAAATCCAGATAGCTCACCTGAGAGCATACCCTCTAATGTTTGTCCCAGAAAAGGGACAAATCAAAGGGACAATCAAAAGGAAAATGTCAGCTGTGGAACAGCCAAGGTATGCTTTACGGTTCCATAAGGATGGGTCCCCAAATATTAGAAAGCTGAAAAATAAATAAATAAATAACAAATTGTCTAGTGGACTTCAGCATTGTCAGTCAACAGCCGAACTAAACTAGTCAGACTCCCATCATCATCATCATCATCATCATCATCATCATCATCATCATCATCTCTGTTCTGCCCTATACCTGAAGATCTCTGCACGGTTTAAAACAATTGATAAAAATACAATATATACAATATAATAAAAATAGTCTAAAAAATTTAACATAGAAAAAGAATCAAAGCATTATAAACGGTTAAAAACAAATAAACAATGTTCCCCCCTCCCAACAGACCTCTTCTAAAACAGCAGACATAGATTCTTCATAATACTGTATATCATTATTGCTCTACTTGTAGCTGTCATAGTTCTTACATGACAGCAACTGAGGAGATAATAGGCTAGGAACCATGAAATCTAGGATGACACCAAATTATGTAGAGTGGTTAAAACTGAAACGGGTTGTGAAGAGCACCAGAAGGATTTCTCCCAAATGCAAGAATGGGAAATGTGGTTCAGTGCAAGCAAGTGTAAGGTAAGGCATAATGGGGAAAAATGCTGATGGGGTCTGAATTGACAGTGAGTGACTGACCGGGGAAGGCATCTTGGGACTGTGGCTGCTGTGAGAAAGGCAAATTCCATTTTGGGGATCATTAAGAAAAGAACCAAAAATAAAACTGCCAATATCAAAATTCTGTTATACAAATTTATGGTATGACCATCCTTGGAATATTGTGTACGGTTCTGGTCCCCACACTTCAAAAAATATATACTGTAGAGCTGGAAAAGGTGCAGAAAAGAGCAACCAAATTGATCAAAAGGCTGGATGACGCCCCCCCCTTCATGAGGTAAAGTTACAATTTTGGGGATTTTAAGTTCAGAAAAAAAGATAATTATGGAGGGAAGACATGACAGAAGTGTATAAAATTATGCACAATGTGGAAAAAATGGATCGGGTGCTACTTTTCTCCCACTCTCACAATACTAGAAATCAGAGGACATCCAAAGAAGCTGAATGGTGGGAGAATCAGGACAGATAAAAAGCACGTCCTTTTCCACACAGCACACAGTTAAATTTTGTAATCCACCACTACAAGATTTAGCAATGGCCGCCAGCATAGGCAGCTTTCAAAGGGGATTGGACGAATTCATGGTGGTTCAGGCTACCAATGGCTACAAATTACCTACAATATTAGAGGCAATATACTAGAAAACACATGTGGGGAGGTGCCATTGCACTCACATACTGTTGTTTTATACTTTGAATGGTTTTAATTTTTGTGAACCGCCCAGAGAGCTCCGGCTATTGGGCGGTATAGAAATGTAATAAATAAATAAATAAATAAATAAAGTCTTGCTTGTGGGCTTTCCCAAGGCATTGTGTTCGCTACTGTGGGAGACAGGATGCAGGACTAGACAAGCCTTTGGTATGACCTAGCAAGGCTCTTCTTCTGTTCTGATGAAGAGAAGGATAACTGATAAACAGTGCCTGCCTCTTACATGTATTGGGATCCTGTATCTCCAATATGCATATATTTATTCCAGATAGATGGCTGTGTTATTCTGCTGCAAGAAAACATGGAGTGTTGCAGCACCCTAAAGACTGACAGATTTATTGTGGCATAAGCAGGGCTGTACAATTCGAATGTGGCCCCCTCTGTTTGCCCTCTCTCACTGTCTTGGTGCCAAACAGCACTGCACTGAAGAAAGCCCAGCAACCACCTTTCCTGTGGAAAAGAGAGGGACAGAGCAGGCTGCCTTCCCAGGAGCACTCACAGCTCCACCACTGAACAGAAGCCAAGTGAGACCCCGCCCTGTTGTGCTCTGGAGCAGGAAAGGGTGGAGTTCTGCCTGATTTTATTGTGCATGGACCACATCACTCTCATAGATTCCTCCTACTCTTGGAGCTGGGGGGTGGGCAGGGATAATCGGGCAGACATTGAGACAATCCTCACCCACCCGTGCATCTTCAAAATCTGGAGGAAGGCTGGTTGCTTGTCATGCTCACCAGAGGGTGGCGCCAAACTCACCATGGCAAGCATAAATCTCAAAACCAAAGCAGAAGCTTTAATCATCAGACACATGAAGTTATTCTAAGTTGGCAGATTCCATGGGGTAGGGGAGATGCAAAGACTGGGGCCAAAAGAACTCAAAATGCATCTGTGATATTTCCTAGTTAGTTACAATTTAGGGCCCTATGTTGGGGACAAACAACAGGAGATGGCTTTTTATATATTTCATTTTATGCACTTGAGAGTCACTTTTCTACAAATGTATCCAAAACAACATCAAAACACAGCCCTTTAATGTCACGGTGACCGTACGCATATCAATTTGAAAGTGAAACAGTGCCACCCGAAAACAAGAAGGTAGTTTCTACAAATTTGGGGACTCCCTAGTTATTCAGTTTATTTATACGAATTATTTCTAGACCACCTATTAGTTTGTAAATTAAAAGGTTTTTTTTTTTTGCTTATCAAAGACCTGTGAGCTTTTAGAACCTATGGAATGTTAATGTTTGTTGAGCCATGGAATGCCTAAGGTGGCAAAAAAAAAAAAAAGGAAAATGGAGGAAAGAGGGAATCCGTGTGCATGAACCCTAACAGCTTATATTGAGGCCTAACTAAACATAATGTTAATGAAATGATTAGCAATCACGGTATTGTGTGTTTTCAAAAACAAAATACCAGGTTGCGGGTGGAGATGGTTCTCAGGAATGGCACATGCAGGGAGGGGGAATTGAAGCCTTTCTTCTCCAGCTGTGAAAATTGCTCCGCTGCAGGAAATAGCATTGTGGGGAAAGCGCCAATCCACACCTTTTAAAAAACACACCACGTATGATATCTAATTACCTGAAATGTAAGCCCTTAAGTGCTGTATCATGTGTAGGGGAAGCTTTCAGGAAAGTGGGAATTTAAATAAGTATCCTTTTTGCTCTTCCTCCCCTGAAAAACATTTCTCCTTCCATGAGCTCCAAGCAAGTGCTACAAGGCACCTGTTCCAGGCTTCTTGGAGCCCTACACAGGAGCAGTCCTGTTATGGTCTGGAGATAGCTTGCAACACTTTCT
Source organism: Elgaria multicarinata webbii (assembly GCF_023053635.1). Taxonomy (NCBI): domain Eukaryota; kingdom Metazoa; phylum Chordata; class Lepidosauria; order Squamata; family Anguidae; genus Elgaria; species Elgaria multicarinata. The sequence continues at coordinate 107,972,020 of NC_086175.1, read as the reverse complement.
TGTGGATCCCGACTTGTAAAAGGACACTACATACCAATAAAATCAAACAAACTACTAACACATCAAAAATGGAAGGCTCCCTTATAAGCTGGCTGTGAGCTTTCCAGAGGCATCTGGGGCTAAGTGCTGTCGGAGACAGAACCATGGACTGGATGAACATGTAGACTCATCTATCCATGCTATTTTTTTAATTTTTTTTTACAATATTTATATACTGTTCCCCATCCAAAAGTTTTCAGAGCAGTGAACAACAAATCGAATAAAAGAATAAAAAACAGTATATTAAAAAATACAATTTTTAAAGGAACAGAATTCTGATAAAAGCCAATTAATGTGTAGTTTGGCTCATACTCTGGATCTTCCACATTTTATTAACTCAGATGACACTATCTCCAGTATTGGAGGCAGTAAGCCTGTGTGCTGGGGAACAAGGGTGGGAGGGTGCTGTTGCACAATGTCCTGCTTGTTCATTCCTGGCCAATGGCTGGCTGGCCACTGTGTGAACAGAGTGCTGGACTAGATGGACCCTTTGTTTGATCCAGCAGGGCTCTTCTTATGTTCTTATGTGGGACATTAACGGTCTCCAGGCTCAGCTTTTTCTTACTGACTTCTAAATTCATTTTTAAAAAGAGTAAAAAACACAACTCTATAAAAAGCACCCCAAATGTGGGTGTGTGAATCAAAACATGGTACAGGCTAGAGCAAGCAGCAAAAAGCTGCTGCTTAGTAATGGTGTCATGAACATATCTGACTCTACCCCAAGAGAATGAAATTGGAGCTTTTTGGTGCAGTTATTGCTTCTGCATGAGCAGTAGGGTGGAGATAAGAGGATGGTATAACGCACAAATTCTGTCTTCAAAAACAATTTCCTTGTCATTGCTTGTTTATATGCTATTCCCAGAAACTCTTAACACCTTATGTTTGCTGTACTGTCTTGTTCTGTTTCAGCACCCGTGCACACAGAGAGGAAGTAATTCTGAGGACGTGTTGTCTCTCTGTCACTTGGCCAGTGATTTCTACAGATGCAGATCATTTTAGATGCCAGAGGGGAGAAGAAAGAAAGAAAACAGCTGCTGAAAAGACTCATTTCATTGCATCTAAAGACTCATCGCTGCTGCAGCCTATTCTAACAGAATGTTGATGTATGAATTAGGACTGGGCATTTGGGGCATTCCTTCTTGAACACCTCCATCACTGAAGGACACGTTCTTCTAAAGCCACATTCTCCCTCCTTGCCCTTTGATTTGGGCAGTTCCAAATGTGAATCTCAGGAAGCATGCTCAGTTTGGAAGCGAGGACTGCAAGGGACGATTTTAACGAATGTTGTGAAAAGTTCATAGACCTGACAGAATCCATCTGTCTGAATCTATTAACTGGCACATTCCCAGCTGTGTCCCTCCAAATGTCCGAAATAGAGGATGCTTTTACCTTGTTATAAACCTAATAACTCTGGAATTGATTTACTTATGTGGCCTGGCAGAAAACTTTTTTTTTAGAATGTCTCAGAAAAGTTTATTAAGTAAAAATGGCGCACACCATAATACTGTGCACTCCTTGTAGCAATCCAGATTTCAGGAAAATTCTGTGATAAACTAAACATAGGAACTGGATAACACAAAATAAAACATAAAAAAATAATGTGACAGAAAAATGCTTATACCCAGTGGAATCTCTAGCCAAGGTATTTAACTTACATAGTATATTTACAGAGCCCCCTTCACTCTCTAAGGCACAGCACAGATAATACTTAGCCATGATTAGCACTAACCATGGTGTGTTGCCTTAATTCTTGTTACATATGCAGACATTGTTTCCAGTGAAATCTTGGTTTAGCTTGGTGAGCTCAGACTTGTCTCTAATTAGCAAATATAAAGAGACACAAGCAAGATCTGCTTGTCATCATAGAAACAGAGAGGATGGAAAGTAAGAGACATTGAGCCTATTTGCATGTCATGGCAGCCCACCATGGCTTAATTTAACTATGGGGACTGTCATGTTGTGCTGAGCATTTATTATTATTATTATTATTTATTTATATAGCACCATCAATGTACATGGTGCTGTACAGAGTAAAACAGTAAATAGCAAGACTCTGCCGCATATTTTTGCATGGCACTGATGGACACCTGGCATGCCAAGGCTTGTTGTGTCATGGGAAACCAAGCAGTAGGGTTTGTTTGAGGGTTAAACTAACCTCAAACAACCCATGGCATGTTTTAGGGTCATTTGAGGGCTGTCTAATTTTCCTATTATTTTTTTTTTTGAGGTTGTCTTAATTATGGTTATTTGAGGGTTGTCTAACCCTGAAACAATCCTGGTCACCTGGATTCCCGTAACATGACAAACCATGGCAAGGCAAGTGCCCTGCAAAAATGAATGATGTGACAGCCCCTGTGGGTAAACTGAGTCACAGTGGGCTGTCATGTTGTGCAAACCAGGTCATTACCTTAACCATAGTTTTCCCAGTTAACCATGGTTTCCGCAAATCATGGTTTGCAAATCTACTTCAAACAATGGTTTCATATTTTTGGTAGCCAATCCATAATCATTGACTTAACAAGCAGTAAATGTTGGGATAGACAAATAGTCTGAGTTAATGTAAAGTATCTTCCTACATACCTATATTTTAACCGAAGTTATGAGCTTGTTTTGGGTAAATAAACATCTGAGCATTTCATAAAGATTAATTGTTTTTATAGTTTAGGAGTAAAAAAAAGACAACTATTTTAAATTATGGAAGTGTACTAGATACAGTAAAACAAATATGAACACACACACACTATATATATATAACCTGGCCTCCTGAAAATAGCATAACATAAGTTATGTTCAAAATAAGTAAGATAATTTGATGTGAAAAACATAATGAGAATTCTTCAGTACCAGACATCCACAAGCCCCTTTGCACTACACATTCTCACCAACTTCTATTTAGCTTCCAGATATCAAGAAAAACACATAGGAGATAATAAATTCATATATGCTCTTATTTTCCTTTAAACACCCCCCAAACAAAAAGCCCCACTGAACTCTGGAACATACTTGCCTGAGAGTATTCTCCATTCAAATTAATGAGGCTTCTAATTAAATGTGATTAGGTTTGCAGTATGTAAAAAACACCTATGCCTATTGGGATATGGAAGTTCTATGTATGAGTCCCTCAACTGCTCCAGGGAGATTAGGAAATACCGATTATGTGGGAAACCAACACCAGGTATGTTCTTAATACAAAAATTCTACTGATGGACCCAAATGATTGCAGAGGTGAAAATAATTTATATAGCAACACTATAGTTAACATGGTCACAGAGAGATGAATGAATGTACAGGACATATAAATTGGTGCTGCATCCCCAAAAGGATGTCCCAGTCCTTTGAATAAATCCATAGATACATTTGTTGGTTTGGCCTTGATCCTGCTGGCACTCCTATCAGTATACACAATCATGTTGTATATATTTTCTATAAAAGAAAATATGTCTATACAAACACATAGGAACATAGGAATCTACCCTATACTCAGTCAGACCTTTGGTGTTGTCAATGGGTCTCCGTAGTTTCAGGCAGGATTTTTTCCAGTCCTACCTGGAGATTCTGGGGATTGAAGTTATAACCTCTACAAGTGAGCCACAATTCTTTGGTAAACTCACATAACTGATCATTTATAATACATCAGAGTAGTATAATTATGATAAAGGAGATTATGAACATAGTTCTCCAATATAACAACCTTTATAAGATGCAAATACAAATGTCCAAATTATTTCCTAATCATATACAGTATTTGATTCCCTGCAAAACATAAACTATAATTTAGTGTTATGTAAACAAGCCTTTGGCTCATCAGTTCCTCCCTCCATCTTTTCCTCCAGTGCAGTCACAAGGAGATCAGAAATATTTGTCTTTAACTAACCATAGTTTAGTGTTATGTCCAATCCTGGACAAACTATGGTTAGTCTTAACTATGGCTTGCTGAAACAAGCCACCTTCAAGCTTGAAGGTGAAACTGAAACTGAAATTGAAAATGAAACTGAAAACATTGGATCTCCTTGTGTGCTACCATCTTCTTCTTGGAAAAGAAGACAGTAGCACAAAAACATAGTTTAGCATACATCCAAACCGGGCCACTGTAATCTGTCTGTAATTAAATACACTATAGGTCCTTTACAATGATCAGATGATCACACACACCCTCTCCCCACTATTCCCTATTTATTTCCATGACATTTTTGTGTGTTAAACTTCTAAACAGGACTTTAAAAAAACCCAGAGATTAAAAAAGAAAATTAAATAACAAAAGGGGAAGAATTTTTTTTTTTGACTCACTCAAACTAAGAAGGCCTTGATCTGATTTCAGCTGATTCCCCGCTCTTACTGCAGTCCTCTGCATCATAGCCCATGCCATTCAAGAGGGTAGCCAGGCAATGGGTTGTATCCAATGTTAGTCTGACTTAAGTCCCTTTCTTTTCAATGGGCCTACTCAAAGTAGAATTAACACTGGATATAACCCATTAGGTTTAACTCTTTAGCTCACTAATATGGAGGTAGGTATTTTGGAACTAACTCTAGAACAGTATTTTGGAACTAACTCCAGAACGTTTGGTAAAGAACAAAAAGTAATAATATTCAGTTAATATAATAACCTCTTTGTAATTAAAACACCCCTTCTCTGTTTTTGCAATCTCAGGCAAACAGAGAAAACTTTACTGAGAATCTGGGGAAAGCTGGATATAATGACAAGTCTGAAAATATACAGAATGGCATGAGCAGCAGGCTAGAACAGTAGTTATGATTTACCCTCCATCCCGCATTGCCCAGGCCCTATACCCACCCACATTTATGTACACATCCCTCTTTTCAATCCATGAAGTTCTTGAACCCTCATCTGCTTCTCAATATCTTTACTTGAATGCAGACAAAAAGAAATTGCTACCCGTTTTCCTTTCACCGCATTGTTTACAAAGAGCTGATCATGTCATGTCCGTAAGTATCTATGGCATGTTACTAATCACTGACCTTTTAGCGATTGGAACAATTTTGATAGAATTGAACCTCCCACAGAAATTCTCTGGCTGTCTGCATGAAAGGACTAATCATAAGTAATCTTTTTCTTCCCAGAAGCGCCCAAGTTGATATAAATAAGACTCTTTCAGAAGATCTGTTTTTGACAAAGAGGGTCTTTTTTTCCCACTGGTATGACGAAGAATCCACACATTAAACTGCCATTGAAGTTAATCTGAGTGAGTAACCTTCTAAATCCCCAGAGTACCAAGAGGAAAACAGATGATAATATCCTTGGTTTGATTCCTGAAGACATGTGGATATAATTGAGTATGGTATGTAGGAGGATATGTACACAAAGCTCATGATGATAAATAGCATGTTTTGGGTACATTGCTCTCACGTTCCCTTTTGAAAATGGTCTCTGCTGTGAAATATTCATTTAACTTATATGTGAATAGTTTAACTGATACTTTACTGAGGTTAATCTGCATTTACAGAAAGGTGACTTAAGAAATAGGTGTTGCTGCTGTTGTTATTATTGTTATTATTCCAATTACCTCAGACAGTTCACAACAATCACATGGAACATGTACATTTGTCATAAATGTACTGCGCTAAAGGAGCATATGAACGTCTACATTATATTTCTTGCTAATTTGATTTCCTTTGTTCTGTTCAGCAGTTCTATGTATTGAGCAAGATTTTGTTTTTAAAATTATGAACATTTCATTCCTACTAGAAATGCCAATAAGAACATAGGAACATAAGAAGAGCCATGCTGGATCACACCAAGAGTCCATGTAGTCCAGCACTCTGTTCACAGTGGCCAACCAGCCATCGGCCAGGGACCAACAAGGCAGGACATGGTGCAACAGCACCCTCCCACCCATGTTCCCCAGCAACTGGTGCACACAGGCTTACTACCTCGAATACTGGAGATAGCACACAGCCATCAGGGCTAGTAGCCATTGATAGCCTTCACCTCCAGGAATTTATCCAACCCCCTTTTAAAGCCATCCAAGTTGGTGGCCATCACTACATCTTGTGGTAGTGAGTTCCATAACTTAACTATGTGCTGTGTGAAAAAGTACTTCCTTTTATTTCTCCTGGATCTCCCAACAATCAGCTTCATGGGATGACCCCAGGTTCTAGCATTATGAGAGAGGGAGAAAAATGTCTCCCTATCCACATTCTCCACACCATGCATAATTTTGTACACCTCTATCATGTCTCCCCTTAGCCTCCTTTTTTTCCAAGCTAAACAATCCCAGTTGATGTAACCATCTCTCGTAAGGGAGATGCTCCAGCCCCTTAATCATTTTAGTTGTTCTTTTCTGCACTTTTCCCAGCTCTATATCCTTTTTTAGGTGTGGTGACCAGAACTGTACACAGTATTCTAAGTGTGGTCGCACCATAGATTTCTATAATGGCAGTATGATAGTGGCTGTTTTATTCTCAATTCCTCTTCTTATAATGCCTAACATGGAGTTTGCCTTCTTTACAGCGGCCGCACACTGGGTGGACATTTTCATTGAGCTGTCCATCACAATCCCAAAATTTCTTTCTTGTTTGGTCACCACCAGCTCTGGTTTGGTCACCGCCAGTGAAGGTCTATTGGGCATATATCCCCTTTAACACTACTATTATAGTATTGTATGTCACTAGAGATTCTACTTTGAAGAATATCTTGCAATTCACTGCCAAACATGTCAGAGCAATTTAAAAGATTTGTATCTAAAGTTCATCCTGACCAGGAACTTTCTATTGCCACAGTATGGAGCACTTTATAGGAGAAGGCTCCTCTCAAGGTTCCCACTCAGCCAGTGAATTTTGGGAGCCCATGCACGAGGCTCCCAAATTTCACCAATGATTCCTAACTCCATTCTTAAGAAACTCACTGCCTTAACTTTCATTTGTTTGTCCTCATCTGATTTTCATGGTGTTCAAAGTTCCTCATGTAACCCACAAATAATTTATTATGGTTTTGTTTCATAAACATTAGTGAAATTTCAATAAAGTTGCTCTAGATGCTCTAGAATATGTCTGTCAACCAATTAAAGATTTGTGCCTTTCAGCAGAGCATCAAGGATGATTTACAAAAAAGACAGCAACAGCATGTTAACATAGAAAAATCATTAAAATACATATAAAAGCCTGGGTGATAAAAGTAACTTTGCCTGGCACAAAAAGTATAGCAATGTTGGCACCAGGCAGGGTGCCACCACTAAGAAGGCAATGCCTCTCTCTCTCTCTCTCTCTCTCTCTCTGGCCACCAACCACCCTACCACAGATGGTGCAGGAAGCTGAAGGAAAGCCTCTGAAGATTACCTCAATGCCCAGGCATGACGGGATTGAAGCAGGTATTCCATTCCATTATCATCTTGTTTTCTCAATAAAAGACATTAAACTCATAAACATGTGAGGGCCACAGCATTGCCCATTTCATAAATTTGATGAAAATAATTGAGATTGGTTGATATTTTATTTATTTATTTATTAATTATTGACATTTGTAGATCACCTTATCTGCTGATCAAGGCAGTATACAACTATTTAAAACAATAAAATCAAGAGCATTAAAACAGTAGAGACATTAACAGTACATATTTTTAAAAGCCAAATTGAAAAGATGAGTCTTTACATCCTTTCTAAAGGCCAAGCAAGTGGGGGCGAGGTGCGGTTCTTGAGGGAGTGCATTCCGTAGTTTGGGGCAACGCAGGAGGAAATGCTTTCCCATGTGTCTGACAAACAGGCCTTTGTGGGTAATGGTGTTCTCAACAGGTCCTCTCCTGCAGATCTCCAAATTCAGGCAAGTTCAGAGTGACACACGTTGTCCTTTAGATAGCCAGGTCCTAAGCTGTTTAGGCCTTTGAAGGTTGAACCAACACCTTGAATTGCCCCAAGAAAGCAACAGGCAACCAGTGCAGGTCTTTCAGGACAGGTATTATGTTCTGATACTGTGTACCACTTAGCAGCCTAACTGCTGCAATTCGCACCAATAGAAGCTTCTTCGGGGGTAGCCTCACATACAGCACATTGCAATAATCTAAACATGATGTAACCAAGGCATGGATATATGTTGCCAAGTCAGACATACTCAGGAAGGGTTGCAGCTGGCACACCAAGCAAAAGTATGCACACACACACACACACACACAAAACCCTGCCACAGCTGCCACCTGAAGAACCATGGTCCTGACTAGATTGGGAACAGGTTAAATCCTGATCCCCGAGTCAGGCTTTCTACTGACCATCAACACCTCCATTCCTGTCTGGGTTTAGCCTCAGGTTGTTCACCCTCATTCAGCCCATTATTGAACCCAGATAATGTTCAAGGGTTTCAACTGCTTCCTTGGAACAATGGAGCTGGGTGTCATCAGCATATTGGTGGCACTTTACTTCAAAGCTCTGAACGATGTCTCCTAGTGGTTTTGTGTAACTAGTAAACAAAATGGGGAAGGGCAAGATGTAACAAGCAAACAACGTGAGGGACACCACAGACCAGACTGTGGAGTTGAAAAATAATCCCCCAGCACCACCTTTTGGACATGGCCCATGATCACCTTAGCCAAAAATGGTACTTTTGAGACTAGCCTATAGTTAAACAGATCTTATTGGACAAGGGCGGTTTCTTTAATAAAGGTCTTATTACTGCCTCTTTTAAGCAGGAGAGAAAAAAAAACCTTCTGAAAAGAGGCATTAATCACATCCCTTAGCCATGGCATCAGTCCCAACTTGGCCAAATTAATCAGGCAAGTAGGGCAAGGGTCGAGTACACAGATGGTCATGGCCCTCACTGCTCCAGATAGTTTGTCCACATCTTCGGGAGCCACAAGCTGAAGATAATCCAGCTGAACAAACGGTTGTTGAGGTTTCATCACTCTGAACTGTCCCCAAAGTGGAGTCGATGGAGGCTGGTGGCTCCAATGTCAGTGGGGTGGTGAATCTGCGTTTAGTTTGTCAGAACGAGTCAGAACTCTAAATGAGCTATCCAAAGTGCTGATAGCTCCTTTGGAATTCTGACTGATTCTGACTGAAACCCGGAGAAGATTCAACGCCCCACTGACACCGGAGCCACCAGTCTCCACTGACTGGAGTCCATGTCAAGGTGAATCCGCGAAACTTTATGATAGATAACTTGAAATGACAAACTCAAAAGCTTTCATGCTTAAATGAATCAGTTAGCTTCATTCTAGACCTTTACAAAGCATCTTTACTGAGGTATAGCAGCAATTGCTGGCACTTGTTTTTAGAACCTTATATGGCCTCTGAATATGGTTTTACATTCCTGCCACCACCAGTGTTTTGGTTTATTTGTCTGGAGGGTTTTCTCACATTGGTTTTCTAGTAAAAATGTACTGGAAAACTTTCCACAAAAGCAACAGAAGAGGCCTTGTAGGTAGGGTTGATGCAAAACTACCAAGCAACTGCAATCAAACACAACTCAAAGCAATAGCAGAGATCAAGCCTGATTTTCAAAGCTTAGGCAAGAGACGAGATTGGGTGGGAAAATTCGATATCAGGACAAAGCATTTGCAGGAGGGAGGGAAGGCCAAATGGACACAGAAGGCTTGGAGAGAATGAAGGGGAGCTAGTTGTAAAAACTGTAATGGAGCAGGAAATTGGAATTTGAGATAAAATAAGGAGCAGGGAATGGCAAGGCAAGACAAAGTAGACTTCCACCTACATAGAACAACCAGTCGGGCAATTACTGGCACAAGTAAAGAGTCAGTGTGGCGAGGAGTGGTAAAGTAGCAGTTCTGCAGCTGAAACTCTCCCCACGACCTGAGTTCGATCCCAGCGGAAGTTGGTTTCAGGCAGCTAGCTCGGGTCGACTCAGCCTTCTATCCTCCCGAGGTCGTTAAAATGAGTACCTAGTTAGCTGGGGGAAAGGTAATAACGGCTGGGGAAGGCAACAGCAAACCACCCCGCTATAAGGCCTGCCAAGAAAACGTCAGCGAAAGCTGGCATCCCTCCAAGAGTCAGTAATGACTCAGTGCTTGCACGAGAGGTTCCTTTCCAAAGAGTCAGAAGTGGAGGCTAATGAGGAACGGCCAATCAAAGGTCCTGGAAGAAGAAAATATAGATGCAACACTCTCGGAAGAATTTAATTAGCTGGTACCAACTCTCTGGAAAGTTCCATAGAGAAGACATCAGTCTTGAAGTGAACTGACCCTGATGCTCTTTCTAACCCTGAGAACTTTGTAGGAAATCAGTGGTGTAGTGGAGCCAGGCCTCAGAGGGGCACAGTGCCAGCACTTTTTCATTAGCAGGGTCGCTGGTGTCATCTGCCACCCTACTCAGACTTCCCTGTTCATTCTCAGAGTTGCAATTCTCATAGTAGCTGGGGGAGGAAGGAAATGAATTTTCCCAACAACAATATATAATTCCCTGTTTTAATGCAAAGATTTTGAGGTGGCTTGGTCTTGATTGGGCAATTAAGACCTATTAATTTTACAAAATACATCCATCCTCCTGATGGAGATAAAAACTGCTAGAACTGTTTTGTCGATATGGATTAATACAGTAGCCTGAATTTTTGGACTCTCCTTGGGAGCATGGCTATGTGGAATGTCATGATGAGCACCTGCACTTCAAACTTTACCTCGACTCCACTAAAGGGAGCACAACCTATTTGGCAGGAGGGAGCTAAATCCAACATGACCATAGGCCAACTAGATTATCTGACCATAGACCAACTAGTAATTTGATATTCATACATCTCAGAGGGCTCGTGGTGAAGAGAATTGGCTGTAAATTGGAGAATTCAAGATTTAAATTTCATGCCAGACCATCTTTCTTTGCTTCAGTGCATTCCTACCCCTTCAAACCTGGAAAATGACAGGCATACCTTACTGGGTGATTATTGAGCCATTTATGGAAAGTGCTTGAGTTCATAGTGCTATATTAAACACTAGACAAATACTAATGTATAATTATACTGCAGTATCAGTTTATCATGCCAGGTTGTTGCTGGTGTCTCTTTTGTTATCCTTCTATGTGACAACATAACTGGGACTATTATAAGTCCCAGTTATGGGACTTATCACTGCTGATATTTCCATCCTACAGCTGCTGTACATTTTTTCATAGCGGTTTCCAAAATGTAAATGTGTGGTTACCAAGCAGTTAGGAGGAGCAAAAGCTTTCTAGAAGGCCAAACTAGATTGTGACAAAAGTGGTATTGTTCACAATAACTACTTTTAAGTCGTTCCATAAGTGTGCATATATAGGATTGTGCTGCCAAACACAAGTTTGTAATGAAGAGTTGCAGGTCTGGCTGTCACTCAAGGATCTGAGTTGAGGGTATTGGAAAGGAAGAAATAAAAGATCAAGTTTTCTTAATGCTGGGCAGCTGCTAATCTAATGGAACTTTTTTCTTATTAACAATGAGCAGCTGATAGTGTCCCAGAACACAACAACATATTTAGATCATACTTTTTCTTAAGAAATACTAGCGTGGGGAAGAGGATTCAAGGCTGCAACTAAAATACACAAATGAAAAATGAATATAAAATAAAATGGCAAAACCCCTGAAAAGTCATTTAGATATAAGAGAGTATATTTGCATTCATTTTTCTCTGGTATCATAGTACACAATTTTTCTACCTTGTAAAATTAATCACATTTGGCTACAATCCTATACAGTGTGCGCACACTTACCTAGGAGTACACTGAACTCAACAGGACTTGCTTTTAAGTAAACATGTATACAATTGCTCTGTTAATCAGATAAGGGGCATCTTTCCTACAAGATCACCAACCTTTTACGACAGAGGAGATTAAGTTTAAATTATGGCATCATATGAGGATAGGCTTTCAGTATTTCAACCACCTTAGCTAATGGCCCATATCAATCATTATTAACCTTCAAGGAATTGCCTGTAGCCTAATTCCAGACAGTCAAGGGCTTTTGTTTAGTTAAGAAGTTAAAGTTTACTCCATAGGAACATTATTTATTATTTATTTATTATATTTCTATACCACTCAAAAGCCAAAAGTATCTTAGTGGTTTACAACTACAAAACAGCTGTTGGCACATGCTTTTAACAAAAACTTGTTGATATTTATATGTATGTGTATATGTCCCCAAAATATCTTCAGTACCTTGGATAGCTCCTTTAGAGTTCTGGCTGGTCCTGACTGAAACCCAGAATGGATTGACAGCCCCAATACAATTGGAGCCACCAGCCTCCACCGGTTCAAGCCCTTTGAATTAAATCCCCTAAAAATTCATTGCCCCATTCATTGAAAAGCATACAGTGTTATAGATCAAGGATAGGTCCAGATCTGAAATAGTGGTCCTTTATAATAATATATTTTAAAAACAATGACAGTTCAAGCCAGTTCTTATATCATAGTTGCAGCATGGTTGGCATGCAAGAAGGGTAAATGTTAAAGTTCTAAAGGACCATCTCCTTTTATATGAACCTGCTCAGATCCTTAGGTTGTCTTTAAAGGCCCTCTTCCTGGTGCCCCTGCCGAACAACCCTAGGTGGGTGGCTACAAGAGAGACGGCCTTCTCAGTTGTGGCACCCTGTTTATGGAATGCCCTCCCTGAGGAAATTTACTTGGCACTTCTATTATTATATTTTTGGCACCAGGTAAAGACCTTTCTTTTCCACAAACATTTTTGAGCCCCCCTTTTTTTTTTTTTTAGATTTTACGACTATTCATATACATCCTCTGCTGTTTGTTATTTTGTACTGCATTGCATCTTATTCTTTTAATCATTTGTAATCTTCCCAGAGAACATTTGTTATTGGGTGGATTAAAATACAATAAATAATAAGTTACTTCCCTGCCTTGGCATGCACGTGTGTGTTTCTGTGTATGTAGGCACAGACACTTGAAGTAACCACATCAGTACTGGTGTAGCATGAATGCAGCAGCATGGGACCTGCCCATATGAATTGCTCTTACCCATCTTTTCCCTGGGGACAGGGAAGTCCAAAAAAGGAGGAATGGGCCATGGGAATGCAGAGCATATATTAAAGGCTACGGGAGATTGAGGCCTGGAAGCAAAAAAAAGAAGAAGCTCAACTGGCACATTCTCCGCAATGCACCTTAGGCACTATCAGCTCAAGTGGTTGAAAATACAAAGCCCTGTTTTGCTCTGATTCCATATTTTATATTTATTTATTTATTACATTTTTATACTGCCCAATAGCTGGTATACTGCCAATGTGGCAGTAGATAATGTGTTTAATTTATTCTGCCCCCTAGGCCAATGAGGGTGGGAGGAAGGGACCAGTCTCTTCCTGCTACTGGCCATACCTCAATAAGAACGCCCTCCTGATACATGAATGGAGAAACAGGTGAAATTGTAGGTCCGTGGCAATCCTTCTATTAACCACTAGGGGAACAGGGTATCACCTGCCCTATCTCTAGTCCAGAGCAATGAAAATGGCTCATTTCTTCGGGAGGCTTTTTGTGGGGGGCATTTAGAAAGGTGGCCTGCATGCCCCGATATCCTGGTACATTCTTGGTTTCTTCCCCCACCCCATGTTCCTGAATGCAGACATACAGAAGGGGCTCAGTCACGTACTGGAACCAGCTTTCTGCACGGCTAGCTTTGCAATCCAATGTGGGGAATCTCTGAGCAGGGTAGTGGTGGAGGAGAAACAGAAGGTGTCTGTATTCTCCCTGTGCATTTCCTAGGCTTTTCGTTCAGTGCAGAAAGTGCTGTGTAAACTTGCCAAAAGTGCCAGGTAGGAACACAGCGAGCTGAGAACATCTCGTCACTTATGCCCCATAACCAGCTAGAGTACAAACATTACAACTTGGATGGAGAGACATTCCTTGCTGCTCTGGGGACCTGAGTTGCTCTTCTAGAGATGCATCTGCTTCTACTGCCTGGTTTTCTAATATGAAATGAAACGGTGATCAATAATTGAGGAGATGGTAAAGATAGAAGCTTGCAACATTTAAGAGGCTAGGGAAAAGCATTTCAGGGGTGGGCAGGCAGACAACCACGGGGAAGCATGATTGTCAACTGAAGCAGCGTATTTAAAAATAACGTAGAAAAGCACATCAAAAGAGACCAGCTGCACGTCTCACTGATAGAGACTCTTATAGGAATTTGCACCTAGCTACCGCGGCCACACAGAGTTTCTTCCTAAGCAAACACATTCCATGGTGTGCTGCACTACCATCTGTGAACATGCTTGCAGAACTACAACGCATACTATATTAAAGGTACTCAAGTTATGGCTAGGATATTTTGCTGGATCAAGAAAAGCTGGCTTTTGAATAACATGAAGAGTTTAAAATACGAATATTGGGAGAGTTAAGAAGAATCTTGTGGTGTAAGCAGAGGGCAAATGATGTTTTTTTGTTCTTCCTTATGGGACTGGAGTGGAGGATCCACACCAGTTTTCAACCTCTGAGGAAGAAGTGAAGGAAGTGTCTGGAGGGGGAGAGGGGAGGGAGCGACTCGGGGGAAGTATGGAAACTCCTGCTCCCCACCCTCTTCATAGTGCTGTATTAATGGACAAAGACAGACAACTACATTCAGCTTTATAATGTGTAGTAAGGCACCTTAAGTGCATAATAAAGCCACATAAAGCCACAGATCCTGGTGTTTTATTTACTTGGAAGTTCGCCCATTAACATCAATACATACACCGATATAGAGGTACTTTGGCAGCAATTCTTAAGAAGAATTCTGAGGGAGTTAAGTCCAATAAAACTCCATAGTGTGCACTGCGGAATAAACATGCTTATGTTTTCACTGCACGGGAGGCAAAAATAGCCACTAAAAACCCTAGCACATGGTCTGTGGCCATAACGATACAGGCAAGTCTGACCCACAGCTGCACAAAACTGTATTGACTTCCTAAAGCAGTTGTCTCTTATCCAGAGTCCGGAGTAAAACCCCATACAGCTGCACAGATCTGTTTTAACACACACACACAGAGATTCTGGTGCAGAGCACCAATCCATTCTATTACACAAAATTCCTGGCTCTTCAGTGCGCAGCCCACTGCAAGGCCCCAAGGCACATCACAAAGTTACTTCTATGAACGACAGATCTTAATGCACAACATAATGCTCAGAGTCGGACCAGGACATGCTGATGAGCAAAGCAGAGAACACAAACGCTCCGCACATGGCAAACCTATTATATTACACAACTAAATAATGGACACTTTGCTGCCTTGGAATGGTACCCAAAATATCGCTGCCTAGAGTGGGCTGTTTCCCGCTAGCCCCAAGAACTCATCCTGTTCGTAGTTGCACTCTCGCGGCACTAATGCACCCGCGGAGATGGGCTGTACGACGAGCCAAAGTTCCCCCAAGACCCCCCAAATCAATACACAGATCACGGGGCCGTGACTGGGATGGAGAAACTCGCCTCGGCTTGGCTAGATATTCTCTTCTGCCTTTATACCTGCGCATAATATTCAGAAGAGAAGACCCTTCGGAATATTATGGGGAAATAAAGCTCTCGACTCGGGAATAGGCTTGACGTTTGTGGCTCCCTGCCGTTTCTGTCGCCCGTGTCCCCCCACCCCCCATGCTGAATGCTATGCCAGCGCGAAAGCCGAAAGCAGCCTGCAGCCAACGAGGCGAGCGTTTCATTCGAACCACTGAGGCGGGAAAGGCAAGAAATGTACATCTCGAAGTGTGGTTTGTGTGCAGGGCGAGACCGAAACTCGGAGCGGCTCCTGAAGAACAGCAAGTGGAATTGCAGCCGGTGCTGCTGGTCTCCAGCCGGAATCGGCGGCACGAGTGAGGCGACCGCCGCCCTGGCGGGCTAAGCGGGCATCGCAGCGCGCTGCCCCTTTTGCTTTCCGTGGTGTGGGGAAGGCCACGCGCCCTTCGCCCTGGCGCGCCCGGCGCCCCCTTCCCCAAGGGACGGCCCGCCCGGCCCGACCGCTCGCCAGCCTGACCTGCCAGCCGCCTCTCCCGGACGTTTCTCCAGAGTAAATCCCAGGCTTTGGCCGTGGAGACGCGGAGCTGCTCGCTGAACGACCTCCGGAGCTGGGGCTTGGCAGCCGCTCGTCGCTTGCTGCTCATCCTAGCGGCGTCCGCTGGGCATGCCGCCGCCGCCGGCCCCTCGGGCTGCGCTCCGGCCGCAAGCACGTCCCAGAGACGCTCAGCCGCCGCATGGGCAGGGGAGCCGCCGCTGCCGCCGCCGGCGCGTTAGCAGAAGCCCTCGCCAAGCTCGTCCCCGGCTGCCGCTTCGCGCCTGCCTCCCGCCGGCGGGGTTAGCCCGAGCGCTGGAGTGCCGCTGGAGCGCCAGGCGGTTGTGCGGAGGCGCCGGGCTCCTCGGCGGCTCCCCCCCTGCCCTTCTCCTGCCTCCGCCCCCGGAGGGGTGAGCTGAACTCTCCGCCGGTCGTCTCCTGCCAGCATGCCTCGAGGAAACCGCCCCCGAAAGGGCCGCCGCCGGGAACCCTTCCATGAGCGAGTGCGCTTGGCCGCTGTCGGCCCGGCCGGCCCCCACCCGAGACAATTTTCTTTAACCGTCCCCCGTCCCCGCCCCACATCCAGGCACACGCCAGGTAAGGAGCGCCCGCCCAGGTGCCGTCCTAAACAAGCGTGTCTACTCAGAAGTAAGTCTCATTCGGTTCAATCCAGCTGACCCCCAGGTAAATGAGCACAGCAACCTTCCACCTCCTCCAACTCCCATCATCCCACCTCCCAGCATCTGGAGGATACCAGGCTGGTGCATAGGATGGGCTGCAGCCTTAGTCACTTGGCCAGAAGAACAGCACAAGGGGCTCCAGATGCTGGCCACCAATTACAAAGGGAAGGAAAGCCATCCTCTGACTCAAGGGGCCCAGTTCTGGTAGACTGAATGCAAGGGCAGGAGGGAACGCTGGAAGGGAAGCCCAGGTGGCCAAGGGACAACAGCAGAATGCCAACAGAGCAAAACTCGGATAAAGAGGCAGGCACAGAACCAGCAATAGAATGGATGCTAATGGCAGGCAAAACAATACACTCATCTCAAACTGCTCCTTGCTAAGTATGTGGTCAAGGAAGCTCAAACATAGATTAAGCACATAAGCAGCATTCAAAGGCACAACACTAGCTAGGCTGTGTTCACACCTCACCCTAAAAAGCTTCTTTGGCTTTCTCACAACAATGGAAAAGCTACTTTGGCTAGAATGCACATTTGGTATAAAAATGCTTCCCTTTCAACAACATTTACAAAGTGTGCAAGAAAGGCTCCATGTGGTTTTGTACACATTCACAGTTATTGCTATTGTCATACCTTGTGCTTCATAAAAAAAAATATTCCCTCAGTTGTATTAAGATGCCACCCCAACAACATCCCTGTCCTAACTGTAAAACTGTTATTTATTTTATTTGCAGGGCTAATTTGCAGTATTTTGTCGACTGAAAGACGGTAAATTTCAAAGAGATTTTGTTCAAAGGAGTCTTACTACAAACTTAATTGATGTGCCCTCAATTAGTGAGAAAGGAGCTTATCTCTAATGAGAGATCCAATGTGACATATAACAGGAGTTGTTAGCACGTCTTCCTCCTTATCTCTACATACCTCTGCCCCCACCCTCAGATATCCATTTATACCAAGGAAACTAGGAAGCATGTCCAAAATCCACAGCTGAGCAATACCTTTATTAGTAGGAAAAGTACCATCTACCCTGATGAAGAATTCTGGAGAACTTGAAAGCTTGCTTATTTTTATGGAATTTTGGTTGGTCCTACTAAGGCATTGCTCCACTGTAGATTTTGGATGTGCTGCCCTGCTCCCCCCGCCCACATGGACCAGCATGGCTATCTTTGCTTTTTTATGGAGTGCATGTTTACCTGCTGAGGGGGGGGGGGACTGGTCTGGATTAGATTTAGGGGCTTTATTTATTACATTTATATCCCGCCTTTTTCCCTTCAAGGAACCCTTTGCCTCTTGCTGCAGCCCTAATCTTGATCAGCCCTCCCACCCCACAACTGTAATTTGTGTTGGAAGAAACACTTCCCTTGGCAGGAATAGGAGTCTCCCCTGCTTTTTCACATGCCTGTTGCCTGTTATAGAAGTAAATAGAAAGAGGGCAAGGGAGTAATAGAAAGGAACCAGTAAAGCTACAGGACAACGAAGAGGGATAAATAAGAAAAGTGACTGTTGATACAACGCATGCTCTATCACCCCCTAGTGTCTGGAAGCATGCAGATTTCTTCCTGTTATCCAACAGGGGGCAAAGGACTGTATGAAAATGTCCACCCAGTGTGCAGCCGCTGTAAGGAAGGCAAACTCCATGTTAGGCGTTATAAGAAAAGGAATTGAGAATAAAACTGCCAGGATCATACTGCCTTTATACAAATCTATGGTGTGACCACACTGTGTACAGTTCTGGTCACCACATCTGAAAAAGGATATTATAGAGCTGGAAAAAATACAGAAAGGGGCAACTAAAGTGATTAAGGGGCTGGAGTATCTCCCCTATGAGGGAAGGTTACATCAACTGGGATTGTTTAGCTTGGAGAAAAGGAGGCTAAGGGGAGACATGACAGAGGTGTACAAAATGGAGAATGTGGATAGGGAGACATTTTTCTCCCTCTTTCAAAATACTAGAACCCGGGGTCATCCCATGAAACTGATTGGTGGGAGATCCAGGACAAATAAAAGGACGTTCTTCTTCACACAGCGCATAGTTGTTATGGAACTCACTGCCACAGGATGTAGTGATGGCCACCAATCTGGATGGCTTTAAAAGGGGGTTCGATAAGTTCCTGGAGGCAAAGGCTATCAATAGCCACTAGCCCTGATGGTTGTGTGCTATCTCCAGTATTCGAGGCAATAAGCTGCTGGGGAACATGGGTGGGGGGTGCTGTTGCACCATGTCCTGCTTGTTCATCCCTGGTTGATGTCTGGCTGGCCACTGTGTGAGCAGAGTGCTGGACTAGATGGTCCCTTGGTCTGATCCAGCATGGCACTTATGTTCTTAACCCTTCTACCCCACCAGGGTCCCAGTCTCATTCAGGCCTCTCATATGTCCTATTTATTTTTATAAAGCCATTCACACAATTGCTAAGTATGTAAAGGGCATCTTATTTAGCTTGCCCTTGAGTTTCCAAGTTGATTTGATTTTTGGCATCCACCTAGGAGCTTGGCTAGCATTGGTTCAGGAAACCACATGAGCTGTGAGGTCACTCACTGCTTTCACTTTGGGTGTCCTTTAAAATGGCTTGTTTATTTGTGTTTGGAATCACTGCAGCATTGACTGGGTTAATTGTTGGAGTCTCAGGATTCTTTCTTACATCATTTTGGGGGTTAGGAAACCTCTGTAGGATGTAGCGTAGTGGCTAAAGTGTCAGATTGGGAGTCCGGAGATCCAGGTTCTGGTCCCCACTCAACCATGGAAGCTCACTGGGTGACTTTGGGCCAGTCACAGACTCTCAACCCAACCCACCTCACAGGGTTGTTGTTGTGAGGATAAAATGGAGGGGAGGAGGAGGATTATGTATGTCACCTTGGGTTCCTTAGAGGAAAAAAGGCGGGATATAAATGCAGTACTAAATAAAAAAATAAATATGTTGCTCCTGAAATGGTACTTTGGAAGATCTGGGCTACATGGGAGGAGCTCATACTTCAGCCCTTCCCATGCCAGCATTACTCTCCTGGAACCTGAAGCAATGCTGGTATGGGTAGAGGCCTTAGCATTGGTTTCTCCTATTTGACCTAGATCTTTTAGTGTTAAAGGAGCATCACAGGAGAAGCAGATACTGCAGCAGCTCCCACAGAGCTTTTCTACAAGCCTGTTAATTGCAGCATCTACTTCTAGTTTCGTCTCAGAATTGAGACCCAAGCTCTACACATTGGTGACACTAGGTGGCGCTGTGCTATAGTAGAAATACTGCTTATTTACAAGAGGCATTTATTGTGCACAAATCATTCCCTACTCACAGTTGTTTGTGGGTTCCTTAGATAACTATGTGACCCTCAGGTTCACATGCACTCAAGTGTACATGTCACTGATTTGAGGTATTAACAAAATAGCATCACGGGCTGCAGCAAACAGAGCCTAGGGGTAGTCATAGAATTATAGAATAGCAGAGTTGGAAGGGGCCTACAAGGCCATCGAGTCCAACCCCCTGCTCAATGCAGGAATCTACCCTAAAGCATCCCTGACAGATGCTTGTCCAGCTGCCTCTTGAATGCCTCTAATGTGGGAGAGCCCACAACCTCCCTATGTAACTGATTCCATTGTTGTACTGCTCTAACAGTCAGGAAGTTTTTCCTGATGTCCAGGTGGAATCTGTCTTCCTTTAACTTGAGCCCGTTATTCCGTGTCCTGCACTCTGGGAGGATCGAGAAGAGATCCTGGCCCTCCTCTGTGTGACAACCTTTTAAGTATTTGAAGAGTGCTATCATGTCTCCCCTCAATCTTCTCTTCTCCAGGCTAAACATGCCCAGTTCTTTCAATCTCTCTTCATGGGGCTTTGTTTCCAGACCCCTGATCATCCTGGTTGCCCTCCTCTGAACACGCTCCAGCTTGTCTGCATCCATTGTCCATTTCCACTCTAGTCTATTAAAACACTTTCTCAAGCATCTGTCCAAATATCATCCTGGTTGCCCTCCTCTGAACACGCTCCAGCTTGTCTGCATCCATTGTCCATTTCCACTCTAGTCTATTAAAACACTTTCTCAAGCATCTGTCCAATATTAAAGTGCGGGTACTGGACTAAATGGAAAACTTGTCTGACCCAGATGATAGATGCTGCTTTATTAATGACAAACATCCTCTCTTCATTTATTCTGACCCAAGAAAGCAGGATCTCCTGGTGCGAGAAAGTACATTTTATATACCACATTTTGAGCTATTTGGTGGTATAACCTCTAATTTGTGGGGAAAGCAGTGAAAATATTTTACATGATAGGAAAGGAGAAACATCTAACTTTTCCCGGAAGGGGTTGGGTGATTCAGTGGATTGCTTTATTCCCAAGTTAATGAAATACACTCAGGAATGAAAGCAGCATTCCTTGTGTTGATTCCTCCCCCCCCCCCCCCCCCCCCGTACATCATTTTTGAGCAGGACCCTGCTCTACATAATGTTCCACCACAAGAAAAGTGCAAAAGGTTTCAGGTTCTTCCAATTATGCATCTCGTTTGGATGCCTTCATCACCATAGTAATTAATGGCTAGGTTAATTGACACTAGATGATTTCCTTGCCTCAATTAAAACATACATTAGTTCTGCATGTTGTCATTTCTTGCATGGAACTTGGATTTTCTTTCCACTCAAGCCAACAGGAAAATTGTCACTCAGTTTGATGGCAAATGCATCCAAATGAGTGGCATATTTAATGCAACTTATTTGTGTGTGTCTATGAGAGTGTGTGTGTGTGTGTGTGTGTGCACATCAAGAAGCTTCATTGTGGAGCTATCATTTTTCCTTCATTTCTCTATTTATTATTTGCATTTGCAAATAATTTAACCCCTCTAATAGAGCAGGAAATCTGGAATTACAACTGCATTAGCTCTAGGATACCTCCAGACATCACATTTACTCCATAACAGGACTGCTGTAACATACCCCATAGTGGTTCAGCAGTTTTGCTCTTGGTGATTGCACAGGTGATCTGCTTGCAATATCCTTTTTATTTATACAGAGGGTAGTTTTTGTTCTTGGGATTAAGGAGAGATGTGTAGGAGCAAGCAGTATCTGTCACCCATGATCAGGCCACAAGAAAGCTGTGAGAATAAGAAAGCATTCAGATGCAACCATGGAAAAGGAGTGTGCACATTCTCCTAGTAAAGACAGTGTCTAAAGCACCATACTATACATTAGAATCACACTAAAACATCAGTGAGCAACTGAACTAGCCAAATGTGTCCTCCAAAGCATGGTGTGCGGTATCAACCATGGCATAAGTGTCAGGATGGAAGAAATCTGTCTATGTGAAATCTGTCTTTCTTAAAGTACACCATCCAAGAGTTAAATTGTAATTGTTCTTTCTGTATGTTTGAAAACTTTATGTAAATGGTCTTGTGAGGTCAGTGTGCCCTGAAAGGCAAAGTACAGACCTATGAATGAAAGAGCAATCTTGCCAGAAATCAATTTCCCCCACATTATGCACGGAGGTACAGTCAAAGGCCTGTATTTTTTTATTTTGTTTTGTACTCCCATGACAATCTTATCTATATTCTAGTGGTCATTATGGAGGCCAACTATGTATACTGATGGCTGTATATATATACTATCAACTAGCAGTAGGAGTAAATTATGATAAGAAGAACATTCTTATTATGGTAAAACAAAAACATTTCGGTTACGATAAAAAAAACAAATATGCCTGGAATTGCTGTCATATGTATTGCCAATAGATAGCTTGTGAAGTGAGAAGCTTTACATGCCCTTACATACTCATTTGTTCAAGCACTATGAATGTGAAATTACCCACCAGCAAGCTATGTTACAGCAATTAATGTGGCCAGAATCTTACCTAACAGAGAGATCCAGGTCTCATAGAAACACTCATATATGCAGATATTATTAGCCAATGAACATGTCATGCTCTGTGACTTTTAGTGAAGTCAGTAGCAGCACAAAAAGAAAAAGTAGTCATGTTGACTCCAAGTAAAATTCCAAAATCCATATTAGGGTAATACCTGTATTAGGCCAACCAAAAGATCACAAGAAAAATGTGCAAGCTTTGGAGATCTCCAGATCTCTTCATCAGACAAGAAATGATAAAAAGCAGGATTAGGGGAGGAGTGAGTGAGGGGACCTGACCAGATGGTGATCTCACATTGGGCTCCATGCACTCTCACCATGCCTGGTGTGCGGATTTGCAGCACGGTACTCACATGACGCCGTGCCTGACCTGCTGACACCCTGCCTCTTCCCCAGCCTTTTCCGTCTTTTCCTAGAATGCCTAAAGTCTGGATTATTTTCCCTAAGCATGTTTAATGCACCCTTAAGACTCTGTGTAGTGCTGTACTCTCACGTTTTCCTTTGTTGGGGGCATGTGCTGTGACAGGAGTCTTGCTGTTGGCTTGAATGGATTGCTGCATCAGGTCCTGGCAGGGAAAAGCAATCTCTCTCAGCAGCCGGCTCCAAGCCTTAATATAAAACGTGCATGTCCTTCTAAATTATCTACTGGTTTCCTGGAAGTTAACACATGGTCAGCGCAGATGGATCTTCAGAGCCCTTATGACAGCCAAAAGACTTATATTATCACATTGGAAGGACAAATTTACACCTCCTATAATGCAATGGATCGAGGACCTAATAACATTATCAACTTTTGAATGAGTGTTATATACACACAATTTACAAGAGGATAAATATACAGATATTTGGTCTGCTTTTCTTGAAACCTTGTTATAACTCCCCTTCTTCTTCTTCTTCTTCTTCTTCTTCTTCTTCTTCTTCTTCTTCTTCAGTTTATATGATGGAAATGATGGTAATTCTACATACACAATCTATGGTGTGTGTGTCCCCATTTTTCACGATGTATTTCTGTTTTCTTTGTTGATATTCACAATGATTTTTTTTAAAAAAAAGACCAAAAAAAAAGTCTTATTAAAAAAAGGGAGGAGCAACCAATGAACTGGAGGGAGAAATAGAAGGGGTGGGGTGGGGTGGAAGAACAAACAAGCGAAAGATCAGCGTATTCAGGTGAAAGGGAACATAAGCTTGATGTGCTTAGGTGTTGGAGGTAAAAAAATTACAAAGGAGGGGGAAATTACGTGTGATGGAGCCCATTGTTTGGAAGTTCAGAATCCCATGATGGAATGGGGTGGAGGGGTCTGCAGACATTTGAATTAGCCTGAGCAGGAGGTGATGTGATGGTTACATACTAAAAATTACTAAAATAACATTACTAATAAGCATACTATTAATGATCTTTGGTCTCTATAGTGGCTTCAAATGTATATAGTTTTAAAGATATGTTATTATTTACTGAGAATATTTCAGTGCTGGATTTCCATTAAAAAGACCCAGCCACCCCCAGACACACTTACTTGGGAGTAAACCACATTGATCACAATGAAACCTATTTCTGAGTAAACATGCATAAGCTTGAACTGTAAAACAATATTAAAAATACGCAATGAAAATGATATACTTAACAAAAGAGAAACATCCTAAACTGAAAAACAACAAGCCAACAAAACCAACAGCAGGTTACAACAGCAGAGGCAGCAATATAAAAGACTAATCGGTTTGTACCTTTCCCAAATGCCTTGTGAAATAATTAGATTTTTTACTACTTCCCAGCAGTAGAAGTACCAAGCGGGGCTCTTCTGGGAAGGCATTCCACTTCCGTAGCTACAAGCAAAATGGCCCTGTCTTGCATGCCCACCACAGATGGCAGGGAGACATGGAGCAGGGCCTCCAAAGTTGATCTGAGTTTCCAGGTAGGTACATAGAATAATAGAATAGTAGAGTTGGAAGGGGGCTATAAGGCCATCGAGTCCAACCCCCTGCTCAATGCAGGAATCCACCTTAAAGCATTCCTGACAGATGGTTGTCCAGCTGCCTCTTGAATGCCTCTAGTTTGGGAGAGCCTACAACCTCCCTAGGTAACTGGTTCCATTGTTGTACTGGAAGAGGAAATCTTTCAGGGCCACAGTACATCTTACGCTAATTGCGTAGCATGTAGCTGAAGCATGTCTTATGTTATACCTTCATGTAAGCACCCAATTTGGGTTGGGACAATGGCACTCCGGGAGGGGAAGAATACCCCCCCATTTCCCCCCTAAACTATCCCCACATTAAAAAAGAAGAAAAAAGTGTTAATTCAAGGCAATGGAGGTTTCCCCCACCCTCTTTTTAACACCTCCTCCCCAGTGGCGTGAAGGAGGAAAAATGAGTGGAAGATTTAACTCCCAGACTGCCTTGGTCTCAATCAAAATTGGAGCCATGCGTGCTTACACAAGAGTAAAAAGTAAGGCAACCCTTAGCTACATACTACATAATTAGTGTAATGTGTAGTTTGGTTCCCACAGAGACCATTTTGGTCTTTAAAGGTCAAAGACAGCACTAATCCTGGCTACTAGTCCTGATGGCTATATGCTACCTCCAGGATCAGAGGCAGTATGCCTATATGCATCAGTTGCTGGGGAACATGGGTGGGAGGGTGCTATTGAACTCATCTCTTGCTTGTGGGTTTCCTATGGGCAGCTGGTGGGCCACTGAACAGAATGCTGGACTAGACGGCCTCTTGGTCTGGTCCAGCATGGCTTTTCTTATGTCCTCATGTTCACTTTGTCCTGAGCCTGGAAACAAAATTGGTTGCAAATGGTTTTACTGAAACAGAAACTGGTGTTACACACTTTACTTGACAAGTTCAAGTTTATATTCTGGTAGCTGCATTATGAATCAACTGTTTCTGAGCACTCTTCAGAGAAACAGCCGCAAACAATGGCCAGTGCTCTACACTGCCCCAGTGCCTCAGCTAGTTCTGTTGCACCAGTGGAACTTGCCACTAGAGGAACAGGAACTAGTCGTTCCTGAAACAACCATGAAAACAAGAGGAAATGCTTGTTTCTGGATCAGGTCAGGTCAGTTATGCTTTCTTCTGTGAGCTCCACTGCTCTACCCTGTTCTGGAAATAAGCATTTCTTCTCATTTCTGGTTGTTTCACAAACTGCTACTTTTTGTTATAGTAGAGGCAAGTCCCATTAATGCGTGGGCAGCGTAGGATATTGTCGAATAAGCTACAGTAAGTGAGTTAAGAGGACAAGAATTACTTTGGCCAGATGTTTTAAGACACACACTCACCTTTAGATGGCTATAGAACATGTGGGCAACTTTTTGCCTTCCAGATGTTTTAGCCTAGAGTTCCCATCAGCCCAAGCCAACATAGCTGATGGTGAGAGATGATGGGAATTGTAGGTTGAGACATTTAGAGAGCTACAAAGCTGCCTACCTCCACTATCGATATCTGTTCAGTTGATGTTTGTTTCACTTGTAATGCTATCCTTAAAAAAAGTTAAATTGACATAAAATTATTGTATATGTAATATTTAATGGATCTTAAAGCAACATTTGGGTATTTAACATGTAGCATTTGACGTGATGGGCTTTAGTTGAATGCAATTGGGAGAATGCATCACCTGCCATCTTGGTTTGTTTCCAGGATCTTTAAAGCATTACTTCAAAGTCATATTTCTTCAAGAGAAAACAGCATTCATTCTTTCTCTTCATCAGCACCAAGAAATTATGACACATACACCCCCCCACTTTTCTCCCTCACAGTAAAACTTACACTAAGTTCAGGTCCAGGTTAGAAAAAATCCTGAAATTTCTTGATAAATTGAGATCCTCTTGGAGTAAAGTCATTTGTGAAAGCAGATACTGGATGAAAACCCCCCAGCAATAAACATAGTAAAGAAACATCCTAACATATCTTAGATTCATTTTCCTTGGTTTTTTAAAAAATGACTTTGTGACTGTTTTGTATGCTGTGTACTGGCGGAATAAAAGCCTCAGGCAAAGCATGGACAAAATGTTCTTCACTGATAAGGCAATTGTCTGGAAGAGTGGAATTCATTGTAGTGAAGATATTGCAATAACATAGCATGACTGGGGCAGAATTTTGAGTTGCAGCCCTCAATACATTATCACAAGCATTTGCTACTATACAAATTGATCGTCTGTTTTGCAAAGCTGGTGAGTGTATATTCTTGAAAATCTGAGGAGCTGACTAATGATGGAGTGGGGAAAATCAACTCACCCCCTGCATTGAGACCTGATTTCATGTAATTGTATCCCAATACAACTCACCCATACATTAAACTACACATTGCATTGGGGCTGTTAACACAACATGCCAACCCACACTCATTGGTTGAGTGTGGATTGTTATTGTTGAACCATGGTTAGCATGTTGTCTCAACCCAGGACATTTTTTCAGGGTGGCTTTTTAACCACCCTGAAAAACCCAACAACAAACCATGGGTTCTCAAGTGAGCTGTAACAAGCCACTCTGCAGAAAATGACCTGTGTTCAGACAACACGCTAACCCATGGTTCAACAAACACCTCACAGTTCAATAACAACCCACACTTAACCAGTGAGTGTGGGTTAGCATGTGTGCGTGGAGCAGCAGTGGCCCATTTTGGAAAAAAAGTACCTTCCAGTGTTCCTAAATGGTCACTCACCAGGCTAAATGCCCACCCATCATGTATCATGGCCTGCCAGGTGCTTAAGAACAGCTCTCCAAGCAGAATTTAGGTTCATCCAACCATTGGTGAGCCACTGAAAGTGACCAATGGATTATGTTCAACTTGGTGAGTCACATGTTGTACATGCTTGTCACAGGAAGACCGGGCTATGGGGATGATCCTCTCCTAGTCTCCTCACATGCACTCCCCCTGCCCCCGGAGAGTCAGTTATATTCCCAGTCAGAGATGCCTAAGCATCTATTCTTGTTTGACATCAATACATCCAATAAAAATAAACACACACTGTGTCCTTCTCTGCTTCTCTAGTTGCTCATTGCTTCTGGTAATTACAGAGGCATAACTTTTTTAAAAAATGGTAGAGATCCCCAATGCTGCTGCCTGTGGAAAGTCTGGGGGTGGTCATAGCTAAGAATGTGTTCTCGCAATTGCACCAAATGCGAGAACTATGATTTTGATTGTTCCACATTGTACACAAATGCTTTGAAGAAAACCCCTATTCTGCTGCAGCTTCTTTTTTAAAAATGGAAAGCAGTCTTCAGATACACCAATTTTAAGTAGAGGAGACATGTGGGAGGAGGGGGGGGAAAAGCACCAGGGCTTTGTTACATGCATTTGTGTGTAACTTTCCCCATCAGTCCTAGCAAGTATAATTACGGCTGTTACCTGATTTAAAAAAACCTGAAACTTTGTGAATTAATAATAATAATAATACATTTATTTCTTGCCCACCTCTCCATTTTGATCGAGGCAGGGAACAACAATAAACGATAAAATACATAATCGAATAAATTTCAGCTGACTAATCAGCAAATGAACCAATTAAATATGTATGGATTTGCACATGAGAACAAACAGTTCTAAGGATAATGGTATACACCCTTTGTTTTTAGATGGTGTGCATATGTGTTGCAGGCAGTAGGCTCCATCTGAGAAGAACCATTTCTGTCACACAGAAGGCAATGCTTCTTAAGATGGTGCTTGTATCTACCATCTTTTAATAAAACATGTACTAAAAAGAATAAGTTAAAAGTGAAAATCAGGGGTACAATTTGCTCTACATGGAGCTGCCCTTGAAATTTCAAAGAGAGCTGTGGCTAGAGAAAGCCAGGACAGACTTTGGTATCTATGAACATGCCCACTGAAACCAAAGTCTATATTGGCATTCTCTAGCCCTTCCTCCAGGCGCAAATCAGAGTACTAGTTTTATTCATTAAAACTCTATAGAGTTTGGACCACACGTGTTGTAGAGACCACTATCTACCCTACACTGCATCATATCATCCCTTGAGAGAGTCTGGCACCCCAATAAAAAATCCAGACCCCTTAAGAGGTGTTTACATTCTTAAAAGATTACAGTAATGGGATATGTGGTTCAGGAAGAGTCAACATATTTACAGGAAATAGGCGGAATCTGTCTTATTTTTATCCCACCCTTTGTCCATGGAACTTTGGGAAGCATATATGGTCCTCTCCCGCTTTGATCCTCACAAAAAACTGTGCGGTAGATTAGGCTGAGAGACAGATTTGGACCAAAAAGGAGAACGAGTATTGGGGAAACAAAAAAATGTATTATGGCATAAACGTTTATGCATCATTGGATGTAAGACTGACCAAATTTCACCCAGTGAGCTCATGACAGAATGGGGAATTGAATCAGGTTCTCATCTCCCATGTACATTTCAAATGCTCTAATAACTGTACGATGCTGTTCTCAGTACCCGAAGCAGCACCCACTTGCAGGGTTAGGATTTAGGACCGAAAGGAATGGTTCATTTGTGGTGTAAGCTTTTGCATACACACAGAGAATTCTAAAGAGGAGCAATGGGCGAGAGATCACAGGATACAGTGTAGACTTAAAAGAGAGAAAAGAAAAGAAAACCAACACTGCTAGTCTGGGTGCACTGCATTTCTTTCTATTCCAAAAAGTCTTTTTCTCTGACAACATTTTAGCAGGGTCCAACAGCACCTGTATTCCATTAACTTTAAAAGCATTTCACTGTTTACAGTAACCAGGAAATGTCAATGTCTGTGTTATATTAACAACTCAGCAATAACAAATGGAGTCTCCTTTTTTTAAGGGTTAGCTGAGAACACTTCACTCTGACTCACTTGCATGCTTAACTTTCTAGTGCAATTGAGAATGAGCATGCAGTCTTTACATCACAAGGGAAGAATTCTGGAGTGAGGGAGAAAGGAAAAGGCATTACTAGAAAAGGCTTCCAGTAGAGGAGGGCAAGTGTCACGACTCCTACTGGATAGTGCCCGTGACACTGCAGGATGATGAGTGAGAAAACACCTCTCTACATGAACCACCATTTTGTCATTTCCCCCCCCTTTTTTAAAGTCTTTGCATGTTCTGAGCTGCTTTGCTGCCTAGCTCCAGAATGAGTGACTGACAGGTCTACCATCTAATCTTAGAGCACATTTTACCAGAGGCTATCCAATCACTGTGCTGTAGGGGAGGACAACAATGGGATTCTGAGATGGCCATTTCCTGCATCTGAAAAGTCCTATTGACCTGAGTATACATTCAGTTTAGAAATGTTTCTGTTCCACTTTTTGTATCACATCAACAATATTCTGAAGTGATGAATAGGAAACTCAGAGGTTCATCAGACAAGCGTTTTATTACACGCTTGCTACTGCCCACTTATGGATGTGCATGCAAATGAAGCTTCTTGCTTGGTCTAGCTTTGGTTCTGGTCACCTTGGTGGGAAGCCTACTTCACCTCAGGAAGCACCTAAAATGGTGCAAAGGGGGCCGATTCTCCACAAGCTTCAGCTGAATCTGATGCACATCCTTTAGACGATGAAAGCAACGTCTTCATCCCGCATGCCTCCTGCTCCCTCCACTCATTTTTCCATTGCAAAATAGACCCCTTTCAATCTGCCTTTTTAAAAAACAACAACACAGAATGTGCCACAATCTCCTGCTGTGTGCAGGAAAAGCAGCATGATAAAAATGGCACATGAATGGACCACGTGGTCTTTGTTTACTTCCTCTTTTCCCTCCGGGAAGAAAGAGGAATTAATGAGGGACAGAAGTGGGGGCGGAGAAGCAACGGTAAGGAAACACAATTTCCCCCTGTGTGATGATGCTCTAAAAGGTGTTTGGAGGAGATGTACCACCAAAAAGGAGGACAAAAGGCACAGATTTGCATAACATTTGCATCTGCTGATTAATATGTATCGATGCAAATTTAGAAATAATTACAATAATTTAAATAGAAATAAGTACATCTCACCATAGTGTGGAAGAGTGTGACCAAATGACCTGTGTGACTTGCTCAGACTGCTGTTGATGGGAAACTTTAAGGCCTCTCCTCTCCTTTCTTATGTTTCTTTATCTTTAGGACAGACTTGGACTAGGCAGCCATTCAAATAGAGAACAGTCCTCTGGCAGCCCTGCAAATAGAGGACTGTCCTCTGTAAAAGATAACCCATGGCCCTGGCTGCCCTAGCTTTGCTGTATGATGCTAACACTTTTGTAAATTTAAAGGGGAAACAATCCTTGTTTTATTCCCAGCACAGGCTGACTAACATGAATGCTTTGACGCTGGTAGCACAGAACAGATATCTGAACTGTAAATCCAGCAAAAGCTCTTAGAGTTGTGTTCTCATTTCACACCTGCATGGAGCCCCTAACTATTTAAGTAGCACGTTATTGCTTCTCATCTCAGATGCCTTGGACCAAATCCAACCATGGGGTAATTCCACTGAACTTAGTGGAGCTATAGCAGGCAAAATAACAAGAAAAAGGCCTGGCCTTGTGCGTCTGTAAATTAACTACAGTCGAAAGAAAGTTAGAGGGTGTCGGTGATAAGCAATAGCGGTGGCGAAAGGACCATATCTCCTAGTTAGTTTTGGACAGCTGACACTAACTCCATTGTCAGATAAGTCTTACTGACTGTGGGAAAAGCAGACAGGAAAGACTCACACTAGCATTTGACTAGCCCCTAACGGAAAAACAGATCTGGAAATCTTGACAGTATCTGCTCCCCTCTCCCATTCCTCCCCCTCAACCCCTTCCAAAGAAGCCATCAAAATAACTAGCAAAGTATCTGTTGCTTCTGTTCCTAGTCCAAACATGTATTTCCTCAACTGACTGCTTTCTGGGGATTTTTTTTTTTGGTATTACTTTCAGGAGGGAGAGAGCGGAGGGGGCGTTCTCAAGTAGATGTTTATTTTCTGCCAAAGAACAGGAGCTGCTTCTCGGCATCATCAAAACGATGAATCATTAAAACAAAAACACACACCCCACGTAACCTCAAGATGGGTCTTGGGATCTTGGTTATGAAAGAGAACACCCATGCAGTATAAATCCCTGTAGCAGAATAGAATTCTACACCCTCCAAATCAATGTGAGTTTTAGCA
Organism: Elgaria multicarinata webbii; assembly: GCF_023053635.1. NCBI lineage: Eukaryota > Metazoa > Chordata > Lepidosauria > Squamata > Anguidae > Elgaria > Elgaria multicarinata. Next base: position 107,940,536 of record NC_086175.1, on the reverse strand, counting down.
TTGGTTCTTTCCCATCCAAAAGTAATGGCTGGAAAAGAAAACATTTCCCCACCCCCTCTGCAATGTAAGGTCAAAATGTGCAAGATATATAAATACAAATAAAGTTCTTTCAAATAAATACCTGAATGCTGGGCACATATCCTCTCCCACTGAAGGTGTAAATCAGAAGGGAAGTCAAAGTTGAGAAAAGCAACAATAATCTTTCCCAACCTGGCACTCACTAGATGTTTTGGATGATGTCCCAGCATTCCTAGCTACTGACAATGTTGGCTGGGGCTGATGGGAGTTGAAGTCCAAAAAATCTGGAGGTCAGCAGGGTGGGGAAGGCAGATCTACACCTTCCGCTGGCCTCCACGCTTGACCATGAGACCATATTCATTTTTATATATTGCTTTTTTTTAAAAAAAAAAGTCTTCAGGAAAGAATACTGTTAGACTACTAGACAACAACAAATAACTGGACAGACTACTAGTATTACCAGTGCTAAAGCACTAATACGGCCATTACACTGAAACAAGGTGCCATTCAAACTCAGGACATAGCTGGGCTACCTTGGGCCTCAGGTCATATGATCCAAAGCTTCAACTGTGGCAGCATTGCTTCTGCCTCTGTTCATTAGAGGCCTCTGACCACAGTGTAACCCAAAGGCATCCCAGGCACAGCATACCAGTCTCCCTTGTGTTTCAGGAATAGGGCTAGCAATGGAGTCTGAATTCAAACAGTGCCTCCACGTTACTGGAACCTGTGGTTCTGGCCTTATTATGGGATAACTCCTCCCCAGCCCTAGTTAATACACCAATAAATAGGGAGATGAATTGGCGCTCTCTCTTTCGCCAAGTCTTTTCATTTGAGCCCTTCCCCAGCCTAGAGATGCAGCCAGGAGAGCAGCACAAGCAAAAGGGCCAATGAGGGGGAAGGATAAGGGCAAGACCAGCCCCAGGTTTGAGGGGATAGCATTGGTAAAGTTCCTTCAATTGAGTCTCCTCTAAAAAAAGTCAATCTTAGCTTGTTCTGAAACTAAATCTGACCCTTTTAAGGACCTGTAGTGCCTATAGGGCACCAAAAGTGACAAATTTAGCTTTAGAACAAGCTAAATTGGACATTTTTAGCATTCCATAGCACTACCGCCACCATTTTGTTTTGTTTTGTATTTTAAAAAAATATATGGCAAATTTGGTGGTGTGGCGGGTTCATACTGCTGGGCGGTGAGGGTGTGCATGTGGCCCACAGGCCATGTGTCCCCTACCCCTGACTGTAAAGATTTGAGTATCAGAACTGAGCATAGCTCACATTCCTTCCACACAAAAAATCCACTCCTGGTTGAGCCAAGCTTTCTTCATTTCAGGTTGAAGGGAGAGGGGTGCTTGTCGTTTTGTTGCTGCTATTGTTAACACTTGGGTGTCAGAAAACCTTGCCAATCTACTGCAAATCGTCCAGAGACCTACCAGTGGATCCAGACCTAATTCATGCCTATTCCTGATATAGCTGAATGGACATAACTGGAACAGTCCAGCAGGCTTCAGATGCAGATCTTCTAGTGTAGTTTTTGGATGTACAAACTCTTGCACAAACTAGCCAGGAGATTAAGAATTGAGATGCAAATCCATATGCACTTCAGTGTGCACTTCTGAGTTGACAACCAACTGAAAGTGAAGGGTGATATTTGCATTTCTTGTTCATAGTTCCAAAAAGCAAGGATTTCTGACACTCTCTGCAGAGTTTCCATGGATATCCAACACCATGGGACCCAGAAGTGGAAAACAAAACACCATGGAAGTAAAAGGACAGGCATTTCATACCCCTCAACATAGACATGAGATTATTTTCTGCTCAGAAGCAAAACCTTCCATCCCTATCTGAAAGAAGCTATTTTTTGGGTGGTGGTGGTGAAAGCTGAATAATTAAAAACACTCTAAGGTAGTATCAGAACATAAGAAGAGCCATGCTGGATCAGACCAAGGGTCCATTTAGTCCAGTATTCTGTTCACACAGTGGCCAGCCAGCTATCCATGGGATACCCCCAAGCGGGACATGAGTGCAACAGAGCCCTCCCATATCACTCTCAGTTGACTGGACAACATATGAATATCAAAAAGGCAGCAATAGTAACTGATCATGAATTGCTACTTAGCTTGGACTGTACAGGTTTGCAAGGACAGAATCAATCATGGCAAACAAGATAAAGGCATAATTCTACTAGTCCTCAAGGTGAATCTGCACAAGGAGCTTTCCCCTTGTTGGCCGATGCCATCACAAACAACCCTGGAATGACCCATGGAAGAGTGCTGAAATGCTTTCTTTCCCATGAATTCAACAGTAAACACTTGAGATCAGCATGTACTGCCTCATGGCCAAGAGTCCATGCTCCTCTTCCTCTTAATACATTATATATAGCTTTCATGGATACCTCCCTCATGCAAGTAACTGACACCTGGTAAACCACTGTTAATGTGATAAAGCTGCTCTTGGACTCTATCATTTCAGATTTCAGGTAGGACTTTGCATGTTTAAATGCTCCCCAAACTCATGAAGATCCTTTTGCACAGAAAGCGAGCATGGCACAGGAGAAGATTAGACTAGATCACTTCTCCCCAACACAGGGCTCACTCAAGGTGTTTTGCCACCTGAAGCGGAGCAGCAAATGGCTGCCTTAGTTCCAACCAAGTCTGTCAAAGTTAGTTTGATGTCTAAGGGAGAAAATCCCACAAGTATTTTTGCCCATCCTTGGAATTAAAACTACAACAATGGCAAGTTAAATAGCTAGCAATTTGCTGGCCTTTTAGGATGCCAACATTTTGCTACTTGGGGCAGCTGCCTCACTCCACCTTATGGTAGGGCCTGTCCTGGCCCAACATCTAAGTTTTTTTTATGTGCAGGTAGTTTAAAACAAAACCGGGAAGCATTCAGCCATGACATACCCACCCAAATGAAGCCTGAAATGATACCACTGAGGAACAGTTTTACCACATGATCTGGGATCACCATCAGATATTAAGGGCGTAATCCTATGCATGCTTAGATTAAAAAAAAAAAAGTCTTACAACTCCCAGCATGCTGCCTGGGACATGCTAGGAGTTGTGGGACTTTTTTCTGTGTAAACATGCATAGAATTGCATTCTAAATGAAGCGTTCATGCTTCCTCTTTTTCTGTATCATTCCAGTATCAGAGGCAGTAAGCCTATATACACCACTTGCTGAGGAACGTGGACAGGAGGGTGTTGTTGCGCCCATGTCCTACTTGTGGGTTCCTGGTTGACAGCCACTGTGTGAACACACTGCTGGACTAGGTGGACCTTGGTCTTCTCCAGCATGGCTCTTCTTATGTACAAAGTGGACTCGCATGTCTACACCAAGGTGAACTATGTGAGGCCCACATACATTGTAACAAGGAAAATGTATGAGTTCATGCTTTGCATGTTATGCAAGAAGCAGGAAACACAAGTCACTCCCAAGTCCTTCAATGCTGTTTGTCTGAATATCAAAGCCACTCTGACATCTCTCATTTGCTGAGCACATCCAGGCCTCATAAAAGGATAATTCGTAAATTCAGATTCTCAGTACGATGCAGAATGAGGGGGTACTTCACACATTACAGTGTGAATGGGACTAGCATATGTAACCTACAAGCCCATTAATCAGGGCCAAATGAGACGATCCATTAAATGTGTGTATGCATTTAACATTGCTGATTTTTGTTGTTTCAACTGCAGTGGCATGGGCTATGGAATGTGGATACATGAGGGCTAGGACTGTGATGCACGAGGAGGGGGTTGACTCTTTCCTCCAGTACTGTGATCCCAATAAAAATCACAAAGCTGTGATTCATCACTGGATCAAAATGATCAATTGGCAGCAATGGAACCTTTCTCCTGAGGCAAAGAGCAGCTTCAGGAGGGGACATGTTAATCAGAATCCTGCTGGATGGGAAAGGGTTAAAGTGCCACTTACTGCACAGCATGGTCCCAAATCCTGCCACTGAGTAAAGTATAAACAACAGAAAGTCTTGTGGCACCTCAAAGACTAATTAAAGATGCAGTGATGACCACCAGTTTGGATGGCTTTAAAAGGGGTTGGATAAATTCCTGGAGGAGAAGGCTATCAATGGCTACTAGTCCTGATGACTATGTGCTATCTCCAGCATCAGAGGCAGTAAGCCGATATACACCAGTTGCTGGGGAACATGGGCGGGAGGGTGCTGTTGCACCCATGTCCTGCTTGTGGATCCCTGGTCGATAGCTGGTTGGCCACTGTGTGAACAGAGTGCTGGACTAGATGGTCCCTTGGTCTGATCCAGCATGGCTCTTATGTTCTTATTTGTCCTGCCATATGCTTTTGTGGACTATAGCCCACTTCATCAGATGCTTGGGAGTATTATAGAGAGTTTCAGGTTTATATGCAGTACATAGGGGGAGTGCAAGGAAGAATTGTAAATATATACTGTATAAACCTGGAACTCTCTGAAACACCCCATGCATCTGATGAAGTGGGCTAAAGTGCACAAAACCTTATGCCTGAATACATTTGTCAGTCTCCAAGAGCTCCAAGTCTCTTTGCTGTTTTGGCTGCAATAGACTAACATGGATAGGACAGAAGTTTCTCAAGTCTTTATGGCCAGATCTACACCAAGCAAAACATAACACTTTGAAAACAGTTTGAAAACAGTATATGGGATGTGTCCTGGGCCCCAACAGTCATCAATACTGTTATAAACTGTCATAAAGCAGTAGTGTAGATCCTGCCTGTGTTTACAGATCTCCCCGAAGTTCATTGGGCTTTAGCCTGGAGGAACTTCAGGAAGATCAGACAAACCATTAGTCCACACTTTCTTATAACGGAACACTTCAAGAGCACATTAGATGTGCATTACAAATACCCAAGGTCGTGTATATCACCGCAGTGCACCACCTCTTCTGCCAGCCTCTTGCTGCTCTGCTAAATGCAACATTACTATGCATCAGCAAATATGCTGCATGCTGCTCTGTTTAGCGTATCGCCGCTGTTAGCACTTCATTTCACTTCACCGTTTCGTCTGTAAGGGAGAAGAAACCTTACTCCCGTTCCTTGAGATACAGATACCTTTTATGTTAACAAATGTCTTTTGCTGTTTAACAGAAATGTTACACGAAAAGAGTTTGTCCTGTAAAGAACATGAGCAGCAAAGAGATAAAGCTTGTCTGCACAATCACTTTTAATGAAAGTGCTCAGTGGCGGCATGGCGTCAGGGTTCACAGGGCCCTGGCACTTTTTGATCAGCAGGCCCCACTGATGTCATCTGCCATGCCCCACCCACCCCAGAATTCCCTGATCCTTCTGAACTTAGCTTCAGTCCTTACAGTAGCTGGAGGTGGGGGGGGGTGAGGTGGGATTTTCCCCAGCAACAATATATTGTTCCCTGTTGTAACACAAAGTATTTTGGGGTGGCTTGGTCTTGAATGCGCAGTTAATTGCTTTACAAAAGACCTGCCCCTTATGGAGAAGGAAATTGGTATGGATCAACACAGGTGCCTGAATTTTTGGCCTCTCTTTGGATGTGTGGCTATGGGGACTGTCACAATGAGAGCCTGCACGTCAAAATTTACCACTACACCACTGAATTACTGTGCTTCTTTGGAATCATCTCATCATCCAGACTAATAGTGCTTCCCATGACTATGTGCATTATCAGACAAGCACTTTATCGCACACTCGTTACTGCCTGCTCATGGCTTTTCACGGGTCCTTTTTACGATGCTATCCACCTCCCACATGCCTCCCATGGCAAAATAAGACTCTGTAAATCCTTCCCCCCCCCCTTTTTTTTTTTTTACTGAAGTGAAACTTGACACCATTTCCTGTTGTGTGCAGGAAAAGCAGCGTGATAAAAACGCCATGTGGTCATTGCTAATTTCTCTGTCTTCCCTGTGTGAAGAAAGAGGAAGCTGCTCATCCCTAGTGTGGAAAAGGGGGCCAAAGGGGGGACCCTATTTTGGCAGGAGGCCAAAGCAACGGTCAGGAAACACGATTCCCTCCCCTCACCTCCATCTGATGACGCTCTATCCCAGCCTGTTTGCAAGTTGCCTCATATTATTTTGATAGCTGGTTTTCAGGGTTTTCTCAACTCTTAAGCTGTTATATATTGTGGACCGAAATCCAAAGGACCAGGAGGCACAACAAAGAATGCCGCTGAAAGGAATTTGGGCTGGGGTGGGAAGCAAAAATCTCTTTCAGCCCCCTGCCAGAAGCAGCAGGTCAGAATCAGCCAAGATGCCTGCTTCTCCTCTGCCATCTCTCAGCAGCAGTTTGTGATTAGGATCTCCAGGTTCTAATTTTTTTAAAAAATCAGGTGTCTGGGTAAGATCAGGGAAACTATGGGCTTCTCTAAACGAGCGATTTTTAGCAAGTTCATGACTGGTGACTTACAGAAGTTTTCAGGTCGATTTCATGACATCATCATCAGGCAGACATCTCCTATGCTTCCTCCCTCACTTATCCCGCTGTCAGAAAACACAGAGATAATCAGCTTTTAAAAAAGAAATCCGCCAAATTAGCCCAGTATATTGGTGGTGGTGTGCTATAATTTCACCACTAGATGGCACCATTTTATTGGTTTGAATGGAAGTTCAAACTCAAGATAGAGATAGGAAGTATTCTGTTCAAACCACGTGGCTGCCCGTGTAATTGAATGGATTGCAATCCCAGAATGAAAACAGAAGCAGAAAGCAGCCTTTAAAAAAATGTAGAGAAGCTCTATAAGGGGCAGAGTCTGGTGGAATCCAGCAGAAGTGGAGCTCTTCTCAAGTCTGGGCTGAAAGGGATGCTTTAGGGTGGATTCCTGCATTGAGCAGGGGGTTGGACTCGATGGCCTTGTAGGCTCTGCTATTCTATGATTCTATGAAAATGATCAAGAGGCTGGAGCATCTTTCCAATGAGGGAAGGTTACAATAGCTGGGATTATTTAGTTTGGAAAAAAGGAAGGTGAGACATGATGGAGGTGTACAAAATTATTCATGGTATGGATAAAGTGGATAGGTAGACAGTTTCCTCCCTCTCTCATATTAGAATCTGGAGTCATTCCATGAAACTGATTGGTGGGAGATACAGGACAAATAAACAGACTTCTTCACACAGCACATAGCCAACCTATGGAACTTGCTACCACAAGACATAGTAAAGTCATCGAAGTTTGCTACCAATTTGAATGACTTTAAAAGGGGGTTAGACAAATTCCTGGAGGAAAAGGCTATCAATGGCTATTAGTCTTGATACCTGTTTGCTGCCTCCAGTATCAGATGCAATTCGCCTATGTACTTCAGTTACTGGGAAACATGGGTAGGAGGATCCTGTTGCACTCATGTCCCAGGCCGTCTGAAAGAGGCAGTAGTGAGACCACTCCTGAAGAAATCTTCCCTGGACCTGGAAAATCTTAATAACTATAGGCCAGTGGCAAATGGTCCATTCCTGGGTAAGGTCCTTGAACGAGTGGTTGTGGGCCAGCTCCAGACACTCTTGGGTGAAACTGATTATCAGGATCTAATTCAGTCAGGTTTCAGGCCTGGTTTTGGGACAGACAATGACTTGTTGGGAGAAAGACAGGGGGAGTGTGACTCTGTTGATTCTCCTTGATCTCCCAGCGGTTTTAGATACCATCAACCATGGCACCCTTCTGGGACGACTGGCTGAGTTGGGTGTGGGACGTACTGCATTGCAGTGGTTCGGCTCCTACTTGGGGGGTCAGCTACAGGAACATTGCTCAGCCCTGTGGATTCTTCAGTGTGGGGTTCCAGAGGGGTCAGTCTTGTCCCCCATGCTGTTCAACATCTACATGAAACCATTGGGTGCAGTAAACTGGAGTTTTGGAGTGTGTTGTCATCAGTACACTGATGACACACAGCTCTATTTCTCCTTTTCATCTTCATCAGGTGAGGCTGTGGATGTGCTGAACTGGTGCCTGACTACGACAATGGACTGGATTAGGGCTAATAAACTGAAACTCAATCCAGAAAAGACTGAGATGCTGCTAGTGGGTGATTCTTCTCACTGGATAGAGGGTGTTCAACCTGTTCTGGATGGGGTTGCACTCCCCATGAAGGAGCAGGTTCATAGATTGGGGTTTTTCCAAGAACCATTTCTGTCACTTGAGGCTCAGGTGGCCTCGGTGGTACGGAGTCCCTTCTATCAACTTTTATGTTTTACGGGTTTAAAATTTTGTATAGCTGTTTTCTTAAATGTTCAATGTTTTAATCTTTGTAAACCACCCAGAGAGCTTCAGCTATGGGGCAGTATATAGATGATGATGATGATGATGATGATGATGATGATGATGATGATAATAATAATAATAATAATAATAATGTGTTGCTTGTGGGTTTCCCGTGGGAACCACTGTGTGAACAGAATGCTGGACTAGATGGGCCCTTGGACTGATCCTGCATGGCTCTTCTTACGTTGTTATGTTCTTATAGGCTGTACTTTCTAAGAGTTGAACTTTCAGCTTGAATCTGGAAGAGTTCATAAGCATTAACTGCCATCCTCTTTTGAGAAAGAAGAGAAGCGATGGCTAAATTGAAGCACCTTCTTTCCCAGTAAGGACTGGGCCAATTGTCTCCCTCATGGCAGTAGTTTTTACTTTTTCATAATATAGGTAAACATTACAACGCATAGAGCACTATTTACAGCTATACACATGCATAAAAATACTGGATAATTACTTTATAGTCGAGTCATAAGCGACATTATTGGAACTCCATATTGAAATAAAATCCATTTCTAGCATGCAATCATATTTCCATCAATTCTAGTATACCATAAAAGGTTTCCCGGAGGAATTGGAATGACTGTGTGCAGCTGCAGCTTTTCTTGGAAAACATTTTAAGTATTCAGATAAACATATTGGAAAGTCCTTTGGATGGTCCAGGAAATGGCATGCCAAGCATGTTCGTTTATTTTTAATAGTTAAATGAAATGCAAATAAAACAGGATGCGATACAAAGAGAAGTGTTTTCACCATACAGAATATAGGCAGGGGGAGTAGAAAGGGGGTGTTGGAAAATAGAGGTCAGAGAGAACTATGCAGGCAAACTCTTGTTCTAACCGGACTGAGAGCCTTCATAATATCACAGAAGAAAGGAGGAGAGGGAGAGTCTGGCCTTGATCCTCAAGCCTCTTACTCTGGTGAAAACTCACAGGCTTCAGCTGAGTAAATGGTCTGAAGAGTGGCACTGCCAGCTGCTGAAGAAATGAAGGTGTTAATACACCAGGCTTCCCCAACCAGGCAGCCTCCTGATGTATTCAACTCCAACTCCTATCATCCCTATGCTTTATATGTTCTTTATTTCTTTCATTCATATTCCATCTTTCATCCTTCGCAGAACTCAAGGTGGCGTACCTCACAGGGTTGTTGCGAGGATAAGATGGAGAAGAGAATCACCATATAAGCCGCCTTGGATTCCTTGCAAGAGGTTGGGGGGGAAGGCAGGATATAAATGTAATAAGCATAAAATAAAGAAATAAATACATGGGGTTCCTAAGTGGTGTCCCAGTCAGGCACAGAACAAACTCGACCTGCTTATCTTCAGCAAGGTGGCTGAATCATGTGTCCTCAGACCCTGCTCTGGGAAATGTTTATCCATGAGTAGCTCCTGTGGGCCGGAAGAACATTTGATGACCCCAGGTGAGGGGTGGCCAATCACAGGGCCCCCACCTCCTTCAGCAGGTACAATCCCCTCAACAGGGAGCTGACTTCATGAGCTTTTCTACATAAGCCTGTTAATCTGTTGTATCTTCTTTCAGTTTTGTAACAGAATAGAGACCCAAGCACTACACAAACAGCATTTCCTTTCCTGCTTTTCCACTACATAACCTCTAGGTGGCACTGTGGTATAGCAGAATAGCACAAATAACAAGAGAAAATTGTGCTTTCTTTTGCTTTCACAATCAAATACCGCATTTCCCCTGCCCTAAAGAAACTCGTCGAAAGTACCGGTTAGACACAGAAGCAAAACTGGATGGTCACAATCTCATCTAAAGAACCCATAAACGACCATGAGTACGGTATGATGAGTGCATGGGAAATGCCCCATATAGAAAAGCCCTACAACTGAAACTTCCTACAGGAACCTTTAAATGTTCTCCCAGTTGTGCTGGAGCCATTTCATACATAGGTTGCTCCCTCAAGGCTAAAGAAGAACATGTAGAGAGAAAGGACTCCAGACTGGAGAGAAGTCAGTTCAAGTTCCCGTTTAGCCACAAAGGGTGGTTGTAAGGATAAAATAATTTAGGGAGCTTTTCCCCTGTGATGCTCTCTCTGTCAAAGCGATGTGTGTGATGTGGGTCAGGTCAATAACCTAGGTCATTCCCATTGGAGTGGCACCCCCCCCCCCAGGAGCTATAGTGCCAATCAGGTAATTTATTTATTTATTTATTTATTTATTACATTTTTATACCGCCCAATAGCCGAAGCTCTCTGGGCGGTTCACAAAAATTAAAACCACAGTAAAACACCCAACAGTTTAAAACACAATTACGAAATACAGTATAAAAAGCGCAACCAGGATAAAACCACACAGCAAAGTTGATATAGGATTAAAATACAGAGTTAAAACAGTAAAATTTAAATTTAAGTTAAAATTAAGTGTTAAAATACTGAGTGAATAAAAAGGTCTTCAGCTGGCGACGAAAGCAGTACAGTGTAGGCGCCAAGCAGACCTCTCTGGGGAGCTCGTTCCACAACCGGGGTGCCACAGCGGAGAAAGCCCTCCTCCTAGTAGCCACCTGCCTCACTTCCTTTGGCAGGGGCTCACGGAGAAGGCCCCCTGTAGATGATCTTAAGGTCCGGGTAGGTACATATGGGAGGAGGCGTTCCTTCAGATAACCTGGCCCCAAACCGTTTAGGGCTTTAAATGTCAATACCAGCACTTTGAATTGGGCCCGGACCTGGACTGGCAGCCAATGAAGTTGTAAAAGGACTGGCGTAATGTGATCTCGCCGGCCAGTCCCTGTTAATAACCTTGCTGCCCTGTTTTGCACCAGTTGAAGTTTCCGGACCGTTTTCAAAGGCAGCCCCACGTATAACGCATTGCAGTAATCCAAACGAGAGGTTATCAGAGCATGGATAACTGTAGCTAAGCTATCTCTGTCCAGATAAGGGCGCAGCTGGTATATCAGCCTGAGCTGATAAAAGGTGCTCTTTGCCACTGAGTTCACCTGTGCCTCAAGTGACAGTTCTGGATCGAAGAGCACCCCCAAACTACGGACCCGATCCTTTAGGGGGAGTGCAACCCCGTCCAGGACAGGGCAAACATCACCTCGCCGGACAGAAGAACCACCCGCTAACAGTACCTCCGTCTTGTCTGGATTGAGTTTCAGTTTATTAGCCCTCATCCAGTCCATTACCGTGCCCAGGCACTGGTTCAGAACAGCCACTGCCTCACCTGGGTTTGATGAAAAGGAAAGGTAGAGCTGGGTATCATCCGCATATTGATGACACCTCAGTCCACATCTCCGGATAACCTCCCCCAGCGGCTTCATGTATATGTTAAACAGCATAGGGGATAAGATAGAGCCCTGTGGAACCCCATGGCTTAGGTGCCACGGCACAGAGCAATAATCCCCCAGCACCACCTTCTGGAATCGGCCATCCAAGTAGGAGCGGAACCACTGCAACGCAGTACCTCCAACTCCCACCTCAGACAACCTATCCAGAAGGATACCATGGTCGATGGTATCGAAGGCCGCTGAGAGGTCCAGGAGAACCAACAGGGTCGCACTCCCCCTGTCTCTCTCCCGACAGAGGTCATCCCACAGGGCGACCAAGGCAGTTTCTGTTCCAAAACCAGGCCTGAAGCCCGATTGAAATGGATCTAGATAATCCGTTTCATTCAAGAGTGCCTGGAGTTGTCCTGCAACCACCCGCTCAAGCACCTTGCCCAGGAAAGGGATATTAGCCACCGGCCTGTAGTTGTTAACATCTTCCGGGTCCAGATTAGGCTTCTTCAGGAGTGGTCTAATTACCGCCTCTTTTAAAGAGGCCGGCACCACTCCCTCTCTCAAGGAGGCATTTACAACCTCCTGGACCCAGCCGGCGATCCCCTCCTTATTTGATGTAATGAGCCACGAGGGGCAAGGGTCAAGCACACAGGTGGTCGACCGGACTTGGCCAAGCACCTTGTAAGAAGGATCCATACAAATAGCTTCTCTGCATAGTTGCAATATTAACATACATGTAGCCACCTAGGACAACACTGCAGTGAAGGGGCTTCCACGTTGCCTAGAAGGTGTGTGAAGCAGAGGGTGTACCATTGATAAAGTGTTCCTATTTAGCAAGCCTTCTGGTATCAAATGAACCGCTTTTTACATCTGTCTCAAAGGTGCAAAGTCCATGTTATGAAGCACAAGTGTCAAGATCTTGACCGGTAGGGGAGATTGGCTAACCCTATCCATTCTTGGAACTTTTTGTGCCTCTTCTTCAAGGGAAGGCTGCCTACACTTTGATAACCACTGCTGTAACATGAGTTTTCAGCTTAAAACATGGTGATGATCCTAGGTCACAGTAATTAAGCCAACGCGTTGAAGTCCTTTAAAAACACACACACCCTGAATCTAATTATTTTTAAGTTGTTAAATCATGCATTATTTTTTCTTGAACATTCCAAGAGAGCAAGGTATAAAACCAGTGCTGTAATCAGTGTAGATAAATCAAGGAAGTAATGAACAGTTTTATCTAGTTCTAAGTAAAAAATTACCCATTTGGAGGAAGCAGGTCTTGCTTCAGAATAATGTATTTTTCATCTGTAAGTACTGACCTGGCATTCTAAAGACATCCTCATTACATAGAGTAGATAAAAGTTAATGTGAACAAAAATAACAGTTGGGACATTCATAGGGAGAACTGTGTTTTTTGATTAACAACAGTAACATTTTGTTGACATAACAGTAAAAGTGGCCCAGCACACAGAATTACCAATTAAGACCTCAATTTTCCAGGCCTGAGTTATCCAATGTGCTAATTCAGCATATATATATATATATATATATATATATATATATATATATATATATATTCATTCTGACATTGGCTGCAAAAATGGTTCTCTCATCTGCTTTCAGCACATAATTGCCCTTAAAAAGGATGAACAATGCAATTTTGGAACAGAAGGTACATTGGCAGATGACAATCTGAGCTATGCAAAATCACAGGGTTTAAGCTAACTAGTTCAAGCTAGTTCTCTGCACAGAATGCAATAATTTGAAGACAAGTAAACACAAACCTACCCTATTCATTTAAACCTGAATTAGTATGGTTTTTATATGATTAGCATTGGACCTAAGACAATTTAAAAACAAAACATTAAACTCTCCTGAGCATGCACTATCACTGTTAGGCCTTAACAGTTGCCGTTCTTGTGACCCTTTATTTTGCAGTTTTCTTGTCCTGCTTTATATGTGTCCCAGTCATAACAAGAGTCCTGCTGGATCAGTCCAAAGGGCTATCTAGTCCAGCATTCTGTTTCCACAATGGCCAAGCAGATGACTATTCAAAACCCCAAGCAGGACCCAGACACAACAGCACTCTTTCGCTTCTGGTCCCCAGCAATTAGTATAATATATAACCATTATATAACCATTATAGATCAAACCAGTCCATACTCCAGGAAATAAAGCCAGACTGCTCACTTGAGGGAATGGTATTAAAGGCAAAACTGAAGTACTTTGGCCACATAATGAGAAGACAGGATACCCTGGAGAAGAGGCTGATGCTAGGGAAAGTGGAAGGCAAAAGGAAGAGGGGCCGACCAAGGGCAAGATGGATGGATGATATTCTGGAGGTGACAGACTTGACCTTGGGGGAGCTAGGGGTGGCAACGGCCAACAGAAAGCTCTGGCGTGGGCTGGTCCATGAAGTCACGAAGAGTCGGAAACAACTGAACGAATAAACAACAACACAACATAACCATTGATAGCCTTATCTTCCATGACATTGTCGAATACCCTTTTAAATCTATCCACATTAATGTTCCTCATGTGGTCCTTTCTGAGCCATCTCAACTAAGTTTATAAGCTGAATTCCCAGTTGCCTATGGAACAATGTGTCATTGCTGTAGTTCCCTTTCTTTTCAGGGACCAGTTGACAATATGGTTTCTCTTATGATCAAAATACTTCAGTACATGAACTGCTTTGATTAATTACTTCAGCTTTTCAAAATTAATTCCCCAATTTGACCCTCATGTATACCATGCATTATTTTTCAATCAGGCTCATAGGCTGGCAGGATGAGCCATCGTGTTTGCTAGCAAATTTCCCACAAAATCCCTTCTTATATTTTCATGGTGGCACGTTTGAGACAACGTGTATTCTGCTGATATCTATCTCAGATTTTTATCTGAGCTGAAGGAGAATTCAGGGGCCTTGTAACGATTTGAGGTGGGAATTCCAAGCCCCTGAAGCTCAAATAGGAGCAATATGATTCTTAAAACGAATAATATATAGAGCTGCTTTGACGTAAACAATCAGTATTCAGAACAGCAACATTGCATTCACACAAAAAGTAGGACCAGCACTATTATAAGGCAGAGTGATTTTAGGTTTCATGAAAGGGCAACAAATTGTTACTTATTTAGTATATTATTCTTGTAATTTACACACACGCACACAAGAAAGACTTTTGTGAGTTCTATTTCAGGTGCCAAAAAAAATTGGCTAGCCTTGGTTCTACAAATCATGACTTTGTGGGGCGGATGGGGTGGGTGGGGATATGGACAATTTGCTGGTCCACCTCAGGCTGTGGAATGTCTTGAGCTGACCATGTCAGCTGACTCCTGAGATTTTTATGAATGTCACTTCAAAATGCCTGGCATACATTCTTTCACCGTACATTCTCATATTCCTTCTCAAAATCCATTCATGGCAATAACTTATGAGCAGTAGAATGTCTCTATAAATTTTGAAAATGTTACCGACCTGCTTTTTCTCTGTCCTGTGTCTGAGACAGCATCTGTAAGGAAGGAAGAATGATTTTCCTTAGTTGACAAATCATTTAGCTTCATCTGAAACTATGAATCCTGAGATGTTACCAATCCATGTTTCATTGACTCATGGATGAAACAAGGACTGGAAATGTTTTTGAGAGGAGCTGCTAATAAACACATTGCAACAAAATAAGGATTTAATTAAGGTCTTGCTTGACCTGTAGCTTGAAAGAGGATATTTAATTTTTTAAAAAAATATTGATATACCACTTTTCTGTTTTGCTTTTGAGATTCTTAATATGGCTAACATCATTTTACAACAATCATACAGTATTGAAATACCCAAGTATAGACGACGCAGCAGGCAAAAATGCCAAGGGACACCCAAGGGACATTGTTACAATTTGATAATGTCAAGCAGGTAGTAAATTTCAATGCATGTATATATGTGAAGTTGCTAGTACTCAGTAGACTTTTCTAAAGGAGCAATTTATAGCACACTCATGTCTGGCCACTCACAGAAGTTTGCAGGTCAATTATATGTCAGCAACAGCAAGACATCTCCTGCCCTTTCTCCCCCTTTCTCCTGTTATCAAAAAGAAAGATCAAGGTTTAACTGGAAGAAACCGTTAATGGTGCAAAATCGGCAGTGTGTAAAGCTGGCGTTGTATACCAGAGTGCTTCAGCTATGGGACGGAATAGAAATAATAATAATAATAATAATAATAATAATAATAATAATAATAGGGAAAAGTGATCCAGTAATTTGAGGCAAAATAGTTTTCCGATGGTCTTTGCTCTAGCTTTCTTTCTCCAAATCATTTTGCTGATTTTTAGCACTTTTACTTTGGATTAAGTCCCAGTGAACTCAATGGGCTTACTTTTGATTAGACATGTATATGATCAAACTGTTAATCTCTGACCCAAAACAGACGTTAATAGTGTAAGACATTTCCCTCTCTTTTACTCTCGAGTAAGCACAGGGTCCCCAATCTGGATTAGTACCCTAGAGTGAATTCCACAATGCTGCAAATATACTCTTGGATTTCATTTTTTTGTAAAATGGCCTGTGATGGAGCACCTCTTCACTACAGTCTTCATCTGAAGTTCTTATCCAGGTGCCTCCTCAGAGGGAAGTTCAGAGGATGGAAACAAGGGAGAGGACCTTTTCAATGGTGGCCCCTCCAATTATGGAACATTCTCCCAGTGAGGTCCACCTGGTCCCAACATTGTCATCATTTTGGCAACAGGTTAAGATTTTTCTCTGCTCCCAGGCATTTGACACCATATGATAAGGTTTTAACTGGTCCTGGGGTTGATTGTTTTAAAATGTTGTTTTTATATACAATGTTTAATATTGTATTTTAAGGTTTTGTCAAGTGTTCAGAGAGCTTTGGCTATTGGGTGGTATAGAAATGTAACAACAACAACAACAACAACAACAACCATGACAATAAAGTAACAGAACAAGTGTTATCATCATCAACCCCAAGCATCCAGCTTTGGTTGCTACAATGTTTGATTCTTTTTAGGACATTATACTACAAAAGTACAGACAGTGTCTGGATCAATTCCAAATGGCAGCACAAAATCTGACATATTAAAAGCGATTTATAGAAATGATCATAATGCTCTGCCTAACCAGGTTTGTAGCAAAATACATTCAGGGAGCATTAGCATTTAATCTAAGCTGTATGGAAGCATCCAACCTAAGGCGCAAAAAGGATACAGCAGTGTGGCTCAGACACCTCCAGCTCTGACCATTAAAATCACACACAACTGCTCAACCATAGAAGTTTTGTAAGTCAATGACTCAAACAGTATTCAGAAACAAGCACAGTACACAGTATTAAATGCAACACTTAATTTTACTACTGGCAGTTAAAAAATAAGCAGCAGTCAGCCAAGCATTAAAATATTAATTCAATTTTCTTTCTCGCTGAGATTTGGAACCTCTAGTCACAGCCACGTTACTCACAATTTACCTGATTAAGGAAAGAACAGTAGCATGTGCTTTGTATAAATGTATCTCAATTTCTTAAGGATGCCAAAGACAGAGGGTTGAACTAGTCCGGAGAAGGAAGGTGGTGTTTAAATTGTGGAATCAGCATGGGGCAAAGAGCTAAATACCCTCCTGCATCACTGATATAGGGCTTTTCTACATGAGGCTTTTAACCCACCACTTTACCAAGGCTTCTGCTTCCGGGTTCTTTGTGGGATTAAAATCAACTCTGTTACATGTGGGGTTTTTTCTGGGGTTTTTCTTTCTCTGCCTTTCCATAAGTTCCATTATGCAACCACTAGGTGGTGCTATAGTATAGCGGAATTGCACAAACACACAGGTTAGAATCATAGAACAGTAGAGTTGGAAGGGGCCTATAAGGCCATCAAGTCCAACATGCCACCATTGACAGAAACACCAGACTTTCTTTGTTAGAAAACACACACATGCTATAATGGTTGCAAACAACAGGAGAGGTCCTGGAGGAGGAGGAGGAGGAGGAGGAGGAGGACATCATGTGAAGCACCTGCAAACTACCTTGAGTGAGGAATCAATGCCTTGTGTAGAAAGGCTCATAGACTCAGGACCAAATTAGATGCAATGCTAAACATGTCACTAGCTACTGCATCTTTTAAATCAGGGGTGCAGAATCTCAGGCACATGGGACAAATCCGGCCTTCTAGCTTCCCCCAAATGGCCATGCTCCCTTCCCATGGTCCCACCCCCTTTCCCCAGATCGTTTGCTCTTTTCCTGGCTTTTGTGCTGTAGGGGCTGGAGATTCCGATTTCGGTGGAGCTGAGAATCAATTCTGGGTTTTAGTCAGAACTCTAAAGGAGCATTTCAAGGTGCTGAACACTATCCCCAAAATGAGTTCAGCACCTTGGATAACTTCTTTAGAATTCCAACTAGTAAAGCCGGAGTGGATTCACTGTGCCCCTGACATCTGAGCCAAAAGCCTCCACTGCCCCACACTATGAGCATCTCTAAACAAGTGTGATCAGCCACTCATGGAAATTTGAGGGTCCATTACATGATGGCATCAACATCCAGTATGTCTCCTACACTATCCCTTGGAAATCTTGCTTTTAAAAAACCAAATGATAATGTGGTAATATCTAGGAATTAGTGTGTAAACTCAGCGTTGCACTATAATCATGCCTCAAGATGCTCTGTCTCGTTAAAGTGAATGGAGCATGCAGAGAGAGGAAGTATTCAGTTTCAAACCACAGTGATGCCCGTGGCTGCCTGAGTAATGGTGCCAATCATAAACCCAGAAAGAAAGCAGAAACAGAAATTCCCACTAAGGCAGCAGGATTTTTTTTAATGTAAAGAAGCTCTGTGGCCTCGATCCAAATCCCCTCCTCAGGAATGCGTTTTGAGAAAGAAAACAACATTGGGATCTCCAAACCTGGGTCTCCCATGTCGCATTTCAAAATGTATTTATGTATTTATTATGGGATGGAAGATTGACTAAATAAATCATAGAATCATAGAATAGCAGAGTTGGAAGGGGCCTACAAGGCCATCGAGTCCAACCCCCTGCTCAATGCAGGAATCCACCCTAAAGCATCCCTGACAGATGGTTGGTAAGTAAATAAGTAAAATGGTTGGTTGGTAAATAGCAGTAAGTACTTGATAGTCAGTGGAGATAAGACAATACTACATACATATCCCTGAGAACCCAGTCTGTAAACCTAATGACTGCTTGTTTCTTTAATACAGGAAGAGTAATGAAGGCTTATGTCTGGGTGGCACTTACTATTTAAATGAATTAGGAGATGAAAACAGCAATGGCTGAGGATATTTGCCTCCCAGTTTGGTTAAAGTGAATTAGATGAAGAATTGACTTTTCACTATTCACATTCCTGACTGCTTTCCTTTTATGTTATCTTGTTTGCATCCATACGAATATCAGCCTGGCAATAAGGCTCCCCCATAGAGATCCTGGAAGCCTTTCGCCTGTTTTCTCAAATGTACCACTTCAATCACTTAAAGCATATAATCCCACAAAACAATTCAGAGATGACCTGTGCCTGCCTAGAATAGAAACGCTGCAGGAGAGTAGAAGGCTCCTTGGATGTGAGTCAGGAAGGTCATTTGGCTTCACTTTTTTTTAAAAAAGGTGGGGGGAGTAAAGATATGTTTGTCTGCATTGCAGGCTGCCATAAAAATCATTCAGTCGCTTAGTTGCTTCCCCAAGGAGCAAAAGATACTGAGGCTGGTTCATTTTGGCAATCCTTGCATTTGAGAAGTGACAGAGGCAATTTAAAAACCATTTCTAAGGGAACATTAGATTTCTCCCCTCCTTGCTTTTTACAAGTCAAGTCTGCCCTATGTGAATTAAAAACACGAACCATTCATTTATCTAAATGGATTTAGCGCAGCTTGGAAAGAGGCTGATGGAGAGCAGATTTAAAGCACGGTGTGAAAAACAACTCAGCCTCTCCAATTTTCGTTATATATTATGCACAATGTGCATCTTGCAGGAGACAGAGTGATCACTGTAAATTTCAATTATCGGCATTTATATTATACAAGTCCCTCTTTTTCCTTAGGATGTGTACAAAGTAGCATTATAAGATCACTACTGATCATGCTCTTTTGATCCATGGTCAGATAAATCACTATATATCACCATTAATGACTAATGCTTATAGTGCTTAGTCAATCAAATGGCTGAGACGGCTATGTACACGTGGAGCTCCTTGGACAGATAGCGTAAAAATCAAGGTCACCTAGTGGCAAGAGAGATGGATTACGATCTGAGATATATGGGCTGAAGTCCTTAAGAACATGAGAAGCACCCTGCAGAATCCGATCAAAGGCTTTTCTCAGGGGTGGACAATATGTCGCTCTCCAGATGTTTTGGCCTACAACTCCCATTATCCATCACCACTGAGTATGCTGGCTAGGATTGATGAGATTGAGATTAATTTAAATCCCATTAATTTTAATGCTCTACTCTAAGCATGCCTAGGTTTGGATTTGACCCACTCAGTGTAATATCTGCACAGGGCTTGGATAAATGGATTTCACAATATGCAGCATGTACATAATACTTCCTGTGTGACCCAAAATAATGAGCAAATGCATGTGGGCCACTTACCCAGGACTCCAAAGCGAATGATTTAGAATTTTGAAGGCTATCAGAAACCTTATAATGCAAAAAGTCAAGTAAGTTAGGTTATTTGTAAGTTAGGGCCAGGTTATTTGAAGGAACGCCTCCTCCCATATGTGCCTGCCCGGATCTTAAGATCATCTACAGGGGCCCTTCTCCGTGAGCCCCTGCCAAAGGAAGTGAGGCAGGTGGCTAGTAGGAGGAGGGCTTTCTCCGCTGTGGCACCCTGGTTGTGGAATGAGCTCCCCAGCGAGGTTTGCTTGGCGCCTACAGTGTATTCCTTTCGTCGCCAGCTGAAGACTTTTTTATTTTCTCAGCATTTTAACACTTAATTTAACTTAAATTTAAACTTTGCTGTTTTAATGCTATATTTTAACCTATATCAATTTTTGCTGTGTGGTTTTAATCCTGGTTGTGCTTTTTATATTGTATTTTGTATTCATGTTTTTAAATTGTTGGTTGTTTTTATGCTTTTCATGGTTTTAATTTTTGTGAACTGCCCAGAGAGCTTCGGCTATTGGGTGGTATAAAAGTGTAATAAATAAATAAATAAATAAGTTCTTGGGCCTGGTAGTTAAGTTATATCTGTTAAACTTTAATGCTGGTGCCTTGTAATTTTGGTATTTGTATGTAGCAATGCTGACTGCGGTCATTTATATTATTTATTAAAATATTTATATTTGGTCTGACCACCACCAACAAAAATGTACCCAAATTTACAATCCAAATATCAGTTTAAAACAACGAACAAAAATACGTATTTATTTGACAGTGCCTAGCCTGCTGCAAACCCTCAATATTCTACCACTATGGCCTGGTTTGCATGTAATATATCTCAATTTACTTGGCTTAGTTTACTATGTATGAACTTTATGCTCATGCACACCTTCCCTTCTCCACAGACCACAATTAAAGACGTTTAATCATAGTTTTCAATTATTATTATTATTATTATTATTATTATTATTATTATTATTATTATTATTTATATAGCACCATCAATGTACATGGTGCTGTACAGAGTAAAACAGTAAATAGCAAGACTATGCCGCATAGGCTTACAATCTAATAAAATCATAGTAAAACAATAAGGAGGGGAAGAGAATGCAAACAGGCACAGGGTAGGGTAAGCAGGCACAGGGTAGAGTAAAACTAACAGTATAAAGTCTGCACAACATCAAGTTTTAAAAGCTTTAGGAAAAAGAAAAGTTTTTAGTTGAGCTTTAAAAGCTGCGATTGAACTTGTAGTTCTCAAATGTTCTGGAAGAGCGTTCCAGGCGTAAGGGGCAGCCGAAGAAAATGGACGGAGCCGAGCAAGGGAAGTAGAGGCCCTTGGGCAGGCGAGAAACATGGCATCAGAGGAGTGAAGAGCACGAGCGGGGCAATAGTGTGAGATGAGAGAGGAGAGATTAATTAATCAATTAATCATAGTTTTCAATTATATCAGAACAGGCAAAGTCTGGTTAACAGGTCTGGAAGGAACCAGGTTCTGTAAACAACTTCTTAATATTCTTGAAGTTCCATATCCTACTTTGCTATCTGTTGGAGATGCTCTAGCTCTGGATTTCTTGCATCCAGCAGGATTTAAATTAGATCAGAGATGGGGAGCTCACAGCTGCAGGCCTAATAAGGTCCATGGGTGTTCCCCATCTGGCCTGACAGCTTCTTTCTCTTGTCCTGCTCCCTCTGTCACAGCACTTTCTCAACACTTAGCAGGAGAAAGCACTTCTCTCTGCTCAGCTGCTGATCAGAGATAAAGGCTTTCCCCTGCAAGGCAGAGGGGGCAGGGCAGAAACATGTTGAGTGATTCAGTCCTGCTTGCTTCCGAGTAGACATGCAGAGGGTTGCCCTGCTTGCCTGTGAGAAGGCTTGGTATTTGGGAGTCTGCTGTTGAGTGATTTAGTGCTGCTTACTTCTGAAAAGAATATACAGTGGCTTATCCTGCGTATTTGTCAATATACGTGCTACTCAGTCTTACTTCTGAGTAGAAATATTTCCTACTATAAACTGGTAACAATGGAATTGGGGGTGGGAGTGGGGGCGTGTGGCCCTACCCACTACTGGAATACAGTTCCCAAGAGCTTCTCTGAAATGGAATTCAGCCTTCAGGGTGAGAAAGGTTTATCAGTTGGGTGACCATATGGAAAGGAGGACAGCGCTCCTGTCTCTTTAACAGTTATATAGAAAAGGGAATTTCAACAGGTGTCTTTTGTATCCATGCAGCACCTGGTGAAATTCCTTCTTCATCACAACGGTTAAACCTGCGGGAGCCCTGCCCTCTTTTGTAACTGGTCAGGAGGGCAGGGCTCCTGTGGTTTTAACTGTTGTGATGAGGAGGGAATTTCACCAGGTGCTGCATGGATACAAATGACACCTGCTGAAATTCTATACAACTGTTAAAGATGCAGGAGCCCTGTCCTCCTTTCCATATGGTCACCCTATTCATCATCCTTGGACTAGATGGCTAACAAAGTCCCCTACAACTCTATGATTCTATGGTCGGTGTTAACCAAATGACAATGCTGGCACATTGTCTGTCTATCTCTAAGTAATACCTCTTGAATACATATTACTCAGTTTTGTAAACAGTGGAGTAGCATACCAGACAACATCAGCTCTCCAATGCCGGTATTGTTTTTAGCAGAGCTGCTAATCTCTGATATCTGATGCCAAGTTGTTTTATTCAGTTTAAGTGCATCTCCGTTTAAAACATATGTTTACTGTCAACGCTGCCTCAAAGACAACAGTAGATGTTTGCGGCAGAATTATAAAAGCTTATTGCTTCTAACAACATAACAACAAAGAATGATTTAGTCCTTGTTTATGCCATTATTGATTAAGTCTGGAATTGTACACACTTAACTTCGGAGTAAGTCCCATTAAACGCAATAAGACCTACTCCTGAGTAGACCCCTGAGGCAACGGCCTCACCCTGCTGAATGGTAGAGCCAGCCCTGGCAATAACACTCAAACATGTATTCCTCTACCAGGAGTCTGAAGTGGTACAGTCAAGGTAGGGGTGTATAATGTAATATTTCTGAATGTGTAGTTCAGATCTAAATCAAGGTTATGTACACTGGAGAGAGCAAAGTTATATTTCTCCTTGTTTGAGCAACTGACTGTTGCTGAGACCTGAATCTGGTTTCTACTACTGGTCATGTCTGTCCAAGGGTAAGGATGAACCATTTAATTTCTGTTTCTGACACTTTTTAGTTTTCCAATCCTCAATTCAGTCTGTCCCATTTCCACACCATTTTTTTTAAAAAAAAGACTGCAAGAAAAACTTATGCATTTTTGTGCACAGCTCTCCTAATATTCATTTCTGTGTACTAATACACTCCCTTTTTGGCTAATACACTCCCTTTTTGCAGGCACTTTCCCCTTATATAATGCTTTTTAAAACATTTGTTTTCCCTAACATACATATTTCCCCCTAATATAAGCAATTGTGTGGGAGGTGGGGTGGGGTGGGGAGAGAACTGCTCTCAAAATTCGGAGAAGTCCGAATATCAAACGATATCTGTGTTCCGCTTTGCACATTGATTTAGGAATGCAAATTTAATAAGTTCTTATAAAAATGTCAACTCAGTGAAATTCTTCCCCCATCCCAACTTAAAGGCGCTTTGCTGTACCTGCATTGTCATCTGGTGGTTCCTGCTGCCAATAAAGAAATACATAAAAGAATTGTAATGGACCAGTAAGTCATCAAATCCAACCTTCTTCCTCCTGCAATTTTTCTACATAATCCTCTGAACATTAGTCCACACAATGCAGACCACAAAACAGATGGCTGAAGAGCAGATAGAATTCGACGATTCAAGGAAAGAGTCAAAGTAGACAAATATTACAGAGGAAATCCTCCTTGCTACTAACCTGAGTTGAGCCTAAATGCAGAGACAAGTTAATTCATTAATGGGCATCTCTCTTTCCTTCTGCCCCTGCCACTTCTGCTTGACCCATACTTGTTAGATGTACAAAGTTCATTGAATAAATGATTAATTTATTTTTACTCCCCTTCTTCCAGCTTGCTGAATAAACCCTAATCCTGATCATGTACACTATTCTAAACTATGATCCTCTCAGTTATGATCCACTTGGTGTTATACCAATCTATTAAAATTATATTCTCACTTTCACGTAGCACCAGTTCACAAGAAATGACAGTCCTTCATGGCTTGATTAACCCCTGAGAGGCCACAACATGGTCTGTTGTAGGGTTATGCAAGGGTTGTTTAACCCTCACATAACTCACAGTGGCGGGTCCACATGATACAACAACCCCCAGTTGGGGGCTGAATATGCAATCTGGCACATAAATAGCCCATGGTGAGCTGCAGCATGTTGTGCAAACCAGGCTGTCATTTCCCCCATAGTTATATTATAAACAGAAGCATAATCTCTGAATACAATAAGTGATTTTCCAGGAAGGAGAAATACAAAAAGATTTTAGCGAGGAAAGGCAATATTCACAGCAAAGATTAAAGGCATTTTCTTCGATATAGTCAAATCTAAATGGAAAGAAGTACTGTATTTTAGAGTATTTGTAGCTAACATTTCTATCCATTATAATAAACAGAAATATAGGTGCTTTTGAGAAGTAATCACATACGGCTTGCAACACTGCAGTGAATGGTGGTGAAAGTGGAGATTGGATAGACTAATTAATGCCGCTTTCTTTTTATTCACACAGAAAACTGGTCCTTTGTGTTGTCCTGGGAATGCCACTTACCCATCTCTACCTCAACATACCTCTTTTAAAAAGAAAGATTGTCTTATTCAGCGATTGAATTGAGGTTTAATTGAGCTTTACCTTGCTCATCATATAATGATGAAAAATAATTCTTTTCTACATATAGCAAGTTTCAAGGTTTTTAGAAGGAAGAGCTAATCGAGCGATGTTCTTTCTGATAAAATGCCCTTTATAAAGCATTTATAAGGAGCTTGGGTGAAGATGAATAATGGATATGTTAATAAGTGGCTAAATCAATGGTTAAAAATAGTGAGAGACCAACAGATTGACTGGCTGGTTATGAGTCATGGGCTGAAAGATGAGAGCAGCTATGATCGCCCCCCTCCCTGGGTGCTCACTCCTTCCATCTGAACAAACCACACAAGCACCTTCAGGATTCCTTTTGTAAACAAGCCTTGAAGCTTCTTCTTTTATCTCTCCTTGACAGCACTTTTCCACTTAAGGTGCAGGAACAATGGTTAGCCTTGCACTTTGTCTCAACCCATGCCAAATTAAGACACATGTCAGGAGCATCCTGCATCACCTGCACTGAGAACATCTGTGTAGGTATAGTGCCACTCCGTTAAACATTTTCTCACTGAGGCTTCCTGCAGAACAATAATGTGTTGAACGGTACATGACTGTCAGTGATGGATGCGATTGCCAAACAGAACTCTTGTGTTTTTAAGGACCTCCTGACTTGGAAGAATCTTTTCCACATCTTTTTATCTCCGTGCCAGGAAATTCTTCACCTGCTAAATTTCTGCCACACAGGAAGCACTTAAAGGCACAGGAAAAGAAGTTGGCAACCTGATGGTGTGTGGTACCCATCAAGTTATACTTCTTGTTACATTGATTTTTCAGCAACCGAGTGCTTAACAGGTGCTGGGCAGTTGCCTACTTGGGAGAAGGTTTGTCTGTTCCCATTTGTTTGGATATGCTCTAATAAGTCTCCTCCTTGAGTGGCTTTACCTCTCACTTTGCTATAACTATATCCCCTTAACAGGCTGACAGATGTAAAATTTTCAGAATGATTTCCCCCTTAACTGCTTCAGTAGCTGGTGCTTCAGTCAAACTTTGATAATCAGATAAAGACAGTGAAACACACATACACCACAGAGAGAGTTGCTCCTTTAAATAAAGATTTTAAATGTCAGTTGACATGAGGTCCAGTGTTGGAGGGGGGAAGCATTATGTGCAGTGTATATTAAATAAGAAAATAAAAGGCTGGCTTTAAGCCTCCCAAATAGAAAGAAATTGTTATATGGGGAACAGGCAAGTCTTGCTTTCCCCCTTTTTTCTTTTCTCTTTTCTTTTTAAAGCAACTATATAAAGCAATAGTGGCTGGTGGCTCCAATTTTGGTGGGACTGTGAATCTGTTCCAGCCAGAACTCTAAAGAAGCTATCCAAGGTGCTAAACTCAGCCTGGGGATTGGTTTCAGCACCTTGGATAGCTCCTTTAGAGTTTTAACTCATTCTGAGTGAAATCCAGAATAGATTCACTTCCTCACAGGATTCAGAGCCACCAGACTACACTGGCTATGGGCTTCCTCTAAGCACAGCCCCCTTCTCTCCTCCCTCAACAAGACTAGAACCAGCAACCTTCTGATCTGCAAGCAACAGCTCCATATGACCACCCAGGTAGCCGCAAGGTGACTTTATAAGATGGATATCTATTATTTCTTCGGAACATGTGTTTCTTCAGTAAGGCTATTTAGAAAGCATATAGCAAATTGTGCAAGCAAAATTAAGTAGTGATGTCACTCTTCTAGAAAGCAGAACACAGAACTAAATCAGCCATGACATCAACAAAAATATTTGTGGGTAAAGTAGCTAGGGGGAGGCAACAAAAGAAAACACCACCTTTCACAACTCATGGACAGGTTCATGAATAGGCCATTTCCTAAAATAATAAAATATTTTTTTTAAAAAATGAATAGGCCATTTTGACTCAGTCCTACAAGTGTCTTCCACAGCAAAACTAAATTTCATTGACAACCAATGTAGAACATTTGTTTGTAAGAGGTTACCCATAGCAGAATGCAGATAATCCTGTCACATTTTGGAGATGGTTAGAAACATATCAGGACAAGGAGAAGTGCAGGTGACCTCTCCCATGGATAACTTGCAGGTTCCAACTTGAGATTTGGCTAAAGCCAGTCATCTTTATTAAAGCAACAAGCCAGAGGCATTGCCTTGTCCTGCATCCAAGGTCATAAAAGAAGCTGTCAAGGGAAATCAGGAGCTGAAGTGAAGCAAAGCAAAGAGTTGGATACAGCAGAAGGACAGGGACATCAGGGAACAGGAGGTACAGCTATGTATGCCCATTTTCTCAAGATGGAAACATCTGAAGCTGGAAGCAGAGTAATTTTGGGGGAAGGGCCATTGCTCTGTAATAGAGCATATGTTTAACAGTATATGAAGACAGTCGAAGGTTCTATCCCTGGCAGCTCCAGGGAGGGATGGGAAAGACTCCTGCTTGAAACCCTGGAGAGCTACTGCCAGTCAGCCTTGAGAATATATTGAGCTAGATCAGGAGTGGGCAACTTGTGGCTCTCCAGATGTTTTGGTCGACAGCTGCCATCATCCCTTGCCCTTGGCCATGCTGGCTAGGGCTGATGGGAGTTGTAGGCCAAAATATCTGGAGGGCCACAAGTTGTCGACTTCTAAGTTAGGTCTGAGAGCTTTACCTTTGCTGTCGCCATGGTGTCACCTCTAATGAGAGGGCACAGCCAGAAGCGGCCGCAAGATTCTCATGGGAGGTCTCATGAGACCTCACAGGAGTTTATGTGGGTCTCGCAAGATTGCTCACAGGAGCTCATGTGACTAGGGAAGGAGAGGGGGTGTGGTAATTCTAGAGAACCCCGCCAAGTGGTCTCTCAGTGCAGCATATGCCATAGTAGAAGAGTAGTTGATGGGGCTCTCCAGAGCACCCACTGGAGGCTGTGGCGGCTGGCCTTCCTGGCAGAGGCAGGGAGGAGAAGAGCAGCATAATTTGCCACTCCTCATCCGCTGACTGATGTGGGTGCCTAACCCTGCCTCATGGGTGGGTCAGTCCTGCCAGCCACCTCTGGAATGCGGCCCCCAAGAACTTCTCCAAAAATGAATTTGGCCCTCAGTCTAAAAGAGGTTTGCTATCCCTGCCCTAGGTCTATCAGTTTCATTTCAGTCACTTCACCTTCAGCACTTAGTTGGCTTTCATCTCTCCTCTCACCCTCTGAATCAGAGTACAAAAGGCTGAGTAGCCTACAGTGTCTCCCTGGTAGGGAAGTTGTGACTGTCTGCTTGGGTCTGCAAGGGCAGTGGACCCCCCCCCCCATGTCCAGCCCTCATGGACCCAAGCATATGTGCCTGGTGCAAGGATGGACTCACACCTGAGCGCTTACAAGCCCCTAAGAGTGCTTGGGCATGGGTCCTCCCTGGCTTCTGGGATTGCACCCTTTCCCCCTGCTGCATTAATGGTGGTTGCCATTAACACAGCAGAGGAAATACAAAATTTCTTTCTCCTCCTGAGAGCCATGATTTAAAGTAATCATGGGGCTCTTTGCTTTTAGTATATCTATGACTGGAAACTATGATGGCCATAATGGGGAAATGGATTGTTCAATGCCTATCAGTGTGCATTTACTTTTGAATAGATTTTGCAAGCCACAAAGTAGAGTTAATTTCCTGGATGGTGCTGGTTCAAAAAGTAGATTTTTTAAATTATTTTGAGATTTTAGTAATGCTGAAGTTACGGAATAAAACAAGATGACAAATACTAAGAACAGAGCCATGCCCAATTCATTGCAAAGACTGTCAAGGGTCAACACAAAAAAGTCTGAGCTCACCAAGAAGAAGCTATTACAAAGCAAGGCTTCCTGTCAGAAAACAGAAATTTTCCTTTCATGCAAAAAACAGGAGATGATCTCTGGAAAATGCTGATTCTTCTCCTGTATAGAACACTGAAGTCCTTAGGGCCCTTTGTTCTAATAACTGTTAAATAAATAAAGTCTGAGGAAATGGGGGGGGGAGACCATCTGAGAAAACCAAGTTATTTTAAAAAGTAAATACAAATAAAATGCCAAATGGGAGTTGGGAATATACTTGTAGTTCCCACGCCAAATCTTCCAACATCAACACTGTGGTTTGGCTGAGCATTATCAGGAATGGCTCACCATACACATTCCCATGACATGACTCACAAATGCTCCACTTCCTGACCATGCTTCCTTTGGCTCATTAGTTTAAGCTCTGTGTTGAGCTTGAATTATTAGTGATGTCATGCATCTTCAGTTCAGGCTATAAACTGTGGTCCCCAAGCCTTGGATTAAGACAACATCAAAACTCAACGATAATGTGCAGCTGATTTAATAGGTCATTGAGAAATTTGGCTAGGCACAATTTGAAAATGCTGGCACGATCATCAAATAAAATCCATTTCTTAGTTCATACACTAGTGCAAATGTATTTTGTCCAATATCAAATGTGGATTACTAGAGGCAGCATCTTAAGGCTATTATTTATGCACACTTTCTAAAGAACAGTCTTTCATTATGAGAATATGTTATAGTGAGCCTCAGACTCACACACTCCCCACCCCCCTTAAGGGATGGATTACAGCCATGATGGGCTCTGGGATAGCAGTCTGTGAAGGGCCCCTACCTTGCAGTGGTGACTGATAGTGTTTCCTTCACATGTGGGTTTTAGATTAGAACTACATTAAAACCCAGAAAGACAGGACTCTATAGAACAAGCCTAAATGGTCAAGAATACACATTATCTTCTGTACTATGATATGGTGACTCTACTCACATGCTGGGAAACTGAGCCTGTCTTGGAGCACCCCTAAATGTCCATCAGTAAAAGATACGTTAGATCAATAATTTTAATAAGGAATGGAAGAAATAATTCTGCTGGGTATTTTACAGAGAGGATTAAAAAAGAACCTTTCTCCTTACAGCTTCATTATTTCCAGAAAGTTTACATCTTTAGTCTTAAAGGAGCTCTTCGCTCCTCTGATGCCATGTTTCTCACCTGCCCAAGGGCCTCTACTTCCCTTGCTCGGCTTCGTCCATTTTCTTCTGCTGCCCCTTACGCCTGGAACGCTCTTTTCCAGAACATTTGAGAACTACAAGTTCAATCGCAGCTTTTAAAGCTCAACTAAAAACTTTTCTTTTTCCTAAAGCTTTTAAAACTTGATGTTGTGCGGACTTTATACTGTTAGTTTTACCCTACCCTGTGCCTGCTTACCCTACCCTGTGCCTGTTTGCATTCTCTTCCCCTCCTTATTGTTTTACTATGATTTTATTAGATTGTAAGCCTATGCGGCAGGGTCTTGCTATTTACTGTTTTACTCTGTACAGCACCATGTACATTGATTGTGCTATATAAATAAATAAATAAATAATAATAATAATAATAATAATAATAATAATAATATAAACATTTTATTACATATCTGTTAGAAAGCATTTGGAAGGGCAGGGAGTAAAGGCTGGGTATCTATATATAAATACCTTGTCTTAAATATATTGTTCATAATTCTAAAAGAAATTATTTCATAATCCAAAGTTGTTCAATTTTTCAGGAAAAAACAAAAAACGTTTTGAATTTTTCCTGGACCTTCACATCTCTGCTGCCATCTCCTGTATCCAAAGCAGAATTTGAGGCTAGGGCATGGGCAATGTATACTTGCCATAACTGGAAGAGGGAAGCCAGCCAACAGATGCTTAAAATTTAATGTATCGAAGACCTAAGCCACTTTTTGAACTTGGGGGAGTTCATAGTAGAGTCAGCAATTCTGGTGGGCACCTATTGTTAAAGTGGCTCAGGAATTAAAATTCAGCAGCCTATGCAGAACAGGGATGTATGAGCCCTTTTGGATCTTCATCAATTTATTGACAACATCAACGTCAGGATGTTCAACCTATTAAAATAAGTATTTTCATTTGTCCAGTGCATACAGGTTTGCTATTTCTATGCTTTATAGCTGAAGTTGTAAAGCACACAGTTGTTCATGAGTGCAGCGCAAAGGAGATATTCGCCCTTGAGCCCTAAGCTGACATAAAATATTTACAAAGGTTATGTAGCAAGCTGTTTAGTTCAGTTAGGGTGTAGATTTGAAATTTCCCCGAAAAAAAGAGTCTCTGGGAAGTGTTTACGATTTATAAGTGGCATTGTAAGTGAAATTCTTACGCTGATCCTGCTTACGCAGTCAAAGTAAATGTCACCTATTTTAAATAAATAGTGCCTTTACTGTAAATCCTCTGAGGCAACTGTCTTTTCCCCCCTTTCACCTACCAGTAAACCTTTTTGTTATTGCTCTGTTACGATCTCTTTCCCTTGAGGGCCATACAGACGAAGTGCTAAATCATTTCTCTTTCAAAATAAGTTGAGCACCTATCTTTACCACCCCGAAGTTAAAAGGTAAAATGCTAGTGTAAGCAGAATTATTCTTTAAAATAAAACAGTATGATTTAAGCTGTGCTTAAACATATAATCCTTGAACTCAAGAGTTCAGTCTACTTTCCTTCAAATCTTTTCAGATGTTATTGTTGATTTCAGTGAACTGTGAATTGCTGCTGCCTTTACTAGTGTAGCTCTACTTCATTTTGTGTTAATCAACTATGTAAAGGATAGGGAGCAGAGTTGGCATCAAGGTAGGCATGGTTGGGCAGCTGTTGAGGGCCTACACTCCAGCAAGGGCCTACTGACAAGGTCATCCCGGAGTTGCTCCACCTCTTTACCATGGCAACCAGCTTGTTCACCTCCTCTCACTCTGGACCAGACGACGATAGTGGGGAGAAGGAACAGAAATGTACTTTGCCTCTGTCTACTTCCTCCCTGGTTTTCTACCTGTCAAGCAAGCAAGTGGTACCTATTTTGAGGAAGAGGATGAGGAGCAATAGCAGATGCTGATATAGGAACATAAGAAGTGCCCTGCTGGATCAGACCAAGGGACCATCTAGTCCAGCACTCTGTTCACACAGTGGCCAACCAGCTGTCCACCAATGACACACAAGCAGAACATGGTGCAACAGGACGCTCCCACCCATGTTCCCCAGCAACTGCTGTATATAGGCTTATACAATCATGGTGAGAAGGGAGACTCATTGAAGGAGGGTGCCCATTGAGTGTGTCTTGCTCAAGGGCTCTCAAAAACCTGGCTACGAACTGGAATTATGAATATCTTTGATTTAATGCTTGCCTCTTCCATAAACTCACTAGATGGTCTTAAATAAGCCACTATCTCTCAATCCTCAGCCCCATAACAGCCTTACAGGGTTGATGTAAGGATTCTTGTCATAGTGACAGATGCAAAGAGGACCAAATACTCAAAAAATCTTTTATAAATAATGACGATAACAAGAATAATTAATTAGCTATGTTCTCTAAGTAGAACATACTTAAATGAGTATAGATTAATTACAGCTGAAGTTGGGCCTTCTATATTTGGGCACACTAAATTCTTAAAAATCAAGAGTAAACTCTTATGGGGCTAGGTTCTTCCTCCAGTTATGGTGATTTCCCAATTTGTATTCTTCAGAGTGGAGCCGACTTGCTACATATAGAAGGGTATAAGGACAGAACTACATACTGTGAAGTGAACTCAAGGTTTCTAAACCCATGTTATTCTTATAACGCTAATCTGATGGCAGTGGGGAGGTTTTGTAGGGGTGAATTGGCAGGAAGGCAGTACTCAGCCTTCCTACCCTTTCTCCCTTGCAAATACCTTCACCTGCCCTTGTATTCATGTTAACTGTCAGGGATTGGTAAATACATGTTTGTTATCAAAATGTGTGGTTCTCTTGTAAGTATACATACTGTACATTCCAACCAGCTGGGAAAGAATGTTTTGTAAGGGCTTCAAATACTACCTATTTCTTCTCTGTATTTTTCAACTTCTGATTGCAGCATCTGTAATTTCTCACCCTGTGACCTGGTGAGAATCAGCAGCAGCAGCAGCCTCTCCTCCTTTTGGCAAGCAGTGAGGCCTTTGTGATTTTATGTAAGGCAAAAGCTGCAGTGGCAGCCGCCCAAGATGAAGGTAGAGTTTCTGCAATATATCTCAGATACCAGTAGCGAACTCAGGTGATTGAGTGCCTATCAGTTCTGAAGTGAAATGAGGCCACCCAAAAATAATGTGGCAGCTTCTACATACTTGAGGTATTCCTGAGGTGCACAGAAGTACATAAATTTGTAAATTAATTTAAAAAAAGTAAAGAGAAAAGAACCAAAACAGCACAACTAAGACTATTTACCTATCTAAGACTTTTTCAAAGCTGCCTTTAAGGAAGAATCTGTTGGGGTGAATTTTCTCCACAGAGGAAAGAAAGGACTTTAAAGAGTTAAAGTGCTTGGCAGATTTGTCTCTGGACTGCAGCAGGTGTTCAGACCAGAGCCTGGCAGTTTTGGCCTATGTGCAAGACCTGGAGTAGAGACAATTGGTTAATTGAACCAAAGGAAAAGTATTTAAGATGTCCCTGTTTAAAGGCATCTTGTTGTCATTTTGTGGTGACTGCTGTCACTGTTATTATCTTTGTACTGTCTGCTGCTGTTGGTGAAGTGTGCTGTATATATTGATGACCATATGTAAAGGAAAGTTTGTTTCAGTAAAGTTATTCTTACTGACAAAATCTGTGAGTATTGACTTTTCCTCAGTAAGCCTCTCAAGTCAGAAACTTAGTGAATCCAGCTATCGCATGTGCTACGCACTCTGCAAAATATTCAATTCCACAACAGAATCCTCTCAATGTGGTCTAAAAAAGAAAAACCACACAAAGTGGACACAATAAAAAGCCATAAAAACTCATTTCTATAAAATCCAGAAGAACAGAAATTGTTGATAAAAATAATTAAAAACTAAACATCAATAAAAACCAATGGCCTGGACTTAAGAGAAAACAGGTGGGTCTTTAGAGGATTCTTGAATATCTGCAAAGGACAGGCCTGATGAACTGACCATGGAAATTGATTCCAGAGGCACAGAGCCACCACTGAGAAGGTCCCCTGTACTCACCAGCCTAACCA
This sequence comes from Elgaria multicarinata webbii, assembly GCF_023053635.1. Lineage (NCBI taxonomy): Eukaryota > Metazoa > Chordata > Lepidosauria > Squamata > Anguidae > Elgaria > Elgaria multicarinata. The sequence continues at coordinate 107,906,731 of NC_086175.1, read as the reverse complement.
CCCTTGGCGGCAGGCAGGTAAGAAAGGCCTCTGTTGGTGACCTCAAAGTGCAGTCAGGCTTGTATAGGAGAAGGTGTTCCTTTAAGTAGATTGATTTATTCAAGTAGCTTGGGACTGAGCAGGAGCCATGGGATGCTGAAGATGTCAGTTGGAGAAAAAGTGGAAAACAAGGGATGGAAGTGAATTGGCATACTTGAATATTAATCGTTTATAATATCCTGGAGGATAGCATGGCTGGCTGAGGCCCTGAACAGGAGCACTTGCAGGTCCCTCTTTCAAGCATTAATAAATGTTAAACTAGCAGAATGACTGAACCAAAATGCAGTGGGCATGCTCAGATTGTGCTGTAAGATAAACCACACCCAGAATTCAGTGTCAATGCAAATCTAAATTTAAAGATATCATAAAGGCACGCTGAAGAGGAATGCAAATCAACACAAGATTCAATAGCGATGCAAACATGTGCTCCTGTGAATGAACTTACAAATGGACATATATCAGCATATGTTGTACACGTGAGATTTCATTTGTGACATTTCAACCTGAATTCCTAATAACAAAGTGTTGGGTTTTTGTTTTGTTTTTAAATCTAAATTTAAAGGCATCTAGCCTACACACACCCTCGAACTATATGTCTGAAATCTGGCGAGTTTCATCCCTTTACAACTGGCTACTGTGCCTGTGAATGTCATCCAATTCTGTCAAACAACAAACATGTTACAGTTTATTTCTAATAATTTATTTATTTATTTATTTATTTATTTATTTATTTATTGCACTTATATACCGCTCCCATAGCCAGGGCTCTCTGGGGGGTTTACAGAAATTCTAAAATTGAGATAAAAACAAGTATACAAAATTTAAAACTCTAAAACACAGAACATACACACATAAAGCATTAAAAACCGATTAAAAACTAAACATGCGTGTGATTAAGATGTGCCGCCATATGCCTGGGCAAAGAGGAAAGTCTTAACCTGGCGCCGGAAAGATAGCAGCGTAAGAGTCAATAGAAGGCATGAACCTTTGTATTTCCGGATTGAGATTCTGATTCAGCCTCTGAATCAGTCCCAGCTGAATCAGGCTGTTTTCTGAATTGCCAAATCTGTGTCTGAACCAAATCTTGTAGTTGGTGCACAGCCCTAATTAGTATTTGGTAGCATTCAATTTTCATGGATGATAGTGATCGCTTAGAGTCTATGTAAGTTTTCTACTAAGCTTTTATAATACTCCCAAAGCTTCTGTTTTAAGAAAATAGTTTCCTAAATACAAACTTCTTCACAAACATTTAGGCAGAACTAACGATGTCCATTCCAATATGATGTCCACTCCTGCACTAGCACTGCAATCTCCATTCATTCATTTAATATATTTCTATACCGCCCCATAGCTAAAGCACTCTGGGCAGTTCACAAAGATTAAACCTTCCCTGTGCCAAAAGGAAGTGCGACATGTTCATTGGGAATAGGAACCACTCCTTATCTGCAACTATGGCTAATACTTGTCATCAGTGATTCCCCTTCAATGGGACTGGGGGCCATGGCATTTGGCTGATCCAGTCCGATCTGTGCAAAATTCAGTCGGAGTCTCCCCAGTATAACTACAGCATCTGGAAAAGCCCCAGTACCTGTAAACATCTCAGGATCATTTAAGCCTAATTAAACCAGTGCTGAAGGTTGTTGGGGAAAGAAGAACAGTGCACCTTTGGAGGACTTCTGCAAGCCAATGCTTCCAAGTTTATGTTACTTCCTTAACAATATTTAATTTTCAAATGCTGTAAAATGTCATTCGTTCACGGATAAAATTGTCCATACATTAAAAGTTGAGAGCAATGAGTGAATGAATGAATGAATGTTTCAGTGATGATCTGACTTTAAAAGAGTTGCTTGATGGAAAGCAGGGAAAGGCAGGCAACGTGGTGTCCTCTAGATGTTTTGAACTACAACTCCCATAATCCCTGTTCACTGGCTGGGGCTTATGGTAGTTGCAGTCCAAAAATATGGAGAGCAGCAAGTTGCTTACTCCTGATTTTTAGACCAATGAACGTTATCGCAGTTGTTGGGGTACTCAGAAAGACAATAAACCCTTGTTTCCCTAGATATCAAATACCTGCTGATGTGGTCATGATAAGCAAAACCCAATTTTACAGGTTACTATTCAAGTGGGAAATCTAACCTTGGAATTGCCTATCAGGATTTACATGCCCAAGAGGAGTGGTTTAGCATTTTAATGAAGCTACTGAAAGCACATGAAGAGCAAATAGATAGTAATTGATAGAATAAGTATCCTCACACTAAATATATAATGAAGAGTGAATATATTGAACTCTCAACAGATGGGTAATCAGTATAACCAAATGCACGTGTCCCAGAAGCATCACTTGTGATTTACTGCTGGAGCACACAGAGTGCGTGCTTCCTGAAGAGGACAGGGGGAAATATTAAAAACACACATACATCATTTTAGATGAATCATCTAGAAAGGCACTACATTGTCTTGCGTCACAGAAAGCAGCATTAAACAGAAAAGGACACCACAAGGAATTATAGCCTTTGCCTAATTGCAAATGAATTTCCCCACTGAGAAGTGGACTTGTGACTTAACAGTACACTGCTGGCCCAGAAGAATTCTGTCACAATTCAGCTGTGAGGAAAGTGGAACATAGGAACATGGGAGCTGGCTTATACAGTGGGGGCTAGGGGCTCTGATGTCAGTGGGGCATTGAATCTGCTCTGGGTTTCAGTCAGAAGCAGTCAGAACTCTAAAGGAGCTATACACACACCTTGGATAGCTCCTTTAGAGTTCTGACTGCTTTTGACTGAAACCCGGAGCCCCACTGACACTGGAACCACCACCGGCCTCCACTGTTCTTGTACCATTGGTCAATCTAGCTTAGTACTCTCTACAATGACTTCTCCAGGTGGCGCCTCAGACAGGGAGCTGGCTTACGTAGCTTGGCCCAGGTTTTCCCCAGCTAGGGAAAGGCTGAGCGGAGCAAAATCCACAGAGCTGGCAGCTTTTCTACTCCATTGCCTTTCCAGTGTGGGGCAGTTTACAGAGCAGCAAATCGGGCCCAGACGGCTTTGTTCCTCCCTCACTTTCCAAGCAAGGGAAGACAACAATGGAGCAAAGTGGCTGTGCTGTGGCTCAGTTGTGCTCTCACCCCCCTCTCACCTCTGGCTGAATGGGCTTAGCGGGCCAAATTTGGTCCACAGGCTGGAGGTTCCTCACTGCTTCCCTAAGTGATCCAGGGAAGCACCCTTTCTTTATGCATTCGCTCCTCTGCTCCCCTATAGCTGGGGAAGTTGTGGGTTTAAGCAAATGACTGATTAAAACCCTGGAGTAAGATAGCAATGCCGGCCCCAGGATTTTGGGAGCTCTTGGGTAAGATGTCCTCAGTAGGTGCCTATCTTCCTCCCTACAGCTATCTCCTTGATCTCCCACCACCTCTGGGCTCGATCCCAAGTGCTTCCCAGAGAGAAAGGGCAAATAACTAAGCAGGCATTGATTGCTGATGCTCCTTCTTCTCACTTGTCTTGTCTGCTGATGCTCTCCCTTTGGGACAGAGTGGGTAAGCAGGTGTCAATGGCAAGAGGCACAGCAACAGAACCAGGGGGCTGCGGTGGTCAGCAGTTGCCCTGCTCCAAAGATGTGTGCCAACCACTGCCACTGGCTCTCCAAGGCAAGGGGCCATTTGGATTTGGGATGGGCACCCCTCCTGCATCTTCTAGGGTTGAGCATAACCAAAGCATCAGCTAGCCAGGGTGCCCTCAAAAGCATGGTTGAACCAAAGATTTGTATGCTGGTGTAGCCACTCGACACTTAGGTGCATTGATTCCAGCTGGACATCAGGAAAACCTTCCTGACTGTTAGAGCAGTACGACAATGGAACCTGTTACCTAGGGAGGTTGTGGGCTCTCCCACACTAGAGGCCTTGAAGAGGCAGCTGGACAGCCATCTGTCAGGGATGCTTTAGGGTGGATTCCTGCATTGAGCAGGGAGTTGGACTTGATGGCCTTGTAGGCTCCTTCCAACTCCACTATTCTATGATTCATATCGCTAACATTAGAATGGGTTTCATGTTTGTGAATACTAGCTCTATCATTTCAAAGAATATATCATTTTATAACTGTTCTCTTGTAGCTCTTCAGTGAGAAGTAAGTCCTCTTTTCATTCACAACGATAACTGCGCCCCAACATAGAGACAAAGTACTTCAGTATCCTTGCATGGAAGCTGCTTTGCAGAAATCATAAGTTTCCTATAGTTCTGATTCCTTTCTTTGCAGTACACAATATAAGCTTGAAAGCATATGTAGTAAGTTTTAATCTGTATTCCCTTCCCAACTCCAAAACTATTTTAATTACATAGAAGCAGTACAATTAAATTATCTCCCACCACCACTTCAGAACTACATTTCAAAATATTGAATATTTGAGAGTTTCCATATGTTACTCAATTTTTCTTCCATATTATATTTCATAGGTCTCTAGGGTTGGAGAATTTATGTTAACATTTGATGCCATTAAGTCTTTCTGGAGTTAAACCATTTTTATTTAATCATTAATGTTTTTAGTGCAACAACTGACCCTAGGGAGAAATGGGTAATGTAATATTCTAGAGCATTTTCAGAACTGAAAGAACAACTTGACTGGAGAAAGTGCTCACTCTTTAGAGCCACTTCACCTCCAAAAAATGTATACCGAAAAAAGTTCTCTTTCTGAACAGGACTTCTTTATAACTGAAATATACGATTAAGTCCAGAAATTAGAGATTGTTCACATTCTCTGCTCTGCCATTGACTGAAGCTTCAATACACACATTCACCCTGTCCCAGCACTGGGCCAGACTTCTGTTTCACCCTCAAAAGTGTGTGTGTGTGTGTATGGAAGAAAACTTTAAACAATAGTATTTTTATCAATAGAGGAATAGAGAAACTCCAACCTTGAAAGCCCGGCCAAATGCCTCAAACAGATTCGTAAGACTTCTTTACAGAGCTTCACATGGAATGGAGGCTTGAACGCTCCACGTTTCCCCCCCCACACTGCATTAGCCCTAAGCTATATTCACCAAACTGAAAACTTCTCGCACCAACAATATTATGATTGGATTTTCAATTTGTTTATGGGGGATAAAAAGTCTATCTATCTAAAAAGTTTATCTATTATTACTTCTTTTCAGTGTTTCTGAGGAAGCAACACGCGAAAACAGGAATTATATACTGGTAAACTATCGTATGTCCGGTTTTGAAATAACGAATGAGACCTATACGTGGCTCAATACTATTGATTATTACTGCTATTGTACTACATTACAATTGTTTATAACTTTTATGTTATCTGCTAAAGATTGTTTTTGTTACAATTATGTTGAATTTTTGTTCTTATTATACATTTTTTGGTTCGTTATAACTGTTCACCCCGTTTTGACTTTTACATTTTTACTTTAATAGTTGTGTGCTTTGTGCACTATTTTGTCTGCATTAGGTATGTACCTCCCCGGACATTAAGATCATCTACAGGAGGCCTTCTCCGTGAGCCCCTGCCAAAGGAAGTGAGGCAGGTGGCTACTAGGAGGAGGGCTTTCTCCACTGTGGCACCCCGGCTGTGGAACAAGCTCCCCAAAGAGGTCCGCCTGGTGCCTACACTGCATTCTTTTCGTCGCCAGCTGAAGACCTTTTCATTTTCTCAGTATTTTAACACCTAAATTTAAACTTTGCTGTTTTAATTCTGTATTTTAATCCTATATCAATTTCTGCTGTGTGGTTTTATCCTGGTTGTGCTTTTTATATTGTATTTTGTATTTGGGTTTTTAGATTGTTGGATGTTTTATTATGTTCTTAATGGTTTTAATTTTTGTGAACCACCCAGAGAGCTTCGGCTATTGGGCGGTATAAAAATGTAATAAATAAATATGAACTGTTATAAGCATCACAGCTATATCAGTTACACTCTGCGTCTATAGGATATTCCGTTCCTGTTTCTGCAACTAAGAACTAAACAACACTGTCACACAGTTTTTCTCCTATATTTCCATGTTAACAATTAAATTCAGTTGCAGAGCCTGCAGTGTGCAACCAAAAGAACATTTGGTGGGGCTGGGAAGAAAGGCCTTTCCCTCTGACAGTTTTCCTCTAAAAAACCCCCCTGCTCCACCCAGCTGCTTTTCTATCCACAGAAGAAAAACTGCTGGGGAGAGGTGGTTTTAGGCAGGAAAACATCTGGAGACGTAGGAGGTCCCTGCTCCCACACTGATCTTCTGCTGCAACTTGCATACTTTGTAGTTACACTTTATAAGAAAAATTACACAAAATCATTTGTCACATCTACTTTGGCACTAAACACACAGTTTAATACATTGGTGAAAATGGTCTAATTTAGATAATAAATTGCAGTGCAATCCTAAACTCAATTTCCGTTGCATGAGGATGAGACAGATAGTGCTGTCTTCTGGCCTTCACTGATTCTCCTTATGCCTGCCAATTCACACATCCACTTGGAGATGTGCTCCACTGGGGAGAGAAACTCGCAGTGGGGTTGGGAAAGGTGTGTAGTGGGGTGGACCATTGTCAGAGAGGGTTCCTGCAGCATCCAGACTCCCTCCACTCCAAGGACATACCACCAAATGACATGACTTTATTAAGGCAGCAAAAACACTGCAGCCCAAACTCAACTTTATATGCTTATTAGATATCGTTCCTCAAAAGCCTCTAACTTCTTGCCATGGATGGTAATGACAAAATTATGGAGCATTCAGGTCACCAGCATTATAAAAGCTGTGGCTGATTGATCAACTGCATACCTATCTTGCAACGACCTCGTGCGTATATAAAACTTTAAACATTAGACATATTACATTGTAAGCCTTTGAGCACAACCATTAAAAAAATTCTCTTCAGGGCTTGAATCTGTTGCATGTGCTTATTAAATAATCATTAGTAATTATAATAAACCATAATATTGGTTGTGAAGTGGATGTAACCTTTTGGGTACATTTTCAAGTAGCTTGGCATTAAAAGGTATCTTGCTGAAGCTACTTGCCAGTTAATCAGCTTTCCATTGTTCGACAAAATACCATGCACAGTAAATGGTATAGGCAGCGTTTCCTCACCATCTGTTTATGTCTTTTGGTATAAGGAGTCCCAGAAGGAGAGGAGCCAACACTAAGAGCTTCTTCAATATCCACGTTCAATTGTTCCAACTTCTTCATCAGGCACCACATAGAATCGGACCATTCACTCTCCTCTACAGACTCAGTCTAAAAGGAAAAACACAATGCAAAAAACACATCAATGGTTTCCCCCAATTTGTAAAATGTTCAATTACTTTTAAAGAAAACATCTGATTGATCGACTGGCTATCTGTCTTAGTGTGATCTCATCCACTTCTTTTGACACTATTGGAACACACATGGAGAAGCCCCATCTGGACAGACGCTTCCCCCACTACAAAGACCATGCGGCACCAAATGCCTGAGTGAGAGTCAGAGAGGAAGGCAAGCCAAGACACCATCAGTACATGCCTGCTCTTGCATCAGCTCCTTATGCTGCTTTCCTCCCCAGTCTTCAGATGAACTAAACATTTTAAGTGCATGGGGGGAATTGTTTTGGGGAAGAGGTCCTCGTTTTTGTTTTTCCTTTTTTCTGTTTTAGTTCTGTATTTTGAAATTCTCTTTTTCAACCTGTTTGCTTCTTTGCCCCCACCACCACCCCACAATGTCTCTCCTCATGGTTTCAAGGTTAAGTATGGCTTTGTTTATTTGCTTATTTATTTATTACATTTCTATACTGTCCAATAGCTGAAGCTCTCTGGGCGGTTCACAACAACTAGCTCACGGTCTAGCTCCTTCCTATCTCTCCTCTCTCATCTCACACTATTGCCCCGCTCGTGCTCTTCGCTCCTCTGATGCCATGTTTCTCGCCTGCCCAAGGGCCTCTACTTCCCTTGCTCGGCTCCGTCCATTTTCTTCTGCTGCCCCTTACGCCTGGAACGCTCTTCCAGAACATTTGAGAACTACAAGTTCAATCGCAGCTTTTAAAGCTCAACTAAAAACTTTTCTTTTTCCTAAAGCTTTTAAAACTTGATGTTGTGCAGACTTTATACTGTTAGTTTTACCCTACCCTGTGCCTGCTTACCCTACCCTGTGCCTGTTTGCATTCTCTTCCCCTCCTTATTGTTTTACTATGATTTTATTAGATTGTAAGCCTATGCGGCAGAGTCTTGCTATTTACTGTTTTACTCTGTACAGCACCATGTACATTGATGGTGCTATATAAATAATAATAATAATAATAATAATAATAATAATAATAATAATAATAACTAAAACCATACAAGACGATAAAACACAATATAAAAGTTTAAAATGACAGTATAAAAATAATGATGAAACAAAAGCTAGCAGCAGTGCAAAGATTTAAAATACAATACTAGATATAAAACAGTAACTCAAAAACCAAAAGGCCTGGGAAAATAAAAAAGGTCTTCACCTGGCGCCGAAAGGAACACAATGTAAGCACCAGTCAAACCTCTCTGGGAAACTCATTCCACAACCGGTGTGCCACGGCAGAAAAGTCCCTCTGCTTAGTACCCACCCACTTCATGTTCTGTGGTGGGGGTTCCTAGAGAAGGGCCACTGATAGGGTCTGGAAAGAGACGATCTTTCAGGTAACCTGGCCCCAAGCGGTTTACAGCTTTGAATCTTAATACCGGCACATTGAATCAGGCCCAGAAATGGGCTACCAGTCAGAGCTTTATCACACCAGCATTATACTGTGCAATCACTGCGAACTGCGTGCAAAGGACTCCGAAGTTTTCCAGCTTATAATCTGCTTTTACTGTGAAGTACTCCCATGCATCCTGCTTTAATTGCGCTTCTTAAACAAAAGAAGTGCAATATTTTGCTACTAATTTTCGAGCGTATCATTTGTTATTTTCCGAGCGGCCACTGGGGCACAGGAGCAGGATTTGAAGAAAAATTAAACAAATGTTTACAACTGTGTAAGCTTTAAAGATAAAGACAACAAAATTGGCATAGTAATAGATATTAAAGAGAGCTTTAAGCATACCAAATTTGAATTGGATTGGGTCACCCGTTGATTTTTTTACATTTCCCCCCTTAAACCCATTTCCTGGTATGCAAAGGCTCTAGCCGCCCTGTACCAACAACAACAACAACGGCGACAGCTTCGCGCTATAGGGGATAATTCGAGGGAAACAGGTACGTGAGATGAAGCTCTCAGTCTGTCTTGTCTAGATTGAGTCTCAGTTTATTATCCCTCATCCAGTCCATTACCACACCCAGGCACTGGTTCAGAACGCCCACTGCCTCACCTGGATTTGATTAAAAGGAGAGATAGAACTGGATGTCATCTGAACTGGTGATACCTCAGCTCATATCTCTGGATAACCTCCTCCAGCAGTTTCATGTAGATATTATTATTATTATTATTATTATTATTATTATTATCATCATCATCATCATTTATATACTGCCCCATAGCCGAAGCTCTCTGGGCGTTTACAAAGATTAAAAACATTGAACATTTAAAAACTGATATACAAAATTTAAACCCATAAAAAGCTTAAAAACAGACTACATACCAACTATCCAGGGATCAGTTAAAAACTCAACATATGCCGTTAAATGCCTAGGAGAAGAGAAAAGTGTTGACTTGGCGCTGAAAAGATAACAATGTTGGCACCAGGCTAGCCTCATTGGGGAGATTGTTCCATAGTTGGGGGCCACCACTGAAAAGACCCTCTCCCTTGTTGCCATCATCCGAGCTTCCCTTGGAGTAGGCACTCCGAGGAGGACCTTAGATGTCGAGCGTAGTGTATGGGTAGGTTCCTGCATTGAGCAAGGGGTTGGACTCGATGGCCTTGTAGGCCCCTTCCAACTCTGCTATTCTATGATTCTATGTCGGGGGAGGCGTTCTGTCAGGTATTGCGGTCCCAAGCTGTGTAAGGCTTTATAGGTTAAACAGCATGTTGAAGAGCATGGTGGATAAAATAGAGCCCATGGCATAACTGCCAAGAGGCAGAACAATAATCACCCAGTACCACCTTCTGAAATCAGCCATCTAAGCAGGAGCAGAACCACTGAAGTGTACTACCTCAAACTCCCAGCCAAGATAGCCTATCCAGAAGGATACCGTGGTCAATGGTATAGAAATCTGCTGAGAGGTCCAAGAAAATCAACAGCGTCGCATTCCTCATCTCCCTGTCCTGGTAAAGGTCATCTCACAAGGCGACTGTTTCTATTCCAAAACAATTTAAAATAAAATCTGTTTTGGCCCTTACCCAAGGCCAGTCATAAGACAGCCTGCCTCAGCTTAGTGCTCTTCATGTTTCAGACTACAACTTCCAGCATTTCTTAACCATTGGCTATGCTAACTATGGCTGATGGGAGTTGTAGGCTAAAATGCAAGGGGGTCCACAAGCTGTCCACCCCTTCTGCAAGGCCATAGCTGAGTTAGAGTTTATTTATTTAATTTGTTGTAACTTATTTTCAATGAATTTTATTTTGGAAAGGTGTTATACAAATAAATTTGATTGATTTATTGGGGTTTTCAACTTTCAATTTCAATTGTGTGTCTGTGTGAGAACAAAGAAATGTGAAATATCTTGATTTCACATGACCAAAATTCTAACTAAACATTATGAATAAGGAGGGATGGCTGTGTTGCGCAACAGGTACATGTTTATTGTAACATCTAATTTGTCCTTAAAAAGTGCCTATGCCCTAATCTACACGAAGCAGGATATTACACTATGAAAGCAGTATGAAAGCGGTATATAAAAGGCAAGAGCTACACTACTGCTTTATAACGGTATTGAAGTACACTGACAACTATTGGGGCCCATTGACATGTACCATATACCGTTTTCATACCGCTTTCATAATGTAATATCCTACTTGGTGTGGATTAGGCCTTTGAGCTCATGGTGTTTGTGACGTGAGTTAATGTTGTCATTATGGACTAGAACAAGACTAAAAAAACCTATATTCTACACAACCCAGGCATTATATTAGCACTGTAGATTGCAAACTCAAAAACTATTTAAGCCACATATACAAAAATATACTTAGTCATACTCTACTTCTCATTGACTGCCTTCAAACTATAACTTTTTTCCTTCGTATTCTTTTTGAAAAGAATAGAGTACAGCTTCCTAGGCAAGAAGGTAGATAAAGACAAGGTTCAAAGAGCTCCCAGAATTTAAAACCATACTAATTCCCTCCATTAGAATTTGTTCCTGTCTTGTTCAATAACCCTTTAAATTGTGTATTAAATTAAGGAGAGCAGAAATGGCTTTCATTATACTGAAAGATGGAGCTCAACAGGGTTTAGTTAATAAAATGGCATTTGCTAATTGGAAATTTGGCACAAAAGCAGCATTTGGACTAAGACTCAATAGTCCATATATTTTTAAGGGCTGCATCAAACTACTGCTGAACTGCAGGAAAGCTGACAAGCAGTAAATTTTATTAATGTAGAGCTTGCACAACATGATGTGTAACAGAATATGCTTTATAAGCGATGCGACGCAACAATAAAACTTGGGTCTGCTTTATTCATGACATTTCCCCTACATACTGATTATCAACCAGATATGGGGAGTGGGGGAAGCTCCTCTCATAATGTGGTCCTAAGAATAATTTGATTGCATGCTAGGAATCTATCCTGCTACAGATCTTAAGAGTCTTCTCATCAGACTTTAAAGCAGTTTTTTTAAAAAAATTTGACCTCAAGGTTAAATTTCTTGTCTAGCCTAGGAACTAACAACTCATGAACTAGACCTATAGATCTATTTGACTGTCTGTCTATCTGTCTGTCTGTCTATCTATCTATCTATCTATCTATCTATCTAGGGTGACCATATGGAAAGGAGGACAGGGCTCCTGTATCTTTAACAGTTGCATAGAAAAGGGAATTTCAGCAGTTCATTTGTATATATGGAGAACCTGGTGAAATTCCCTCTTCATCCCAACAGTTAAAGCTGCAGGAGCTATACTAGAGTGACCAGATTTAAAAGAGGGCAGGGCACCTGCAGCTTTAACTGTTGTGATGAAGAGGAAATTTCCCCAGGTTCTCCATATATACAAATGACACCTGCTGAAATTCCCTTTTCTATGCGACTGTTAAAGATACAGGAGCCCTGTCCTCCTTTTCATATGGTCACCCTATATCTATCTATCTATCTAATTTTATATTTATTTATTTATTTATTATAGTTCAATCCACCCAATAATCAATGGGTTTGTCTTCTGATAGTCTTCCCAAATTATAATTAGTAGTTATAATCTGAAGCTAGAGTTACATTACTGCTTTATAACGGTATTGAAGTGCATTGATAACTGTTAGGTCACAGGAGACATTCCATATACTGCTTTCAGATTGTTATTTGCTGCTTTTTATTCCACATTCGTAATGATTTGACGCAAGGGCCAGATCTGCATTGATGGGGTAGCAGTCATGTCATGGTAGTACTGATTAGCTTTTGAGTTTTCTGGAATTTCTTGGAGCCTATAGCTACTGATCATCAGCTATATGATTTCTGAAGTTTATAACCATTAAGCCTTTACTGTGGGATTTCCTGCAATAAAGAAGTCTCACTGATTTGGGTGTCCTGTGTCAGAATGTGAGCTTGCCCAAGGGACCAGGAAAGCCAACAGAATTATGGTGGGTGCATAACCATGGTTTAATATGCTCACTAACCATTTGCTGCAAAACAGTTAGCGGCCTAACCATGGCTTACTGTGTTGTCTGAACAGGTCCATTGGCTGGCCCAAGTTTTCCCCAATCCAATATTCTAACTACAGGATTACAGAGAATTTAAATGTATACTAGGTGTGACATGTTGCTTCTCTGATGACTGGAATAGTTTTGATCCTTTTAAAAGATGCTGGTTTCTTTGTATAATCTTATTCAGCACAACACCTACTATTTAAAATACGCATTTGTTTCACTGTGAAGAATGTTGCAATAAGCATGATAGCTGCCAACAAATTTAAACTTGAATTGCAGGAATGTGGCAGAAATGAACAAGCACTTGTAGAATGTGTAGAAATCAGGGTTGGCTTTAGAGGCCAGACTTATCATCTACTGGATTTTTAAAAAAGCCTTGTGATCTCAACTACAAATACTGAGGTGGGTGATGGAATAGACACACAAGCTTTGTCAATATTGCTCAGTGCTTTTCAGTCTAAATGACTTTAGCAATTCGAAATGTTGGAATGCAAGTACTTAGCCACCCATGAATAGTCATGAAACTATTTACTGTGCTCTAGATCAAAGGCATTGATGCCATTAGAAGAAAAAAATCTATACATGCCAGATATCTAAGCCAAAATCTGCCATTCAGTCTATGAAGCAAATCAGAACTAAAGGGCTTATTGAGAGCATTTCAGTGATTGCATGCCTAATTCCCTCTTTTTTCTACCCGCATTCATGCCATTCCTATTAACTGACTATCATTATGAGCTTCTCGAAACAAGCAATTTATAGCACCGTCATGATGGCCACTCATGGATGCTTGCGGGTCCGTTACTTGACGTTGTTAGCATCCAAGGCCCCTCCCCACTATCCCCTGAAAATCACGGGTTTAAAAAAACCACAGAGATAATGTGGTAATATCTGAGAATTCTTACTATCTTCCAGTTGTAAATTCGGTGTTGGACTATAATTATGCCATTAGATAGTGGTGTCTCATTAAAGTGAATAGTAGTGAATTGAGCACATAGAGCATGCAGAGAGAGAAAGTATTCCATTTCAAACCACGGCCTGTAATGGCACTGGTCATAATCCCAGAAAGAAAGCAGATGCAGAAAGCCCCGGTAAGGCAGCATGATTTAGAGAGAGAGAGAGAGAGAGAGAGAGAGAGAGAGAGAGAGAGAGAGAGAGAGAAGCTGTATGTAGAAAGGTCTTTGGGTCAAGGAAATATCTGGATTAGATTTTTCAAGGGGTGTGAGGATGGTGGTGGTGATGGTGGTGGAACCAACAATAAAACAAAGAAGTGGATCAACAAGCTCTTCCATAAAACAAAGAAGTGGACCAACAGACATGCAAGCATTGGTGGTAAGTTGGAAGGAGCAATCATTTCCTTTTTCTCCTATCAATATCCACAGGGGATGAAAGTGAGTGGTTTCTATAAGCCACCTCAATGGAAATGCCTTGCAGCCGCAGATCCATTCTGTGGAGCTAGCTTCACAGGTTGGGTAGGTTTACGGCACCAGTGGCAACCTATGGTTTCTCCCACAAATGAGAAGGAAGGCATCCTCATCAAAGTTAGAGCTTCACGTTTCAGCTATTGCATCTATCTATCTATCTATCTATCTATCTATCTATCTATCTATCTATCTAGTTTCCACTATAATAAACCCCTCCAGTTAAAACAGTGTATGATATTGGCAATAAATTAACAATATAAATCCACAAATAGTATTAAATGGCACTAAGTAACAAGCTTTGAGTGGACATGCACGGAAAATGGGTCTAAATCTAAACTCTGCTGAGTACAGGCCCAATGCATTTTAAAAAATTTATTTAAAGTATTTATATGCCACATTTCTTTAGCACAAACTGGTGTATGTTGCTGCCTTGGGCATTTTTATTAAAAGGCGGAGTATAAAGGTAACATAAAAATTAAATGTAAACCCTTTTCTCAGACCTTTGGCAACTTTTTCTCTTTTATTAGTCCCCTAGAAAGCTGGGTTTGCTGCTAGTGTCAGAATTAACATGCTTAAATTACAACCAGTTCTTTACTTGAGTGAAAGAGCAGGTGGCTTCTACAAGCAGGGCTGTCTACCGTAAGGGGTGTCATGAAGGGGCAGCAAATTTTTAGTTATTTGATTGATTACTATTCTTTTACTGTCAGAGAGAGTGAGAGGCACGCATGAAATTTTCTGCTTCAGATGGCCAGCTTTGGGTACAACACGCCTTGAAGTTGAGGGTGGAGGTGGGAGTCATTTGCTGTTCTGCCTCAGGCAGCAAAATGTCTTGAGCGAACCTGAATAATAAACACCCCAAAATCCATTCACTCATTGCAAAACTGTCTTTGACTTGAAGCAAAACTGTCTGACTGAAATTGATTTAGACATGACTAGGAAAGTAAACAAGATAAAGGAAGGCACTGCATAAACAAGATAAAGGAAGGCACTGCGTGTCACATGTGGCAAACCATTTAAGGCAGCATTGCTGGACTTCACAGGACTAACCTTCCTGTGAAGCCAAGGCTGTATCTATATGACACTGCTTTGCCTCCTGATTCCCCCCCAAACCCACAGCATTGCTGCTGCAAAGTGGACTCGAAAGAGTTACACAGCAGGAGAGAGCGCAGGCTATCCAGCCTGGGGGAAATCGCAGTACCATTGTCAAACGGCAGGAACGGGAAACTGCAAAAACCATTTTTATGGCAACTCTGTGCAAGTTCATTTAATTTATATGTTATATATCTTCCCCAACTTTTACATTGCCATGGTGGCCATTATTTATTTATTTATTTATTAAATTTATATACCGCCCCATAGCCGAAGCTCTCTGGGCGGTTTACAAAAGTTAAAAAACAGTGAACATTAAAAGTATACAAAATTTAAAAACATCAAAAATATAAAAACAGTATCCATTTAAAAAACAAAAGTTCACGGGTCCATTAAAAACAAACTTAGCATATGTTGTTAAATGCCTGGGAGAAAAGTCTTGACCTGGTGCCGAAAAGATAACAATGTTGGCGCCAGGCAAGTCTTTTTGGGGAGATCATTCCATAATTGGGGGGCCACCACTGAAAATGCCCTCTCCCTTGTTGCCATCCTCCGAGCTTCCCTTGGAGTAGGCACTCGGAGGAGGACCTTAGATGTTGAGCGCAGTGTATGAGTAGGTTCATGTCGGGAGAGGCTTTCCGTCAGGTATTGCGGTCCCAAGCCATGTAAGGCTTTATAGGTTAAAACCAGCACCTTGAATTGGGCTCGGAAGCGTATAGGTAGCCAATGCAAGCGGAATCGGCGTTGTATGTTCGAACCTTCTGTTTCTAGTTATCAATCTGGCCGCTGCATTTTGCACAAGCTGCAGCTTCCGAACTGTCTTCAAAGGCTGCCCCACGTAGAGGGCATTGCAGTAATCTAATTGGAGGTTACCAGAGCATGGATGGCTGAAGCTAGGTTATCCCTGTCCAGATAGGGGTGTAGCTGGGCCACCAACCTCCCTCCCTTGCTCCGTGCCGTGCGTTTCTGTGCCTATCCCATGCTGGGATCCGCTGCTAAGTCCATCCACTTTCTTAACCCGAACCAAAGCCACCACTGGCAAAGAAACCATGTGGTGACATCGAAGCAACTGATAAAGTAGCAGTAAACACTTTGTAAAAGAGCAGTTTCGCAGGAAAAAGTCCAATGTGGCTGCAAGTTGGTGGCTGTATCATGTAAACAACGGGGTGCAACACCACAATCACAATGGAGTATAAAGGGCATGTAGACAAGCTCCAGGAGGCCAAGAACAGTGGGCGGTGTTTTAAGGGGGGGCTTAAAAGCTTCAGCTATGGGGCTGTATATAAACGTAATAAAATAAATCAATGCAGTTCAAAAAATAAAATGGAAAATAAACAAGAAATATTGTTCCAACCAAGGGACAAAAAGAAACATTCATTGGTCACAGGAGTAAAAAGAACATGAAGTATGGGTGACACAGAGAGACAAAATACTGTCAAGGCATAGTCTTCTTTGCAGTAAAATGTTCTATTTGTCCCCTATTCCACACGTAGGCTCTCCAAATCTGGCAGCTCTCAAGAGACAATTCTCAAAGTAGGCCAACATAGACACAAATCATTCTGCAGTCTTGAGAAAGAAAACCACTTTTGGGCAGGTTTTCCACATTATATTGGATATTGCAACGTTTGTTTTGTTTTGTTCTAATGAGTTTATTTCCTTTCCTTCTGTTCACATAGCCTGCAGCAAAGTGCTATTCCTTTAACACAGATTATGACAGGCAACAATGAATTTCATTATCGGGCTGTCTTCAAAGTCACTGCTGTTGACAGATGTTACAAAGTTGGCATCCAAACAATCAGGGAAACTGTCTTGACACTTATTCCTCTTTGGAGGGCATGAATAATCTTGGGTTCTCCCGTCCTCACCTTTTTCATTGCTGATGTCACTTCATCTATCTAATCAATTCCCTGCCCCCTTCACACTTTCAAATGACTGTATTTATTTCACATGCCATCCACACATCTGCATCAACTAGAATCATGTCTAAGCTTGTCCAACTCAGAAAGAAGTACTTGGGAGTATATAATACTACAATTGGGACCAAAAAAAACCCCTCATTCTCTCAAAGGACTTGAACAATGACCAGATTGTATTTAGGATATTCAACATTACCCTACTTTGAAATGCTTTTTGATGGCTGCCACTCTTTCAGTATAATCCAATGTTATGTTTACTTAGAAATAAATCCCAGTGAGCTCAGTGGCAAATATGCTCCAACCGTTCCTGTTTACCAAGAATAATTTTCTGGCACTTGTCCCTGATAAAATTCTGTCCTAATTTTGCCCCTATTTTGTCATTGGAGATGAGGATTTCTTTGACAGATTGTGTTAGTGTACACACACACACACGCTAGAATTCTTTGGGTTTCACCTTCCTTTCATGAGTATGTATGTATGGCAAGTATATCTTGACTCTAGCGCACATGCATATAAATGCACATGCATAGACAACAAATGCCAGTGCACTTAACTCATAACCCGCACCTAATAAATGTTGCTGAATTTGTTTGAATTGCAGTTTGTTTCAGAAGTCCCAGGTCCATTGTGAGAGAAAATATTCTACTAAATACCAGCTCTTCCAGAAAACTACTAACCGTAAGTGCAAAGCTCATGCAGGGCCAATTCATTGTGAGTCTCAGAGCCCTTGCTTTGACACCAATCATGTCAACACTCAACCATTTGAATATGCTATTATAGGGAACAAGTGGGGACGGCAACAAAATATTCTTTTCGGAATGCCTGCCAACCAGCCATGCCATGTTCCAAATGCTGTTAGGGTTGAAACAGGTCATTCCACTCCCCCATTTTCTTTTCCAATTGACACTCAACATTCCATAGCTACTGAGCATGCTCAGTCTTCACTGGGCTGTTTTCTGAGGCGGTTGCCTCTCCTTGTTTTTTTAAAAATATTTCTTTTTACTTCTGCAAAGTCTAGTGTTTTCCAAAGCATTCTCATACCTTCCCTCTTGTCTCACTGTGGTCTTTTTAGTTCCATTTTTGTTATCACTCATCATGTGAGTTCGCTATCAGATGGATTACTGCTGCTGAGGTTGTTAAATTCAGTTTTACTAAAAGTACAACTGGTGTGATTTCCCCCTCCCTCTGGGGCTGCAGGCCTGATCCCTCCTCAGTCCCGTGTGGCTCTTCACATATTTTTAGAGTGGGAGATCTGATAACAGACTTCATATTATCTAGCCTGTTTTCATCACAACACACCCTGCTTTGGATGCAGAATAATTGAATAGAAAATTTAGCAAGTGGAAAAGAACATCATTGTGATGTAGAAGGCTCAGGTGGCCATCCTTGGTGTGAAAATAAGCATTTACAAATACATGTGTGTCCCTATTTTCATCTATGAACTATTTCTTCCATTGTTTTCATTTTAAACTTTTCCAGCTTTAAAAGGCTAGTAGTATTCTTACATAAAGGTTCAACATTTCAGTGTTCTGAAAGTAGTTTTTGTTCCCAAAATGAAAATCAAATAAACTCATGTCAGGTGTTGAGGCAAGAGTGGTGATTTGTAGTATGTAGAAACAACATTTTAAATCCCAATAAAGTATTTGTGCCTTTTAAAAGCACTGCATGGAGATGCAGTGATGGGAAGTTGAATAGATCTGGTTATTCAGCAGTTAAAAAGGCAGAGAGGCCCAGTCCAGTTGACTTTACTCTCCTTAAGAACTAGTTGGTGGTCACTTAATTTATTAAATCTGGAATTGCTGAAGGCTGCAAACCTATGTACACTTACCAGGAAGTAAGCCCCATTGATCTCAATGGGTCTTACTTCTCAGGAATGCACTGTACATACAACACATACCAACTATGTTTTAGGTTGTCGTGGTTTTAGATTGAGCGCCACCACTGGGTCTTTTAGCAATTTTGCCCACGATTCTCTTTATGGTCTTGGCTGACATCATTAAGAAATAGACCAACTGCAAATCGCCATCGTTCCCGACTGGTTCGGGGAAAGGCCGGTACAAGATTAAAAACAAACGACCAGGAAGATAGCAATCCTATGCACATTTATCCTGGGGGCGACTCTTGGCCTGAGGTAGGTCTGTAGCCTGCCTAAACGTTTGGCGGGGGTGCGCCCCCAAAAAGTAAGGGCAATTCATCTGGTTTGCAAGGCTTTTAAAGACAATATTGTAAAATGCTTTTTAATTATTTATAAAAAAATCAGAGGGGAAGAGAAAAATGGGAGGGGGCAGTGCAGTCACAGGAGCAAGCATGACGTGGGTACAGCCTACACCACAGACATGCTCAGCCATCGCATTCTGACAGAGTGGAAACCGAGACAGGCCCGACAACCACCGCCTCCTCCCTCGCGAATGGACTCCTTCCCTTCACTCGCCCAGGCGAGGAAACAGCGCGCGGGCGCAGGAAAAACAACAACCCCAGCTCGGCTCGTCGTCTCTTCCTTCAAAAGGCACCGCCCCTGCAAGCTCTCAAAGGCAGCGCCCCGCTGGGTGCGTGCACGCGCACGTCTCCTCGTTTTCTTCACCATTCCCCGTGCTGCCCCCCTTCTCTCATCACCTCCCGCCGACGCGCAGACGGATTCAAAGCGTGCGCGCGCATTTCGCTGACGTAGCCGAAGGACACGGCTGTCCGTTGTTTTTTTTTGCGGGAGCTTGATGAGGCTGTGGCGCCATCTGGCGATCAGCCTGTCTCGCGCCTCGCTTGCTCGCGCGTTCTCATTCGGACCCCGTGCATGCGCTTCCCACGGAAGGGTGGAGACTAGAGAGACATTATGGTGAGAGAACGCGCGCGCACGGGGGCGGGCTAGCGTTTTACACGTCGTGATCACGTGAATAGAGGCGGGGCTGGGGCTGTCAATATTGTGGGGGGTTGGGGAAAGAGTTCGTCTTGGGAAGCCGTTTGGGGGTTTAAGGATCTTGTGAGGGAGAAACAAGGGCTGTCGCGGATGGTGCTTAGTAGGGGAGAATGTAGGAACTGAGGGAAAGGGCGGCGGCGACTTTGGTGCTTTAGGCTGTAATCCTATACACCCTTACTTGAGTGTATGCCCCATTGAGCTAAGTGGGGCTTACTTTGGAGTAAACATGTATAGGATTACACCGTTAGTAGGCAAGTTGTTACGGGTTTTGGGTTGTTATGAAGGAGGAGGATGGGATAAACCTAGTGGAGGCTGGTGGCTCTGATTTCTGTGGGGCTGTGAATCCATTGTGATTTCAGTCAGAGAAAGCTAGAACTCTAAAGGAGCTATTTTAATCCTATATCAACTTTGCTGTGTGGTTTTATCCTGGTTGCGCTTTTTATACTGTATTTCGTAATTGTGTTTTAAACTGTTGGGTGTTTTACTGTGGTTTTAATTTTTGTGAACCGCCCAGAGAGCTTCGGCTATTGGGCGGTATAAAAATGTAATAAATAAATAAATAAATAAATAAAATCCAGGGTGCTGAACACTAAACCAAAACTAGGTCCAGCACCTTGGATAGATCCACTAGAGTTCTGGCTGGTCCTGCCTGACACCCAGAATGGATTCACAGCCTCAACGAAATCGGAGCCACCAGCCTCCACTAGGTAAATCTGCTTGTTTCAGAAATCATAAGGAGATCCATGCTGGAAATGAAGACTGCAAGCCTATGCACTCTTGGTAGCAAGCCCTACTGAACTCTGATACTTCTGAGTGGGCTCAAACTGTAAAACAGGTTAGAGCAGAAGGCAGCAGAACGTTCTGAGCCGGATGAGAGGGTTTTTTGTTTATTTGTTTTTGAAAAGGTTTGGAGGGAAAAATTGCTGGGAAGGAAACCTGCATCTTTGGAATGGTTCTTGAGGGATAGTTGAGAACAAGAGTCTCACTGGAATAGATCCGTGGTCCGTTTAATCTAGCATACAGTTTCCTGCAGTGGCCAACCAGATACTTCTGGAAAACCTTCAAGAACCGCAAAAAACAACAGTCCTTTCTCACTGCCTGCCTTCTAGTAAATGGTATGCAGGGGTATAGCGTCTCTGTACCTGGAGGTTCCCATCATGGTTAGAGATCTCTCTGCTATGAATATTGTTACCTTTCGAGACATCTGTGGCAGCTAGTTATTTAAACTGATTATGTGAATAAGTACTTTCTTTTGTCTGCTCTATATCTACCCCCAGTCGACCTGATAGGGTGATTTATCCTTGGCTATAGATAATGTAGGTGTAGTCTTGGAAATGAGGATCTTAGCAGTGGTAGTAGTAGGCTTAGGGATAATGAGGAGCAGTGAACTATTTGGGAATATACAGGATTTTGAAGTCAGAGTTCATTATCCAGTAGGTGGCGGTCATGGAGCCTATTCTGGCTCTGCTATACCATTATTAATCAGGCAAGAGATGTATTCTGGTGGAGGAAAGAGTGCAGGAAACCACTTACATCTGCAGTGCTCATCTGTAAGGACAAAGGGGGTAAACTGAAGTTGCTGCACTTTTTACTGCTCATAGACATACTGAGGTCAACAGAATTCTGATCTTAGTGCACTCTCCTTAGTTTACTCTTCCTCAACCTCATGCCTTCCAGATGTTTTTGACTCCAACTCCCATGCATCCTAGCCAGCAAGGCCAGTGGTCAGGGTTGTTGGGAATTGTAGTCTAAACCATCTGGAGAGTCAGGTTGGGGAAGGTTGCCTTAGTTGAACTCTGACCCTACCACAATGTAAATGAGCTACCTAATTGGGGGGGGGGGGGCAGGGGGGAGGTCATATGTACTGTACTAAATAGAATCACTTAAAAGACAGAGAAAACCACAATTTCAGCAAACATCTTGCAATTAAGTAATTACTACTACTTAAACCATACCTAGCTCAGTGTCTATATAATGTGTATAGTTTTTGGATAATGGTCTTTTTAATTATTTTTAAATGATTCCCATTTATAAAGCCGGTATGGCCAGCTGATCATGGATTATTTAACCCATGATAAACTACAGTATGTGGCTGCCATTTTGAATGAACCCATTGTGGGTTAGTCAAGCATTAAACAACACTCACATAACTCTACAACTAGTTGAGGGTTATGCAAGGGTTGTTTAACTTTTGAATAATCCATGATGGCCAGGTTCGCAGGAGAAGATGCATTCCCCAATTGGGGTTTGCATATTTAAAATGGTGGCTGTATGCACCTGGCATGCGCTGTGGCCCATGATGAGCCAACTGTGTCATGCAAACCAGGTGACTATTTCTAGATTTTAAGCCCCTTGGGATATGGACCTGTACATATTGCTTTTCAAAGAAAAGCTCTGACATGAGGGATAGGGAATATGTGGCCCTCTGGATGTTGTTGGACTTTAGCTCCAATCATCCCTCAAGATTTGTTATCTTGGTTAGGGATGATGGGAGTTATAGTCCAGCAACATCTGAAGGGCAAAATGTTCCCCACCTCTGGTGTACACATAATAAATACTAACGTATTATATAAGTGAGGCTGTAAACAAAGAGCTCCAAACAAGAATTCAGCCAAGTTCAATATCTACAGGACCAGTCAGTCCTAAATTGTGTATCAGGGCACACTGGTGTGCTGTAAAATAATTGTTAGTGTGCTCTGATCAATAAATTTAGCTTTGAGACCAAAGTACCCACCCTCTGAGGTAGGTTGTTTGCGTTGTTTTAACACAGGACACTGTGCTTTAAATTCCGGAGGCATCCTCAGAACAATGGCTTATGCAGAAACTTTGGGGTGTTGATAACTCTTAGTCTTAGGGCACATACAGCAGTCCCTATAAATAGGAGCAGTGGTTCCTCCCTCAGCTACAGGAAAGTGTGCTTGGTCCTTGCCTTTATTTCTCACAAAGCATACATGCGTCAAAGTAAAAGTAGATTTATTCTTTCTCTTCACTCCTTTTCATCCTGGTTTAGGCAGATTGTCTCCTTGTTTATTTTCCCCTTATGGTAAAAATGCATTCATAACAGGCTTACTATTAAAATTATGTCTCTTATGTGCCTTTTCCATATCCTAAAGTAATTTGAAGGGCATTTTCCAATGTTAATTCATAAAAAGTGGTCCTCAGCTATTGGAAGGACACTGGTCTATGCAGACCAGATAGTTATCAGAGCAAACATGAAAGGTGAAGCTCTAGCTCTTGATGAACTTTGGTTATTTGTTCATCTTGTACCATGGGACATCCTGTTTTCAGTATGCTCATTTATGTTAGGTATGTCAGTGATAAGCATCAGGATAATCACCTGAGATGTTCTTTTGAACAAACTGTTTATTCTCCTCAAAAGGAGTAGCATAGCTTTTGACCATCACCCCAGCCCCCCAAAAAAGATAGAGAAGAGGAAAAAGGGATAGATGGAAAATACTTAGTTTGTGGATGTCATTAAGAAATCTTCTCAGTATTCTAGCAGTATGGTTGTGGTATTACTGATATAAGAAAATAAAAGTTTCTTTATACCAAATTTTATACTTATATATTAGCTCATGTAGGATAACAAAGTTTGGAAGCACCTTAGAAAAATAATTTGCTTATTTTGGGATCAGCTCTCATAGGTAATTTCATTTAAGGTGCAATCTTATGCATGTTGAGACAGAAAAAGTTGTGGAACTTTTTTCTGTCCAAACATGCATAGGATTGCACCTTTAATGCATGAAGTGACTTGAGGATTTGTGTACATATGCAGTCATAAGGATGAAAGACATTAACTTTAAGATAATATTGAGACCTAAGTTCGGGGGGGATCAGATCAGGCTGGCTTTATAAAGAAGCGGAGGGGGAAGCTGACAGCTCAGAGCAGTCTTTTGTCTCATAGGAAAAGAATAGCGTTGTGTGTTATATTAGAAGAGGCTTTTAACTTTGACAAAAGAACAAAGGGACCAATTTAATTTCAACCAGTTCACCCCCTGTGCTAATTTACAGGGTTAAGGACATAAGAAGAGCCATGCTGGGTCAGACCAAGGATCCATCTGGTCCAGCACTCTGGTCTCACAGTGGCTGACCAGCTGTCAACCAGGAACCCACAAGCAGCCACGGGAGCAGTAGCACCCTACTGCCTATGTTCCCCTGCAACTGGTGTATGTAGATTTATTGCCTTGATACTGTTCTTGTAAAGATTACTGAAGTAATATATGTGGAACATTTTAGTGAATTCGAAGCCCTATATAAATGCTAAACATTGATTTTTAAAAAATGACTGAAGGAAAAACATTGAGAGCAACAAAGTTTTCTGTTTGGTTGGGGGAGTAAGCGTAAGCTGGCCAAGTGTCCTCCACCACCCCTGTCACTCAGTAACTGTGACGAAATGATAGCTACCTCCCTCTCACCATTGTAGGCTGTATGTCTGAGTTTCAGATGAAGGATTATTCATGTAATTAAAGTATTTAACACAGCATATATGTACATACAGTGGGAATTGCATATTCACAACTGTCTAACGTATTGACTAGTCCTTGGCGAATATGATCCATGTGTATAATTTTTATATGGCTGCACAAGGCTATATTTTTAAATATATCAAATGTTTAACAGAGGTACTGTTAGTGAATGGTTTGTCTGCCCAGTTGAGTTGTATTCAATCTGTTCTGGAGGGCATTGCATTCCCCTGAAAGATCAAGTGTATAGTTGGGAACGCTCATGGTTGAATCATTGTCACTTGAAGCACAGATGGCCTTGGTATCTGGGAGCAGCTTTTATCAGCTTAGTTTGAGATACTAGCTATGATCCTATCTGTACAAAGATAGCCTGGTGACAGTTATCCATGCTCTAGTAATTTCCTGGTTGGATTACTGCAGTGCTACCTTTGTACAGGGGGCTACCTTTGAAGATGCCTCAGAGACTTCAGTTAGTTTAGAATAGAGCTGCTAGTCTTCTAATTGGGACTGGGTGATTAGGGTGACCATATGGAAAGGAGGACAGGGATCCTGTATCTTTAACAGTTATATAGAAAAGGGAATTTCAGCAGGTGCCATTTGTATGCATACAGCACCTGGTGAAATTCCTTCTTATTTATTTATTTATTTATTTATTTCATTTTTATACCGCCCAATAGCCAAAGCTCTCTGGGCGGTTCATCACGACAGTTAAAGCTGCAGGAGCCCTGCCCTCTTTTGAATCTGGTCTATACTAGAGTGACCAGATAATCTCCCATATGTATGTGTTCCGACTCTTTGGAGGCTCTCTTCCAGGTGCTCACACCAAAGGAAGTTAGGCATGTGAGTACAAGAGAGAGGAGCTGCTCAGTTGTGGTGATTCCCAAGGACACTTGCCTGGTGCCTAGACTGTTGTCTTTAGGGGGCCAGGCAAAGACCATTGCTTTCTCCTAGGCATTTTAGGTATTAGGGCTGTTGTCCACTGTGTTGTTATGGTTTGTATTTTATTCTATTCTTCTAGCTATTTATAAACTACCAAAAAGAATATTTGTTATTGGGCAGATTTGAAATATAATAAATAAATAAATAAATGCAAAAAACTTTATATCTTGACCATCTAATACACTGCCAATCACATCATGTTTTTCAAGCAACATTCTAAGGAATTAGACCAGCAAATACATTATGTACTTAATTGTTGTAATTTCAAGGTATAAAAGAAAAAATGCAGTTGAACAGTGCAAAATAATTCATAGTTGGTATGATTTTTTTTTAAAAAAAAAAATCATAGGGGCAGATTGCTTATTAACTCCACCCTAAGGCTACAAATTGTGCAACTTAATTGCCTCCATGATCCCACCTCCTGTCATTCTTTACTACTTAATAGCAGAACTAGGTTGAAAAGTAATTCACTTTACAATTGTGTGATTCAGCCTGAAAATCAGTAAAGCTAATCTAGATTTTTCACCCTTGTTTGCTGAGTTTTTGTTAGGCACTGCGTATTTGAAGTTAAGCATTGTGGAAAGTACTCGCATCCAATATTTTTAACTTTTTAAATCAGAAAAAATACAACCATAGTTTTAGCTAAACATGTAGGGCCACTTCTTAAGATTGTGTTATACCTCTGTTTGGCAGCGAATCTTACTGGTACCATATTTTAAACGGAGCAAGTGCTGAAGGGCCAATACCATTGCTTCTTCTCTAACTCCTGCAATAGGAAACTTTAACTCTATCTTTGTGAGTATCAGCAGGGGTGTTGGTAATACTCTCCTGTTAATTATAATTTCTTAACTTGAAAAAAATAAGTCAAAATGCAATGAGGGGAGAATCTGACTAAAACCTCTGTCATGATTCACACTGGGAGGAGAAGGGATGAATTTGATGGGGTTCAGATGACACGACAACTGGCACACTCTCTGCAGAGTGGCTTAATATTTGTGAACAAGCCACCCTGAGAACCCATGGCTTGTTGTAGGGTTGCTCATATCTATGGTGAGTTGTTGTGTCATCCAAACCTGGGACAGCAATTTTATCATGGATTTCCAGGATTGGCTGTAAGAGCAGCAAATAAAAAAAACCCAAGCTATTCTTTGCGATCTCACAAGTGCTGACTCCAGTCTCTTTTGCCAGTTACTGTCCCTCCACCGATGCCCAAATGGCACTTTGGATAGACATTCATTTGCTTGACAGTCATTTTAAAAAAAATCCAGGGCTCTGGGAGGATGGGAGCATTTCTTTGTTTTCTTAAAAAATAAATATTCTACTTCTTTACAATTGAGCAAGAGTGCAGATTCTGCTCTCTGCTATGTGTAGCCTTGCTTTGTTATCCCTCTTTGAGTCTTTCAGCTGTCAAAGGAAGCACCAAAGTGAGAGAAGTAAGTTCACCAAAAGGGTGCACTTACTTCTATAACTTGACAATGTAATCCAGTTGCTTTTAAATGTTGAACTGACACTTCTCAGTGACTTCCTCCCATTAAATAGTTCCCCAACTCTAGCAAGTCAAGAAAGGGGATATTGGCTCCTCACCCCTCAGAAGTGCAGTAACAGTTTGAAGAAGGAGCCACAAAAAGGCTGGGAAGCCAATAACTCCCCTTTCTGAACTTGCTGGAGACTTTGATAAGTGTTGAAAAGGAGGAGGACACTAACAAGTGTCAGTTCAACACTTAATAGCAAGAGGATTACATTGCCAACTGGGAGATATTGTCCTCTCACCCTTTCCCCTTTTCTGTGATTCTGAATTGCACAAAAAAGTTCCCATTTCGTATTACTGTTATTTCCCCCCTGGTCCTTTGCAACTGCGCATATTAGCCTATATGCAGTTTCGTCTTGTCTGTTTCCTCCTGCTTTAGCTACTCCACTTGGAAATTCCCTTTGAGGGCTGAAACATACAAGTACATTGACAAGGCAAGTCTACACATATCTCACTGGTGAAAACTGCTTTTGTGCACTTGCAAAAGAATGGGAATAATAATAATAATAACAATAACAACAACAACAACAATACACATCTGTCTAATCTCAAAGCACCGTTTTTCTTTTTTAAAGTTGGAGAACAAGAAGGGATAGCAATCAGAGAGGGGAGGAGGGCAGGGGATGACACAAGAGAGGTTCTGCCTTAAAGGCGCTTGGGATATGTGCTGGAATCAGCTGGAGGACTGAAGGGGAAGATGGGGGAGAACAATCCACAGTAAGCCCAATTGTCTGTCAAGCATACTGTGGGTTGTTCATCGAACAACCAACCCACAGTGGCTTATTTGCAGGGTAGCTTAGTGTGCTGTGCGAACCCACCCTGTGCCTTTGTTTGTGTTGAGCTACAAGTCCAGCACCCCAGCCAAACATGGCCAATGGTTAGGAATGATGGAAATTGTAGCCCAAAACATCTGGGGGGCACCAGGTTGGGGAAGGCTGAAAAGCTATACATATGTGAATAAGGGTTGCCTTAGAGATTGCCAGTGGCTTGCATATTTAGGATCCAAGGAAAGCAAGAAGTCAGGAGCCTTAAGCACGTAGCATGTGAAGGCAGCATAAGAGCATAAACAGCTTTGAATCAGAGCCATGATGGCTGATGTTCATATTTTCACTCCTTTCTCCAAAGCCCTCACACATTCCCAGTGATTTATTAGCTCATACTACAGGTTTATCTAGAAACATCTAATCTATTGGTGTGTGTTTTTCTCCATTACAGGCTAAATCTTTTATCTAATGGTAAAAATAAACTAAATGATGACAAATGATTTTTGTTTTATCCCCAAGAATGGTCTTCAATATACCAAATTGAAGAGATAGTACATTTCTGTATTACGTAAATGAAATAAATCCATGTATTATCTTTTTTTAAAAAAAAAAATGCATAGGAAGTGACCATTGGAAAAGATTATTGGAATTTTATTTCGGATCTAACTGGCCATGGTAAGGCCATCTGCCAACTTGTATTGAAGAAAATTGATCTACCCCAGAATTATCTATTTCTGATTGGCAGAGTCTCAGACAGGGGTCTTTCCTAGGCCTCTTAAATTTGTTTCAGACATTCCTACCTCTTAAATGTAAGAGATTTTATTTTCCATATGCAGGTGTAAGATATTGTGCTGCCTGAGGTGAGGAGAACTTCTCCCTACCTTGTTTAAATAGTTTTTGTTGATGCACTAGTTCTGGCAGTTCGTAGGTGCTATGGGGCCATTTCTCCCCACAATGACCCTGTTCAGATGACATGCTAAACCAACGAGGTTAAGCATTTTGAGCTAAACATTATGGCTTAGCATGTCATGTGAACCATTCCTAACCATGGTGGCTACATAACCAGGTGGCTGGAGACAATGGCAGCAGTGATCCACCATTTCTCCGGATCTACCACCTTACGCAAAAGGCTCACTTTGTCTAATAGAAAGACTGGCCCTGTCCATAAGAGAACATAACTCTTGCTACCTAGAAACTTCTAGTTAATATTTTAAGATGTAGGCCTTTAAAAAAAAAGTTAAAATTTAAAAAAGAGCAAATCTGTTCACTTGTTTCATTGGTTACAACTGTTCTTACACCTACAATGTCCCTTGATCTATGATTCATGTAAGCTGAACGTACCATTCAAGGAATTATGCATTAATTATCCTTTGACTACTTCTGAATAATTTTAACTAAACTTCAGGGGGCAAGCACTCCTCACACTGCTAGAAATTGAGAAAAAATATTTGCACACAGTTTGAAGATCTTGGATTTCATTTTAGTTAAGATTCTTCTAGCAGTTGCAATAATTTAAACTGCTGTCTCTCTCAACTTAACTCCTTTGTTGCTTTGGACCATGACTTTGTTGCTTTGGTCCATGACTTACAAAATAATTAAAATGAAATGTCAGTTTGAATTATTTTGTTTCACTCTATCTTTTATGACATAAAATCATCTCATCTTACCTGCAGAGGCATGTTGTGGTCTTTCAGTTTCCTCTCATTGGGCTCTCTACCACCAATGACAGGGAATATATCTTTGTAACTCATGTGGTGATATCTATCTTGTTTTGCTTGAGAAATGTACATTTTGTGCAGACTCTCCAAAACTGCTCCATTCATTGGTAGCTCTGTGAAAACATCTTCATACTCATCCTCTTGATCATCTGATGAAGAAGCTTCTACATTTGTCATGTCATCAATCTGAAATTTAGAGTTAATCTTGTGTGATGAAGGTTTTAAGTTTGAACAGGTGCTGGCACTTAGCTTATGTTTTAAGAGGGTGATTTCTTGTCTTCTGTTTGGTTTCTCACCCAAGCTTGGACTAGGAAGAAGATGGGAAGGGGGGTGAGCTGGCTCACCTGTTCCTATATAATCTGAGGAATACAATAATCCTCCATTAATTTGACTTTCCTCAGGTTCTTCACCAGCATACAGCCGGCCAATAACAGTGGTAAGTTCCAAGGATGTTTCACTGTATGTCAAATGAGACAGAAATGAAGGACTTGAACAAGTTTTCAGAAAATGGCAATGGGTTTCTCCTTTTGTTTTGTCTTTCATCTCCTCTGAAGTTTCAAGTAGCTTGTCAGTGTTAGCCAGCATAGTATAAGGCAGTGCCTGTTCCTGATCAAATCGCTGAGCTTCCATTCCTGAAAATTTAATCCATTAGATAAAACCAAATTCCATTTCATTTCTAAATGACCTGTGAATCGTAATATCTTAAGCCGCAAGGGTGCTATATATGTATTGTTATCTGGAGAATCGTGAAAGTTATCCAAGATGTCTTCATTCCTGAAATTTGAAATACCATGTTAGAAATGTTACTATGCTTTCATTTGTAATGAAATTGTGAACTAAATATTTAAACCCTCATACTACCCACTGCATCTACATTTTCACTGAACTCTTCACCACAACTCTAAGATACATTTCATAGTCAGTCACTTCCAGCTCAGATTTCCAGCTCCTATCTGTTTTAACCACACTGCATAGTTTGCTGCCATCAGCAAACTTGGCCAACTCACTCCTCAATCCTAACTTCAGATCATTTATGAACAAGTTAAAAAGCACCTGGAGGACTCTGACTCTTACATATCTCCATTGTGAGAATTGCCCATTTATTCTTACTCTCTGCTTTCTGTTCATTAACCAGTTACCTATCCATAAGATCTCCTCTTTTATCCCATGACTGTTAATTTTGCTCAGGAGTCTTTGCTGAGGGACTTTCTCGAAAGCCTTTTGGAAGTCCAAGTAAACAATGTCTACAGGATCACCCTTTTCTACATATTTAATGACACTCTCAAAGAACCCTAAAAGGTTAGTGAGACAGGACTTACAGGTGATCCTGTAGGTACTCCTTTGGCCTGACTTATGAACCTGAGAATGCTTCCAAACAATTCAAGCAGCTTAAAGGATGCTAGGAAGAAGAAGAAGAAGAAGAAGAGGAGGAGGAGGAGGAGGAGGAGGAGGAGGAGGAGGAGGAAAAAGAAAAAAACTTGGTAAAGATAAGTACACTGGGTTGAACATTGGCTATAAAAAGATAACGTAGAAAAATGTTTTTAGTCAGATCCTCCCTTCATTTTAGTAAAATGTTTGTGTGTAAGTTATTTCTTTGTGTGTAAATTATTCAGTTTGTGAGATATTACATAGCAAGTGAATTGTAACATACATTTTTGCAACTGGATGTTTGCAAAGATATACATACAAGCACTTACTAGAGTGCCTTATCAGATACATGGCTGGGCCTGATCCTAAATTGCTTGCATAACTGAAATTCTTGTTATAGCCTATGAAACTCTGAATAACATCTGAAGTCAATAGCACATGTTATCATAACATATTTCTGAAAGCCTGGCAAAGGACTAGTTACATGTTCTCTGCTTTTTTTAAAAAAAGTAGATTATTTTCTGGTAAGTAATTTTGGTAACTGATTGCTCGTCAGTTATGATAACTGTAATGATATTTCTGTTTTGACGACAGAATCGATGTGTATTGCTTACTTGGTTCACTTTAGTTGTCATTTTGAACTTATTTTTTAAATCAAAATTAAACCTTTTTTTAAAAAATGTTCATTTCCAGACTTGAAGTGAATGCTCAACCTGCCAGAAGAAAAAGCAAAATACTTTTCACAAATGGATTTAGTTCCAAGCTTGCTACTTTCCACTTGTTATTTTATAGTCACTTTAATGGCTCTGGATTACTTAAAAAAATACTGCTAAGACAAACACGAATAGAGAAATACGAACTAAGAAAATAGAAATAATGTATTTATTATGGATAGTTTTACCTGCTGTGTTCTGCAAGACAACCCCAAAGCCAGTTTTTCCATGAGTGCAATAGCAGGAACTCAAGCAGCTAAAAGATCTCCCAAATGTTGGGGCAGAACTGAAAGGGACATGAATAGACCCTTAACAAAAGACATTTTAGCTTGCTTGCTACACAGGAACTCTGTCAACAGAGGTATGTGTGAGAGTCCCTGAGGCTAGAACAGCCTTCTGCAAGCACTGGCCAAATTATTCTAAGAAAAAGGCAGAAAGGAGGGGGAGAGAAAAAGACAGAGCAAGCATATTTGAAAGGAACAAAAGGCACTTCTAAAAATATAATTGTGACCTGATTCTTCACACCAAGTCAGGTCATTACACTTCACCTTCTTTTATCCCGTTGAGCATCTGAAGTCAGCTTCACACTGAATGCATGCATTTGGATTTTTTTCCCTACCCAGTTTTGGACAATGGCCTGAAAACTCATGCAGCTCTTTTTGCATCTATTTTGATATGGTGATAAAGTATTGTAAAGATCTCTTCTGTCAACAGGCAAATAAAAATGGGGACTGTATAGTTCAGCCTTCCCTTGGTGCCCTCCAGATGTGTTGGCCTGTAACTCCCATCATTCCCAGCCAGGATAGCTATTGGAGAAGGTTAGAGTAGTATAATGTCTTTGTTTTGATTTTTATGGCACTGGTATCTCCCAACTAGGTGATAAAAAGCCCTGCTACTAGAATACAGAGTCTGAATGCAACGTGGGATCCTACATTACAACTGCTGAATTCAACAACCTTATTGTTGTACCTAGTGACCTGTTTTGCATGACACACTGAGCCCACTGTGGGTTATGTGAGGCTTTTTAAATAATAATAATAATAATAATAATAATAATAATAATAATAATAATAATAATAATATATTTATTTATTTCTTGCCCGCCTCTTCCTTTGGATCGAGGCGGGGAACAACATTAGAACAGAAATCAATACATCTTAAAAATTCATGATTTAACATTGATCTGGATAGGCCTGCCGGAAAAGGCTAGTCTTTAAAGCTGCCTTAAAATCACAGAGAGAGTTAATTTTACGAATCTCCTCCGGCAGGCCATTCCACAATCTGGGGGTGACAGAAGAAAAGGTCCTCTGGGAAACTGATGTCAGCCTAGTTTTAGCTGACTGAAGTAAGTTCACCCCAGAGGACCTGAGCGTAAGGGGCGGACTATATGGGAGAAGGTGATCCCGCAGGTAACCTGGACCCAAACCATTTAGGGCTTTAAAGGTAATGGCCAACACTTTGTACTTTGCCTGGAAACTAATTGGCAGCCAGTGGAGTGATTTTAATGTTGGGGTAATATGCTCACCCCTAGATGTACTGGTGACCAACCTGGCTGCCATATTTTGAACTAGTTGAAGTTTCCGAACTAGGTACAATGGTAGCCCTATGTAGAGCGCATTGCAGAAGTCAAGCCTTGAGGTTACCAGCGTGTGCACTACTGTCTTTAGGTCTTCTGACTCTAAGAAGGGGCGCAGCTGGCGTATCAGCCGAAGCTGATAGTAGGCACTCCTGGCCGTCGCATCCAGCTGGGCTGTCATTTGGAGCGACGGATCCAGGAGCACCCCCAAACTGCGAACACAGTCTTTCAGGGGGAGTGTAGCCCCATCCAGAACTGGCTGACACACCTCCAAACCTAGGTCAGAGCCCTTGATAGCAAGCACCTCTTGAATAACCCATAGTGCCTGGGTTTGGCAGAGTGTCATTTCTAGGATTTGTCCACTGATCCTCAATAGGATAGGGTTAGTTACCTGTATGTCTGGAATGTAGGAGCCTGACATCTGACTGTTTGGCATGGGTCACTATTCTGCTAGTTAGAAGGAGGAAGAGTCCTTCTATGGCACTGCCATTGTCTATAGCTGAGATGTACACAGGATAGGGGCCTGCCTACTTTGGGGAAGAACATCTCTGCTATGCTACAGAAGATTAGAAAACTCTCAGGAGGTGGGCACACATTGATGAATGCTCACGTGACCTACCTTGTTAATTTGTTATTTAAATCTAATGTAATTTATCTAAGTTGGTCTTAGAATCAAACCATTTAAATACTATTACAGTGGTCAAACTCACTGTTATCAATTGAAATCATTTACTGTGGCCACTTCACATTTTACCAGTTTTCATTCAACAGTTGCCAGATTGATTTTGTCAGGTGGCAGGCTTCATTGGGCACCTGGCAATGTCCACACCAGTTCGGGGGTCCACTGCTGAATGATCCCTGGATCCTCCTGATTCTGCTGTTCCTCTTCCTGATTGCTGCTGCCTTGTTCACCTGTCCTTTCCAAGCATGCAAGCAGCAAAAAGTACAAAGAAAGGCAGCAGAATCATCATGCCTTGTCCTGTCCCTCTGGGTGGTTGCACGGATTTGGGTCGGGGGAGAGGGCAAATAAATGGGCAGTGGTGAGGATGTGGCAGGGCATAAAGAGAAAGGGTCCCACTGAAGGTATTTTGCTCAGTGGTCTCCCAAACTTGGATTTTGGATTGGATATTGTTGTGTCTTTGCACGATGAAAACCTTTCCCCATATAGAGCAAGAGTTGGGTTTTCATGCTACCGTTTTATGCTACCATGAAAAATAGTGCCCCTCAGAAATGTACAAAATTGAAACTTCAGCTAGAACTGGTAAGACTGCCTGGTCTTTTTAAATTGCCTCCTAGATGTGATAAGGTCACTTCTGTATTTGGGAACTACAAACTCCAGGTGCTGCTGGCACTGTGCCTGGAAGGAGGGTGGTTTTCCTGTTGTGCACAGGTGGTCTGGCTGTTACTTTAGTACTAAGAGCAGATGGAAGGTAATATGGTAAGGCTATGAGTAGATTCAATGGAGAGCCACAGTACGCAGCCTCCAGGCCAACTATTCACTTCCTAGCTATACATATTCTTCAAATCCTCTTGCCAAGATAAATAGGGAGAGACTTACAGTCTTTCATTCTAGCCTTCTTTGTAGTTTTTGCTCTAAGCACTCTCTCTTTCTGCATCACAGTTTCCCTTTAGTTCATTTTGGATATGGCTCCACACGATATCTGGTTGGGCTTCATGTATTATGTGCAAAGAGTTTGGTGTCCACTTATGGACTGCATTAGCATTTCGGTCCTTATTCAGCAAACTGTTTTGGTTGGTGAAAAGCTGCTGTGCACCGAACAAGATTTGATTTAGATTGAACTGTGACAGTGAAATGTATGTATATTGTTCTTTGAGATATATTTCATAACTAACACAAAGAGCAGTATAGGAAAGAGCAAAATTTCAGCCTAACATGTTTAGTATTTTCCTCTCCCTTGGCAACACTTTCCATGTTATTTTAACATACTGTTAAGAGAGATTATCTCCTTCATCCTTTTGATGCAGTTATACTGAGTGCAGAAGGGATGTTCCAAACATCAGAATGATACAGCTGACAGTCATTAATCCAGTAGTGAGAGTGATGTAGTGAAAAATTAATTAACGTATTCCTTTCAGATTTGAGAATGACTAATTTCAGGTACTGATCCAATCTGAAACGTGGCAAGAAACCAGTTGCAATGTTCCGTATGCTAAATTGACCACAAAGAGAAGCTTCCGTATTTCACTCAGGCTGTTTCAAGCCTTTCTGGTACCCTGGAGAGCACTTAGCACCCAGCCCAGATGTGACCTAAGCAGTAACAGGACTGTCCACAACTCCCAGTGCTTTCAGGATGTTTCTCTTGTTTACACCTTCCATGTTTGCATTATAGCTCTTCTCCAAATGCTGTGTTCAGAAAGACCCCCAGACCATGTTCCTGCTCTTTCAAGAGGGGTAAAACCTCACCTAGAATAGGTTGCACATCTTACTCTTGGATATAGGAACCACCTATCCACAGTACCTCCATCTTGTCTATCATTTAATTAATGGAAGGGCTGTCTAAAACCTTTTCAACCATGGTGAAAGGAGAGCTCTGGAAAGGCTAATAAAAGAAAATGTTTAAAATGAAATTTTGCATAATTTCAATTACATGCTAGACCTTCCACATTTACAGTAGAGACTATTATCTCATAAACCAAATATTAATATGGCGGAAGCCTCTTATTTAAATGAGCCAACTTGATGTACCTTACAAGAACACATTTGTTATATTGTGATTTAAACTCTGAAATCCTTACTCAGACAAAATTGCTGTTAGGCAAGATTTCATTCTCTTTTTGTACCATTTATGTGTCTGATTTAATAGTCTGAATAATCTGTAATTTTGATGATTTGTTTCCACTAGCCTACTTCATAATTGTTTTTTTCTTCATGAGTTGGAGAAGGTTAAAGATGATAAAAGGATATTAATTAGCAATAACCCTTGGAGATGATTTTCAAATATGTAAGTTTCGTACACATCTAAAAAAGAAAAAAAAAGTCAATTGATGATAAGCTTGCGAGAGTAAGATAAAAATGTTTTTATTTTAAAATATAAGTTGATACCTTGCAGGATCAAAATAGTTGATTTGTGTGCACAGTTTTCAGCATCTTGTTAAAATTAAATCCAAGTTTACATACAAAGACAGGCATTTAGTTTTTGTCATCTACACTTTACATATTTACTGCAGGAAACTCTATGCAATACTGGTGTACATGCAGTGAACAAGTTTGTCACATTAAATGTGGAGCAGCCTTAAGCAAGGTTGGGTAGCATGTAAATAAGTCGTATGCTTTCAAGTGCATCTTTCTGGAATTCCCAAATAATTCAAGTATACACTTCATATCATAGAATAGTAGAGTTGGAAGGGCCTATAAGGCCATCACATCCAACCCGCGGTGAATGCAGGAATCTACCTTAAAGCATACTTGAAAGATGGCTGTCCAGCTGCATCTTGAAGGCCTCTAGTATGGGAGAGCCCACTACCACCCTAGTTCATTGGTTCCATTATCATACTGCTCTAACAGACAGGAAGTTTTTTTCTGATGTGCAGCCAGAATCTGGCTTCTTGTAACTTGAGCCCATTATTCCATGTCCTGCACTCTGGGATAGCAGAGAAGAGATCCTGGCCTTCCTCTATGTGATAACTTTTCAAGTACTTGAAGAATGCTATCATGACTCTGCTCAGTCTTCTCAAGACTAAACATGCTCAGAGTGAATTCTATGATTCTAGAATTCTATGATTCATAGAATCATAGAAAAGTAGAGTTGGAAGGGGCCTATAAGGCCATTGAGTCCAACCCCTTGCTCATGTCTCTCGTTACAGGACTTTGTTTCCAGACTCTTAATCATCCTCGCTGCCCTCCTCTGAATCCCCTCTAGCTTGACTGCATCCTTCTTGAAGTGTGGTGCCCAGAACTAGACACATTACTCAAGATGAGGCCAAACCAGTGCTGAATAGAGGGGAACCAATACCTTGCACGATTTGGAAGCTATACTTCTATTAAAAAAGCATTTGCTTTTTTGCAGCCACATCACACTGTTGGCTGATATTCAGTTTGTGATAATGCTGAAGAGCACCGGGTCCAAGACTGAACCCTGTGATACCCTCCCCATTACCTCTCCACAGTTCAATAAAGTACCATTGATAAGACACTCTTTGAGTCTGATTCTGTAGCCAACTGTGGATCCACCTAATAGTTGTTACATTAGCCCACTTCTAGCTAGTTTTCTAATCAGAATGTCATGGGGCACTTTGTCAAAAGCTTTGCTGAAGTCAAGATACATTACATCCACAGCATTCCCACAGTCCACAAGGGAGGTTACCCGATCAAAAAATGAGATGAGATTAGTCCAGCAGGATTTGTTCTTGACAAATCCATGTTGGCTTCTAGTAATCACTGCATTGTTATCAAGGTGCTTACAGATTGACGTCTTTATAATCTGTTCCAAAAAATTTCCCAGGGACTGATGTCAGACTAACTGGTCTGTAGTTCCCAGGTTCCTTCTTTTTGCTCTTTTTGAAGATAGGGACTACATTAGCCCTCCTCCAGTCATCCGGAACTTCACCTGTCCTCCATGATTTCGCAAAATTAGTAGACAGTGGTTTTGAGGTCTTCTGCGAGTTCCTTTATTACTCTAGGATGCAGTTTATCGGGCCCTGGAGATTTTAACTCATTCAGAGAAATTAGGTGTTCTCAAGCTGCAATCCTGTATCAAGCAACTATTTTGAATGTTGTGTTTTTAATATTGTATTTTAAATGTGATTTTAATATTTATATGTCAACAGCTTAGGGATTTTATTATATTTAGCAGTATATAAATATTACAAATCAATGAATGAATAAATAAATCATTCAAACTATTCAGTCAGTATGTATAAATATAAAATTAAATTTTATGTTTTTGTTAAAAATAATTCATTTGCTCTGTACAAAAGGCTTTGGAGATTTTTCTAACATAATCCTAGATATGGATTTTTGTCTGGGACCATGATCAGAGAAATGAACAGAGTGAAGTTTTTAAGAAATAGTATAGAAAAGACTGGTTTTGTTTGTAGTTTTTCAGTAAAATAATTCGCTCCTTTTTATTTATCCTTAAAATACATACAAAATTTCAGTCTATAAAACTATAGAAGAGAAAGACAGAAAGATTCTAAACTCCATGAAATGTAGATACAAGTCACAACTTAACACTAACATTGTTAACAGTTGTTCATTTCAAAATGGAATTCAGTTGTTTCTCTACTTACGGTTTTCTGAAAATTATAAAATGGATAACTCCTTGTAATACATCTGTTCTACAATATGTAGGTTATAACCACTCAGTAGTTCCGTTTACACTTGAGGAGTGTTGTAATCAAGGTGCCTTCAGATTGTAAATCTTGCTTGCAGAATGTGCAAACTTTGTCACATTAAGTGACAGTTAATAAGGAAATGTGAGTAACTGTTACTAGTAGTGCATTCCTATACTTACCTGGAAGTTAACCCAACTGAACACAGTCAGACTTACTTCTGAGTAAATATAGAGAGATTTAAAGGCCCACTACCCCCATGCATTAGTAGCCAATCAAACACACGAGGCTGGAGAATACACTTAATCCATTTACTTCCGATACTGCAGTATGGGGGTGCTCTCCGGTTCCACAAAATGGAGGCACCAAGAACAAGGGAATCTCACAGTATATATAGGCTCTGACTACAAGAGGGTGTTAGTATCTTTCTAAGCCTTCTATTGGTCAGTTCTGGTAGGGTGACCATATTTTGGAAACCAAAAAGGAGGACAACATGGTCGGCCCCCAAGGGGGCATGTCCAGCACCAAGGGGGCGTGCCCACCCGAACATAGCCTTGGTCACATGTCTGATTTTACAGCACACATTTAAGACAAATCTGTTCTACATAACATCTTAATGTTAAAATCACTGAAATAAAGAACAAGTGAGACATTCAATGTATCTGAAATTAACTTCACTCACTCCTACTTTTGTAGCTTTTGCTGTACTTTGAAGCTTTTGCTATACTCTGTGTGTTACATTCTCCCCTTCCCTCAAGTATCTTTTCTGACTATCTTCACTCATTGCAAGCTGCTGCTGTTGTTAACAGGGTTTGCTAATGGCCGGCCGGATGGCTGGCTTTTGTTAATTTCAATTTTTTAACAAAAACTTGTGTGTAATTGTCACAAGTTTCTCTACTCTAACATTAGGGTGGGTGTT
Organism: Elgaria multicarinata webbii; assembly: GCF_023053635.1. Taxonomy (NCBI): domain Eukaryota; kingdom Metazoa; phylum Chordata; class Lepidosauria; order Squamata; family Anguidae; genus Elgaria; species Elgaria multicarinata. The sequence continues at coordinate 107,867,365 of NC_086175.1, read as the reverse complement.
GTGGCAGTGAACACTACTTTGCCCATTCACACTTCTCACTTATATACATTAGCTTCGCAAGGTTGTGTGTTGGCACCACTTCGCACATCCAGTCTTTGGACTCCTGTCTACTTCCTGCACAAACATGCAACTCTGAGACCCTCTTCCTAATGACCTGCGTTTCATGCCAGCACCATGCGGCTAAGTTACAATAGATGTCTCTGGGTTGTCTGTACAGCCTCTGTTGTCTCTCACTCTAAGTCATTGCAGACAAACCAAAGCCTCCCGCCTCAAACCATCTCTTTCTCCCTCCCCCCGCCCCCGCAAAGTCTCCCAATGGTCCAGGTAGGCTGCACACTTGTGGCTTGGGATATTGCTTATTGCAGGTTATTGCTTGGTCATGTCTGGTGACTCTTACATCATCATCATCATCATCATCATCATTATTATTATTATTTGCCTTTTGCCCAATACTTTTGCCCAATACTCTGCCACCAGCCGCCTCCACCTCCTCTCCTCTTGCACAACTTTGATGCACTCTTAAAACACTCTGTGTGACAAGCCAGCCTTAGGGCCAAGCTACAAGTGCATCTGGGTTGCCTTCAGCCTCTCTTGGCCTTATGCCAGCCAGCCAACATCTCCACCCTCAAATAATCCCCCACTCCCACTCTCTCTGCCAAAGTCTCCCAACGGTCCAGCCAGGCTGTGCACTTGTACCCTGTGGCTGAGGGTAGAGCAACAGCTTATAGCTTGGTTGTATCCGGTGACTCTTGTTTTTTTAAAAAAACTCCACCACCAGCTGCCTCTGCCTGCACCAGAACTGGACTCTGACACTCTTAAAAAGGCTCTGTGTGGTACAGCTGCCTCTCAGGGCTCAGCTACAGCCATCTCTGAGTTGTGTCTTCAGTCTAACTCTGTCTCTAAGAGATATGCCAGCCAGCCAATCTATCTGTTTTTTTCTGGTATGCACTTCAAATGTTCTGCATTGCATCCCAGCAGTGCAGTCAGAGCCTAGCTCACAAGTGTACAAAGTGAAGTGGAAGGGAATTGGTAGCGAAGCAAAGCAATGATATGCCAGGTTCCAACATTCGCAGCAACAGGGCATCCACAAAGAAGAGAGCCTCTCTCTCGACTGGCACCTCACTGTTGGTCATGAGAGTTTTTCTCTAAAGATGACCCTTCATCGCCCATGATGTGGAAATTTGAAGAAAAGACCTCTGGCCCATTCTGTTTTGCCCTTTGGGCTGCTTTGACTGACCTCTCCTTTCCCACATTTTGATTTGTGGATGCCTTGCCTCTGCTGAGCTCCAGGTTCTCGACTGCCCACCAAATCTGCAACAGGAAAGGTGCCCTGCTTGCCCAGGACTTCTTACTTAAAGACTGGAGATCCCCTTAATGCCAAGGGCTGAAACGGCTCAATATGCAACACTCCAAAGAGGAGGTTTGACAACCTGAGTTTGAAGGATATGGCTCCAGCAGTTTTAAAAAACAATAATTTTAAATTTTTGAACTTTTTAAAAAATCCTAAAAAACAATGGATGAACAGATCTAATTAAAACTTGGCATGGCTAAATCTCTCCTTAAGAGCTATCATGGTGCCAACTTTCAGCCCCTTATCTTTAGAAATGTCATTTTTAACAAAATAATTTTAAAACTTGAAACTTTTTTAAAAAATCCTAAAACTCAATGGATGAACTGATCTGTTTCAAACTTGGCATAGCTAAAGTCCTTGTTAAGAGCAATCATGGTGCCAAGTTTAATCTCTTTATCTTTAAAAAATTTTTTAAATAATTTTAAATCCTCAAATTTTTAAAAAAACCCTAAAAATCTATGGATTAATGGATATGTTTCAAATTAGGTAAGGCTAAAGCTCTACCTAAAAGCTATCATGGTGTCAACTTTCAGCTCTTTGTCTTTAAAAATGACGATTTTAAAAATAATAATTTTAAAACCTCAATTTTTAAAAAATTCCTAAAAAAATCAATGGATGAACAGATCTGTTTCAAACTTGGTATGACTAAAGCCCTACCTAAGAGCTACCATCATGCCAAGTTTTATGTCTTTATCTTTAAAAATGACAGAGTTATAAGCATTTTTGTTAATTCCCATTAGAGCTGCTCTTTGGCTGGGGTAGATTAGAAAAATCTGGATTTCCCCTCCCCCTCCCGGATTTGTCACCAAAAATCTGGACAAATCTGGTTATATGGTCACCCTAGTTCTGGATTAGCAAGTTAAGTTACATTCAGTTTTCAAGTTAAGGTGCACAATCTCAATGAGTCATAGGTTACATTCGATGCTCTATTGGTTGAAAGTTTTCCCCTTTGTCTGCTAGGACATGATGTCCACCATTAAGGAATGCAAATCTGGCATGTAGCCACTGTTTAGCAGAGAAGCAATCTTTAACCCTTGGCACATTACATTAATCAGAGAGATGAAATCTCTCCCTGGGTCTATCAAGAGGACTGTATTGCACAGAACATTTTGCAGAGAGGTGGCGACTGGGAAAGGTATGAAACTATACATATTTGTCCAAAATATTTATTTAATATATTTATAACTTGCCTCAAAGAGACTTTTTAAAGGCAGCTTACATAATAAACACACAATATAAAATGTCAACTATAAAAAAAGGAATAAAACAGCAACAAAGAAATCTAAACCCAACACCACATCAGCAGATTAAAAACAATCCAGGTAAGAAGAAGGCAAGATGGCTGTCTGCTGAGACACTGGAAGTAGCCCAAGAAAGAAGGAAAGCAAAAGGCAACAGTGATAGGGAGAGATATGCCCAATTAAATGCAAAATTCCAGAGGTTAGCCAGAAGAGATAAGGAATTATTTTTAAACAAGCAATTTTAGATTGTAAGCCTGTGGGCAGGGACTGTCAAGAAATACTTTTGTAAGCCGCCGTGAGAGCCTTTTTTGGCTGAATGGCGGCATAAAAATCCTTAAATAAATAAATAAATAAATGTGCGGAAGTGGAAGAAGACAATAGAATAGGAAGGACAAGAGACCTCTTCCAGAAAATTAGAAACATCGGAGGTAAATTCCAGGCAAAAATGGGTATGATCAAAAACAAAGATGGCAAGGACCTAACAGAAACAGAAGAGATCAAGAAAAGGTGGCAAGAATATACGGAAGATCTGTATAGGAAGGATAATAATATCAGGGATAGCTCAGATGGTGTGGTCAGTGAGTTAGAGCCAGACATCCTGAAGAGTGAGGTCGAATGGGCCTTAAGAAGCATTGCTAATAACAAGGCAGCAGGAGACAACGGTATCCCAGCTGAACTGTTTAAAATATTGCAAGATGATGCTGTCAAGGTGATGCATGCCATATGCCAGCAAATCTGGAAAACACAAGAATGGCCATCAGACTGGAAAAAATCAACTTATATCCCCATACCAAAAAAGGGAAACACTAAAGAATGTTCCAACTATTGTACAGTGGCACTTATTTCACATGCCAGCAAGGTAATACTCAAGATCCTGCAAGGTAGACTCCAGCAATTCATGGAGCGAGAATGGCCAGATGTACAAGCTGGGTTTAGAAAAGGCAGAGGAACTAGAGACCAAATTGCCACTATCCGCTGGATAATGGAGAAAGCCAGGGAGTTCCAGAAAAACATCTATTTCTGTTTTATCGACTATTCTAAAGCCTTTGACTGTGTGGATCATAACAAACTGTGGCAAGTTCTTGGTGGTATGGGGATACCAAGTCATCTTGTCTGCCTCCTGAGGAATCTGTATAACGAACAAGTAGCAACGGTAAGAACAGACCACGGAACAACGGATTGGTTTAAGATTGGGAAAGGAGTACGGCAGGGTTGTATACTCTCACCTTATCTATTTAACTTGTATGCAGAACACATCATGCAACGTGTTGGGCTTGATGAATCCAAGGATGGAGTTAAAATTGCAGGAAGAAACATTAACAACCTCAGATATGCAGATGACACCACTTTGATGGCTGAAAGCGAGGAGGAGCTGAGGAGCCTTATGACAAAGGTGAAAGAAGAAAGTGCAAAAGCCGGGTTGCAGTTAAACCTCAAAAAAACCAAGATTATGGCAACTAGCTTGATTGATAACTGGCAAATAGAGGGAGAAACGTGGAGGCAGTGACAGACTTTGTATTTCTGGGGGCAAAGATTACTGCAGACGCTGACTGCAGCCAGGAAATCAGAAGACGTTTACTTCTTGGGAGGAGAGCAATGACAAATCTCGATAAAATAGTTAAGAGCAGAGACACCACACTGACAACAAAGGTCCGCATAGTTAAAGCAATGGTATTCCCCGTAGTAACCTATGGCTGCGAGAGCTGGACCATAAGGAAGGCTGAGCGAAGGACGCTTTTGAACTGTGGTATTGGAGGAAAATTCTGAGAGTGCCTTGGACTGCAAGAAGATCAAACCAGTCCATACTCCAGGAAATAAAGCCAGACTGCTCACTTGAGGGAATGGTATTAAAGGCAAAACTGAAGTACTTTGGCCACATAATGAGAAGACAGGATACCCTGGAGAAGAGGCTGATGCTAGGGAAAGTGGAAGGCAAAAGGAAGGGGGGCCGACCAAGGGCAAGATGGATGGAGGATATTCTGGAGGTGACAGACTTGACCTTGGGGAAGCTGGGGGTGGCGACAGCCGACAGAAAGCTCTGGCGTGGGCTGGTCCATGAAGTCACGAAGAGTTGGAAACGACTGAACGAATAAACAACAACAAAAGACTGTAAAAGTAGCAGGCAATAAAACAATACAACCAAATACTGAATTAAGATGCCTGATGAGGTTAAAACATTATTACCTAGGAGGGTGTTCAAATATGCAGAAATATTACCACAAACCTGTGCCTATGTTGTAAGGAATGGTGAGAGATTCTAAAAAATGAACATTGTGCCCAAGGAAGCCAAGCTATTCTGGCTGAAGGTGTTGAAGTTGTTGGGGAAAAACTTACACACAGGTGTTGTCTGTATATACATTTTAGGGTGGTCGAGAATGCAGAATATTCCTTTCCAGCCAACAAAAGAAACATATTTCTTTCTTAGTAAAACAATTGAGGTTGTATCCAATGGTGTCATTCTGCCAAGGGAAGGATAGAACATAATTGTTGCAAAGTATACATTATGACAAACTTTGGGCTTTCATCCTAATGCATTTATTTGGAAGTAGAAACTATTGATTTTATTGAGATTTATCTGTATATGTTAACTTGTTAGTGATCAAGTGTGAGAAGCTAAAGAAGAATGAGCAAGCTGATATGGCACACCTGTTCCCGGACTGTACCACATCAGATTGCAGGTAGGGGACTAGATTTTTGGTTGCTTCTTTATGTAAAAGAAAGAAATATATCCCTCTACATTCAAAGAATGTAAGCTAGACTCTTCTTGACATTCTAGGATTTTTTGTTTGTTATGTATGGGAGTTTTCTGATATCACACCTACAGTCCAAAGTGGTACAGGCCAGCAACAAATATATCACTTTCTGTGATCACCTGGATATGTTGATGATGTGCAGCAATTCTTAGGCTACATAAATAACTCAAGATCTTTAGTAATAGGAAGAGAAAATAGGCCAACACTAGAAGGCCAACAAATCTAAATAATTGCTGTATCCTTCACATGCTTTTCTAAAATAACTGATAAGAGATCACAAGGTTAAAATTCTAATGCCTTTGGCAAGTCAAAGCTTCCAGATTTGCTCTATCAGTGGTTTGATAAAAATGGCTCAAGGCATGTTTTTGTTGTCAAATCACAATTTTAAAAAATCCATACATATTTCTTTGCAGCTAGACTACAGTTGACACTATAATGTAAAAATCCCAGTTACATAATTTTTTCTTTAGAAATACACTGTGGGTGCCATTTTGTCTTGTGTCCCTTCTTTAGCCATCACCTTTTGATAACCTCACTACTGAATACAGAATTTTGAATGACATAGCAATAGTACGGATTTACTTCACTGCATAGATTAAAAATTGCTCATATTCTAACATCTTTGTCTCTTTTCTATGATGGGAAAAATGTTATTAGAACTGTCTTGAAACCTACTGCCATTAAATGATTGCTAAACTCTGTGTTTGTACTGTTAAGTTTATCTGTTTAGTTAACCTTTTTCAAATCTCAAAGACAATCAGGTTTGAATTCTAATGCAATATATTCAAGCTAGGACCTGATTATAACCCTAAGCTAAAATTCTAAGTAGCATTGGTCTATGGTATCTGAAAATATTTGCCAAAAACATGTAAGAACTCCCCCATAAGTACAAATCGCCCCATAAATTCTACACTTACACAACATTAATGACTTCATCATAAAAGCATGCATTAAGGATCAAGCAAGTGGAAATGTTCAGTAAATACACCGAATGTTTTACATTGTTACCAGTGGGTGTTCCTTTTGTCTCTTCAACAAGTGTCCCAAGATTAATGCAAGGGCAGAAGTGTCAGCCAAATTAAAACTCTGCAAGTTATTTACCTAACATAAATATCTCACACTCCATTTTCCACTTTCCTCTCTCCAATTCATAAAGTACTTCCACGGAACAATCAGACCACGCCATTCTTATTGCATATATTATTTTAAATTACCTATTGTTTAATTGATATACATTAAAGTGGTCTCTTTACAAATCAAAAAAGTTCCATTTAAATGAGATAATTTGCTTTTCCATTGCCTATATTAGTTGAATTGCCTATTGTTCGTATACAATAAAGAACACTTACAAAGCAGAAAATGTGCTACATAAATGATATATATTTTCTTTCTGAAGGGTTTCTTATGTCAATTCATGCCCACGTGTTCTCTTAGGCCCTTCTCATCATTTGTATCCAGCTGAAACATATGAAGCCCTAGGAAAGTCAATGGGATCTGAAACTACAAGTTCATGTCTTCTTTATGGGCTTCCCTGAGGCATTTGGTTGGCCATAGAGTGGGAGTAATGGACATTTAGTTTGATCCAGCAGGGCTCTTATTACATTCTTATGGAGAATAATTATGTATGAGGGGGCATTTTTAGAACAGCCTTCCCCAACTTGGCATCCTCCAAATGTGTTGGCCTGCAAAACCTATAATTTCCAGCAGAGGAAGGCTATTTTCAAAGGTTTCCTTTCTAGTACTTCCATCTTAAATATATTTGCTTTCAAGCAAGCATGATTGTGCCAGCAGCATGAAAGTAGCTCAGAAGGAGGGAGGGAGCAGAAGAAGAGAGGCAACAAACAACACAGTCTCTACATTAAGAGCAATTGCGTTGTTTATCCGGGGCTTTTGGGCTCTTTGGCACGATTGTAATATGCTGCATTACAAGGGAGGAGAGGGGTGACCATGTGCTTTGAATTGAGTATTTCCCCTCCCTGCACTTCTTTTTTTAAAATTTATTTATTTATTTATTATTGCATTTACATTCCACATTTTTTCCTCCAAGAAACCCAAGGCAGTGTACATAATCCTCCTCCTCTCCATTTTGTCCTCACAACAAGAATCCTATGAGGTTGGTTGGGCTGAGAGTTTGTGACTGGCCCAAAGTCACCCAGTGGGTTTTCATGGCTGAGTGGGGACTAGAACCCAGATCTCCCAACTCCCAGTCCAACACTTTAGCCACTATACCACACTTGCTCTCTTTTACTGAGAAGGCTATCAATGGCTACTAGTCCTGATGGCTTAGTGCAACCTCCAGTATTAGAGACAGTGAGCCTTTATACACTAGTTGTTGGGTAACATGGGAGGGAGGGTGCTCTTGCACCATGTCCTGCTTGTGGTTCTCTGGTTGGCCACTGTGTGAACAGATTGCTAGACAAGATGGACCGTTGGTGTGATCCAGCAAGGCTCTTCTTATATTCTTCTTATGAGACAGTGCCATCTAGTGGCAGAAGATCCCACTTTTCCCTGGCTATTACTACTTTAAAAGTGGTTCTTTTCATATCAGGATACTGCAGAAGATGTCCTGGTCACTGATGACATCATGTAATGGACACAAAACTTCTGTGAGTGGCCAATCACAAGCATGCAATAAATTGTTTGTTTACAGGAGCCTACAGAGACCTGCTTGGGTTAAGATTGGCCACAAATTTTATTGGTTACAGCTCAACAGATTTTGGCAGGAGCAGAAGGCCATGGATTCAGTCACTGAGCAGCCTGACTGCTGGCCAAGGCCACCAACCCAGCCTGCATGCTGGATGACATAGTTAAAGCTGCAGGAGCCCTGCCCTCTTTTGTATCTGGTCACTCTACAAAAGAGGGCAAGGCTCCTGCAGCTTTAACTGCTGTGATGAAGAGGGAATTTCACCAGGTGCTGCATGCATACAAGTGACATCTGCTGAAATTCCCTTTTCTATACAACTGTTAAAAATACAGGATCCATGTCCTCCTTTTCATATGGTCACCCTAGTTTACTGCTCTGCTACTGGAGGTAGCACATACAGTAGCTGTCGAGACTAGTAGCCATTAATAGCTTTCTTCTCCAGGAATTTATCCAACCCCCTTTTAAAGCCATCTAAATTGGTGGCCATCACAATATCTCATGGTAGCGAATTCCATAATTTAACTATGAATTGTGTGAAGAAGTATCAGTCAACTACAGCTTCTACATGAAAATTTGTAAGAATCTGGGAATGTCTTTAAAGTAAAATGTTGCATTACAGTTAATGGGAAATCATCTAATCCAGTTAGAGGCTAATGGCAAGCAAAATATTCCTGCATAACCTCCCTTTGTACACAAGTTAGATTTGCACACCCGTGATGCTGACTCCATTTTGTCAGCGTTGACTAATGCTCTGTCTGCGACTAATTGCATCTTGCCCTACTTTTAAATCTAATTTCATCCACTCTCTGAGTAATTTCAAAGGCTCTAACAAAAGAGAGGAATGTTAATGCCACACACTAATCTACAAATGTACAAATCTGCAATCGTGTCTATCCCATTATTTTACTGATCTATTTTATCTTCTATCATGTAGATACATCATATAATAAAACATGACTGGGTGAGACAAAGTGGGAGAAATGTACAGGCTTTTATCTACTTTTTATGTTCTTTATTCTGCTACCCTTAAGATTTCAATAGGTCTACTCTAAGTATAAATCTGGATCCAACTGAATACATATTATTTCTACAGTTGCCTATACAGGTCAGGAACCAAAGAGCTGTGAAACTAGTTCTTTCACCCTATGGAGAAGCCTCCCCCAACCTGGTGCCCTTCAGATGTTTTGGACTATAACTCCCAGATTCCTGAGCATTAAGCATGCTACCAAGGCCTGATGGAAATTGAAGACCAAAGCATCTAGGAGGCATCTGACTGGAGAAGGCAGCTCTTGATTTGGGTTTTTTACTTGTTTTTCTCATACAGCAGGATTTTATGTTTAGATCCATCTGTTCAGATCCAGAATATGGAACAACAAACCAAAAGGGCAGCAGTTGAACAAAGCACAAAAACAAACAATGCCAAAAAAGCACACAACTGCATACAAAATAAATTATTTTTATACAACACAAATAAAAGTTATTTATAGGACAATTAAGTCATACAGGTATCTGGTATTAATCACGTTTCGTCATGCTAGACTTCATCAGAGCAACAGTTTCATTTTTGCCGTGTGCAAGCAAATGCCGTGGGAGTAGAGTTTGCAGACTCTAAATAGTAGTCCCGTACTGTTTTTAGTTTTTAGTTAAAGCCCTCCAAAATGGTTTTTTTTCTTAGTCACCAGTAGGCAATCCAAATGCTTCAACAGCGGCAGAACCGTTAGACAGGAAAAACTGGTGATTTGTCATTGACCCTGTTCAGTTGACACACTAAACCATGGTGGTTAATCATTTTGAGCTAAATATTCTGACTTAGTGTATCGTGTGAACCACTCCTAACCATGGTAGCTACATAACCAAGGTTTAAACACGTTCACTAACCATTCGCTGCAAAAGGGTTAGCAGCTTAACCATGGCTTAGCATGTTGTCAGAACAGGTACAAATTCAATGGCTGAAATTTCACCAATAGTTCGCTGCTGGAATTTGCTGGAAAATTGCTACTTTTCCCTTTTGCATAACAAGTGCTAATGACAATGCACTGGCATTGTATCAGCATTAGATAGTGTCCTTGGGTTTGATACCTGATGCTGTCAGTGGCTAGCCAAGTTAAGAAGACTCCTTTATATGTCTAAGATAGGATCTTTGTTACTGCTTCTGTGTTTACGAAATTTACATCAATTTCCCCAGATGTTTAACTCAATAGGCCTCATCTCTGTGTAGACATGTATAGGATTGCATTGTTGGTTAAGTAGAATTCAGTATAATGGGTCATTTTAATAAAAAAAACTGACAAGAAACCAGTGCTATAGTTAATTTTCGAAATACAATGCCTAACAGCTGTTCCAACAACTAATTTCCTACCTTCTGTAGGGGAACACTAAATTTTGAGCATTATCAGGTGTTTAACCAGCCCTACATCAGTGTAACAGCACTATGCCAGCTGTTACAAATGTTTGGCTATGGTGCAAGTATGATCTGGCAATTTAACGTGGGTAGCTGATAAGGATGAGAAATGACAGTTTTGTGAAAGAGAGAGAATGGCAACCATATGGCACCAGTATTATGCTAATACTTTTAGGTCTGAGGCCTTATTTGGTTAGGTTTAATTTGAATACTCCACATTTACAGACAATTTAATTATTTGTGTAATTTTATACCCAATTAAGTTTGATCTTCCATATTGTAAAAAAAACTGTAGGCTTTCCATTTAGCAGGAATGGATATCCGAACCAAGCTGCAGCAGTGTGTGAGCGATGAACATAGCTTGGTAGCCTGTCACTGCTATGAGGATCCTACCCTGTTTTATTTACATTTTTTTAAACCAACTATTTTTTTAATAGGGGCTATTTTACAGCTGCAGCTCATCTGAACAACCCTTAAAAATTACTGTTGCAGAAGTGCAAGATACTTATCTTCTCTCTTAGAGGGGAGATTACAAAATGTATTTGCTAATATAGCTAAACACTGAACCATAACAAACTTCCTCTTTGCATGAATTATGTGCGTATCCTTTTTATTTATTCATTACATTAATATCTCACCTTTCCATGAGTTATGCCCAGGGTTGCTAGCAATAAAATACATAATAAACCATTAAAAGAAACTGCCTCAGTTATTTGTTCTGATTACTGTTTCTAAAACAGATTCTTCTTATATAGAATATGTCTGTACAGTGTGAATGCATGTGCTTGTTTAATTCCTCAGCAAGTAATTCCAACGTGTCGCCTCCTTTTCTCAGGCGCATGGCTGTGCTAATGAATTTCCCTAGGAATTCTGAGATTTCTCCTCCTTCGTGCCCCTTGCCCCAAAAGGCTCATCCCTAATATTACTTCACACAGTCCTCCTCTTAAAGTGCAGTTGAAAGCCCTTATCTCCGCAGTGCTGAAGGATGAGCTCACTTCCAGGAACTCAGCTGTCTCTACCCAGCCAAGCATTCTTTCCTGGAATCCTCCCAAATGAAAAGTCGAGTGTGTGGGGGTGGGTGGGAGGGGGGCAGCACAGCCTTGGTTCCAACACCTGTCAGCATGGCTAGAGCATTACGTATTTTTCAATGTCCTAACCTGTAGAGGCAAGGAGATTTGGAGACTGAGAGCATAGCAAAAGACAGATTGCCGCAGGGATGGAAGGAGCTGATAGTACAAAAAAAGAGAGCAGCTATGTCCACTCAATACACATTGGGTAAGCGGGCAAATATTTTTAAAGAAATCACTCCATCTGGCAGAAAGCCACATTGTGTTTTTTTACAGTAATGTGTGATGTTCTAAAGTCATTCAGCTTTAGTGGCTCAATTTAACTTCATTGTTGAATTTCAGATGAATATGAAATGTTGTATTCCAGGCCTTCCCTGATCTGGGTTCTTCCAAATGTTTTGGACTTCAGCTGCAATCAGCAGCCCCAGCCAGCATGGCCAATGCTAAGGAAGGCTGGGAGTTGTAGTCCAAAACATCTGGAAGGCAGCAGGTTGGGGGAGGCTGTTATATACTATGCAAGATTCACATCCCAGAATCATTGCTGCCCCCCTCCCCTCTAGCTTGCTTTATTTTAAAATTCTATTGTAATGTGTTTTTATTCTGTTTTTATATATTTTTTATCTTGTACACTGCTCTGAAATTTTGAATGGGGAGCAGTATATAAATTATAAATAAATAAATAAATAAATAAAGGAAAAGAAATCAGTTTGAATATCTAAAAGCTTGGATGTGTAACCAGACCTTTTCACCTCAACTTCAAGATCACCTCTCAGTATTGAATGAACTACTGAAATACTGTTTTTCAAAAACACTTTTGACATACTGGTGTATACTTGAGACATAACGGAAATTAAATATGATCTGATTTTCAAGCTCAGGATGAGCTAGAATTCCACAGAATGTAAGTTCCAATAACAAGCCTGCAAATATTATCACTTTGAAAAACCTCCACCTCCAGCTGACGCAAGTCAATGAAAGCCATCATAAGCATGAAGGTGGATTTCCATATATATATATATATATATATATATATATATATATATATATATATATATATAAAACTCCGGTTTAGTTTCCTATGTATATCAGAGCTCTGGATACTTACGGTATGTTTTTAAAAAACATATTTGTAAATAAAGCAAATATTACAAGTAGAACTCAAGTGGAAGCAAGCAGCGATGGAGCCCTATTGGCTGACAGATCCACAACTCCACTTCTGACTCGCAGAGTCCTGCATCCCAAAGTGCTGCTAGACATCAACCAACTTTCAACTCTCTGCCTCTTCCAAACTCCAAAACGGCTGTTTCTTCATACACACACCAACAACAGGGGTATCAGCTCCCCCAGCTCCAAGGTCTATATTGTCAAAAACACAGAGAAAGCTCCCTAACTATCTCCTAACCATTACTGAGGACATCAATAAATTATCCCGGACTATTATTAACACACAATCCACATAATGAAAAAATGCTCAGCCAGCAGTTTAACATTACATTCAGAGCAGCCATGCAGCACATGTTTGTTGATGTCCTACACCCATGTGGCAGTGGGACAGTGGCCCTCTACTTGTGTATTTTAGGGGTACAAAACTTCAGGCCCATGGGCATAATCTGGTCCATGGAGCACCACAGCTGGGCCTGTGCTGCATCTTGAGGATCCTCAGGGTGGGGGTGGGCAGGGCTTAGGCTCCAAGCTCGGCCCCTGGAAGAATTCCTTCAGAGGACATACCCAACTGGAGCTAACAGTGGGTATTCACCTGCTGGTGCACATCAGCAATGGAGATGCAAAACGGCCTGGGCATTGGGGTTGTCCTGCATATGGGTGAGCCCCAATGCCTGGGCTGTCCTGCATCCCCACTGGTATCACAGATCTGAGACAACAACAGCAGGGGGTGACGGGTATTGAGATTCCATCTCTTTCTCCATGCTGGCAGGAGGCACAGTCTTGTGTTTATAGTTTGTAAGCCTGAGGACAACAGCCTAAGTATTTGACTAAAAAGGCAAGTGAAGCACTAAGCTTTCTACTCTTGTGAGTTCCTGCTTACTGAAGCTGTTCTTGCTAGTGAGAGAAGCCATCTGGGAGTGACTGGACATTGTACACTAGCATGATTGCTCATGAGCCAGGTACTCTGGAATTCTAGGTTACTGTTTTGTGTGAATGTGGCCATTATGTTATGAAGGAGGTCTGGTCGTAATTTTTGCATTCAACAATGTTGACACATCGACATCATGTACATAGGAGATGTTTACTTAATTTAAAGACACTGCTCAGCAAAACTACCAGGGCACTATACAATAAGGCTAATCAAACACCAGTATAAAATATATCATATATAAACAAAAAATTAGAGCAGAAAAGCATGGTAGATATTCAGCATACACAGCAGATAACGGCATCATACAGTAATGGTGCAATCCTATGGACTGCACACTCGCTGCTTGGAAGGCCTTGATCTCAGAAGCTTCTGAGATTCCTATCCCCTACTGGGCTGAAGCCAGCTGGGTGAGAGGAGCGGCTGAAGCAATCTCCACCTCCTGTCCTCCAATCTCCTATATTTTCACTTGACAGGCTTTTCAGCCCATCTAGTGAGGGCGGCTTGGAGGGAGAAGAAGACTCAGGATAAAATGTAACTTGGCTATCCAGTCTCCCCCTCTCCCCCTCCCTCTTTTTCATGCCTCCAAGGTTGATTTCCTAACCATGAAGAGGCAGCTGATGCAGTTCTCCCCACGCTGGCTGCGACGGCAGATCTCCGACTCTGAGCTTGGAAGGGGGTTTCCGAGCCATCCTATGGTGCCCGGGACACTCGGCCAGGGACTAAAGGATTGCTCTCTCCATTGATATGACCTGTTAAAACCCTGTGCAAATAAATGTGTCTTTGCCTGGTGCTAAAATAATGCCAAGCTTGGCTCCAACACATGCTTTTATGGGCAGGGCACTGCAAAAGTCGGGTGCCACAGGCCCTCTCTCCAGTAAGTATCCCTGTAACTTCAGGTGGTTTTGGTGATCTGGAGAATTTGCACCCCTCCACCTCCCAATCAGCGTTTAGGGAGATGAGCAAGTTCCTCTATGGATATAATAACCAAATGTCATCAGTTGATTGTGGAAATTATTGTACATGCTGTTCATGGGGTTCTCCATAACATTCAAAATTGCTATGAGTTAATCCTATCCAAACTATGTAACTTGTCCACCTTGCTTTACCTTTGGTCTTAAAGTGTATACATTATCACCTGTATCTTGTGTCCAGAATGAATAGAAAAACTACCTGCTAAATTTCCAGAACCTGTTATACAACTGATGCTAATGCCCAGAATTAGAATGGAAACTGGTTACTCTGCCCTCATAGCTTTGTATTAGAAGCCACCACAGAACAGTTATGTGAGTCGAAGTCACACTTATTCCAGAACAGAACCACCAGTTTCAATGAAACAATTACAGCGTAAGTAGTTACGACAGTATATTCCAAGTAATTATGACTCTGAATTAAAATTTCAAACTTAACCACCATGCTAATCTACTTGGGCGCTGTTTTTACAGCCAGGACCATTTTTACTAGATCTGAAGACAAAGATTACTCAGTTCTTTCTTTGATGCGTACTACATCAGCATGTTTTAACTTGTTCTCTCAATCTAATTGTCAATTAGAACAACTGGCGAGCAGCATGAATGCTGTGTTAATGGCTACAATGTTATTTATAAACAGTTAAATGCAGAAAAGTACAATTTGAATTCCAGTGTGAGCTATATGCAAACCTAAAGGTCCCTAATGCACGATTTGTGGGCTGCAAAATAGACATCATTATTCTTAGGCTGCTGTTTGGTTGTCATGATAAAAAGGAAACAGTATTCTGCTAAGCATCCTCTGTGTTTGGTTAATTTAAAAGGCATCTTAAATCATAGAGAGATGCAGGAAGGCTTTAATACAGTAGTTTGCTAGATACTGCACAGAATATTCCAGTGCTCCCGTTCACAGTCACTGCCCAGCAATCCAGGACAGTACAAATGGATAGGAGTAAGTTGAGATCACACACCACTATGAACCAGTAGCTATACTAATTTGCCAGCAGGAAAGTAACCACAATCCAATTTTAAGAGGTAAGAGCCCAATGCCTCTTGCCTGTGCCACTCACCTGCCCAGTGGTGACAGAAAAGTACTCTGGACATGCTCACTATAATTTCACATGTTCTGGGATTAAATAGTAGCAATCAGTCCCAGCTCCATGTTTTGAAGGGCCCTTGGACAAACATCTTCAAAGGGGCCCTCTCCCTCAGTCAATCAACCTTCTCACCAGCATTGTTACCTCTTCCTCCTCCTCTTCATCGTTACTACAACTGCTGGTTTGCCAGACTGAGAGCCAATAATCATGCAGACAATGATTATTGTCTGCTTCTCCTGCTTCTACTTCACCTCACCACTGTTGTCTGGGCCAGAGTTAGAGGTGGGTGAACAAGTGAGTAGCAATAGTGAAGAGGAGCAGGTTTGGTGGCTCTTATTTATTTATAATATTTATATACTGCTCCCCATTGAAAAATTTCAGAGCGGTGTACAAGATAAAATGAAAATAAAAACAGAATAAAACAGTTAAAACAAAATTTAAAAGAAGCAAAAACAGAGATTCAAGGCTGCATATTAAGGAAAGGCTTCTTGGAATAAAGATGTTTTCAGGAGGTGCCGAAAGGAGTACAAGGTTGGAGCCTGCCTGACCTCCAGAGGCAGGGAATTCCACAGGAGGGGTGCTACCACGCTGAAGGCTCTTCCCTGGTGGATTCCAATCGGAGGATGGATCTCTCTCTTATCAGTGGGCCTTCTGCTTGGATACAGGACCTTGGCAGATGCCCAGCCATTCCAGCCCTTGATGCCAGCCCCGCTAGCAATGAAAACAACTTCTACAGTGAGACCTATATTTTCCTATGGAAGACTCACATTGAAATACAGTTTTTGGACCTGCCTCCTAGCTACATTCGTCATGCATTCATTGACTGGGCCAGTGCTATCAACTTAGACCTGCATTCACAGGCTAGATGGGAAGCTTTTATGAATATGTGTACATAAAAGCTTCCCATCTTTTATGTGTATAAGAAGCCTGCAAGTTTTAGATTCTGGAGGCCTGCACAAGACCTCTCTTCCATTCCCTTTGTGTAGGCTTTGAAGCCAAGCAGTCTGATGTGTGGCTCCTCCTTAGGACAGGGGTTCCGAGCCACGGCACCTACAAGGCCCTCCAACAGCACCCACAAAGATTTCTAGATTGTAAGCCCCTCAGGGCAGGGACTAGTTCCCTAATAATTTGTAAATAGCCATGTACACAGATGGCACGATATATATAAATAAACTAATAACAGCAACAACATTGCATGAGAGGATGAGGATGGAAGTGAAAAGTCTCTCTCTCTCTCCCTCTCCCTCTCTCTCTCTCTCTCTCACACACACACACACAGAGAGAGAGAGAGAGAGAGAGCATGCTGTGTTTGTGTGTGTGGTAGGAGTGGAGAGAGAGGTTGGATCCTAGTAAGCGCTTGGACAAGTGAGTCCAAACTATTTGGACCAAACAGGTCCAAACTATTATCTATGAAGGTTAATCCTAACCACTAATGGTCACCAATTTGGATGGCTTTAAAAGGGGGTTGGATAAATTCCTGGAGGCGAAGGCTATCAATGGCTACTAGCCCTGATGGTTGTGTGCTATCTCCAGTATTCACGGCAGTAAGCCTGTGTGCACCAGTATCTGGGGAACATAGGTGGGAGGGTGCTCTTGCACCATGTCCTGCCTTGTTGGTCCCTCACCAATGGCTGGTTGGCCACTGTGTGGACAGAGTGCTGGACTAGATGGACCCTTGGTCTGATCCAGCAGGGCACTTCTTATGTTCTTATGAGTATTTGGATTCTCAGAATGGTTATACAGAAATAGGAACTACTTTAGACTTTTGAACCCACAAATATGGGTGTGGGTGGGACAGAGAGAAATATAGCAACCACTGAATTCTTTTTCAAAGTTTTCAACAGCTTGGATAATTCCTTCCAGCTACTCAACAATGTTTTCTGTATCGTTTTGCTACAGGATCATCAAATGTGAAGTGTAATGATTTATGTAATTTCTATAATTTCTCAAGCTTATTGCCTCCTATTAATTAGCCTACTTCCCAACATGTGACAGTATTTTTTTTAACTTCAGCTTTCTCAATGCTGAAGTTACATCAGCAGGATTTGCCCTAATTTGTTCTTATGCACAAACAAGTGACCCCAAATTGTCCTCATCACACACACACACACACACACACACACACACACAGAGCAAGCATCCATTTGCCAGAAAACTGCTTTGGGATCCCACCTCTCCACAGCCTGTCCAGCTTTTTAGAGAAACTCATTTTCAAATGGCATATAAACTGTAGCTGTTTCAATGCAGACTGATTACATTTAGTCAAAGAAAGGAAAGGACAACAAACACCTTTTTGCCAACCAACACAATTAATATAACTACAAACAACACACCTAGCAATTATTATTTCCTCAGGCTGCTTCATTTCCATCATTCTAACAGCAAAGAGTTAGCAACAACTAAAATTTCCAATTAAACTCTGTGTGAAAGTATGAAAACCTCATACCTGACAAGTGACACCTCCAGGTTACTTTTTTAGAAACCAGCCAATCTCCTCAGACATGGAGGTTTTGTTTCCGTACATACAAATAGAGACTCAAATTCGCTGGCTTATCAAGGAGCCAGCCTCTTCGTTCAGATTACACCAATGAGAGAAAAACTGGGGACGAACTTGTGGGAAGGGAAGCCGTTTCTTCTTCTTCCTTGAACACTGTTTCAGTCTTTTATGGCTGAGGTTCTCAAGTAACCTTGACATTTGTGTTATTGGAAATAAAGGGAAATACTGGTGGTGGTGGTGGGGAAGCATTCTTTAGAATGGTTTAAATTACATAAAAAAAACCTTCTGGTTTTGAACAAACAAAGTCTGAATTTGAAAGGAAATTATGTACAAATGATGAACATGTTATTACAAAAATATATAAACTTTTGTTGAGGTTCGAGATGGAGGAAGGACAAGTAAAGGACTGTATGATAAAATGGAGCCAAAACTTTGGATATAATATACAAATGGAACAATGGGAAAATATGTGGTCAAAAGGTTTAAAGTTTACATTAAGTTCTAGCCTTAAAGAGAATTTTTATAAGATGATATATAGATGGTATATGTCCCCTTCGAAATTGGCCAAAATGTATAAAGGGGGCTTGAGAACCTGTTGGAAATGTGAACAACAAGAAGGAACATTTTATCACATATGGTGAACTTGTAAAAAAGCTTTAAAAAAAAGTTGGATACAGATTCATTCTCTAATCCAAAAGGTATTAAAGTTCAATATACAATTGAAGCCAGAATACTTCCTTCTGGGTTTAATGGACAATCAGGTGGAAAGGAATTATGGAACCTTATTCTTATATAAGATAACGGCAGCGAGACTATTATACGCACAAAAGTGGAAAGGATCAACATTACCTACAATGGATGAATGGCTGGTGAAGATGTTGGAGTTGGCAGAGATGGCAAAACTTACGTCAATAATTAGAGAAAAGTCAACATCTAGGGTTATAATCGAATGGAAACTTCTTATTGAGTTTTTGCGGGAATTAGAAAAATGATTTGTTTATCTGTGGATTCAACGAATAAAAAGAAAACTAAGATAATAGAAAGAGGGGATTTTTTTTTTGGTAGTAATTATAGAGTAAGAGAAAATATTGTTACATATCTTTGCTGTGGAGAAAATCAGAAGCCCATTTTAAGTTTCTTTGGTTGTTGTTATGATGTTGGTTGGTTTGTGTTTTTGAAACAATAAAACATTTAAACCAAAAAGAAAGAGAAATGTTTCTCTGTCAAAATGAGTGGTGAAAAAAAGTTCCATTTTAAAATAATGCTGTTGCAAAATTCAAGATTTAAAGGTAATAATTTGAGACAACCCTGAGATTTAGACTTGCTGCCCTGAGTAGAGACCCCAAAACTGGAGTCTCAGGGCTACAAGCTGCAGACCTGGCAACCCTAGTTACACATCATATAAATCTTTCCACGCATCATGTCTGCCTAACCTCTGTACACACTCTTCTGTCAATGTCCCTAAAGCAGATTTATTTACTCTGAGTGTCCTCCTAATCAAGGTTATCTTATTCATGTAGAAAATGCTCTAATTTTTGTTTTCTTCTGATAAGAATGAACTCTTTTCCAAACATGTTGTGAAACAAAGCTAAAGGTTTTTTTTTTAAATGTTTGAAGGTAGCTGCATGTAAGTGTACTTCCATTTATGCATGACTTTTAAAAATAATAATAATAATAATAATAATAATAATAATAATAATAATAATAATACCATCTTAGAAGTAAGACCTCAGAAGTAAGCATGGGGTTGCAGAGCACTTCTTTCCAGTTTGCTGTTTTAAGACTTAAAAAAGAAAGCTTCTTTTTTAAGACCACACTATTAAAAATCAGTTCTATATGTGTTTACTCAGAAGTAAGTGTCTCTCTGTTCAATGGGGTTTACTCAAAGGTAAGCCTGAATGTGATTTTAGTAGGACTGGGATGTAAATGCAGTTGAAATCAATGGGATTCACTTTTGAGTAAGGGAACCAGCAGATCTGTAGTTTATGAACTTCAAGATGCAAAAAACAAAAGGCAGAACAGAATAAGCATTTACCAGTGTCATATGTACACATGGCTAAAAAATGAGAACACATCCTTCTATAGTGAAGAAAAGGTTAAATGGTTTACTCACAATATTCTTGCCTAAAAATGCACGTACCACATATCATTTCAATCAGAGTTTGTTCAGTCCTTGTCTTTGTTCTATAACACCAGCGAGAGCGAGCAAACACAACTAATCCCAGCAATAGAGGGGGTGGGGAGAAGGGGAGGACCAGGCTATAACCACACTGGCCTGGTTCAGACAACATGCTAAACCATGCTGCTTAACCACAAAATCGTTAAGGGAATTGTGATTAAGCAGCATGGTTTAGCATGCTGTCTGAACCAGGCCACTGGTAGGCTATAGAGGTCCTAAGACTAGCTATGCCCTCAATTTCCCATGCATTAACTAACTGCAACAGTGCCTGTTTTCTGTAACATGTAGGTGAGGTTGCAGTATTCCCAACAGACCTATCACCCTTGTTCTCTAAAGCTATGGATACCATTATATGATGCTGATACTTACATATTGGAGGCAAGTAACAATGGAAGGCTGTCTTCCTCTTGCTCTACTTGAAAACTTCTCAAGAGTTGGACACCAAAGGAGACCATCTGGATTGGCTGGATAATATCTTGATTGAGCATAGACAGCTTTTTGTTCTTAAGGACATAATGGGTCAGACCAAAGACCTATGAAATCCAGCATTCTATTCACACAGTGGTCAACCAGATACCTATGGGAAGTCCACAAGTAGCACATGAGTGCAATATTATATCCTCCTTGCATTCCCCAGTAACTGGTATTGGTACCATCAGGACTAATCATCATTGATAACGTTATCCTCCATTCATTTGTCTGATTCGCTTTTGAAGCCATCCAAGTTGACGGCCATCACAACACCAATTTGGATGGTTTTAAAGCCTATGCCAAGGTTAGCCAACATGAAGGGACATGAAAAATGTCCATGTAATGTTATGAATGCACAAATAGTAGCTAATGGAAGTCCACCCCTTTAGTGTTTCACAAAACTAGTCCGCCTCCTCACACTGCTGATGCTTTTACATATTCTGACAAAAGTGATTAGCTGTCTCAAGAGATTAAAATGTAAATTCTATCAAAGAAAAACAACATACAAAAATTATGCTTCTGTATAATCTGTGCGATTAAATGTTACTTGTTTCAAAACTAATGTTTCTGTCACTTTCAATTACAGGTTTTGGGGGCTTTCTTCCACATCATTTAATCTCAGTGAATTACTTTTTTGCTCCATATTCTTATATAAACCTGCATACTTAGCACAAAATGAAGAACTCCAGTAATAAAAAAGAAGTGTTTCTTGTTTCTCATTTAGAACAGATTTGTAATCAGATCTGTAAGTCATCATCCCACAAAGCCTATAAAAGATGGTAAAAGGAAGAAAGGAACACAATGAAGTCCAGAAATGTTCAGCTGGTTTTGCCTTAGCTAAGTGAGAGAAATTAGCTATAAGAGGTTATATACAGCACACAGTAAGATGCCTTCTATCTATTGTCTTGATATAGATCTATAGGACATAGAAAGCTGTCTTGTATCAGCTGATAGGTGGCTCTAGTTTCACTCAGAATCTGGTTAAAAGATAGTAAAATAAAACACTTATTTTGGCTATAATTTAAAACATAATCTACTTGAAATGGGTGATTTCAGGTGATGGGTTCCAAAGTAAGGCTGAAGACATTGAACTCCATCAGATGAGTGTTTTATTGCACGCTCGTTACTGGGGACTCATAGATTTTCACAGGTCCCTCTCACAACATCATCTGCCTCCTGCACACCTCCCATCCCTTCTAGCCTTCGCACCATAAAAAACACACCAGGAAGTCCGACTTATTTTAAAAATGAAAATTGCCACTAGCTCTTGCTGTGTGCAGGAGAAGCAGCGGGATCAAAACACCCCACTGAATGAGCCACGTGCAAGTTGTTTACTTCCTCTTTCAAAAGAGGAAGTAATGAGGGACAAACGCTATGGTAAACAAACACGATTTCCCCGTGTGATGTCGCTCATTGTAACAGCTTCTGTTGGAGATACTCATGCTGTCTGGGGCACAGGTGAATAGGGCTAACTAAGATTTCTACTGAAGTGGTGAATGAAATGTGTGGGAATGTATATTATCCTTTTTTCAAACTACCACACATAGCCTTTGTGACATCCATTAGTGAAGAGCACAGGCAAACCTCTGACACCTTAAAGTAACATTTTCATCATTTAAAAAAGTATATTTTCAGGATCAGAGTAGATACAATGCCTCTGAGAAGTATGCTGTTGTTTACAACATCTCATGCCATAAACAAAATGGCCTTGATGGTGTCACAGGGCTTTTGGCCTTCTTTGATGCAACAGAGAAACATGGCTGTTTCTTTGGAAAACACTAGATTATAGTCCTGGTGAACAATTAAAAAAGCGGAGGGAGGTAAGCATCCAAAGTAGGTACACCAAGAAGAGAAACAAGTTCTCAGGATGCAAGAAATTTATGAACAAAAAGCCCAACGCGTTTCAGCTTGTCCCTTATTTTGAGGCCTTCTTCAGGGGCTAGAGAAAAGTCTGCAGAATTTTCACAGCAAAAAGATCGTCTCCTGTATTATTCTACTCTGTTATTCTAATACAGGAATACTGACCAACGGTCAGTCTCAGTATAAGGCAGCTTACTTATGTTTTACACGCATTGCATGCAAAAGGAGCAAGCACAGAGAATCTCTTGAGTAAGTGCAGAGCGCCTCATCTGAGACGTTTGTGTGTGAATGATTGTGGAGCTGCTCTTTTCTTGTTGAAATAGAAGGCTCCACATTATGTTCCCCTATTCTACCCCCTGTCTCAGTTTGAAACCCACTGCAGCGCAGACATAGCTACATTGGATAAGTAAACCCAGAAAAAACAAGCTGGTCATCAGATGCATATACACCTGCTTTGTTTTTCACTCACAGTACAAGGCAGTAATGCATAGGAATAGTTAGCCTTTCAAGCAGAAGATGCGGGTGGTGGTGCAAAGTTAGTCCCATATTCATCTAATCTGACTCATCTCATCAACTGCGCCTGGAAAAGACCTTTTCCGATTTTACAGTCAGTGTCAAGTGACTTCTTCATTAGGACAGAGAGTGCTTCTTGTAGCGAGCAGGTGCTCGTTCAACCAGTTCAGCTTATTTTATAATCTAAGCTCAGGTTTAAGCAAGATAGGAGGATGACATGTTTTGACGAACAACGTATTTATGCACCTACTGAAATTATCCCCAAAGCCATCCTGCGGAAAACTTTCATTGATTTGCTTTACCTTTTACACTCAGAATGAAATATGATATATTTTTGTAAAAAAAATTGATCTGTAGTCTCAGAGGCATTGACCTTCACATGATTTAAAGATCAATTAATGAAACATTCACTAAAAAACTCTATCATTCTCTCGCTGACTCTGAAACATTTTGTTTGAGTAGTGAGCATTCTTCAATATTTTAACATTTTTTTCTAAATAATTGATATCAGTGCTATTTAATATTTATACTAATGATCAAACCATTTCCAGCCACATCTGGAAACTCATCTATAGTGATGGCTTTTACATTTCTGTAGAGACTGAAGTGAGTTGTGTATTCAGGGGTGGGTGGGTGTGCACAAATGCTGTCAGGAGGGAATAGCCTACTTTGTTGCAAGGGTTGTTGAATAGGGACAGGTGAATCCATCAGATTTACTTTCTCTCACGTTTGAATTTTTTAAATCTCAAGTTCTTTCCTGAATATGATCTTTTATGATTTCTGGTAAATTCTCATCAAAATGAACTGAACTGAAATTCTTACCCATCTGCACCAGTGAAATTCAATAGATTCAGCTATTCCTAAACTGGAGAGGCCCATGGTGTTCCTGCCTGCCATAGCACTCTTAAAGATGGGAAGCCTGTCAGAAAAAAACAGGCCACAACCCTAACTAAGCACTAACATGGTTGAATTCACGGGGATTCAAACCCAGACTTTTAAGAGCTATGGACTCAAAGCCCTGAGCCTGGGTGGATGGATCTGTACATTTTGGTTTCTCCCATATATATTTTTTGTTCCAAATATGGAGAACTTTGCAAATTTTGCTAAATTCTTATCAAAACCAACCAAATTAAATTTTCACTCTTCCCTGCTAGATTTTTAATTTGGGGTGCAATCCTATGAGGATTGCTGCAAGCCCCCTAACTTGGAGGCTTAAGCTATCCAATGCAGAGTGGGAGGAGCGGCAGCGGAGATCTTCCTCCCCCCCCCATTACCTCCTCTCTGAGGTCACTTTTGCAACATGGTTCTCTCCGCATCAGCTCCGAGGGGGAGGGGAGCTTGGATGCCTGGGTCCGAGGTCAGAGAGCAGCTTCTGATCTCAGATCCAGGAATCCGAACTATCCTGAGACACTATTTAGGGGGCATACGTTTGTGTATTTAAAGTATTTCTTGGCTGCCTTTTAGGGCAGCAGTCCTACAAAGGTGGTGTACAACAATAAAACACTTATGACTACATTGGTTGGTCTTGACCAAGGCCATAGCTAGACCTAAGGTTTATCCCTGAATCATCCAGGGGTCAAACCTGTTCATCTAGGTGACACACAGGGGATCCAGTGCTCAGGCAGGAGTGAACCCTGGATGATCCCAGGATAAACCTTAGGTCTAGCTGTGGCCCAAGTCTCTCTTTCCAGCAAACTGATCTCACAGGGATGTGAGAATAACATGGGGAAGCCCTCATTTATACTGCCCCATCTTGCAAGAAGCAAAGGTGGACTACAGATGTGCCTGGTCCTAGCAAATTTTGCTCAGATGAAAGCCCCATTGGTACGTCTAGGTAAATATGCTTGGGATTTCAGCTTAATGTTTTCCAACCATTAGTACTTGCACAATATGGACTAATTAATGTGGGACTAAATCCTTAAAATGTTGTAGAATTAATTCATTGTTTAATAAAGAGATTTACAACTGATACTGTATTAAATATACCTCCTCCATCTCCCCCTGCTCAAAAAGTAAAATGCTAGCAAACTCATAATTCATGTGCCAATCAGGAAATTGCACTTTATAAATTAACGAGTAACCGGAAGACAAAGAAGGCCATGTTTATATAAAACTTGCAGGCAATGAAGCAGAACAGTCCACTCCAAGGAGAAGTGTGCCACCTTGTGGTCAGTTGCTTTCTAGCAGATACCATAGAGAAAAGGACAATACCATGCAGCACTGTGCAATGCAATCCTCTGCATGTTTACTCAGAACACAAGTAAGTCCCACTGTGTTTAGCAGGGCTTACTCCTAGAAAAATTCACATATGATTGCAGCGTAAAATATAAGTGCCACAAAATTTTTGGATATCTCTGTGTTCTTAAAGCCATTTGAAAAACCCTGTGTTAATTAGAGTTATTGGTAAATCTTGTATTGTTACATGTTTTCTGCTTTCCCAAGAAGTGAGAAGTTCCAAGGAGACAGCGCCTACCCACGTTTGGTTTTCTTTGGAGACGCAGGTCACTAGAGACTGATAGCACTTCTGTAATATTTCAGTTGATTTACAAATGTACAAGTTGAGCAAAGGTGGAGCGTAACACTCCTGCAGACAGCAAATCCTCTGCCCTAAAGGAAATCCCCCCAAAAGCAGCCAGGCACCTCCCTCTTCCTTCCCCTGGGTGTTTTTTCTTTATTTTTCTTCTTCTTCAGCTCACTCTCTGCCTCTTTCTCTATCTGCGCATCTCTGTTTCTCTCCAAAACCTGTTGTGCTGCCCTGTCCCTGACAAGGTCCCCTGAAAAGCATAATGGAGCAAGGCAGACCAGTGGAACAAGCAACTTCCTTTGACAAAAACTGGAAGGGACTGTGGCCTTTCACCTCTCCTGTGCTCTATGTCTTTTGCTGCAGGACTGCAGACCCTTAAAAGGTCAACCTCTGACTGAAGTTGAAAGCTTCGCTCTTCCTCCATGCACTCCCTGTGCTGGTGGACGGGTGAGGTAGCATGGAAGGCACTTTGGGCTCAGGGGACAGAGCTTGTTCAGTAGGTCTTCACTCTGTGTCCTGAGCCTGGCCTAGATTTTTTGTCACATATATGGCAGTCTCAGGCTCAGCCAAGTCCTCCTCTTGCATTTCTGACATTAAGGCTGGGGCCATGACAACTGACTGCAGCTTCTCTTCGTTTGTTCCTGTTTACACCCACCCACACCTTGCCCTTTTCCTCCAGCTGGAGAAGAATCAGAATAAGTCAACTTCTCCAACCATCTTGTAGCTTCCTGTTCTTCCCCAACCATCTCCAAGAACAGGCACGGCCTGCATGTTAAAAAGCTTCGGATTCAGTTAACTTTCTCCAGTTCAATCCTCCAAAGTATTATAGGCCTTTCACATGCAGGCACAGAGGAGCTGCTTTTCCATGATACAACCTCATGGGGAAGGGGTTACATGGGAATAATACAACCGTGCGTGCTCAGTAGATTGCATGGTTTTTTGAGGCCAAACCAGATCAGCTGTTTATCAAGCCCATGCTCATTGGTTTGGCTATGAAACAGGGAGAGGGAGGGATTAACTCCTAACTCAGGGTATGTAGCATTCTTCCCACATGTGGCCTTCCTGACCAATTTTATGGCTTCTGCTATCCCAGAAATTGCCACCACTGAATTGCCACCAAATTCCAGGGCATTATGGCGGCAGCAAAAAAGCTGTATTTTTGCTGAAAAACTAGGTGTGCAGGGGGTGTACACCTCAATTTAATGCAAAATCGTGCTCTCCAGGACTTCCGGAAGTGTGACTGCATTGAAACCAAGGTGCACATTCCCCGCACGCCTAATTTAAAAGTGAAAATGTGTCTTTTCTTGCCTCTACAGAATTGCCACTGAATTTTGGTGCAATTTGATGGCAGCAATTTCAATGGCAGGTGTGTGTAGTGGGTTCTGGGGGTCAGGAATTAGACCCTGGACCCTCTGAAGTTGGCCAACCCTGTTCTAAATGGATCGTACAGGGGATGGGAGTAAAATAGGCCCTCTTCCCCAGCTTTAGTTCTCTGTGTCCTACTGCTTTAAAATGTGGTGTTTTTTCCCAGCCCAGAGAAAAACTGGGCCTCAGTTATAAAGAAAAAGTTCCCAAAAAGCTAGGCCAGTAAAAGCTTCTCAAGAGCTATACAACTGAACTCACTCACCTCCTCCTCTTTCTTTTATTTAAAACATAGACATCACAAACAAATTGTGCTATCAGTGAAAGCATTTCAAAGCAGCTAAAGTAGCAACCATTAGCTCAGGTGTTTTAAAGTACTTACCTACTATTGTCTTACATAAGGGTGGAGCAGGGCATAATTCACTTTGTGCCTCAAAGGCTCAAAGAGATTTTTCAAGCAAGAGTTCTCAAAAGTGGGATAATATGGCCCTTTAAAGATCAAAGGAACCCATTGTAGTAGTCTGTGGAGATTTAAAAATGTGTTGAAAAATTGAATTTACACCTGTAGATTTGTGACCCAGATAGAAAGGAATTCTCTACCAAATATTTATATCAGCTCTGTTGAACATTCTGATAATGGAAATGACTCATTGTTTGCATTTTGAAAGGGAGGCACAAAAAGAATTGAAGGGATGTGACAACATATGTTCTGAACTTCAGATATGTTCACTTCTCAGTGTTTCACATACAATCCCAGGGCATGTTTTTGTTTTAGAATAAATGAAAAACTGAAGTGATTTGAGCATGTTTAGATATCAGAGTGGCTGCCAAAATCAGCTGACCTCTTGTACCGAGAAAACCAAAAGGAAAAAAAGAAAGATTAAAAGAATAACCAAGAAATTACAAATGTCCTCTCACTGTTAACCCATCCTGCCAGCCACTGTTGTAAGCAACAAACAAGAATGGGTCACCTCACAGGAGGATTCCTCTAGCAATAGAGTGAGGCTGAAATGCTTCATAAGACAATACAGTACCAAGACAACCTGGGTCATCTTTGCTGGTCCCAGCCATTCCATCCTCCTCATCTGGATTCAGGCCTGAAAGAACAAAGAACGTGTGCATGGGTGCACAGTGGTTAAGTTGTGAGCAAGCACAATTTGTAACATTATGCAACATCATTGTGAGGGAACTGGCTGTCATTTCCGGTTATGACCTTAATGAAGGCCGTGTTCTTTGCGCATGCCTGAAGTCCGAGGCAGACATTCCTCCCGAACAGGTTTGAACCGGTTGTGCTATGCTGCCAAGATGCGCACGCAATTCCTTTGTGTAAAAGTGTGGGCGTTTCCTCTGCATGAGGGGCGTGTATAAAAAGCCCCTCCTCCCAGTCCCCAGGGCAGCTGCCCGTGGACTCATCCCGGGCTGCTGTTTCGCTAGCGAATAAAGCTATCTGTTTGGACAAGAACTTTGGTGTGGACTCCGGTTTCTCCGTGTGGGCTCCAGTTTTTCCGTAACATTCCTGGCGCCTGAACGTGGGGCCTCTTCCTTCAACAAGGAAACCTCACGGAGTACTGGACAGCCTGCCAGGGAGATTTCCCCCACTCCAGCTTGCCTCCTCGCAGCTCCCCCCCCAGGCGTCCGCCGACACTCATCGGGAGCGCGCCATCAGCTTGCCTTCGGCTTCGCTGATGCCTGGTGATCTGGAGACGGACCGACCTGAGGGGGCGGCGTGGACGCAGCTGAACCTCTGTGGAAGTTTTGCTACAGATACCTTTCTAACCGGCGCCGGAACTTCAAACAGGCAAGTAACAATGAGCTCTCTGTAATCTGTTTCTGTTCTGTTCAGCCAGCTCCCAGGAGCTGAAGGAGGGGCTGGATCAACCCCTCAGAAGCCGGAATGTTTCTCTCTGTAATCTGTTTCTGTTCTGTTCAGCCGGCTCCCAGGAGCTGAAGGAGGGGCTGGATCAACCCCTCAGAAGCCGGAAGGTTTCTCTGTTTTCTGTTTCTCTGCTGGGCTGGATTTGGGAAAGAGGGTGTTGTCTGTGTAATTGGTGTGTGAATGGCAGCCTGATTTCCATAGTTGGCCGTTGGATCCATCAGTCCTCTGGTGCCATTTGGTGCCTGGAAATTCCGGCAACGTGGGCTGGCAGCGTGTGATTGTGAACCTATTGTTTCACCAACTGACTCCCCCACTACCGATAGCCAGTTGGTTCCCCGTCTACCCACCTGATTTGTCTGTCTGTCTGGTGAATTTAGAAAGTTAGGATGGGGGGAGGTTCTTCCACTCCATTAGATCTCATGGTAGAGCATTTTGCACAAGTTTTTGATACTTCGCAGTGTAATGTTCAAACCATGACTTATGAGTACCATTGGACTTGGCCGAGCCAAGGCCCCCTTGTGGCCTGGCCGCCACAAGGCACCTTTTCTGAATCCTATATTACCAGAATATATAATTTAGCTATAGTAGAAGGGGGGCCTCTGACTCCAGAAGATATCCCATACATTGAAGGATGGCTGAAAGTGGCTAAGCTCCCCCCACCATAGGCGAAAAAGATGGTTGAAAAGGCAGCCCTAATAATGATGAACCAGGCGAAGAAAGATAAAAGAATCCAACTCCACCGCCTGAAGCAGCTCACTTACACTGCTTCAAAGGACAAACCAATCATACCTTGTCCTCAGGAAGAACTGCCGCCGCCTTATGTTTCGCCTACGGTGCCCCAGATGAGGCCCCCACCAACAATGCCCACTGTTCAGTTCCGCTACTACAAAAAAGTTGGTGTTGTGTTAAAGTGAAAAAAAAAATTGTCAGTTTATGTTTTCCACCCGGCCCAAGTGAAAAGAGAACTTTTTTTGTTTCCCTCCTACGGATCCCCCTTCGCCTCCTCCCTAGTGGTTTTTTTTTGCTTCTCTATGCTTAGCAGCTAGAGATAAGCAGTTTTGTTTCAGTAAAAGTTTTGTTCTCAGTGGAAGTAGTCCAAAGATTTTGAAGACTTTGTGTATTTTGTCTTTCACTAACCTCAGATAATTAGAAATGTAGAACCCCATTTCACGGAAGAAATGTCTTCCATAGCTTTGAAGATTCACTGCCTGAGTTAAAAAGCTCCTTGTAAGCACAAATAGTTTTGCCAACCATTGTGCCAAGATGGGAGAAAGAAAAAGTATGTTGCTAAATGCCAGAAGTATGTAAAAGTATGTGAATACAAGACGTAAAGAAAGATAAGAAGTTGAAACATAGGGGAGGAAGAAAAAGAAAAAGAAAAAAAAAAAAAAGGAAAGTGTTTGAAGGTTAGTGTACGTGGCATGGTTTTTGACCAGAAGGAAAAGGGGGGTGAAGAAGCCCTGCCTTGAAAAAGTTAGTGAATGGACAATCTTGCGTCCTCTGCTGACGAAGATTGGAAATACTGAATTGCTATATTTTTGTGTGTGTTTTGAACGTTGTGTTCTGAAAATTGCCCAGTGGCTCTTTTTTTTTGGGGGGGGGCAGAGATATTCTAACTTTGGCCTAATAGAACT
Organism: Elgaria multicarinata webbii; assembly: GCF_023053635.1. Classification (NCBI taxonomy): domain Eukaryota; kingdom Metazoa; phylum Chordata; class Lepidosauria; order Squamata; family Anguidae; genus Elgaria; species Elgaria multicarinata. The sequence continues at coordinate 107,836,835 of NC_086175.1, read as the reverse complement.
TTTGAAATGCTTTGAGCCCTGAGCCTGAGCCCTAAATGCAACTACAATTGAAATCTAAAAGCACCCCTGTGTTCTTGCATCAGTATCCTTTGAAATTAGAAGCCAGAAGAAGAATACAGCTATTGCTTTTTAAAAATGGACTTGTGAAATGATTAAAGCAATTAAAAACTCCAGCTTGCATTACTGTGTTTGCAATACCAGCCTCAAGTGTGCTGTGCCAAAAACGTGGCACAGACCAGTGGAGTACAGTAGAAGAAGCTTACACCTGAACCCTGCCTGCCAGTCCAGATATGAGATCAACCTCCTTGTGGACCCAAGGCTTGCCTCATTGAATCCTGCCACGTTGATACCTGAACTACAAAGAAGTTCCAGAGCATGAATGCCTTGAAGTCTTGCAACTTGGCACCAAACCTCGCCCAGACCTATATGATGACCTCAAGTTGTTTACTGATGGATCCAGCTACAATTGTACAACAAGCAGCTGAACTTGTAGCATGCACAGAAGCCCTGATGCTTGTTTCAGGCAAAAGACTGTATTTACTGATTCAAAATATCACATGGATAGATTTGGAAAGAAAGAAGATTTGTGACTGCCTATAGAGCAGTGACCCATGGAGAATTAACAGTTGATCTGTTAGAAGCCCTGATGTTGCCAAAAGAATTGGCTAATTTGTCTACAAACAGCTGCCATAATTGGAGCTAGCCCATTTCTCAGTATTTGAATCCACCTTATGCAAAAGAAGACTTGGAATTAGCACAATAACTCAAAGTTTTCAAGAACCCAGAAAGATGGGATTTGTTACCCCTGATGTGCCAAGAATCATCATGACCTCCCTGTTTAAAGACCAGGTGTTTAAAGACCTCACAAGATGGACATTGATCAGACTCTTCAATGACTGAAAGACTTTTTTGAGAACCATGATCAGCCAAGGAATATAAATGCTCAGTGAATTGTTTTTACTGGCTTCATTTGTAAATGCATCAAAAGAAAAGCCCCTGCAGACATGGACTTGTTACCTTTTTTTTTTTTAAGAATCCAGAACACCATCGCCCTGCTCAGACATCTGGAGACTGCAGGTTACCGTGCTAGTCAAGCCAAAGCCCAAATCTGCAAACAAGAAGTGACATATCTGGGCTTTATCATCAAGAAGAACACTCAACTTTTAGCTGCCAGCAGGACCCAGGCAATCAATTGTATACCCCAGCCCCGGAACAAAAAGAATTATGAGTTTTCCTGGGCATGGCAGGGTACTGCCAGATCTGGATCCTGAACTACGCCGCCCTGACACAGTCCCTCTATGAACTCTTGAAACAGAAAGTCCCTGAATCCGGGACCCTAGACTGGACATCTAAAGCAAAAGAGAGCCTCCGGAATCTTAAATCAGCCCTTACCAGTCCACCCGCTCTAGGACTACCTGATATCAGCAAGCCCTTCCACCTCTATGTAGACGAAAAGAAGGGCACAGCCGTGGGCGTTCTGACCCAGAGAGTGGGTTCGTGGAATCGGCCTGTAGCATACCTAAGCAAGAATACTGATCATGTGAGCAGAGGTTGGCCAGGATGTCTCCGATGTATCGCTGCCGCATGCCTGCCCTTAACTGAAGCCATTAAACTTACCTATGGACAGCACATAGAAATCACTGCCTCGCACTCCATGAAAGCCCTGCTGGAAACCCACGGACCAAAGTGGATGACCAACTACGCCTACTGCTTTAAAGGTCCAAGGGAATTCCAGTTGGATTCATTGGAGCCGAGCAAAATTAGCCGCACCCGAGAGATGGCAGGCCACAAAAGCCGCGGGCCTAAAGCTCACCCTGAGGAAACAGCCCTCACCGCTGGACGCGACGGGAGAAGACTCCTCGGGACCGGCAACCGAGGGAGCGAAATAACTGGGGGCGCTGCATCCCCTCTCAACCTGGAAAGAAGAGGTGGACACCGCCCGAAGCATGTTTTGCCTATTTTGCTCTTCCTGCTGACCCTGAGCATATCATCCCAGAAGTCAAAACTTGATCTCTGCTCCTCTTGTATACAAACAGTGAAACTGCATAACCAAATCAAACAGACTATTATATATCAGAGTAAATTGCAGTGTACTGAGACCAAAACGTCTTGCACTTTCCGTAATGTTTCTTTCTCAGCATGTTCTCTGAATGACAAAGTCACATGTTTTGATCCCAGAGAAAATCCTGTTAAATGGCACCTAGAGGTCAGAGATGCTAACCAGCAAGGTACACTATTGTAGAAAATACCCCTTAGAACCCCAAATTCTCCAGCTTCTGTGATCATAGACCCTTGTAAGATCTCCCACTGGCCAGATCAGTGTGGGGATCTCAGTTGGGAGAAAACATACATGCACAAAGACAAATATATATGCCCCTCCACAGACCCGATGCAGACTACCATCCCCAAACAAGCCAATTGCGATAACAGCTGTCCTTATTAGAACTGTGTATGGTGGGCCACTTATCCAACAACACCCCCCCTTAGTAAAATCCACGCCTCTTTAACCAAAGTGCCAGTCCTCAGTAACTGCAAAGCACAACAGTGCAACTTAGTGAATTTTACCGTTTTTAACCCACAACAGTTCGTGACCACTTTTGGGAACCAATTCGGGCTCCGCATTCATGGACGGGGAGCAGATCCCCTGGGGCGGATTTATCTGAAGCTCACCCAGTTTGTAGAAACAGGCCACACCATACAAGAGCACTTCTTCCAAGACTTTAGAAAGAAGTCGAACAGCCTTTTGAAGTGCCAGAGATAGCGCGCAACCTTTTTGTCACTTTTGCAGAAACTGTCGCTGCGACTCTGAATGTATCTAATTGTTATGTATGCGGAGGAACCAACCTAGGAGACCAATGGCCTTAGGAAGCCCAAGAATACAATGTCAGCCAGCCGTATAATGAGACCACTGACCCCAATCCCCATGGTCAGTAAATGCTGACAAACACCCTAATTGGAAGGTGGTGCATCCAAAGAATATCTTCCGGGGCTCCCAAGATCGGAGAAACCCCGTGTCAGACCATTACCACGCTGAACCAAACTATCTTGTCCTATTGACCAAATCAAACCGTCATACCTCCTAATCGCCCATGGCCAAGCTCACTTCAGGCCAGGGCTTAGGCTCATGGTTCAATTAGTTTGGTGGGCTAAAAGAGATGATCAGTATTGTTGTTATAAGAATTATGTTATGCTTGCTGTTACCCTGTCTTATGCCAATGATTATACAAAGTTTGAAGGACATGATAGAGCAAATTGCAGATAAACGTACTGCAGTGCATCTAATGGCCTTGCAGGATTACAGGCCAGTCCCTGTCAATGATGACAATCTAGGATAATGATAGCACTCTGTGCCTTCGCTAAGAGTGTATCAAAGGGGGGAATGTGAGGGAACTGGCTGTCATTTCCGGTTATGACCTTAATGAAGGCCGTGTTCTTTGCGCATGCCTGAAGTCCGAGGCAGACATTCCTCCCGAACAGGTTTGAACCGGTTGTGCTATGCTGCCAAGATGCGCACGCAATTCCTTTGTGTAAAAGTGTGGGCCTTTGTTCTCATGTCACCTGTGTTTAATTTACTTTAAAAGGGAGACTGTGAAGCCCCCTCTGTAAACAATCTGATGACTCAGTGGGCATTTTCATATAATGTGAGTTGTTATGGTTCAGTAATCAGGTGTGAGGTAATAATTAGGTTCTGATAAAAAATTGCTGTTGTAACCAATTTCAGTATTTTAATTGTACATTTTAAAATATATTTCAGGAGAGAAAGACATAGATTAACAGTAGAGTGCAAAACTAATTTGTTTGAAGGAGTGCGAGTGGAGGACGGGCAGCAGCAGTTTGGTGAGCATCCGACACAGCTGGACGGACGTGGGTTAGTCTGTCTGTCCGTATTTGGTGGTTTCCTGGCTTTTGCGTGTTCCAACCTGCTTTATATTTAGTCCCTCAAACCAATGGGGGGAAACTATTAAAGAGAAGCTCCATGTCCAGAAGAGTGTTAGTATTGTGACTTTGATCAAAAACACCTGTTTGTGCCCTTTCAGCTAAATTCTCCAAAGTCGTCTCAGTGATGCTATTTCTTTCCTGAGCGTAGTATTGCTTTTAATGAACTTCTGGTCCAAAATCTTTACTTCTAAGACTAGAAATGCAAGTTCATAGAAATAAAGATGCCTTCCAATAGATTAATAACATCAAAAGGAGGAAAAATCATTTCATCATTGACCCTTCTTAGTTTAGCTTGTAGACCATCTTTGTATGAGAGCCTCTGGGACTGGCTCACCGAACTTTAGCACATCAAAACCACACAGACATGCCTCTTTAATCATCAAGAATTCTATGCTTGTATTATTCTAACCTAATTTGCCAACCCAACAAGTGTTCTGAGGGCCAAACCTATGCTGGGATTTCCAGCATAATTTTCTTCAAAAACCAGGCCTGCAGTACAGGATGTGTGTGTCTCCAAACTTTCCCTGCTATGTTACAGCTAGGGTGGCCAGATGCAAAAGAAGACAGGGCTATTGCACCTTTAACGCTTCTCTAGAATAGGGGATTTTAGCAGAATTAGCTTGCTTAACAAGGGTACCCCTGCTGAAATTCCCTCTTCTACACAACTACTAAAGGTCAACGCTGGCCCTATTATTAGGCAAAGAGAGCCAGTTGGCTCAGGGGCAGATGCTAGGAACTGGCAGCAAAGTGTTGTAGGAGAGAGCTGTCTGCTACATAGTGTACCCTGTGCCCTCTAAGCTAGCCTACTGCCTTCAAGTACAGTAGAGGATGTTGCCCCATCACCAATGTTGAAGAAAGGTTCAACTCTCAGTCCAGTTATTTTTTGTATATGGAATGGGAGGGAGCTGTAGTGGAAATGCAGAGGACCATTGAACATCGAGGAATCAGTGGTGCATCAGTTCTCCTGCCCATGTCTAGAGTGCTGTTGTGTCTGTTTGTTGAGCTGATGGGGTGGTGGTGGCTGTGATAGTTCCCAGAGAATCACTTGTTGATGCTGTATTCAGGGCTTGTAGATAAAAACTTCGGAAGAATGTCAAGGCCAGCTGAGAGTGGAGATGGGAGCTACCTTGCGTTGGGCTGCCTGCCTGCTATTTGCTGAGGCTTGTTGTTTTCCAGTCTAAACGAATGTAGAATATATGAAGTCATGGGACCATATCCGAAGGGGAAAGATCAAGGGGACAATATATGATTCCCTGGGACCTTTCCAGTTCAGAGCTTCTCCACAGGCTGACCCTGAACCAGTGCTGCAGGCCAGGCCATTATGGAGTTATGTTTGCTGATGATCTTATCTAGGGTGACCATTTTTTGGAAGACAAAAGGAGGACAATATGGCTGCCCTCAAGGAGGCGTGCCCACCTCAATACGCCCAGCCCCCAAGGCAGGGCTATCTTCCCCAATCTACACTTCCCTTCACATAGATTTCAAGTATGAAAAACCATATAACTACTGGTCCAAGGCAAAGATAATGTGATCATATTCCAATTCTTAATTTTAAAGTTCAGTTATATTGAACACAAAAGTATCACATGCAAGTGAAATGACCCAAAGTTATTCCCTTGTCTAAAATTGTTCCTGCTATGGAGGAACAGTGAGTGGCTGTAAAGATGCAGGGGCAGATGTTAGACATCAAGATGTTATACATTTTGATATATACATGAAAATACTTTTAGGCAACATGTGTCTCTAAGTCTCTTAGCTCTGTTGTTCTATAGTGATGTGTGTGTGTTATATATATGGGGACATGTCATAACTCAGCTATTGGGAGGACTGCAGCTAGGCTCAGAGGGAAAAGAGGAATCTGAGCGGGTGGCAGATGACACCATCATCCCTTCTAATCCGAAAGTCCCAGCACTTCGACTCTGTCAGCCCTGGCTCCATGACCCCACTGGTAAGTGGAAGTGCCTTTTCACTCCAGCAAGATATCTCTGGAACCAAGCCATTGTTAGTGGCCAAGCAGATAACAGAAGAGCATATGGCTTATAACACTGATGACTGTTTTTTAAAAAATTACCACAAACTATTGCACCTTGCATTTAAAGAGAGAGAAGGCTAAATTAAGTGAAAATGAGAGTGTGAGCAGAACATGCTTGTCAAAGACTGTGCACCAATGTAAGCATGAAATGAGTTTATTTTCAAATGGATCTGAAAATGCTACTTCCTCTCCTGTCATGCACATGTGCATGCTTAAATAAAGCAAGACCAATTCATCATAGGCCTGGTTCAGACAACACACTAAACCATGCTGCTTAACCACAAAATGGTTAACGGAATGCATTCCATTCCATACTTGCTTCCCAACCAAGACCTTACTGAATGTAAACAAAAGATTAAACCCAACTGTCCCCATGTGCTCAGTATCAATTGTTGGATACCTTTCCCCCCTTGAACTGGAAATCTTATACAATGAGACATGTCACTGAGAAAAACAAAAAAAAGATCTGAGCAATTTTTAAAAGAGGAAAGGAATCGCATAAATGAAGAAACCAGTCACCAACTGGCATTTTACCATAGCAGAATTGGGTTGTTGACTTCAATCTTTTGTAGTTGAGTTTAACTAGGTAACTGCCAAATAAAGTGCAGTCAAGTAACCACAATAGTAAGCAAAATCTCTACTCATGCAAATAATAAAATACAATCCAAATAATTCATTCCATATGTATTTATACTGCATGTACAAATAATGATGATGATGCCATCAATTCCAAGAAACAATAGACCATGTAACAAGAGGATGTAAAATTCTGGCAGGAATGGACTATACAGACAGACACAATACAGCTGCAAAAATAATTCACCGATAATTGGTCATCAAATTCAATCGCATCAAACAACCTACACCATACTACACACACTCACCCAAAACATCTTGGAAATTGCAAATCATAAAATATACTGGGACAGAACAATTCATATGTACAAGACAATACCTTGCAACTGACCAGAGATAATGGTCATAGACAAAAGGCAGTCAAGTTATTGCAGCACCTGAGGAAGAAAATCCCAAAAGTGCTTCTGACCCTACATCATTATCATCATCATCGAAGAAGATCAGGTTATGAAAATATATGTACACTGAGTGGAAGGGCTGGTATTGACATTTAAAGCCCTAAACGGTTTGGGGCCAGGTTATTTGAAGGAACGCCTCCTCCCATATGTACCTACCCGGACCTTAAGATCATCTACAGGGGCCCTTCTCCGTGAGCCCCTGCCAAAGGAAGTGAGGCAGGTGGCTACTAGGAGGAGGGCTTTCTCTGCTGTGGCACCCCGGTTGTGGAATGAGCTCCCCAGAGAGGTCCGCCTGGCACCTACACTGTACTCCTTTTGTCGCCAGCTGAAGACCTTTTTATTCACTCAGTATTTTAACACTTAATTTTTAACTTAAATTATACTGTTTTAACTCTGTATTTTAACCTTATATCAATTTTGCTGCGTGGTTTTATCCTGGTTGTGCTTTTTATATTGTATTTTGTATTTGTGTTTTTTAACTTGTTGGTTGTTTTATGATGGTTTTAATTTTTGTGAACCGCCCAGAGAGCTTCGGCTATTGGGAGGTATAAAAATGTAATAAATAAATAAAAATAAATAAGGGGAAAAAATCTCTGGTGGCTGCCACCGAAAAGGAAAAAAGATTAGGAGAAGGCAAACACACACATACCCCAGGCCTCTTCTGGCCAGGTGAAGACTGGGTGGGTGCAAGGCTGAGCAGGAGCAGCCAAATCAGGCCCTGCCGCAGCTGTAAATAAAGGGGGAGGCTCAGGTGGCCAAATCAGGGGTGCACAGCTGGAGAAATGGGGTGCACTGGCCTGGGCAAGGCCATTCTGAGCACTGCTGCCTCCTCCTCCTCTCCTTTGCCTGTGCTGCTCTTGCTGCTGCTGCCGCTGCCACGCCGGGGTTTTCCAGGTCATCTAGTCACTCTATCTTATCTTGATAAGATGTCGGGGTTCCCATGAGCTAAAGGAACATATGCTTCATGCTTTGGATGTATTGTCTTGTTTTGTCTTGCTTTATTTTAACCACATTGGTATGTTCAACGCCTCTGAATATCCAAAAGAGCAATTGCCTGTTGGCAGAACAATTGGCAAAACAGGGCGCCATCTTGTGTTTACCTCAGTCAGGCAGCAAAATGCCTTGGGCCAGCTCTGCTAAAAGTGCAGGAGGCCTGTCCCCCTAACCCCTTTTTCAACTGGGGGGGGTGGTATCTTCACAGCGCCAGGTTGGAGCTGCCTCCCTCTCAAACCTCGCACTTCCCTTCCCCTGGGGTGGCATCGGGTAAACCCAGGCTTTCTGGGCAGCCATCCGGGGACCAGAGCCACCCCCGCCTTCTTCCTGGTGGAAAGTGACCAATTGCAGGTTGCCTTCCACCAGGCACTGCCCGGCCACGCTTCTGCTGTGACTCCGGACCATCATCATCATCATCATCATCATCATTATTATTATTATTATTATGTATTTATATAGCACCATCAATGAACATGGTGCTGTACAGAGTAAAACAGTAAATAGCGAGACCCTGCCGCATAGGCTTACATTCTAATAAAACCATAATAAAACAATAAGGAGGGGAAGAGAAAGCAAACAGGCACAGGGTAGGGTAAACAGGCACTCATGACAAGGGGCTGAATCATCTCGCCTCACTCTGGAGAAAAAAGTCAGGGTAAGTCCCAATTTGTTTTCTCGCTGCAGCTTTAGAGGAAAGCCCTGGTGTGGGTGTGCAATTGGCACACAACAGCCCCAGGTAAACAACACAATTTATCTTAATGTAGAGACACTCAGAGTTTCAAAAGAAGTCTGTTCAGTCATTTTTGTGTTCCTTTACTTGGGCAGGAGCAAAAAGGCAAACATGTGGGCTCCCAGCAATGGTGGAAGTCAGAGAGGGGAGGAGCAAAAGGAAGAAATAAGAAGAAACCACACTGTAGGCTATAGAGATCCTAAGGCTAGCTATGGTCAACATTCCCATGAACTAACTGCAACATTGCCCACTTCCAGTAACTTGCAGATAAGGCTGCAATGTTCCCAACAGAGATAAGGGGAAGAGGGTTGGCCAATTGGGGAACCCAGAAGGATCCTGAGGTTCAACACCCCTTTTCTTGAGTCATCACTGGAACCACAGCACTGATTCCTACGTTCTGTGCTATTGCACAACAGAATGTAGGATTAGGTTGCTAATATATTCCGTCCTGGCCTTACATTGGTTCTGAAGTTCAAACACAGTTTTTCCCTTCCGGAAAAGTGTCTTACATCTTTTCTGTTTATTTTTTAGTTTGAATATTTGCATAGCATATGAACAGACAGTATAAATTAAGTATGTGAGATAGCTTATGTATCACTGTTCCATTGCTGATTTGTTTTTGTTTTTTAAAATGCACCCGTGAAATCATGAAGTTCTGCTGTTTTTAAACTTAAAAGCAAATCTGTAGGCTCAAACAATTTGCATATTATTGCATCTTGATTTCAAGGGTAGGTTTCCCATTCCATTTGAAGGCAAGTGGCATTTACCTTTAACTTCAGTAGAAGGAGAAGTGAGTCCCCAAATTGCAATCATGGTGAAGAAAACACCAGAACTTGAAATAAAAGCAAACTTTTCTCAAACTGTTGCTAAACTTGAAACGAAACTTTGGTTTGTAAAGGATTCTCTCATGAAGAAGGCTCTCAAGAGGACCCTTAGAAATTCAAAAGCTTCTATTTTTCAGATGATCCAACAAAAGTGTAATCACTTCACCAGGGAAATAGAAAAAGTTAGAAACATGAAAAGCCAGCGTTATGGCTTGAAGAGCAGAGACCCTGCTAAACTAATTAGCATGCAGCCAGAACAGAATATTTAATACAGCGATGGATCCATGGCTTTGAATTCCTGCATCTGGAGGGTGTGTGCGGTATGTTACAAAATGTATAGTTTAATGCAAAACATGCAGCTTTTGCAAAATGTGTGGAGAGTAGAATCAATAAATACCAATTCATCTTCTGCACATGCACAATATGAATGAAATTGTGTTAATGCATGCAGGCCATGAGCCAGCTGGATGCCCTCCTACCTGGCATGCTGCAAAGGCAGAGAGAGGAAAGCATGAATCCCATTAGGCCATGGAGCGCAGGTCCCAATATTCTGCCACAGCGTGCAGGATATCTGCTTGTTTGCAGCCTGCAAGGCCCATCTGGGGGCTGCCTAGAAAATCTGAAAGCCCTGAGATGGCTGCGAGGTGGCGCTGCATTGATTCTATGACACGACAGCCTCCTTGCAGCCATTGTGGGGCTTTCCAGCAAAGCTGTGACTTTAAATAGTAAGGGACTTACCCTGACTTTTCCCTGCAGAGCAAGGCGAGTACAGCATATCTGCCATCTATCCTCGCTCTGGAGTTGCGGTGGAGGTGTTCCCGGGTGGATGGCAACTCCTGATTGGTCACTGTCCGCCTGGGCAGTAGGCCCGGCAGGTCAATGGCCACCAGAAACCCTGCACCCTCCCTCTGTGTTGGGATTAGCCGCCGCCACCCACCACAGAAAAAGCTTGGGGTTTTGCTTAAGGTGGCGGCAACCCAGTGCCATATAGTCAGCTCCCTGTTCTCCTGCCTTTCAGTGTAGTCAGTTGCTCACCAGAAATACCAGTTCCTCTAAGCAAGCACTTGTCCTTTGCAACCACCTCTACCCAATGACTCTTTGCTTGAAGGCAACAATGAAACCATAGGCAATAAGGCAGATCTGGGCAAAGCAGATGATGCCTGAAGACTGCTGGGTAGGAAACAATGGAGTATGGCTCATTTGCCTTGCTTCTTTTCCGTAGCCCGAAATGTGATCCCATATAGGCAACCTTCTAGGGCTGCAGATACATTTCAGCAATTTGAGAAACTGTCTTGGGCCCCACCACAAAATGGCTGCTACGGCAGGTGTGACAAAGGACAAATAGCCTGCTCTAAAGATTGAGTACAAGGCAGAGATGAGGTCTGAGCACCCCCTACTCCGTTTTCAGCACCAACAGAAACCTATTTCCCAACAACCCCAGTTGCTAGTCAGAAAATGTGTTAATTAAAAAGTGAAACGAATATGATATCTTGGTGGATGCCAAGAAAAGTGTCCAGGGGTGCTTTGGTGCCAGCAGGAACCACATTTCCTTCCCATGCCCTATAGGCTCAAATGGCACCAGATTTGAGGGGACCATAGGCAAGGTGTCCTCTGGACCCACCAACACTACTCAGGTGGGTCTTTACCACTATGCTTTCCAGGTGATGGCAGGCATGGCCATGGGGTGCAACCAGCTGCTGAGATGCGCAGGTGAAGTGGTTGCAGTTGCTGTCTTCATTTGCCCAGTATGGTCCTGATGCAACAGGGCCCAGAGGCATTCTGGGAAAATAAAGATGGTAGCTGCCATCTCACCCACTGCTTCTTTTCAAGTGCTAGACAAAGCATCGACACTCTAAAAATGTAAGAAAAATGGATGCCAAAAACTGACATCGGCTGCAGTGACAAATCCATGCTTGTTTCTAGTATTCATTGCATTGTTTTCAAGGTGCTTAGAGACGGATTTCTTTATAATCTGCTCCAAAAAATTCCCAGGGATTGATGTCAGACTAACTGGTCTATAGTTCCCAGGTTCTTCCTTTTTGCCCCTATCTTCAAAAAGGAGAGACTGAAAGAACTGGGCATGTTTAGCCTTGAGAAGAGAAGACTGAGGAGAGACATGATAGCACTCTTTAAATACTTGAAAGGTTGTCACACAGAGGAGGGCCAGGATATCTTCTCAATCATCCCAGAGTGCAGGACACAGAATAATGGGCTCAAGATTCCAGCTGGACACCAGGAAAAACATCCTGTTAGAGCAGTACGACAATGGAACCAATTACCTAAGGGGGTAGTGGGCTTTACCACTGAGAGGCATTCAAGAGGCAGCTGGACAGCTATCTGTCAGGTATGCTTTAAGGTGGATTCCTTTCAACTCTACTATTCTATGATTCTGGGGCCTCCTTGCCCTGGCTGGAATTTGTCCCACCATGTCAGGTGGTGACGCCAGGCCAGAACTCCAGTTGGAATCTTCTTCATTTCCAAGCCATCCCTGGATGCCTGGGCACCAGCTGCCTGTGTTATTGTTGGTGTTGCCACTTAGCCCTTCTGTGCTCCCTAGAACCTAATTTCTAGCTTTGTTAATCAGCTTTCCAAGGCCCAGATACCTACTTGCCAGTGGAGGCTGTTGGCTCAGATTTCGGTTGGGCTGTGAATCCACTCTGATGCTGAACACCTTGGATAGCTCCTTTAGAGCTCTGGGGTGGATTCACAGCCCCACCGAAATCAGAGCCAACAGCCTCCACTGCCACTTGCCAGCCTTTCTCACCCATGCCCACCAGCATCTCCTTAGGAACACAGCAAGCTGCCTTATACCAAGGCCAGTGTTGTCAACATTGACTGGCAGTGGCTCTCCAGGATTTCTGGCCACAAGATTTCCAGACGTGTGTGTGTGTGTGTGTGTGTGTGTGTGTGTGATGATGCTTTGGAAGGGTGTCAGCCCAAAAGCCAGCAGCTAGGGGGGCGGAGCTTGGCAGCCTGAGCGATGGCGGGTTTCTTCTGAGGCTCTGAACGGCGCTTGCCGGAAAAGGCAATTATCTCTCTTCTAATGGGCATAAATCTTTGAGCAACTGACAGAAAATGATTATAAAACCAACAGGAGCTGGGAAAGTGGAGAGATTTGAAGAAGGGAGGTGAGATGAGCTATGATTAATGCAATGTCTGTCTAAACGGCAACTCTATCAAAAGTGAAAGTAAAGTAAACGCTGACTCTGACGCAGTTTAAAAAGAAGGAATTTACGCTTGCTGGACATTGATTTGTGTTATAACCTTTCATCTTTATCTCACATGGGAACGATTGAAATGCTGGCTTTCTAAGGTGGAAGTGGTTGATTGGATTTATTGGCGTGGCGAGAAGGGGGGGTGAAGGGGCGAAAAAAGCTGCATTTGGCATTCGGTGAGGGAGATGTGGGATGCTGAGAGACTGTGAATGATTAAATCTGATCCCCTCTAGTGAATGCTGTTGTGAACTGGATATTTCCCCCCTCCTCGTGAAGAAGGAGCTGTGAGTGTTATATAATAGAGAAGCCAGCATAAGTTGCTAAGGAAGAGAGTTGGACTCTAAGATTTATGCCCTACCCAGAAGGGACCCATGCCCAACGTTAAAAAAAAGATCAAAAGTTGGGAAAAGCTTAATATACAAAAAAAGAAACCTTCAAATCATAATTTGGCTTACCTCTCCTTCCTGGAAAGTACAGCCCCTGGAGTTGAACAGGAAGAGGAAGATATAGACCCAGTCTCTTTGGATACAATACCAAATAAAGAAAAAAACATGGCTGAAGGGGGAAAAGAAAGTGGTAGTAACCCTCCCTCTTTAATGGAAATCAAGGCTATTATAGCAGAAAATAACATTATTATTTTTAAAAAAATGGATCAGCATATGAGTGAATTCAGAAAACAAATGCGTACTATTGCGGATAAAGCGATGGAAAATTCGGATAAGATCAAAGAGATAGAGGCTAAAGCGGATCTGGACCAGAAGAAACAAGAGGCTTTCGAAAAATCAATTAATATACAATTTAAAGAATGGGAATTGCGTTTGATTGCCTTGGAAGATCAATCTCGTAGATCTTCGCTTCGAATAAAGCAGCTGAAGGAGACGCAAGGAGAAGATCTTAGAGAAATTATCGTGAACTGGTTCAAGGAGCTGATGCCTGACATACCAATAGATGGATCGGATCTGGACCGAGTCCACCGTGTGGGGGGGCAAAACTACAAAGGGACTAGAGACATATTGGTGAAATTTGGTAACTATTACAAAAAAGAGCAAATTATGAAAGAATTGAGATCTAAGGTTCAGATACAGTGTAAAGGCAAACCAGTGCAAATTTACAATGATCTTTCTCAACGCACATTAAATTGGAGACGTAGTCTTAAACCAATAACGGAAACATTAATGAAGAATAAAATTCCTTATGCATGGGGTTACCCGGTTTTTTTAAGATTTACATATGGGAGGAGGGAACACAGAGTAACCTCATTGGATCAAGGTAAAGATTTGCTGAAGAGGCTGGGTCTGGATGGGGAAGCAGATGGGGCTGGAGTGGGTGGGGGAGGGAATGAGGCTGGGACATCTGGAGAGTAAGAGAATTGTTAATTATGTTTGGAGATAATTGCAAATAAAAATGTTAATATAGAAACCTGCCGGCCAGGCACAGCACTGCCTCCCCCCTCCCCCTTTAAAGTAGATGGCTGGAGTACTAGACTCACGGGGATATGGGGGGGGGATTAGAGTGGGGGGGTGGGGAGGGGGGGAAGGTAAGGGAGGAGGGATTGGGGTAGGAGGGTGGGGGTTTTATGTATGGAGTTTGTGTTTTTATGTAAGCAAGTTTGAATTGCTGAGCACAAGGGATCGGAAGAGATTTCAAAAGGGTGATTATGGATAAAAAGATAAAGGTATCAACACTCAATGTTAAAGGTTTAGGGGCAGTCGTGAAAAGGAAGAGAATAGAACAAATGCTTAATAAAGAGGGATCAGATATTATAATGATCCAAGAGACACACCAAAGCTCCGAGAATTCGAATATGATAAAATTAAAGTGGTTAGCCTATTATGAAAAGTCATTAGGGACATAAAAAAAAATGGAGTGGCCACTTTGATTTCAAAAAAAAGTGGGTTTACATTAGAAGAGGTAAAAAAGGATGATAAGGGTAGATATCTTATGTTAAAAGGTAAAATTGAGGGAAAGGTCTATACTTTGATTAATGTTTATGCCCCAAATGAGAGGCATAGAGAGTTTTTTATAAAGTTGTTTAAAGAAATAGAAGAATTTAAGGAGGGGTATGCTATATTAGCTGGGGATTTTAATATGGTTATGGATAATAAAAGGGACAGGTCAAATCCCACTAATGCTGAAAAGAGGAACAATATGACTATATTGAATAAGTTAGTAAAAGAAAATGATTATTTAGATTCGTGGCGCTTACTTAACGGGAATAGGCCTGGATTTTCATACTTTTCCCCAGTTCATCATACATACTCCAGGATAGATCATATATTTGTTTCAAAAGACTTTGCAACGAGGATTTGTAAAATGGAAATGGGGGTAATAAAAGTAACTGATCATGCCTTGTTAAGTTTAGAATTTACAGTTAAGAAAGATTATAAAGAGGCATATAGATGGAAGTTGAACACAAAGATATTGAAATACAATAAAATAGTAGATAAAATTCGGAAGGAACTGTCGGAGTCATGGGAAATTAATGAAAAAGGAGGAACAGCTGGGTCAGTCATTTGGGACACCATGAAGGCTGTAGCAAGAGGAATCTGTATTAGAGAAACATGTAGTTTAAAAAGACAACAACGTGCAGAACAGGAAAAGTTAGAGATAGAAATTAAAAACTTGGAGGAAAGATATTGGCGAAGTAAAGATAAATATAAATTAGTGGAAATACAAGCTAAGAAGAAACAATTAGAAAACTTAAATATAGAAGAGATTCAAAAGAATTTAATGTATATGAAAAGGGAATATTTTGAAAACAGTGATAAGAACTCGAGGTTGCTTGCCAAGCTCACACAAAAAGAAAAAGGGAGGAATGGGATAGAAACGTTGAAAGATAGCCGAGGGAATTATTGTCATGCAATGAAAGCTAAAATAAAAATTTTTCAGGAATTTTATCAGGAATTGTACAAGGGTAAAGAAATTCAACAAGAAAAGGTGGAGGAGTATATTGGAAGGTTTATAAAGAAGGAAATAAAATCAGAATATAAGGAGTTAATGGAGTCAGTAATAACTCAAAGAGAAGTTGAAGAGGTTATTGATAAGTTAAAAGTGGGTAAATCACCAGGAGCAGATGGTTTGGGTCCAGAATATTATAAGGTCTTCAAAGATTGTTTAGTTCCAAAATTAATGGAACTTTATAATAGGATATTATCAGGAGAGAAGATACCTGAATCATGGGAACATTCAGTGATAATTCTGATCCCAAAACCAGATAAAGATTTGACTAATCCCGATTCTTATAGACCTATTTCTTTAATAAATCAGGATGCTAAAATTTTTACATCTATTATGGCCAAACGACTAAATAAATTTTTGGCAGAATATATAGGAGCAGATCAATGTGGGTTTGTGGTAGGAAGACATATGCATAATTTAGTGGGTAGAGTTTTAAATGTAATAAATGTAATAAAAAAAGCAAATATTAAGGCAGGTATTATGGCATTAGATATTTTTAAAGCTTTTGATTGTGTGAGCTGGCAGGCACTAAAGAGTATTATAGATAAATTGGGATTTGGAAATAAATTTAAAAATGTAATAGAACAGCTATATTCCCAAAATACGGCGGTAGTGGTGGTAAATGACGGACTTACTGAAAAGATACGACTAGCCAGAGGAACAAGACAAGGATGTCCGCTCTCGCCGGTCCTTTTTGTAATGGTTATGGAAGTTTTGGCGAAGGCACTAAGGGAGGATAAAGAATTAGAAGGAATTGGAGAGGTAAGGGAAATAAAGCTAAACATGTTTGCGGATGATACTTTATTGACCATTAAGAATCCATTAAGAAAATTAGAAAGAATTAAATATCAGTTGAGGGAATTTGAGGAAATTACAGGGTTAAAAATAAATTGGTCTAAATCAGAGATGATGTTGTTTAACTATACTAAGAAGGAAGAAAAGGAATGGGAATTTAAGGGAATGGAATTGAAAGTTAAGAACGAGATTAAATATTTGGGAATTAAAATTACAAAAAATCTAGAGAATTTAGAAAGGGAAAATTTAACGAGGTTAAAGAAGGAGGTACTAGAGAAATTGGAGAAATATAAAAGATTAAATTTATCTTGGTTTGGGAGAATAGCTTTGATAAAAATGAAGATATTAGCTAAAATTAATTTTGTATTTAGGATGCTACCTATAAAAATATCAGAAACCGAGATAAAAAGTTGGCAAAATATTATTAATAAATATTGTAATGGAGAAAAGAGAGCAAGAGTGAATAAAAATAATTGGTACCTAAGCCAAAAAAAGGGGGGAATGGGTCTCCCAAACATAAAATTATACTACGTAGCAAATAGATTAAGACATGTTGTAGAAGCAATTATGGGAGTAGGAGATTTATATTGGATGGAAGAAAAAATCATAAGTAAGGTAGAGATGAATCTGGAGAATGTTTTTTTTAAAGATGGAGGAAGAAAGTGGGTTGGAAGTATAGATAATCCACTCCTGAGGACTCAATGGGAAATTTGGAGTAAATTTAAAGGGAAGCTGCTTCCGAGCAACTCTCCCTTAGCACCGATAATAATGTTAAAGAATTTCCCAGAGGATCTAAAGGGCAGATTATGTAAAATATTAAAAGAGAAAAATAAAATAAAATTAAAGGATTGGGTAAGAGATATTAAAACAAGAGAGGATATGGAAAATTTGTTAAAGGAGAAGAAGCTATCTTGGCTAGAATATGGTCAATTAGAACAATGGAATAAAAAGTGGATTAAAGATAATAGAATGTGCAGAAAGATGACGAGGTTTGAAGAATTAGTAGTAAGTAAGGAGAAAGGAAAAGGAGGTAGTATAGTTTCAAAAGGATTAATGAGTGAAATATATAAAATATTGTTAGAGAAGGAGTTTAGAGAGAATACAGAGAAAATGATTTGGGAATCAGATTTGAAGATACAAATAGGGCGACAGAGCTGGGAGGGACTATGGAAACAAAGAGTGTTGAGAAGTTTATCAGTAAGAATAAAGGAGAACTATTATAAAATTTTATGGAGGTGGTACCTAACCCCGGTTAGATTGAATAAGATAAGTGATCAACATTCAGCAAATTGTTGGAGAGGATGTGGGGAAAAAGGAACGTATTTACATATGTGGTGGCAATGCAAATATGTACAAAGATTATGGAAGATGGTGTTCTCAGAAATTGAAGAAATAGTGGGAATGAAAATAGAACAAACACCAAAAATAGCATTGCTGTCACTATTTGAAGATATAAAGTGTGGAAAAGGAACTATAGAGCTGATATCGAGTTTGTTGGTTGCAGCACGATTGATGATAGCTAGGAACTGGAAGATCCAAGGGGAATATTCTATTGAGGAATGGTATAAAGTAGTATGGGACATAGCCATTAATGATAAACTGACATGCAATATTAAGTGGAGAAAAGGCGTAACTAAAATAAATGAGTTCGAAGGAATCTGGAAACAGTTCCTAGTGTTCGTGTTTACTAAGGGAAGTGGGAAACCACCAGCAGAAGAAATGATTAGATTTTGGACTCAAGAATGATCCCGAGGTGGGGGGTGCACTTTTATGTTAAGAATGAAGATGTTGTAGTGTGATAAGGCATATGTAATAGTTTTTGATATTTGTACTCAACAATTATTCAATATGTATGCAGCAGATATTTGATGTATTTTTTTTTTCTTATTGTGTTTGTTTCAGTTATATTTTGGAAAAAAAAAAAAAAGAAAAAAAAAAAAAACAAAAGCCAGCAGCTATATTGATAAAGCTAGACAGGGCAGGAGGGAGCGTGGGCTATCCAGCCGGAAAAGCCCACCCCCTGCCCTCTTCCCCTGCATTCCCACACTTTCCCATCAAGAAGTACAACAGACTCAGCCTCTCTCTCTAGTAGCTAATTGGAGCTTTCTTGCAATGCCCACTGGAAAACCAGAATCAAAGAGAAGTCGCTGTAAATGGGCATTTTGAAAATGCGCAGTTTCGGCGGGGGAATCCCAACGTGGCTGGGTCATTTATTTATTTATTACATTTATATTCCGCCCCATAGCCAAAGCTCTCTGGGCAGTTTACAAAAGTTAAAAACAGTAAACATTAAAAAGTATACACAATTTAAAAACCACCAGAAATATAAAAACAACAGTATCCATTTAAAAGCAACAGTTCTGGGGTCTGTTAAAAAACAAACTTAAGCATTGCTAAATGCTGTTAAATGCCTGGGAGAAGAGAAAAGTCTTGACCTGGTGCCTGAAATATAGGTAAGTACTCATTTCATGTCTTCAAATATGCCATTTGTAAGGCAAGTATCCTGTGCCCCTTGATACGTAAACTTTCCTCTGTTGAAATAATATTGGCTGCTTTCAGCTTTTGCTCATTCCCCGTTTTCCATTTGAGTTTAAACTGTAATGGCAGCTCTTTCAAAAGTTTTTTTTTTTAAAAAAATATTTTTTTAAATAAAATAAGTATTTT
Source organism: Elgaria multicarinata webbii (assembly GCF_023053635.1). NCBI lineage: Eukaryota > Metazoa > Chordata > Lepidosauria > Squamata > Anguidae > Elgaria > Elgaria multicarinata. The sequence goes on along the minus strand of NC_086175.1, from coordinate 107,817,651 downwards.
TGAAAATGTTTAAGCTGCTAAAATTGAGTGGGAATTTGGAAGCCTGACTATTAGATTGTAAGCCTATGCGGCAGGGTCTTGCGATTTTCTGTTTTACTCTGTACAGCACCATGTACATTGATGGTGCTATATAAATAAATATATAAATAAATAAATAAATAATAATAATAATAACAACAACACTGTTGGTGCCAGGCGAGCCTCATCAGGGAGATCATTCCACAAACAATGGAGCGCTACTGTGCAGCCACTATGGGGTTAATAGACCATAGACACCCCCTAGAGATTCTGGGGATTGAACCCGGGAGCATTTGCATGCAAAGCAAGAGCTCTCCCCTAAGCCACAGCCTCTCCCCTCTGAGCTCCCTTCCAATTTCACTCCAGTTCTAATTCCTGCCTTGTGACCTTGCCAGCTCTTTCGTGCTTGTGTGCAGTCCCCTCTGCCTTTCAGGGAAACCTGTATTCCCCATTTGGCAACATCTTGATTTTGATTCTCCGGCTTGAACTTCAGACACTGCTGTGGCTTCTCTCTGGCCTCATCACTTAATTCACTTTGCTTCTTTCTCCAGTTGGAACCCCTTGGCCAAGTATACAGTCTTTTCAACAGTACACCCTCCCAGCTCTTTGCTTCATGCACTCTCTATTGCTCTTTCACATTTCTATTTATCCCCAGCCTCAGTGCTTTGCCTTAGTTTTGTAAGTAAGCAATGGTGGGTGCTCGTTTACACTGTTCAACACAGTGAAACAGCAGGTGCTGCCTTCATTGGCCAGGATTTTGGAGCCTGATATATTAAAATATGGCTATGCCTCATGCAATCAGCATCACTCCTTTTTACTGTCTCATTTCATGGGGGTGACATCCACCCATCAACACTCTAACCATCTGTCAGTTTATAAGGGTCTGTTTTTTAAAATCTTGTAATTAGGGGCCTAGCCTCTGGTATGCACTCAAAAACTGCACTTGCAGCCATACTGCCATCATGGAGGGGAGAACAATCATCCTAAACCAGAGTGACAGCTGACAGAGTCCAAGCCATCAAGAAAGGCCAATTTTACTACAGCAATATGTGCTCAACTAAATCCCTCAAGAAAAGTGTGGGTGTTTTTACAATGAAACTTATGGATGTTCTTGAAGGGGAACCAATTGTGGAGATGTAGTGAGTACATAGTTGGTACCCTAGAGATAATAATTCTGCTTGTATTATTTATCTGTAATATTTGTATTCTACCTCTTCTCCAATGAGTCATGTCATAACAACCCTGTCAAACAGACTAGACTGAGAGAGACAGCAACTTGCTCACTGAGCAGACTCCATATCTGGGCAGGATATCTCCATATCTGGGCACTTGGGTTTTTTCAAAGCTCTACACTCTAGTTTCTGCACTATGCTGTTTCTAGCTCGATTTTCAGCTCAGAAATTCATCATTGCATTCATAATGCAGATATGAACTGCATATTTATGTGTTAACCATGCCTGTGCCAACAGCATTTATTCCTTCCTCTGAAAACTGGTTTTATTAGTTCTCATCCCCTGCTGAATTGTCAGTATGAAGCAAGTGAAATATAGGTGAGCAGAATTGTAGGAGAACTACTGGGACTTAATATATAGGTGCTCTCTGTTCTTTAAGTAGTTACTGATCCATGGAATAAGAGATCTCAAGTTTGCTTGGTTGTTTTTTTTTTTTTTTTTTTTTTGCAGAGGAACTCTGTTAAAAACCTTTTGGAAGACCAAGTAAACAATGAGGAGCCAGATCAACCCTGCCCAGATATTTATTGATACTCTCAAAGAACTGTAAAAAGTTACTGAGACAGTATTTTCCTTTGTAGAAGCCATGTTGATTCTTTTTCAGAAGGGCTTGTCCTTCTATATGCTTACTAATTTTATCTTTAATAATGTTTTCAACCAATTTACCCAGAGCAGACATTAAGCTAACCAGCCAGTAATTTCCCATATCCACCCCCGGCCTGATCCCTTTTTAAAAATGAGTGTTACATTGGCAATTTTCAAGTCCTTTGATACAGAGGCTGATTTTAGGGACATGTTGCATATTATTATTATTATTATTATTAATAATAATAATAATTTATATAGCACCATCAATGTACATTGTGCTGTACAGAGTTAGAAGATCAGCCATTTCATATTAGACTTCTTTAAGAACTCTAAGATGGATACTCTTAGTGCCGGGTGATTTATTCACTTTCAGTTTGTTAGCAGGGTTGAGAATTTAATATTTTGTTACCACTATTTGCCTCAGTTCCTCAGACTCCCTTAGTGAAAACATCAGTTCAGGCACAGGTGTCTGTCCTATTTCTTCTACCCACTCCATTCCCCCAAGCACGTATTGTTTTGTGGTGTTCCAACTTTTGTGCAGTATTTTCCCCATTCTAAAAGGTTGAAATGCCTGTCCTAAGCCTTAGTTATTGGCAGGGAAGACTTTCAAGTTAACCCATACTTCTAGTTTTGACCCTACCACGTTAGCCCGAGAGCTTCTCCAAAATGCAATTTGGTCCTGAGGCAGAAAGTATTCTGTACCCCTGATGTAGGAAAAGAATAATCTGCCTCTTGATCTTTTTGAATGCGCATGAATCTTTGGGAACAAACTACCTGTAGTATTAGAGTCTTGACTAGAACTGTACACTATGGTGCAACCACACTTGGAATACTGTGTACAGTTCTGGTACAGTTCTGGTCACTATACTTTAAAAAAAATTGTAGAGCTCAAAAAAGTGCAGAAAAAGGCAACTACAATTATCAAGGGGCTGGAGCATCTTCCCTAAGGGGGAAGGTTACAACAGCAGAAAAAGGAGGTTAAGGGAAGAGATAACAGGGGTGCACAAAATTATGCATGGCATGGAAAATATGGATAGGAACACATTTTCTCCCTCTCTAAAATTTCTAGAACCCAGAACCATCCCATGAAGTTGATTTGTAGAAGATTCAGGACAGATAAAAAGAAGTACTTCTTCACACAGTGGATAGTTAAACTATGGAATTCAGTACCACAAGATGTTTTTTTAAAACGGTTTTTAATGCTTTATGCGTGTATGTTCTGTGTTTTAGAATTTTAAATTTTGTATACTCATTTTTATCTTAATTTTAGAATTTCTGTAAACCGCCCAGAGAGCCCTGGCTATGGGAGCGGTATATAAGTGCAATAAATAAATAAATAGTGATGGCCACCAAATTGGATGGCTTTAAAAGGGGGTTAGACAAATTCCTGAGAAGGCTATTAATGGGTACTTGACAGCTCCATGCTACCTCCATTAGCCTAGGCAGTAAGACTATGTACACCAGCTGCTGGGGAACATGGGTAGGATGGTGCTGTTGCACTCATGTCCTGCTTGTGGGTTCCTGGCCAACAGCTGCTTGGACTCAGTGTGAATGCTGGACTAGATAGACCCTTGGTCTGATCTAGCATGGCTCTTTTTATGTTTTTTTTAAAAAGTCCTACAATGCTGGCTGGGGAGTGCTGAGAGTTTTAGGACATTTTTCTGTCTAAACATGGGTAGGATTGGTAACTTTTCAGCCAGTTTCACACACACCCTTCCTGCCCCATGCAGTGGGGTTTAACTAATTGCTTTTGCTTATTCCAGCAAAAACAACTGCTCTTTAGGGTGAGTGCTTCATAGCATGCTGGTTGCTGGGCACTCACAGTTTTTCACAGGTCCTCACGACAGTGTCTGCATCCCACACACCTCCCACCCCTTCTAGCCTTCTTCACAGGACCAAAAAACAACAACACACCACCCCAGTAAGTCCAACTTATTTTTTGAGAAGGAACTTGCCTGTGTGTAGAAGCAGCAGCATGATCAAAACAGCCCACTGAATGGGCCACCAGCACATTGTTTACTTCCTATTTTGAAAGAAGTAATGAGGGACAAAGGCGCAGGTGGAGAAGTGATGTGATTACACCCTTACTTACATCCCAATTGTTAAGGTTGCCTTTGTCAGGCAAAATGGCCTCCACTAATTAAACAATTAACACAGCAATCCTATCCACACTTACCTGGATATAAGCCTTATTAAGCTCAATAGGGCTTACTTTTGAGTAGACACACATAAGATCGCACTGAAATCTTCCTTACATGGGAATAAGCGGACTCAGAGGAGCTTACTTTTAAATAAACATGCATAGGGCCCTACTGTAAAGCTTATCCTATAAGTGTCTGCACAGAAACAAATCCCATTAATGGAGCTTATTCCTAGGTAAGAGGGTATAAGATCGCAGTCTTAACTGACCAATTTATTTGTTTAAAAGATATATACCACCTTTCTTCAATGTTTCCACGGCAGTTTACAGAAGTAAGATAAAACACTGATTAAAGCTTGCAGTCCTCATTATTACTGTGTTGTTGCCACCCACCAGGAAAGTGTTCGTAGTCCTACAAGCATTGTCGTCGTGACGCTACATCGCACAAGCAGCCCCACCAGCATCACGGTCATTAGTATAAGAGACATATGATTAAGGTTGTTTGCCAAACCTTCGCCCCGATGGTGGTCTTTTAGAATTTGTTTTTTCCCCAAGGCGGCCACCGTATGAGACAAAGGCGGGGCCGAAGCTGACGCGAACTGGCGGAAGTGAGAGAGACGAAGCGGGCGAGTGCAAGCTAAAACTCAAACTGGAGTCGGCGCGCGCATGCGCGTGTTTGATTACGCGAACCGCGGGTGGAGTTACCTATCCTGAGCGGGAGTTGTGGAGTCGGCGCGGTAGTAACGCGCGCTCTCTTTTTATATATATAAATAAACTGGTTCTTTCTTTCGGCTCTGACGGGCGGATCGCGGCCATGAGTCTGTGGGTGGATAAATACCGGCCGAGCTCGCTCAGCAAAGTGGATTATCACCGCGATCAGGCGGCGCAGTTGCGTAACTTGGTAAGAGGTGGCAAAAGCTCTATGGGGAGGGAGAAATTATCTCTCCCCCTCCCCGCGTTCTGCACATGCTCAGGTGCCCTTCTGTCTGTTGTTACTTCGCTATTCCAGGACTCAGCCCTCGCTTTGAAAACTGCTGTGGGTTATCACTGTTCTTGTGCTGTTTCCCAGACAACTGACACAGTTTTACTCTCCAGTTACTCATTTCCTTTCGTATTTTAGTGGCAGGCGCATGCAGTCCCGGGCAGGATCTACACTACTGCTTATAATGGTTTATAAGGGTTATGACAACTATTCAGGCTCAGGACACATTACATATACCATTTTCATACCATTTTAAAAGTGTTATATCCTGCTTGGTGTAGATCGGCCCCCGGAGTCTCAGAATAGGTAAAGTTATACTACGATGAAGTGCATCTGAGCATGTGCAGTATGTGAGAGTAAACACAATTGTTAATTGAGGATACCCTTCTTGCGACTGATGAAGTTGGAGTTTAAAGTGCTTACTTATGAAACTTAAGGCGAAATACCGAGGCTTGGATTAAATAGATACTAGAAGAAGCCACATAGAGTGCATGAAGCAAATAGTGTAAATAAGACTGTGTTTGGCCAAAGGGGTCAAACCAGAGACTGAAGCCAAGGGGTGTCTTCCTATACATGTTTAGACAGAAAAAGCCCTACAACTCCCAGTATTGCTGGATGGGAAACGCTGGGAATTGCAGGAGTTTTTTGTTTGTCTTAACATGCATAGGATGGCGCCCAAAGTGAACGAAGTAACAACGCTAGAGGGAAGATGCAGCAACATCTGAAGTTCAAGCTGGAAGACTATGTGTTTGCTCTTGGATAGAATTGGGAGGGGGGAACTGAAATGGGAAAACGCATTCTGCACATGCTCAGGTATACTCTTTTCTGTTATTACTTCACTTATTCCAGGATTCAACCCTGGCTTTGAAAACAATTGCAGTTCCTCCCTGTCCCCCTGTGACCCTACTCAAGAACAACCACAAAACAAAGAGCTATGCATGTTTAGACAGAAAAAAGTCCTACAACTGTCTGTCTAAACATGTATAGGCTTGTGCTCTTATAAAACTAACGGATGTGTTGTAGCATAAATTTTTGTAGACGAACTCAATTTTTGCACCACATGAAAAGCATTCCGTTGGCAGGCATATTTACGCACCCATGTGAAGAATATTTATCAGATGCATGAAGAATATCCTTAATTGGCAGGCACATATACACACCCATGTTGTTTTTGTATATACACATAACACAAATAGTGGGGCACAAAGGCCATGAAATACTTGCTGCAACATTTCTAATGCAGTGTTCTAAATGGTATACAAGATCAGCATCTCCAGGTAGAGTGGGGCACAAAGGCCATGAAATACTTGCTGCAACATTTCTAATGCAGTGTTCTAAATGGTATACAAGATCAGCATCTCCAGGTAGAGCTGCTGCCTGACAGTGTCACAAGGGATGAAGACCATGTGGCTCTGTAGATGTTGTTGGACTGCATCTCCAATCAGCCCTAATCAGCATAGCTAAATCATGATAATTCAGAGAGCTTCGGCTATTGGGAGGTATAGAAATGTAATAAATAAATAAATCATGAGGAATTATGGGAGTTGCAGTCCAACAATATCTGGAGGGCCAGACTGTTTTAATTGAGTTTTGTGTATTTTATCGTTTATTGTTGTTTTCCGCCTCGATCAAAATGGAGAGGCGGGCAAGAAATAAATTTATTATTATTATTATCGAACAAGTTGAACTGATGCTCTTATTCAGTAGAAAGTAGCTTCCAGGTTCATGACAGGAGTAATTGGTAACATCATTTTGCTTACAAGTGCGGACCATGGCTACTGGGTAGTTTGAGCTTTTGGTACATTTCTCTCTAGAAATCAAATGCAAAATCCAGCACAAATTTAAATATGAAACATCCAAGCCCATTAGAGTTTAGATACTGTGTAGACAAATAGCTGTTTGTAGGTAGTGGAGAAATCCCCTTCACTGCTGTGGTCCATATTTCAACAATCATCTAAAGCAAACATCACAATTCCAGAGTGTTTGGATTTTGAATTGAGCTAAAGTTCAGTATATGAATTTATTTATTTTTATAGTAGCATTTCTGCGCATTTGCAGTTACATTCTGACATCAACCTTAAGCATCAATCAGATATTCAAGAATAGGGTTTCTCGGTTAGTTTCCCTTTTAATAAGGCTTAAGCCCTAGCAACTACTGTTGTAGAGCAAGCATAAATTACTGGTGACCTTGGTTTCTTTTTTCCAGGCCGTATTCCTTCTCACCCTAGATAAGTTTTGCTCAGGTTGAGGCCTTGTTTATTGAAAAATTATTCATTTCAGGATAACTGACTTGGTTTCAGGGTACAGAACTTTTAGGCTTAAAATGAAATGGGAACATCTTGTGTACTCCTGCCATGCAACTGCTCTGTTGCAAACTTAGCTATGAAGTGAGTTCGCTTTAGGGTTAAAGTAATTCATCTGGCGCAGATGTCAAGTGTTGGCTCCTGTGATACAAGACAGATCTGGTTCTGGAATGCAGGATCTAGTAAACGTAGACTAAACTGAGCTAGATAAAGCTAGGTAAAGTGTGAGAGAAGTACATAATCTGGCAGGATAGATCAGAGAACCCCCAAATATATCTTGTAGGCTATCTATGAGATGGGCATCCACATTTGACAGATACAAATCAGAGACCAAGAATAGGGCCTCCTCTGAGGCTATTTGGCTGGTTGTGGCTAAGGTATGAGTTTTCCAGCCTGGCCCTAATAATTTCATTATGATGTAAATCTCATCAAGCACGTAGGAGGCTGCCTTATTCTGAATGAGACCATTGTTTCATCTAGCGTAGTATTATCGACTCAGCAGCTCTTCACGGTTCCAGTCTTTCCCAGCAGTACCTGGCTGGAAATGCCAACCTGGAATCTTTGGCATGCAAAACATGTGTTCTGCTACTGAGCTACAGCCCTTCAGTAGGGCTTACTTCCAGGTAAGGATATCTAGGCTTGCAGCAAAATTCTGTGAGTTTAGGGTATTGATGTTATATTGAAGATAGTGCTGTGTTGTGCTCTTCAAAGTTCTCTTCAACTCTTGCTGATTATTGGTCTTCTGCCTTAGATGGAATTTTCTTTCTGCTTGGGGCTGCATTCCCAAACCAGGTCACTCCTAGAAACCTAGTCCTGTTGCACTGGTGTGCTCTCTGCTTCGCCCCATACATGGGCACCTCTTAGCACATTCTCTTAAACTTTCTCTTTCTCTCATTGTGTACTCTTATTGAAATATAAACATCTGTGGCCTTCAAAAGGAAACTAGGATAATGTGAAGGGCTTAAAACTATACACCAAGATAAGTATTGTTAATCAAGTTTCCTGTAGCTTTATAATGGAGCTATTTCTGTTTCTGGAACCATTACTATAACTGTTACTGGAACTGGAACCATTGGTTCCTTTATAATAATGCTAAAGCAGCCTTCTCCAACCTGGTGACCTCTAGATGTTTTGGACTTCAACTCCCATCAGTCTGAGCCAATATAGCCAGTGGTCAGGAATGCTGGTGTTGTAATCCAAAACATCTGGGAGGCGCTAGGCTGTGGAAAGCTGCTCCAAATGAATTATTACTGTTGTTTAATTTTGCTGCATTCTGTTTTGACAGGTTCAGTGCGGTGATTTTCCTCATCTGTTAGTGTATGGACCATCAGGAGCTGGAAAAAAGACCAGAATAATGTGCCTGCTGAGAGAATTGTATGGTTCTGGAGTAGAGAAGCTGAGGATTGAACATCAGAGCATAACAGTAAGAATCTGTCTTGTGAACATATTGTTAAAAAAAATAAGGTAAAGAAGTCGAGTCAGGACTATCAGCCTGAACATTGTCAGGTACTATATTATTGGATGTCTTGCAGTTTGTTTGGTCTAAGGATGTGGATAAGGTGCTTGGTAGGTTTTGGCCAACCACGTGTTCGCTTGATCCGTTCCCTTCACGGCTGGCTACATCTGGCCTCCTTAAAGAAGGCAATATTTTTAATTTATGTCATTTATTTATTACATTTATATCCCACCTTTTTTCTTCCTTAAGGAACCCGAGGCAGCGTACATAATCCTCCTCTCCATTTTATCTCACAACAACCCTGTGAAGTAGGTTGGGCTGAGAGCCCAAAGTCACCCAGTGAGCTTCCATGGCCAAGTGGGGACTAGAACCAGGATCTCCCAACTCCCAGTCCAATACTCTACCCACTACACCACACTGGCAATAGTGCAACTTTCCTGAAAAAGCCTTCCTCTGTGGGCTAAACGTACCTGTCCCTTTCACCTGTTCTTCATAGGACCTGGCCTCCAGACTGCTTACCATCTCAGTCATCTCTGGACATGCTCCAGTTTGTCATTGTCCTTCCTAAACTATGGCACTCAAAAGTGGACACAGTATTGCAGATGCAGCCTGACCAGTATAGAATAAAGTGGAATTGGTCATGATCTGGTTGCTTTGCTTCAGTTAATGCAATTTAAGATTGCTACCAATGGCTTTCCCCCTATCAGTTATTGGTACTTGATTAATTTCTAGGCTTTCTGAGCTTTCTGCTCTCTTCTTGGCAAATCAGGACCAAGGATATGCCAGTTGTATGGGATTGGAAATAATTTAGTCTAGTGCTTAGCTTAGATTTCCTGTTGTCTCAAACTGAAGCCAGCAGTTAGTATCAAGAAACCAGATTATCTTTATTGTGGTCCTTGCTTACTAATTCTTACTGCTTTTTCACATAGCAGCCATATCTTGATAAGAGGCATTTCTGCAGTGATGTTTTCAACAATCAGAATGAGCTTGTTGCATAGTTAGCAGCTTGGGGAGTAAATCAGCCACTGGAAAAATTTATTATTAAAGATCCTCCTATGGATTTGATTCAAAATTCCTTTTTGGAAAGTCTTGCATTTTAATCAGCAAACTGCAAAAAGCACATCAGTTCTTAGTTATTGGCAGAGTTCTTCAAGAACACTACTTGAGCTTTCCAAAGCATTGTTCATCCCCCCCCTTTTTTTTTTACTGCTCAGTGGCTGAAGGTCTTCACTGCAATTTCTTTTTCTTAACTTAACTTTTCCTGAAGGCAAAGGCTATCAATGGCTACTAGCCCTGATGGTTGTGTGCTATCTCCAGTATTCGAGGCAATAAGCCTGTGTGCACCAGTTGCTGGGGAACATGGGCGGGAGGGTGCTGTTGCACCATGTCCTGCTTGTTTATCCCTGCTGGACTAGATGGACCCTTGGTCTGATCCAGCATGGCTCTTCTTATGTTCTTAAGTTAACCTTTAAACAAGTAATAAGACATTATGGTTCCTGCAAATCTTCTTTCCTCAAATAAAGTTGCATGGAATTTGATGGGAGGTAGGTCTTAATGTTGGTGAGTCCTGCCAACCTTTTAAGTGGAATTTCTTTTCTTTCACAATACTGGCTGCTGTACCTTTCAGCGGCTTATATAGCAGTGGTAGGGAGCCTCCATTAGCCTGTGAGGGACCATATTCATGAGGGACCGTATTCCACCATATCCCAGCACTTTGAAAAAGCCTAACTAAAATAAGACAGAGAAAGATGATGGATAATTTCGTATTGTTATAAAACATCTTAATGAGTGATTTGAAGTGGGTGAGATCTGTAATCATCATTGTAAGCAGAGGTATACTTGAAAATCTTGCTGTACCTGTGAGGAATGTTTTTAGAATAATGTGTAGTGTTCTAATTATTAGTGTCTATAATTAGGAATGACACAAGAAATCTGTTTTCTTGCAGAGAAGCTGGAAGAATGATGTAGACTCTGCATACATCTTGCTTTCCTTCCTCCTCCTCCTACTCCTTCTTCTTCTTTGGCCCTTGAATTTGTTATACCTTCATGTATCCCCTTATATTTGGACCCAGGCCTTGGGAATAAGAGCATGGACTATTAACTATGAATTTCTGGCCATGTGTCCTACTTTAGAGCAGGCAGTCCTCTATTTAAAGGGCATTCTGAGCCTGGCTTAAAGGGAAAGAACCCTAAGAAGGGAACAGCTGTGACCTTAACGTTACACATCAACAGCCCCTGGACAGCAGACTGAGCAGGTCATGTAGTCACAGCCCCTCTCCCCTCATTAGATAAATTGTATTTCTATTTAAATTATAGTCATCACTTCCAAATTTATCTATACACATGCATTAGTATATGCACATTTATTCAAATCTGTGTCCTCTTTCTTTTTTAGGGATGCATTTCCTCTCTGTTGGCAGTGCATAAGTGGCCAGCCTGCTATCTCTTCCAAACCAAGTAGTTTAGAATACAACTGCATTTGAGAGTTTTGAACCTATAGTGTTCTTTTTGTGGGTGTTCCAGGCCACTTGGTGTCAATTCATGCTGCATCTGCTTAGCTGGTCCCTGGTGTTTTATGGACGGGGTGCCGCTAAGTCCTTAATGGTACAAACTATGCATATTTTGATGGAAAAATATCCTACAATTTCCAGTGCTGGCTGAGGAATGCTGGGAGTTGTAGGACTTTTTTGGGGGGGCGCGGTCTAAACATGCATAAGATTGCCTTCTAAACTACTTCAAATCATTTCATGAGGGACAAGTAGCAGTGTGTAGTTTCTGAAATCTGTATTCAGCCTGTAGGAATATTCAGTAATGTCAGTTCAGTCTCTCCAGCAATGATCACCTAAAATTAATTTGGTTTATTTTATTTTTTTCCAGGCACCTTCTAAAAAGAAAATTGAAATTAGCACTATTGCAAGCAACTATCATCTTGAAGTTAACCCAAGGTAGGTTTGCAGTCGGTTCACAATATTTAATAAGAGGCTGTAGGCATTATGCTATTTTATAAGTATTTCCAATTTAAGTTCTTAAGAAACCAAAATAGGTCTTCAAGGAATCTTTCCTTAGACAACAACAAAGACCTTTCCAAAAGTAGTCATTTTGCATCAAAGTGGTGTCTCTGTAACAAGGCTTCGCAGGCTGCATTTGGAAAAAATGCAGACCTTAGTGATCGTCTTGGTTTGTGGTATAATTAAAAAATCATGGTCTTTAATCATTGGTCTGTATCACAGCTTACTCTCTAGCTATCATAGTCTGCTTTGGAGATCTGCATACCCACAGGTTAGCAAATTTACAGAGCAATTCTATGCATGGCAATACAAAGGTTCATTGGGATTTAATCCCAATTAAGGATTGCAACCTTAGAAATAAAGAGCCAAGTCCCTATTAGTCAAGCCATCTGGCCTGTGTTCCTATATTTTTAAAGTCACCTGGAGCCAGCTGTTCTTTTCCTCAGGAAGCCATTTGCTGACTTTGCATAGATGGGGCTTGCTATGGTCGCCCCTTCTCTTGAAATGCTGGCAGGTTCTTCCTCCAGAGATCTGGACGGGCTAATTCAGTCATAGCTTTGTGTATGTTGATTAATAGGTTACTACTGCTAAATAATACAATATAATGTAAATAATACGTTATATTGTAAGGTTAAAATGTCCTAATTTGGTGATATGCAAACTTACAAAGTCAGCAACTTAAGACATCAGACAATTGAACTTTCCATTTCTATTTATTATGAAATGTGGCAAATGAACAAAATGGGGGTTGTGAGATTATGTTCTGATATATTCCGGATCAACACCTGATACAAACGTAAAGCTATTTGTATTTCATCTGTGCTATTATGTTTGGTTTTAAAATAACTGGCATGTAGATTCCTGAGCGTCTGTTCCTGGTTGAATTTTGAAGTGATATTAAAAGCTGTTTAGACCTGATTCTCAAAAATGGTCCATGCTGAAGAGCTAGTCTGATGCCATTAGGTTATTTTATTCCCATCCTAGACACAAAAATTCAAAAATTTGTAACCTGAGGGACATAATATGGGCAAGGACAGTGAGGCGCTCCATTGAAGGTGTCTTGCCTGAGCGCACTCAAAAACTGGGAGCCTTAAAACATCTGGAAAAAACGAGCCTTAAAACATCTGTAAGGTGTGCTCCAAGTACTCTTGTGTTCTTTACTTATAAATAGGTTTTTGACTAGGTGTATAAACATGAATTTCCTTGGCAAGGCTAGTATCAAAGTACGCCTGGTTGGGCACCACACCCCAGCAGAGGCCTGCTGAGAAGAGCCCCCTGGACTTAAGAACATAAGAAGAGTCCTGCTGGACCAGACCAAGAGTCCATCTAGTCCAGCATTCTGTTCACACAGTGACCAACTAGCTGTCGACCAGGGAACTACATGCAGGACATGGTGCAAGAGCACCCCCATGTTACTCAAAAGGTGTATACAGACTTACTGCCTCTGACACTGGAGGTTGCACATAGCCATCAGGACTAGTAGCCATTGAGCGCCTTCTCCAGGAATTTATCCAACCCCTTTTAAAGCCATCCAAATTGGTGGCCATCACCACATCTTGTGCTGGATTTGCTCCTCCCCTTCACCATTGCAACCTGTCTTTTGCTCTGGCTCAGAAGACAGTGGTGGTGACAAGGAGGAGCAGTGTATGTGCTGCCTACTTGCTCACTGACCCTTTGCCTATCAAGCAAGCAACTTCTATGAGAACGAGATGACGCTGGTGATGTGAAGGTAGACTCACAGAGGGAGTGCTCCATCGAGGATGTCTTTCCTGAGGGCACTCAAAAACCTGGAGCTGGCACTACTGCTTGGTGAAGGAGATACTGTTCTCCATTCCAGTAGCTCCTTGTAGGGAATGGAGATTTGATTTGTATATAGTGCGCTCTCATGAACATGGGTATTTCCCATGCAATTCAGTGTTACTGACAGCTCTACACGCGTCCCCATTGTGCGTGGAACTTTCCTCTGTATTGAAGTTAATGAGCCGGTGCTTGTGTGGGAGTTCCAGGTAGATGTTGGTGCTCCTGTGGAACTTTGACCTGGAATAGTTTTGCATCAGAACTCATAAATATCCCGACAAGACAGAGGTGCTCCTGGTCAGTCGGAAGGCAGATCAGGGAATAGGGATCTGTAACCCCATCCATCAGCTTATGATGGATGGGGTTACACTCCCCCTGAAGACACAGGTTCACACCTTGGGTTCAGCCCTGAGCCTGGATGCCCAGTTTTCAGTGGTGGCCAGAAGTGCGTTTGCACAGTTAAAGCTAGCGTGCCAGCTGCAACTGTTCCTAGAGATGTTGGATCTGGCCACGGTGACATGTGCCTTAGTTACATCCTGTTTGGATTACTGTAACGTGCTCTAACGTGCTCTTAATTTTTGTGAACCGCCCAGAGAGCTCCGGCTATTGGGCGGTATAGAAATGTAATAAATAAATAAATAAATAAATAAATATGTGGGGCTGCCTCTGAGGAGTGTTCAGAAACCTCAGCTGTTCGAAGAACTGCAGCCAGATTGTTGACTGGGGCTGGTTACAGGGAGCATACAACTCCTCTGTTGCAACAGAACTGGCTTCTGGTCTGTTTCCGGGCATAATCCCAAGTGCTGTTTTTTTTTATTTATTACATTTCTATACCCTGTTTGCCCTGTCCTGGACGGGGTTGCACTCCCCCTAAAGGATCGGGTCCGTAGTTTGGGGATGCTCTTGGATCCAGAACTGTCACTTGAGGCACAGGTGAACTCAGTGGCAAAGAGCACTTTTTATCAGCTCAGGCTGATATACCAGCTGCGTCCTTATCTGGACAGAGATAGCCTAGCTACAGTGATCCATGCTCTGATAACCTCTCGTTTGGATTACTGCAATGCGTTATACGTGGGGCTGCCTTTGAAAACGGTCCGGAAACTTCAACTGGTGCAAAACAGGGCAGCAAGGTTATTAACAGGGACTGGCCGGCGAGATCACATTACGCCAGTCCTTTTACAACTTCATTGGCTGCCAGTCCAGGTCCGGGCCCAATTCAAAGTGCTGGTATTAACATTTAAAGCCCTAAACGGTTTGGGGCCAGGTTATCTGAAGGAACGCCTCCTCCCATATGTACCTACCCGGACCTTAAGATCATCTACAGGGGCCCTTCTCCGTGAGCCCCTGCCAAAGGAAGTGAGGCAGGTGGCTACTAGGAGGGGGGCTTTCTCCGCTGTGGCACCCCGGTTGTGGAACGAGCTCCCCAGAGAGGTCCGCCTGGCGCCTACACTGTACTGCTTTCGTCGCCAGCTGAAGACCTTTTTATTCACTCAGTATTTTAACACTTAATTTAACTTAAATTTAAATTTTACTGTTTTAACTCTGTATTTTAATCTTATATCAACTTTGCTGTGTGGTTTTATCCTGGTTGCGTTTTCTATACTGTATTTCGTAATTGTGTTTTAACCTGTTGGGTGTTTTACTGTGGTTTTAATTTTTGTGAACCGCCCAGAGAGTTTCGGCTATTGGGCGGTATAAAAACTTAAAAAAAAAAAAATACCGCCCTGCAACTGAAGCTTTTTGGCCTATAAAGCCCTATACAGCTTGGGTCAAGGTTATCTGAAATACCGTATTCTCCCTTGTGATCCTGCTCATGTCCTGAGATCTTCAGGGGAGGCCCTTCTCTCGGTCCTGCCATCATCACAGGCATGCCTGGTGGCAATGCAGGAGAGGGCCTTCTTTGTGGCTGCTCCAAGGCCCTGGAACTACCTTCCCAGGGAGGCTAGACTGGCTCTCTCCTTGCTGTTTCCAGAGGCAGGCAAAAACTTTTTTGTTCCAGCAGGACTTTGAAGAATATTCTAGACCTTTGTATATACGTTGGGTTTTTTTTAAATTGTCATTTTTTTTAGTGTTCTAAATGTTTAAATATTACAATAGGAAAAAGGCATCATCATCATCATCATCATCATCAAGGGTGCTCTCCTATGCACAATTTTATGGCAGTAAGACCCATTGAACTCTCTGGCATTTCTTTCTGACTGAATGTGCATAGAAGCAGACAATATAATAACAACAATAAATCATCTTGTAATAGGAAAAAAACCCAAACCTGAACTTTTTTTTAAAAAAAAACCTGAACTTTTTCAGTGATGCTGGAAACAGTGACCGGGTGGTAATTCAGGAATTATTGAAGACAGTTGCACAGTCACAGCAACTTGAGACAAGCACTCAGCGAGATTTTAAAGGTCTGTAAATGTGCTATAAATCTTGGAGGAAATTATGTTTTAATACTTTGCTCAAGATCAAACATGTATTTTGAATGTAGTCAATTCTTTGTTTCACATACATTTTCTCAGACTCATTTTGTGTTCTATCTGATCTGGGAGATGAAACATTTCCAGGAACGTTGAAGTCGTGGGAAAACTGTTTTTCTGTCTCTTCCACCGCCAACCCAAGCAGAAATATTTGGGGAAAATTGAACTACACACAGCACTTATATTCTTTAAATAATTATATAGTTCAAATTTATTTTCGCTATCACTATCTTAATGTTCCATAGCTGTTTATTTCTGGAATTTTCCCTCTAAGCATGGTATTCAGAAAATGGAAAGTTTGTATGAATTAAGCAAGAGTCTCTCCTCTTCTTGCACGACTTGTATATGTATTCTTGAGTATTCAGCAGTGCTTTTCACTTGATGCAGAAGCTGGGGGAATCTGAGGCAAGAGGAGTCATAGGGTATATTGCATACAGGCCTCACCTCCATATTGCAGGAGTGATAGATTTAGCAGACTTTTACAGTGGATACAAAAGAAAAGAGGAAAGCATCCACTAAAATGACCACCCGAAAGACAGACCACATTCCAAGTTGCTGATGGCATCGCTGAAGAATGTGAACTTCATTAATTCAAGTGCTTTCTTCAGAGGCTGGATGTATCCAAAGGTGTTCAAAACCCTTGCAGAGATCTCCGAAGAATGTGAACTTCATTAACTCAAGTGCAGCAACAGAATCATTGATAATCTTGTCCAAGGAGCACTTCACCGTAGTTGCAGGATTTCAGTATCCAGGGGTAGCCTGCAATCAGCACGTCCTGAACCTGCTGTTCTTACAGGTTTATGTTTACTCACTAACTGTTCAATAAACTGATAGGGCTGTTAGTACAATGGTGGCATAAAAGTAATTGTCCTCGGGAGCTCATCTTTTGGCACCTTTCTATCCATAGTCAAGGTTCTGAAGGCCAAGGGCAACCTCTCCATCACCACCTTCTGTTTTCGTTGCTACACTTGAGTTAACAAAGTTCACATTCTTCAGAGATCCCTGCAAATATATTGAATCATCACCTCCAATGTGTATAGCCCCTGAAGAATGCCTTTTAGGCTGTAGCATGTTGGGCTTGTAATAAACAACATATCCTCAACATCTTGGGACGTGGTCTGTCTTTTTGGTGGTTGACTCCCACATTGCACTCTGGCTTGCATTTTTGCTACATTTTAAAACTTTTTCCAGTGTCAAGCCCTGGAGTATTGCCTATTCAGTAACCCAGGCCAGATCTACACCAAGCAGGATATAACACTTTGGAAACGGTAAATGGAATGTGTCCTGGGCCCCAGCAGTTGTTAATACCATTATAAATTGTTATAAAGCGGTAGCGTAGATCCTGCCCCAGTTAAATGCATTATTTATTTACAGTATTAATTTATTAACAGGTAGTAATCATCACCATGATTATTACCTTTGAATCTTGGGTGCAAGCAATTTGCAGCACTGTGAGTTGGCTGTGCAATTATATTATTTTAAACTTTTGCATTTGCCTCATTTGAGCCACCAATTCTTTGTGGCTGTTTCTTTGGTTTAATTCAGCTGCCCTTTTTTTAATCATTCTTGGTGGGAAGGGAGGTTAACACATTGTGTGATTTTTAATTTTGTGAATGTCAGTAACTTTTTGTTTGTGCATTTATTTATATCTAGTGGTGCTGTTGACAGAGGTGGACAAACTTACAAAAGATGCCCAGCATGCATTGCGGCGAACCATGGAGAAGTATATGGCCACCTGCAGATTAATTCTTTGTTGCAACTCTACTTCGAAAGTCATTGCACCTATCAGAAGTAGGTGCCTCGCAGTGCGAGTGCCTGCCCCCAGCATTGGCGATGTAGGTTCAAGAAAAAGGCAAAGCATTGCCCATTGCACAGGTTTTAAGAGCTTTTAGCAGTTATGTTTTACTCTGTGTAATGTTGTCTATAACAGTATTTGACTTATGATTCCCTGATTTAATGCTCTTCAGTAGTCACTGGGCCAGTTTGCACAACTGAACAGCCCACCGTGGTTTATTTAATTCTCGCATAACTCTCAGTCCATGGGTTTGGATGACATGACAAGCTGTGGCCGTGACTTGAAGATTCAAAATGGCTGCTGGAACACACCACAGTGTACCGTGAGCTGTTTGTGCAAACCACGGTGGGCAGCAGTGATTGTGCCAACCGGGTCACTATGTTCTACGCATGTTCTCTGTGCGTGCACACAATTCTTCCAAATTTGGTTTGAATTTGCTTTGTTTTCTTCAAAGATGTGGGTTGTAAAGAATTTGATATTTATTTAGCAAGTTTTGGAATGGGTGAGGGGGATGTGTAGAACCATGAAATTAGCTGGAAATAATTGTTGGAGGAGAGGTGAAAGGAGCTTTGAAACTCTACCCTTTTGCCACTGGCAGGTCTTTCCAAGAGTAGTGCACACTTGTCCGAGCTCAGCTCTTAAAGTAGGAGGGTCTGAATATCTACTACTTAGAATCTGTTCAGCGGTTGTTGAATGTACTTCAGTATCTATTTGTATTTCTTACAATCCTGTAAGGCTGGGAGTATGTCCATATTACAATGGAGAGTTACAGTACTTGTCAATTGTCTCCCAGTGAATTCATAACCAGAGTAAGATTTGAACCCAGGGCTTGGGGATAATAGCATGAACTACTCCACAGCCAGACTTGCATGATCAAAATAGGGCACAGTGGCTGATTTAAGCTACCGCGGCTTATTTAAATCACAGTGTTTGCGGGGTGCAGTTTGAATGTAAATTGTGATGCTTGCAGGGCGCAATTTGTTCTGTTGTCCGGGCATGTTGCAATGGGAAGCAACCTTCCAATCACCCAACAACAGCCCATAGTTTATTAAAGAGTTGTTTCCCCTCCCACAAGACATGCCTCCCTGGTTTGGATGACATGACAAGCTGCATCCGGGCGGTGATTATGAAAATTGCAACTGGCATGCACTATGATTTAAATAAGCCTCTGTGGTTTAAATAAGCTGCCATGATTAATTTTGATCATGCAAACTAGGTTTATGATGCACTAAATGTTAGCTCTACTAGTAAAATATCCTCTTCTTTCCTTATGTGAAGCTATGCTCCTTGGGATGTTAAATTCTGTGCCAGGTTGTGCAGTGATCCCTGTATGCGTAATATAGATAATGCTTACTGGCTTTGAAAGGGCCAGTTGATAGTGCCAAATACGAATTGTCCAATGACTTCCAGATGCAGAAACGCAGAACATGGCCATTCTGGTTGCATGTGAAGTTCTGCCTCCCTTCTGTGAAGTTGTGGGGAGCAAGCACAGGTGCTGTTTGTCTCTCACCCTGGAGGCATTAGGAAGGAATTGGTTCTTGCGTTGAAAAGTGCAAGTCATATGGGACTTGTGGCAGCCAGAGGGGAGGGGACAGGTGACTGGAGCTGCAGTACTGGGCACCCAAAAGTATCACGTGTCGATCTAGCCCTTGTGTGCCTCCAGATTTATATCCTTTGCTAATAGGGGCCTCCACCATTGCTAACTTTTTCTTGGATCTTTGAAAAGTGAGCTGTAATGCAAAAGCGATGAACCATCCTTTTGAATTTCTAGATCTGCAACGTATTGTCCAGTGTTTGCAAGAAGGAGGGCCTGTCCCTTCCTCAAGAACTGGCTCGGAGGATTGCAGAAAAGTCTGGCAGGAATCTCCGAAAGGCACTTCTGATGTGTGAGGCATGCAGAGTGCAACAGTAAGTCAAGAAGATCAGATGTATCCTGTAGAGGTGGTAGCTCTGATGCCAGCGGGGCGGTGAATCCGCTCCGGGTTTCAGTCAGAACTCTAAAGGAGTGTTCTGTATTTATTTATTTATTTATTTATTTATTTATTACATTTTTATACCGCCCAATAGCCGAAGCTCTCTGGGCGGTTCACAAAAATTAAAACCACAGTAAAACACCCAACAGTTTAAAACACAATTACGAAATACAGTATAAAAAGCGCAACCAGGATAAAACCACACAGCAAAGTTGATATAGGATTAAAATACAGAGTTAAAACAGTAAAATTTAAATTTAAGTTAAAATTAAGTGTTAAAATACTGAGTGAATAAAAAGGTCTTCAGCTGGCGACGAAAGCAGTACAGTGTAGGCGCCAAGCGGACCTCTCTGGGGAGCTCGTTCCACAACCGGGGTGCCACAGCGGAGAAAGCCCTCCTCCTAGTAGCCACCTGCCTCACTTCCTTTGGCAGGGGCTCATGGAGAAGGCCCCCTGTAGATGATCTTAAGGTCCGGGTAGGTACATATGGGAGGAGGCGTTCCTTCAGATAACCTGGCCCCAAACTGTTTAGGGCTTTAAATGTTAATACCAGCACTTTGAATTGGGCCCGGACCTGGACTGGCAGCCAATGAAGTTGTAAAAGGACTGGCATAATGTGATCTCGCCGGCCAGTCCCTGTTAATAACCTTGCTGCCCTGTTTTGCACCAGTTGAAGTTTCCGGACCGTTTTCAAAGGCAGCCCCACGTACAGTACCTTCGATAGGTCCTGTACCTTCGATAGGTCCTTCAGAGTTCTGACTTGGCGCGGATTCACTGCCCCACTGGCATCGGAGCCATCAGCCTCCACTGGTTAGGTGAAGGAGGCCATTTTGTTCACAAGTGGTTTTTAGCAGCTCTTTTACTACTTGCCTCACAGGCTTCCTTTCACCCCTGATCAAGACATTTCTGAGACTGACTGGGAGGTCTATGTGAGAGAGACAGCGAATGCCATCGTTAGTGAGCAGACCCCCCAGAGGTAAGTGAGCATACTGGGCTGCAATTGGTCACTGTCGTGATGTAAAATATGTGATACCTGTAAGTTTTCTGTCATTAAAAAGGCACGGCGGCATTTTATTACTGAGCATCTTAAAATGTCTAAATGGCATTTCTAGGAATTGGATTTAAAGTCTGTAGATGGTGATTGACAGGGCTGGCCTTCTCATTAGGCAAGGCGAGGCAAACGATTCAGGCGGCAGCTTGTGAAAGGGTGGGAGTTTGTGCCCCCCCACCTCCTTCCTTCTTTCCCTCCCTGCTTCTGCTTTTGCTAGCAGTTGTCTTTTGAAGGGAGGCCTGTCTCGAATGTGGCATCACTGAGTAAATTTCATGGGCAGTGTAGCAGATTGAGGATGGACAAAAAGGAAGTCCTTCACATATAATACATTAAGGGCACAATCCTATGCATGTCTAAAACATGCGAGGTACTGGTTTTCCTCTGTTCAGTAGTGGTTAGGCCTCACACACTTCAGGAAGGATGCAGACAAGGCGATTGAAAATGCATGTACACTCAAAACGGGGCACCTTTGCCTCTGTGGGGAGCAGGCTGCCTGTAGTTTAAGACTTTGAAGTGCATCTTCCTGCTGCCTCCATCCTTTGTTTCCATGTCTTTGTGAGCCTGAAGTGAAATTCATTTTATCAAACAGCTGAGCTAAGTAGAGTCTTGTTTTTTTTTCCATCAAGGAAGTTGTGATGGGCTATAGTGGATAAAACAACTTGCTGGGATATTAACAGTTCTCATCTCCAATATTCTCAGAACTGCTGAATTGACTCTAGCTATTGTAAAACCAACTTGCTTGCTCAGGGCAATGTAGTATTTCCAGCTGGAAGTGATGAGGGCAGCTGTTTGTTTGTTTGTGCAGTGCTATAAAACTTTTCCCCCTTTCGGCTACGAAGCGCAGTAGTGTTGGCACTAACTCATTGCTGTCCTCGTGTTGTTCTGGCTGCCGAACATCTGTCTGGCTGTAGATACGTTGCAGGGTCTTGCTATTTACTGTCTTACTCTGTACAGCACCATGTACACTGATGGTGCTATATAAATTAATAATAATAATAATAATAATAATAATAATAATAATAACTGGCAGACATAGAATGACATGGCAAATTTGGAGCATTTAATCTTGACTTCTGCGAATAGATGATATTGTTAGTCACATTGCTGTTGATGTCATTAAAACTTTATAATAGCTTATGCTATTTTCCAGAATGGCTGCCATTATAAATGTCCCACTCTTGAGGTATGCAACCTCTAGAGGGATTACGTTTCAAACATGGATTCCCTTCTATGTGGTCCTCTTAAATGTGAACTACTTTTTTATATGTACCTTTAGGTACAGTAAAAATAGGTGTCTGCCTAGGACTCCATGGGTTGTATCCGATGGGACAATTCTGTTTGCAGAAGGTAATCACTACTGGAACAGATTTCCCCTTTCCCCTGCACACCCCTAAATCTGGCTCAGAGGGTTTGAGGACCTCTGGAGCAGATTTGGGGCACACACACAGGGCTATATGGGAGTTGGACAGGGAAATCTGGTCTTGTGAGGATTGGATCCAACATCTAGATTGCTTTTAAGCATTTTTTTTAGAGGTACAGAGTTTTTGCAACAAAATGTGGGTTATTTTTGGCTCAGTTTTTGGATGTTATATGCCAAGATGGAGGAACATAGCCTTGGAGACAAAGGGTTGAATCCACTTGTGTTGAACTCCCAATATTACAGGGATGGGCGACTTTTAGCTCTTCAGATGTTTTTGCCTAAAATTCCCATCGTTTTTAGCCTGTATAGACAGTAGTAAGGGATGATGGGATTTGTAGGTCAAAATGCTTAAAGAACTACAGGATGCGCACCCCATTCTACTGCTTGCAGAAACCCCACTTTCATCATGGCATAAGTGTCAGATTCAGTACTTCAATTCTGCAAGTAGTTTTACAACTTAGATACACCCCCAAGTGTAAGCAACTACTGGAGTTGAACAATTTAAAAATATTAGCAATATTATTTTCAGGTGCCAGGTCTAGGAAAAAAATGATTTCATTTCCATGGCATCTATATTTACTTAATTAAAATACTTTTACTCTTCAACCAATAGCTATTAGAGCATTATACAATGAAGACCAAAATAGTCATATATTATAATTATTGCAAAAATAAAAATATAATTGTAAAACAATCTTTAAAAGACAGTGGCTGCATTCAGACAATACAACAGTCAATGGTGGGGGTAATAATCAATTCAGCAGTTGCTTATCTAGGGTGTACGCCACACTCAACGTGACAATGATCAACCATGGTGTGGATTAAGATCAGCGCTGAGTTTATTTATTTATTTATTACATTTTTATACCGCCCAATAGCCGAAGCTCTCTGGGCGGTTCACAAAAATTAAAACCACAATAAAACACCCAACAGGTTAAAACACAATTACGAAATACAGTATAAAAAGCGCAACCAGGATAAAACCACACAGCAAAGTTGATTATAAGATTAAAATACAGAGTTAAAACAGTAAAATTTAAATTTAAGTTAAAATTAAGTGTTAAAATACTGAGTGAATAAAAAGGTCTTCAGCTGGCGACGAAAGGAGTACAGTGTAGGCGCCAGGCGGACCTCTCTGGGTTGATTATTAGTCCACGTCAAGTTGACAGATGGACAACCATCTGTCAGGAATGCTTTAGGGTGGATTCCTGCATTGAGCAGGGGGTTGGACTCGATGGCCTTGTAGGCCCCTTCCAACTCTGCTATTCTATGATTCTATGACTCACTCACCCCCTGCACTCTCCTCCCACTAGTATCCCATCAGCCCTTGTTGTGAAAAATATCCTGCCGGCTGGACTAGCACAGCAGCCACTGCTTTGACCGCTTTTGCCTTGCGATTCTGTGGCTGACAAAATAACCAAGGGCTGCTGAGGAAATAACCAACGGTGCCCTTCACACAACACGATAACCAGTGGTGGTTCAAATAGCCAAAACTGCACAGCATTGGTTATTTGCGTTGGTTATTTCGCCCAAATAACCAACCATTAGTTAAAAAACTCCCTCGACACAACACAACATCCCATGGTGGCTTATATAACCAACTGTTCACTATTTAAACCACTATGGGTTATTGTGTTTTCTGAGTCCGGTGAGAAACATTTGGGGCAAACTAAACAGCTAAGATGCCCGGGCAAACAAGAAAGTATCTACAGCTGGAGCTGAGTGTTCCCAAAAAGGAATTTTCTGACTTTGTAATTTAACTACTATTATCAAAGCAGCTGCTTTTTTAATTAATATCTATTTACGTAGAGTACAAGTAAAAGAAATATTTTTAAAAGGCTGTTACAAAAAAATCAACTTCCGGTGACTAATGTTAAAACTTTGTGTAATTAAAAGATATTTTAAACTTAGCATACTTGTGCTGTAATGTTCTAATGATTCTATTCCAATAGACTTCTTGAAGTGCGTGGGCGACTTTATGAACTCTTAACCCATTGCATTCCTCCAGAGATTATAATAAAGGTAATGGATGTCATGGTTCTTAATTTGTTTAGTAACTGGGGCTAGGGTTAAAGGGACCTGGGGAGGAGGTGGAGAGGAGTTAATACCCTTTTTATTTTATTTTTTACCATTCATGGTACTTTGTATGGTAAGGATCCCCTTCATAATCATGTGGTGGTGGGGGGAAATTATAGTTATATAATGACTGTCACTTTAAATGTGATAAATAACAAAACTATTTTTAATATGCCAATATCCCCCTCCTCTCAAATCAGAAATCATAGTTTGAATTGCCAAATCTTCAGGATGTGGTTTTATGGATTGTTGAGAGTCTATATTACTTATAACAGGGATGTTGAACCTCTGAGGTCTCAATTCATTTTCAGAGGAGCTCTCGGGGGCTGCATTCCAGTAGTGGGTGAGGCTAAATGCAAAAGGGGTGGATCAAAGCCACAGGTGGGTCAAAAATACCAGCACATTTTAACTTAAAGCTCTTAATGCCAGTAACTAAACTGTAGGAGAGCTATTTCAATCTTTTAGAACGGGGAAAACTCATACATGCATGAGAAAGCTGGGAAGCCATCAAGCAACAAGTAGTTGGGGTTGGGAATAGGGGGTGTGGCTATCTGTAGAACCCCAGGGGGCCAGATTATCAGGGGTGCAGGACTGGGGCCAAATTTGGCCCTCTGGGATGGCCCAGAAAGCCCTCCCCCTTCCCTTGGCATTGCGCCCTTTCTCCTCAACCACCAATTGTTTGGTGGTTTTCTGGCTTCTTCGTGGTCTCTGCATCACACATACGGGCTCTGCGCCTGCACAGAGCCTCATTCAAGAACTTTCTATAGCTGAGAGAATTTTGGCAGGAACCCTCCCCCACCGATCCACTGTGCATGTCCAGGAGGGTTCCCACCCATCTCCTCAGTTCACCTGAGACCGCCATTGCGGCAGCCTCGTGAGGAACTGGCTTGTCTACGTACTGCGTTACTTAGCTGAGACCTTTTTCCCTTTTCTCTTCTCCTGATGACCACTCGAAGGACCACAGTTACAGGTAAGCAACCTGTCCTTTTGTTCAGTTTTTTCCCCCCATTCTAAAAAATTAAAATGCTTCTCCTAAAGCTTAGTTACAGGCAGTAAGAGTTTTAAGCAAAAATTTGTAGGTTTTTGGGAGGAGGGGGTTTGGCCCTGCCCCTTTTGCATCCGGTACCAGTCACTACCAGAATGCAGCCCCCAGCAGCTTCTATGAAATGGAATTCAACCCTCCGGCAGAAAGAGTTTCTGTGCCGCTGTCCCAGGTGGACTGGATTTGGACTGCGGTCCCAAGGTTCAGTGCCCCTGAACTATTAAGTTTCTACAGGTGAAGCTTGCTGCAGAACAGAATTCTTTGATCATGAAATGATGTTGCTTGCTGCTTACTTCAGGGCCTTCTGTCTGAACTTCTGAACAACTGTGATGGGCAGCTGAAAGGAGAGGTTGTGCAGATGGCAGCTTTCTATGAGCATCGACTACAGCTGGGCAGCAAGGCCATTTATCACCTGGAAGCATTTGTGGCTAAGTTCATGGCCCTCTATAAGAAGTTTATGGAAGACGGACTGGAAGCGATGGAGTTCTGATGTGTAGCTTTGAGAATTCAAATGGTTTGTGATGCTGTACAAAAGGCAGCCCACCAGTGTATTGTTTTATTTGACAATAAAAGAGTAAGTGTTGAATTTCAGTGATTCTGAGACTGGCATGCGTGACCTGCAAAGACATTTCTGGGAAACAAGGACTTGGGTTTATTTTAGAAAGGCTCTTGAAATCAGGGCATTGTCCAGGCATGCCTTTTGAGAAGTAGTCCGTGTGGTTTTTCCCAGTGCTTCATGAGGTGCTCTCATGTAGCTTGAGTCTGTAACATGAATATAAGGTTGAATCTTTGGAATTCCCAAATGTGCTGTCTTGACTAGGTTTCCCAGTTTGGGGGGGACGGGAAACTGCTTTCTTACTTAGTCCGAGCTGAAGCATGTTTACTTAGAATTATTTAAGTCCGGTAGCACTTATTTCCTAGGAAGCATTTATTTATTTTCAATATTTATGTACCACCCCAACCAAAAGATTTCAGAGTGGTGAACAACAAACAGAATCAAAGAATAAAAATGTAAATAAAAATTACATTTTGAAAAGGACAAAGTTCTGATAAAACCATGACCAGTCATTCAAGAAAAAGTTCCCTAAACAACATTTTCAGGAGGCGCCAGAAGCAAAGCAATGTTGACGCTTGCCTGACCATAGGAATTCATTAGTGCAAGTAATAGGGAGTAAGTCATATTGAACACGGCAAGACTTACTTCTGGGCAAACAGAAGGTTTCCGCCATTTGTCATCTTCTTGAATTTAATCTGATATTTAAGAATTAGTCTCTTTGCTTCAGGCATGGTCCAGTGGACCATGATTGCTGCAGTATCTCAATGTCTCTTACAAACCAAATCCAAAAGCCTCTTGAAAATAAATATTTCTGCGATGAATTGTTTGAGGAACTGACATGATTTGAAAATGGATGTGACCTTTCTCAACTGTTTTGTGAACCATTTAAAGTACTTCTTGCAGGAAAGAATTAAGAATTTCTTGTAAATCCTTCTTTCTTGTAGACTACATTGAACTGGTCATCAATCATCATACAGATCTTGTTTATCGTTAGACCAGATGCCTTTAACCTAACCCTATTGTCTATTAAGCAATCACAATACTCTCTTGGATAACATTTCAGAACATGCCCAGGAAAGGGTGACCCAGATAATGTGAGGTCTGGAAACCATGTTCTATGGTTGAAAGAGCTGTTATGTTTAAACTGGTGAAGAGAAGATTAAGGGGAGACTATTTATTTATTTAATTACATTTATATTCCACCTTTTTTCCTTCAAGGAACCCAAGGCGGCATACATAATCTCCTCATCTCCATTTTATCCTCACAACAACCCTGTGAGGTAGGTTGGGCTGAGAGTCTGTGACTGGCCCAAAGTCACCCAGTGAGCTTCCACGGCTGCGCGGGGACTAGAACCTGGATCTCCCGACTACCAGTCCAACATTAGTCACTGCACCATGCTGACATGATAATGGTTTTAAAATAATCTGAAGAGCTTTCACACAGAAGATGGAGCAAATGTTCTCTTATGCTCCAGAGGGCAGGACTACAATGAATAGTTAGAAACTGCAAAGAAGCAGAATTCAGATTATCAAGTGAAACCTTCTAATGGGAACCCTTGTTTGATGGTGGATCAGACTTCGTGGGAGGTAGTGGGTTCTCCTTCACTGAGAGTGTGAAAAAAATGCTGCATTTTTACCACTGCTGTGGCAGCATACTTAGCAATTTGGGCAGCGGCAATTTTGGTGGTGGAGTGCATTGGCGGGTTCCCTGATATGCCCCCCCCCCCGATCTCTGGAAGTTGAACACCCCCTGTACTAAGGCATGTTAAGCCGTTTGGGGATCTGGACTTGCCCTTTTTCCCCCAGGCCTTATTTGTAGCTTAAAGTACTCTGTCTGTAGTACAGAACCTGAGATAGCAGGCTACAATGAAATGTTTTGATGCTGCAATGAAAGTATATTTTGTGCTTGCAGTTTTTAACAAGAAAAAGCTATAAGAGAGGCCATTTACTCTATGGATTGTTGACATTTCTGGGTGATTAAATGGTTATCTGAGCAATATTCTAGTTTAAGGTTCAATAACTAAATCTTACATACTAGTTTAGACCTTCTCTGGTCTCTGGCATGAGGGGGCGGAATCACCCCTGTAATACATACTTATTTTAAATTCCCTAAAGGCAAAGCGAATTGCTTCTTAAAAAAATGGATTTTGATGTAAGTCTTTTGCTGTTAGTTCAATTGGTATGCCTTATGCAACCTGCTGCAGAGTGTTTATTCAGAAGGATGTGCCACTATCAATAGTACTTACTCCCAGGTGGTTTGGATTGCAGCCTTAATTTCATAAAGCAATTCCAGAATGTACGACTGATAGATGATAGGTAGGAAGAAAGCACAATAGTGAGGTGTTAGTGCTTATGATGCCCTCTGAGCAAGATTTATATTTTTATTTTAACTTCTTGTTAAATAGTTTAATTTCTCTCAGGATAAATAGAATGCACCCTGAGAACTATCATTTTATCAGCCAAGTCTGAAATGCACCAGAGTAAGTACAGAGAAAATGAATTTTCAAATGGTTTTTTACTTTAGGGAGATACAGAGCAGGAATAAAAACAATATAAGATAATTGCAAGTTGATGCAAACTACCTCTCTTTTCAGTGGCAAATCAGTTCAATTGTGCAATTTGGGGGGGGGGAATTGTACACTGTCCTAACAGAGTGTAAACATATTGATGGGTTTAAAGTTTCCAAAGAAGAAATCTGTTCACAGGCACTATTATGTTTTCTCAAACCAGAGGCTTTTTCTGCTCACAATCCAGCCTTTCAAGCTAAATTTTGTTAATAACGGGGAATTACAATGATTTATGCACAAGGGCCTTGATCCGGCTATAGGAAGGGTCTACATATGCAGCAGAATCGTGGACTGAACAGGCATGGACTACAATTTCAGGCTGAAGGTGGACAAACACATTTGTTCTGTTCGGTTAAAAATATTTCTGCAAGTAGAAAACGAGCACATAGAGAGGCGGAGGAGGCTGGAGCCTTTGGCCATCGTGTGCAAGTTTTCTTCTTACAGAGAAGTGTTGTACGGAGAGGAGAATTCAAAAATGCCATTCTCACCTGCAATCTAAAAATGATTCAGCCCATTTTATCAACGGTAGATTCTGTCACCTTTTAAGCCAGCCTTTCCACAATTTTATTTATTTTATTATTCCATTTCTATACCGTCCAATAGCTGTAGGTCTCGGGGGGGTTCCCCCCGACAAAAAATAAAACCTCAAGGGACAGCATAAAATAGGAAATATGTAAGTTTAAAGCCACAATATAAAAATACAAGCAGAATAACACCTAGCAGCTATGCAGAGACTTAAAGTACAGGTTTAAATAGCAGAGCTAAAGACTAGGGTGCTAAAATACTGGGGAAATAAAAAGGTCCTCAGCTGGTGCTGAAAGGAGTACAAAGTAGGTGCTAACTTGGAAGCCTCCAGATGTTTTGGGCTAGAACTCACATCAGCCCTAAGCATCATGGCTAATGGTCAGGGATTGTGGTGACTAGTCTAGAACATCTGGAGGGACCCAAAATGATGAAGGCTGGGCTAATCTCTAATCTCATGTGACAAGATATATGACATAATAAGTGAACAGAGAGAGCACATGTGACTTGCTTTTGTACACGTGTGTGTGCATACATGCACATACTGCATCTTCCTTCATAGGTTTGGAAAAACCCTTCAGTTGGCACCACTGGGAGGCTTTTAAGAAACCTAATAGCCAAGCAGGGGGATATTTGGGGCAGGAAGAACACCGTGGGTGTAACCGGGATGAAGAGTTCATGGCTTCCATTAATATTTTTTTTTGGTCAGGAATTTTTATTTAATTTCAAAATATAGTTAACAAAATAAAGGCAGCAAAAAGATGAACGTGACTAATAAATTAAAACCACTAAAGAAGCAAAGAAAGTCATTAATTACACATCTTTGTCTACAACTGAGATCTTTATGGAACATCTACAGCAAAACTGCCTAAGAAGCTCAATACCTATTGAAAGTATTATTATTATTATTTATTTATTTATTTATATAGCACCATCAATGTACATGGTGCTGTACAGAGTAAAACAGTAAATAGCAAGACCCTGCCGCATAGGCTTACATTCTTAATAAAATCAGTAAAAAATACAAGTTTAAAAAACACATAAAAGCATGTCTGAGTGCATTTTGTATGTGTGTGTGTGTGTGTGTGTATATATATATATATATATATATATATATATATACTTGGTTGAAATTTATCTAACATTTGAAGAGCTTCAACACAGGAAATAAATGGAAACCATGGTGCCGTAATACCATTTTTCGAGTTAGGATTCCTGAGTATATACAACCATTAAATTACATATTTCTACTTATTTGACAACATAATACTCCGAGTCAATTCCTTCTGGTGTCATAGAAATAAATTGTCAATAATTGTTTTAAAGGTATGTTCCCTCAAATGCCTAAAAGTGGTGTGCGAAAAACCAAAAGCCCCCACTTGTATGAGAATAGATCACTTTGGTCCTTGAATGAAAGAGAAAGTAAGGTAATATTTGAAAAGGCCAAGGACGTATATTTTACTATAGTCTGCCAAGCTAACTTTTCAAATGTTAGATACGGTAATAGCAGACATATATATATTAACAAATTTTATATAGAAATTTATCTGAAGGGGCATTTACACAATGAACATAACATAATTTAATAACAGAAAATGCAGATAGAAATCAGTTTAAAGCTTTTCACATGGTAACACTACAACTTACCACATTCTAAAAGTTCCATTGGACATCACTAGAGGATTAAAATGGATCACTAATGGGTGTGTCTTCTCTCTGAGTACAGCCAGCTAAAATGTGAAGTAAAGTAAGTACCTTCATTACTCTTCTCAGCCATTGGCTGTGTTCACACAACACACTAACCCACCATGTTGTCTGAAAGCAGTATGTTTTCCACAGGGTGGATTACTGTGCTATCTAAATATAGCATGTTTTCTGCAAGGTTTCTCATTTACCATGCAGTGTGCTTTTTCTCTAACAAGCTGCCTTGAGAACCCATGGCTTGTTGGGTTGTCCAGGGTGGTTAACAAGTCATACTATATGGTTAACAAGCAACCCTGCAGAAAACAGTCTGCATGTAGACAACCCAACTACATGGTTCAACTACAACCCACACTGGATGGGGCAGTGTGTTGTGAACTGTAGTACAGGCATTGGTTTATTGAAAACAAAACAGAGAAAGGAAGTTTCAAGTTGGAGAAGCAAACTGGATGAAGGCTTGCTCACGTTCTTCTTTGGCTTATAGCGCTGACCGCTTTTTCTTGCAGTTCTTCCACATAGTGCAAAGTCTGTTGAAGAGACTAAAATCCATTTGGCTTATGGCTATGTAGCAGAGATGAGTAAGCCTATGTACACCAGTTGCTGGGGAATATGAGTGGGAGGGTGCTGTTGCTTGTGGATTCCTGGTCAATAGCTGGTTGGCCACTGTGTGACCAGAACTACTGGACTAGATGGACCCTTGGTATGATCTAGCATGGCTCTTCTTATGTTCTTATCTGATCATCTATTAAATCTCATCAGTTACTGAAGAGGTGTATTAGCCAGATGGGTGCATGTTCGACCTTAGTTATAGTGTGAGAAGACCATATGGAAGTGCCTTAGGGAGCCATCCTATGCATGTAATGTAATAGATACAAATAATGTAATTTAATAAAAATAGTGTAATTAAATAAATAAGGGCGCAATACTATGTATGTATAGATCATGAAGGTAATGCTTTTGGAGATATAGAACAAAGTTACTTCAATCTGCTGGCAGTTGTAGGACTTCCTTCTGTCTAAACATACATAGGATTGCACCCTTACAGTATCAGTCTGTTGGCCCGTCTAGCCAAGTACTATGACTGGTTGTAGGGGCCATAAGTCTTGGCCAACCTGCAGCCCTCGGGCCTAATAACATGTGGCCCTTGGAAACATTTCAAAAGAACTTTGCAAATGATCATATCAGATATCTGGCAAGAGCAATCTGTCCCACTGAGGAGAAAGACGGACAGAGAAAAAGCGCTGTCAAGAAGAGAAAGTGGCAGAAAGAAAAAAGAGGCAGACCTGCCTGCTTTTTGTTCTGACCCCACCCACCATTGGCACGCATCCTACCCCGAGAGATCACCCCCAA
Organism: Elgaria multicarinata webbii; assembly: GCF_023053635.1. Lineage (NCBI taxonomy): Eukaryota > Metazoa > Chordata > Lepidosauria > Squamata > Anguidae > Elgaria > Elgaria multicarinata. Next base: position 107,785,603 of record NC_086175.1, on the reverse strand, counting down.
GGGAATGTGGAAATAGATTGCTCACCCCTGCCGTTGGTAGCAGTGTTTCCCACCCCTACTTCCTGATCTTTTAACAGAAGTTGTCCAGCATTGAACCTTCTGCATGTGAAAAAGCAGTTCTGTAATTATAATTTGGAAAGCATCATATATATATATATATATATATATATATATATATATATATATATATGCGCACACACACACAGATGGATGGATGGATGGATGGATTAGACACACACACTTTCTACAGCAGGAAATACAAGGTTTTTACAGCTCATTGATAAAAAGTAATAGGTGCAATTCATCTTGTTGGGGAAAGGATTCCAATATGCTCAGGCAATCCTTAATGCTTCATGTTGAAACCATTTCTTGACTATGTTACTAATTAGTGTTGCACAAAATTATGTCCATAATTTTCAATCAGTGACCTATAAAGTAAAGCCCAGAGCAACAGTTCATGAAGTAAGAGCTCTGTGAGAGGACAATGAAATGTGCTCATGGTTCCAGAGAGTCTAAACATTCCACCCTTGATCTCTTAATGTTTTTAATAAGCTTTAAGGATGGAAGCGTGTGAGCACACAACAAAAGAAGTCATATGGAACATGCCAAACAGAAGACTATCAGTGCTCTATATTAAACATTTACCCAGTCACAGGTTTTAGGTTGGTCATGCAGCACTAAAAATAATCAGGGCCTCCTCTTCTGTCCTGTCATTTTAATTGGAAAGATTTTCTCTCCAAATTAGCTGGGTCACTTGGGGCCAATATACTTCTAAGCATTTTGGCTGCTCTCCATGGTGGAAGAGTTACTCTGTTAGCAATTATGCTATATGTGGCTTTATCAGAAGAGTGTGGGGTTGTTGCTTTTGGGTGGTTTGCTAATGCTGAGCTCCTAAAAGTAAGTGCATGTGTTTCCTTTCCTCCCTAAAATGCAGTTTCCATCTGTTTCAGCCATTATAATTACAATTATTATCACTTTTAATTGTATGCCACTTTTCCACGCAATGTGGCTTTACTTACAACACAAGAACAGCAATGAAAAAAACAAAGCTCATTACCATAACAACCCAAACAATTCATTCCACTAATACTAACATTGCATTTTAAATTTATTACAAAACTAGCTGCACCAAGCCACGCGTTGCTGTGGCTCAGTGTGGTTAAATGGAAAAGAAAGAAAAGACAAAGCGGACGTTTCTAATATGTTTAATTTCACAATGCTTGTGGATATACAATATTTTTTGTTGTTCCATTGTCTGTGTAGATATAGAGATTGTCTGGTTTGCCGACTCTAGAACACGCAACATATAATTGTCCATGTGAGAAGCAATCTGTGTCTAGATCTAAACCGCACAATTCTAAAGATTGGCCCTGAGCTTTGTTGATGGTGATTGCAAACGCCAATCGAATTGGGAATTGCAATCTCTTAAATTGAAATGGCATATCCGTTGGAATCATAGGAATGCGAGGAATGAGGATATCTTCACCTTTGAAAGGTCCTGTCAAGATTGTTCCTTCTACGACGTTGCTCAGTAATTTTTTTACTGCAAGCAGCATGCTGTTGCAAAGCTTTGGCTGGTTGATATTTCGCAACATGATAATTGGCACGCCGATTTTCAATTGCAGTACGTGCGGGGGCATCCCTGGCAGATCGAGTGAATTCAAAAATTCTGTTGGATAATTAACCGCTTCATCTGCTTCCACAACAGTGTCGATGGACTTGTATGTGACTGCCTCGCTTTGAATGTTAGACTGAATAATATTGTTAAGTTCGTAGACGTTTTTGTTCTTGGCCGCAAGAATAGCTTGTTCACTCAGCCAATCGTGATTCTTATAATTGGTTTGAATATTGGGAAATACTTTTTCAACCAATTCTTCTTTTGACGTCACTAAATTGCAGAAGTTATGAGGCAATGAAATTCGTCCTGAGGTCAGATCAACCGGCACCTTTCCGTTCCCAATTTCCAGCTGGACACGCATATTTGTAGTTAATTTTAACGTCTTGATGTGTTGCCATAAAGTAGAGTATTTCAGGCAAGCATTTATTTCTTCTGCTGGTGTTGATCTAGGAATAACAGGTAATGTTGGTGCAGAGATTCAAAAATGCTGGTGCAGCAATGTGAATGGCTTTTCAGTATGGGTTTGTAAGTGAAAGATAGAGTGGGTTTACCTGCCAGCAGAAAGCTCTGGGAAGCTGTATCTTGCTTGTCATGGTTAAGATGCAGCTTTGGCTATCTGTTTTGTGCCACTGCAGCTAAAACCGATTTAGGTGCAGAAGCTTGAAAAATCGGTTTGGAAGCAAATAATTTTATTAATAGTGAAGTCGTAGGCCATTATTAGGTAAAGCCCTAAATTAGAGCCTCCAGGTATATCTGGAATACAATAGATGAGAAATCTAACAAATCTTTCAAAAACTTTAAAGCCAAATCCTAAGTATACCTACTAGGGACCAAACTACATGTTTTATGGGAGTTGCATGATTGGATCAACTGATGTCTTTTGTTGAAAGCAGAGCCCTAGAGCCCTGTTCTGGATTGGGCTGATATGTGATGTGAGCCTTATTGCTTGAGCTGATGTCATACAAATATTTCCCCTGAAGTTCCTATTACAGAGGTGTTGAGTCTGAAGCCCATGGGGACATCTGGCTCACCTGGATTTCCAAGCCGGTCCTCTAAGATCCCCCAATTGGCCATGTCCCCCTTTTCCCCAACAACCAATTGTTGGCTGGTTTCCTGGCTTTTGCATGTTTTTCCCCATTGAAATTTCTCTACTGGTAGTTGGGGCTTTAAGCAAAAATGCACAGGAATTTGTGGCCATACCCATTTAGCCCCACACTTTTGCCTTTGGCCCCACCCAGCACTAGGATGCAGCCCTGACAGCTTCTCTAAATTCGATTTGGCCCTCAAGCTGAAAGAGTTTTGGCACACCTGCTCTGTTAGCAGCAGAGGGCAAAACCTAACCAGTACCCATATTGCGACTCTATGCTTGCATTTTAAAGATGGGAGTAGATGAATTGGGGAATTAGTGCTGGGGTGAAAGAGTTACTTCTCCCCCATGCTGTGGTTTGTTCCAAACAAGGAGCTGAATGGCATTGCTTTTAGTACAAGAAAAATATGGCAGGAGATTTCCCATATAATAGGTCACTTCACACAATTAAAAGAAAATAACTTGCTTTAATCCTCAGTGCTTGCCAGGCATCATTTCCATAATTACCTACCCAGGCATGGCTTGTCATATCATCTGAACGGCTTGTCTGAGGGGTAAACAACCTTCAAATAACCCAACAATAAGCCATGGGTTATTTGAGAGTTGTTTCCCCCTCAAACAAGCCATGCTGCTGGATTCAGATGATACAATAGACCACGTCTGGGCTGGTAATTAGGCTGATGGTGTCCGGCATGAGCCAATATGCACTAGGGATTAAAACAAGCCACCATAGCTTATTGTGAACCAAATCAATATGTAGTTTGGCTCTAGGAAGAAACCAATGAGTGTCATCTCAGAGTAAATATGCAGAGGATCAAGTAATAAAAGTAAACCAGAAAATAAAAGATGAAACATAGTACAGCAACTTTATGTTTGGAAGCAAATTTGAATGGGTTCCTATAATGCTGACCATAAGTTACAGATATGGAAAGTTAAGAGTTGCAAGTTGTATAAACTGACACCAGCTGAGAGCTATCTGTAGGGAAAAAGCTTAGTTCTGATGATTTTCTGCCTGAAAGGAAGGAAAGAAAATCGCAACTCAGTGGAGAAAAAGAAAATGCTTTAAGGTTTGATGAGGGCACATTCTTGGGGCAGGGAGAGTATACTCATGAATTTTATTTACATTTCAAAGACTACTTAATTCCAAATCATGCCCCAGAATTGGATTCCCCATCACAGTTTATGAATAATGCACATGGAAGAAAAGAGCGTCTAACCCATACTGTCTCTTCCATAATCTAAATTTATTGGTGTTCTTAATGGTAGATGAGAAATTTGGGAAGTAAAGCCAGAATTGGCAAATGTTGAGAATAGCGGGTAATGCACTGTCAACCTACAGGCAATTTTGCAGAAACTGATTAATGCTACTTGTACAGTTATCAGCACTTCAGGCTATTTTCCAGAATAATTTTGATTGGAGAGTGAAAGGTGATATAAAAAGTTTTGAAGTGAAATTACCTGGCTGTTGCCTTGTGGGTATTTAATGAAGGGAAAGAAATGGAGTCTAGTTATCCTAATTAGTTTATCTGTCTATCCACTTGGATCACCCCCCAAGGATCTCATTCTATCATGCCACTCTAGTCAGAATAACATTTTTAAAATTGGTATAAAAATATTTTTGGCCAAATATTGGGATGCCATAATGTCTGGTATAGGCAGATTGCTGCTTCCTACAATTAGTTGGCAGGCATGTTGGTAGTACACACAGCTTTTACTTAAAAGTAATCTGCAGTGTCCAAGATGATGGTTGAGAGGTGATCTGGATAGGGTGACCATATGAAAAGGAGGGTAGGGCTTCCGTATCTTTAACAATTGTATTGAAAAGGGAATTTCATTTGTATGCATACAGCACCTGGTGCTGTATCACAACAGCTAAAGCTGCAGGAGCCCTGCTCTAAGTGACCAGATACAAAAGAGGGCAGGGCTCCTGCGGCTTTAAATGTTGTGATGACGTGGGAATTTCACCAGGTTCTGCATGCATACAAATGACCCTGCTGAAATTCCCTTTTCAATACAACTGTTAAAGATACAGGAGCCTTGTCCTCCTTTCCAGATGGTCATCCTAATCAATGGTACCTTCTCAAACGGGAGGGAGGTAATGAGCATGGTACCACAGACTCAGTCCTGGGTCCAGTGCTCGTCAACATTTTTATTAATGACTTGGTTGAGGTGGTGCAGGGAATGCTTATCAGATTTGCAGATGACAGAAAATTGGGTGGGATGACTAATTACCTTGAAAGAAAGAAACTTCAAACTGATCTTGATAGGCTGGAGCCCTGGGCTGAAAACAACAGAATAAAATTTAATAGAGATAAATGCCAAGTTCTACACCTAGGAAAAAGAAACCAAATGCACAGTTACAAGATGAGGGATACTTGGCTCAGAAATACTGGAATTGTTGTAGATCACAATATGAATATGAATATGAATATGAATATGAATATGAGCCAACAGTATGGTGTGGCTGCAAAAAAAGCAAATGGTATTTTGGGCTGTATTAATAGCAGTATAGCTTCCAAATCATGCGAAGTACTGGCTCTCCTCTATTCAGCATTGGTTAGGCCTCATCTTGACTACTGCGTCCAGTTCTGGGTGCCACACTTCAGAGCAATGTGGAGAAGCTGGAAGCCCATGACAATATATGCATAGTCGCAGCACTGCTTTTAAATTTGGCTTACCATAATGTTACTAAGAGAAGTGACTTCTAACACTGACCTCCATGTCTTTTGCCATATTGGAACAGCCTCTCGTCCATTCATCTAGTCACATTGGGAAACCCATCTTTGAAAGCAAAATCTTTCCCTTCTGCCTGTTGTATTCCTCCTTTCCTTCAGGTATATTTATTCTCTCAACAATCTGGTAAATTAAACTAAGCTGGAAAAGATTAACCCAGAGAGCTTTGGGGCTAAGCTGGTATTTGAACTTCAGTGTCCATGATTTATCTGCTACACGACTCTGATTTTTTACTTACCTCTTCCAGCCTGCTCTTCCCTATTCGATCTTGCCTTTCTAAAACAGTTTGTAAGCCCCCTGGGAAAGAAGCTATATCACCTAGCACCCTGTTGGCACTGTACAGATGTTTAATAGTAGTATTTGTTATTTTTCATAGAGGTCTGATCAGGCCCTTTGCACCCCAGGTAATGCAAAATCCAGAAATCCATAGGGAAAAAGAGAGAACAGGGAGGGATCTGGCATTGAAACAGCTTTTCTAAAGAAATACACAGAGAAATAAGAACAAGATCCTCCTCTGGGGTAAGGGAAACCATGTGTACATTACTGGACATATCCTTGAGATGGCCTCACTTGAGTCAGAAAAGTAGGTATTGCCCTTATGATGTTCAATTAGCGTTGCCCACCCAAAGGAAATAAAGTAAACTCTTTGAACAAGAAACACAATAACAATATTGCTTTCAGAAATGTATTTCCAATCTGTTTCAAAGTTACATATTGAGCCATGAAGGTAATGCTTTTGGAGTGGATATAGAACGAAAGTCACTTCAATCTGCAGCTTTCAAAGGCTGTTGTTCAAAACGAGATGACGATAGTTGGCAGGCCCCAGCATCTGCAGATATAATTCATGATTGCAGAAGAGTCTGTTTACCTGACCTCATTTTTCATCATACAGAACTGCCAGATACCAATTTGAAATGAAGCTCTTTCCCAAAATCCTTCTACTTCCATCCAAGCCTACAGGAAGAAATAGCTTTTTTTCTTTTTTCTTTTATTTTGGTAAGCCTCAGAACAAAAGTGGTAAAAGTCTCGCTCTTCAGGAAATGGAGAATGAAGTTTTCATGTTCGCGCAGCTGCCTTGGGATTGCTCGTGCCTTCCTTGGCTATTACTGCATTTTCAACAAAATGCTGGTAAAATGCTACATGAACACATTCTTGAGTTATCGCCCATCCGTCCATTCATACTTGCACAAGAATGGCAAACTCAAAGGAGATTTCTCAAAGATACAGAAGGCCAAATGAAATTCTCTCAAGTCCGTTATAGCACATTCTTGTTAATGGTCTTTTAAAAAGAAAACTAAAAAAAACACCCCATTCATTTTGTATTTTGAGTCTCCGTTTGCTGAATTTGTATTATTCATTCATAACCGCCACACATCCGATTAAGATATTTCACACTGAGGCATGTGGCTGGGGGCTTTTCTTACCTGACTTTCAGTGGAAGCTGGTAGCTTTGCACCTTGGATAGTTCCTTTTGAGTTCTGACTAGTTCTGACTGTAACCTGGAGTGGATTCACCATATAACTAACATCGGAGTCACCAGCCTCCACCACTGGCTTTTAAAAACAGATTGTATGACTTGTTTTCCGTTTCTCATTGTGGTTTTCCAGTTTCCACCTCAATGCTCATTCAGTGCACATTTTTCAAAATGGACTCATTTTTATGCGCATTTTTTCAATTGCATGCATTTTCTCCCACTGAATAAAGTGTGTTTGTGCACATTTAAAAGATGTACTTTTTTCATACAGATTTCCCAAATGTATGCATTTTCCAAATTATTTTTGGTTGTTGCTGTTGCATTGCAAGCTCAGAAGGGTACAGCCTTTGGGTTGTAAATTGTGTTCAGTTCCACATTCAGTTACGGTGTGTACGAATTGGATACAGCTATCTCAGGATCAAGGTTGGATTAAGAAAATGTGCCTGCTTGCAGTGAGTGATGCATTCTCTGCCTCTATAGCAGCATGAGAGTATTAAAAAATGCAATCTTAAAAGGAATTGGCCTTTCCAGCATCTATTTATTCAGCTACACAGCTAGCATGTTGTTCTAATGAAACAGTTATCAATTCCAGATGCACTCGCCCTGGAGCAGACGCTGAGAGCCTGACATTGAAACATTATGGTCATTTTAATTAGAAACTTTACCATTAGGTATTTAAAGAGGTATGGTCTGCTAATAAAACTTCCAAATGCCTATCCACACAGTTTAAGCGTTGTTCGTACGTTAAATATGCGGAGCGAATTCAAAGGGCTACAGATTATAGGCTGTAGTAGCATAATTGGAAGAGGCAGATGGAAACAGTTTTCCTGCAGTACTACCAAGATCATCTTAAATCTCTAATGTACAACTTCCTCTGTGTTTGTGTATTGGGAAGAGGGATCCAGTTTATAAAATGTTGAAAATCTCTTGAAAAGCAGTCAGTTCCTGGAAGTTGTCTTTACTTTTGTTTTAATGTGTTAAAAGGTTTACCCCAGAACAGCTGAAAGAAGAAAAATATGCATCATGCACAACAAGCTTTTATTTGAAACGGATCAGCTATCCTTTGTTGACAAAGCTTAAATAACATTCATTTGGAAACTAACATATTTCAGCTTAAAAATAGGAAGCACTTTCAGCCTGGTTCTCTGTATTTTTCCAAAAGGTTTAAACTCTGATACTAGTTCAAAATTACAACAGCAATATAAGCCACAAAAAGCGGGCAGGATGATAAGGCCAGCAGCCCTTTTCCAAATATACCTTGCAAACTAGCATTAGCTATGATAATTCTTTAGTTCACCCTTCCCAGCCTGGTTCCCTCAGATGTCTAGACCAGGGGTCCCCAACCCCTGGGCCACGGACCGGTCCCAGTCCATGGCCTGTTAGGAACTGGGCTGCGCAGGTGTGCTGCTTTCACCCACCCACCACCCACCCCAGAGTACCTGGGCGTGGAGCGCCATCTCGCCTGCCCAGCCAAAGTGAAGCCAGGATGCTGGGGTGGGTGGGTGCGGCTTCGGAACAGCGCGCCTGGCCGGAAGCTGCTCTAGGAGAGCGACTTCCAGGTGTGCCGTTCTGAAGCCGCCCTCCCGCCCCAGCGTCCTGGCTTTGCCTCGGCTGGGCGCCCACTCAGCTGAAGTGAAGCCAGGATGCTGGAGTGTGGGGGACGGGGGGGCTTCCCCAAACCATCCCCTCAACCCCCCCCCCCGGTCCATGGAAAAATTGTTTTCCACGAAACCGGTCCCTGGTGCCAAAAAGTTGTAGTCCAGACCAGCACCGCTGGTCTGGACTACAACTTGCATAAGCCCCAGCCAGCATAGCCAATGATCAGTGGTTGTGTAATCCAAAACATCAAGAGGGCACCAGGTTGTCTATCCTGTAGCAGCATTGCTTATATACATCTGTATCTGGTTATACACCTGTATGGTGGTTGGGAGAAAGCAGGCGAAGTCTGGGGAAGGGGGCGTGGAAATAAATAACTTCAGCTTATCTCAACTGGCTTGTATACATTTTAGGCATGTCCCCACAAAGTAACATACATTTGGGCTAATGGTAGGGTAGCCAAGTGTCCTACTTAATGGAGGACATCCTCTATTTTGGAGAGCTGGCAGAAGTTAGTCCTCTTTTTGAAGTTATCCTCTATTTGATGGGCTGCCCAGTCCATGTCTGCTTTAACGTCAAAGAACCATAAAGAGAGAGAGCAGTTGCCTTGAATTTAACCATCAACATTTCATACCTGGGCAGCAAATGGGGTAGGCTCACAGATCAGATGGTTAGTCTTCCCCACTATGGTAAGATGTATTGTATTTCTATTTAAATTATATTGGTTTTTCTATTACTATTTTTTGCTTATGCAAATAGGTGTGCTCTTTTGTCCTCTTTTTTGGTGATACAATTCCTCTTGGCCACTCTAGCTAATAGTAGCATCTCAAAAGCTGAATTCAGCACATAATAGGAGATGAATGTACTGATTTGCCATAATCCAAAGTTAAAATGTTCTAGGGTTTCCCCATTGCTATGATGTGATCATGAGCATTGTTAATTGACAAAACACTCAAACTCTTTTACTACCAATACATCAAATATGAATTGGCATATTGTGTGCTGTTTTGTATTTCTATTCTGTTAAGAAGTTAAACTGTTCGTCAACCTGTAGGGCCCAAGTAATGGCACATACCTAGTAGGATTTAGTCAAAAGATGAATGGTCCTCCACATATGTTTAAGTTGGCACATCTAAGTTGCAACAGCAGAACCTCCCTTTGCCTGTTCATTATTATAAATTAAGGCTTTATTTTCTTTTAAGATGTGAGGTTAGTCTTTATCCCAGTAAATCTAAAAGCAAAATGAAATTAATTTTCTCCTATCCCTTAAGCCTTCCTAGCACTTTCCTGTAAAACAGAAAATTCAATAAGATATTACCCCAACTACAAAAATACAGAGAATGAGGAGGACGAGAACATTTCAAAGACTCTGAGTTCTCCTGGTTTCAAAGGAGTATAATTAATTGCTTCTTCTGTTAATTTAATACTCTGACTAATCCCACTAAAAGGGATTATTTCGAGCAGGGAGATAATATAAGGTTCACTTTGTATCATTCAGCTGATTTCAAAAAGACCAAATGGGAAGTCTCACTAAGTTTGCCTGATTTATTTATTTTTCACAATTATTTTTAAAAGGAATACTTTAGGCGAGTGATTAAATTTAAATTTTGTTAAGCAATAAGAAAAACTGTGAAATCACAATGGCATTAAATTACTTTAAAAATATACAAAGGAAAACTAAACAAGTCGTTAAATCACAGGCTCATAAAGACTCAATCTCCAAATACATCCAAAGTAGATGTTGAATTCTTGCTGAAACTACTAAAAAGAAAGAAAAAAAAGAACTGCGGTTTGTATCTGATTGGTGTCCCTCTGCTGATGGAAGATCCAACAAAGACAGGTTGGGGCAGAGGTCCAGTCTGCAGAATGAGGAGGAACCCCAAATGCAGTAGGGCCGGATTACCACATTTTAACATTTCTTCATTTTAGATGCAATCCTATGCATATTTAGACAGAAAAAGTCCTACAACTCCCAGTATTCATCAGCCAGCAAGCCAGTCTAAACATTTATTTATTTACTACTTTATTTATTTATTTACTACATTTCTATGCTGCCCAATAGGTAAAACCATAAAATACAACACGATAAAATACAATATAAACATTGTAAACTACAGTATAAAATAAAAATAATCACCAAATAGAACCTAGTAGCAGTGCAGAGATTTAAAATACAGTAACAGAGTTGAAACAACAGAAACTGAAAGACTAACATGCCTGGGAAAATAAGAGGTCTTCACCTATTGCCGAAAAGAGCACAATGTAGGTGTCAGATGAGCCTCTCTGAAAGCTCATTCCACAACCGGGGTGCCACACAGAAAACTCCCACCCGCTTCACTTTGGATGGAGAAGCACTCCTTAAGATGAGCGGAAAATACAATTAAATGGAAAGAGTGTACTCGTCTACTGAAGTGCAGGCTCGTTTGAATACCCTGACAACAAATATTTTCTACTTTCTCTCTTTTCTCACTAAAAAATCAGTTCTGCGTTGAGGGGCATAAACTAGGGGTGTGCATGGACCCCCTGCTCTGCTTCTCTTCCAGATCCGCAATTTGCGGATCGGGCTGCTTCGCTCCGCCCCCGCTCCGCCTATGTCCGCTCCGCTCCGGATCTGGATCAGAGCTCCGTTTCCCCCCCACAGGCTTGCATTAAGCTAAAAAAGTATACAACTTTTTTTCTGTTAAAGTTAGAAACCTCAAGTTTGGCACCATGACACCTCATGGATGTATACACACGCACGCCAAGACTCAAGGCAATCCCATCATCCCCTGATTTTTGGGGAATTTATGAAAGTCGGGCACCCCATTCATACCCCTTTCGATAGCTCCGTCAATTTGCACGTTAGAAACCTCAAACTCGCCACCATGATAGCTTATCCAGGGATACACACGCACGCCAAGACTCAAGACAGTCCCATCATCCCCTGATTTTTGGGGAATTTATGAAAATCGGGCACCCCATTCACACCCCTTTCGATAGCTCTGTCAATTTGCACATTAGAAACCTCAAACTCACCACCATGATAGCTTATCCAGGGATACATATGCACGCCAAGACTCAAGGCAGTCCCATCATCCCCTGATTTTTGGGGAATTTATGAAAATCGGGGACCCCATTCACACCCCTTTCGATAGTTCTGTCAATTTGCACGTTAGAAACTTCAAACTCGGCACCATGATAGCTTATCCAGGGATACACATGCATGCCAAGACTCAAGGCAGTCCCATCATCCCCTGATTTTTGGGGAATTTATGAAAATCGGGCACCCCATTTGCAGACATGGACTGTTCTCTGACATTTGGACAGATAAAAAAAGGGGAAGTGGGCACACTCACAGATGCCATCTAGACCCACAATCATGCCAAGGTACAAGGCAATCCCATCATCCCCTGATTTTTGGCGGAGCTTAAACCTGCAGACAGCTCAATGGGGCCATTTCAAAGGAAATCCCAGGATGCCATGAATTGGGGAGTAGAGATCAACCTAAATATGAATCTTCTTCCACACTTGAAAAATGGATTTGGAATTTCCAAAAGTCTAATTGAGTGCAGGAAGGACTTCTCCCCTGAGTCAAAGCCAGACACAAACCATCCCTGCGAGGCGGGCAGGGGAGGAGGGAGGGAAGGCAGGCAGGCAGCAGACATTTCTGGGGGCATAAGGAAGTGAGCCAAGGATAAGCCAGTAATGCATATAAAATGGAATAAATAAATCTATATAAATAAAAATGAAAAAGACCGTTCGTTACTGTCGTTATATCTCCGAAAGTTCTTCACCGATTGCTTTGAAATTTTGACACAGCGTTGCGTTTGAATACGCGAGCGTTGTTATGTTACTATGTTCTCTATGGGGTCAAAGGTTTGTCTTAAAATAGAAGACATAGGCCTCCTCAAAACCAGTCCTGCTGATCATTGTGACATCACCAACCAGTAGGCCAATCCGCTGCCTCTGCCTCCTCTCCTATTTGCATGTACTCTCGCAATTGGTTGAGTGAATATAGATGTCACACCTGTGACAGTTACACGTTCTGAAGAAAGGTAACTGCCAGGAGTTTCCAGTAACCTCCTCACCGTAAAAACATGCTTTTATATCTCCGAAAGTTCTTCACTGATTGCTTTGAAATTTTGACACAGCGTTGAGTTCGAATACACGAGCGTTGTTATGTAACTTTCCACTAACCTCCTCAACATAAAAAAAAAAAAACTTTTTTAAAAACCAAACAAACTGCTTTACTTCATCCAAATAATGCCTCACAGAAGATCACACTTAGGTCATCGTACTCGTGGAGCGGAAGCACTGCGACGAGAAATTGCAAATCAGACTCAGGAAGAACGGGCTTCAGCAAATGAGAAAAAAAGAAAAAAAAATGGCTCAAATACGTGCCAAGGAACCAACCAAGCAACGTTCAGCCAGACTTGAGGATGCACGGTTGCGAGCACGGCAATCGCGTACTACAGCTACAGATCTGCTTTGTTCTCAACATAATGAACGCGAAAGGCTGAGAGGGGCTGAAGGACGTCAACGAGAAACAGCACATCAGCGTCAAACACGACTCCGTGGTAAACAATCACACGATTACAATCGCCTTGCATTCCGGTACAACCCAGCTGATGATTATAGTTTGAGGCGGCATGTTCTCATTGGCACTATGACTGAAGTGTGTCCTTATTGCAAGGCTCTTAAATTTAATGGAGAAACAAAAGGAATGTGTTGTGCTGCTGGAAAAATTAAACTGCCTCAACTTGAAGAACCACCAGAGCCATTACAAACTTTGCTTGCCGGATATACCGCTGAAACAAAGCATTTCCTATCTAACATCAGGAAATACAACTCATGCTTCCAAATGACGTCGTTCGGCGCAGAAATCATCACAGCTCCATTTATGCCAACTTTCAAAGTCAAAGGACAAATTTATCATAAAGCTGGCTTCTTCCTTCCGTTTCAAGATAGTCAACATAAATTCCTACAGATGTATTTCATTGGTGATGGCAATGATGAATTGAATGCACGCTGCGGAATTTATACCGGCATAAAAAGGTCCATTGCTTCAAAACTGCAACAGCTACTTCACGAAAAAAACAATTTAGTACATTTGTTCAAAACAGCAATTGACATGATGCCATCTGATACACACAAGATTGTTATTCATGCTGACAAAACGCCTGCTGGAGAACATGTGTGAAGATTCAATGCTCCAACTATAGACGAAGTGGCAATTGTTATAGTCGGAGATCAATCTTGACAGGACCTTTCAAAGGTGAAGATGTCCTCATTCCTCGCATGCCTATGATTCCAACAGATATGCCATTTCAATTTAAGAGATTGCAATTCCCAATTCGATTGGTGTTTGCAATCACCATCAACAAAGCTCAGGGCCAATCTTTAGAATTGTGCGGTTTAGATCTAGACACAGATTGCTTCTCACATGGACAATTATATGTTGTGTGTTCTAGAGTCGGCAAACCAGACAATCTCTATATCTACACAGACAATGGAACAACTAAAAATATTGTATATCCACAAGCATTGTGAAATTAAACATATTAGAAACATCCACTTTGTTTTTTCTTTCTTTTCAATTTAACCAGACTGAGCCACAGCAACGCGTGGCAGGGTACAGCTAGTAAATAAATAAACAAAGGAGGGGTGGAATTAAAAGCAGCAGTGTTGCTGAATAAACAACAAGAAGAACTTTTTTTTTAAAAGGCTATATCTGTCTTTTACCAGTAAGAGGGGGGGTGGGGGTGGACGTGCCCAAAGGGGGAATCATCTGCCAATTTGACTGGTCCTGTCTAGGTACAAGTCTTTAAGAAGCAAACGCTCACTTCAACTCATGATAGGCATTGCTTCACTGGGTTACTCTTTGGAGGGCTCTGATGGCCCTCCAAGTACAGGAGAGTGAGGGCACGTCCACATGCCCTAGGGGAGCTCATCCCCTTGCACCACATCTATTCAGTTGTTCCCCAAAGTTAGAGTGGGTAGCAGTGCTGTGCTTTTTCTATCTCTTATTATTGGCTTAGTATATGATTTCAGGTTGTGTTTGTGCATTTGGTGGGGCTACTGTTTTAAAAAACACTGGGAAAAGTCCGTTCAGACTAAGAAAGAGAAGTTCCCAGAATCCCAAGTTACCCGTTTTGCCTATCCCCTCTTCCAACTTTGGGATCATGTGATCATGACCGGGAGTTGACTCTGCCCCTCAGCAATCGAAAAGGTAATTTTTTCCCCACCTTTACCCTACTTTTTTTTAAATTCTAGCAAGTGAGCCGCAGCACGCAGAGAGCTGAGAGTAGGCTCAAAATGACCCCCAGCCATGACTCTCTAAGCACAAGAAGTTTCAGAAAGATAGCTTCAAAAACAACACAGTTATCCCCTTTTCTTTTCTGTAATGCAATCCTATGGGCGAAATGTTTCAAAATGGCGATCGGATCGGTCCGCGGAAAGAGGATCGCTCTGAAAATGGGCGCTTCTCTTAGCCTTGCTTCTAGGGGTCCGCGGTCTGCTTCTACTCCGCCTCTGGGCAAGGTGGAGCAGGCCAATTCGCTTCTGATTCTCCGGTTCTAATCAGAGCGTAGCACATGCCTAGCATAAACCTGTAATAACGTTTCCCCATCATTTTCAGGGACTGCCATGTTTTTAAGTCCTATGGGGTACCAAGGTATGAGAAGCCCATGAAAATGAACCAGAATGGCAGGACATAGGGAGTACCACATTTTGTATCTTATTTGTTGCAAGTTTATAAACTTAATCTGGCTTTTAGCATTATCAGTGTTTCTATTTTCTGTCTTTCCTACATCCCAGAATCCATCAAACCATGAATCACATTTTTCTCAAGACCAAACTTTTTCCTGCATTCCATTCCATTGTTCCTATAGGCTTCTGTATCCTGTACATCTGAACCGTCAAACACACAAGCAGTGTTACATAATCCCATGTAGAGTGTCAGGAGACAGTCAAAAGAACATGTATCATCAACAAACCCCCCTCTCACTGCAAACTCACTTCCCACAGTCTGAGACTCCACCTAGGAAAGTAGGGCTCCACAGCGAGACTGCGGTGTGTGCAGAGTGCATCTGGCTGCCATTTTGCATGTCCAACCCCCTATTTAGGGGGGTTATCATGTTGTATGAACCTGGCAAGCGTGGGTTATGTGAGGGTTAAATAACAGACTAGGGCCATTTCTACACCTGTCTTTTCCCCAAGGATCATCTCTGGGTCATTCCTGTACATCCAAATGCCACACAGGGGATCCCGGGAGCAGGCAGGGATGATCCCTCCATTTTCCTGGGATAACCCTTAGGTGTAGAAAGGGCCCGTAATGAGTTGTGCCATGTCGTACGAAGCCAGTCATTGGTTCACGACATTTCTCCTTCACAAAATATCTTCTGCTGCCATCTCCAAACTAGAGTAGTTGTAGGAGAGACATTCAGTTGAAAAGCACACACATCACGGAAACACAATGACAAACCCTCTGAAAAGCAAGGGCCCTTTTCTACAAGAGATAAATGCTCAGGGCCATTTGTTTTATCTTTCCATTATTTATAGTGAAGCTCTCCCCCACTTCAGCTGTGAATTTCAGAGCTCTTGAACAGGAGATTATATTTCTAGATCTTTGGGTGAATGTTTTGTGAAATATTTCTATTCCCTGTTCCCACAATCCATTAAATATGTCTCTTTGAATGGTAGCATGAATTCTTAAATATGCTTCTTTCTTAGAGTGTGTGTTGTGCCTTTCCCCAGCATTTTTAAATTCATTTTTTAAATTATAAAAGGACTTCCCTCACTTCCATTTGGTGAATTCATATATGTTCTAAGTAAACTTGAATTAATATTTATTGCATTTTTATACCGCCCAATATATGAAGGTCTCTGGGTGGTTCACAAAAATTAAAACCATTCAAAGTATAAAACAACAATATAAAAACATGATATAAAATACAATATAAAAGCACAACCAGGATAAAATCAGCAGCAGTGCAGAAATACAAATTTAAAATACACATTTAAAACAGCAAAGTTAAAATTAATTTGTAGACTGTTAAAATACTGAAAGAATAAAAAGGTTTTCACCTGGCCCTGCAGCCGCCAGCTTGGGCGGCTCTTGGGGGCAGCAGGCGGCTGCAGGGCACCTATGGAACACGTGGGTCAATGGTGTATTCTCAATTGCAGCAGCAGCAGCAGCAGCAGATCGTGCCAGGAAGCCAGTGACTGGTGCTGAGGAGGCGATCATGCTGAGGAGCGGGCGATGGGGGCAGCAAGTACATGTATGCTTTCTGTTCCTAGGCCCCAGTATGTACAGTCCTCCCAGGCACTGCATGCTAAGGGTTGTAGGCTGTATGAGGGACTAGGGCTGTACAAGGAAATGGTGGATCTGTCATAAAATGGCCTCCGTGATTCGGATTTCTGAATCCAAGGCCCAAGGCTTGCACAGCCCTAGTTAGGAATGGTTCACACAACACTCTAGGCCATAACGTTTTGCTCAAAATGCTTAACCATCATGGCTTAGTGTGTCGTCTGAACAGAGTCTCTATCTACAAACCAGCACTAGCAGTTTTCACCTCCACTAGGAGCAGTTCTTTTGTAAAGCAAATGGTTCTTAATTGCACATTCAAGACCAGGTCACCCCAAGATATTTTGCATTACAACAGGGATAGCTCACAACTATATATTGTTGCTGAGAAAATTCATCACTCCCCTATCCCAAGTACTATGAGAATTGCAGCTGACATCATGTTCCCTCCTTCCTGAGGAGTCATTTTCTGGGGAGGAACTGGGCTGACTTGAGCTCAAAGACTCTTCTTTGGCTTCTCCCACACTAGAGGCCTTCAAGAGGCAGCTGGACAACCATCTGTCAGGGATGCTTTAGGGTGGATTCCTGCATTGAGCAGGGGGTTGGACTCGATGGCCTTGTAGACCCCTTCCAATTCTGCTATTCTATGATTCTATGATTCTTCTCCTGAGAACAATCCAGTGGCAACGTCTTAGAAGGTTGTCAGAAGTGCAACGGAAAAGGAAGCAGGTCCCTCAGGAATGTCCAGTGGGGACCTCTCTCCTCTGCTTCCTCCTTTGCCAGATGGATCGGATTGTGGAGTGTCTACCCAGTCTGGGAAAGATGAAGTATGAAGCGCAGAGAACCGTCCCAGCCATTTAGAAGAAGTGTCAGGTTGCAGGCCAGGCCCAGAGCTCTGCTCCTTATATAGCCAGCTTCACTGGAAACCTCTCTTATGAGCTGCAGCAGGCAGTTGGGCATGTCCAGGCAGGGCTGGTGCCAGACTATTTTGCGCCCTAGGCAAGGCGAGCTACTTGCACCCCCCCAAAAATTGCCAACTTCAATTCAGATGTTCAAGAAGAGTTTCTGAACTATTTACCTCTTATTCTGTTTTTTCTTAAAATAGCTAATTAGTAAAAAAAAAACTGTGGCCCTTAAAGGGAAGTACTGCGCCCCTCTGAGATTTGCACCCTAGGCGGCTGCCTAGTTGGCCTAATGGTAGCACCAGCCCTGTGTCCAGGCTGCATATAAGCCTGCAATGCAGGCCGAGGAATCATTGGCAACAATATCTTTCTTTGTTTCTGATATCTGTGCGGGCTCCTTGAATCCTGAACTCCTGATTTGAACTGAAGTTCATGTATGACTTTGGACTGATCCCAGCTTCAACCCTGACTCTCTTCCGCTTGGAATTGTTAGAGGGTCTGACAAGCTGCTTCTTGGCCGTGCACGTTATAGCTGTCCTTTACTATGGGCAACCTTGAAGCTACTCCGTTGGCTAGACTCCCAGTTAGAAGGAGCTGTGTGATTTGAAAACACACTCTGATACAGGACTCTCTCTCTGGTGCAGGACAGCTAAGCTCAGAGGGAATAGGGAATTCTGAGGGGAGTGAAAGATGGCATTGGGACCCCTACGAATAAAGAAAGTGCTGGTGCTGTGCCCAGCTCCACTACACCACTTTAGTTCTATTTCTTTGGAGTTTGCTAGTTACATTGCGCAAGTGCCATTTTTGAAATATGCACAATGATTATTTACGGGGATATTCTGTAATGTTTCTTCACTTCAAGACCATATCTGGATTGTTTTACACTGCAAAACACCAGAGGAAGCAACTTGTTCAGCCATTGACTACTAATCAGTTTACTTAATGACATGAAGCAGATGGCCAAACTTTAGTCACCAGGTAACAGATTGTGACATGCTCATAGGAAAAATATCATATAAATGCACACTGTTATCATAGCTGAAACAAACCCACTGTTGCCTAGCTGTAGTTTCAAAAGAATAAAAACACTGAAGAGTGTTTAACGGTGTAGATAATGGCCCATGACAAAATACTGGACCTCATCAAAATCTTACTATAGTATCAATGTGCAATGAAATAGGAAACTATAAAGAGGTATGAATTAGGTTTGCCACTAAAACTCTGTTTAAAAATGGGATGTGGATTCTGGAATCCATCATATTTAATGTTTGTGTGCCATCATCATTACTTATCCAAGTTCAGCTTAGCATCTAGTTTTCCTGCTGACTTCTGCAGTTCAACATTATTTACTTTTTAATTCTTTAGGGTATTTATAGCCCCAATTTTATAATGTACAGAGTACAAACTATTTAAAATATAATACATTAGATAAAAATACACATCCATAAAAAGCAAACCAGTCATCGATGGCAGAAATAAAAGTGATTGATGTGCTTTCTTTTTCTAATTACCGTCCTGTCTCTTTGTTGCCTTTTGTTTCAAAGATCCTGGAGCGTGTGGTCTACTCCCGTCTTGATTTTCTTTCTAGTAACTCTGCTCTGGATCCTTTTCAATCTGGATTCCGTCCTTCGCATTCCACTGAAACAGCCCTTACTAAGATTACCAATGATCTTCTTATTGCCAAGTCTAAAGGCCTTTATTCTGTTCTTATTCTCCTGGATCTTACTGCAGCCTTTGACACGGTTGATCACGATCTTCCTTTGGATTCCCTTCATGACCTCAGGTTTTGTGGCTCCATCTATAACTGGTTTGCCTCCTATTTAGCAGGTCGCTCTTTCAACATGTTGGCGAATGGCAGCTCGTCTTCTTCTTTTCCCCTTTCAGTAGGGGTTCCGCAAAGCTCGGTGCTTGGCCCGTTGTTGTTTTCTTTATACATGTTGCCCTTGGGTAATCTTATTCAATCTCATGGTCTCCAATATCATCTGTATGCCGATGATAAACATTTATATCTTTCATCTCCGGAACTTTCTCCTGATGTTCATGATCGTATCTCGGCATGTCTTTCAGATATCTCAGCTTGGTTGCTTCATCGTCGTTTGAAACTTAACATGGCAAAGACTGAATTGCTTGTTTTTCCTCCTAAACCTTCTCCTCATCTTTCATTCTCTCTTACTGTCAATGATGTTACACTTACTCCAGTCAAGAAAGCTCATAGTCTTGGCTTTATATTTGACTCCTCACTCTCCTTTATTCCTCATATTGAGGCGGTAGCTAAATCCTGTCGTTTTTACCTGTATAATATTGTCAGGATTTGATCATTTTTGTCTGCACTTCTGCCAAGACTCTGGTTCATGCATTGGTTATTTCTCGGTTGGACTACTGTAACCTTCTTCTCACTGGCCTTCCTTCTTCTCACGTCAGTTCGCTGGTTTCTGTTCACCACTCTGCTGCTAAGATCATCTTCTTGGCTCGCCGCTCTGATCATGTTACTCCACTTCTGAAATCTTTTCATTGGCTTCCAATTCACCTCAGAATCCAATATAAACTTCTCCTGTTGACCTACAAAGCTTTTCACAGTCTACCTCCTTCCTATCTTTCCTCTCTCATCTCACACCATTGCCCTGCTCGTGTGCTTCACTCCTCAGATGCCATGTTTCTTACCTGCCCAAGGGTCTCTACTTCCCTTTCTCGGCTTCGTCCATTTTCTTCCGCTGCCCTTTATGCCTGGAACGCTCTTCCAGAACATTTGCGAACTACAAGTTCAATCGCAGTTTTTAAAGCTCAGCTAAAAACTTTTCTTTTTTCTAAAACTTTTAAAACTTGATTTTGATTTGACCTTTATACTGTTAGTTTTACTCTACCCTGTGCCTGTTTGGTGCATTCTCTTCCCCTTCTTATTGTTTTATTATGATTCTATTAGAATGTAAGCCTATGCAGCAGGGTTTTGCTATTTTATTGTTTTACTCTATAAAGCACCATGTACACTGATGGTGCTATATAAATAAATAAATAAATAAATAAATAAATAAATAATAATAATAAAGGGTGCGATCCTATACATGTTGACTGAAGAATTCTGGGAGTTGTAGGACTTTTTTCCTACCTGGCCACCCTGGGTTTTTTGAGGGTTAAACAATCCTCACATAACCTTACTACTAATTGAGGTTTATGCTAGGCTTGTTTAGGAAAGAAAGAAAAGGAACCTCTCGTGCAAGCACTTGAGTCATTACTGACTCCTAGAGGGACGCCTGCTTCGCTGACGTTTTTCTTGGCAGACTTTGTAGCGGGGTGGTTTGCCATTGCCTTCCCCAGTCGCAGTTACCTTTCCCCCAGCTAGCTGGGTACTCATTTTACTGACCTCGGAAGGATGGAAAGCTGAGTCGACCTGAGCCAGCTGCTTGAGAACCAGCTTCTGCTGGGATCGAATTCAGGCCGTGGGGAGAGTTTTGGCTGCAGTAACTGCCGCTTACCACTCTGCGCCACACAAGGCGTGTTTAACCTTTGAATAATTCATGGCGGCCAGGTTCCCACGGCATGGTGCAACCCCCGATCACCCTAATTGGAGATTGCATATACAAAATAGTAGCTGCACATCATGGCATGTGCACATACCTGGCACAGCTCATCATGTGTTATTTAACCCACGCCAACTTACCATGTTGTGTGAACTGTGTCACTGACTTCTTATTTCCTTAACAGATGGCCTTTAGGCAGCACCAGCCCTAGACATTTTGCTGCTTGAGGAAAAGGACCAGATCCTATGTACAGAAGCCAACTGAAATGGCAGGTGAATCTTATTTCAACACTGGCAATGGGATGGCAACAGGACAGCATCCACTACTGAGGCTCTAGGGTGACCATATGAAAAGGAGGACAGGACTCCTGTATCTTTAACAGTTGTATTGAAAAGGAAATTTCAGCAGGTGTCATTTGTATATATGGGGAACCTGGTGAAATTTCCTCTTCATCACAACAGTTAAAGCTGCAGGTGCCCTGCCCTCTTTTAAATCTGGTCACTCTAGTATAGCTCCTGCAGCTTTAACTGTTGTGATGAAGAGGGAATTTCACCAGGTTTTCCATATGTACAAAGGACACCTGCTGAAATCCCCTTTTCTGTGTAACTGTTTAACAGTTTCTTTGCAACTGTTAAAGATACAGGAGCCCTGTCCTCCTTTCCATATGGTCACCCTAATCTGAGGGCAGCAGGCTAGAATGGGGGCAGAATGGAAATTCTGAGATACAGGTCTGCACTGCAACATTTTGTTACCGCTCACTGCTCTCCATTCCCTACCTCCCCACCCTGAGGTGGCTGCCTAACTGTGCCTAATGGTACAGCCAGCCTTGCCTTTAGGGTTTGTGTAATTAGAATAAAATTACTGTTGTTTTTCTGTATACAGCACAGGGAACACATTCTGCAAGAATTCACATACCTCCTCCATTTTGCCCATATGTGTACATATGTGAGCATTTGGCAACATCTTGGGTCTTCAAGAGGGAAGAAATATTTATTACTCTTCATAACCAAGCCCAGTTCCAGGAACTTGTTGAGAAATGCCTTTGGATACATCCCGGTTGAAAGATAGAGCAAATACCCTGCTGGGAGCCATTTAAAAAGAAAGCTTATATTAGAGTGCAGAAAGGGGAATTGGGCTTTGGAGAAACTGCAAGCATCTTTTCAAATCTTTGGAATTGCTTTTGCTTCAAAAGAAGCAATAACAGCCTGTAAACTGAAAGGAGTGCTGGGGAAGGGAAGGCTAGAGCAGCTTTTTAAAAAATGTGATATACATTAATGTTACATCTCCTTGGCATTTTCTTTCTTGTTAGGGAAATGAAGGTTTCACAGGAAAACTAATTTTCATACAAGGAATACAACACTGCCAGCTAAACTTGGGGCAAGAGAATTGGATTTGGTAAGACAGAGAAAGAGGCATTTTTATCTAGGGAAAAAATGAGCACACACACACACACACACACACACACACACACACACACACACGGTTTTTGTACACAAGCTGGGGCCATGGGAGAAGGAGGAAAAAGAACCCCAAAAAGAAAAGCTTCAATTATTATGTGGGAAAATTTACTTTCTTTCACAGAGAAAGGAAATGCAAATTTAAGAGAGAGAAAAAGGTAGCAGCAATTGTAACCGCTTGCCAGCTTGGTTGGAAGCCAAGGCAGTAGTGCTAAGAAGGACTCACAATATAGGGTGGCATTTGCTATGGGGCGGCGGTGGTGACAGCAGAAGTTTGGGGTTGGAATCCATATATTCCATGGAGAAGTATACATAAGGGAGGAAGGGGAGCATAAGCATTTGGCTCCCTTGATCACACCACTTTCACAGTCTTCAAATCTGATAGAGAGACACTGTTATTTATTTTAATTGGGTAATTCACTTTCTGGCTATTAGCTGATGAATCGTGTAATCATCTCTCTCTCTCTCTCGTATTTGGTTTGAAAGCTGTATGAGGAACAGAAAAGAAATCTAAGGGGTTGGGAAGACCTAAAAGCTAGTTCATAAATAAAACCACGAGACCTTATGTTTGCGCATTCATTTTCCTCTGATGGCATCGTGTTGTCCTGCTGTTGTCACTCTGACATTTTGTCAACTCTGTAGAAATAACATGTTGACACCACGTTGAAATACTGATCTGGTAGAAAGTCACATGACACTTACATGATGTCATTTGATGTATGGCATTCCTCCTTCTTTCTCCTGTAAATCTTAAAGCAAATGCTATCGCCCCATACCTTTGCAACTACAACCTTCTACATGAGGCTGTTAAATCTTCTGAATTTACTTTTGATTTTTTTTGCAGAATTGAAATCCAAGTACTACACAAAGAGCATCTCCTTTCCTGCTTTTTTGCTGTATAACCTCTAAGTGACACTGTGGTATAGTGGAATCATGCAATTACATAAGTGAAAAAAGTGTTTACTCTGACTTTTACTATTAAATACCGCATTTTCCCTGCTCTAAAAAACAACAAAAAACAACAACAACTGTGTTCTTGCCAACCAGTAAACATGCATCAGGAGATAAGATGCCAGAGTTTCTCTCCTCATTTTTCTCCCAGTCATTTTGGGCATGTCCCTGCCCTGCTTGCTGTTATAAACAAGACTCTAGGTATGTTGCACAGTTGGTGGGGAAAGTATTCAGAGGACAAGGCTGACAGGCTGGAAGAAACCACAGGTGCCCTGTCTCCCAAGCTTTCCAGGTTATGAAATGGCAACCTTAAACAGGGTGAAAGAACTGGCAGGAAATTGTGATTGCTTTCACTATATTGTTGTGAGTTTTATTTATTTATTTATTTATTTAATATTTTTATTTCAATACTTAAACATACTCATACAATAAAGAAAACAACATAATACATAAATGTTAGATAACCTTAATAACATATATTCTAGCTTAATCTGTTAACATAATCATACTTAACATAAAAGTGCACCCCCCACCATGGGATCTTATTCCTCTTTCCAAAATCTCATTGTTTCTTCTGGAGGTGGTTTCCCACTCCCCTTAGATAAAACAATTCTAGGAACTGTTTCCATATTCCCTCAAAATCATTCGTTTTTGTTATTCCTCATCTCACTTTTATATTACATGTTAATTTATCATTAATAGCAATATCCCAAATCTCTTTATACCAATCTTCTATATGGTAATCCCCTTGAACCTTCCAGTTCCTAGATATCATTAACCTTGCTGCTGTTAGCAAATTCATTATCAGTTATTTTGTCTCTTTATTACAATTTAATTCTCCATATAATGATAACAATGCCACTATAGGTGTCTCTCCAATCTCCATTCCTAAAATTTCTTTTATCTCATTAAACACCATTTTCCACAATTTTTGTACAAATTCACATTCCCACCACATATGTAAATACGTTCCTTTTTTTTGACAACCTCTCCAACAATTTGCTGAGTTCAGCTTATTTATTTTATTTAATCTCACCAGGGTTAGATACCCGATCCATACAAACTTATAATAATTTTCTTTTATCCTCACAGACATGTTTCTCTACACTCTTTGTTTCCATATTCCTTCCCAGCTCTGTTGCCCTATTTGTTCCTTCAAGTCAGTTTCCCAAACCACCTTACCCAAGCTTTCTGTCACCCCCTCCCCGACTAATGTTCTATATATTTCACTCATTAACCCTTTTATTGATTTATTTTCCCCTTTCTCAATTTCTTTTTTTAAGATCAGCTCCTCAAATTTCGTAATCACTCTACACTCTCTGTTATCTTTTAACCATTTCTTTGTCCATTGTTCTAATTGAAAATAATTTAACCACGTTAAATTTTTCTCTTGTAATCTCTCCAATACTTCTTCTCGAGTTCTCATCTTTCCTAGCCAATCTTTTAACTTCATTACATTCCTCTCTATTAAAATTTTCGCCAACTTATCTTTTAAGTTTCCTGGAAAATTCCGCAACATTATCACTGGTGTTATTGGGGAAATACTTGGAAGTAAATCCTTTTTGTATACTCACCATATTTCCCAATGATTTTTTTAACAGGGGGTTCTCTATTTCTTCCCCCCATATTTTTGTATATTCTCTGAAAAATATATTTTCTAACTTCCATTCTATATCCTCTCCCTTTCTATCCTTCAACCAATTTAAATCTCCTAATCCTAGCATGCTTTCTACTACATGTCTCAACCTATTAGCTACGTAATATAATTTTAAGTTTGGGAGTCCTAGCCCTCCTTTTTTTTGGCGATATATACCAACTTTTTTTATTTATTCTTGCTTTCCTATCACCATTACAGAAATTATTTATAATATTTTGCCAACTTTTTAATTCTTTTTCAGATATTCTTATTGGTACCAATAAGAGTATGGTAACATTCTAAATAAACAATTTACCTTTGGTAAAATCCTCATTTTTATTAGAGCTATTCTTCCAAACCAAGACAAATTTAACCTTTTATATTTTTCTAGTTTACCCATAACTTCTTTTTTCAAACTGTCTAAATTTTCCTTTTCTAAATCCTCTAATTTTTTTGTAAGTTTAATTCCCAAATATTTAATTGTTTCTTTAATTTTCATATTCCCCTCTTTACTTTCCCAATCTTTCCCTTCCTTTTTACTATAATTAAATAACATCATCTCTGAATATTGTTGTGAGTAAATGTTGTATCTTAAACATTTTTGAACTTGCACTCCAGAGCTCAAGACAACACGCATGGTACATTCACACTTCATCCTCACAACAATCCTTTGCGTTTGGTTAGCTTTCCCAAACCTAAGCTGGTATCCTCCAGATCTTTTGAACTTCAATTCCAATCAGCCCTTGCCAGCATGGGCAATGGTCAGGAATGCTGGGAGTTGTGGTACAAAATATGTGGACATTGGAGAAGACTGGGTTAAGCTGTACAGCCCATGGTCACTCAATAAGCATTGTAGCTGAGTGGCTATGTGAGTCCAACAATCTAACTACTACACCACTGGCTCTTGTGTGTTCATCCATGTTAATATGTTGCTTGAATTCCTTTCATGCAGTTACTACTTCATTGAACCTCATTGGGCATTTCCTAAGGATTTGTTGGCCCAGCATACAACTGTTTGCTTTGCCTAGCTTCAAAGCCATGTGCAAACATGGAGGAATACATACATGGTTGAACAGAAGACTTAGAGCGTCATCAGATGGGGGGATATCGCGGTTCCCTACTGTTGTTTCTCCACCCCCACTCCTGTCCCACAATACTTCCTCTTTCTTCCCAGAGAAGAAAGAGGAAGTAAAGAAAGACCACATGGCCCATTCAAGGGCCGTTTTTATTGCATCACTTTTCCTGCACACAGCAGGAAATGGTGGCACATTCCATTTCCTAAAAGAATGTCGTATTAAAAGGGGTCCGTTTTGTGACGGAAAAAAGGCATGAAGGAGCGGGAGGTGGACGTCGTCTTCTAAAGGATGCACAAAAAGTGAGTGGGCAGTAGCGAGTGTGCGATAAAATGGTCGTCTGCTGAACCCCTTACTCAAACCATCTACTTTTGTTTTGCTAAGCCTATTCTTTGAGGTAGATACACTTCACTGACGTTAACTAGGTGTCTCTTTCTCCCCATGGTTGACATTCATGTGGGCTGAAATCAAGAGATGGACAGATCAGTCTGTTTCTGGTCTGTCAATTTCCCACGTGTTCATTCATAAGTCTGCTCTGTCCCATTTCTGCATTAATGTGCAAATACCTTTCTAAAAAAAGGCACAAAAATTTGTATCTAAATTAGCATTTAAATAGGTCTTTTGAAGTGTTTTCTTGCAAAGTACATATTTATAAACATCTTTTATCTAAATGTGCACATTTACATGCATATTTTATCTTAAAATATGCGTTTTAACTCATTTTGGTACATTTTTGAACCGAGAAGTGCATTGCAAAATTTGGAGAAGTGTAAAACCCAAAGGGTAATGGCTCTCCGATCTACACATTGGTTTGGGAGCTGCAGATCAGGTCAGCTTTGCAATATAATTTTCAGAGACCAGATTCTTCAAGCATTCTTTCCTAAATGTCTAGAAGATCCTTGGAGTCTGCTTCCATGTCTAAACACGTAATCCTATGCCTGTATAGACAGAAAAAAAGTCCTACAACTCCTAGGATTCTCCAGTGAGCGATGTTGGCTGGGGAATGCTGTGAGTTGTAGGACATTATTTGTTTGTTCATTTATTACTTTATTTACAATATTTTTATACCGCTCCCCATTGAAAATTTTGGAGCGGTGTACAAGATAAAATAAAATCAGAATAAAACACTTTTAAAAAGGTTTTAAAAGAAGCATCTGCAACACACTGACTTATTTTGCTCAACTTTTGCTGGTCATGGAGGGCAG